>NC_136404.1:17941686-19141686 GCF_965140285.1 Lepidochelys kempii | reverse complement strand
TAAAATTAGGGCTAAATTGATGTTAAAAAAAGAGCCTATCATAATTGTGTGCAACTTCCAAGAGCAGGATAAAGGGAAAGAGGTGACCCAAGGTAATTAAATTTTATTATCCCTAACGGGCAGCAAAAGTATACTTAACACGACCTAATTGAGGAGTCACCCTAACTTAACCTCACTTGCTAAGCAGGGAGGAGTGATGCCAAATCCAAGTGAAAGTCAGAATGGTTGGGGACAGATGTTACTATTTGGGAGCATGGACTCTGTTTAAAAAGTGTCCTAAATACCATTTGATCCTTTACTTCCAGCATTTAAAGACAGAACTGATCAGAGTCAAATAGAATCCTTGTGTCTGCTCAGGGATCACGAGGCCTGAAATCACTGATGAGCAGGTAGAAGGGGATAGCGTGCAATGAAAACCAATGCAGACGATACAGCAGCAGTGAGTTTCCTCACTACCTGGTGAACTCACTACGAGTTTGCTAAGAGGTAGAACCTCAGAACGCTGCTAGAGGCAGAAGCAGTAGCAAGTGGCAAGCAGAGAGCGGTAGGAAGCGATCACAGAGACAGTGGTGAGCAGCAGCAAAGATGGCAGAGACCATAATAGCAAGAAGAAGTCGCACTGCTCAACCCCCTTTCAGGGAGGTGAACCCCTGTGAACAAACCCTGAATTCTGGGATTTTTAGTTCAAACAACCGGGAGTGGGTGCAGCAGGGGAAAAGGGGAGTGGTGTGTCACAGGAAAAGGGGAGTGGTGTGTTACAGGACATTCACTCATCAGACTTCAACACCACAAGATGGAAAATGGAGGCAAAGGACTATTGCCCAAGATACTGTGGGGTGGGTGTGAACTCGTGGTTTGCATACTTTTGAAACATTGTTATGGTGTTTTCCCAAATTAATGCTGAGTTCCTTCTCCCTTTTAATAAAAGTTTTCTTTTATTATACACAGACTCAGTACTTGCGAGAAGGCAAGAATTGCCTCTTAGAGGCACCTAGTGGTGGTGTTTGGTTTTCCCGGATTTCTGGGTGGAGGTTCAAAAGCCAGGTCTGTTTTGTAACATTATGAGGAACCACTAGATATTGAACCCAGCCCTTGTTGCTGTCGACACCACTTGATGAAAGTGATCACATATAAAAAAGTGAGACTCAGCCACACCACCAAGTTAAACATTTTATGCTCCTCAGAATTGAGAGTAGATTCTTTGGATGCTTGCTAACCCTCTGGGATATGCCCCAAGTGTTTTACATAGGGAAATAATTAAGCATATTATAAAGTATATGGCATCATTGAAAGAAATTACACACATTTGCACACTCACTCTGTTTACAATTATCCCTTTGTTTCATACATATGAACCAAATACACAACAACAAAGTTTCTTTAGATAAAAATACAAATATAAAAAAATCTGTCACAGAGTGACATTATGATACCAGTTCAAGACAATTTAAAACTGAAAGGGAGCAGTACACTGCCTTTATCAAAGTATGAAATCAGTAATGACTGATTCAATACTTTGTGAAATGTATTCAATAGTGAAATGCAAGCTTTGGGTGAACAAGTCTACAGAGGCTTCTTTAACTACGGATATGAGCTATAGATCTCCTCACATTAGGCCTTCTTACTGTGAAAGGATATGTAGTAATGGAGAATGTGCATTTGGATAAGTACATTGACCACATAAAAAAGAAGGAGAAATGTCTCAGACCCCTCCTGCAACCAGATTCCCAGGCTTAAACACTGGACAGAACAGCATGAATATCAGTCACAGGCAAACTGCAGAGCAGGAAAAACAAACCTTGGGATATGACCAAAAACAGGATTGCAGTAGGAATATACTATCAACCCCCTGACCAGGATGGTGACAGTGCCTGTGAAATGGCCATGAAGATTAGAGAAGCTATAAAGGCAGACAATCCAATAATAATGGGGGATTTCAACTGTCCTCATATTGACTGGGTATATTGCACCTCAGGGAGGGATGCAGAGTTAAAATATCTAGACATCATAAATGACTGCTTCTTGAAGCAGCTAGTCCTGAAACCCACAAGGGGAGAGGCAATTCTTGATTTAGTCCTAAGTGGAGCACAGGATCTGGTCCAAGAGGTGAATATAGCTGAATCACTGATAACAGCAAACATAATGTAATTAAATTTAATGTCCTTGTAGGGCAAAAGAAACCCACCACAGTAGCACTGAACATCAAAAAGAAGAACTAAACAAAAATGCGGAATCTAGTCAAACAGAAATTAAAAGGATCAGTCACACCGGTGAAATGCCTGCAAACTGCATGAAGACTATTTTAAAAGACCACACTAGAAGCTTGAACAAAATGTATAACCCATTTTTTTTTAACAGAGGACCCCGCAAAAAAAAAAAAAAGGTATCATAGCTCAACAGCAGGGTAAAAGAGGCAGTTAGAGGCAAAAAGGCATCCTTTTAAATTTGGAAGTCAAATCCTACTAAGGACAATAGAAAGGAGCATGAACTGTGGCAAGCCAAGTGTAAAAGTATAATAAGGCAGGCCAAGAAATAATCTGAAGAGCAACTAGCTAAAGACACAAAAACTATCAGCAAAATTTTTTTAAGTACATTACAAGCAGAAAGCCTGCCAAACAGTCAATGGAGCTACTGGACAATCAAGGTACTAAAGGAGCACTCAAGGAAGACGAGGCTGTTGCAGAAAAGCTAAATGAAATTTTTGTATAGGTTTTCACTGCAAAGGCTATGGGGGAAATCCCCAGACCTGAGACATTCTTTTTTAGGTGACAAATCTGAGGTACTGTCCCAGATTGTGATGTCAGTAGAGGAGATTGTGGAAGAAACTGATAAATTAAACAGAATAAGTCACCAGCACCAAATGGTATTCACCCAAGAGTACTGAAGAAACTCAAATATGAAATTGTAGAACTACTAACTGTGGAATGTAACTTCTCTCTTAAATCAGCCTCTGGACCAGATGACTGGTGGGTAGCTAAATGTATTGCCTATTTTTTAAAAAAGGCTCCAGAGGTGATCCTGGCAATTACAGGCCAGTAAGCTTAACTTTAGTACCAGGCAAATTGGTTGAAACCCTAATAAAGAACAGAATTATCAGACATATAGATGAACAAGATATGTTTGGGGGAAGAGTCAACATGGTTTTTGTAAAGGGAAATCATGCCTCACCAGTCTGTTGGAATTCTTTGAGGGAGTCAAACAAACATGTGGAAAAGGTTGAGTCAGTGGATATAGTGTACTTGGACTTTCAGAAAGCCTTTGACAAGGTCTCTCACCAAATGCTCTTAAGCTAAATAGGCAGTCATGGGATAAAAGGAAAGGTCCTCTTATGGATCAATAAGTGGTTAAAAGATAGGAAGCAATTAGTGACTGGGCAACAAAATGGCAGATGAAAATCAATGTTGATAAGTGCAAAGCAATGCACGTTGGAAAAAAAATCCCAACTATACATACAAAATGATGGGGTCTGCATTAGCTGTTACTGTTCAAGAAAGAGATCTTGGAGTCATCATGGATAGCTCTCTGAAAATATCCTCTCAATGTGCAGCAGCGGTCAAAAAAGCAAACAATGTTAGGAATAAGGATAGATAACAAGACTGAAAATATCTTAATGCCACTATATACATCCATGCTACTCCCCTCCTTGAATAATGTGTGCAGTTGTGGTCGCTCCATCTCAAATAAGATGTATTGGAACTGGAAAAGGTGCAGAAAAGGGCAACACAAATACTTATGGGTATGAAACAACTTCCACATGAGGTAAGATTAAATAGACTAGGATTCTTTATTTTAGAAAAGAGATGACTAAGGGAGGATATGAAAAAGGTCTATAAAATCATGAATGGTATGGAGAAAGTGAATAGGGAAGTATTATCTACCCTTTCCCATAACACAAGAACTAGGAGTCACCCGATTAAATTAATAGTCAGCAGATTTAAAACAAACGTCAGGAAGTACTTCTTCACACAATGCACAGTCAGCCTGTGGAACTTGTTGACATGGAATGCTGTGAATTCCAAAAGTATAATTGAGTTTAAAAAAGAATTAGTTAAATTCATGGAGGATAGGTCCATCTATGGCTAGTAGCCAAGATGGTCAGGGACCCAATTCCATGTTCTGGGTGTCCCTGAACCTCAAACTGCTAAAAGTTGGTACTGGAAAACAGGAGATAGATCACTTGAAGTTGCCCTGTTCTGTTCTTTATCTCTGAAGCATCTGACACTGGTCACTGTGGGGGACAGGATACAGGACTATACAGACCATTGGTCCTACCCAGTACGGCTATTCTTATGTTCTTATGCCATCACACCAGAAGAGAGACAAATAATCCTGACAGATTGCCATCAAGATAGTTGACCATATGGTAAATCAAAGGCTTTGATTTACTTGTAAACCAATTATAGGTTTCTGGATGCAGTGAAGGTATCCGTGCTCTGTTGCAGCAACACATCATAGCTCTTCCTATGAAACACTCAGGTCTGCTGCACAGTAAAATGCTTCCATTCACATGCAGTAATACAGCACTGCATATGAGAAAGAAACGCCAAATGTGCTGAACTACAACAAAAACTACTGCAGTTCACCAATAATATTAGGAAAAACTTTAACAATAAGGGTAGTTAAGCTCTGGAACAGGCTTCCAAGAGAACTGTGGAATCCCCATCATTGGAGTTTTTTAAGGACAGGTCGGACAAACACCTGTTGGAGTGGTTTAGGCATAGTTTGGTCCTGCCGCAGCGCAGGGGGCGGGACTAGATGATCTCTCAAGGTCCCTTCCCGCTCTACATTTCTATTATACTATTAATACTCAAAGCTTATATGGATTTATTCTTGTCTGGATCACACAGTTACAGTGACTAAAGCAATGAATTATCCAAACCCCACAGTCCTACGTGCTTCTTAAAAGTGATGTATTGCCAATATTCCAGAAACATGTCACAATTCAATTACTGTAAGATTTGTTCCCCACCCTCCATCTCCCATTGGAGATAACTACCCCAAAGCAAGCCCTGCATAAAATAATTAGATCCAATATGTTAACACTCCACTTTGTCTTTCACTCCTACTCCAGTCTGTCACAGCAGCAGTGACAAACGTTCATAGAAAATCATGATCACATTATATACCAGAATAGCATATTTAAACACCTCTTATGGAACCAAAGGTTTTGGTGGCACTTAAAAATACATATGGCTTGGCTTTATTATTATTAAATTTATATCCAATATTTCAGAAGTCTGGAAAATACAAACACACCTGATATCAGCATGGAAGTAAAGGGAGACCATCTTGCAAAGATGACATATGAAGGGCCTGCTTAGCACCTCTATTGCCATTTACACCTGTGCCAAATGGGTGTAAAATCACTACCTCCAATGCAAGTAAGTGGTGAACTCTAATTTGGTAGCATTTAATGCTCACTTGGCACAGGGGAAATGATTTATGCAAGATGCAAAGCAGGGGGGAATCAACCCCAGGATGTCCTGATTATGTAAAAGACAGACTTAAATCCCGAAGTCCTAGACATTTGAATGAAGCTCAGATGTTCCATTTATTTAAAATTCATATGATCTCCTTATATAGGTTCATAGTGATTTTTTGTTATGTTTTAACAGGGTTTTCTACCTTAGTTGCATTTAAATTAAGCATGGTGATTATTTTACCTCACTATGGATTCTCCGTGGCCATAAAGGTAACTTCCCCATGTTTCTAGTGCAGCCAAAGTTAATATGGCTGAATTTTATTCACTCCCTGTTGCGTTGCAGTATTACCAATGCCAGAAGCTCAAACCTGCACAAAGCCGGGAAAGAGTCTATGTAGCAACAGAAGATCAGTAGGAACGTGTTATTGCTGGAATGATTTCCAGTTGATATAACCAGTAATTTCTTGACATGTTTTGAGAACTTCTGTGTACATCCTGTATTCCTTGTCACTTATATATCCTACACAGCACCGCATCTATAAAATAACCTAGTCATGAATTTGTTATTGAGCAATCACCCATATAAATTGCTCCATTCTTGCATATATAATTCATATGAAACAGAATCCTGAAGGCTGCACAAACCAAGGTATTAATTCAGTCCTAAATTGATTCTCATTTTCTTTGGCTGCTAATTATCTAGTAGTCTTAGAATATTCTCTCTCCCCAACACTATATGAACAACACTTGACACTCACCTGAAGCTTGATTGTCCCTTTATCTGAGAGAGAGAGAGAGAGAGAGAAAGAGAGAGAGAGAGAGAGAGCGAGTTATGGCATTGTGTTATTCTTTCTGAGTTAAAGCACTTATTTCTAAGACAAGTAGGGCTCAGAGGAGGGAAACCGTCATGATGCCTCCAACTGACAGATCCCCTGATTGTGGTTTGATTTAGCGGAAATATTTTCTTCTGCACTGTGCAAAGCCATCAGCAGAGGTGGGGTGGGGAGGAAACCATATATAGCTGGGCTCTTTAGTATAAACTTGGCCTGACTGGGTATGTTCATTCATAACTTTTTCTCAGAGTAAACTGCAAAATGCTCTATGGTTAGAGTACGCAACTAAGATTGGGGGTTGGCCACAAGGAAGCTTACTAGAATATTTTGCTGCCAAAGATCTGGCCTTTCCTGCGACTTGAATCATCCTCATTAGACACCCATAAAGTCTATTTTGGTTGCTATGTCTTACCATAGTGAAGATTTCTGTTTAGCATGTATCACCCACATGTACAAATACCACACCCTTCTATGTAGCCAGCGCAGCGCAGCTCCCTGCTAACCTGGGACCTAAAATAAGAGTGATCCAATTTGCAAGGGGAGAAGGAGAAACATAAAACCAGAGACATTCCTTTAAGGAAAGGAAACCTCTTTTAAAGGGGAGTTTTTCTATGGATCATGACTTCTTTCACTGGATTTATGCATGTATTCCACATTAGTTATAATAAAGTTACCCATATAAAAGCCAACTAAGATGCCTAGGAACACTCTTAGGCCCACCAAAATCTGGTTCTCTCTTCATGGAGGCAGCTTCAGCCCATAAATTTACAGGCCCTGCCAGACCCAACCACCTCTGGATCACTCTTCTTTATCCCACCTCAGAAGCTGTTTTACTCAAAGCTTATGAACCAAGAGGGTAGACTTCAGAGATTTCCTCAGCTAGTAGGCAGTCATTAAGATCACAGCATTCATGCTTCTCCTGAGCTTTGCACAGAGCAGTGTTAAACATAACGGTAAAAATTACTGTTGATTGTCTGAGACCAGTCTACATTACAGCTTCCATCCTTGGTAGCACTGCTGAGTACCATTTTCACCAGTGTAATTTGTTTTACACTGTAACAAATGTGTTAAGTGAGACATAGTCAAAACCCCTTTTGTCTTCCCAGACAGGAAAGATGGATTTGTTTTTCAATCCTAAAGGGTATCTAGTTGCACCAAAGTTATCACCTCTCTCGATAATGAAGACGAAAGTCTCCATGATGGATCTTGAAGGGGGAGAATTTGCCTCCCCACTAAATTCAGATTCAGGAGTCGAAGCTGATGTTTTTGCAGAGATGTCATATTCTTCCTCAAATTCAACCTTATTCTCTTATCCTACATATAGTTCCTTCAGCGAGAAAGCTCAGGCTTCCAATGGAAATCCAGATATCCACTTGACCACTTGAATACTAGTGCATCACCTGCATTTAAGCTCTCCATGTATCTTAGTATTTCAAAGGCATCAGTGTTGATCATTTCAGACAACCATGAACCAGAGCAAAGCCAGTGCAATCAAAGCTGGGAACATTCTGCACCAATAAATGGTTTACAAATTATTATGGTTCCAGCTTCAGCGTTAGTAGAAACCATTCTCTAAAAGATGCTGAAGAGCTCCCCACAGCACTTTGGCTTGTACACTAGCCTTTACTCAGTTTCCCATAAATGAGAACTTACCCAGAACTGCTCCATGGCCTCGTGCCACTGTTTCTCCTTTGACCACTAGATAAATCTGGACTGTTGTTTCCTTGATTGAGTTAAAGATGGTCACACTAACAGCTTCCTCTACGCCTGATCGGAAAACAGAAGGTGCTGCTATCAAATAGCCCCTGGGAAATAAGGTTGGAAGTGGACAGTCAATGAAAACATCAACAAAATGTGAGGTGATCAAGGTGCCAAACAGCATGAAACTATTTAAAATATTAACATAGAGAAAAGGGCAAAATATCCTGTAATACAGTCACCTAGAGTCTGCCCCTAGGACAGCCACATTGGCAACATGCCATGACTCAACCTAATATGCATAAAATGGAACAGATTTTAATATGGCAATCTTCACTGGCTTCATCTACTTAAAAAAAAAAAAAGTGACTGTAATGTTCCATCTTGATCCAACGAGGAGAGGTGGGCCATCACCATAGGAGTTTTGTAGTCTCTGAAGATCAAATCTTCATATTAATAATGAGAGCAGCTTCCAGCCAATCTGTAGAACACTTTTACATGTTCACACTTTGGGCACCATTTCCCTTGGACCTCACTAATAATCAAGATAGCAGTTCCTGATATGTGTACATTAGTTAATGCTCATTTGCAAAGAGATCCTGTGAAGTTACAGTTTACATCAGCATGCTACCCAAAGAATTCCACATGACAAACATCAATAGAACAAATATAGCAACAAGCGCTAGCTGTAAATGTGTGACTTGTATCTTTGGCTTATATATAGGATACTAAGTATCAACAAAAATAAGTATTGTACTAATTAGACTTTATAGTACTTTGAAATCAGCACTAAGCTCAATTATTTTATATCACAGCAATATATAGCTATTTCTCAACTGTACTTTATCAGATATATTCATATTTATAGAACTGCAGTCACATTGCCATGAATAGGAGCCTGAATTACTGATACAATTCAACTATAGTGTACTAGTATTGACATCCTAATTATACATACTAACACACAATTAAGTACAGTTCACTGTATATGAAATAATAAATTGGTTAGTCTCTAAGGTGCCACAAGTCCTCCTTTTCTTTTTGTATATGAAAAGGTGATTCACACTGAAGAATTTGGTGACATCAGTCAGAGCCCTCCAGTTTAACATTATATATAATGCCCTATTCTTAAGCACTTTAGACCAAATTTTTAAAAGTGACTAATTATTTTGGGTGCCAAACTTAACACACCTCAGAGAAACCTGAATTTCAGAAGGTGGGTGCTTCAGCACTTTCTGAAAGTCAGGCTCAATTGAGGTATATTAAGTTAGGCACCCACAAAATTGAGGCATACAAAATCATAAGCCATTTCTGAAAACTTTGGCCTTAATTTCCCCCACCTCTGCCTCTCCCCCCAACCCCTGCTTTAAAAGAGGAAGCAGAGGTTAGTGGCAAAAGCTTAGAAATGGGAGTCAGAAGATCTGAGTTCACTTTCCCAGTTCTGTTCATCACTCAGCTTCTGTTAAAATGGCTACATCTTGAACAATGTGTTACCCCTTTTTATTTTTTAATTTTAAAAAATCACAGCTTTGGAAGAAGTATTCTAATAGGCCCACTTTTGCTTTTAAAACTGCCCTGAAAGACTTCACAACCATACATAATACAATTTTGTGTACAGTTACGATGGGAACGCTTATGATCTTCCCATACTGAATGGCACCATGCCATAAATTTATAGACTGTATGCACTATAGTCTCTTGCATTACAGTCTCCAATGTCTTTGGGGTATGATACTGTAAGCAATACATTTATATCCTCTTTATGACATCATACATCTTTCTGCTTCTTCCCCCCCAAATGGAATTTTTTCATAAGATAATTTTTCATGTCACACACTTTAAAACATATTTCAGCCACTTGCCTCACTATGGTTCCAGCAGTTGGGTCACTTTAGTCCATGATTAATTATCACTCTGGGATGAGGTTGATGGTGTTTTACAGCCCCCAAGTCACCTTTTAGCAAATTCCAACCCAGTGTTTCTCTCTCAGCAGGCCTCATTGCCATGGAGATCCCATTACACCCAACATAAGTTCAGCTCTCTATGGTAGTTCAGTCAGATTGCACTGGATACTTAGAACTTAAAGAATTTGAGAATAAACGTCCTGTGGCCGCAAGTTTAAAAATTCACCAGATTGCTACCTAATCTGCATATCCTTGGTAAGGAAAACACAGCCAATCTATTTGGAGGAGAGAGAGACAAAAATTCATTTGCATCCAGTACTAAATGATTACTTTCAAACTTTTACTGGACAAACTTCTGTTGGGGAGAGAAGCTGGTCCAATAAAAGATATTACCTCACCCACCTTGTCTCTCTAATATCCTGGGACCGACAGGGCTACAAAAATATTGCATACTTTTAAACTGTCACATAAATATTGGTCTGCAGTAACATATATGAAACGTGTATCCACATCATTTTAAGCAATTCTAACTTTTTTTCTGGAATATCAGCTTGTTGATGTGGTCTTTAAATTAAGTCATTTAGTCGTGTTGTACTTGAAAATTAAATGTTTAGCTTGGATACTTCCGACGGTAACTTGACAGATCATGCAAGAACTTTTGACTAATGGCTCTGCCAGGTTACACTAAAACTTGGCAGGAACTGGCAGGATGTGAAATATTTTCTAGTAAGCAAGAGAAAATAGGAAGTCTTCATGGCATCTAGTTAAAGCAGCTATTCAGTGTGGACTGGTTACAAACCAACGTAATAAAACAAAGCAAACCTCAATAAAAATTAAACTAAACAAAAATAATGCACAGGAACTAACTGTGTACTCAGTTTCTATAAAGCAGATGAGAAGATTTTCACAGAAATTAAAAACAAACAAAAACTCCTCAGATGATTTTCCACGCAAGAGAGTTTCACATGTTCTTCCAGTAAACACCTCCTTCCAGGGCAAGTAGCAGTACCTCAAACTATTGCAATAACTGGTTAGCAGATCACAGCTCATATTTAACATTCCATATTCATACCATTGCATTTAACAAGTATTTGTACATAAATGCCCCGCAACGTTGTGTTTAAGACGCTCCAAACAAGTATTACCCGCCCTCTCCAGGGTTTGGATTTTTGCAGAGACAGCCGTATGATGATTAACTATCAAATATATTTGTTTCCTCCGGCATATTCCTCCAGTTTGCGACCCTGGCTGAGGTTAGTGGGAAGAGAATTTTGCATGAATCGCTTTAGGGTTATTTGTGTTGTGAGCCGTCATTTAACAGCTCCTTACACGGGTATAAAGGTTTCTCCATCTACCCTCCTTACCTGCAGGGTCTGCTCCGTGCTGGGGGAAGGAAAAGGTGGAGGTGTTATGCCCGGAGAAAGGGGTGGCATTGCCTCGAGAGCTTAGGGGGCTCCCCACATGCCAGCGGCAGGGAGCGATGCCCCAGAGCCAGGCTGCAGCCCTGGGGTCCCTACCCGGTGCCCCGGACGCGGTGGGGGCGCTACCCCAGGCCGGTACTTACTGGCTCTCCGGGGGCTGAGCCCCGCACAAGCTGCAGAGGGGCAGGAGAATCCACCAGGCGCAGCCGGGCTCCTTGGGGGGCATGGCGCTCCGGGGAGCGGCTCCTTCCCCCGGGGCTGGTAGCTCTGCAGCCCCAGGCCACGGCGCGCTCCCTGCAGCCCGAGCCCGGCCGGGCAGGAGCCCTTTGTTCCGGCGAGTGCAGCCTCAGCTCCCGGCTCCCGGTCTCGGCTCCCCGGTGCCTCTGGCCGCCGCCCCCTGGCTCCCCCCGCCGCGTCCCCGCCCCCGGGCCGCCCCTCCTGGCCCCGGTGCCCGCTCGGCTCCGGCCCCGGCTCTTTGTCTGCGGCTCCCCGCCTGCTACTGACAGCATGGACCGGGGGAGGGGGCTGGGACCCCCGCGCCTCCCCCTCCCAGCCCCTGGGGCAGCAGCATCGTACCCCCGCCCTGCCCCTGGGCGGGCTCCCCATCTCCCACGCAGCCCGCCGCCCCGGGCAGGAACCGGCCTCTGCACGCACCCGGGCTGAGACCGCCTCGCTCCGGTCCCCTCAGCCCGGGGCACGGACCCCACACACCCGGGCGTCTCTCTCCCGCCCAAGCCCGTGCCCGTGCAGTCAGGGGTAGCCCGCTCCCACGCCGCCAGGGCACTGGTCCCCTGCACTCCCCAAGTCCTGGCCCTTGTCATCCCTCCTGCTGACCCCCAGATCCTCCCCTCAGCCCCCCCTTTAGCTCTGCCCTGTCAGCCCCAGCCCTGACCCTGTCACCCCCTCAGCTCTCCTGCCCCAGTCACCCCGCCTCACCTCAGCCGGGACCCCTCAGCTCTAGGACCCTCACCCCCCAGTCACCCCGCCTCACCTCAGCCGGGACCCCTCAGCTCTAGGACCCTCACCCCCCAGTCACCCCGCCTCACCTCAGCCGGGACCCCTCAGCTCTAGAACCCTCACCCCCCAGTCACCCCGCCTCACCTCAGCCGGGACCCCTCAGCTCTAGAACCCCCACCCCCCAGTCACTCCGCCTCACCTCAGCCGGGACCCCTCAGCTCTAGAACCCTCACCCCCCAGTCACCCCGCCTCACCTCAGCCGGGACCCCTCAGCTCTAGAACCCCCACCCCCCAGTCACCCCGCCTCACCTCAGCCGGGACCCCTCAGCTCTAGAACCCTCACCCCCCAGTCACCCCGCCTCACCTCAGCCGGGACCCCTCAGCTCTAGAACCCTCACCCCCCAGTCACTCCGCCTCACCTCAGCCGGGACCCCTCAGCTCTAGAACCCCCACCCCCAGTCACCCCGCCTCACCTCAGCCGGGACCCCTCAGCTCTAGAACCCTCACCCCCCAGTCACCCCGCCTCACCTCAGCCGGGACCCCTCAGCTCTAGAACCCTCACCCCCCAGTCACCCCGCCTCACCTCAGCCGGGACCCCTCAGCTCTAAAACCCTCACCCCCCAGTCACTCCGCCTCACCTCAGCCGGGACCCCTCAGCTCTAAAACCCTCACCCCCCAGTCACTCCGCCTCACCTCAGCCGGGACCCCTCAGCTCTAGAACCCTCACCCCCCAGTCACTCCGCCTCACCTCAGCCGGGACCCCTCAGCTCTAAAACCCTCACCCCCCAGTCACTCCGCCTCACCTCAGCCGGGACCCCTCAGCTCTAAAACCCTCACCCCCCAGTCACCCCGCCTCACCTCAGCCGGGACCCCTCAGCTCTAGAACCCTCACCCCCCAGTCACTCCGCCTCACCTCAGCCGGGACCCCTCAGCTCTAAAACCCTCACCCCCCAGTCACTCCGCCTCACCTCAGCCGGGACCCCTCAGCTCTAGAACCCTCACCCCCCAGTCACCCCGCCTCACCTCAGCCGGGACCCCTCAGCTCTAAAACCCTCACCCCCCAGTCACTCCGCCTCACCTCAGCCGGGACCCCTCAGCTCTAGAACCCTCACCCCCCAGTCACTCCGCCTCACCTCAGCCGGGACCCCTCAGCTCTAGAACCCTCACCCCCCAGTCACTCCGCCTCACCTCAGCCGGGACCCCTCAGCTCTAAAACCCTCACCCCCCAGTCACTCCGCCTCACCTCAGCCGGGACCCCTCAGCTCTAAAACCCTCACCCCCCAGTCACCCCGCCTCACCTCAGCCGGGACCCCTCAGCTCTAAAACCCTCACCCCCCAGTCACCCCGCCTCACCTCAGCCGGGACCCCTCAGCTCTAGGACCCTCACCCCCCAGTCACCCCGCCTCACCTCAGCCGGGACCCCTCAGCTCTAGAACTCTCACCCCCCAGTCACCCCGCCTCACCTCAGCCGGGACCCCTCAGCTCTAGAACCCTCACCCCCCAGTCACCCCGCCTCACCTCAGCCGGGACCCCTCAGCTTTAGAACCCTCACCCCCAGTCACTCCGCCTCACCTCAGCCGGGACCCCTCAGCTCTAGAACCCCCACCCCCCAGTCACTCCGCCTCACCTCAGCCGGGACCCCTCAGCTCTAAAACCCTCACCCCCCAGTCACTCCGCCTCACCTCAGCCGGGACCCCTCAGCTCTAGAACCCTCACCCCCCAGTCACTCTGCCTCACCTCAGTCCTCACCCCCAGCCATCCCCCTAGGTTCCAGATCCTTCACTCCCCCCAGTCACCCTGGCTCACCTTAACCCTGAACCCCAGCCCTCTGGCCTGGGCACTGACCCTTCAGCTGTAGCACCCTCCCCCCAGTCACCCCGATCTTACCTAAGCCCTGACCTCCAGTCCTACTCTCAGCACTGACCCCCCCAGTCAGTCCCTTATCCCTACAGTAAGGACCCCTGTATCAGCTAAATTCCTGGTACCCTCACACACACCACCAAGAACCCCAACCCCCAGGTACCACCCTCCCACTCACTGGAACCCATCGAACCTGTCACCTCTCCTCCCTTAACATTGGCCCACAACTGAAGGGAGTCCTGGGTCACTAGGAGAATGTGAGCTGCCTTGACCCCTTAGGGCTGGCTGACATCCCATCTCTTTGCCTGTCAATATGCCAGGGTGTCACAAACACACTGCAAGAACTGCCAAAACTTCCATCCTCTCAGACCACCTGAAGCTCATCAAACCCAAGGCAAGGTCACAGTGCAAATAGCTTCTCTCCCTTCATTATCTAAATCTAGAAACGGACACTGTGCTTGGAGAGGTCTCATTAAGCATTGTTATAGAGGAACAACCAGATTAAAGAGTTGTTACCTGACTCACAGACCACTGCCGGGATTGTTGCTATTTGATTTTCTCCATCTCTAGGCCCTAAACCTAATCTATCCATCTCCATCCCTAGATCCTAGACAGTAGCTAAAGTAGATTGAGACAGGAGGGGGAGCTCTCGCTGCACCTACCATGGAGGAAAGGGAGCTGTGTGGGAGCACTGTTTAGCAAAGCAGGGAGAAGCTGGGGAACTCCTATCTCAGCAGAGGAGGGGGTGCCATACTTCTCCCACAACTGCCTCTTTGTTTAATTCTTGATTCTAGACTATCCCATCTCGATTCATCCCTGGATCCTAGTATCTCTCTGTCTCTACCTAATCCATCTCTATTTGTATTTGCTGTTGATCACTAGGAGATGCTCACATTGTCTACCTTTATTCAGTGTCAGGAGGTAAGCTCTTTGGGGCAGGGACCGGTTTTTATGTATGGTATTAGAGAACACTCCAAAAACAAACTAATACAATATTACAATATTTTTTAAAAAATAGAAGTTGTAAACAGTAGATATTCCTCCAGCCCTTGTTAACAACAGGGAGAGGAAAGGACAGAGCATCCATATCCAAGACACTGGTGGTATTTCAGGATCATAAAATAAATGTCCTGGTCCCTTGTAAACACTGGAAGCAAATGAGTGCTCCAGTCCATAGAAAAGGACCTAATCAAGTCTAGATCAGTTTGGCTAGAAGCAGTCTCCATAAAACTATGCCTTTCAGGGCAAATCACTTCAAGGCAGCATGTGCAAAATGTATCAGTCCCAAGAGAAAATGAATAAACAGCACAAGGGACATAGGATTGGTTTCCAAGATATTAATAGACTGGAAGACTCATGGAGCCAGGTGCATAGAGTTTACTTGGCACCCAAATGCGTAAGAGGAGAGGCTATTTTCCCTTCCAGTTTTCACAGTGACAGTTGCTGTGTTCCAGATTAAATCGATTGAGAATGGATAATATCACAGTTTAATAAGGATTTTAGCAATCTCTTTCATAATGTTGACTACGCTGTTCATAAATTGAAGAGGAAGGATGCAGAGAAGATGCCAGGGTTCGTTTAGCTGTCATTTTTCATTTGACCTTGTGGTCTTGTCATGTCTGTAGGGAAGGGAGATAGGGAGGGAATGCTGCCTTGTGCTATATTGTGGGTCTGGGATGCAGCTCAGTGCTCACGGCCACATAGGGTATAAAAGGAGGCACCTAAGAGCAGGAGGAGAACCCCAAAGTCTGGTGTGAGATCACTCATCAGAGCGAAAGGATTTGGCCTTGGCCAGGAAGAGTTCCCATTCTAGAAGACTGCAGGTCTGTGGCATGTGAAGGATGGAGCAGATTCTAAAAGAGATGATGGAAGGAGAAAAGGGGGCAGTCTTTAGAGGGAAGTAAGAAAGTTCAGTTTTGGCAGTGGTTCATCCAGGAAGAGAAATGGAATATAGAGCCTTTTGCCATTAAGTCACTGGTTCAAATCCAGCCAAGATCAGTAATGCCTAAATGCCAGACTTTCCAGTGGCCTCTGTTAAATGAGTCTGGTGATGCAAGTCTGGTTCAGAGAAGACAATTGTCACCATCACAGTTAAAACTACACTGCAACCTTGGTAGCAGTTTCAGTACAAAAGACAAGGACTTAAGTAGGCCTTGTGGACTGAACTGCCATCTGATCACTAGTGATGGTCCTTCTAAGCAACAGTTAAACCACATTGACAAGGCGGTAGGGAGAAAGTTTCTGCGGTAGCTGCTCATGCTGGTCTGAGGATAAATAGAGAACTTTCTTCTCCAGAGCTATTAACCATGCGGCTTTTACTAGTGCTAATTTTATGCACACAAAGCCTTGGATTTCCTCGTCATTGGACATTCTGTCTTCTATGGGAGTCTCTTGCTTCCTGGGCTTGAAATATTTGAAAGGACTGCAGAAGCAGCATATTTCCCCCTCCGAAAAAATAGCTCAACAGCAACACTCTAGTCAATTTAGGAGTTGTGCTGACGGGGCCCTTTTTCTGCCAAAAGCATAGTAGTCACAACACATGGTGGACTTCAGCCTTCTAGATCTCTGCGCTATACCCACCCAGGAATAAATTAATCCCCACTAATTCATTTTTTGCATTCGGAATAAGTTATTTTCAAGCACCATAAAGTCATTTTGAGGAATTAATGACTAGCAATTGGGAAAAAAGGGAAATTCTGTAATCTCCCATTTCTTCCTTAGTCATCCCAGTCATTTCAGTTCAGAATTCTTTCTTTCTGTAAATATTTGATATGGGCTCTATTATTGTATTTAGCTGAAAGGGCCCTTCTTATCCCAAACCCAGCTACAAATCAGAGCCACTTCCTTGTTTGCCACATGATCTTGCTCATTGGAGCATTTGATTAAGCTTGACCTTTTACTAACTCCTAAAATGATTTCAGTCACCATAAATCTAAGGAGGAAACACCTAGGTGAATGATTAGTGGGCCAGTAAGTTTTCTGCCACTCAGTCACTCCCCAAAAATATAGTCATAAAAATATTGACGAAAGCTATTCAACTATTTAAAGAACAGAACCTGAAGTTTCAGCATATTCCGTGCATGAATCATAGAATATTAGGGTTGGAAGAGATCTCAGGAGATCATCTAGTCCAATCCTCTGCTCAAAGCAGGACCAACACCAAGTAAATCATCCCAGCCAAGGCTTTGTCAAGCCGGGCCTTAAAAACCTCTAAGGATGGAGATTCCACCACCTCCGTAGGGAACCCATTCCAGTGCTTCACCACCCTCCTAGTGAAACAGTGTTTCCTAATATCCAACCTAGACCTCCCCCACTGCAACTTGAGACCATTACTCCTTGTTCTGTCATCTGCCACCACTGAAACAGACGAGTTCCATCCTCTTTGGAACCCCCCTTCAGGTAGTTGAAGACTGCTATGTATGGTGGGGGATGGTTACAGACTGATGTCTGGTTTCATCTCTGGGGAATGATCTACTAATTTTTAATATAACCCCCGTAAACATTAATTGGTAAATTGTTTAATAAATTCACAGTATCCTCTATAACTGATGATACATATATTGCTAGATGTGGCTTCATTTTCCTGGTCACCCTACCCTACCTTTGGTTATTTCCTTATGATTTGTGGTGAGGCATATTAAATCTAGAGGGAAAAAAAGACAGCAGATAAGGTAAATGTAAAGATTTAGAGCGACATTTATGAAGCACAGTTAAGAAAAGAGTTGGCTGGTACTTAAAGAGCTGCAACACCCATCTCTTAAAAGCTCTTTTACGTGCCTTTATATCAGGTAAAGTACCAAGCAGCCTAACAAACGACGATCTCTAAAGTCAATGGGACTATGCACACTAGCAAGCACGAGGTTGGGTAGTAAGTATTTGTAGGATTGGGCCCTAAAGTTGTATGGTTTTCAGAGTAGTTCATTGTAGTTGCAGCAAGGAACACACAGGGAATTCAGAAACTGCCCTAATGTCCCATATTGAATTTCCTAAGAAAAATGCAAGGAACAGAAATTCTTCAGGGAATAGGGGCACCAACCTACATTATATTCCAATCTTCTGCAAATGGCTTTGTTGGGATGCACAGATTCACCATTTTAAAATAATTGAGAATATTACTTTTTTAATAAATAAATAAATAAAAATAAATAATGCAATACTCCATCATCTATACCCAGGAGCAAGTGCCTGGGGATCCCTCACTTGAGCGTCCGAATGAGATCCAGAGTCACAGATACACTCTAGTCTCAGATACATAGTTCACCTTTGTTACATAAAATAAAGCAAAAATGGATATTTAAGCCCTTTCAATAAGTGGCCTATAACAGTGGAGTTGCTCACATTTCTTCTATATTAATCTTCCAAGACCCCTGTCTCTTCCCCCAAAGTCCCTACAATGTCAGGGATCCCATTTTTCAAACAAAACCCAGTAGCACACACATTGTGTGGTTGAGATACTGGATCGCTGGAATGGGTTGGCTCCATTTTGAGGACAGAAAAGTTATATGAAAATTACTTGACAGAGGTCTCAGAGGGAATCCCAACAGGTGATTACCAGGAACATCAATTTAAAGAGATTTTCAGACTATTTTATTGTGAAAAATAGAAGTTATTCATAATTAAAACTCTACTACTGAACTTTAGGGCCCCAAAATTGAATTATACATTACATTAACTAAAAAAAGAGTGTGATTGACTGCCGTGCAGCATATCTCAGAAAGTATTAGTGCCCAATTCCTGTCACCATTATGCTAAGTAATTGGCTTTCATGTGACTAATCACAGAGTAAGGTACTATTCAATGTAGTAAGAATGTCAGTAACACACTCTCAGTGCTGAGTGTGAGGTCTACAGGAACTGCTCACAGCCTAGGGAAAAAAAAATAATCAGGAATTCTTCTAGCAATAGCTCAGATGCGGGACAATGTCCCATGGCAGCTTTCAGCTTATAAACAGCTTTTCCATGTAAGGTGAATCCATTCTGCTTGTGGTCCTTGCCACTTGGGCACACGTGCTCCCCTCTTGTTCACCTCATTGTTCACACATCTTCACATAACAAAACACAGCATGAGAGCTGCCAGGGCACTGTGTTGTTTGCATGAAAGCCAATACACGCAGGGAAGAATGTCAGAAAAGGCCTCAGAGAACATCTTCCCTCTACTTGTACAAGGGAAGTCATTCTCTTCTGACTTCTACCATGTCATAAATGTATGACCATAGACCAGGGGTGGCCAAACTTACCGACCATCTGAGTCGCATACGACAATCTTCAGAAGTTCAAGAGCTGGGGTGCACCTGCTGGGGCGCCAGCCCCACGGGAGGTGCTTCCCAGGGCTCAGGGCTTCAGCCCTGCTCCTGCTGAAGCCCTGAGACCCCCCCCTCCCCACTGGGCAGAAGCCCCTACCCCACCACCCTGCTGCAAGGTAGAGATCTTGAGTTCTCCCCCTGCCCCCCACCCCCAGCCTGATAGGTGAAGAATGGGCAGGGGCTATGGGAGCCACACTTTAATGGTAAACGAGCCGTCACCCCTGCCATAGACTAACATTACTGTTACTTTCTAGCATGATACTAATATTGTTTGGCATTATCTAGTCATTTTCCTGTGTAGAATTAAATCAAACACACACCATTCAATGTCATAACTAATTTAAAATGTGAGCTTTTCTATTCATTTCTAGTCAATGCACTAATTTTACCTTTCTCTCAACTGAATGCATCTGTGGCATGTATGGTCCTAGTCACAAGTCACTTGGATCAACTTTTACTTAGCAGAGGTTGCATTTTAAGCAGTTTTAACTTATCCTTGCTAAATAAACAAGCATATTTTGGGACATAATTTGGCCTTAGTTTCAAACTGAGCCATGAATGAAGTTAGCTGAACATGGAACAGAGTGGGCTCTTTCATACCCTTGGGATTCTTTTGCATTTCCATAAACTCATCCAAATTACAGGACTACAGAGGACATTTTCTGTTTCACTAACTAAGGACTGTTAAAACATAACATAAAAGGGAAATATTTTAAAATAACTGGAACAGCAATGAAACACACATGGACAAAGCAGCATCAAGAGGTAAGAACAGGTGCTTGGGAATCAGGAATTCTGTGTTCTGTTTCCAGCTCGGTCGCAGACTCACGATGTGGGCTTGGACATAACACTTCAACACTCCTGGCCTCCATTTTCCTATTTGCAGAGTGAGGATAATAATGCCAGCCTCCCTTATAGGGTTGTGTGGCAGCATTAATATTGGAAAACACTGACATCTTTTGATAAAAGGTACTAAGGAAGAGCAAAGTGGAAGTATAAAGAACTGTGTTGTTCTTGTGATGGAGCAAACTATAACTATTTTACAGCACTTCCCCAGGTGTCTCAAAGCAATTTAGAAAGCAATAAATTCAGTACTGGTCCTCCAGTGCCGGCAGAGGCAGCAGCCAACAACATTGGACCCGATGTTACTGTCAGCAACACAGAGCAGATCCCATTTGTTTTTGGCTGAAACACAGTGACACACAATTTGATTGTTATAGTTTTATTAAGTCATGAACTGGTTACCCCTTCATGTACATCAATTACACAAACAGATATAGGCCCTGATGGTGCGACTGGCTTCAAACAGGCAGACCCCTGCACCTGCCCAGATCTAGCTGCAAAAAAATAAACAGCAGCTGTACTTTTTTTTAAGTACATCAGAAGCGGGAAGCCTGCCAAATAATAAGTGGGGCCACTGGATGATCAAGGTGCTAAAGGAGCACTCAAGGAAAACTAGGCCATTACCAAGAAGCTAAATGAATTCTTTGCATCAATCTTCACTGCAAAGGATGTGAGGGAGATTCCCACACCCGAGCCTCTCTTTTTAGGTAACAAATCGAAGATTGAAGTGTCAATAGAGGAGGTTGTGGAACAAATTGATAAATTAAACAATAGTAAATAACCAGAAGCAGATGGTATTCGCCCAAGAGGTCTGAAGAAACTCAGACATGAAATTGCAGAACTACTAACTACAGTATATTACCTATAGCTTCTGGACCAGATGACTGGCGGGTAGCTAATGTGATATCAATTTTTAAAAAAAGGTTTCATAGGCGATCCTGGCAATTATAGGCGGGTAAGCCTAACTTCAGTACCAGGCAAATTGGTTGAAACTAGGGTTAGTAAAGAACAGAATTATCAGACACATAGATGAACAAGAGATGTTGGGAAAGAGTCAACACAATTTTTGTAAAGGGAAATCATGCCTCACCAATCTGTTAGAATTCTTTGAGGGGGGACAAACATGCGGACAAGGTTGATTCAGTGTATACAGTGTACTTGGGCTTTCAAGTATAAGAAAGAAAGAAAGCCCGCAAGAAAGGCTCTTGAGCAAAGTAGGCAGTCATTGAATAAGAGGAAAGGTTCTCCTATGGATCGGTAATTGGTTAAAAGATAAGAAGCAAAGGGTAGGAATAAACAGGAATGAAAAAAATCAGTTTTCACAATGGAGAGAGGTAAATAACAGTGTCCCCAAAGTATCTGTATTGGGACCAGTGCTGTTCAACATATTCATAAATTATCTGGAAAAAGGAGAAACAGGGAGGTGCAAAGTTTCCAGACAATACTCAAGATAGCTAGGTCCAAAGCAGACTACAAAGAGATATCACAAAAATGGATGACTGGGCAACAAAATGGCAGGTGAAATTCAGTGTTGATAAATGCAATGCAACGCACATAGGAAAACATAATCCCAAGTACACATACAAAATAATGGGGTCAAAATTAGCTGTTACCACTCAAGAAAGAGATCTTGGAGTCATCATGGATAGTTCTCTGAAAACATCTGCTCAGTGTGCAACAACAGTGAAAAAAGTTAACAAACTATTAGGAACTGTTAGGAAAGGGATAGTTAATAAATCAAAAAATATCACAATGCAACTAAATAAATCCATGGTATGCCCCCACCTTGAATACTCCTTGTAGTTCTGGTCACCCTATCTCAAAAAAAAAAAAAAAAAAAGATATTTTGGATTTGGAAAAAGTAAAGAGAAGGGTAACAAAAATGATGAGGGATATGGAACAGCTTCCATAGAAGGAGAGATTAGAAGACTGGCACTATTCATCTTGAAAAAAAGATGACTAACAGGGGATATGATAGAAGTGTATAAATTCATGACTGGTATGGAGAAAGCGAATAAGGAAATGTAATTTAGCCCTTCACAAAACACAAGAACCAGTGGTCACCCTAGGAAATTAATAGGCAGCATATTTAAAACAAGCATAAGGAAATACTTGTTCACACATCAACCCATGGAACTCGGTGCCAGGGGATGTTGTGAAGACCAAAAGCATAACTGGGTTAAAAAAAGAATTAGGTAAATTCATGGGGACTAGGTTATTTCATATAGCCAGGATGGTCAGGGATGCAACCCCATGCTCTGGGTGTGCCTAATCCTTTCAGTGCTAGAAGCTGGGATTGGATGATGGGGGGGTTGATCAATCAAAGTGCTCTGTTCTGTTCACTCCCTCTGGAGCATATGGCATCAGTCACTGAGGGAAGACAGATACTGGGCTAGATGGACCATTGGTCTGTCTCAGCATTGCCAATCTTATGTTTTCTTATGTTCAGGCATGGGACCAGGGAATCTTGCAGTGAAGTGCTGCAGGAGCCCAGTTCTGCAGTCCTGAAATCAATGGGAGTTTTACCTGTATAAGAACTCTGGCTCTGAGCCTTAAAGGAGCTGCACAATCCAGCGGTATAAGTGATGCATGCAACGACGGACAACATTCTAAAATGTAGCTACAGTAGATCCAGTGTAAAGTTTTAAAGAATACTTTAGCACTGAGCATATTTCTATCTTACAGAAATTTCCATTTCATATTTACTGGCTATATGAAATAACAGTCAATTACAGCCTCTAAAGAGTACAAGCTGTCTTCTAATTATGAAACTATGTGCCATTTTGTACATACGGCTGTGATCAGCATGGTCTGAAAAAAGGAGGCTTTAGATATCATTTTGAACTATTCAGTTACTGAAATGGAATTTTCAGAGCCTGCCAAAATGAATCCTATTCAGTCTGATGCAACAGGTGTTGGAATTCCAGCAGCTGCCTGCAACCCACATCTGGTAACAGTTAGGAGTTTAAAGGAAGTTCTGTAAGAACTGCTTATATATAAAAACTATTTATTGGTGAAATCTATGAGCCATATTCAGTCACCACTTGGACTTCACATAGCTCAGATTTTTTTTATAAGTTTAAAAAAATTGGAATTCTGCTCTTCATGAAATTTCAGGAATCGCAGGCACTGTTTGATAGCATGTGTGATTGGTGTGATGGTGTGTGTGTGTGTCATGGAAGGAATACAGTTTATTGAACAAGGTGCAGATACATTTAAGTTGGTTCAGAAGAGATCAAAATTACATGGTGACTGTATACATCCTCTCATACCCACTTATCACTCCACAAGAGAAAAAGCAATTCTATCCCTAGGGCTTTTACCACCTATAAAGACACCATAACAATAACGTTTGATTTACAGGTAATGATTGGCCAAACAATACCAGTTATCACTAAACACTCTAAATATGGGACTCCTGAGCACTGGTATTCTAGGCTCCTCCTCCCGCCTGACATTCTTACTCACTTAAATGGGACTATTTACTCACAAGAGTAAAGACTGGAGGATCAGGCCCTTAATTATACTCGTTTGTGCTGGGCCTTAATGCTCTGTCTCCTGTTCATTTGTGCACCACTCTAACCTGCTAGGGCGCTTTTGTGGCTTCAAGTCTCGAAAGTCCCAGCTCCATAGCCAAGTTGTAGTGTGAACCTGAATGGGAAGTGGTGGGCACTGGCTGGTAAAACCCACATCTTAGTCTGATTGCTTGGAAAGGTTCATAGCCATTGACCTGTGTAGTTACTGGCCACTTTTGACAAAATTCAGCTAAAATCAAATTGAGTTTGGTATCTGATAGGCTTCAAAAGAGGCCACTTCTTCTTCCCTTGCAGGAAGATTGACTCAGTGATCTGCTAGCGATTTCGTTTCTTCAACTACTCTGATCAGCACAGTAGGGCATAGACATTTCCAGTGACTTGGGAGCTGTTTTTATTTTAAACATGGACAATATGCAAAGGGATGATGGGTTTCAGAGGAGCAGCTGTGTTAGTCTGTATTTGCAAAAAGAAAAGGAGTACTAGTGGCACCTTAGAGACTAACCAATTTATTTGAGCATAAGCTTTCGTGAGCTACAGCCCACTTCATCAGATGCATGCAGTGGAAAATACAGTGAGGAGATTTATATACACACAGAACATGAAAAAATGGGTGTTATCATACACACCGTAAGGAGAGTGATCACTTAAGATAAGCTATTACCAGCAGAAGAGTGGGGAGGGAGGGTGGGGGGAAGACCTTTTGTAGTTATAATCAAGGTGGGCCTTTTCCAGCAGTTAACAGGAACGTCCGAGGAGCAGTGGGGGGAGGGGAGGGAATAAACATGGGGAAATAGTTTTAATTTGTGTAATGACCCATCCACTCCCAGTCTCTATTTAAGCCTAAATTAATAGTATCCAATTTGCAATTTAATTCCAATTCAGCAGTTTCTCGCTGGAGTCTGGATTTTAAGTTTTTTTGTTTTAAGATAGCGACCTTCATGTCTGTATTTGCGTGACCAGAGAGATTGAAGTGTTCGCCGACTGGTTTATGAATGTTATAATTTTTGACATCTGATTTGTGTCCATTTATTCTTTTACGTAGAGACTGTCCAGTTTGACCAATGTACATGGCAGAGGGGCATTGCTGGCACATGACAGCATATATCACATTGGTAGATGCACAGGTGAATGAGCCTCTGATAGTGTGGCTGATGTTATTAGGCCCTGTGATGGTGTCCCCTGAATAGATATGTGGACACAGTTGGCAATGGGCATTGTTGCAAGGAGGATGGGGTTTCTTCCAGTTTGGGAAGTGACAAGAAGAGCCCACAGGCTGCTAGTGTTTAGGGTCAGGCTTCGGTTTATGGTCTATCATGTATCAGAGTGATCAGGCTTTTCTTACTCTGCAATCCGCACTTATAACTGTGGTATCTAAGAGCCACAGAAAGACAGCTGCATTTCATGCAGTCGAAGCTATAGAGGCTGGAAATCTGTTATATTGAGGAGCTGCATCAAGACATACCACCTCCCACAAGCGAGAGGTACTGCAAGAATAAAGCTGTGCTCTGCTTGTCCTATCCCTACAGCAGGATACAAAAAGTCTTAAGAGACAAAACAGCAGCAGCAGCGCTGCAAGTGACAAAGCCTCAACCCTCTACACGTGATCTTAGCCAAAAGGGCACTTTTGCAGAAACTCTCTATTCCTTTATGTTTAGCCTTAACTATTCCCAGTGAAACCCTATCAGGACTGCATGGGAGTGACTGTGAATTTTGTCTAAAATATCTGCAATACTTCTTACATAACCAGATCCCTCCCTTTGTATTATGGAGAGGCAGCTGCAATCAGCTTTCATTATAAAGCCCCATTTTAGCCCTGCAACTTTGGCTTAGAAAATGGGTTTATTGGGTACATTGACAGACGTACTTCAAAGACAGATAATCATTCCTGCAAAGTTTTAAGAATATTCATCAGACTGTTGGAGTTATAGCTAACTATACAAGTTACCCTGATTTGAAATTTTGACTCCTGATCTACCATTTGTCTCCTTGAGCTCAAAAATGGCTTTTTGGCATTCCCTCAAACATTCCAAGCATAGACTATATTTGAAGATAATAGGTTATAGTTAAACAAAGCCATGCATGACTTCTGTTGTGGATAATTAGGGGCCCAATCCTGCTTTCATTAGATTTCAAAGGGTTTTTTTGCCATTGATTTTGCCAGGATCTTAAATTTACACATGCACATCCTGAATAAACGAATGGAATAGAAATCTTAATTTCAGTCATTTCATACTATCATTTCTCAGTTAACTTTTAAACGGTCACATCTGTGGCAAAAAAATGCACTAAATTGACTGATTTAACCAATATTTTGTTCTCTCTCCTCTGTTATGGAAAGGAGGCTGTATTTTTAAGTTAAATTGCTACATTTACTCCTCTACGTATATCTGATGCACAAATAGGTAACTGCAGAACAAGCAACAGCAGGCTGGCTCTGCCATATTAATGGAAACATTTCTCACACAACTAGTAAAAAAACCACCTCTTTTTTAGAAAAATCAAACTGCAATGTCAGTTGCGTTGTAAGGAGCAGTAAAAACAAGACTGATCCTGCCTCTCAGGAATGCAACCAACTCTGGAACAAAATTACAAGGAAAAGATAATTACAGAGCATGTTCAAAATAAGAATGTGATCTGAGTGGCACATAATAAAAGGATAACAATATCCAGAACATTATTATACAATGCTGATGAATGTATGCCTATTAATCATCCACAGAACATAACAATCTGATCTTTCTGTAATGTAAAATTATATTTTGAAGGCTCATATACTTTGAAATATTAATGACAAATTATTTGTGGAAAAGGATGCTGATTTATAACAGGTATTAGGACACAGTATAGCTTAAAAGTAGCTTTAAAGAGTTACACATTGCCACATTAAATAAGAGAAAAACAGAAATGGGAGGGAGAAATGAAGTGATGTATGGAATGGAGAAAAAGACATTTTCAGCTGGGATTTCAAAGTGGAGATTCAGTGTAAGAGATGGCAAAATCCTGAAAGAAGGTGGCACTCCCAATCAGCAGTTAAGTTTGAATGTGTAGGAGTAGGCAAGAATAACCTGGAAGGTCCAAGAGATATGCTACACCAAGTCCATAAAGGGTTTAACGACAACAAGGAGCCAATGGAGTAGTTTGAGGATGGGGTAAATGTAGCCGCACATCAGGTGAGCACCTGAATTCTGGAGAGGCTGAACACTGGGACTTTGGAAGGATTCCAAGGAGGAAGATGCTGTAGTCAATATGTAAATGATTTCAGCAGAGGAGTCCTGGTAGTAGCATACATAGGCAGTGTTGTAAAAATAGCAATAGGCAGATTTGCAGACATGGGCAGTTAGGGAGAACAGGAGAGTTCAGAGTCAAGCAGGCTGTCAGAATGAGAGAGAAATTGCAAAAGGAAAAAGCAAGTAAAAGGAAGGAAAGAGGAGATGGGGCTATATTTAAAGGAGACTCCTTTTGCCCACAGGAATAGCATCTTCTTCAGAGAAGTTTTGCAGCTTCATCTTAGCTGAAGAAAGTTAGTTTCTTGCTCAAGGCAGAGAGTATGACCAGAAAGAGTTCACTATAAGAAGGCAAAACTAATGAACAGATGAATGTCATCAGAGTAAAGCTAGTAGTTAAAGGGAGAGCTAAGCAGTCCAAAAAAAAGAGATAAGTGAGGTCAACATTCTGGGATGCAGAAAAGGAGATCAGGTCTTGGCACAGAGGAGTCACTACCTGATACAGAAGGAAAAAAGTAGCCAGCTTGGTAGAAGCAGAACCCTGACAAGAGAGATTGTAATGTGTCTCAAGAAAACAGCGCAATGGTTTATATTAAAATTGTTGCCCTACTTTTAGATTGAACTGGATCGCAAACTACATTATAGTCTTCAACAAGGTTCTAAGAAGAGCTCTCCCTACCACCGGAACTTGCTTTTTTTGGGGGGCCGTGTGTGGAAAATTTATCTAAGAAAACTAACTACAGCCTACAAAAAAAGAAAATGAGTACTTGTGGCACCTTAGAGACTAACAAATTTATTTTTGAGCATAAGCTTTCGTAAGCTACGGTTCACTTCATAGGATGCATTCAGTAGAAAATACAGTGGGGAGATTTATATACATAGAGAACATGAAACAATGGGTGTTACGATACACACTGTAATGAGAGTGATCAGGTAAGGGGAGCTATTAACAGCAGGAGAGCGGGGGGGGGGGGAGGAGACAGACCTTTTGTAGTGATAATCAAGGTGGGCGATTTCCAGCAGTTGACAAGAACATCGGGGTGGGGGTGGGGAATAAACATGGGGAAATAGTTTTACTTTGTGTAATGACCCATCCATTCCCAATCTTTATTCAAGCCTAAGTTAATTGTATCCAGCTTGCAAATTAATTCCAATTTAGCAGTCTCTCGTTGGAGTCTGTTTTTGATGGTTTTTTGTTGAAGAATTGCAACTTACTACAGTCTGTTGTTTTGCTAGTGTAGTTCTCAGGCCTATTTGGCCCATGGAGCACCATGTCCTGTAGTACAGTATTTAAAATACTACATTTTTGTTTTTCATATAGAATTTTCTTTTGGATGGTTCATCTGCAGCTTGGGGAAACCTATAGGAAAGCAGCAAGGGAAAGCCCAGGATTTTCAGAAAATATAAAAAGCATTTCTGCAAATGACTGCTTAAAAAGAAAAAAGATTCATCAAAGGCAGGTGGTGAAGAAAAAGTTAATTGCTTTGCTCAACAATTTGGCTATCAGTTCAAGTACTGAAAACAAGCTTATACAGAGACAGTTTAATTAAACCTGATTAATTCACAGTTAGGCTACAAAGGAATGGAAACACTTAATTAGCAGCTAGTAAATGCAGCTGGAGAAGGTGTCTAAATCAGGGATTTGTGGAAGGGTGACCTAAGACCTAGAAGGGAGTGGGGGTAAAGCTTGCCTCATCACACAGAATTTGTAAGTTCTGTAACTTCTACATATCCAACAGCTGCAAAAATGCTCCAGGGAATAAAATTTCAACAGCAACATTAACTCAACAAAACCTACATAGGAAGGCTCAGCAAAAAGGCTACCATGTGCAATCTTAAAGTTCTCTCTTGCTTGCTCCCTTTCAGGTGGCATCCAAGGACGCAAAAGGACAATTCCTGCCAATTCAGATTTCACATGCTTAAAGGCACAACAAGACCCAGCACTTGGAACACAAAATTGTACATCCCACTCTCTGCCAATTTGATGGTTCCTTTCTGGCATCTTCTGAAAGGCACCAGTGTAAGCATGGAGGCTTGGGAGAGGAGAAAACTGGTTTGCTTGGTGCAAGTAGGGGGACTTCTAGCTGAAACTTGCTTAGATGTGAACCTGAGTGCATCTCTTAGTCAGCAAGGGAGATTAATTTATAACTAGATTTCTGAGGAACTGTTTTCTTTCATACTTGCCATGTGTTGTTGATGTTTTAAAAATCTGTCCATATTATTTGAACACAAAGGAAAAAAGTGTATAGAGCACCCCAGTGTTTTATGTTTCCCTAGTTCAGTAACAAACAGATTTAATGCAACTTTGCCCAAAAGTAACTTGTTCTATTTGGGAGAGACCAACTATGAAAAATTTCAACCCAAAAGGATTGTCTGAGAAATGTCATGGAGAAGTGTTTAGAATGGACTATGCCCAATGCAACCTGAACTACATAGAATCATAGAAGATTAGGGTTGGAAGAGACCTCGGGAGGTCATCTAGTCCAAACCCCTGCTCAAAGCAGGACTAACACCAACTAAATCATCCCAGCCCGGGCTTTGTCAAGCCGGGACTTAAAAACCTCTAAGGATGGAGATTCCACCACCTCCCTAGGGAACCCATTCCAGTGCTTCACCACTCTCCGAGTGAAATAGTGTTTCCTAATATCCAACAGGTTTCAGAGTAGCAGCCGTGTTAGTCTGTATTCGCAAAAAGAAAAGGAGTATTTGTGGCACCTTAGAGACTAACCAATTTATTTGAGCATGAGCTTTCGTGAGCTACAGCTCACTTCATCGGATGCATGCAGTGGAAAATACAGTGAGGATGTTTTTATACACACAGACCATGAAAAAATGGGTGTTTATTACTACAAAAGGTTTATCTAAATCTTTAGATAAGCTATTGCCAGCAGGAGAGTGGGGTGGGGGGAGAGAAAACCTTTTGTAGTGATAAAACACCCATTTTTTCATGGTCTGTGTGTATAAAAACATCCTCACTGTATTTTCCACTTTATGCATCCGATGAAGTGCGCTGTAGCTCATGAAAGCTTATGCTCAAATAAACTGGTTAGTCTCTAAGGTGCCACAAATACTCCTTTTCTTTTTGCTAATATCCAACCTAGACCTCCCCCACTGCAACTTGAGACCATTGCTCCTTGTTCTGTCATCTGCCACCACTGAGAACAGCTAAGCTCCATCCTCTTTGGAACAGCCCTTCAGGTAGTTGAGTGAGGGGGGATTTGATAGCAGCCTTCTTCTCTTCTGCAGACTAAACAATCCCAATTCCCTCAGCCTCTCCTTGTAAATCATGTGCCCCAGCCCCCTGATCATTTTCATTGCCCTCCACTGGACTCTCTCCCATTTGTCCACATCCCTTCTGTAGTGGGGGGGATGGCCAAAACTAGATGCAATACTCCAGATGTGGCCTCACCAGTGCTGAATGGAGGGGAATAATCACTTCCCTCGATCTGCTGGCAATGCTCTTACTAATGCAGCCCAATATGCTGTTAGCCTTCTTGGCAACACAGGCACACTGCTGACTCATATCCAGCTTCTCATCAACTGTAATCCCCAGGTCCTTTTCTGCAGAACTGCTGCTTAGCCAGTCGGTCCCCAACCTGTAGCGGTGCATGGGATTCTTCTGTCCTAAGTGCAGGACTCTGCACTTATCTGATGAGGTTCAACAAGGACTTCTTTCAGCCCAATCCTCCAATTTGTCTAGGTCACTTTGGACCCTATCCCTACCCTCCAGAATATTTACCTCTCCCCGCAGCTTAGTGTCATCCACAAACTTTCTGAGGGTGCAATCCATCCCATCATCGAGATCATTAAAAAGATGTTGAACAAAACCAGCCCCAAGACCGACCCCTGGGGCACTCTGCTTGATACCGGCTGCCAACTAGACATTGAGCCGTTGATCACTACCCATTGAGCCTGACAATCTAGCCAGCTTTCTATTCACTTTATAGTCCATTCATCCAATCCATACTTTTTTAACTTGCTGGCGAGAATACCGTGGGAGACTGTAACAAAAGCTTTGCTAAAGACAAGATATATCATGTCCACTGCTTTCCCATAGCCACAGAGCCAGTTCTCTCATCATAGAAGGCAATCAGGCTGACCAGGCATGACTTGCCCTTGGTGAATCCATGTTGACTGTTCCTAATCACCTTCCTCTCCTCCAAGTGCTTCAAAATGGTTTCCTTGAGGACCTGCTCCATGATTTTTCCAGGGACTGAGGTGAGGCTGACCGGTCTGTAGTTCCCCCGGTTCTCCTTCTTCCCTTTTTTAAAGATGGGCACTATATTTGCCTTTTTCCAATCATCTGGGACCTCCGGCAATTGCCACGAGTTTTCAAAGATAATGGCCAATGGCTCTGCAATCACATCACATTTAAAAGAGAACTAGATAAATTAATGGAGGTTAAGTCCATTAATGGCTATTAGCCAGGATGGGTAAGGAATGGTGTCCCTAGCCTCCGTTTGTCAGAGGGTGGAGATGGATGGCAGGAGAAAGATCACTTGAACGTTACCTATTAGGTTCACTCCCTCTGTGGCACCTAGCATTGGCCACTGTCGGCAGACAGGATACTGGGCTGGATGGACCTTTGGTCTGACCCAGTATGGCTGTTCTTATGTCCTTAAGGCAAATTTCTTTTCTTTTTTACAATGCTGTGCATATTGATGAGAGACTAAATAGGGGTGCATATTGATGAGAGACTAAATAGCTCTGGGCAGAGCCAAGCATGGTGCAGGCAGATATAGGGGTCAGCTCTGCCAGTGCGCTTCAGTCCTGTCCAACTCCCTGCTATTAGCATCCCAGACTTTCTCCTAGCTCTGCTGATGTACCTCAGTCCTGAACTGCAGAGCCCCAAGCTGTTCCCATCCTTGATATTCACGCTGCTCTGCCAGCGCATCTCGCTCTCCACCTCTCCCCCAGTAATCCCAGTCCTTCGCCTTTCCTAAGTAAATGCTAACTATTGTGCTCCATCATACATGTGCTGTGCTTTGTTCCACAGAGAGGCACCCGTTACCGCCACAGGTGAGATACCAGCACACTTTCTCTTGGTCCTCATTGAACTAGGATCTGAAGGCAGGTCTCGGCAGGTAAAGGGGTCAGACACCAAACTATCTCCAGCCCAAACGTTCCATTCGTGAGCAGCCAATTCCCTCAACCCTCGGATACATTAGATCTGGACCCATGGACTTGTGTATGGCCAGTTATTCTAAATAGTCCTTAACCCATTCTTCCACCACTGAGGGCTGCTCTCCTCCTCCGCATAACATGTTGCCCAGGACAGCAGTGGGGGAGCTGACCTTGTCTGCGAAGACTGAGGCAAAAAAAGCATTGATTACTTCAGCTTTTTCCACATCATCTATCACTAAGTTGCCTCCCCCATTCATTAAGGGTCCCACACTTTCCTTTGTCTTTTTCTTGTTGCTAACATACCTGTAGAAATCCTTCTTGTTACGCTTCAGATCCCTTGCTAGCTGAAACTCCAGTTGTGTTTTGGTCTTTCTGATTACGCCCCTGCATGCTCGAGCAATATTTTTATACTCTTTCCTAGTCATCTGTCCAAGTTTCCACTTCTTGTAAGCTTCCTTTTTGTGTTTAAGCTCACCGAAGATTTCACTGTTAAGCCAAGATGATTGCCTGCCATATCTGCTATTCTTTCTGCACATCGGGATGGTTTGTTCCTGCGCCCTCAATAAGGCTTCTTTAAAATACAGCCAGCTTTCTTGGACTCCTTTCCCCCTCATATTAGCCTCCCAGGGGATCCTGCCCATCAGTTCCCTAAGGGAGTCAAAAAGTCTGCTCTGCTGAAGTCCAGGGTCCATCTTTTGCTACTCTCCTTTGTTTTGTGAGGATCCTGAACTCAACCATCTCATTGTCACTGCTGCCCAGATTGCCACCCACTTCTACTTCCCCTACCAATTCTTCCGTTTATAAACAGCAGGTCAAGAGGAGAACCGCCCCTGGTTGGTTCCTCCAGTAGTTGCACCAGGAAGTTGTCCCCAACAGTCTCCAAAAACTTCCTAGATTGTCTGTGCACTGCTGTATTGCTCTCCCATCGGATGCTAATATCTACATTAGCACTTGTTTCACATACTGCCATTCCATCAACTGTAATGCATATATATCCGTATGAATCTGGACATTCAGCTAGGACTACTGTGTTTAAGTCACATGTGATAAGTGGTCAGACTAGGGCTAGACACTGGCAGCAGGGAATGGGGGAAAATGGGAAGACTTGGGGAATTGGAGCTTTTTTTTTTTGTACAAGCATTATATGGCTCCCTCAGGGAAAAGAAATGATACAAGACTGGATTTGAAGACAGTAAAGGGATTAACCTCCAAAACAAGATAAAGGAGGACTGTCATAGGTATGACCAGATTAGCAATGAGCCCCACTGAAAATACTTTGGGCAATGATGAGAAACTGGCTGTGACTAATACCTATATCACTGCATTGTATAAAACTGCAAAAGCACGGTGAAAATGTACAGTAAATATTGCCTGAAGACTATTTTACTTCTTCTCACAGCTATGTCAGTATATTCTTTTCTCGTGTGGTTTTATCAGTCACATGCAGTAAATATTAGAAAAAAGATTCCCATTCTATATGAATGGACTTTAGAAGTTTCAGTGTCCCACCTCTGAATGTCTGATATATAGACTGAGAATTAATTTTTTTTTTAAAAATAGGGGACCTGTGGTTAGATACAGTGGAATAAAATGGACTATGCCTTCCATTGTACTTGCTCTGGAAACTGCAGGCTATTCCTTGCACACTCATTTCAATAAAATTTTAAAGACAGATACTGGGTGAATATTGTTTAAAAAAATATTCCGCAAAACAATTCTCCATTTCTGTGTCTGCTTTAAAAACCACACAGCAGAACAACCAACCTAAAATTATTTCTGTGAATTGAACAGGAATGCTCACATAATCACTGGAAATGCCTTTAATTGTGAATCATTTGCCGCTCTGGAACTCCTTTCATATCCTGGCACTCGTGGTCCAGCCAGCCCTTTGTTTATCATATTCAGTATGAGTTTCCGGATCTCCAACAAAGTGGTATTTACTCCAAGGAGGGGAAAACTACAGTAATCCAATAAATTCCCATCAGCCTAACATGCAGAAACACCTGCTGGGCATTGAGCAGCTCACTGACCATTGATGAGCTGAGGATCAGCTCCACTTGCATATAGCATGCACAAAGACTTTCGGGGGGTTGGAGGGGAGAGGAAAAGAGAGAGACAGACAGGCAGGCCACAATTCTCTCTGTGGCTGCAGTCCTTTATGTTCCACCAGTGACATAAAGAGAATCTTTCCCACCCCATCACAGAGAGCCTGAGGAGGCAGAGCTGAAGTGTGCTGCACTCCAGCTACACCCAAAAGCCTCCCAGCACCTTTTGACTGTGCCTCATAAGAGAGCTATCCACAAGGAAGCAGACGGACGTACAAAGCAGGAGACCCTGGTGCAAATGACTGTTGGAACTAGTTAGCTTATGTTTTCCAAAAACAGAATGAAAAGCAACTGTAAGAGGTCTAAAGATAGTTCATCTGGTTAGCAGACTGCTCAAAAACTTATCATGATTGTACCTCTGGCCTGGCAGATGAACACCTAGACATTAGCAATTTAAGATAAACATGAACAAGAGGACTGTAATAGCTCAGATGGGACAAGCCTAAAGTATTGTGTGAATAAAGATTTAAGGGGAACATTCAAGGGAAAGATGAATTGCATCAATTTTCCAATTCCCTAAATAATAAACTGGAAAAAAACCTTTAATGCTACAGCTCTTGAGAATCTGTTCATAATACTAGCCAAGCTCAGCGCATTTGACCTGAGCAGATATTCTTGACAGTTCAAGAAAAGGTAAGAGTCATGAATTATGTCTATTGTTCTCTTTCCTAGTGGAGCTCAGCTACATTATTTATCTAATGGTTGGCAGAAGCCTATTCAGTCACCTGTACCACACTCAGTAGTCTGACTGCCTGACATGAGGCTGAGAATGACCAGTAGGCAGTGACTTCATTTGGACATACTGAGCAGACACTCCCATACGTGTTATGTTTTGTACACACCCTTTTGATCACTCCGCTGCAGCAAGCCTCCCACTATGCTCACAGTATAGATAACTGCTTCCTGCAGCGCTAGCAAGGAACTACTACCCCAAAAGATTTACAAATCCCTCATACTTAGAGAGACTGTACACATTCAGTTACTTTGGATGAGAGAAACAAGCATTAAATCCCTATGTATTAATAACCTGATTGCTTCACTGGGTAATTTATCCACGAAAGTTACACCTATACCTATTTATTTATAAACTATTGCTTCTGGCAACTTGGAACAGACTTATTTGGTTCATCTAACATTTACTCACATAAGACAGAGTATAAAGCCTAAGTGTAGTTCTTTCCCCCCTTTGTTAAGATTACATAGTCTGTTATGTGTAAAATAAATTACACAGGAAATATTATTCCAAGGAAGCAAATACCTTTGCTGGGGCATTAGAGATTACTGGGTCATGAATTGTGGCTAAACACCTTTTGTGGAGAAAACAGGACTTACAACTATGAGAACACAGTTCTACTAGGAAGTAGAGCTATTATTTGCTTTCCCCTTTTTGATGATCTCCTAGTTCTAAGATCATTGAAACATCTCCTTCCTAGCCCATTGGTAATTTATTCCCCTCGTTTATTACACTATGCTCCCTATAATCTCAAGTTTCAGACTCTGCTCTAGCTTCATTTCATGCAGCTATTACATACTGTGAATCTCACTTTCAAAAAAGATACGAGCTCTGCTGTGAATCACGTTGAACTATGAAACCACCCAATCTCATCTGAGAAGGAATAAATGCCTGGAGATAAATTAGACTTGCATGTTCTTGGAAGTGGACTACTGCCAAGTTCACTGCTCAGAATCCTCTCCATTATTTCCATGTTAAGGCTGCTCTATTCTTGATAAACTATTGTTTCATGGGTCCAAAGTGGCATCAGGATAGTAATATGATTTAGGAAGCAAAACAGAACACCACCACTGCTACCACATTTAATTATGGAACAAATATGAGCAAGTGCATTGAGGCAAGAGCATTTGTTTTCTGGATACTAGACTGGTTCTTCTAGGATGTCAAACAAAATCTGTCCCCAATTCATGCATTTTTTTTTATTTTGTGCCCTCCCCCCCCTTTTTTTAAAAAAACTTGTAGTTTTTTTAAAACTTTCAAAGAAAACACCATCTAAAAGATAAAGGACATTAAAATCTACTGGAACATCCCAATGCCAGGCTCCAACTCACTTCTTCCACAAGACCCACAAATATCAATATAGCTATCTTTTCTGCACTTAACAATACTAAGGGACAAAAGGTAGAATTCCCATCATGGGATTCAAACTATAGTATGGATTTTGTGCTAATGAAATTCTACTCCTCTACATTTGCTCTGTATAGCTGTATTTTAGCTTTCCTCCCAGTTCTATTTGACCCTGTGCTGGACTTGGAAGGGTTAATGGCACAAGATTCCCAGGACAAACTGTTTCCTTTATCTCACATGCCAGTTACAAAACTCCTTTTGAAGTACCCCGCTACTTTTAATCTGTCTCACTACTTCTGAGTATCAGGTTTGGACTCAGTGTTTTCATGCTGGGAATCAAACCGCAGCAAATTAGCTGACCTAGTTTAAATGTAACGGTCTAACTAGATGCATTTATGTGAGAAAATAATCACATTCTATTCTTTGCTGAAATGTGGCAGATCACATTTATTGGCGTAGACCTAAATAGCTATCCAGGATTAGCTTCCTCAGTCTGACTCCAGACAAACAGGTCCTTATCCTCCCTACACTGATTCCCCCCCCCCGCCCCAACATGGCTATCCCTCATTCTTTCTATGAATGCCTGTTGCATTTCCTGTTGATGAAACAAAGTAAAGAGATTTAATTTAGTCTAAAAGTGTCTACTGATGGAATTGCATGTTCTCTTCTCTTGTCCACTGAGCAGAATTTGGATGCTTCAGAAATTAAAAGATTTCTGTAAAGCTTGATTCAATGTCTTAAGATAGGACTCCATTACCTCTTAGCACAGAGATATGCTGGCCATATCTGGACTGTTTCACAGAAAAACAAGAATCAGTTACAAAGTGTCAACCTGTGATATCCCATAAGCAACTTTTCATATGAATGATAAGCTCGGGGCTGGAGAGGACTATCAAAGGAATGGTGCGTTTGAGAGGACTAGGCCAAGCATCATCTTAAAAGTCCATCAGTGGAGAGAAAGAAGAGCCATATAGGTTCCCTTATTTCCACTCTACACTGCCATTTGACAAAACTATATTTCTGGGGGGTGGGGAGGGGGAAGAGTTGTAGGGCAACAGCTTACTAACATGTTCTTCCAGTGAACTTGGTTTTACACAAACTACGAAAAAAATTAGGTTGTGGATAAAACTGACTAGAGCCAGCTGAAACTCTGCCCTTAACTACCTCTCCTAATCCCCCAAATTGCAAAGAGCAGGCAGAGCTTTTTTTTACATAACACGTACTGAAACCATTATATAAAATTGGGATGGCTAAGCAAGAGTTTCCATCTAACTGGTAAATAGTTTTAGTCATTGAAATCCATTGTGCAAATGTGAAATCTACATTTGTTTAGTTTAAGAAGGCAGTATACAGGAGTTGACTATGCAGGGAGATGGACTAGCATGTTAATACATATATTTCAAAATCCTTTGATTTTTTTAAAAAGTACCGGGACCTTTGTATCAAGGTTTATTGGATAAATAGTATTTTGGCACATACACTATACTGATAAAGATGCAAGATTGTTTTAAACTTGAACACAGCCTATTTCAAAGGAAATAGAGACTTTTGACTGGCCAAGTATAAGACTAATACCATAAACACCTTGAGACTCACCGAATAAAGGAATTATGAAGTTTTCATTTCTCCAGGGGTTTCTTACCAAAGCTATTAGATTATAGATGTGTCTTGTATAGGTTCACCGCACAAAAGAATTATAAAAGCACCATAAATTGGATTTTTGGTCTTTTTCACAAAGGTTAAAAGAAATACCATTAACTCTCTGAAGAAAAGTTAGTGCTTTAGAGACTCACTTAGGATGAGCAGGAGTTAAAGGCACAGGGACAGATGAATGGTGATCACCCTAACCTTGAAAAGCATATTAAACCAACACATTTATTATGTAGGAACTCATCTATTCAGATTTCCACCCATCAAAAAAGAGAAGCAGTTATTAGCTGATGATCTGCCAACTTGTGGCCACACATAGAATTAAGTAGTTAGCAAAGTCCTCCATCCAGTGGTCAGTTTCCGTAAGTGAATCCTTCACATTTCTACAGCAGGTTTCAGAGTAGCAGCTGTGTTACTCTGTATCCGCAAAAAGAAAAGGAGGACTTGTGGCACCTTAGAGACTAACAAATTTATTTGAGCCTAAGCTTTCATGAGCTAAAGCTCACTTCATCGGATGCATTCAGTCAGAGACTACAGCACAGACTCAAACAGAGACCCCTCTTTGAGTTGTAGGCATCTGTAGTAAATGATCCATACTGCCATCACCCAAGAACAGTGCCAGCTGGAGCAGTGAAAAGCATTGCTCAGGTGGGAACTGCTCAGCGTACATCCTACAGTTTTAGTGGAATAAGCAGTACCAAATGAATAGTTTGAAAGAATAACTTACCGGCCCCTCTGAAGTTTTACTGCAGTGGAAGCCCTTCAGAGGATATCAAAATGATGCATAAGAAGAGTCTTAGTGGCTTTTATATAGTGACTTCCCATCCAAGGCAGTGTTAGAGTTACAATAGATTTATGAAAAGTGATGCCAAAATAAGAAAAAACGCATGAAGTCTCCTTCCCAACAACTTTTTCAAAACAAACAAAACAAAAAACCTCACATCTTGTTGGCTATTTAGTCATGGCCTTCACGTTCAGTTTTCCTCACATCCACCCTCTTTTACATGTTACTACTCATACCCAGCAATGACCGCCACTCTGGACACTTCAAATCACACTTGCCAAATCAAAGACAGCAGCTGATAAAGACTTTCTGATATATTTTTTTTCTCTTGAGTGATGAACACACATTTTAACCCTAATCTAGAACACCTCAATCCAGTTTTGCTTCCCCATACAAGTATGCCAACACATGGCAACTGCTGACCTGATGCCACCCATTTCCCCCTTCCAGCCCTAACAAGAATGACTTCTGTCCATGGTTGTAGTTGCTGTGATATAAGCCCACAGAGCTAAAATTTGAATTTGGTTCTCAAGAGATGAAATGCTAGAGACCTAAACCCCCCTGTACTATGAAACTAGTTTAACTATTAGGGGTTAGGATGAGTCCTTAATGAGGGGCAGATTAGCCCACTTCTGCCAACTTTGGCATTTCTTGCACCTTCCTTTAATGCATTTGGTGCTGTCCACTGTTGGAGCCAGGATATTTGACAGAACAGACCATGGCATGATTCACAATGGCAATTCCTGTACATTAATTTTTGCATCAATTAAAAACAGAGCAAGACAACTATTGAAAATTTAGAAATCCAGGTTCAGAAATGGTCTATTCTTGCTCCTGCCTTGCTGAACTATCCTTCTTTATGCAGATTAATAGATAAAAACTTTAGAGCTAACACTGAAGAGCAGGACACGGTAAAGTTAGGGCACCAGAGTATAAATAAAACAAGTTCTACATGCCATGGATTATTTGATCCCTACATGCAACAAATCAACAAGAAATTAAAGCTGCTCAAATCTGTTTACAGTGTTGAAGACACGGCAGCATTCTTAAATTTTAAGAATTCCTTAGAGCTTTGGTGGACCAGAAAAAGGAACAAATTAATGTTAAAACAAGTAAACTTGTTTTCTTTAAAGAAACTAATTTAAAGGCCCAGACTAACAGGAAGGAACTACCTACAAGAATCAGAATGATCTGTGTGTCTGTTCTTTGCAAAACAAAAGAGAATTCAGGATGAAGTTTTATTACCATGAAGGACAAACTTGAAGGGCTTAAGAACAACACTGTGAGGAAGTGCAGAAACATGAGAGAGAGCCAGGGGTCGGGGGGGCGGGGGGAGAGAGAAGGGAAGAAGAGGAAGATGCTCTTCACCTAGAGAGCTCTGCTTGTTTTACAGCAGGAAAACAACAAATCGGACAGACACATCTTAACTCCAGATGAACAAACCTGCAACAATACAAAGCAAAGCGTGGGACCAATGTTGCAGTGTAACCTCCACAGACAGAATTCCAAGGGTGGTGGACAAAGGTCATGAAATAGTTGACTACAGATTTCTACCCACAAAAATAGACAAGACTCTAGTGTACAGAAAAATTCAAAAATTCTAAAAGGTATGTGCGCTAATTTGTGCTCATACCTGCTTTTACAAAGTAAAGTTTGTCTAATCCATTTCACCTATAGCAAGAGTTCTCAAACTGGGGGGGTTGGGACCTCCAGGGGGTCACAAGCTGTCAGCCTGCACCCCAAACCCTGCTTTGCATCCAGTATTTATAATGGTCTTAAATATATTAAAAAGTGTTTTTAATTTATAAATAGGGGGGTGGGTTTGCACTCAGAGGCTTGCTATGTAAAAGGGGTCACCAATACAAAAGTTTGAGAACCACTGATCTATAGCATTCTATATGTAACATTTTCATCAACAAGATGTAAACTGTCACCTTAAAACTACTAGAAAGTCCAGAGTAGTAAAATTGCCAATAGATGGACTTAGCTTTAGAGTTTAGAACAGAGAATATTGCACTAATTGGTCATTTGGCATAGTGTTGGACAAGCAGCACATAATAAACTCCTTTTCGATTAGTACATGGTCCTAAATTGAGTAGTATGCTTCCTAGTGACTTGATAACAGATTAGCCCATTGTAGCTGCTGTATGGCAGAGACATGTGAAGGCCTCCTGTTGACAGCCCTAGATTTAAACTTGAGAACAGCAGAGGAGGGATTTTAGAGAAGTCTAATGGCTTAGTGGCTAGAGCCTTTTTTTCCCCCCTCCATGGATCCTTTAAGCCCCCCTTGTACTAGGCCCTGACAGAAGGCACCCTCCTGAAGAGTTGGCTGCTCCTGGGTGAGTTTCAATACCCAGAATGGGCAGTAGAGATCTTAGGGGGGAGCATGAGACAGTGAAACAGAGCAGCTCTGAACGGTGCTATAAGGAGGACAGACCTTTCTGCAGCAGCTTTTATACATCGATTTCCCATACAGGACATGATGCTGTAGCTTGCTCCATTAGAAAAGGCTTGTAGAAAGTAATAATGTGGAGAAACAGGACAGTTCAGGAAATAAAGTTTATTTTTCATTCATGTATATTAAAACGGCTCCGGGAAATTGTACACAACCTTCTCCAAGACCTGGCATGAGTGAACCGTATAATAAGGCCATTAGTGACGAGAGTAAGTTTCAGAAAGTTAAATCTCCTTCCAAACAAAACTTAACCTAATACAAAAGAAAAATACTAAGATACAGAACAAGACTTTAAGCATGAGATTTTTAAGCTTTACCAAACACAATATTACAGAGAAGTCAGTGATCAGTTCCCCCATTCAACATCCTTTGATTTAACTACCACTTAGAGCGACAGCCATCTCTCTGGACTTTTCCTCTTGCTAAATTGCAAAGGAAAGGGGTGATCAGACTTCCTGCTGCACTTCCTCACAGAATGACCAGTGCACATGACATGAGCTCAGGCATCCCTCTTGCAGGCTAATGTCAATAATGCACAGTCCCACACACATTTGGTCCTGCATCTACATATTGACACAATGACCTTTGAGCCACATTTCCCTTGGGAAGAGATCTCTTGCCCTGCTGCATTGAAACGACACACAAGGAACACAAACAAATTGGATGGGTGTACTAAATTTGTCAACAGTAACATTTCTTAGAGCTCTTACTCCACATTTCAGCATTTAAAATGACCTAGCAATGACAAGGAGCTTCCACAAAGGATGTAGGGCTGGGGGTTTGAGTCTACAGTGGACTCATGCCACATTGGTTCAGTTATAAAAATGCTCCACATCATAGCTCATGAATGTTTTACAATTATATAACTGAGGAAATGTATGATAAAGTTACCAGGCAGATGTCCTTAACTTTAGTCTGCTTTTTTGTGCAAGCTCCTTGGCCTTGGTTGAGCATCTGCAGGCATTCAAGTCACTGAGGAACATTTCAAAGCTAATCGAAGTACCAGTGTTTCAGGGTCTCTATTCCATGAGTCTCTTCACAGACTTTTTGGTTATGCAAAGAAACTTCCTTACTGATTTCAAAGGACAGGTCCTGTACTTGCTTGAAGCTCCTGTAAACAAGTCAGACAGACTGAAGCAATTATTGTGGCTAACTGTAACTTAATTAGATGAGTAGTAAAGTGGTAGAAAATGTGGGTTTGCTTTCCAATATAGCAAGAACTTGGGAGTGTTGTAGAGGGAGAGGTCTCTGGGTTCAGTCATGAGCGGGCCTATGAGTTTTTCCATTTCATGTTATTTCTAGGGCTGTCAAGCGATTAAAAAAACTAATCATGCTGTTAAACAATAGAATACCATTTATTTTAAATATTTTTGGATGTTTACTACATTTTCAAATATATTGATTTCAATTACAACACAGAATACAAAGTATACAGTGCTCACTTTATTTTTGATTACAAATATTTTCATTGAAAAATACACTTTTTACAGTTCACCTCATACAAGTACTATAGGGCAATCTCTTTATTATGAAATTTGAACTTATAAATGTAGAATTATGTACAAAAAATAACTGCATTAAAAAACAAAGCAATGTCACATTTTACAGCCTACAAGTCCATTCAGTGCTACTTCTTGTTCAGCCCTTCACTCAGATAAACAAGGTTGGTTACAATTTGCAGGAGATAATGCTGCCTGCTTCTTGTTTATAATGTCACCTGAAAGTGAGAACAGGTATTCACATGGCACTGTTGTAGCTGGCGTTGCAAGATATTTACGTGCCAGATGCGCTAAAGATTCACATGTCCCTTCATGCTTCAACCACCATTCCAGAGGACATGCTTCCATGCTGATGATGGGTTCTGCTTGATAACGATCCAAAGCAGTGCGGACTTACACATGTTCATTTTCATCATCTGAGTCAGATGCCACCAGCAGAAGGTTGATTTTCTTTTTTGGTGGTTTGGGTTCTGTAGTTTCTGCATCAGGGTGTTGATCTTTTAAGACTTCAGAAAGCATGATCCATACCTTGTCCCCCTCAGATTTTGGACGGCACTTCATATTCTTAAACCTTGGATCAAGTTCTTCTGCTATTTTTAGAAATCTCACATTGGTACCTTCTTTGCGTTTTGTCAAATCTGCTGTGAAAGTGTTCTTAAAACTAAGATGTGCTAGGTCATCATCCGAGACTGCTACAACATGAAATATATGCAGAATACGGGTAAAACAGAGCCAGAGATTTACAACTCTCCCCACAAGAAGTACAGTCACAAATTTAATTGTTACATATTTTTTTAATGAGCATCATCAGCAAGTCCTCTGGAATGGTGGCCAAAGCATGAAGGGGCAAACTAATGTTCAGCAAATCTGGCATGTAAATACCTTGCAATGCCGGCTACTAAAATGCCATGAGAACGCCTGTTCTCACTTTCAGGTGACATTGTCAATAAGAAGGAGGCAGCAGTATCTCCCATCAATGTAAACAAACTTGTTTGTCTTAGCGATTGTCTGAACAAGAAGGAGGACTGAGTGGACTTGTAGGCTCTGAAGTTTTACATTGTTTTGTTTTTGAATGCAGCTCTGTAGCAAAAAAAAAATCTGCATTTGTAAGTTACACTTTTACGATAAAGAGATTGCACTTCAGTACTTGTATGAGGTGAACTGAAAAACACTTTTGTTCATTTTTACAGTGCATATATTTGTAATGAAAATATAAAGTGAGCACTTTGTATTTTGTGTTGTAATTGAAATCAATATTGAAAATGTAGAACATCCAAAAATATTTAATAAATTTCAATTGGTATTCTATTGTTAAATAAGCGTGATTCATTCTTTTAATCGCAATTAATATTTGAGTTAATTGCAATTAATTGACAGCCCTAGTTATTTCAACTCTAGTCTGCTTCTTGGGGGAATATTTACCCTATTGCATTATGTCCCTTTCTCACCTCTGGTGGATGTTCCAGCAGCAAGCCTTTACGGAAGTGGTGACTCATGGGGTATAGCAGGGGAAAGGAATTGGGTTCAGGATACTCCCAGGGATACACACTGATGCAGAGGGGAGGTATAATCCATTACTGGAGCCTCTTTGCAAAGCCATATAGAAGAATAGGAGAGCAGAGTCATGGTCTTCTTTGCATTATGTTCTTGAAGACAGAGTGCTGTAGCCCACACCTCCAATCCCTGGTACTTGCTGTTGTCCTGTCTTTCAGGACTTTAGGACTGCTAGCCTTGGTTGAAATTTGTTTATGGGAGTCAGAATGTGTCACATTAACCACCCCCTTGTGTGATCCTTTCCTCATTGCCTTCTGTGTAGGTAGACCTTTGGGGGTGGGAACAAGGAGAGTAAATGGGTGTGTGTGTTTCTTGCTCTGTAGGGGAGGGGTGAAATCTGGCCAGTCGTGGCCAGCTCTAAACTAGGGTACAGGAGGTAAGCTTAGTGGCACTAGCCATTTCATATACGGATTGTCTGAAGAGGTTGTAGGACCCGCAGTTTTTTTTTTTTTAAAACAGATTTTAAGATCCATTATAGAACTCGGGAGTCTTCAGCATGATTTTGTAAATACCTTTCAAGTTCTGCATCCATTTTGAGAGCAATTTCCTTAAGTTCTTTCAGTACTGGGAATGCCTTTGAATTTTCTTCCAAGTAACCAGGTGCAGCTTCCACCAAAAGACTTTGTGTGACAGCTAAATGCTTTTGTACGTCCTCTACAAAAGAGCAAATGTTACAGCTATTATCACTGAATGTACAGTGGCACCTGTTAATAATATACATTTTAAAGATGTCAGCAGCTTGAGTGGTCACCCAAGAGCTTGAAGAACATCTGAGCATACTGGTGAACACTCAGCCTTCAGGAAAAGACAACAGGAGCATATTACTATGAGAGCAAAATTGTCTTGCATTATATTAAGACTAATCACAGCAGGAGACTAGGTAACTTGCTCAATTCAGTTTGTGAGATTAGTAGGTTCCACAGAAAGTTTACAAGCCAAGACCATGTATTGCTACAACAGGAGCGGAAGCTTCATTTATTCAGACTTCCTTGGCTAGCTATATGTTGCTATTGACACACTATCCAAATGTCAATCCTTGCAGATACTTTCAATAATAATGAACCCATAAGAAATCTCTTATAAATGCTACACAAGTGTTCTTAGTTTAGAGTGCTCTGCTCTTCTTACAGAAAAAGAAACTGGATGGATGCAGCTTATTAACTAGAGATGAACAAATATGCAGACAATACAAAGCAAAGCTTGGGACTAATGTTTCAGTGTCTCCTCCATAGAAAAACCCAAGGGCAGCGAACAAGAGTCATGCCATGGATTTAACAAGGTTAGAGTTACATTTCAATTCAAAGAAGTACACAAGAGTCAAGTACACTGAAAAGTGCAAAATCCTGTTAATTTGGAGTTTTCATACCCAAATATTTGTGTCTATTTCCTTCCATGTGAATGTTCTTCATGGGAAGCTCGTGTCTAGTGGTGTCCAGGGCAGTTGCAAAGGTCTTATACTCCTCCTTAAACTGTTCACAGACAGTAAGAAGAGGAGCAAGGACTTCAATCTGAAAACAAAAAGGGACATAACCCAGCACCTCAATGCAGAGAAGCCACTCTGAAAGAACAGTCAGAATTTATCTGGTTTGTCTTAAAGAATAAAGTGAGATTGGAGTTCAGTATTACTCCAGTATTAAAAAGTATTAAAAAGGCCATCAATAGTATTTAAAAAAATCAACAAATTCTGTGGCTGTATCATCACATACTCCTATTTTCAAAAGTGCCCCCCCTCCATCTTTGAGGAGGCCTGCTCCAATATCTGTTTCTTTACTTCCTCTGTTTGGAAGCACTGCCAATGTACAAAATAAACTGGAAAAGATGAGAACGTTTTGTTCTAACCAGTTGGGGTAGTTTTAAAGGGATACTTAAATTACTATTAGTAAGGCTCTTGGTGTTTGGTTATTATAGTTCTACAATATGTTCCCATTAAGTGATTTTTTAAAAAAGTTCCCTCAGGTACCAATGCCAAGATGGAGCTGCTGCCACCTATCTCAATGCATCAAGGTCCATTGCAGTTTTCCTTATGCTGATCCCATGCCACAAAACAGAAAACACACAGCAAGGAGATGCCATTGTGTCACACCCCAGGAAGTGATCAGTGCCTCTGCTCTGGCCCGGATATCTGTAGTAGTCCAGGATGTTTGGGGCCAGATGCTGTGCTTTCGCAAGTGGTGTACCACAAAAGACTAAAGGATGTTACTATTGCTTTAAGCCTTACATGCCTTAGATTATGAGCTGCTCTGGTGACTGGTGCACTATCACCACCCCACAGCTCAGAATATGCTCTTGCTCTTCCTTCAGACCTCCATGTGTTTCCTCCAGTCCATACACGAGAGGCCACCAAAGCAGGTGCTGCAGATATTCTACCTCCTTTACGTTGGCTGAGAAGCATGAAGTGTCACAGCAGGGTTCAAATTTGATGCTTTTTTGTTTGAGGCACAGAATGTACCAAAAGGCCAAAGGTTGCTTCTTCAGAGCAATTGCAAACTGCAGGAGAAACATGAAGTGTGATAAACTAACCTGTTTATCCAGCACTTCTTCAAGATTCTGCTCTCTCTTCTTGAGCAATAGTTGGCGTTTCAGCTCATACAGCTTTTTCTGCTGTTTTTCCTTTTCTTCACACAAGATTGATAAATTTCTTTCACCTTTCTCCTCCAGCTGGGCAATATTTTTTTCTATCTGTGAAATCCAAGAATGTATTTGGAGCCAATATTAAACCACAGCTAAGTACTTTAGGGGTTAAGTTATTTCCAAAATATTTTGAGAGAGAAGAGAAATTCAAACTTGTTTGAATTCAGAAGTTAACTCACTGTATGCAGTGATTTTTCTGTACCTTATATAGTTACTAAAATGCTATTATATTCTGTAAAGGAAGATTCTCACCTCCATGATCATTTACTAGAGCTCCTTGAAGTCAAAATGGCATCTAGTCTATAAAAGGGAAAACTTAGGAAGTGTGCAAGGGTAGAGAAAAAAATTTATCTGAGTTTTCAGAGGGAGATGTGTCATATGCCTTACTCTGACCATGACCATCTCTTCTTCAAATGTTTTCAGCGATTTCCCCTCATCTTCTGTATCATATTTGACCAGGTCTTCAGGATCCTGTACCAGTCTAACTCCCCATCTTGTCCATTTCACTCCACCCAAGTCAAACATTTAACCACTCCCTATATCATCTGGTCCCTTATTTCCTCACCTTCCATGCAGCTTCTAATACCAAATCCTCCTCCCCTCCCCATTTGACTCTACTCTCGCCTCCAAATTTCCCCCCCAAACATACCTCTTCCATTATAGTATGATGGCTTGTAAACCTAACAACTGTGTAAATCTGTATCATTAACCTCAGTGAATACCTAAGCAGATTGCTGAATCGCTTGTCATCCCATCCCTGTATTCCCCTCCCACTATGTTGCTCTCCCTCCTTAAATAATCCTAATTTAGATTGTAATCTCTTGGGAGCAAGGGCTCAAAACTTTTATCTATAGTGTACCATGCACACTTATACCATTGCAAAAATATAAGAATGGTCAAAGTGTGCACTTCATCTGGAAATTGGAGGCTCCTCCCAACTATCTCAGAAGCTCTCTCAGCCCTGATCATTGTTTAATGAAGTGCATGAAATGCTATATATGAGGTGGGGGAGGAGAGAAAATCTTTTGTAGTGGTAAACACCCATTTTTTCCATGGTTTGTGTGTATAAAAAGATCTTCTGTACTTTCCACAGTATGCATCCGATGAAGTGAGCTGTAGCTCACGAAAGCTTATGCTCAAATAAATTGGTTAGTCTCTAAGGTGCCACAAGTACTCCTTTTCTTTTTATATATGAGGAAGTGTCTGAAGTCACAATTGCATAACCAAGGCTATCTGAAGCACAAATTTAACTTGTGTGGGGCAGAAAGGTTGTTTCAATTATATTTAGAAAGTTTTCCAATAGGCTATGTTTTTTGTAGCTCTGGAATACCAAACATTTGACTATTTGCATCTTACCTTCATTGATACATAGTTTAATAACAATGCCTGAGATTCCAACATCCCAATCACATCATCAGGATCAGAAGATTTCTTAAGGAAATTGATTTAAAAAAAAAATTTAATGGTAGCACATATACTTAGAAATTAAATACAAACAAGTATTTCTAAACTAAAGTTTGAGTCTGTTCAAAGCAGCATCTCTGATCATTACAAGTACGTTTGTAAACAAAGCCCACCCTGTTATCACCAAGTGTCAACTACACACAGACTATTGTTTTTTCAGATGGGTGTATTTCTTAATAATGGAGCATTTCTCACCTACCAGCATGGAGGCTGGTTAACTTTGGGTTATTGTTCTTTTATCCTGTCACTCTACTTAGTGTAGTGTATTCTCTGAAGGATTCACAATACCACTAGAGGATATGAAGTTTCTATGCTGTGTTGGATGAATCGTTGTCAATGTAAAAGGGACCTCAGTTTAATTTTCAAGTACTGTACTATACAAATCACGGGGTGCAAGTATCCTTCATGCATATTTGTGAACATTGGGACACCATTAGAAAGCATGGGTAAGAGCACAACAAGATGAAGAACTAACTTGAAGACTAGCCAAAGTCAGAGTAGGGTCTAAGAAGAAATGGAAGCTGGACTCACAATGGAGTGCTGGTGGTACACAAATCAAATCCCCACCAGCAGAGACCATGTGAGCCTTTAATAATTGTACTTGGTCACACTTTAGAGGACAGATATGCTTGGTGACACACTAAGGAGAGGCCTCCATCCCTGCAGTGACATGAAGAAAGCACCATACTGGATTATACATTCTCTCTTCCTCCATTCAAAATGATATCGGATACTCAAGGTAATACTTCACTATACAACATGGCAGCTGGCAGAACAAAGGATATTTTGATAGAAATTTTAGAATGCTTAGGATAGGGTGCATTTCACTAGCAAAATGCAGATTTTTTTCCTTAAAAAGGAATGTAAAATTTTACATATAGAGCTGAGGTTAGCCCAGTATAAGTAGGTCCAAATCTATTAAGCTTTACAGCCGTGGCTAAATTTGATCTACTACATTTCCTTTTGTGAGCATTTATCATGCTATTTTTAGCAAAGCTGCTTGTACCCAATGCTTTTAGTTTTATTGGCAGATTCTTTATTCTAGTCCTTTGGGAACTACTGCATGCAGCATTAGCCCACAAGCCCTACAGCAGCTCTTCAGCCCATAATAGTCCTTAGTGCTTTCAAGATGACGACACTCTCACCAACACCACACACTACAGAAACACTTGTTACCACATGGTTTCTGGGTAGAAGTCTTAACTCTGGCTGACAAAGTTAATGATGAACAAAAATCCTTATTCAGTACATTCCCAGTAAATATAGCTGTGTCAATTTCCAGCTAATTTAAAGTGTCACTTACTGAGTTCTGGTCTTTTTTTCGTGTTCTTGATTCTGCTCTGAAGAGAGACTTTGAACCAGAAATCTTTTTTAAGAGACTTTTGTCTAAACCACAAAAGAAAAAAATATATAAAAAAAATAAAAATCTCTATGCACAGCACTTCTCTGCCAAAATGCTTTGAGTGAGACAATCAGCAGCTTATTAAAAGCCAGTTTTAACATGATTTTATGCAGGGCGGATAAAATTGATTTAAATGTTTTTAATCAGATTTTTTTATTTTGTTATTTAAATTAAGTTCTTTTTTAAAATGACATCTGAATTTAATACAAAATATGTTAAGATCTAAAATTATAATCTCTTAAAACATTTAAATAAAAAAAAATGCTGAATCCATGAGCCTCTAGCAAAAACTGAGTTAAAGGCTATTTTTCCATGTAAAGAAAGAAGTTTTTCTCCTGATTCCAAGGTCAAGCTTTATAAATATGGCACAATGGATCATTATATTATATTAAGGGGTTGTTTTGTTTAACAGAAAGACATTTGACATACTGTCTTGTGTGTTTAATTAAATTCCAGTTACCATCCTAATGCAGCTCGACAAATCAAGAGCAAAAAGTTAATCACCATTTTCTAACATACTAAAAATGTACAATTAATAAGAATCTGAAAGTACTCAGCTACACATTTACTTAAACAAACATATATAGTTTAGTGTACCTTCCTAAGCAGCAACAATACATATCAAATCTAGTGTAAAGGCCCCATTTAGTTGTAAAACAACATATTTTAATGGTTATATCAAGGAGAATGTACCTTTCTTTAGAAAATAAAGTACAAAATGGAAGAATTGATTAAAATCCATTATTTAAATCAGGTCTTTCCACTTGGCAATTTAAATTGCTGATTTTAAATTGCCTTGGTTTAAATCAATCCACGCTGATTTTATAAAGGGAAGAAAGAGCCCAAGCAGAAACATTCTATTTTTGGCTCTGATACTGACTCGTATGAACATGGCCATGCCAACTTTTCAAAACTGGCCTCTAATTTTAGGTTCCTACCTTTGAATACATAGGGCATAATTTCCAGAAGCGGTGAGCGCTTACAACAAATTCAGCTTGTTACTACTAATCAGAGTGGTGGATGCTCTGAAAATCAAGTCCTAGGAATCTAGAAGTAGGGCACCCCAAAAATTGGGGATTTGAAAAATAGAGGTCATTTAAAAATTTAGGCCTCACCTCACTATGTCAGTTTCTTCAATTCTAGAATGAGAGTAATAGTTTACCCTCTTTTGTAGTATGCTTGAGATCTTCAGAAAATCGTTAAATACCATTAACATACATTCTAATTTTTGATTTAAACAATGATGTTAAAAGGAGAGAGTTAAAGGAGAAAACTTACCATTAATAGCTGAGAGATCGAGGTCAGGTCGAGCAATTTTATGGCCCTCTAATAAAGTGGACTGCAAGTCATCTTTTCCCAAGACAGTACGATTTAGCGTGCTAGGAGCAGTGCCTGTAGAAACGTGTTATTTTAGTGTGGTAAAACATAAGTGAGCAGCCCAGAACACCTAGCTCTGCAAGTTCACAAGTGTTTGCACAATAGCTCATTAAAAAAACCCAGAAAAGTCTCATCTGGATATTTCCACCTTTATCGTCTTCCAAAAGTCAACAAACATAGCAGGTGTAACTTGCTGCAAAGTTCCTTTTAGTTGGGGTTTAACTTGTTCAGAATGCTGCTATCTTAGCCATTTCATAGCTTGCCACCATGAGCAGAACCCAAATGAAGGAAAAGGTAAAGCATAGGTGATTAAAGTACAGAAGTAATGCTAAATTAAAATCATTTTAAAATATTCCTTTCCCACATTACCAGACTAAACTGGATAATCACCTGGACAAGTGCTCAGACACTGAGAGTCACATACAGGATCATTGTATAAACATGTAGATTTGCAACATTACTAGTGATTTATATATTGTGGGGGTTTTATTGTTCATTCCTCTAGATCTATTAAAAATTAGAGAAGTATTTTTGGGTATTAAAGTAGCAGCCCAATCCATCTACAGAATGACAGATATCTGCTTATTCTAGAGAATTAATGTGGTGTTTCATTTCCAGACAGAGAATGTAGAGCTAATCTACACATAGTACTATATATTTTAATGTAATAAGTATCAATGACAGGAGTCACAATGCTGCTATAACGTCAGATGGGGGGGGAGGGGGAAGCTTTTGTAGGCCTATAGACTACCTAGTCTACGATCTTTAGATCAGTGGTCTCCAACCATTTTATGCCCAAGATCACTTTTTAAATTTAAGGGTGACCAAGATCTATCCCACCTCTTCTGAGGCCCCACCCCTTCCCCAAAGCCCCACCCATTCCAACCCCACCCTAGCTCCCTCTCCCCAACCCTCATTCACTTTCACCCGACAGGATAGGTGGTTTGGGTTCATGAGACGGTGCAGGCTCTTGGCTGGGACCAAGGGGTTCACAGTGTGTGTGGGGGGGGTCAGGGCTGAGCCTGGGGCAGGGGTGCAAATTCTGGGAGGGGGTTTGGCTCCAGGAGAGGGGTCAGGACTAGGGCTGGGGCAGGGGCTCAGGAGGGGGCTTCTACCAGGCAGCACTTACCTCCAGCAGCTCCTGGTCTGACTACCGCTACATCAGGCTCTCTGCCTATCCCAGCCCCACACCACCCCTGGAAGGGCCCAACACACCCCCTGGGAGGGCACATGACTCCACACTGCCCCTCTCTGCAAGCCCCGCCCCTGCAGCTCCCACTGGCCAGGAGTGAGGAGCTGTGGCCAATGGAAGCTGCAGGGGCGGGGCTTGCAGGCAGGGGCAGCCACAGAGGGAGACCCCTGCCAGGCCACACTGGCCACTTCTGGGAGTGGCATGCTGCTGGGCAGTCAGGAAGCCTGCCTTAGCAGCAGCCTCGCTGCAGATCACGATCGACTAGAAGACCCTCTAGGATTGACCAGTTGATTGCGATCTACTGGCTGGTGACCACTGCTTTAGAGAATTTCACAATAGTCCCTGCTCCCTCAGTGATACTATGGCAGCACAGGTTGAGAGACGTCCATAAAGAATTGTTCTGATTGTTTTGCTAAACACACACAAAAAACCCACTTACCTGTGGTGGCTTTGCATTTCTGAAAAATGCCTGCTCTTCCAGTTGGGGTTTCCCCCTTTTCAGATCTTTTCACACCAGAAACTACAGATGAATTTGTTGAGGTACTCTGCCAACCAGAAAACAGAAAATATTCAAGATTAATAATGATTAAGAGGTGTAATGCCTTGTCTTGACTCCTACTTCATTACAGAATTTCACTGATAGACAGATAATTTAAAAAACAAAAAAACACTGCCTTGGAGCATCACAATGCTTTGCAACATCACATAAGAGGCCTGGGCTTGGCTTTAATTCTTTATCTTGATTTCTCTCTCTGGGACTTGGTAAGAGCTCATAAGAACGGTGGGGAGAGAAGAGAGAAAAACTCTTACTGACTGGGATTAGAGAAACCCATATTGTCTAACCAATAGTACTAGGCAGCTCCTACAGCATCAGAGGCTGCCAGGCATATTTCTAAGCCATGTTCTAGTCTCTTTAAAATATTTGTTTTTCAGTTGAAGCGGATATATATTTTCAATGTTTAAAACTGCGTTCTTCAATCAGCTTTCATTTTATTATGTTAGAGGCCAGCATTTCTTTTTAAAGCAGGTCATTTGAAACCATACTTCACCTTCCCCAGAGCTTTTCTATCATATTGAAGGTAGCGAGCCTTCACAACTCTTCCCCCTGACAGGAAGGAAAGAAAGAAATGAAAATTGACCAGCAAGAAGACTATTTATCTCCATCTAAATTACGCTAGTCTCAGCACTGTGGCGACGAAGCATTTCGCAAATGCAACACACAACGACATGCATTATAACAAATGAATATTTTACTAGTGATGTTTCCGGCTCATGGGGATGACTGACCCCTTATTTAACAGGGGGAGGAGGCAGGGAGGGGCTGTACACGGTGGGGGGAGGGGTGGATGAACTCGGGGGCGGCCAAATTTCCCTGGGTACAACGGCGGCGGGCAGAGCTCGTGAGGGGGGCGGGCGGCGGCGTGGATCCAACGCAGGAGTCTCTGGGGAAGGAGAAATCAGCGGATTTCTACCTACCTACGGGCCCACCCGGCCCCGGCCCCGCCCCAGCGCCCCGGCCCGCCCCCAGCCCCTACCTTTCGGCCTCGGCCCCGCAGCGCCCGCGCTCCCGTCCGGTCCAGCAGCTCCCTCCGCCCCCGGGGGCGCCCTGCACAAACACCGGCACCAGGTCAGCGCGCGCTGAGGCGAGCCGAAGGGGCCCGCTCGGGCCCTGCCCCGGGGAGAAGGGGCAATAACGGGGATAGCGCCCCCCACTCACCCCGCCGGGCTTCCCGCCGCCGCCGCCGCCGCCATCGCCGTCAAACTTCCCGCGCAAGCGCTGCGCGATGATCTACTTCTCCAGCCTCATCATCGAGTTTATCCGGGAGTAGCTAGAACGCCCACTTCCTGGTCGCTCCCCCTGCCGGCTTGGAGGGGAAAGGCGGACGCAGCTTTTTCCAGCCCCTGCCGCCCCACCCCAAATCCTTGCAGGGGCCTTGTACATTTGCCCCCACGGGACCAGGGCCAGTAGCTCGGGAGCCAATGTGGGCCGTAAGCACAGGACAATACATTCACTGGGACCCTTCTGCCAGCCCGCTCATGGCCTCGCTGGGGCACCAGAAACCACCCACTGGCTTATACCCTGCCAGTCAGGGTTGTCTTTCTGTAGCAGGCCAGATCTAGTGGTTCCTACCCTAAATGTTCAAAATTATGAGTCAGCAAACCACCATCACCCTGCCAAATCATGAGCTAGGCTTAAAAATCATGAGCTAAAATAATAATTGTTTCTTTCTTTCTTTCTTGTTTCTGAGTCTTTGGGAGTAGGGGTAATATTGTCAAGGGTTATCTGCCATCACAAGTACGAGGGGTTTACCTTTTTTTTAAATTAAAGCTCAGATTCTCATGTATTAACTTGACTCCAGGATCTGGGACTTTAAGGAAAAAACCCTAATTATCATGAGATTCGTGTTAAAATCCTGAGAGTTGACAACACTGCTGATCTTTTAAGGCTCCTGATTTTGGCCACCCTTTCCTGCAACCGGAACCTCTCCTATGTAGCAGAGACTTAAAAGGATGGAAATGAGGACGAGACACTCCACTCCACACATACCCACATACTGTGGTCTCAATGGGGTGATGCTAGTCTACAGGTGAGATCAGAGTGGCTGGGAATGTGCCTGAGGGAAGGAAAGGTATCAGTTCTACCTCCTTTTTCATGCTGCCTGTCCAAATGCAGAGGGAGCAGCACGGACCTGCTTCTTGGTGCTGAGCTGCCACCTGGCACACTAAGTGCAGCTGGGCACAGAGCAAACCCACTGCTTAATTTGCAATGAAAGAGGTGTTGGGGCTCAAGCAATTTTTTTACATTCATAACTGATGCAGCAAGCCCAGAGGTGCCAGACTATGAACTGCCAAGCCTAGAGGTGCTGGGGCTCTGCCCTGGCACAAATTGAGCACCATGAAAACGCAGAACCTGCTGCCCCCTGCCACCCACTACTCCCAGTCCAGTGCCTCTGGCTACCCCAGATATTGCCTTCCCTGTCTAGCGGGATGGGTGGGCTGTTTTTCACATAATTTTAGGGATCGGGTGACCAGATGTCTCGATTTTATAGGAACAGTCCCAATATGTGGGGCTTTGTCTTATATAGCCGCCTATTCCCGATTTTTCACACTTGCTGTCTGGTCACCCTAGGTGTGTAGGAAACTGATGATAACAGCAAGGATCAGACATTTGCAATGCAATAACAACAGTTTAGTGACATTGGCTTTGCTTTGTAGCTACCTAGTCGCATCACAATCTACTCCCCCTGCCTGTACAGCAGCAAAGAGGCTGCGTGGCTAACATGGAATTTTTCTTTGTTGGCCCATATGCCCTAAGCATGTCCCTGCAACTGAGCCCAGGCTTCCCAGGCACCTGGCTACTAACATCTGATACCGCCAGGGTTCTCAGACTTTTGTACTGGTGACCCCTTTCACACAGCAAGCCTCTGCGTGCGACCCCCCACCCCCGTTAGACATTAAACACACTTTTTAATCCAGTTAACACCATTGTAAATGCGGGCGGCAAAGCGGAGTTTGGGCTGGCGGCTGACAGCTCGCGACCCCCCAGGGCTACCGCCTTGAACCCACCGCTGCCGCAGAGAACCTGCTACCGGGATGAGAGCAGGAGCCGGAACCAGAGCATTTCATGGGGAAAGCAGGCAGCTCTGCAGACGGGATGACGCAGCCCGACCCAAACGGACACGCTCCTTGGCGCATCCCCCTGGATTTCTACCCGAGGCGCGCGCCCAGGCGCCGCCTCCCGCTGCCAGCTAGCAGCGCGCATGCTCAGCTCTCGCACGCAGGCGCACTAGCGGCTCGGAGCTCCTCAGGCTTTGCCCGGCGTTGCCCTGTCCCTTCCCCGCAAACGCGGAAGTGAGCGGTTCCTCGGCGGGGCCTGGTAGGAGGGGCCGCCGCCGGGCTGGGAGTGATCGACCAACCGAGCCGCCGGAGGAGCGCGATGGGGAACGGGCCTTTGCCCCCCTCGTTCCTCTCCCTCGGTGGGTGAGCGGGAAGGGGCTGGTGTGGGGAGAAGGGGGGCCGGATGGGGAGGCCGGGGGCGGTTTGCGAGGGCGTGGGGAGAAGGGGGGCTGGGGGGGAGGATGGGGAGGGCGTGGGGAGAAGGGGGGCCGGGGGGGGAGGGCGTGGGGAGAAGGGGGGCTGGGGGGGGCGGTTTGCGAGGGCGTGGGGAGAAGGGGGGCCGGGGGGGAGGGCGTGGGGAGAAGGGGGGCCGGATGGGGAGGCCGGGGCGGTTTGCGAGGGCGTGGGGAGAAGGGGGGCCGGATGGGGAGGCCGGGGGCGGTTTGCGAGGGCGTGGGGAGAAGGGGGGCCGGGGGGGAGGCCGGGGGCGGTTTGCGAGGGCGTGGGGAGAAGGGGGGCTGGGGGGGGAGGATGGGGAGGGCGTGGGGAGAAGGGGGGACGGGGGGGAGGGCGTGGGGAGAAGGGGGGACGGATGGGGAGGCCGGGGGCGGTTTGCGAGGGTGTGGGGAGAAGGGGGGCTGGGGGTGCTGCAGCACCCCCTGGATTGAAGTGGTTTCCATTATATACAGGTTTTACAATTTGGTTCAATGGTTCTAAGAACCCCCACCATACAAATTGTTCCAGCACCCCTGGTTGGGGGGAGAAGGGAGCTGGTTTGATGGGGGGGGAGACATGGTTGGGAGAAGGGGTGTAGGATGGTTTGTGGAAAGGGTGGGGAGAATGGAGGCTGGTTGGGGGGAGAAGGCGATAATGCTATACAGAGTTCTTCATATGGGAGTTGCTTTGTGACGGGTAATGGAGAACTGGAGGATAACATATGGAGTGTCATACAGGGGGCGATGGTGGGAGGAGGAAGGGCAGGAGGGCGGGTTGAATCAGATCTTCTATAAATACACAGGGGGATCTGTAGCTTCCAGCCCTCTCAGATGGTGCAGGGCTTGCCCATGGGATTTGGGAGGTTACAGGGAGGAAGACACATTCTGGTTGCCCCAACTTCCTAGATAAGGTCCTTCAAGGTTTGCTTGGGGAATCCGAACTACACTACTTGGAACCATTATTGGCAGTGGAGTTGGGTTTTTCCAGCTCACAGCTATTTCCTAAGACCTTCTGGTGCCTGGCCTTTGAAAATAAACCCAAGCATGCAGCTGTGATTGTGGGTGCTCTCTGTTCCATGCTCTACGACTAAGCCAGTGAGCAGGAGGCACTACAGACCCATCTACTGCACAGGCTGCCTCAGACTCCTATTCTGTGCTCAAGTTTTAAGAGAAAGTGCCTGTAGGTTGTATTATGCTATGCTGCATCTATCTGCATTGATGTGTTTAGCAGACAGGATTGCAATGTGGTTACTATTGGCACTCTGTCTTATGTCCAAAGAATGTTAAGGTCTTAAAGCTAGGAAGCATACTTTTTTTTTCTAGGTTCCTCTATTTTGACTAGAAAAATGGCTAGAGACTAATATCGATATCGTAACTGGTTCCATTTGTGAGCATCATGGGGAATTCACAACTCAGAATTTCTGAATTTGGTGAGAAATAAGCAGTGCCCACAACAGTTCTATAATTGCTCATTTCCATCTTCTGTAAGACAGTAGTAGAAGTCACGGAGGTGGTCTTAGACTTCTGACATGTGACCAGCTTTTCAAGGATGATGGCTTCAGCACCCTCCCCACACAACACTTCAGAGTGGATTAATATCAGTTTGCCTGCTTTCCTATCTGCAGATAAGGTATTTATTGCAAGCATTCAGAAGGGTCTAGGGATTTCAGACCTATTACTGGGCCAACAGGAGCAGTTGTCCTAAAATTGTCATGAGGCAATCCTACATTCCAATTAGCACATGAATATTCACACCTGTTGACTTCAGTAAACCTTTGGTTTCTTTATGTTGCATGTCATCAGGAACAGATTTATATAGAAAAAACTGAAGGAAAAACAAGATGGCTGTGTTTTATAATTCTCCACAAGCTTTGAATTTTGTGGAGAGGGTGTATATATACTTATTTGCCTAAAATTATTATTCTTCAGAAGTTTTGACTTTTTCCCTTTAAAGTTGCATGATGCTATTATCCAGAATTTATATAAAATAGCACATCTAAAAATGCAAAGTTTTAACATATCCTTGCTTTAAGAAAAGGAGTAAATTCAGTCACTGTAATTGGGTATGACATACACAACAGCGTATCACATCTGGTTGCAGCGTACCTGAATGATTAATAGACTTTAATAAAAGCAATTGTTGCTTCATTTCAATGTATCAGCTCTTCTCTTGTTATGCTCACACTGTAATCCATGTTAATCTCTGCCGTTCCATTGACTCTGGCAGTGTGCTCTAGAAGACAGAGCACTGAACTGGGATTCAAGATACCTGGTTTCTTTTCCCAGCTCTGTGTTTGGCCTGGTGGGTAACCTTGGGCAAGTCACTTTCTGCGTCAGTTCCACCATCTGTAAATGATTGGCCACCTTTCTGAGCTCTATTGATGAATAGTACTGTATAAGAATAGGTAGTGACGGTGGGGGTATTAATCAGCATCCTGTATTGAAATGCTTTTCTTTTTCACTAGTCATTCACTTCTGTACTTTACCCAGATGAACTTCAGTGTTGGAGTGGGTAATTCCCACTGGAGACAATGTGGGAGTGCCCCCTCCCCCCCCAGCAACTATTGTGCCATTGCTGCACCGGTGTGCTCCCTTCTTGTCCCATTCCCAAAACCCAGGGAAACACCTAAATGTTAAGTGTTGGTGCTTAGGCTTACTCCCAAGCACGGGAGAGCCCACAGTGCTATGTACTAGAATGGTTCTGCATAGCTTCCTTACTGTATCAAGTGGAACCATGCTTTCTTGCTATACTTGAGAATGACTGGCTTAATAAAGAGCTTTTTCCAGAAGTTGACTCAGTAATGCTATACTTCAGTGAAATGGGGCAGCCCAAAAACTCAGATGTTCTAACCAGCATAGGAATAGGGGGGTTCTTAGGTCTCTGTTCCAGTTTTGCTGTGGAACTTAAAATGCTTGTAGGGCTGAATAATTTGGAAACCGTAAATGCAGCTGATGAAAAATTTAAATGAGACCTATCCATAATTGAAACTTCGTAGAAACTGAGCTTTTTGACAAATAGTGATTCAAGCATTAGACCTGTTGAACAAGCTGATGTATGAATAAATTGTTTGTCTGACTCATATACTTATAACACAAGTCTGCCCACCTTAAAAATGACCTATTAGTTGTAAGGACAAATGTCTTGTTTCTCATATCCTTGGAATTCAGAAAGAAAAAACCCTTACTTATGTAATCTTGGTGGTCTCAACTCTTGATAACTTTTAACTGATTTTATTTAAAGATCCCAGGATTTGGTACTTGTTCTTACACATTTATAGTGTGGAAAGTGTGTAATTTTTAAATAACACGCCAAGAATTTCTACAGATACATTGCTTAAATCCCAAATACAAAATATTTCTCTTTAACATTGATTTGGTATTACATACTTCAATACTAACAGTGAAAATTGGCATTTATTTTGTCTGATTTAAGGTATAGTTGATGTTTATTTATAAACTGATCAAAGTATTCTCCTTGCTATTATACAAAATAGATACATATTGCATTTCTAGGGACTTAAAGATTGTAAAAAGTGCCTCTGAATAGATATTGTTTGATTTATTTTTAACTAGACATTTCATGTCTGTGTAGAATTCCTTTCTAGCATTTAGCCATGATCTTAAAAATAGTTTATTTTTACACTGTTAAAATGGAGGTAAAAGGGGAACCTCTGGCCATATATGGAAGCAACTTTAATTTCAAGAACAATGTCCAGTACTACTCCAATAGGTAATTTGTATATGTGATCCTCATGTGTGGAGGAGATACTTTTTACCCCTCCGCCTCCGGTAAAATGCAAGCATCTATTTAAAATAGACTTGGGCACCGTATTCCTCAGGTGCCATGGACTTTAGCTGCAAGAACTGTGCTTCAAGGCCTGATTCTACCAATCCTCAATTTGCAAGTACAAGCATAAAAGAAAAAGTAGATTGAAAACTTTCCAGAAGTCCCCTGCCTCAAGCAGAGAGAGCACCCTATGCACCGTATTTAAAATTCTTCCTTGTATAAAAAACTAATGAAATAATAGTGGGTTGCACATTTGTGAAAGGATTAGCAGAACCTCTTTGTTTTGGTCTTCTACTTTACTTGCCTCCTCACTGAGGTCAATTTCTCTTGTCTGCTTTGTTTTGTTTACTAATTACGTCAAGTACCTTTTTAATAATGAAGTGGAGCATGCAGAGTTGGATTTACCTGGGCTTTATTATGCTACCATATACAATATTGAACTTTGATTGGTAACATGATGCAGCTCTTTGCAGAGATAATATGCTCTACTACTTCAACGAGCAGTGGTCTTTATCCGCACGGTGTTTGTAAAGCTGTTTCAGATATGTCTAGATTATGGTATGGCTGCATAAATTATTTTTAAACCCACATAAAACTTAGAGAAAAAGTACCTTAATCATGGGTGTAATTATAGTACCGAGGACAATGGGGACCCAGCCTCCTTCAGGAAAGTAGGCCCTAATGGAGGAGTACTACTACTAATCGAATGAAGAACTGAGGGAGAGTCAACATGGCTTTTGTAAAGAGAAATCCTGCCTCACCAATCTATTAGAATTCTGTGAAAAGGGCCAACAATTATGTGGTCTAAGTGATCCAGTGGGTACTTGAACTTTCAGAAAGTCTTTGACAAGGTCCCTCACTGACTCTTAAGCAAAGTAGGCAGTCATAGGATAAGAGGGAAGGTCCTCTCATGGATCAATAACCAGTTAAATAAGAAAGGGTAGGAATAAATGGTCTGTTTTCACAGTGGAGAGAGGTAAATAGCAGGATCCCCCAGGGACCTGTACTGGGACCAGTGCTATTTGACATATTCATAAATGATCTGGAAAAAGAGGTAAAGGGTAAAATGGCAAAGTTTGCAGATGATTTAAAAAAAAATCATTCAGATCCAAAGCTGACTGCAAAAAGTTACAAAGGGCTCTCACAAAACCGGATGACTGGGCAACAAATTGGCAGATGAAATTAGATGTTAATAAATGCAAAGTAATGCACATTGGAAAGTATCCCAATTATACAAAACAGTGGTGGCTAAATTAGCTGTTACCACTCAAGAAACAGTGGATAGTTCTCTGAAAACATCTGATCAATGTTCAGCAGCAGCAGTCAAAAAAGCTAACAATATTAGTAACCATTAGGAAGGGAATAGATAAGACAGAAAATGTCATAATGTCACTATATAAATCCATGGTATGCCCACACCTTGAATACTGCATGTAGTTTTGGTCATCCCATCTCAAAAAAGATACATTAAAATTGGAAAAGGTACAGAGAAGGGCAACAAAAATGATTAAGGCTATGGAATAGCTTCCATATGAGGAGAGATTAAAAAGACTGGGACTGTTCAGCTTGGAAAAGAGATGACTGAAGGGAGATATGATAGAGATCTTTAAAATCATGAATGGTATAGGGAAGAGTTATTTACCCCTTCACATAACACAAGAACCAGGGGTCACCCAATAAAATTAATAGGCAGCAGGTTTAAAACAAACATAAAGAAGTATTTCTTCACACAATTCAGAGTCAACCTGTGGAACTAGTTGACGGGATGTTGTGAAGGTCAAAAGTATAACTGGGTTCAAAAAATAACTAGGTGAGTTCATTGAGGATAGGTCCACCAACGGCTGTTAGCCAAGATGATCAGGGACGCAACCCCATGCTGTCCTTAAGACTCTGACTGCCCGAAGCTGCGTCCAGAGGACAGGGGATGGATCACTCAACAATTGCCTTGCTCTGTTTGTTCTCTCTAAATCATCTGACACCTGCCACTGTCAGAAAACAGGATACTGGTCTAGATAGACCTTTGTTTCTGACACTATGGCCATTCTTATGTTCTTAAGAAAATCACCAGGTAAGGCAACATTAACATCCAGGCCACCCTGATACATGCACTTTGCCGCACAATGCTCACACTATCCAAACAAGCTCCGACTCTGCCTCCACAGCTAACTCCATTTCATTTCCACCATACAGCCACGCACATCTGATTCCTCTCAATCTCACTTAATAAGCACCATAGCCTTAACTCTGCCATCAGATTAATTTAGGTAATAATGCATTATCGGCTTTTGAAATAAACTTGTGTCCAGTAGAACATCTTAATTTTGCTGAGTTCAGAACTAAGCTGTGCATCTGAGTATGATTCAGAGGAATTGGATGTGTGGATTGTATGTGATTTGTAGGGACTTTGGGGCCTGGGCAGAGTGGGGCTGTGATGCAGGGGCTTGAGGGGCAGTAAGGAGCAGAGCAGGTAGTTGAGAGGGTGAGGAATACCTCCTCTGCCTTATGCACCACTGAGCAGCAAAGCTGAGGTTGGGGTGAGGATAGGGTGAGGTAAGGAGCATGCTTGCGCCCTTTTTATTCTGCAGCCTCCCCTACTAGAGTCCAGCTTGTTCTGTGTTAGGAAGCCCATGGCAAAGACACTTTGTCTCTTGGTTTCCTTGATGACAACAGCTAAGAAAAATATAATAACATTTAGCCATCATATACTTCTTTCAAAAAAAACTTTGATGGTGTTTGATTCAGAATTAACTAAAATTACAAGTGGAAAATTACAAGTCTCAGAGCATTAAAATAAAGTTATAGTGAATCCAATAAAATCTTACATTTGTATGTAAAATATCCAGTAAGAAGGATTTCAAGTTGCTTAGACTTCTCAATCTGCAGCTGATTGTAATATGAAAATTTGCAAGAGAATTCAAGTTTGTTTTTATTGAAAGTAGTAGTACACGTTTGGGAAGCTCAGTGTTAATTTAGGGGATTTAAACCTTGCTTTAAGTGGAAAAGCTCAGTGCAGCCTTGGAGTTGTTGGGGCACCTCTATAATATCCTCTCTTATGGGAGATGGAGAATTTCTCCTTTTCAGTTTAAGAAACAGCCCTACTGTCATAGTCAGTAATTGCATGTTTCTGAAGCAAAGACATAATTGAAAATTGGTGTTTCACATTACTCAGGGACACTAGTATCTTGCAAAGTCTGTGGTTTGAATTAAATATTACTGAACTGTATTTGACTTTGGAGATCAGTCATGTATTGTTGCTATTTTCATGTTGAAAAATACATGACCATGAACACTGCCAAAATAAAATCATAAACTTGTTATTAGGAAAATATAGTACATTGCATGAGATATATGTATTCAGATAACACATTAGTCTGTGTGGATATGCAAAGCTGCCAGTTGAAGTAAGGCTATTTAGTAGTCTAGAAGATACACACAATAAACAAACAGGCATGCATGCAAGCTCTGAAGTGCATGCACATCTTACTCCTGGGGAAATTCTGCACCAAAAATAAAAAATTATGCATACAATATTTTAAAATTCTGCATATTTTGTTTATCAAAATAACACAATATAATCACGCTGGTTTCAATTACAGTATTTTGGTAACTTATTTAAACTACAATGCAATGGATGGAGAATGGGAGTGGGGAGTATTGAAGAAAATCCCCAAACCCCCTTGCCTAATAAAATGTAGCTTGGTTTGACCCTTTATTTCTAGTTATTAGTCAACAAATATATGCAGCCATATGCTCAGTGTTACGTCATAGGCAACTGAAGAGCAAGTGATGGCTGGGGAATCAAACTCACAATTTATATTGGCTACTGAGCATCTGCAGAAAGGTCAGTAACAAACAGTTGATGGAGCACATTTTGATAGGAAATTTTTTCAGTCCAAAAATTTAGTTCAGTTCTAATCACTAAAGCACCGTAAACATTTATAAGGCTGTACTGTCCTTTACACCACTCTGGCAATGTAAAAGAGCCTTAAAACGTTTACACCTGTTTTATACTACTGGGGGAATTCACAAAGACAATGGGAACAATTCACTAAGCAGGCAGGCTGCTACATTTGCTCTGCCTGAGGAGGCAGAGCCTGCCCCATGCCGGCCTACCTCAGAAACACCCTGATACCCTGCCCCTCCATGCTGAGCGTGCTGCAATAGCAAGCAAGAGGGACAGTGTCTCTCACACACACGACTGCCCAGTCCCCCGTCCTCCCCCCACAGCAGTGATTTTCGTCTCCACCGGGTGCTCCAGTTGTCCAAACCGACCTGCCTGCACTGCCAGGGTGGGGGTGTGTGACCACTCTTTTGGCTTCCCTTTGTTTCCCCATCAGAATTCATTTTTCTGTAGGGAAACAAAGAAATCTGTGGGGGACATGCATTCTGCGCACATACAGTGACGCAGAGTTCCCTCAGGCGTAGCATCTGAACATACTGATGAATCTCACGCCCCCCACATACACTTTTCAAGCTATTAGCTGGTAACAGTTTAAATATTTGACACACTAAAATGGGAAGAAAACAAAAATCTGTATCAGAACACAAGGAAGTATTTGAAAGTTTTAAAAAAACAAAAACAGGAGGAAAGGATGAAGTTGAGTGTATGCGCTGCAAATGGTGTGGCCCAGTTATTAAATGTAAATATTTATAGGCTAATGGTTCTAAGTCTACAATAGTAAACTGTTTATTCAAATGAAAAGTTTCATTTGGAGATTAGAGACACATTGTTTTCTTAAACCCAGAGGAGGCATTATGTTTTGAGTTCTGTTTTAGTTCTTCAACAACCACACTGAATTCCACTCATCAAAGCATTAATCTACTGAATACTTTTTCCCCTGTCCTTCCATCCACTAAAATAAACCCCTATGTTTACCCAGAAAAATTAATAGTTTTTTGCACTGATTTTCACCTGTTTTTGTTGTTGTAGTAATAAACACAGATAAATTCCCAGGGAAAAAAATAAATAAAATAAAACCTGAAAACTAAGGGCCCTAAGGATGAGGCAGTCCAAGTGTACATGGAAATGAAAAGAATTGAAATATATGATCAGTTCTTCCTGCACATTTTTGTTGTAATGTTAGCTTTCCCTTTTAGCTTCAGTATGATTCACTGGATAAATATGCAGCTTCAAATTATGGCCTTATTTAAACTAAACAGCTACCCTGTGCTGGTTGAGGCACTGTCCTGTTTTCCAGTAGCTTACCAGATCGTAAAATAGTGTGTTCTTATGTACTTTACAAAACATAATTGATATTATTGAGGCTCAAGAACAGTTTGAAACTATCTACAGAATTACTCATTGAAATTTGCTTGTTATCCTACTTTCCCAACTCCAATGTCTTCCTCTTCACATTGTCTGTCTGTGCAAGAAGAGAATATTAAAAAGTTCATGCTAATTACTTGGTAAAATTAAAGCATGTTGCTTCCCCTCGCTTCCACCCAGAGAGAATGATTGGTGTTCTGGGACGTTGCTCTTCTCCAGTGATGTAAATGACAGCTACTCCCTTCTTCTGTGATGGAGTGAATGAGACACTCTCATGTTGAATAGGTTATTGTTTGAGAAATCTTTAGTATACTCAGTGCTGAGCAATTTGCATGTACTTAGCATAAAAATGAATATTGGGTTAAGCGGTGCTCCTTAACAAACTGATTATATTCGTGCTACTTGTAAGTATTCTGTTAATATTCTGTATATCATATCGGCAGAGGGGAAGGGTAATGAAAACTGAAACAGAAAAAAGAATAGATTTCTTGCACTCCCTGTCTGTCTGTATCCATCCGTTATCTCTTGTCATATACTTAGATTTTAAGCTCTTTGGGACAAGGAGTTTTTGTTCTGTTTGTACAGCACCTAGTACAATGCGGTCCTGGTTCATGACTAGGGCTCCTTGGATACTACTGTAATACAAATAATAAAAAATAACATTGCTTGGGTCATATGGTAAATGTCCTACTTTAAATCAATGAGGCAATCAAGAGAGGCGGAAGAAGATAAAATTATCTGAAAGTCTGGTTTGGTTTCTATTGTACCAGCCTAGAGATCTAGTAGTTCTCCAGTAGTACATCATGAATTCACTTCTGTAATGTACTCTACTAGCTCTAGCAGACTGCTTAGGCATACTATTTCCGTCTGAAATTCCAGTAATAGCCTGTGGCAACAGACATTCATCTTAAGAGTCTAATTTTCTTCTGTGTCCAATGTCTCTGCTACAGCTGACCTCAGGTTTATGTAGCATTTAGAGCCCTGTTTACACTGAAGCGATAAAGGTTCTGAACCAGCTTATAAAACTATTATAAGCAAATTCAGCACAATTTTTAAATATGGTTTACCTGACCAGTGTTGGCTAGTTTCTACCTAGTCTAGAACGTGTTCCAAAAGGTTATTTCCTCAGCCACACTGCTCAGGCCAGTATTTTAAAACCTCAGATAGGCCTTTTCTGCACAGTGGTGGGAGGAGACTATCTGCTTGGGCACTCCTTGGAGCTGTCATTGAGCAAAATATGAAAAAAAGCCCACCAAACCCCTTGCTGGGTCCAACAGGGCTGTAGGGTATATATCATCTTGGCTTCAGGCCTAGTTTTATTGAAATGTTTGATTTCTCCTGTTCAAGTGATTTTAAATGTTTATCCCAAGAGAAATGTATTTCAGCCTCGAGGTTATGATTTAGTATAGTTTTTGAACTTGTAGGCAGAGAAGTCCTCAGCTCATTAACCTGCCAAATCGTGGCCTTGAGCTGTTGGGGTGAATAGTGGAGGCATCTTCTGCTGGGATCTGTAAGCAGATTGATGGGTAGACCAGAAGATATTTACATCTTGTTTTGTTTAATGCCTATTGCTTCACAGAACATCCATGTTCATTTCTGCTTTGCTTTTGAAGATTTCGTGAGACTACTTTAGCTCTTTTTAAAGGGATACTGTCAAGGTAATTAGACCTAACAATTGATGTGCTTTAAAGTTTCTAATTTTATGACACTGCACTGAGGTTCTCCTCCTGTTTGTATCTGAAGTGGATTATTGCAACGTTGCATTTCAGACTACTCCGAAGTGAACTTTAACAATTAAGTTTTAATGGTTTTGGTCACCTTCACACAAATTATTGAATACTTTCATCTGGATTTTTCAAAGGCAAATCAATTCAAAAAGAATTCATTGAAAGCTGGGTATCCAATTTCCTTAGAGTCCTTTGAAAATCCCAGCCTTTAATATTAAAATAACCTTTAACATCAATATTAAATAACTCTCTAAATGTTTTACGTGAGGCAGCTGATCCACAAGGAGGAAGAGGGCCTCTGAAAATTCAGCAGTGTTAAAATAAAGCAAACCGCATCTGGATTTCGTATTTGGTTGAAGTGAAGCAACCATTATGGTGACTCTTCCTATTTTCTCCTTCAGTGAATGTATGTAGTAATCATGTTACAGCAAGTTCTTTTCACTGAAGGCTCTGTGCCCTAGACTATCCCAGTGAGGAAACAAAACTGCGTTGTCTGTTTGATGTCCCCTAAAGCAGATGCCTGTGATGACTGTATGTACTGCAAATCTGTGTCTAGCATAAATACTCTCAGGTTGATGTCTACCATCTGCATGTTGCTTTGTCGGTGATCAGCCTTCCCCAGGATGGGAAATATTTCTTTCCTGTTTCTCAGTCTTGGAAATCTCCTGAGCTCAGACCACCAGCTGTCCCCTAAACAAGCAGTATATTATGTTATAATGGGCCTCTGTCTTCCATGAACAGAGCTGAGACTACTAGTGTTCCATTTCCCCCAGCAGATATCCAAGACTTTAGTTTTGGAAAATGTGATGGATGAGTGAAAAATGTATCAGACAGCCTTTATATGAGCTAGTAGATGAGGTTGGGTAGGCTTTATCAACAAGGTCAATGCCTAGGTAAGAAAAGCAGCCTCCAGCCACCTTCAGCAACTGGGAAGTAGAAGGCTGCTGAGGTTTCTGTGGGAATGCTGCCTCTGGACTCTGCTTGGGTCCATCTTTCATACCAGTCTCTGGCTAGTAAGTGTCTGAAACTTCTCGCTGCTGGAAGAGAGCAGAAATTCTGTGATTGGGGAGGGTCTAAGCTACTCTACTTTTTTCCCAGAACTGCCTGGCTGAGGAGATAAGATGAAGTGGTCTTTGTCACTCTTTGTCGTCTGTAGCTTTAGTGGTTTTTTGAATCCTCTTTTCCATGAATAAGTCCAGGGTCCCTTCTGCTTTTAGCTTTCCCAAGCAGCAGTAAGGTGAAATTCTGTTTCTTGATAGTGTCACTGCTGACTGGGGTTCTGAGTAGCGGTGGTGAAAGTAGCAGAGTCTTGTAAATTTTACTTTGCTGTTGCCTGACAAAGCTTCTCCCGCTGACATAGCTACTGCCTCAGGGAGGGTGGATTAACTACACTGACAGGAGAGCTCTCTCCCGTTAGTTTAGAGCATCTTCATTAAAGTGCTACAGTGGCACAGCTGCACCAGTACAGCTGCACCAATGAAACATTTTAAGTGTAGACTTGCTCTTATGTAACCCCTTTAACCTTTAAAGAAAGAAAAGGAGTACTAGTGGCATCTTAGAGACTAACCAATTTATTTGAGCATAAACTTTCATGAGCTACAGCTCACTTCATTGGATGCATTCAGCTGTAGCTCACGAAAACTTATGTTCAAATAGATTCGTTAGTCTCTAAGGTGCCACTAGCACTCCTTTTCTTTTTGCGAATACAGACTAACATGGCTGCTACTCTGAAACCTTTAACCTTTGTGGTTGAGTATCTGCCATGAGTCAAAAATCAGTGATAATTATAGATTTAAGAAATGGATGGGACTTCCTGAGTCGTCCGATCCAACCGCCTGTGTGAGTGTTACAACAAGCCTCTTAGAAGTGATAGACTTAATTTTTATGTAGAATAAGGAACCATTCTGCAGGGGATCATATGGATTAACCAGAGAAGTGCCATTATTTGTCCCACTGTTTGTGGTTCATTCTGCCTCCCGTTTGATAAGGATGAACTGAAAATAATCTAAAAAACTTGCGTAACAGAAAATGTTTCAGAAACTCCTGCTTCTACACAGAATTGCTTAGAAATGAAGTTCTCCATTCTTAGACTATGTTCAGGAGTGGCAGAACTGTCGTGTGCATCTCGGGAGTAATTCATTGACCGCCTGTGGTGGAAATGCCAACAAAATAATGTTTCCAACTCACTGTAGATCTTATTTGTGGAACCCTTTGGCCTAAAATTGTCTGCCATTGAAAATGACTGCATGTTAATTTATAACTTGAATTGACTTTCTCATATTGTACTATGTTTTGATTTAACTTGTGACTTGTATTTGGGTCACTTGTTCAAGTATTCTGTACTTTCCACAGTATGCATCCGATGAAGTGAGCTGTAGCTCACGAAAGCTTATGCTCAGATAAATTGGTTAGTCTCTAAGGTGCCACAAGTACTCCTTTTCTTTTTGCGAATACAGACTAACACGGCTGTTACTCTGAAACTTGTTCAAGTAGCATCCTCTGCGTATACTGTTATAGAGCACCTTAAATTGAAGAGAGCAAAGATAGAGCTTTATTGTCCATCTGCCTAAACGGCAAGATTTCCCTTAGGAAACTGCTCTCCACTTAGAAGTTAATAATAGAGGTCACTGAACTCAGTGTACCACAGTCATAATGGTTTGGACTTGTTGTGTGACTACCCATAGAACATAACTAGGTGGAGGTTGAATGCCTGATGAAGCACCACACTGAACGAAGGACAGTGATTCAGAGTGGATTGCAAATCAGAGGAATACAGACCAGCATCTTTTAACTTGGCCACAAAAAGGTGTTGGTTGACTTCCATAAGATCTGCTCTCTCTACTCCCATGAAACTGAAGCTCAATTGCAGGGGTCCAGTAGGGATTGAGGAGGGGAAATCAAGGTAGTGGGAATCAATGACAGTACAGGAGCTTCATGTATGAGGAACTTGAATGCAAATGGGAGGAGAGAGATGAAGCAATAGTTAGAAAGACAAAGGTAAAGGAATGAATAGGGGGTTCTTTAGGTGTGGAATGAGAGTTGTGAATCCCAGATGAGCTAGTTACAAAATTTATCGCTGAAATGTGCTACAATTTAGACTAATTTTAGTTGATCACTTCCTGAAATAGGAGGCGAAAAGCAAAAATACACTTTGGAGCATTAAGGGTGTGGTTGTTGGTTGATTGATAGTAATGAAATTAACTCTAAATTGTGTTTCTTTTCAATAATTGTTGTGAATTTTATGAAAGAAATAGCCACTGTGCTTAAGTGAGGAGAGAACTATCTCAGGCTGGAAGGAACAGCTTGTGAAATCTAGATGCTCAAACTCTTTCCACCCCAACCTCTGCCATCTGAGTCTCACTCATAAAGAAAATCTTTCCATTGCGAGATCCTAAGTAAAAATGGGCAGTTTGTTTGAAATAACATCACTGATGTTCAGGAAAACACCTTACTTTCCATAAATTTGCCTGTGTAATAACTTCATCTTATATTTCAGATAACTTTTTATTTTTTGGTTCAGTTGCTTTTGTATTTCAGGGAAACCGGTTGAACAGGATACCTTTAAACATCTGACTCTCTTCACTCTCCTTTTGCAGATAATGGGCACTGAGCAACAAGCTGGGGCGGTATGCTGAAGTCAGGTTGGGGGCAGAATGAGTTTAAAAGATGCTGGAAGTGCAGTTTGCCAGGAGAAGGCGGCCTATAATCTTCATATTTACCCCCAGCTCTCGACAGAAAGCACCACCTGCTGCAGTGTGACTGCAACTAAGGACAGCACCACTTCAGATGTAATCAAGGATGTGATACATATTTTGAACTTGGATGTTTCAAAGCATTATGTGCTTGTGGAGGTGAAAGAATCGGGAGGTGAAGAATGGGTACTTGATTTGAATGACTCTCCTGTTCATAGGGTTTTGCTTTGGCCCCGCCGTGCTCAGGATGAGCATCCACAAAACGATGGGTACTACTTTCTTTTGCAAGAGAGGGACACTGATGGGACCATCAAATATGTCCATATGCAATTGGTGTCCAAGGAGAAGGATGCTCGACGATTGGTTGAAAGGGGTTTTCTTCCATGGCATCAGGAAGACTTTGATGACTTATGCAATCTCTCCAATTTAACAGAAACGACACTCCTAGAGAATCTCAAACGCCGCTTTCTAAAACACAAGATTTATACGTATGCAGGAAGCATTCTGATTGCCATCAACCCCTTCAAATTCTTGCCCATTTATAACCCCAAATATGTCAAGATGTACGAGAATCACCAACTTGGGAAGTTGGAGCCCCATATTTTTGCCATAGCTGATGTGGCTTATCATACAATGCTTAAAAAACACGTTAACCAGTGCATAGTCATTTCAGGTGAAAGTGGATCTGGAAAAACTCAAAGTACAAACTTTTTAATTCATTGTCTCACCGCACTGAGTCAGAAGGGGTACGCAAGTGGTGTGGAGAGAACTATTTTGGGAGCTGGACCAGTACTGGAGGTAAACTTAGGCTGAAATGTTTCTTTGCACAAATAACTTTTTAAAAACTTTCTGAATAATTGCTGGTATGTGTCATTTTTAGGGAGGATTTTGAAGGCCTTTCTCCTGCGGAGGCATTGAAAATCCAAGTCTGTGTTGATCTGCTACTTTGAAGACAGATTTTTAAATTATTTCTGTTTTTAATCTCTAATCTTTCTTTGCAACTAACTTTCTGCATAGATGAAATAGACCATTTAGTCCTCTTTTGAAATAGGCTATTTCTCTATGTTTCCTTTGCAAGTTATATTCTCGTCTTCAGAGATGTCAATTTTGATCAGTTATATTTTCACGGCCAGAGCTCAATGTGCTGGGGTGAAGGATTCATTGGGTGTCTCTCATTAGGACACTGTCAGTATTTGAGTCTAGGGTCAAATACAACCAGTCACTTGGTTCCACTGAATAAGGAATACAGTGAATGTTTTCATAAGTAAATAGCTCTCCATTGAAATAGTTACTGCTCTGAGTCTATTGGTGCTTTTTTGCATGGTGAGGATGTCTTTAGCCTTTCCATTGTGAACTCCCTTTCGCGGGGATTTACTTCTCTGGTGTAAATGTTTGCTTCAGGCAGAAGCATGTTCTCAGCTGGGGAGAAATTTTGATTAACCCGTAAGAGTTCTGAGCAAATTCTGTCTTAATTACTACATCATTTCCAGCAGAAGGAAAGACAACAACCACCAGTCTTATACAGGGGTGTTAGTGGATTACAGATTGTTGTAATAAGCATTAAATCCAGTGTCCTTATTAGGGTGGCCTCTCATATATACCTGGAATACTGGAGATTCTGGTATTTCTGGGAATGATGTGGGAGTGATCCCATCCCTGTCAGTGTGATGTGCATGTAGGGTCACGCCACATGGGGGCGCCATTTGGAAGATTGTGTCATCTTGCCCCCACTGGTGTGACCATGCGCATGGTGTGTACAAGGTCATGCTGGTGGTGGTGGAGTGGGGCACTCTCCATTATGGCATCCCTCATCAGATACTGCATAAAACCATATCTGGTTTTGTCTCAGTGCTGGATAGGGAACAAACATTACAAAAGCAGAACAATTCGTTTAAAAACCAGATGAGGGGCCTGCCTGGTCCTTATTGAGTTTATGATTTTTAGTTTCTAGAAAAGTTATGAATTTAAGCTCCCACACTCATCTTTTGAAGGTGTTGTGCAGGTTTCCTTTGAGGATGAAGGCTGAGAGGTCCGATATGGAGTGATCACTTTGTGAAAAGTGTTCAATCACCAGTGATAAGGGTTTTTTGCCATATCATTTTTCAATGTGAGTCACTTAGGTGCTTTTGAAAATTTTACCCATGATGCTTTACAGAACAGGGAGCACATGCAAGCATTTTGCCTTGCTTTCTGCTACTTGAAAGCAGAAGTAGAATTTGAGGTTTGCTAGTTGCTGGAGCTCAAGTTTGCAGTTTAGAATAGAAAACAGGAAGGGGTCACTGTGGAAAGCACTATTCAATCAGCTGATCTTGCTGTGTCTGATACCATTAACTCTTTTGGACTCTAATTTGCAAGATGTGATACAGCATAATCAAATCAGATAGAGGGGCTTGAAATCACATGTTATATTTTGCCAACTGAATGAGAAATGCAAATACTCCAAACTTCACCAGCTAGATTTGTAATTATCTGTTATGCAATAGAAAATGAATGCTGTTTTATTCAAGCATTCTTAGGGCATGACTACACTTGCAGATGTAGAGCGCTTTGAGTTAAACCAGCCTTCGGAGAGCGCAGTAGGGAAAGCGCTGCAATCTGTCCACACTGACCGCTTCAAGCGCACTGGCGTGGCCACATTTGCGGCACTTGCAGCGGCATTGGGAGCGGTGCATTATGGGCAACTATCCCAGCATGCAAGTGGCTGCAACGTGCTTTTCAAATGGGGGGATGGAGTGTGTTGTGTGTATCTGAGGGGAGAGAGAGTGGGGTTTTTGGGGGGCTGAGAGCATGTCAGCATTCTGTCTTGTAAGTTCAGACAGCCGCAGACCCCCCTCGCCTCCCTGACCCCCCCTCACAGCATTCCACATTAATGGTTGCTTTGTCTCGGAGCATATAAGCAGCGGGCTGTCAGAAACAGAGCTTTCAAAGGGCATTTCCGCATTCCTACAGCCAATTCCAAACAATGACAAGAGTGGCCACTTGACTTAAGGGGATTATGGGATGTTTCCGGAGGCTGATCAGAGCGCAGGAAAGCAACACTTCGTTCACACTGGCGCTGCGGCGCTCCAGAGAGGGCACAGCAAACGTTATTCCACTCGCCAAGGTGGAGTACCAGCAACGCTGTAGCCATGGAGTCAGAGCGCTCTACATGCCTTGCCAGTGTGGATGGGTAGCGAGCTAGTGGGCCCGGGGATCCTTTATTGCGCTGTAACTCGCAAGTGTAGCCAAGCCCTTAGAAATTGATACACCTAACATGGAAGTCTGAATCATAAAGAACCACTCCTAGCTAAAAATATGAGTAAAGATTGAAACCTAAACTTGGGAATTTTCTAAATAAACCTTCACATAAAGAAGACATTTCAACATATACCATCTAAAATTTAGGATTTGATAGTTTCTTTTTATGAGTATTTCAGTCAAGAACTTTTCTCATGCTTTAAGGGTCTTTGTCCATCACACATTAATTCAACCTAAACTCCTATCTGGGGCTGTACTTTCGAAAATCCCTTTGTTTGCTTCTTAATAAAAGTAACAAAATGCAGTACAGCTGTATCCCAAAATGTCTTGCGGAGCTGAGCACAAGTTTGTATGAAGGGCGCTACTTATCAGCTTGAAACTAAAAAGGAGGAAATAAAGCATTCATAGATGCATGAAAGTTAATAAGGCAGTACAATCCTGCATGTAGAGAAGTTATGGAGGCACCTGTGACTCTAACCAAGAAATATGAGTAGGGTTATGTCTGCATATGGGTTAGGACCTATAATTCTCCAAGAGTTCAGCTTGAGTATCAGTGGGAGCAGTGAAGGTTTGAAGTATAGACAACTCACATTTTTACAGTAGGGTTAGATAACACGGTAATAACTGTTCAACTCATGTCTGCGCTACTGCCTCCATTATTATCACAGCTGGAGCTGATGAAGTGGAGAATTATGGGTCCCAGTTTTCTTAGGGTAGATGTCCTCTTAGTGGAAATTCCGATTCTGTTAAGTGATGATGAATACTTAAGTCAGTTGTGAGTTTAATAGGAGAATGCAATGAAAACTTTGTAGCAAACGTTCTGTCTTACAGAAACTGAATTGTTCACAACCAAAATGTCCTGTTTCAGAGTTGGTGATTTGGCTACAGTGAGAGTCACTTGGGCTTTTCATTTAATAGAACCAAGCACAACAAGGAATCTTCCTTTGAAAATGAGTTTTCCTGAGGATTTTTGGGGCAGAAGAATACTTTGAAATGTGTTTTAGTCATTTGGCAATACTCTATTTCGTTTTTGCTTTATATTTTGAGTCCTCCTAAAATGTGAAAGACTTAACGTTATTGAAGTCTGCTTGATTGCAGTAAGACTATAAGAGCCTTTAGGTATTGGCTTAGAACTTCCCCCATTTTTGGTGGCCTCTTATTTTAGTGATACCTGGTTGCCAGGCATCTGCTAATGGGCTGACCTTTTCATAGAGTTCAAGTGAGTCATAACAACATTTCTCATATAACGTAAAAAAGGTGAATGGCGGCATAGTACTGGCAAGTTGTGTTTGTAATTAAAAAAAAAAAATCATATATTTTAAGAATAGCCTGTCAGGAAACCTGAAACTGCACGTTCTTTGCTACGTGAAGACTAGTTAGCCAAAGCTGGTAGCTCAGCTTTCCTCAAATTAGTGGAAAGTGTTGAATCATCTAATCATTTGCTCAGAATAACCAGACTCTGGAAAAAATTATAACCACAACTACACCTTGCCATGGGATTAATTTAAATGCTGCTTGAAATCACCTTCTCCAACTTCTGAGACATTAGATCTGCCAAAATGATTCATAGATGTCCTAGTTAACTATGAAAGATATTGTATATCAAATAAATCAAAAGAAGAATCAGTCCTGGATTAATATAGACTTAGCGCATAAAAGATCATGGATCTTGGAAAACTAAGGTGGTCAGAAAATAGACTGCTGTTGCTTATACTTCTGCAACACTTGACCAAAGGAAATACAGCTTGGGTCACTCTCTGGCATTCTGACTTCATGCATAATTTTAGCAAGGTCTTTTTTCTGCTACAGATGATAATAGTATAGCAATCACATGCAATATCATAATAGACATGAAAAGCATCTCTTGTTACGCTGTAGCTTCCACATGTGTCTGTTTATGTATGGGAAATTGTCAGGTGCCACAATGGAACATTCTAATAAAATCTCTAACAGTAACATCCCTGGGACGGGTATTTTGTTGAATTTCCAGCTTCCAAGATGTAATTTTTAAAAGCTGTTTAAAGACTGCAAGGGGACCAACTGAACATTCAGGATATAGTAGCTATCTTAGTAATAGCTGCTAGAGAGGAAAAGCTATTCAACTGGAGTGTTTAGTGCTAAAAAATGTAGCCAGCAAGCTGCTGAATAAACTAGGAAGTAGTTTGGGGGCTAATTGAAAGCTTTTTCTGCTTAACTCACTTTCTCCCTCTTCATAACTCCGTCTTGAGCTCTGAGAATAGTTTTCTGTTGGTGGTGTTTGCCCCTCTTTTCTGGGACAGAACTCACCTGACTCTGCAACTTGCAGGCAGCTTTGCCTAGGTAGCTTTTTTGGAGTTTTCCTGCCAGCTCCTGATCTAGAAAAATAGATTGTGAAGACTATTCATTTTCTGTGGAAGACAAAACTGTAAAAGTGACCTAATCTAACAGAATTCCTCAGGGAGAAAAAACAGACTGAAATATTTTCCTCCTAATTAAGTGATTTGCCACTGCACTGCCCTTGTTAATATATAAATGCTAATAAAACACTGTAGTTAAAATAAACTATTACTTTTTTGGACTGCAGTAACACACTGATTTCAGCATATTTGTATTAGGAGATTATGGACTATTTATCATCCAAAGTGCTTTTTCCTTCCCCTCCCCACTCTCAAATTGGTGAGTACATGTGTGAAGATCATTTTAAAACTGTTTTGTGCTAATCTGCAAGACACTGGTTTGAAGGCAAATTTAAGAATTCCCAACCTTTAGACTGGATATGACCCACTGTCTGTCTGATGAATCACCAGTGTCTGACGTGTTACGGGGATCCACCCAGCAGCGGTAGTTGATACCTTTGGGAGTCACTTTTTCTTTCTTTTTCTTTCTTTCTTTCTTTCTAACAAAGGAGGGAATGAAAGAGAGGTAAAAGATGGTACAGCAATCATGGTTCATCTTAAAAAAAATTTCTTTTTCAAGTTATGTAAATGCGAAAAGAGAGTTAAGAAATGAAACTGTTGCTGTTTTAACTATAGAGTGGTTGTTACAGGTGTCCTTATTGATACACTAGAACAGTATAGGGAATCTGCAACAAATGGCAGGGACATGTTTTGGGTGGGTGCCAGAGGATGGATAGGAGCGTAAAGTTAGGCTGGCTCTGTTTTCCTCTGCACAATTTAAACAATTTAATCTTTAAAGTGTAATCTCTTACTGAAGTGGAGGATTGCCTTCTGGTATGGGCAGTGCTTAGGAAAACTAAACTATGGCTGGGCATAGGGTTTAGAAATTTTTATATGGACTAAGTTATAAGAACATAAGAGCTGCCATACTAGGTCAGACCATGGTCCATCTTGCCCAGTATCCTGTCTCTGACTGTGTCCCATACCAGAGTTTCAGAGAGAGTGTACAGAAGAGGGCTATTATGGAGTGATCTATCCCTATCTCCCTCTGAAGGAATTAGCATCTCCTGGGAGCTTTTTAGAAGGACAAAGTTTGGGTTGGTTAAACTTTTGCACTAGTCCTGTAGAAACTTATGTTCCAGGCTTATTCCACATGATTGGGAAGGCTTTACTTCACTACATAGTTTTGGAACGCTCCAAGAATTCTGTATGGTCACTTTGTCAAGGAAAAATGCGAAGTATTGAATCTATTTAAAAGACACACAGAATATGTGTTAGAGATTTCGTAAGATTGGTAAAAAGATAAATACTGGCCTTCTAAAGTGCTGATAAACTTCACTGGCAGTAGTTTCCAAATAAGAGCCATTCTTGGCAAAGCCACTTGCATAATTTGGGAGTGGTAGAAATTCATTGTAAATGTCTACTTTTGAAAGACTCAGCTAAAAATCCAGCCAGCTTCTGAAACCAAATATTGGTACATGTGAATATCTTGGATTCAATACAGCAATGGCCTTCCTAATCCACTGAAATAATAAAGCATGGTGCCTCTGAAGTGGAAGATGGTAGCACAGACTGTGGAATAGATTGGGGTACCTCTTCAGTTGTGGAACAATTTTGATTCTTGTCTCAGTTTGATTTGGCAGGAGGATTCCAGGTTACTCAAGGATATTATAGAGATGATAGGTGAAATAAAAACAGCACTAAGTACTCTTCTGCCATTTGGATAATGTATTCCTGGAGGCGTCTTCATGAAACTTAATTCTCTTCAAAGGATGGTTCCAAATAAGAGTGGCCCAAGCTATTAATACTGCCTGTTAGTGTTTCTCTTGTAAGCTGCATTCCTTAATAAGAAATTGCTAAAAATGAATTAATATGACAGCAGAACCCCAAAGGTAGAAAAAGTGAGGCTTTCCCAGAGCCCAGCCAATTCATGCTAGGGAGAAGCTGCTAAACTTAGTTATGGAAAGTAAAGTTCTCAATTTGCTAACCCGCTAGAAATGGAAAACGGAGTAAAACAGTTTGAGCTTGCTGCCAGCCCTCAGTTTCCTGTATTACAGATCTGCTGAGCCTGTGATGTTGGTATGAGGTGGGCCAAGTCTAAGTGGTACTTCAGCTCTGGTTTTCATTCACATTTGCCACAAAAGCCTGCATAATATATTTAGTGGGTGTAGACTATGTTCTATTTAAAGTAAATGCTGTTCTGAGGACATACGCTTTATAAAATGATCATAGTCACAAAAGACATGGCAGTTCCCTTTTTTTATTCACTTAAACCTTAGTATCTTCTAGTTACATGATGTCAAATGTGGCCTGACATGTTGGGGTTTTTAGCCTACTGATAAAATACTTCTTTGCTCTTAAGTGTACTCACCACATGGCTTGTCCAGAGTTCCCCAGACATTCAGACACCATGCACTGGTTGTGTCATTAGCCTTTACAGACCAAGACTGCACTATTCTCTCTAGTTAAGAACATAAGAATGGCTGTGCTGGGTCCGACTGACAGTGGCTAGTGTCAGCTGCTTCAGAGGGAATGAACAGAACAGGGCAACTTATCAAGAGATCCATCCCTTGTCGTTCAGACCCAGATTCTGGCAGTCAGAGGCTTAGGGATACCCAGAGCACGGGGTTGCATCCCTGACCATTTTGGCTAATAGCCAGTGGTGGACCTATCCTCCATGAACTCATCTGATTTCTAATTTGAACCCAGTTATAGTTTTGGCCTTCAACATCCCGTTGCAACAAGTCCCACAGGTTGACTGTACATTGTGTGAAGTAGTACTTCTTTATGTTTAATACCTTGATTGTCCATTGGCCCCACTGATTGTTTGGCAGGCATCCTCCTTCTGATGTACTTAAAAAAAACCAAAACCCTGGTGTTAGTTTGTGTCTTTTGCTAGTTGCTCTTCATATTCTTTTTTGGGCTGCCTAATTATCCTTTTATACTCAACTTGCCTGAGTTTGTTCCTTTCTATTTTCCTCAGTAGGATTCAACTTCCAATTTTTAAATGATGTCTTTTTCTCTCTGCCTCTTTTACGCTGCTATTTAGCCATGGTGGCATATTTTTGGTCATCTTACTTTTTTTTCCTTCAATGGGGGGGGGGTATAAAATGGGTTAAGCCTCTAATTATGGTGGGTTTTTTTAGTTTCCATGCAACTTGTAGGCATTTCACTCCTGTGAATGTTCCTTCTACAGAATTTCACTTAACTAATCTACTGGGTGGGGTTTTTTTTTTTTTGGTTCCCCTTTTTGAGTTAAATGGTGCCATAGTGGGTTTCTTTGGAATTCTCCTCACCCCCACACAAGGATGTTAAATTTAATTACATTTAAGTCACTATTACTGAGCGGTTCAGTTATACTCACCTCTTGGACCACATGCTGTGTACTTTGTACTAAATCAGGAATTGCCTCTCCCCTTGAGGATTCCTGGACTAGCTGCTCCAAGAAGTGGTCATTAATGATATCTAGAAATTATATCTCTGCATCCTCCCTGAGGTGACATGTTCCCAATCAGTATGAGGCTAATGGAAATCCCCCATTATGATTTGGTTTTATGTTTTCTGTAGCCTCTCTAATCTCCCTGAGGATTTCAGAATTACTGTCATCATAGAAGTGTAGGACTGGAAGAGACCTTGAGAGGTCATCTACGCTAATCCCCTGCACTCAAGCCAGGACTAAGTAATAACTAGACCGTTCCTGATAAATGTTTGTCTAACCTCTTAAAAACCTCCAGTGACGGAGATTCCACAACCTCCCTAGGCAATTTATTCCGGTGCTTAACTACCCTGACAGGCAGTTTTTCCTAATGTCCAACCTAAACCTCCCTTGCTGCAATTTAAGCCCACTGCTTCTTGTACTGTCCTCAGAGGTTAACTAGAACAATTTTTCTCCCTTCTCCTTGTAACAACCTTTTATGTACTTGAAGACTGTAATCATGTTTCCTCCTTCCCCTCTCCCATCTTCTCTATTCCAGACTAAGCAAACCCAGTTTTTTCAATCTTTCCTCATGGGTCATGTTTTCTAGACCTTTAATCATTTTTTGTTGCTCTCTTCTGGACTTTCTCCAGTTTGTCCTCATCTTTCCTGAAATGTGGCATCCAGAACTGGACACAATACTCCAGTTGAGCCCTTATCAGCGCAGAGTAGAGCGGAAGAATTACTTCTTATGTCTTGCTTACAACATTCTTGATAATACATCCCAGAATGATGTTTGCTTGTTTTTGTTTTTTTGGTTTGGTTTTTTGTTTTTTGTTTTTTTGGTTTTTTTTTGCAACAGTGTTACACTGTTGACTCATATTTAGCTTGTCATCCACTATGATCCCTAGTTTGCTCTACCCCAGTATTCTTTCCTTGGCAGTCATTTCCCATTTTGCATGTGTGCAACCGATTGTTTCTTCCTCAGTGGAGTACTTTGCATTTGTCCCTATTGAATTTCATCCTGTTTACTTCAGATGATTTCTTCAGTTTGTCCAGATCATTTTGAATTTTAATCCTATCCTCCAAAGCATTTGCAACCCCTCCCAGCTTTTTATCATTCGCAAACTCTGTAAGTATACTCTCTATGCCATTATCTAAATCAGTGATGAAAATATTAGACAGAACTGGACCCAGGACCAAGACCTGCAGTACCCCACTCAATATGCGCTTCCAGCTTGACAGCGAACCACTGTTAACTACTCTCTGGAAAGGGTTTTACAACCACTGAACCCACCTTGTAGTAGCTCCACCTAGGTTGTGTTTCCCTAGTTTAAGAGAAGGTCATGACCATCCTGGTCAGGTTGTCAGTAGTGTATTATTATTGCTATACTCAGAAATTCCATGCTTGAATAGTGTATCTGTAAAGGGTTTATGATACAGTTTCATTCATTTAAGACTTTTTAATATATTTGACTCTATGCTTTTTTTTTTTTACATATAGTGCCACTACACTACTAGTGCAATCTGCTCTGTCGTTCCCATCTATTTTTCCCCCTGGTATTACTGTGTCCCAGTGATTCTCATTGTTACGCACGGTTTCTGTGATGTTTGTTAGATCAATATCTTCATTTAACGCCAGGCACTGCAGTTCACCCACCTTAATATTTAGACTTCTTGCTTTTGTATACAAGCACTTATAAAATTTGTCAATATTTAGTTGTCTGTGTGATGCAATTGGATAGGACTCTTTATTTTATTTGACTCTTTCTCTTCAGTTTCTAACTATGCTTTGTCAACTTCTGTCCCCTCCTCTTTACTAGGATATAGAGTATCCCCATTAATAAATCCTCCCCTGAGGGATGTCTCTGTCCAAACCGTGTGCTCCTATGCTCCTGCCAGCTTTCCCTCAGCCCTTAGCTTAAAAACTCTTCTACACTGTTTTTAATTTTACATGCCAGCGATCTTGTTCCATTTTGGTGTATGTGGAGCTCATCCTTCCTGTATAGGCTCCTCCTGTCCTAAAACATTCTTCAGTTCCTAATAAACCTAAATCCCTCCTCCAAATGTCGTTGTCTCATGTACTCGGTGAGACCCTGCAGTTCTGCCTTTCTAACTGGCCTCGTGTGTGGAACTGGCAGCATTTCAGAGAACGCTACCATCGAGGTCCCGGACTTTAATCTGTTCCTTGGCAGCGTAAATTTGGCCTCCAGGAGCTATCTCCTTCTTTACCTATGCCATTGGTACCTACAAGTACCACGACCACCAGCTCCTCCCTAGCACTGTACATACATCTGTCTAGATATCTCAAGAGGTCCACAACCTTTGCACCCAGCAGGCCATTCTCCATGCAGTTCTCCTGGTCATTACAAAACCAAATATAGATATTTCTAATAATCAAATTTCACAGTACTTTTACCTGTCTCTTCCTAATAACTGGAGTCCCCTTCCCTTCAACATCTGATGAAGTGAGCTGTAGCTCACGAAAGCTCATGCTCAAATAAATTGGTTAGTCTCTAAGGTGCCACAAGTACTCCTTTTCTTCTTCCCTGGAGAGGTATACTCAGTGTAAGATGATACCATGACATCATGTGGAAGGAGGGCCCCAACTACAGGATGGTTCCATCTTAATGTTATCCTGCCCTGAGACTTTCATCCTCCTCACCAGAGTGGTGGCTGTCAGATTGGGGGTGGGGCTGGTCTGTTGTCTCGGAAAGTCTCATGTATGTACCTCTCTGCATCCCTTAGCTCCTGCAGTTCACCCACCCTGGTCTCAAGAGCCCATACTTGGTCTCTGAGGGCCATAAACTGCTTGCACCAAATGCACACACATGCCTTCAGCCCACAAGGTAGGTAATCAGACATGCTGCATTCAGTGCAATAAAATGATACGCATTCTACCTCCCACCCTGCTGCTGGACTTCTGCCTGCACTGTTTTTACTCCTGCAGGGTCTTTTGTGTGTGTTTGGTCTTTGTGTGTGTGTGTGTGTTTTTGCCCTGTGTGTGAGGGAGTTATTAGCCTAAGTTTAGAGAATATTTTTAGGTATATCTAGCTCTCTTTCTCCCTCTCTTAAGTCCCCCACTTGCTTCTTCAGTTCACTCGCTTTTCTAGTTGCTTACTAGCTGGCATTTTAAATGCTCGTTCTCCCTGAGTTAGACCCACTCTCTTGTTAAGGGATTCTAAAGGGATTAGGATAAAAGGATAGAGCTTCTTAGGAAACTATGCTAGGCTCAGCATACAGGCCCCCACCACTTCCCAACAGACCACATTATACATTTCTTTCAAGCAGGCACACAGCGGACAGCAAACTCACCCTAAAGGTCACCTAGTCACTTCTCCTTCACCTGGAGAACTTCCTCGCAAAACTCCCGTTTGCCACTCCTGTTTGCTAGTTGGGTGTGGATGTCTGTCAAGCACTGAATCCAACTATGGTTAGCTTGATTCACTGGGTTGCTTTATCTCCCAGAGAAAAGAAACTAGTTCACTCTTGATAGTAATTAATAAATATGCATAATCCCATAAAACTGGACAGTTCTATAATTAGAAATGGACACCGTGGACCTAATTCTGGCTTTGGTCCTTACATACGCAGGGGCTCCGAATGGAATTGTAGAACTGTTGTGATTCTCTGACTGTGGAGGTGTTTCTGCATGTTCCTCACCCCACCCCAAAATCTCTGTTTATCCTCTAGTTGTCTTCTCATAATTCTACATTTTGAGCTCTAGGCTTGCACTGTCTTTGTTTTATCTGTATGTGCAGTGCCTCACACAATGGGACCCTGACCAGGTTAAGGCCTCTAGGAGTTACCATATTGTAAATGTTGGGTTCACGAACCAGTGCTTTATGCCTATACACAATCCTCTCCCAATGCAGTCTTCAGTTGTGTCATAATATTTCTCACTTTTGTAGTTGTGGCCAATGATATCTTATTTATAAGGCAATCTGGGGACTCGGTGTGTTCCTTTGTGGTTCTACAAGTCCTCATTAAATGTGCTTTAATAGCCAGCCACAGTGTCTACTTTATGACTATCTAGGTTTCCTTTCTTGTTACTTTCACTTCAGGAGGGTTTTGTGAGCAGGGATTGTTTTCCTTTATAGACCCTTATTTTCAGTTACCTGGGGTCTGCACACAAACTTGCACTGAAATAATTAAATTGGCATTAATTCACACACCTTATTTCAGTGCGAGTCTGTATGGATACTTTTATTCCGAAAGAAGTGTGTCCACACACAGACTTGCACAGAAATAACTAAACCTGTGAATTAAAACTTATTTAGGCCTTGTCCACACACAAAATTGCACTATTTTAACTAAAGGTGTGATTTTTAAAAAAATAGACTTTGATAAATTGATGAAACTTTGTGTGTGGACCCTCTTAAATTAATTTAGACCTGGCTTAATTTGGTGTAGCTTGCACCTGTAAATCCTGTTAAAACATTGTTCAGCCTAGCTGGTTTTAAGAGGAAAATGTAACTTTGTTTTTAGTAACCTCACCAAATTCTACAGTAAATAATGCTCAGTCCTGTTCTCTATGATATAGAGCACTATGACGTAAGGGGTAAAAAACATGCTGAAGTGGTATTTGCTTCTGATTTGAGTGCAAGGTCAAACATTACTCAGTATTTTGAAATTTTTAGCTATTTGGAATATGTAAAAGGGAGTAATGGGTGTAATTGACAATGAGACAAAACCAGTAAACACATTTCAAAGAGTATATAAAACAGATATATTTTACATCATCTTTTGAGAATTTGCTATGTACTTAGACTAAATACCAGAGGTGAGGTCATCTGAGCCATTGGATAGTTTTTTAAATCATATGCATTGCTTGCATGAGTAATAAGTAAAAAGTCTTTTAGCAAACAAGGCTTATGGGATTTCTTATTAATTAACTCCAGGATGTCTGCTTGCTTGTAAATAGATTATACTTGGGCAAGCCTAGTACACTGTGGATTTTTTAGTAGGTGGCAAACTGACAGCCTTAAGACCAATTTTTTGCATATAGTTGATTCTTTGCAGAGTAGGTCTGCGAATCCTTTACAGGGGGTCTTCCCTCGTTTGCAGTTTGGTGAGGTTTAATACTGCTGATTTTTTTTTTTTTTTTTTACTCTAAATGAGAGGTAATTGGTGACATTCTCTTGAAAGCCATAGCTAAGCCAGTACCTGGTGGAGAGGGGCAGATTTAACTTCTTGTGTCATGGATTGTTCATTGTTCTGATGTCACAGGAATTCCTATTTATGGATTGGCATCTGTCACGGAGTCCCTGGGCGATGCTCTGGAACTGCTCCCCATGAAGCCAGTCAGGACTCTGGGGTAGTCACCTTTCTGTGAGCAGCCTGTCTTCAGGACACACAGCTCACACAGCTTCCACCTTCCTGGGTCTGACCTCGGAGCATTCAGCATCCTCTGCCCCTCCGTGCGCTTCCCCCCAGCGAGTCCGCTCAGGCGGGGCTCCTGGGGAAGCCAGAGGGTCCTGCACCCCAATTTCGCAGTCAGACGTGACTCTCAGCCAGCCAGCCAGTAAAACAGAAGGTTTATTAGACGACAGGAACATGGTCTAAAACAGAGCTTGCAGGTGCAGAGAACGGGACCCCTCAGCTGGGTCCATTCTGGGGGGGAGTGAGCCAGACAACCACATCTGCCCTTCACTCCATGTCCCAGCCAGCCCCAAACTGAAAACCCCCTCCAGCCCTCCTCCTCTGGGCTTTGTTCCTTTCCCGGGCCAGGTGGTCACCTGATTCCTTTGTTCTCCAACCCTTTAGCTCTCACCTTGCAGGGGGGACAGGGCCCAGGCCATCAGTTGCCAGGAAACAGGGTGTTGGCCATTCTCTGTGTCCAGACTCCTGCACACACCTGCCCTCTAGGGCTCTGCAATGATCATACACCCTTACCCCACCCCCTAGATACTTAAGAACTGCCTAGGGGAAACTGAGGCACCCCCACACTATTCAGAGGAAACATTAAGAACAGTCCCACTTCGTCACAGCATCAGTTCCATTAACTATAAAATTGATTAATCAACCAGGGTTTTCTGAATATACCAGACATATCCAAAATGAGTTATCTGTGTGTTCCCTCAGAGATCCATGCCTGTGAGTGGAGTAAAATCAAAGAGATAACATTGAGAATTACTTGTTAGGTGGCAGTTACAAGAATACATTAAGGAATGCTGGTGATATAACAAAAGCAAAGCAGTAATCAAATCCATAGCTAATGCGCAGTATCCTAGTCACTGGTGTGTAATATGAAATGTACAAGGATGTAAACATTCATTGACTGCAATCCTGAAAATGTGTCCTTGAACATGTGTGTTCAAATGCCTTACAGTGTGTTCTCAGAAAGCTAGCAGAAAACCATAGAAATCTTCTCAGAAGAGACTGTTTCAGGGATCTGTGCTGAAGTGTGGGACAGTGCAACTGCAACAGTATAGTGTACTCTAGTACAAGTATGGATTCCAATGAGAACTGCAAACGAAACAGCGTGATTAGCGTTGATGCAATGTGCCACTATTGATGCTTACGCCATAACTGTCCCAATGGTTTGTTTATGGCTGTCATTTTCAGGGTGCTGTCATACATGGCCTTTCGGTGAAATCATTCCATGGATTTGTTGTATTAGGAAACAAATTTCATCTGGGAATTCATAACTGATGCTGCTTGAAGTTTGCATGAGAAATGCTTGTGGCAGAACTTTCTGCAGATAAAGTTCACACTTGGAGGTGTAATATTTTCTAAACTGCTGCCTTTCCACACTGACTGCATGAGGTCATTTCTGTGTGCATTTTAATCAAGTGACAAGATCCCCTTAAATATACCTCCGCTATAATACCTTTGGTTTGATTTTTGTCTTGACTTCTGGCTATTTTTAAGAAATGTATAAAGGATCTTTATTAAGATTTAATACAAAATGATAAACATTTTAAAAAGTCACAATTAAATGTTAGAGATATGGCAACATTAAACAGTTTTCAGTGCTGTCTATTAAGTTGCAGCAAGTGTTCCTGTTAAGAATTCCCAACTTACAACTTTAAGTATAGGATAACAGAGGTTTCAGTAATGATTTCTTCCTGTGCTGGGGCTGTTGGTATCTTCAGATTTGGTGCACTCCATTAAAACACAGAAACACATCCTTCTTCTTCAAGTGATGGTCCCTAGTTTATTCCACTTGTGTGGAATACAGATAGGGATCACACATCTTGAAGAACCTCCAGTTACAGTATGTAACCTCCTATTTTTTTGGCAGACTATGCATCCCAGAGCCATCATAACCTGAATAATCATGAAATCCATGGGCACTTCTAGGGTATAGATTCCACAGAGAGACTGCCTGGCATGGAATGCATCTTAAAGTCTTAACATTGTGTGGCAGTTACAACAAAAGGGAGTCAATACCTTCCAACTCTTGGAGACAAAACCTAGCAGATTCCTTTTTAAATAAATGTGTGGTCATTTACATTAATTTGCATAAAGTACATATATCTGTAAATACATATTGCCTATTTATCCTAATTACCCACTCCACACATATGACACACCCTCTTTCACTTTATACCAACTCATTACACAGACAAAATTCTTTCTGCATCTACTTCCTTTCAGTTGTGCAGCCTCTAATTCTGCACCCACTCATCCACTACTTTTCATAGATATAGCCACTCATTCAGCTCTGATTCACCCATTCCATGTGCACCATATCTATTCCACACACCTTTCATACACATCCTTTCCACCTGCTCATTCTATATACACATTGCTCATCCCAGGAACCCCCACTCCAGAAAGCTCATCTCCAAATGACCATCCCTAGCTTCCTGCTCTCAGCTACTCCTAAATTAACCCTTTGGCTCTTCCACCAGGCTACTGTAGGAGGGCTGCCAGTCAGGAGTTTTCCGTAGAGTCCAGTGAGAGGGGTGAAACCCCATGAAGTGTATGGCAGAAAATTAATTGAAGGCAGGCTGGTATTCTCACATTTTATATCTTAACTCCCCTGAGGCTAAAGGCAATAAAATTGCTGCTGAAATATTTCAAACTGAAAGTCTGGCTATCAAGGTCAAGTAAATGTGCTGCTGTCTGGTCCATAAACTGGCCCACAGAGGGAAGGTTGTTCAAATAGTTTTAGGCCAAAATTGATCTATAATCTGTAACCGCAATACAGGCAGAGCTTGAGTAGGTGGGATAATGACATTTAAATTAGAACCCTGCGGATGGGGCATGCCAAGCTGAACAGACATGTCATTGTGTCAAACTGTGGGTCAGGACCCCAGAGTGGGTTGTGACCCTGTTTTAATGGGGTCACCAGGGCTGGCTTAGACTTGCTCGGTCCCATGGCTGAAGCCTGAGCCCCAGGGCCGAAGCCCAAGAGCTTCAGCCCTGGGTGGCAGAGCTCAGGTTACAGGCCTCTTGTCTGGGGCTGAAGCCCTTGGGCTTCATCTTCCCCCGCCCAGGGCCGTGGGGCTTGAGCAGGTTTCCCCCCAGGGGGGAGGGATAGCTCAGTGGTTTGAGCATTGGCCTGCTAAACCCAGGGTTGTGAGTTCAATCCTTGAGAGGGCCATTTAGGGATCTGGTGCAAAAATTGGGGATTGATCCTGCTTTGAGCAGGGGGTTGGACTAGATGACCTCCTGAGGTCCCTTCCAACCATGAGATTCTATGATTCTATGTGGGGTCATGTAATAATTTTGGGTCTCAGAAGGGGGTTGTGGTGCAGTGAAGTTTGAGAACTCCTGTGTTAGAGGCATTGGAGGTAGAGATCTGCTGTCTTTAGTGTCATGGCTACAGTATTTGTTGTTCCTCTTCCATCCTTCTCTCTGACTCTGGGGAAAGTTATTCATTAAAGTGAGAAAAGAGGAAACAAATTCTAGCAGCTAATTATTGTTTCTCTGGAGAGAGATTTTAGACTGTCAGACTGAAATCTACTCCTGAAAGCTGCTAATGCAAGTCTCTTCATGACAAATACTAATGAACCTAAAATTCACTCATTAGTTGAAAAAATGTTGAAAGGACCAGTTCACTCTGAGAGCAATTCCAAGATGAATTTCTGCTAACAAAAGCCATATCTGTGAACTTCTGTTTTTTCATACAAGATTAGTTTGATTAACCCTCAGAATTCAAATAGGCTAACTTTGCAAAACAGACTTTTGCTTTGTCTTTAAAGAGAAAATATGAAATTACTTTTATATTACTTTGTAACATAGAGGGTGGGATTCATTTTTGGAAACAGGAAGCTTGCTCACTTTGTGGTTTTGACTACGGAGAGGTACTTCCTTGGTAGTTGCAGCTTTCTTCCCCTATACAAGATCCTTCTCTAAGGTCATACTTGCTTTCTAATGAATTCAGGCTGTTTTAACTGTGGTTTCCTTTGTTAAGCTTTTTTTAATCTTGGCTGTTCGTGTTAAATTTATTAGAAATTACTTTAATATAGAAGTGTCCCCTTCCTCAAATCCTGAAATATCATCTGAGCAAAATGTACTGATATATAACAAATAAGAAAGGAGTCTTAGCAACTGTTCATTCTTATAGCACATGCATCTTACTCTTTCATTAGGATTTTGGGTGTTTAGTGCCAACCAGTAGTTGGATAAACAATGAACAGTGGAAGCTATGTACCAGCTTACTCTGTTTCACTGATGAAAATATAGACTCACCCTGTTCTTTGTTACAGGCTTTCGGAAATGCAAAAACAGCACATAACAACAACTCCAGTCGTTTTGGAAAATTCATTCAAGTCAACTATTTGGAGAATGGTATTGTCCGAGGGTAAGTATGGCATGAAGTTCTTTCTGGAGATAAACTGTATGTTCTTAAAGTTTTGTGCAGACTTGATAGAGTCTGAAATAGCTTTTCATTTAAGCATTCCACATATGTGAATGATCTGTTTCTGTGGGTGGTGATTTCAAAGATACATAACTTCATTTTGTTTGGATTTTTCATAGCCCACGTAAAAACAATACCTAGTACTTTTCCTCAGTAGGTCAGAGGTCAGTATCCGTCTCATCCCCAGTTTGCTGAGGTGCACACAGAGGAAGTGGCTTGCCCAAGCTTACCCAGTATGCTACTGGCAGAGCTGGAAGTAGGGCCAGATGTGCTGAGTCAGTCCAGTGCTCTGTCTGCTAGGCCACATTGGTCAAGATAATTAATTTCATTTGAATATATCCCTACAGAGCCATCTTTTTAATAAGAGTTTAAATTAGTAATACAATTAACAATGTAATTAATACAAGTTAAGATTTTGTCCAAACAACAAAGGAAAAGAAGCAGAGGCAAAAAGGGATCCTTTTAAAAAAAAAAAAAAAAAAAAAAGGAAGTTAAATCCTATTGAGGAAAATAGAAAGGAGCATAAACTCTGGCAAGTGAACTGTAAAAATATAATTAGGAAGGCCAAAAAAGAATTTGAAGAATGGCTAGCCAAAGATTCAAAAAGTAACAGCAAAAATTTTTTTAAGTACATCAGAAATAGCCTGCTAGACAACCAGTGGGGACGATCAAGATGCTAAAGGAGCACATAAGGAAGATGAGGCTATTGCGGAGAAACTAAATGTATTATTTGCATCAGTCTTCATGGATGAGCATGTGAGGGAGATTCCCACACTTGAGCCATTTTTTTAAGGTGACAAATCTGAGGAACTATCCCAGATTGAGGTATTATTAGAGGAAGTTTTATAGCAAATTGGTCAATTTAACATCAGTAAGTCACCAGGACCAGATGGTATTCATCCAAGAATTCTGAAGGAACCCAAGTGTGAAATTGCAGAACTACTAACTGTGGTATGTAACCTATCACTTAAATCAGCTTCTGTACCAGATGACTGGTAGATAGTTAATGTGATGTCAATATTTTTAAAAGGCTCCAGAGGTGATCCCAGCAATTACAGGCCGGTAAGCTTAACTTCAGTACCAGGCAAACTGGTTAAAACGATGGTAAAGAACAGAACTGTCAGACACATAGATGAACATGATTTGTTGGGGAAGAGTCAACATGTTTTTGTAAAAGGAAATCGTGCCTCACCAATCTACTAGAATTCTTTGAGGGGGTCAACAAGCGTGTGAACAAGAGTGATACAGTGGAGAGAGTATACATAGATTTTCAGAAAGCATTTGACAAGGGTTGCTCACCAAAGGCTCTTAAGCAAAGTAAGCTGTCATGGGATAAGAGGGAAGGTTCTCTCATGGATCAGTAACTGGTTAAAATTGGAAAAGGTACAGAAAAGGGCAACAAAAATGATTAGGAGTATGGAACAGCTTTCATATGAGGAGAGATTAGTAAGAGTGGAACTCTTCAGCTTGGAAAAGAGACAACTAGGGGGGAATATGATAGAGGTCTATAAAATTATGACTGGTGTGGAGAAAGTAAATAAGGAAGTGTTGTTTACTCCTCATAACACAAGAACTAGGGGTCACCAAATTAAATTAATAGGCACAGTCAACCTGCAGAACTCATGGCTAGGGGATGTTGTGAAGGCCCAGACTACAACAGGGTTAAAAAAAGAACTAGATAGTCATTGATGGATCTGTCCTCCATGAAGTTATTAGCCAGGATAGCAGGAATGCAAAACCATGCTCTGCAGTGTCCCTGTCCTCCGTTTGCCAGAAGCTGGGAATGGGGAATGGGATGGATCACTTGATGATTACCTGTCCTGTTCATTCCCTGTGAAACACCTGCCATTGGCCACTGTCAGAAGACAGGATACTGGGCTAGATGGACCGTTGGTCTGACCCACTGTGGCAGTTCTTAAGATTGTCACTGTATATTTAATTTCCTGCTAAACGGTGGCTGTTCCATTGTCCTCTCCATGTTGTAATTTAAAATAGTTTCAAATCTACTATTTGAAGAGAGTTTGGGGAGAAGTGAAATAGAAGTGAGGAAGTTTTGTTTTTTTTAGAGAAGTCACACACCAGTTGAAAGACAGGTGCAGAAGAAAATGACACTAAACAAGGTAGTTAAAACTATGTACACATGCATTAGCTATTGCTTGGGCTTAATGTAGCTGAAGAGGAGTGGAGAATTCAATGTGTGTTGGTAAAAAAAAAAAAAAAAAATGTTCCCAAATGTAGATTCATTTTAGCTGGGGCATCGTAGTTACAAAACGCATTAAAAAAATCAATATGATGGTGTCTAAATAGAACTTGAACTCTGCAATAGACATTAAATGTTGCAGGTTCTTCTTTAGGAGTGCTCCGATCCAAAAGTGGAGTAACTTTATCAGTTGTACGAAGTGATTAAAGGTTATTTACTACAGCAACAATTAGATGTTATACTGGATCTTTCATTACAAGTAATAGGTTTTGTCCAATAATGGCCTCCTATATGATGTCTTTGCGCTTAATTATCCATCTAATGTCATACGCTGAAATCTGTTTCTGTCTTGGTGTGTAAACTTTGTAGTATGTATGCAGAATACATAGCAGCGTCACACCACACATTTCTGTAAACACATTAAGGTTCTGCTTTCATGAGGTGGAATGAGATAGCTTAGAACATTAAAAAGGAGTTCTGGTCTATGCCGCAAACCTGTCCGTGTTATTCCAGGTACTGAAATTGTAACAGTTAACTGTTGCTGGGGTTTCAATGCAATGTCCCATTGAAAAGTCTTATTTATATCATTGCTGTTTCTTAAACACTTCAGAGATGAACAACAAGCCTCCACTCTGTTTCAGTGCTTTGATTATTATTCTGGATAAATCTGGCATCTTTACAGATGAAGTCACCCCAACTCAGGAGATTGGTACCATGTGAATTCATTTGTTTTCTGTCTCCAGCATGAGAAAAGGCTACTTCAGCTCTGGCTTCATTCTTTGTCCATTTGTATCCCCTGTGGAAGAGTAGATTGTTCTGTTGCTTACTCGCCATACAGTTTCCAACATAGAGTTCCCTGCTTTCTGGCCTCCCTCTGTGGCTGGTGGGGTGGTCCAGTGTGGGCCAGCAAATTCAGGAAGTCTGGCAACAGTGTTTTTGTTATATTCTCTCTGCATGTTGTGGCCTTTGCTTGAGTCCCTAAAGTGATAAGCAGCTCTAGTGGTAAAATCAAGTTGTGTACAATATTTATGGTTTTACAGCAACAGTTAATCTTGGTTTAATGTTTTTCTATTCATATCTACCAAGATAAAGCACCAAAAAGATAAATGTTCCTCAGGGTAGTTGCCCATTTCAAGCATTCTCATTGTATCCTCTCAAAGCCAGCACAATATGACTGAGTTTTTTCGTCTCAAGCTAGCAGAGGTGACAACGAGGCCATTCTACCCTGAGCTCTAGGGCATATGAAATCTTCATAAACTCACTTGTAGCTAGTTGCTTTTTTGTGTCTAATATCCAGATGCTCTATTTGACTGTGTTGCCCCATTCATGTTTTATTTCTTTTGGGGGATTGCAGGGCTGTTGTTGAAAAATATCTGCTTGAAAAATCTCGCCTTGTCTCTCAGGAGAAGGATGAAAGGTAAGAGGAGATTCGTATTTTGTACTATCTGTTTGATTGTGTCTCCCACAATCAGTGATGTTCACCTTTCTAAGCACAGTTTTTTTGATATAAAAGAAATTCCACAATTGTCTAATTCTCCTGACAAGAGAGTAGATCACAATGAGAAGAGTTTGGGGTGAATTACTGGTTCATGTAGGCAGGTCATCGGCAGTTTGTGTAGCTGTCAAAAGGCTGGACTGCACCTGAATGAATACTGGCTAAATCTGTACTGATCAGTGCTCTCTAGAAATATACTCCTAGCATGATGGTTGCCAGTCCTGGTCAGATAACAAGGATTATTTAGAGTTATGAAAATAAATTTAGCTCAGTCATGTCATGGTGCCAGTATTTCTTAGAGCTAATAGACATTAAACGTTTTAAAGGTGACCCGCACAAAGTTGTTCACGAATTGGTTTGTTTGTTTTTTGTTTTTTGTTGTTTTTTTTTGCTGCTATGACTTATATAGAAGTCCTGAAGGTTTTCCAGAGAACTTCTCTGCTTGTTTGGGGTTTATTTTACCTTAAATATCTGTAGTATCAAGCCTGGTTTTGGTGGAAGAACTGTCTCGGATCACTTGTGAGCTGTATGATAATGGGAGTGGGAGTACAAAGACCTTCTTTATCCAACATGTTAACTAGTAGTTGAAGTTAAAATGCTGTTTCTTGACACTAGTTTTCCAGACATCATAAAAACAAAAAGGACGCCAGCCCAGTTCTTTTCCCTTTGCAAGTCACCTTTAAGCACCTTCCCTTTGTGCACTCGGACACTGCTACATACAAATGAATTTATGACAGTGGACCCAGAAGGAGGAAATACTTAAGCCATTTTGAGATTTCATATAAAGGTTTCTTCTTCTCGAACCAGTGCTGCTTATCTGGATGTACATTCTGGGAAAACAGATTATGCACTTTTACTTTTTCTAAGTAAATTCTCTACAATAGACGTACAATTCTTTATTTATTACTTTAATAATAAAGAACAAATGAGAGGATGAGTAATTTTCTTCCTTGGGATTTTTTTTCTAAACGCTGTGTGTGTCACTAATGATATGTAATGTAGTAATTATGGCAAAGGTGCCTTTTTATCCATTTGGAAGCATGTAAGGCTTAAAGAGAAACCAATATCATATCTTCATTAAGTAGAAATATGTTTCACTCTATAGGAACTACCATGTGTTTTATTATTTGTTACTTGGAGTCAGTGAGGAAGAACGTAAAGAATTTCACCTCAAGCAGCCTGAAGATTATTTCTACCTCAATCAGGTAAACGTTGGTACTCTGTGTGTAACTTCAGTGATGAAGATGCTGTGTCCCTCTTTGAGGTGTTGTAGTGATAAAGGACACCAGAGCAGAGAATATTTGTTTCCTCTTGTGTCCTGTGATGATTCTCTATGTAGAAACTAGTTCAAATGGCAAAGGTGGCTTTTTGACAAAACATTGCTTCTTAGCTATGCAGCAACATGAGCACCAACAGCACAAATCATGGTATGAACCACTCATTACTCTTCTCTCTGTGGATGAGATTTAACCCTCACCAAACTTGTCCATGCTTCAGTGGAATGCGTTGCCTAGGGAGGTGGTGGAATCTCCTTCCTTAGAAGTTTTTAAGGTCAGGCTTGACAAAGCCCTGGCTGGGATGATTTAATTGGGGATGGGTCCTGCTTTTGAGCAGGGGGTTGGACTAGATGACCTCCTGAGGTCCCTTCCAACCCTGATATTCTATGATTCTTTGTGGGCCCCATATTAGAGATCTCGGCAGGTCCTAAAGACGAACCTGTGAGCACCATATTGACATGTCATAAAATTCCCTTTGTAGAACGATTTTAGAGATGTTCTCAGCCTCAATATCAGTAATAAGACTGCACTTTCCATTTGAAGACTCAGGTGACTGTTGATTGTGCTTATAGCATCATTCAGCTGGAGAGTGGTTGGGGAAACAAGACGGAGTATGCATTTGAAGTAAGAGCTTAGTCTTGCAGTTGCTGTAAGAAAATTGAAATAAATGAAATTCTGGACTTTGCCAGAGCAAAACAAAAGTTGCTTCAGGCCTGCACTTTGGATGGTTCATCTTCCTTCATTAGAGTGCTTGCATAAGAGTTGTGCCAGCACCTCTGTTGTTCAGTGTGTTTATGTGAACTGAATTATTGTGGGGCTTTTCTGTAGCATAACTTGAAAATAGAAGACGGGGAAGATCTGCGCCATGATTTTGAAAGATTAAAACAAGCCATGGAGATGGTTGGCTTTCTTCCAGCAACTAAAAAACAGTAAGTAGAATTGTTTAGCCTCTTTCTGCAGACAGCAGGTTAGTGTTCATATATTGCAGGGAAATTGATGCGAAGTAGTCTGTATTGCTATCTGTGCTGTAAAAATGCATTATGAACAGAATGGTGTAGTGTGTGCTAATTTGTAAGACGTCAAAACTATATTTACTTTGCTAAGCCCATTACAAAACAGGGAAAGTAGAGGGCTACTTTTGTGGGCTGCTCTAGGCCAGTTGTGTTGTCCACATCTCTTCAAGTAGATGTGGCTGTGTTTCTGTTATGCATTCTGGCTGTATTAACCTGTTAACTTCAATTAGAACATTTAAAAAAAGTCACTATTGTTTTTATTCTTCAGGATCTTTTCAGTACTCTCAGCTATTCTTTACTTGGGCAACGTTACCTACAAGAAGAGAGCCACAGGTCGGGATGAAGGGTTGGAAGTGGGACCCCCAGAAGTATTGGACACCCTCTCTCAGCTTCTAAAGGTAGAGTTTTGCCATTAATGTGTTCCATAAACATTAAACCACTGTCACGGTCTGCCTCAATAACTTTTTGGGAGCATTTTGTTGCTCAAGTTCAGCATGCCCCAGAACTGGCATAGGAGTATTGTAGGGGTATCTTCTTGGGGAAGGGAGCCAGCTTGCTATACTGACTAGGAATGTGCACGCTGTGAGTGACTTTTTTGGGAATAGGGAGAGATAAAGGGGGTAAAATACAACCCAAAAGATGGGAATGGTAAAATCTGGTTACTCTGTTAGCTCTTCAGCTCGGTATCAGGAGCAGAGAAGTAGAGCTTAGCTTGTCAGCACTGGGGCCTTTCCACCACACAAATCAATCCTAACTGCATGTAAAACTTATTCAGCCACAGCTGTAGTTGTCCTAAGGGTTTGACTTGGGTATCTGAGGAATTAGTAACTACTGCTGTCACCATATTGCTGTTGGTCAGGTAGCTAACATTTAAGGTTGTCAGTAACTCTTGTTTTTCTTGCTTTTTGTGTGAAGGTCAAACGAGAAATTTTAGTGGAAGTACTGACAAAAAGAAAAACGGTGACTGCTAATGACAAACTTATCCTGCCATATAGTCTCAGTGAGGTGAGTGTCTAAAGGCATTAGAAGAAGGAACTTGGCCATTTACCTATAGCTGACCTGCATTGTGAATCTGTTGGTAAAAATGCTCGAACAGTTGTCTTGGGCTTTTCTTACTCTTTAAAATCACTAACGAGAAAATAGCCCCTGATTACATCTGAGCTGTGAATAACATGTGAATATCATGTTGTTGGATTGCTGTGGGATTTTTACTTCACTTAAATACATATTTTTAATAGACATGGCCAAAATCCCATTGTCAGCTGGTGGAAAAAGTTATGTATTATACATTTAGTGAGTCTATACAAATGAATGTTAAAATAAAAACAAATTAAACCAAAGCTAGGGCACTGAAAGCCCTTATACTGTGCCAGAGAAAGGTTCAACAGTGGAGTAATCTTATTTTTTCTGACACTGCACCACTGTAGGAAAGTCCTCATATTTCAGGCCAACTTAATGAACTGTTTTTTATCTGCAGGCTATAACAGCTCGTGATTCAATGGCAAAGTCACTGTACAGTGCCCTGTTTGACTGGATTGTTCTGCGAATTAATCATGCGCTTCTTAATAAGAAGGATATGGAAGAATCTGTTACAGTAAGTTCTTCACCAGAAATAATACCCTCTAAACTTAGCTCTTGCACTTGTGCACATAACGCTACCAAAGATCACCCAATAAGACATTAGGCTCAAATATCTGGAGTGAAATCCTGGCCCAGTTGAAGTTAGTGGTAATATTCTCAATGACTTCACTAGAGCTGGGATTTCAACATAGGTGTCATAAAGGCAACGATCTTCTATCATCTTGAAAAGTGTTTGTTAAAATTTTAAACATGTCAGTCATATTGGAATAGACACTATTACTCATGCTTAGTGCATGGTCAACAACCACGACTGTAATTGTATGATTAGCTCACTTTCACGATGGCCTATCTAACAGGGTTTCTGTATCATTTTCTTAGTGCTTGTCCATTGGTGTGCTCGATATATTTGGATTTGAAGATTTTGAAACCAACAGTTTTGAACAGTTCTGCATAAATTATGCAAATGAGCAGCTTCAGTATTACTTCAATCAACACATTTTCAAATTAGAACAGGTAAGAAAGCGCATGTTGAAGGAATGATCTCCCAGCAAAAGTTTAAGGATGGGATAATAAACCCTTTTATTCACATATTGATATGTCTTGCTTTATAAAGCACCTAACCATTGCAGAAAATTAAAAGTATCCCCTCTCCAAAAAGCTTACGCTGTAACATTATAGTTGTGAAACTATTTAGTTAAAAATCCTGTTTCAGGTCCTAGTTTATTTTGTGGAGTGTGTTTGTATTCTGGTAGAGGCCCCATTTGGGTACCAGGGTCCCATTGTACCAGGCACTGTACATGCACAACAGACAGCTGCGGCCTCCAAGAGCTCAGTCTAAATAGAAGATGGGCTACAACACCAGAATACAACCTAGATAAGGCGAGCACAAGATAACAATGAAACTAAGTTACAAATTTTGGGACTGAAAGTTCATCAACTTCCTGTAGCCAAAAAGGGAATTAGTTTGGAAAGGTTTGGCAAAGCAGTTGAGGTTCGTTTCAAATTATTTCATCCGTTCATAAATACTTTGATTTAGGTGCTTGTACCTGGGGTATCCTGTAGTGAATTAGTCTTAATCCAAGTTAAAATAGGTGGGTCATGCTTTTGGGTTTGTGCATATAGGGTGAAATTACCATTCTGGGGCATATGGCACTGGAGTCACACAATGTGCATTTATTTTATGGTACTGGATTCACATGTGTGCACTGGCATATTTTTATTAAATACGAGGTACCTGGTAAATGTAAAAAAAATCTGGCCGATATTCTGAGAGAATAAGAATGAGGAGATTCAAAGTGATGTTTCTCAGCATGTCCATAATTTGTTTACATTGCATGTAGATGTGAAGGCATTAAAAGCCATTATTATTACCATAGCAGGTAGGAGCCCTAGTCATGGACCAGGACCCTTCCCCCACCCGCCGTGCTAGGCTCTGAATAAACATAGAACAAAAGCCATATACAATAATAGTAAACCAGACTATGTATAAGCAAGAGGGTGTTTTATGGTTACCACAGAGAATGTAAACTTTTCTGTGTCTTTAACCTTTCTGTAACAACTTGGCTGGCAAGAAGTCTCTGTACAGGTGTTTCCTCAATTCCTGTGACTTCAGAAGCTAACTATATAAAACGGGGCTAGCCAGCTGTCTCCCTGTGGGTCCAGTTTCTTTATTAACTTGTATTTAACTGCAGTAAAGTGCTTGAGAGAAGTCTCATTTGTTTGCTCAATGGGATAATAGAGATTTATCTTTCTGTGCTCTGGCTTTAACTGGTTCTGGGTCTGGAACCAAAAATTATTAATCTTTCAGTTGTGAAATCTCTAGAGCACAGAAACAGAAATAGCATCCAATAATAAGGTACGCTGCATCTTCTGTTCTGCAATCTGGGAAAAACCTATCACTTTCCTCATTTTAAATGTCCTCATTAACACATTCAGTATTTAAAATATTCAGTATTTCTCATTGCTTCCCCCTCCAGAGAATGTACTTAATGCATGGATACATATCAATTACATGCTGTGTGTCCTGTAAAATCAGCTAGTGCACTTTGTGTGTGCATGGTATTTGATTTTACGTGTTTTGTGTGGTGCAGCATTCGAGATTACAATCTGGTCTTGTGTCCCTAGGCTTAGGCTTGTTGTTTCTTTGTTTTCTTGCTGCTGGCTTTAGAAAAAAACAAAAAACAAAAACTTTTCTAGATCATGACAAAATAATTTGTCCCATTGTCAATCTGCATGAGGGATAAATTGCTCTGTATTATGTATCTTATGAACAGTGTGTAAACAGCTCTAAGCAAAAAAGTAAAGGAAAAAGTTGCCCAAACGTAAGTAAACACAGCAGAGAGCCAGCAGCATAATAATTTAGGACAGGCATTGTTATCCAGACTAACCAGAGTAAATAGCTATATGCTGTTTTTGTTTTTCTAATTCTGTTTTCCCAAACAGCCTTAATCCTTAAGTAATTCATTTCTTGTATCTCTGTCTGCATGGGTTCCTTCGGGGATTCTTTGCATATCTTTTTTTGAGTAGGGACTTGTTCATAGAACTTAAATATCATTTTTTGTAGTGTATTGTGCATATAAATCAGAGTAGATAAATTGGACAGATTTAGTTCCACCCAATTGAAAGGATGCATTTTCTAACATCCATCATGTAGAAAGCACCTCCACTTCACATTCTGCTGCTTCTCTCTTTTTAAACATGTGGTTCTGTTTTTCACCAGGGTGTAAATACGTTACTCAGAATTGTAAGTGTATTATCTCCAAACCAGTTTGCCTCTGGCTTTCACAGCATAAAGAAAAGCTGGTTGTGGAGCTGGCACTGCAAGGTTGTTTGGCACAAACCTGTGTGGAGGTGTACTTTGCACAACTTTATCAATCAAAACTCCAAACCTTCTGAACCAAGGCAATGCTTACCGAAGGCAAGACATATCCACCATCGCCCTTAGAGAAATGGGTTCCATGTCTCACTCCCCAGTGTTTTGTAGGCCTGGTCTGCCTGGCTTACGGAGTTTACCATACAGAGATAGATTAATATTTTATTTAGAGAATCTATGCTTTAGTATCTATAAGTGAATTTTTTTTTTCTGGTTCTGACTGCCCCTGTATGAACTAACAAACTTGGAACCTGGCAGTATCTATCTAAGGAAGCCCTGATGTGGGATGCGTGTTTAGTTAGCAGGGCTTGACAGGCTGCTGTGGTGATATGGAAATTTTCTTGAGTTGCACAGGAGGAGTATCAAAGTGAAGGGATCGCTTGGCACAATATTGACTATACAGATAACGTGACCTGCATTCACTTAATCAGCAAGAAGCCCACTGGCCTCTTCTATCTGCTAGATGAAGAAAGCAAGTAAGTATCAAGTTTCTTCCTCAAGACTTGCTGTTTGTGTCATAAGGGAAAAGGTTATAAATAGATGAAGTTGATGGTTATGGTAGATAACAAATTAAGGGGAGGGAGGGATCTTTGTATGTACAGTGTACAGCTAAATCAGATTCCTTTCTGAGAAATTACGCCAGTATGTTGATGATCTTGAGTGCTGCTGTAAACGAAACTTGGAGTTTTCACTGTGTAATTATGGAGCTAGTATGAAGCACATACCTGTGGAATGTAATTATGAAAGTGCTGTAAGACATAGCTACTTAGTACCAGTTGTTACAAAGCTTGATAACGGAAGGGGTGTGTGAAATAACTATATGTACAATAGATGTTTCTAAATATTCTGCTTTGTTGTGGACTGCTTTCTGCTTAAAAGTTAACTCTGTAACTCAGCTCTCTAAGTGCCAAAGCGGGGATTATAAGCTGCTTACCCCTGTATAGGGCATAGTTATCCAGTTTGTCACTGCTAGTGATATCTCGGACTTGTACCAGCTCACACCTCTCTGTATGAGCAGGCTTACCTTCATTCATACTTGGAGTGCAAGAAGCTGATATTTCCCACTCTGTTTCCTACTTTGTCCTTAGCTTCCCACATGCCACCAGCCAGACACTACTTGCAAAGTTCAAGCAGCAGCATGAGGAGAATAAATTCTTTGTTGGGACACCAGTGAAGGAACCTGCTTTTATCATCCGGCACTTTGCCGGGAAAGTTAAATATCAGATAAAGGTATGTAGTAGATTTTGAATAGTCACCAAAGGCCCTTTCCTTTCCTTTTCCCTTTCCTATCCTACAATTCAGTATAAACAGAAAACTTGTTGGGTCTGGGTTAGACTTGGTGTGTCACTAGACTTAGATTAGTTTTTTTGTGAAAGTCTTGGAGTGAAGACCAAGACCATGTTAAGAATTATTCAGGCTGACATATCCCCTTAGTCAAACATAGTTCCATAGGAACCCTTTCTGATGTACTGTTTCGGGCCTGGTGATTCTGTTCTGCAGGATTTCCGAGAGAAGAACATGGATTACATGAGACCGGATATTGTTGCTTTGCTGCGAAGTAGTGACAGTGCCTACATTCGGGAGCTGATAGGAATGGACCCAGTGGCTGTGTTCCGCTGGGCTATTCTGCGGGCAGCAATTAGAGCGATGGCTGTCTTCGCAGAAGCAGGACGTCAAAGAGCCCAGAAAACTGCAGGTACTGAGCACACAGAAACCACTCTGGAAATATTTTTAAATACAAGCAGTTGCTGTTCTTTATATCAATAGATCTAACAGATTTACATCTGTAGGATAGAAAGTATTAAAGCTTAATGCTGAAGGGGCAACTGTGTCCTACAGTTTAAATAATTTGTCCAAGGCCAAGAAGGGCATAGATATTGTTATACCTGAGTTCAGAAGTCAGGAATTCCTGCCTTTAAGCCCTGTGTTATGGCTACACCCAGCATGAAAGCCTGTTGCCACCAGTGCATGCTTTAGAAACAGTGTGTGAAATATGATAAAATATTTTGTAAAGCTAGTTGTGATGCAGGCAATTCTAATGCATAGCAGGTATTGTCTGCCTGTCACTGATTATTTAATGGCATTTTGTCAGGCTTCCCAAGCCCCCACTGAGATCCCAGTTTTATAAACTAGATTATTTCATCTTTAATATTAATACTCAGTCTTAAGAGTTTTTTGAATAGATGAGTTTGCCAGCTGTAGTTGAAGCAAAACTTTAGACCCTCAGGTATATTTCTGCAGTTGTGATTGAAATGCTGTATGTTCCATTGTGTGAATAAATTTGTCAAAATTAACAAGCGCTGTCCTTTACTTTCCACAACAGGTGTGGTGCGTCACGGACCCCGGGTTCCTCTGGGAGAACTCCAGAGAGCAAACACACCAGTTGAAAAAGTTTATCGGTGAGAAACATATGCTTGGCCTCTAAATCAGAGCCATTTACACAGAACAATGGGCAGTATCCTAAGGATAGTAGGGAAGAGTTAATTTGCCCTGTGGGGAAGGGCCCTACACTGCCAGGCCATGTTGTCACTGCTATCCACACGCTTGGTTGACAATTCATTTATTTTTTCAGTATCTTGGCAATTGTGTTGAGTTCTTCCAGTTGTTGTTTTTATTAATAGGAAGTAGTACAAAAAATAGGAGATTCGCTAGATGAGGCATAATTGCTCTCTACTTAGTATGCTTAGGCTGTATAAATTGCGATGAGAGACTCAGAATAAGCTGTTCACTTGGAATATCTATCTTTAATTACCCTTCTTCTAAAATGTTCAGAGGCCAAGGATGCCTGAATAACGTTGAATGAATGTGCGTGGGCCTGTGGAAGAAGTGGGGTTTAGAAGGGATTTGGAAGAGGACAGTGGGGAGGATGCTGTGCTGTCATTGGGAATTACGGTAGAACCTCCGAGTTGTGAACACCAGAGTTACAAACCAACCGGTCAACCACACACTTCATTTGGTAGTGGATGTACACAGCAGCAAGAGACGGGAAAAACAAGCCAAAAAAAAGCGCCAGTACAGTACTGTGTTAAACGTAAACTAGAATGTTAAAAACAGAAAAAATAAAGGGAAGTTTAGAAAAAAAGATTTCATAAGATAAAGAAACTCTTTGCTTGTTTCATTTAAATGTCATTTAAATTGTTAAAATCAGAATTTTTCTTCTGCATAGTAAAGTTTCAAAGCTGTATTAAGTCAATGTTCAGATGTAAACTTTTGAAAGAACAACTATAACGTTGTGTTCAGAGTTACGAACATTTCAGAGTTACAAACAACCTCCATTTCCCCCATGTGTGCGTAATGCTGAGGTTCTACTATAGCTTCATGCATAGAGAGCAGCATGGAGAAAAGGAACAGAGGGAACGTTGCCTTGTTGTGAAGGATTCAGTAAACAAGATCCAAGGTGTTGGGCAGGGAACCTAGATGAGTTTTGTTACTTATACACAGTAGCACCCTCCATTTGCTAGCCACTTTCCAGACACTGTGGAAGATGCAGTCCCTGCACCTCTGAGCATGCAGTCTAATTATTTGTGTTACAGTAGTGCCTAGAGGCTTCAATTAAGGATTAGGGTCCTCTTGTACTAGGTACTATAGAAATATCTAAATAAGACAGTCCTTGACCCAGGGATTTGGCAGCATAGGATACCGATGTGATGCAAAAGTACACTGTGAAGAAAACTGGAGCTGTCTATATGCTCTCTCTTGTCTAGATATCACTTCTGTGTCAACTTTCTCTCATTCTGTTACTGCTATGGAATTTTAAGATTTTGCTTTCTGGAACATATCCACTTTTCCTACTTGTTCCCAATTTGAAGTATTAATCCAGATATTATCCAATTTCCCAGCCTCTGGCTGGGATACCAGAAAAGTCTTTTTTCAGATGGAAATAAGGAGCAGATAAACGCATATATTCTACTTTACTTGAAATGCTCTGAAGAAAGGAAGGAAAATAAAGATCTGTCTGCGTGTAAGAAAGAATTGTTTATAAAGTCTTTTTAAGGAGATGCTCCAGCTGGTTGTTAAATAAGAAACAGTGCTACCGAATATCACTGATGTAAACTCTGAACCTAGCCTTACCACTAAGTTTCTAAACTCTCCATCTGTAATTACTGTATGTTGCTTTCTATGTTGTACATTCTTTCCTGTGCTGTTGGACCCTGAAAACTGAAGAATCCATACAAGTCCCCATACTTTTGAAGCCTTTATTTCTAGGAGTATGGCAGTGATCACTGAAAATGCAGTGGTTGGGAGCAGGGAGATTCCTTACAGAGCTAGTTCTGATCATTCCTCTGTCTCTGCATATTTACCTTTCCATACAATATTTAGGTTCTATACATGGTTCTGTGGATGAAGGGAAAGCAGTGGATGTATTGTTTCTTGACTTTAGCAAAGCTTTTGACACTGTCTCCCACAGTATTCTTGACAGCAAGTTAAAGAAGTATGGGCTGGATGAATGCACTATAAGGTGGGTAGAAAGTTGGCTAGATTGTCGGGCTCAATGGATAGTGATTAATGGCTCCATTTCTAGTTGGCAGCCGGTGTCAAGTGGAGTGCCCCAGGAGTCGGTCCTGGGGCCGGTTTTGTTCAATAACTTCATAAATGATCTGGAGGATGGTGTGGATTGCACTCTCAGCAAATTTGCGGATGATACTAAACTGGGAGGAGTGGTAGATACGCTGGAGGGCAGGGATAGGATACAGAGGGACCTGGACAAATTGGAGGATTGGGTCAAAAGAAATCTGATGAGGTTCAATAAGGATAAGTGCAGGGTCCTGCACTTAGGACGGAAGAACCCAATGCACAGCTACAGACTAGGGACCGAATGGCTAGGCAGCAGTTCTGCGGAAAAGGACCTAGGGGTGACAGTGGACGAGAAGCTGGATATGAGTCAGCAGTGTGCCCTTGTTGCCAAGAAGGCCAATGGCATTTTGGGATGTATAAGTAGGGGCATAGCGAGCAGATCGAGGGACGTGATCGTCCCCCTCTATTCGACATTGGTGAGGCCTCATCTGGAGTACTGTGTCCAGTTTTGGGCCCCACACCACAAGAAGGATGTGGATAAATTGGAGAGAGTCCAGCGAAGGGCAACAAAAATGATTAGGGGTCTGGAACACACGACTTATGAGGAGAGGCTGAGGGAACTGGGATTGTTTAGTCTGCAGAAGAGAAGAATGAGGAGGGATTTGATAGCTGCTTTCAACTACCTGAGAGGTGGTTCCAGAGAGGATGGTTCTAGACTATTCTCAGTGGTAGAAGAGGACAGGACAAGGAGTAATGGTCTCAAATTGCAGTGGGGGAGGTTTAGATTGGATATTAGGAAAAACTTTTTCACTAGGAGGGTGGTGAAACACTGGAATGCGCTACCTAGGGAGGTGGTAGAATTTCCTTCCTTAGAAGTTTTTAAGGTCAGGCTTGACAAAGCCCTGGCTGGGATGATTTAATTGGGGATTGGTCCTGCTTTGAGCAGGGGGTTGGACTAGATGACCTCCTGAGGTCCCTTCCAACCCTGATATTCTATGATTGTATGTTCCTTTTGCAGCTGCTCAGTGCTTGATTTCTCATTTGATTGCTCTGAGGATTTCGATATAAATGCTTTTGAAGACATCATTGCTTTTTATGAAAGCAAGAAGTAAGTAGAAGTGAGAAGACTTTGTAGTTGGAGACCAGGGAGGCACATTCCTGGGCAGATGCACCTTCTGAGCATGGTCAGGGCAGAAATCAAGCCTCAGAGAGTGTTACACATCCTAAAATAACTGGTTCATAGCAAATTGGACACTTTCAGCCAAGCGCAAGTGAAGTCCACACTGAACTCTTAGTAGGCCAATAAAACTGATCAGCCATAGTGTCACTCATTTCCTTTAGATATTTTAATGAAAAAAAAATTAACAGCTTTCTTAAAAAGAACTGCCAAAGGAACTAGAGACAATGAATGAATACCTTTTTTAAAAATGGTTGGTGCTGCTTCACTGAGCAGCTTAGAATGGCGATGGCATTTTATGGTCAGAAGTGACTTCTTACACTTCTGTTATATTTTTGGTTTGTGCCTCTCTGGAAAGTAAAGAAGGTAAGTTTTTTGCCAAGATGTGACACTCCCAAGCATGGTGCATGGTTAAACTGATTGATTGAACCACTAATTAGAGACCATCCCAGGCTGACTTTTAAAAGCTAAACATGAGTTTAAAAAAATAACTTCAACTGGAAATGGGAGAAGTAAAACTTCACTTTGATGCAGTTTCAAGTAATCCTGCAACATCTAGCTTTCTGGTCTACTTCTTCATGAGATTGTGCTAAGCAGACATACTGTAACATTCAGACATATTGAAGCTATTCAAAGAAATATTTATATTTATTGCTAGATTAAGTGCAAAAAAGTCTCAAATATTGTCTCTAAAGACCATTCAAATAGCACACAGAATAGCTTCTTTGCACATGTTAAGCTATTTAAAATTGTATTTCTCTACAAGGGAGGAATTCCCACTTTTGGGTCATTTTGCTCCTAGCTAGTTGTTTGCAGAGTTTTCCTTGGACATCGCATTAAGGACTTGTTGACTGTGTTGACTTCTATTGGTGAAAAGCTGTGATCCTCAGTGCATTCAGAATTGATGACCCAAAAGCGTGCATCAAATGGACACTAGGCCTAGAAAATAACTTGACACTTGACCCTGATATTTAAAACATGGAGGCACTAATTGATATGTCAAGCCAGCACTTTCTCTTCCAGAAATGTTCATGTTTAGGGAAAAGTAGCCTTGGATGGACCTGCTGTTTAGAACATACTGGGTGATGGGACTTCCTTTTTATCTCCTTGTTTTCTCCCTCATGGCTGTCTTTGTCTGGCTGTGGATCGTTTAGTGACTTGCATGACCAAATCATCAAGAGCATAAAAGGACTTCCCTGGCAGGGTGAAGATCCCTGTAGGCTGCTTCGGTCACTCAGTCGACTTCAGCAACCTCACTTCCATTTTCTGTGAGTTTTGGTGCTCTGGGCATTGCTTTGCAAGTGTAACAATAATGAAGCAGTTATTACAGTCCAGAACAAAATGGTTATTTTTGTGACAGTAGAGCAAGCCGCTCTTAAGATTAATTTAAACAAAACAGAAATTTTGAGCAAAATATTTCCTCTGTAAAAGTGCACTACCTGTAGTGGCTGCAGAGAATGTTACATTGCTTCCTTTGCACGAGCTAATGCTAAATTCTGCTTTTGATACCAACTGGCCTCCAAACACCAAATTGTATAGAAAATCAAGTTTCACAACATATAAGTACAATTTTTATAGTGAGGGTGCTGAGTGCCATTGAACCAAACTATAAATCCTGTATATGATGGAAATCGCTTTAAGGCATGGGGTGCAGCAGCCCCCCTAGTTCCAGCATCTGTGAAGATAAGGAAGTGAATAGTTTCCCAAAGTGCAGGACATAGGCTAACCATACATACATTCCTAGATCCAGTGTCTTTAACTGTCAGGTGTAATTATGTATGAAAATGAATCTATAATAGGTTGCATAATAAGGGGATATTAATTGCCTGACACTGATCTGGGACACACCTTACACCAAAGGGTTAACACTGCAGGAATTAGCAGGGAGTGAAATGCAGCCCCATTCCCGAGGGATTCGTTTTCCAATTCACTACCTCATTCCATTTGGTATCTTTGTGCCCTAGCCTAGGAAGTCCTGGAGATGATCCCATTAGTGAGGCCTCAGAATTCCTAACTGGCATGTGCTGTTCAGCTGTGAACAGCTCCCTGCTCTCACAGAGTGATGCTGGGACCACCAGAGATAGCCTTTTGGCAGTACATAAGTGTAATAAGGAGACTTCCAAAGACTGTACAGTTGGTTGTATAGACTAATAGCATGTGTTTTGTTTTTGTTTTTTTAAAGCAAATACAGCATATGCACCAATTAAAATTTCTCTAACAGCTGTGAATTTTATTTGTAGACAAAACATTTCCTTTTTGCTAGTACTGCAGGTATTGGAAATTGGCAAAACAGTCTCCTTGCAAAGTCGCTTGCAGTCCCTGCATTAATCAGTTATAAGGAACTCCTATGTATGCATGAACACCTCCTGAAGCTGTTGCACTCATTCTCTTCTGCTCTGCATCTTAGCATGGTCTAATTTGCAAGGCATGGCTAACACGCTGAACTAACAAAAATCATATTATGTATTGTTTCTTAAACAATCTTTAATATTTTAACAGGAAGAGTAGAGGTACCAAACAAAAGCAGATCATTCCCAAGGTAAATTTATTCAGCACATTTTATGATGTCTTGGTTTTGCAAGTAATGAATATGCATCGTGCGTCAGGAAAACTGTTCGAGAAGACAAAAAAGTGTTCATCTCCCTTTCACATCCAAAAGATGATTTTGCTGTATAGGTACAGTTTCTTCTTTTATCTGAAGAGTTACGGAAATATTTCTTGAATCCTCTTTCTGTAAAGTGATGTGCATGTAACTGGAAGGCTTATGGAATAGCTAAATATGTGGAGAAAGCACATTTCAGTGTTCCTAGAAGCCAGGAACACTCTTTTCTAGATACTACATCTGAGGTAAACCTACTGAATTCTGGAGCTCAAGTAGAGTTCACAGATCATCTGTGACTCATCCAGGCAGTGGAGACTAGTTGTGGATGAACCTACCTGCATTAGGATATGGGAGGAGATGGCACATGTGCAGAGCCACTGACTAGCCCACAAGGGGCAGAAGTATTGGGGGGAGGCTGTGTGTTTTCCTGTCCTTGAGGAAGAAATGGTTTTGGTATTTGGAAGAGAATGATTTAGGTTTAAAATAAAAATCATGAGATTCACTGAGGGCTTCAACCATTTTCCGTATTACAAGTGTGATCACAGTTTATATAGATGTATATTGACTGAGTGAAAACGGCAAATCTCTTTGTTCTAGAACTTGCTGGACTCCAAGTCTTTGAAGCTTATAGTGAGCATGACTCTGCATGATCGGACTACAAAATCCCTCTTACACTTACACAAAAAGAAGAAACCACCTAGCATAAGTGCACAGTTTCAGGTAAATGAGTGAACTGGAGAGAGATTGATATTTCAGCCTTCATAGAGGATCAGAAACCACTGCTATGCCATGGAGCATGCAGTGAGTGCACACCACTGAGGACCTATCCCTGAACAGATCTGACTTCTGGTTTATTTCCTAAACCTGTTTGCACATTCTCTATATAGATCTGGGGGTAGTGACCCCTCAGGGGGTCACAAGGTTATTACATGGGGGGTCACGAGCTGTCAGCCTCCACCCCAAACCCTGCTTTGTCTCCAGCATTTATAATGGTGTTAAATATATTAAAAAGTGTTTTTAATGTATAAGTGTGGGGGGGGGGGTCGCACTCAGAGGCTTGCTGTGTGAAAGGGGTCACCAGTACAAAAGCTTGAGAACCCCTGATATAGATGATCAGCTCATTCTCCTAGCTCTTATGCAATCTTCTGACACTTGTGGTCTGCCCTGTGTCACCAAAAAAATAGGACCTTCTGGCAGTCAGCACCCATGGGGTAGGCTGCACTAGGTCAGTCATAAGCTACACAATTAGTTGTTGCCATTGTTTGGAGTATCTCCAAGGATTAGAGGTGAAGGTGTCTTGATGTTTCTGCCAGAGAAAGGAAAAAACTAACACAAAAGAGATGAAATGGTGGCACCTAAGGCCCCCTATCAGATCAATTGTTGTTTGATTAGCCATAAGACTAGAGAGGCCTTGTACTCAGAGGAGAAAGGTCTGCTATTGCCAAAATATCATCATCATCATCAAACACACACAGTGTACTAAGGACCGTTGTGTCAACCAGAGTGACCACATTTGACAGCATCGCACCAGGTGGTATGAAGTTCCTAGATCTGGCTTTATCCTATGAACACCAATCTCTGGGCAGCCCCGTGGTCAGTGCCAGGTATGATCAGGGTGTGCACCCCTTTGTGCGTTTGATGGAGAGTGAGAGCACAGTGTGTGTAGGGTGTTTTTGTCCATTTGAACAACATGACTGAAGAACATTCAAAGCTATTGCTAAAGGCAACTCAAAATAGTGATATTTGAAGAATGAGTGTATTGAATGTCTCATTCCAGAACTCCCTCAATAAATTACTGGAGACCCTGGGGAAAGCGGAGCCATTTTTCATCCGCTGCATCCGCTCCAATGCTGAGAAGGTAGGTCATTCTGCCTCCCAGAGCTAAGTTGGTCTGATTAGTGGATGTACAGAAAGGGCATCCCCATCAATGTACATTGTCAACATTTTAGATTTGACTTTGCTTTAAGGCAGCCTGCAACTAGCATGTGTAAAGGCAAATTGTGTTTTCTCTGATACTTGATAAAAATATAGTAGTGCATGAAATAATTCTTAGCCCTTTCTTCAGTTTTTGAAGAGAATGTAATGAAAGCAAGAGACTCCTGTGTGTTGTGGGGAGGGGTTCAATGACTGATGTCCTCCTCAAATGGCTTTTGTCAAAACAGCCACAGCAGCCCTCTTATAAAACTTGTGTCATCACAGCAAGCCTTGGGGATTATGGTTCTGGCAGGTTCAAGGGACTGGCAGCTAGTTCTAGCTCTACTCAGGTTTGGAGTTACAGGATGCAGTTACCATAAGAGAGCTGTTTGGTGGCATGTGTGGAATGAATTAGTGGGTCTCAGTACAGTTCTTTGTGGATAGATGTCTGCACCTCAGGAATGACCATTTTGGCGCTAGTTGCTCCGTTGTTCTACCAGAAGTACCAAGAAGAATGCAAAGATGAATAATAACAAACACAATTCTTTATATTATTTGGTTACTCTGGTTATTTTTTCTGCTATGCCACGTAAAGTGCTGTTGCTCTTCTGTCAAGTGGTAGCAGATGCTAGGGTCTTGCTGGTTGCTGATTTCTCCTCCTCCAAAGGGAAACCAATGTGGAGTCTGGGTACTTTCTTATTGCAGCTTGTTCATTTACACTGTAGACACCAGTCCTCAAAGAGAGGAGGTCATAAACTGCATGTAGGTAATATGCTTATTCTGAAATCTTAGTCCAAACACCAATGTCCAATTTCCAGGAAGCAGTTCTGTCCCAAGAACTCTAGTTAGAGAAATAAAGGCAGAGAGCAAACTTCTCCAAGCTTCCTCAAAGAACCTACATCACAAAATTAACAGTATACAATAGAACCTCTGAGTTATGAACACCAGAGTTACAAACTGACCAGTCAACCACTCACCTCATTTGGAACTGGAAGCACACAATGGGGCAGCAGCACAGGCCCAAAAAAAAGGAAATACAGTACAGTACTCTGTATTCAATGTAAACTACTAAAAAATAAAGGGAAAGTTTAAAAAAAAATGACAAAGTAAGGAAACTTTCTATGCTTAATGACAGGTTTCAGAGTAGCAGCTGTGTTAGTCTGTATTTGCAAAAAGAAAAGGAGGACTTGTGGCACCTTAGAGACTAACAAATTTATTTGAACATAAGCTTTCGTGAGCTACAGCTCACTTCATTGGATGCATTCAGTGGAAGTGAGCTGTAGCTGATGAAAGCTTATGCGCAAATAAATTTGTTAGTCTCTAAGGTGCCACAAGTCCTCCTTTTTTTTTCTATGCTTGTTTCATTTTAATTAAGATGGTTAAAAGCAGCATTTTTCATCTGCATAGTAAAGTTTCAAAGCAGTATTAAGTCAATGTTCAGTTGCAAACTTTTGAAAGAACAACCATAACGTTTTGTTCAGAGTTACCAACATTTCAGTTACCAGCAACATCTCTTCCTGAGGTGTTCATAACTCTGAGGTTCTACTGTAGCATTTCTTTAAGAATTCTACACTGCTCACATGCTAAAAAGAACTTTAAAGATTGTATGTAATAGTGCCATTTTTTGACTCCTGCCATAAAAATACTGTCTCCAGCTGTGTGGATCTGAAGGGAAGAAATGTAAATATTTTGGGGTAGCGGGCTTTAGGTGAGTAGGAGAAAGGTGTCACTGACAGAAAATCAGTGTAAATTCTCAGTAAGAGATCTTGTCTTAGAGGAGATGGTGTAAATTGTGTCCTGTGTTTAGGTCTCTGTTGCCCTGTGTCTCTTTCAGAGGGAGCTATTCTTTGATGAGGGATTAGTGTTGCAGCAGTTGAGATACACTGGCATGTTGGAGACTGTGCGAATCCGAAGATCTGGTTACAGTGCCAAATATACGTTCCAGGTACTTGGGGTGCAGTGGGATCAAACCAGTATGATTTGGGAAGCATCTGCTTCTATTAAAAAAAAACAAAAAAAAAACACACCACTTATGAGACGCACAGGTGTCTTCAGCTGTGTGTCTCTATAATATATGCTGCTATGACCACTTGGACTCAGTTTCAATTTCTGTGCTAGGAAGTATCTGCTTAATCTAGCTCTGAAACCTCAGTGAAATGCTATCTAAAAGCATGTGTCATTAACTTAGACAGGTCCTGTATATGCTGACAAGGCACAATCTGAACTGCTCTGAGGTTTATCTGTGCTGTTCTAGTTATTGCATGTAGAGAATCTTAATGTCTCAGCTATGTATATGTCAATAGGCCTATCCCATTATAAAGTAATATACTTATAGCCTCTGCATATGGCAAATATACACACACCTCCATATACTAAGCATTAACTTGGATGTGAAACTGGAAGGAGCCAGCATTTTACAGGTTAAAAAATATTAGTGCAACTTTGGAATATTGATATTAGTAATATTAGTACTTCCTGAAATTAAGCTAAGTTATTTGGGCTGCAATGATTTGGAAGCTAGAGCTAGTTAGAACTCCAGACTCCTGAATTGTCTGCTAACTCTGGTCTCTCAAAAGAAAAGGAGTACTTGTGTTATAGCTATAGCTCACGAAAGCTTATGCTCAAATAAATTGGTTAGTCTCTAAGGTGCCACAAGTCCTCTTTTTCTTTTGCGAATACAGACTAACACGGCTGCTACTCTGAAATCTGGTTTCTCACTGTCTCTGTTTGTTACCGACTCAGGATTTCAAAGACCAGTTTCAAGTGTTACTACCCCAAAATGCTAAAGCCTCGAAGGAAGAGATCTCAGCTCATCTGAATAAACTGAAACTGGACAAAAACAACTACCAAATAGGAAAGACCAAGGTCTGTAAAATGTGTCCTCCACTTCAGCCCCTGTAAGAAACACTAATGTGCTGAGTCTGCACGTTTTGCTGGGAAATCCCAACATATATTTGAATTTCTTTCTTCTCCTATCCACAGAAAAATGAACTGTTTTAAAAATTTGACTCTGTCTTCTCCAGGATATCTCAATTGCTTGTAGCTCCTCCAATCCCTTATTAAGACAGCTAACGGCAGCATCCTGGACTTGGTGCAGGGCTGTACCCTGCAGCGACAGCCTTTATACTTTAAGAACATTGGCTCTGTGGACCATGAGCACCACTGGCTTTTATCACAAAGATCAGTGTTTCCATTTAGAAAGAGATTTGTGCTGCCTTCAGAGTAGTGTGTGGTGGAATCTGAACATGAGGGTTTAGTTAGTAAAACAGAATTTAAAATAGATTTTTGGGAGGAAGAATTCATGATGTTGGGCTTTACAAGTGAACCATATTCCCAGCCCTGTGTGGGACAGAATTGTGGCTATCTATCCTCCATTTATGTTTAATACCCAGAAAACTAGGAAATGGGATGGAAAAACTTATTAATGTATCAGATATAATGAACAGATGTTATGTGGCAGGAGGCAGCCATAGCTGTTTGAAAAATGAAATGCAATACTCTTATAACTTGAAAGCAAAGTATATGCATACCCAAGTATAGTATCCCTGGAATATATCCTTCTAAGAGGTGGAACAGTCTGGTAGTGATTAATGCTCATGTGACCTTTTTTACTGACTAGGTGTTTATGAAGGAGGCTGAACGACAGATGCTACAGGACACACTACATAAAGAAGTGATCAGGAAGATAGTTCTCCTTCAGAGCTGGCTCCGGATGGTTTTGGAGAGGAGACACTTTCTCAGAATGCGGCAGGCAACCATTACTCTGCAGGTATGTGTAACTTGATTTTAGTGTGAGCTGCAAATCTCTGCCAAAAACATTTCTGTGGTTGCCTCTGACCAATGAAATCTTGCTTCTAGACTTGTTGGCGTTCATACCGTATTAGGAGGGCATTGGAGAGGACTAACGCTGCCATTTACATTCAGTCGGTATGGCGAGGATACAGGGAGAGAGAATCCTACCATCAGCAGAGGAAGAGAATCTCCCTTTTGCAGGCTCTTGTCAGGGGACACCTACAGCGCAAGAGGTAAAGGAAAAGGAGTGATCTGGTTCAGCCAGGCCTAAATTCAGATACCGCTCAGGCTGTTTCAGAGCTAGCTTGCTATGGTTGCAGGAATGAATTCTTCATTATGGTGCATTGTCACCAGGTATTGGTAGAGCTAATCTGATCATGTGACCTTATGATATCTTAAGGTATCGTCCCTTAAGAAAGAAGAGTAAAAGCTGCATGTGGCCAGATTTAAACTGGGAAGTGACAGCCCAGGCACTGAGTTTTTGGGTTAAGCCAGAGTGCCCAAGCAGGCTACAATGGCAGCTTGCCCAATGTGCAAGGGTTGCACCGGTGTGGAGCAGGTTGTAGATGTCCTAATCATACTATAGAGCTGAAGCTTGCAGAGACTACAAAGCTCCAAGCAGCCATGCTGAGACTTCAAAATTGAAGATACCCACTGGTTGTACTCTGTGAGCCATATTTAACCCACACCCATGCTTCTTGCCCACTTCTGGGTTAAGCCTTTACACATGCTGTCTTTAATGTGTTTTAACCTAGATTTCAACAAATGATTGTGGAAAAGCAACAGGAAATGCAACAAGCTCAAGAGGGAGAGGCTAGTGTAAGCCCAGAAGATGGTAATGAACTGGCATTGGAGCAGTTGGATGTAAAACCTGAAATGCAGCCGGATCAAGGTGTTGAACAGATGGCAGCAGGAGTAGATGGAGCTCAGAATGATCGAGATGAAAAACTGAGCCAAGCTACTGAAAAGACCATTCCTTCTCAGAAGAGCATAACAGATGTCCATGAGAAGCTCACAAGCAGTCGGGAGAAACGGGAATCTCGCCGGCAAAGGGGTCTGGAACATAATAAATTACAGAATAAGCACGTCCTGTTCCCCTTAGAGGAGCAGTCTTTAGTATGTCATGAAGAAAAAACCTCTGAAAAGGAGACTCCAGAAACTGTCCAAGAGCCAAACAAATTCACGGCAGAAGACACAGTCCTTCCAAAAGGTACAGAGGAAGAGAGAATCTCAGTGGAAGAAAACAAAACCCCTTCAGACACACAGGTCCTAGGTGAAATACTGGACAGTGAGGTCTCCTTTCCCAAGCAATCCAATGACTCAAAACAGGAAATACTAGATAAGGATATTGATAAAGTGAAAATTCAAGAGAACCAAAAGAATCAAGTAAAAGGCAGCCAAAGCTTCACCTGTCCTGAAAGGCCGTCGGATCTCTCACTGAACGTTAAAAAGAATCTTGCTCCCACCAGAAGCTTTCAAACTGCAGATGAGAATTATGGAAATAAAAATAAACACCGAATCTTGAAGGTGGACAAAGATCTGGACAGCCCCCCCTCTTTCCAAATTCAGAGGTATCTGCATGACCCGGGAGAACTGAGGGACAAGCGGGAGAAATGGAAAGGAAAGAGGCAGTCAGAGGCTGGTCAGAATGATGTACTCAGCCAGTCTTTGGATGAAAGAAACCGAACTGGCCAATCCCCTCAGACCCTACTAGCGTAAGAACAGCTTTCCCAATTGCTTTGACGATTCTGTGGTCAGTAGCAGCTGGCTTTAGAGAAATCCATTATCAAAAATATTTAAAATAAAGGCTGGGAGGGGAGGAAGTATTGTGGCAGCCTGTTCACCTGGCCCCAGTGTGGGGTAAAGAAATTCTGTCTGTGCTTTAAAATTCCTGGGTTCTGAGGCCCTAATCCTGCAGTTAGATCCATGTGGATAAAACCTTGTACTCTTGCTGAGCTTCCTTGAAGCTAATGGGGTTTTCTAAAGGATCCAGTGCTGCTGTGTGGATCCAGTTTGAGGACTGAGGCCTTAGCAAGTACATTAGTACTTGCTGATTGTCTGCATCTCTCAAAGAACTTTCTTTCCTACATCACTGGATAAAATGTTGCTCCAAAATGGCCAATCTCTTCAGATCCCCAGCATTGGCTCCATGCTTATGGTAGACAAAATTTAAAGTAAAGAATCTTTGACTTTTAAATGTAAATATATTGGAAGAGTGGTGGATTACAATAATATGTGTCAATTAAGATTCTCCTACACAGGTTAAAATCAACAGGTGGGATTTTTTTAAAATGCTTAAATCTGAAGGATACTTCTCAGTAGGTTATAACTCTTTTATGGGAAGTAAGATTTTGTCCTGAACTATCTGACAATATGAACTTTGATTCTTAAAATATAAAATCTGGTTTTTCAATGCAGAGTAATACTCTTCTAATCTTATAGAAAGAAGGGGACTATTTCTTCGCTGGATGATATCGCTAACCTTGCTCAGTCTGTCACCAGGATTCAGGTATTCACACTCTTCAGAAGTGTATTTTCTTTTTTCCTTACTTGCCTTATTAGGAGTGTGACGCATAGGACCTTGTGTATATTTGAAATGCAGTGTGTACTGTAAATGCAAGTTCCTGTTAAGTCAACCTTTGGCTTAATTTCCATGTAATATGAAAAGTTTAATGTGCCAGCTATTACACAGCAATTTGTCCATTGAATTTTATATGCTTTCACAAATGGAGTCCCAGATGAGGCATTATATATAATAGGGCATTATCTTGCCACATGAGGGAATCTACAAATTGAGTGAAGTGGATTCTTTCGATTGTTGTACAAAAACAAAACTTGGTAGATTTCTTAAAAGATAAAACTTAAATACGTGAACTAGCACTTCCTTCATGGACTGGATTTTAAAGATCGTTCTATTTCTTTAATATTCTGTAGCCATCTCTGGAAACAATGGCGGAGGAGAAGAGCAACAAGAAACAGACTGTGCAAAGGAAGTCCAGTGAACAGTTATCGCCCTTGGATTCAGCTGTCTCAGTTCAGCCACCTAACCAGCCGATGGATGCCAAGTACGTGTTCTGTGTGTGTCTATGGGATTGACTTCAACCAAGCGAACCAAAGAACATGCCCTTTCTATAGCATGCCCTGTTATGCCCAAGTATTGCACATGTCTCTGTGTATGATTATAGTGCTGTGGGACAAGGTAGGGAAAAACAAGAAATATTTTTCTCAGCCAATCAGCAAAAACGTGTTAGTACCAATGATAGACATGTATTGCATTTTTTGTGCATCCGTTATCCCTGGAGCTTTGGTTCTACCAATAGATTTTTGGGAAAATACTCTATTATATACATCTATAATTAATTTATTGACTGACTGACCATTTCAGATAATGTGTCATGCCCTCTCTCTCTGCATTCTGGAAAGTTGTGAATTAGTATATGTAGTAAATATAATCCAGGTAGACACTCCCTCCTTCCGTTCCCTTCCCTTCCCTTCCCCTTGTCTCAGGCTTTACCTTGCTAGTGCTTGGAACTTATGCTTTGAAGATTTACTTCTCTCTATCATGGCTGTTAATTGTACAGTTAAACACACCCTTTCTCTTAAAGCCTGTCTGTGTCTGTATAAAACAAGCTTCCATTACAAACATATAAAAGAAACATGCAACCTGCTTTTACTTTCAGATCCACATTTAAAAGTCCTCTGCGCAAGCTGCTGGGAAAGAAACCAGACAAGAAATACATTAAGGAGAGTCCTGATGTAATGGAGGAAGGAGAGAATCTCCCTCTTCTATCGTGTATTCTGATGTCAGAAGCAGTGGAGTCACAAAAATTATCAGAAGGTGAGTTTCCTCTGCTCCGTTTCAGCCAAGAATGTGCAAGGAGTAGAAATAAAAAAAATGGGTTGATTGCAGAACCTTCACAGCATTAGAGCCACAGTGAACATCTCAAAAATTGTCCTTTTCAAATTCCCAGTGGTGCCTATGGATGGCAGCTTACCCTCGTGTTCAGTGAAATTAAGTTTCTGCAAGCATTAGAAATGTTCTGTGATCAAAGTTACCTTCATTTTTCAGAATAATCAAATCATATGTGACTAAAGTAAAACTTTAGATTCTGTTCTGCTTCCCATTGAGGCAATGTTTCTCAATAAGCCTTCTAATTTTACTAAATAAGCTGTATGTTCCTATGGAAAAGGGAAGTAATCTACGCAGAGTTTCAGACTTAGTTTGTCCTCGCGGCTTCTTCTCTTGTGTAGTCTTAGGGCTTGTCTACACTTACCGGGGAATTGATGTGCGGCGATCGGTTTAGTGGGTCTAGTGAAGACCCGCTAAATCGACTGCAGATTGCTCTCCTGTTGACTCCTGTACTCCATGGGAACGAGAAGAGTAAGGGGAGTCGATGGGAGAGCATTTCCCACCGACACAGCACAGTGTGGACCCTGCGGTAAGTAGGCCTAAGCTACATCTACTTGAGTTATACTATTCACGTAACTCAAATTGCATAGCTTAGACAGACTTTCCCCTATAGTGTAGACAAGGCCTTAGTCTTAATGCTATATTTGGCCAGACTTTGTCACCAAAATTATAGATATGGAAACAGTAATTCTTAAATGTGGTTGGCATGTCTTAAGTGCAAGAGTTTTTGTTTAGAAAGGTGAACTAAATTTATACATTTTAAAATCTGAAGCTGTATGCATCTCAAACTCACTCTTGGTGGATATTGCATTAATATATTCCATGCAGACATATCCACTCCAGCTAGATGCAATTGGACATGTTCAGAATAGTGTTCTGAATTTCTGGCTTCCTTGTGTTTAACCGTGGTTTCTTTGTAGTTTTAACAGTATGAATGCCCAGACTTGATCGCAAAGGGAAAACTGCAAGGCTGGAGTCTTGTCCAAGTCTTGTCTTGGAATCCAAAAATCTCCAGAAACTGCATTATCCTAAAAGTTTGTGCAGAGAATAAGATAATTGTAGATTTCTTTTGTTTACTTTAAATATTTCTGGTGATATGTATTTGACTTGGCCTTGTGTTAACTGGACATCACTATGAAATGAATTGTTTAAAAGCAGCTGCGATGATTATAAAATACAATCGTGACCCTTCCCATATTGTTGGTGCCATGCTTTCCATTGTGCAGTGCAAGGGAGCTGAGCGAAGTAAAGCTGCAGAATACTATCTTCTCTAGAATATATACTGATTCTTTTCCCCAGCTCCTTCTGGACAGCCACGTCGCCCCCAGGCAGGAGAGCGACCTGTGAAAGAAACTAGCAAAGGGAAAAGGAACCGTAATATTAAAATCAGCAAGGTTTCAGCAGTGTCTGAGAAGTGGCCACCTTCTGTGTTCCGTGAGATCACAAATGCCAATGAGCTGAAATATCTTGATGAGTTCCTTCTAAACAAGGTGAGATGAATGGAATGCAGATCAGTGTTGTAGGACCAGTTATCTGATTATGGTTCTTCTCACTCCATTTTTACTTCTTGTGAACTAATATAAATTGGAGTGGAAGCTTTTCATGATTTATATTTTACGTTGTATATTTTCTCACCTTTTGAGATGTCTTTATGCCCAGACTTCCAAGGAAGGTCTGCTTAGAACTGTTATATGAACGGCCTTGGGACATTTCTTTCAGCCCTGTTCTGTAGCTGCTGTATGTGGGGATGTCCTTTGACCAGGAATTCCATGAGCAGGAGTTCCATGGCCATGGAACTGGGTCTTTAGCTATATCATTCAAAGTACTATTGCTCATCATGAATTGCCACTGAATAAAGTGCTGTGTCTTTCTGGTTTTCTCAAAATGTAAATATGAAATTGCTGCTAGTGTGATTTTTGTGCAAAAGTGCAAGTGCTGAGTAGAAATGTCAGATTGCTTTGAACGAATGTTGTTGCCACTCCTAACAACCTGGAGGTGCCCAGTTCACCAGCGTGGGATTCGAAAGATTATTCTCCCAGGCATCGGCTTCAGTGATGATTTAAGGGGAGGAGGGAAGTGATTTAATAACTTGACACAAACTAGATCCTGCTGGATTTTTTCTCAGTCCAGGTGTTTCTAATGCATATGGTGTTTACCTCCCTTGGCAAGTCGCCTTCATACTTGAATGCAGGCAGCAAGGTGATATTAACAAGAATGTATGGATAAGAAGAGCACAGTCATTGCAGAAGGAGGCATAGACAAGTATTATCTTTCCATGTGTGACAGAACCTCTTAGTATTATCAAGATGCATCAGGAAATCCCATTTTGGGTAATTAGAAGCTTCAGACATGTCTGATCCAAAACGGTTAGCTTAAACATAGTACAGACTGGATGTTCTCTCCTTAAATATGATTGTGACAAATACCCTTGCCTTTCAGATAAATGACTTGAACTCCCAGAAGTCTGCTACTGAATGTTTATTTTTTGAAGCCACAGAAAAGTTTAGAGGAAATATCAAAACAATGTACTCTGTTCCTGTAAGTAATATACCTTGTTAGCCCTAAAAGTGATGTGAATATCACACGGATTTTGCAAAGAGCTGAAGTTAAACATTTAAAATGAATGCTCTAGCTTTACTTGTTCGTATTATCCTGAGTCTTTCAGCATCCAAGTAGGAATTTCGAACACTGATTAAATATTTCAGTACTGTTTTATTTCAGTGATAAAATTAGGGTACAAATGTCAGATCCTGCAAACTTACTCATACAAATAGATGCATTTCTTTCTTTCCCTTTCTCATCACCTCTCTGACCACTTGTTACAGTGCTGCAGCAAAGATGGCAGGACGTTATTGTCATCAGCTCGTCCATGTTGCTGCATTAGTTACCCAGTGGGTGACCATTAAAAATTATCCATCAGTGTTTCAACATTAAATTAATGGCTAAAAAAAAGAATGATGCACTTTATTGCACTGATTGTTCAATTTGAATCATGCCTTTACTTCCACTAGAACGGGCAAATCCATGTCGGCTATAAAGATCTGATAGAAAACTATCAGCTTCTAGTTATAAATCTTGCAAAAGAGAGGGAACAGAAAGACGTCAATCTGGTTTTAAATCTCTTCCAATCCCTTCTCGATGAGTTTTCCCGAGGATACGCAAAAAAAGAAGTGTCAGAGCAGCACAAGGTATAGTACTTCCTTTCCACTAGTCGTGGTGGTTGAAAAAGTTGCTTTAAAAGTGTTTAAAGAATTAGAACCACATTTTTCCCAATGTCATTGACGTAGTCCATGTTACTTCAGAACATTTTCCCACCTTGGTGTTCTTTTCGGAAACTTTTTTTCTATTTATTAATCCTGAATCCAGCACCTGGTACTAGATTTTCACAGACTTTGGCCAATTTATTTGAAGGTATTTCTCATTATTATGCATTTTTCAAGATACTGAAAATACTAAGATCAAGTTGGGAAAAATATTTTAAAACCTCCAAAATTCTTGGTAGGGTTCATCAATTCCAACGCTTTATCCCCAGACAGCAACCCCCCTCCAGCAGATTCAGGAGATGGTTTGAACTCTGAGAGGAACCTTATCCAGCTATGTTATGCTAGCAGGTAGAGGCTGCAATGTAGAGCCTCAGATGAAGCTGGAGGTGGAATGGGGGCTGTAAAGTTGTGAGGGAGAGGAAATCTTTGGATTTCACAGATTAATATACCTTTGTGTATCTCACTGCAGCAAAGCAAAACCCAGAAGAAGAAACGAAAACAAGAGCGTGCAGTGAGTATTATTTTTTTTTAATTGTGGTCACGCACGAAGTCCCCCGCCATGGTTGAGGTCACACAGTACTAGGTGCCACAGGATCCTCCTCCTGCAAAAAACTGCTTATACCTATGTGGCTTCTTGGTTTTCAGACCAAACTAACATAATCTCTTCATCACAAAGCTTTATAGCTGTCATTTTCCACAATGCAGCAAAGTGTGCAGAACCATTCCCAGATATGTGCTGGGTACTTCCAGAGTCACTTAAAATGTTAGATAATCACCAGCCCTAGCACACTATCTAACAGATGTAATTCACCATAGACAAGTGCAGTAATGCATGCTGAAAGGAACCATTGAAACTCCAATAATTGCTGTTGGGGTCTGAATGTCAAGTAATCTCTCAGGGAAAAGATCAAGGCATTGTTGTGGATGGCTCCATGAAAATATTTGTAGTGTGCACATGAGCCACCAGAAAAGGGAATAAGATAGCAGCTGCATTAAAGGGTAGAGAAAAATATCACACCAAAAATAATGGCGATTCCTTGCCTCATAGATTTGGTCCCCTCCTCTCAGAAATTATGTAGAAGAAATATGAAAGGTCCAAGGAAGAGCATCAAGAATGATTAAGCATTTGGGAGTATTCTTGAAAGAGCAGGGCTATTTCTTCTGGAAAGTAAAGGTGTCCTAGGAGATAGCTCTCCCAGCATCACCAGTTGTTTTATATCCCTCTAGCCTATCAGGGTTCTGTTTGTTCCTGTCCCATTAAGCAAGCAGGGAGCACTTAATGAAACTGAAAGGCCACAATTTTAAAACCGCATGTAATTGCACTGTGGAACTTGCAGTGGTGGGGTGTTGCTGAGCCAAATCTCATTGTGCAATTCATAAAGGATTAAACACTTCATATAACTACCGTAATGAAGATATAAATTAAGGGCTGTAGATGCCTGTTTGTAAAACATAAGCTGATTGCTATCTGGGTTCAAGCAGAACCAGAAAAGTAGGCGTCAGTGTGGGTTTTCACCACTTGCATCAAAGTTCTAGCATTGGCTTCTGGATTAGAAGAATCACTGGTCTGTCGTCGTGTGCAGCCTGGTGTGTTCCTAAATGCATACATCTCACCTCACCTGGGGTGCTTTTTAGGACAGACTGTTTTTTTTTTTAAATGAGGAAATTGTTTAAAGGGGAGGAGTGACTGCTCAATGTTAGTAGCAGACTGCATCTAATGGGTGACTGGGTTAAAGTAACTCTGTCTAATAAATGCCTTAATTCTGAAATGGACCAACACCAATTATCTTGGGTTGAGAGCAGTGGTTCTCAACCAGGGGTACGCAGGGGTCTTTTAGGGGGTACATCAACTCATCTAGATAGTTGTCTAGTTTTACAACAGGCTACATAAAAAGCACTAGCATAGTCAGTACAAACTAAAATTTCATACAGACAATGAGTTGTTTATACTGCTCTATATATGATACACTGAAATGTATGTACAATATTTGCAAAAAGAAAAGGAGTACTTGTGGCACCTTAGAGACTAACCAATTTATTTGAGCATGAGCTTTCGTGAGCTACAGCTCACTTCATCAGATGTTTACCGTGGAAACTGCAGCAGACTTTATATACACACAGAAATCATGAAACAATACCTCCTCCCACCCCACTGTCCTGCTGGTAATAGCTTATCTAAAGTGATCAACAGGTGGGCCATTTCCAGCACAAATCCAGGTTTTCTCACCCTCCACCTGGATGAAACCTGGAAAACCTGGATTTGTGCTGGAAATGGCCCACCTGTTGATCACTTTAGATAAGCTATTACCAGCAGGACAGTGGGGTGGGAGGAGGTATTGTTTCATGATTTCTGTGTGTATATAAAGTCTGCTGCAGTTTCCACGGTAAACATCTGATGAAGTGAGCTGTAGCTCACGAAAGCTCATGCTCAAATAAATTGGTTAGTCTCTAAGGTGCCACAAGTACTCCTTTTCTTTTTGCGAATACAGACTAACACGGCTGTTCCTCTGAAACCTGTACAATATTTATATTCCAACTGATTTATTTTAATAATATATGGTAAAAATGAGAAAGTGAGCCATTTTTCAGTAATAGTGCACTGTGACACTTTTGTACTTTTATGTCTGATTTTGTAAGCAAGTTGTTAAGTGAGGTGAAACTTGGGGTACACATGACAAATCGGAATCCTGCAAGGGGTACAGTAGTCTGGAAAGATTGAGAGCCACTGGTTTAGCCTTACACCAGAAGCCAGATTTCCCTCTATCAGTTTTAATTGTGGAAGAGAGGAGAAAAAGTAAGGTGAAGATAGCTCAGATTGTTTCTAAAGAAAATAAGCAAAGGGAGCCATTAACTTCTCCCCTTCCCCCACCCAGATTGAGGAGCACAATGGCCATGTGTTCACGAGCTACCAAGTGAGCATTCGGCAGTCATGTGAGCAGTGCTCGTCCTACATCTGGCCAATGGAGAAGGCCTGTCTTTGCAGTAGTAAGTGGAAATGGCTCATTCTTGCCACTTAGTTTTTAAAAATTGCAGATCCTTACAAGTTTGGAGGGCACAGGCATAGCCTTGTTGGTGGGGGTCTGAGCTGGGAGCGCTTTGCAAGTGGTGGAGCCAGGGCAGGTAATACCTTGCATGTAGGGTGGCACCTGAACAAGTTGCCATGGGGGTGCATGTGCAAGTTGGCTGGCACAGGTGGCAGGTAGGATTCTGGCAATTCTTGCCAGGCACTTCATGAAGCAGCAGCAACACCACCACTCAAAGAAACTACATGTCCCTCTTCTGTGGCTGAAGAGTTCGGGATGAGGTGAAATGAGGGAGGAAAACCTCATGACCAGCTGGCTTTCCTAATGACTTGAAGTGATATTGTCATATCCCAACTGGAGCAGCCCTACAGCTAAGAATATTTTTCCATCTCCCATGCAGAGGGTAATTTGTGTTTTGGGGAAAACTCCAGTATGCAGCATATTCGGACTATATAGAGACTAATAGCAAATGGGAAACTGAGGAAACTTTGCATTTGAATCTGCTTTGATCTGTTAGTAACAGTCCCTCTCCTCTGTAGTCTGCAAGTTGATTTGCCACAAGAAATGCATGTCCAAAACTCAGAGCTGCTGCACATCGCCCTGTGGAAAAAAGGTAAGAGAAGTCCTGCCCTCAGAGTACACATGTGTAATGTGTTAAACCAGCTGTTAGGCAGTGATGGCCTGATTGTATCAACAACTGAAAATCTTGCCCAGTGCCACAGCCCAGACGCCATTCTCGCCAGTGGGCATCTTGTGACCAAAAGTTAGTAACAAGCATGGCATAAAACATTCAGCTTTCATTTAGGTGTAACAGGAGGTCCTAACTTAAATGAGTTTGGTAGCCTGGAAACAGGAATCCACATGACACTTGACCTGTATCAATTCCAGAACGACCAAGGTGTAGACTCCCGTCACTTCGGAGTGTGTGTGAGTTCCTTAATTAGCGATAAGAATTCAGTCCCAGTTGTTATGGAGAAACTACTAGAGTATGTGGAGATGCATGGCCTCTACACAGAAGGAATCTACAGGAAATCAGGGTCAGCAAATCGCATGAGGGAGCTGAAACAGTTGCTGCAGACAGGTATGTCTGAATAATGCTGTCAGCCTTTCCTGCTTCCCAGCACACAGTTCAGCTGCCCTGCTATTCTGAGAGCATCTGTAAGACTATTTCTTATCAGAAATACTGCTCTGCACTAACTTGTGTAGTATGGAGCCTGTATTACTGATTAGCTTGCTAATCTGTTCATGCTCATAAATACATATCTCGCAGGCACATTTTGAGTAGTCACGTGGGCTCCAGGGGAGTAGATACGCTAGTGCTTGAATTGTTTGTAGGCTCCCTTCTTTGGGAGCTGATTGTGTGTATCAAAGGAATCAGATGGGCTAAATCTAGTAACTCTTTTCAGATCCAAATTCAGTGAAACTAGAGAATTATCCCATTCACACCATCACTGGCATCCTGAAGCAATGGCTGCGAGAGTTACCTGACCCACTCATGACTTTTGCACAGTACAGTGACTTTCTCCGAGCAGTAGGTGGGTTTTGTCAACAATTTGTAGAGCAATAGGAATGTTTTCACTTGTTCTCTGTCTTAGAGAAGGATTTAGTGCCCCGGCACTAACTCTGTTATATGGCCTCTTCCTAGTAATCTTTACAGCAGTCACTCTAAAATTTGCCCTAGGAAACAGAAATTCCTGGGGTAAAATCCATTTTTGGGCTTTCTGATGTCAAGATTCCAGAATAGCAGCATCTATAATGACACTGCTCTTTCTCGTGGGGGGAAAAATGTTAGTATATTGAGTGCAAAAAATGTGAACAGACCTGGAGTCTGACATTCCTTGCATTTGTCACTCTGTCCTTACCATGCTGTTACAAGCATGTGAAAAGATGGGGAACTAATACCATCTGGTGTGTGCTGTTGTCTCTCACTATAGTAGGATGAGTAAATGAAGTGACAACCAAGGCTTCTAAAGTACTAAGCAACAGGAGAGGTTCAGAAATGGTTTTAGCTTAAGATCCCTAAACCCCTCCAAGAGCATTCAAATGTTCTGGCGTTAATTGACTGGTGCTTTAGAACTGCTGTGAGCTCCTGAGTGTCTTGAGATCTTGCTGTGCTCATCTCTTCTTATGCAGAGCTACCAGAAAAGCAGGAGCAACTCGTTGCCATTTACAGTGTCCTTGAACAGCTTCCACAATCCAATCACAACACCCTGGAGCGACTCATCTTTCACCTTGTCAAGTAATGATCTTTCCTTTCCTTTGGGTTTTATCTGCACTGAGTCCATTCTCCCTCTGGTGTCACTTTCCAATTACTGTTAAAAAAGCCATGTAAACCAGAGATCAGTATATTCATCTTGTGATTGAATTTTGAATTCAAATTTTGAATTCAAATTTTGAATTTGTCTTGGAAGCTTTCTGATGGCCTGACCCATTTTGGGATCTGAGTGGGGATTTTACTGCTTTGTGTGAAAGACTGATATGACAAGGGTGAGAATTTAGGGTTGGCAGTTTGTGTGCATGTGTGGCTCTCTCTTTCCTGCAAGCCAGTCTAATTGTGTCAGGTGAGCCAAGCAGCATTAGCTCTGAGAGCATTGTAAGTTCTGGTTGAGTGGTGGTGGGTTTGAACAGCCTAGAATGCAGGGATTAGTGTGGTTGGATGGCAGATACTATGAGGATGTTAGCACAGCTGAGTGGCAGAGGCAACATGAGCACTGTAAATGCTTGTAAGTGTTCTAGTGATAAGCTGGGTACTGCTGGCAAGGGGGCATGAAGTGGAAGGATCTGCTTTCAGCTGAGAGGACCTAAGTAGGAACCTGAAAACAGAGTGATAACTGACTCACGAGAGGGGACACAGAGTGGCTGGCCAAGGTTCATCTGGGCTACCTCAGTCTGTGTAGATTCATATTCTCTTTCGTGCAACAAGATGTAAAATTCACTTATTTAAAAACAAGTTTCCATAACGTCTTGCATATATTGAACCCTCTGGAGCTTCCTCCATAGCTGCCATGCCGAGACACTAGCAAAGTTTGATCAGATCATTTGTTTTCTAGCAAGATTTACTAAGAAACTTTCATTTTGTTCCAAACATTGAATTTCAGAGTGGCTCTAATAGAAGATGTCAACCGTATGTCACCCAATGCTCTGGCCATTGTCTTTGCTCCATGTCTCCTGCGCTGCCCTGATAATTCAGACCCACTAACCAGTATGAAGGACGTCTCAAAGACAACCATGTAAGTCTCGGTGCTTGGTTTGCTGCAGAAGTCTGTATGGGGTGAAACTGCCCTTTCAGTTGGTGCGTGTCTCTGGTGCTGTCATGTGCACCTCATCCACCTCTTGCAGTTTGATCCATGTTAGAACTATCCAATGTAAACTTTGTTCGAGCCCTGTTGGCAGGACAGGCTGGAGGACTGAGTGCAGAATTAGGAGCCAGTAAATTCTAAGTTCTGATCCTGGCTCTGGCACTGATTTCTGTGGCTTTGGCACAACAGGCCCCAATCTTGATGAGGACATCAGGGTAGTACTGTAACTATTAATAATTAAGGGTCCTTTATTTGTTTTGCAAGCAGCGCTTGGATGGATGGAGGGGGATATGTACAGCGTGGTGGTATTAATCTGTATGTGTAAAATAAAAATAATGGGCCAAAATGTAGCACCATTCCTGTATAAACAGCTGTCCTATAGCTGTATTGAGATAGGAGCCATTACTTACATGGTATGGCATAGAAATTAAACACTGTCACTTGCCTACTTGGGAGCCCTTCAGCCTTTACCTCTGAGCCTCTCTCAAGTTGACAGTTGTGCCCGTATCCTCTTTGTGCTAATCACTAGCATCGCTTGCTTTACTGCAGCCTCTCTAGCTCTCTGTGCTTATCCCCACCCTTCCTATGTTGCTGGCCTTGGACCTGCCTCAGTTATCTTAAATAAAGAGCCAGAGCAGAAATGAAAGAAGTGTTTGAAAAATAATAAAGCAGTGGCTTTTTCCAACTTCTGATTCAGTTTGCTCTTCCTGTGGGGCTGAAAAGGTGGAGAAGGGCAGAACCCTCTATACCCTCCAGTGTCTGTGCCGGAGCAGGCAGAGGACAGCAGGTAGAAGAAATAGAAATAGCTAGCAGCGTGGGTGATGCTTGTTCACTTACCATTGTTGCATGGAGACACAGTGTGCAAAGGTTCTGGTTATCCAAGCAAGAACATGTATCATCTGTAGCACTGCTTTTGGTTGCGCCCAGTCTTGCTTGTTTGTGTAGACTCTTCACCCTGCACTCGTACAGCACCACCCTCTAAAGAAAGTGCCTCTGGAGACTTTGGTTTGAGAGGGGGCCATCCACATGTGTGTCTAACATCCCTAAGCTGGGTGTATTCATGAGCAGTGTGTTGAATATCTGTCCATATGTTGGTGACTCATCCCATCCCCCATGGCTGTCCCCAAACCATGTGTAGGTATCCAGGGAGCAGGCTGCTGAATTAACTCTTGTACTTTCACTCACACAGGTGTGTGGAAATGCTAATAAAGGAGCAGATGAGAAAATACAAGATTAAAATGGGTGAAATTAACCAGCTGGAAGCAGCTGAGAGCATTGCTTTCCGCCGACTCTCATTGCTCCGGCAGAACACGGTAAGTGCTACAATGAGTAACAGGCCCCACATCCCAACAGGGGCTGTATCACAGTCTCCTTGGGGTGGGGGAAATGCACAATAGCCTTACCGTTCTCAGCCTGTCAAAGGCCAAATGCTGGTTACTGACCTTGGATTATAATGAAAAGGGAGTTGGCCCAGCCCTGTGTTGCACTGGGAACTAGGCCTCTGCCACGTGGAAGTCTGAGTTTGAATGAGCTCAGTGTGCTGGGGAGGGAGAACCTCTTGATGATGTAAGTACAGAGGGCATCTGGGCAGCAGCCCAGCAACTCCGTAAGTAGGATTGTGAGGTGGTTGTGTCTGTTCGGTGCCAGGCAACCTAAAGGGGTTCCTTCATTTCAGAGGCTATGGTGATTCACTTGTTCAAAGTGTGCTTTCACTTCAGTCTCTGGTACTTCCATGAAAAGCTCAGCTACGCTGACTGTGCCAAAGTCACACCTCTGGGCTGGCTCTGCAATGGCACGGACTGTGATCAAAAGCATAATGTTTGGGGTGGGAGCAATCATAAATTATGTATATATTTGTGCATAGTACAAAGAACTGGTATCTTTTCTCTAGGGCACGGTGGTTTAGTATAAAACATGAGACACCCACTCAGAGATCTAGATTCTGTGTCTAGTTCTGCAACAAACTCCGTGTGTGTCTTTAAGCATGTCATGTCACCTCTCTGGGACTCAGTTAACTCTTCTTTCAAGCAGGGGCAATTGTATTTGCCTCCCAAAAGGCATAGGTGCTGGAACTAAGGGTGCTGGGGGTGCTGTGGCTTCAAATGGTTTCCGTGATATACAGGGTTTACAATTTTGTTCAATGGCTCTCAGGACCCCCACTATACAAATTGTTCCAGCACCCCTGCCAAAAGGAGTGGTGTGAGGCTTTCCTAGGAAGTTGTGGAATGCAGAGAATTAAGGTCTGGGATGGAAGAAGTGGGCCTACAACTTCTGGCTCCTAGCCCCAGTGTTCAGTCTTCTCAGCTGAGGAGGCAGTTCAGAGAGATCAGAGGGACGAGCATCCCTTTATCAGATCCTGGTTGACTGGGACCAGGGGACTCGAGAGATGAGTGTATAGCTTCAAGTGTGCATACAGTACAGGCTGCCACACTGGGATTATTGTCAGAGTAGTAACTCCTACCCATGCTACTGCCCATGTAAGAAGAGCAATTTCCAAATGTGGCACAATCAAAACAGAGTGTCGCCAGGACACTTTCCTTTGTGAGGGCTATTTCCCTCCTTTTTTGGCACTAGAGTGGCTTTAAACAAAGAAATTTTTTTGTATAATTACATAAGAACATAACAGCCAGATTGGGTCAGACCAAAGGTCCATCTATCCCAGTATCCTGTCTTCCAACAGTGGCCAATGCCAGGTGCCCCAGAGGGAATGAACAGAACAGGGAATCATCAAGTGATCCATCCGCTGTCACCCATTCCCAGCTTCTGGCAAACAGAGGCTAGGGACACCATCCCTGTCCATCCAGGCTAATAGCCATTGATGGACCTATCCTCCATGAATTTATCTAGTTCTTTTTTGAACCCTGTTATAGTCTTGGCCTTCACAACAATTAGTAAAAGTGAATTAATTTCCAGCTGTCTGTCTTAAATGGCTGAATAATTTGGGGGCAGGGGAGAGGGAGTCAAAAACACAAAATCCGCTTTAAACAGGAACCAGGCCTGGAAAAATTTCAGCCCAGAAGGGGGGAGAGTTTTATAAAGCTGAGTGACTGAAAATGGTGGTTATCATGGAAATGCTGAAGTAACCCTAACTATAGTCGCTCTCATGCAAGTGGTACCATAAAACTTCCTAATTTAAAATGCAAAAAAAAAAGCTCTTTGGGAATGTATCTGCAGGCCAGAGGTAGAAGTGTAGAGAGTGAACAGGAGTTGTCCATGTGGAGCTAGGATTTGAGTCAGCCCAAGTGAGAAGCTGACACACACCACTGTGTGCAGTTCCAGTGCTTTACAAGAGATTCCATCAGTGTCAGACATGTGACCACCCCTACCCCAAAGGACTTGCACTCTAACTGCACAATCAAAGGCTCTCTGTATCAAACAGGACTTGCACTGAGTGAGATTTCTTCACAATTCTTTGGCCTCATCATGCCATTGATTAAAAAAAAAAAAAAAATTAAAGCAGAACTTCCCTGCAGACTTCATTGTGGAGTTTGGCTTTAAAATCAATGGGATGAAGAGAGCCTTTTGTTTGGCAGTTAAACAGTGTTAGACCCCTATGTGTTAAGCTTGCATGTCTGTTTTTAATCCTGGATGTAAGAATTGTGACAGCCAAGCAATGAGGTTCCACATATGGACCTCAGGATAGTGGCCTTGTGCTTGCTGATTCAAAACCTGATACAGCTGGTCTGTGTGCCCTAGAAATCTGACATAAGTGAAAAATCAGAGTTTTTAAAAAAAAAAAAAAAAAAAAAATGTACAATGGAGCAAGAAGGTCTTTGATAAAGAAAGATCCAATATCTTTGTGCTTGGGTAGATCAAAATGTTTTTAAAACCTTAAATATTGCTTTTATGGAACCTCCAAACACATACATTGCAAAATATCACAGTGATAGAACTATCGAGATTACCATTAAGTCTGACACATGAAGTTTTAATGTAACTGTTCTGATCAGAAAAAACTACTTTCTGAAGTTATCATGATGTAGTGAATTTGGTCTTCATCTTTCTCTAGCTCTGGCCTGTAAAACTTGGGTTTTCTTCTCCTTATGAGGGGGTGCTGGTATGTACAAGATCTGATGTGTTTATAGTGCATGGTTAATTCTCCTATGGCACCACAGCATGATGGGACATTTGCTGCTTATTATAACTTACGTGGTATGAAATAGATTTCAAAACATTCCAGACTGCATGCATCACTGCAGCCCTTTCCCCAAAATGCATGCACTGCTACTGTCCAATTCCTTCCTCACTTCACCATATCTTATTAATGAAGTTCTAACCTGTGCTCATACTGAATGGAACAAGAATTTGTAGTTAACTCTCACAGCTAAACAAGTGTTGGCAAACTTACTCTCTTCATTGAAAAATGTGAAAAAAGAAAAATGTTAAAACAAATTAGGTGAATTTAAACTTTCAAGGCAAATTAAAGCTACTGTGTGGCCTATTCAAAGATACCTGTATATATGGAATGGATATCTAACACCCCCCTTCACTACTTCTGTGGGAGCCCTTCACTTGCCCTACCTTCACCTGCCCACCTTTTATAACTAACTTTCTGTCCAGACGGTAGTGTGAGATATCCTACTCCTGATCATGAAGCATAACACATCCAACTTTCTTACAGAGTAAAAGCCCCCAAGACAGGGGAAATGACAACAGCTTCCCTGAGCTGGGATCACTGCAGGAGGAAGACGAGGTGTCTGATGTTGATAATCGGGAAAAGGAGATTCTGATAGAACGCATACAGTCAATAAAAGAGGAAAAGTGAGTCCCAGCTTCATATTTCTAATTAAATCCATTGAGCTTATGCCTCGTGTCCTGGGAGGCAACACAGCATGCTGCTTTACTTCTGTGTTGCATTTCAAACATAATTTGCAAAGTCAGAATGGAGAAGAGGCAGTAAAAGGTAACAGGCAAAGGAAATATTTTCAGGTGAAATTTGGTGACGTATAGGTGCAGGACTGCTTTGCTTCTAACGTCTGCTCTACTTAGAATAGTTCATGTCAGCAACATTGGTAAATATTGTAAGTCAATGACTTTCTGGAGTGCTATGATCTATATGTGTTTGATGCAGGGAAGACATAACTTACCGATTACCTGAGCTTGACCAGCAGGGCTCTGATGAGGAAAATCTAGACTCTGAGACCTCAGCGAGCACGGAGAGTCTGCCAGAGGACCGAACAGGGCGGCTGGATACTGAAGGTCAGTATTAAGGTAGTATGTGCTCTTTTTTTTACCCTCTACATTATTTCATATTTTACATATTTTGTGACATCTGGTCAGAACCAGTCATGTCAATTTACATTTTTTAAAATGCACTTTAACTTCCAAGTTGCTTTTACTTTCTTTAAAGGAACCATGCTGTCTGAAATCCACTGTCATGGTCGGAGCCGCAGTGTGCCTGCCAAAGACTCTTGCGGAGGGTCCAACGTTTCTCTTCCACTGGCCTCCACAGTCTCCTCAGTTACAAGGCGCAGACCATCATCAATGCTGGTCAAGATGAAAGTCCCCTGCCGAAATCCAGTGATGCCGACAGCAAATATAAAACTTCCGTATGGGATTACCAAAATGACAGAATCCCAGGGCAGAACACTGGCTGAAGAGTCTCAGCCAGTGGTGAGACGGAGGGACCGGCTAGCGAGGCGAACTGATAAAATTCACTCCATATACATTGCACAAGGGTCTGTGGTGGCCCAAACTCAGGAACCTTTGGACGAATATGAACCAACAGCAAAAGTGAAGCGGAGGTTTTCAGACCCTTACTCACACATTTCATGCATAGATGAATAAAATATTTAAAATGTTGGAATTTTTTAAAAATTGGGACCACAACTTTTAGCTCTGACCCTCCGTTAAGGACTGTAAACTTGTGCACTTGCGCTAAGCAGTCACTGGAGTCGCAGTCTGGAACTCTCAGCACTCTAAGGGTTAAGCATGGTTGCGTAAAACAAACAATATCCTGCTATTTGTAAACAAATTAAAAGAAACTGGTGGGGGAGGGGGAAAGTAGAATCTAAATCTGCTTGGGTCAGAGTAAAATACAGAGACTTGAGTCTGCAGGAAGTGACCTTAGTTTCTCCTGCTGTGCCTTTTTGTATTTGCTTACGATGGGCTCTAATAGGTCCGAAGGTGAGTTAGAGTCCCTAGGTTTTGCCTTACTCCATTTTTTTGTATGTTTTATGACAAGTTCCTTTGTCGTTTACAGAACTGTTAATGTAATAGCCTTAACTCAGACCAAAAATATATCAAAATGTTTATTAATACATTGCACTTTTTAAAAATACATGTGTTAGGTTATCAGTGTCCTATTGCTTAAGTGTCTGCCCTTTCCAGAGAGCCCTTTAAGTAGGAGAGAAGACACTTGATTCTGACCAAAAGTGGATCTGCTTCCCTGAGATTTGGATGCCATTTCCCACCACTTCCATAAAAGGATTTGGAGATGGTTCCGCAGGGTAAATACTGATCATCAAAGGCCATGTAACCATGGAATGTTTCTGAGAGTTCAGTGTTTTGTGTACAAGTACAACCGCATTGCTAAGCAAATGCAGATGTCGCAGTGGGCAACTCTGTGCAAGGCTTTGTTCAGCATATGTTGTGTATCACAATGCTGCAATAGTCACTGAGGGTCAGGCATGAGAACATGCAAGCACAAACAGTTTCTAAAACTTGGGCCACGTGAGTTGGGCTTAGTTTACCATTCAGTCTCTCCTCTACCAATGTGAACTGGGAGTGTAGATTGGGCAGCAGATTTTCTGGCTGATATATGAGGAAGTCTGCTTACTGGCTCTAGTCAGGAATCCCCTCCAGTCTCCTCATTGAAAATTTTGAAATTTTAGCCCCCCCATCCCCCAAAAAAACAACCACCTCACAACATTTTGATTTGGAAATGCTGTTATGGTGGTTCACGGGAATTATAGTTTGGGTGCCTCAGTGCCCTGCTCCTTAAAGACTGATGTGACTATATCTCCTATGATATACCAGGATGTCTTGGTGGGAAAGGTCATGCATTACAGCAGTCACATAGCTGTAGGGCATCACAGGAGAAGTAGTCTAACTGGAGAGCCTGCCCCAGATTGAAGAATGGAAGCACAGGGGACCTAGGGTGACCAGACAGCAAGTGTGAAAAATCGGGATGGGTGGGGGGTAAATAGGAGCCTATACATGAAAAAGACGCAAAAATCAGGACTATTCTTATAAAATCGGAACATCTGGTCACACTAAGGGGACCTAAACTACAACTCTCATGTACTTCTGAATAGAAATTCTTCAGTTTTCAGACTTGCACTAAAAAAAATCAAAATTTTCCACAGAATGCAGATACTTTTTACAAAAGAAATTAACTGAAAACCCAATTTTCCATGCAAAGAAGTCTTGATGGAGAACATTCAGCCAGTCCAGCTGCTTTATTGTAATTTAAACGTGCTGCTGTAACAATTAGTGATGAAGAAACATATGTTCCACCCTGTATTTAGAGCTGCTGTTGGGTCAGGGGGGAGTGCACACTGACATAAAAAGGCTCTCTGGTAGACCCTGGCATGAGGAGTTTGCGGCTCTAAAGTTTAGAGGTGAGCCGGAAAACTCAAATACCATATTTCACTAACTTTACAACAAGGTGCTGAATGCCCCCGTCAGCCAGGTAGGGAGGGTATCATGAACAAAAACTGGGCTGCTTTTTCTTGGCATATGACATGAAACTAGTGGGCCTAATTTAAAAAACAAAAACTCTATCTCCCATCTGAGATCAGAACAAAATTAGCCCCCATGGTGTTGAGTAACCATTTTCTTCTGCTGTGCACTATCAGGCAGCCCTAAGCACAAATTGAGGCAGGCTAGTAAGACTCTTTAAAGTATCTTCCATATGCCTTGAAAGGTTTGTTTTAATATATGGAAATGACCATGCCTTTTATAAACTGGACTAACCTCATCCTGTTCTTGCTTGCCATGTGTGGATTCTGTGTGGAGGAGCAGTGTCACATCACCATGCATATGATGGAGCAGAACCTAGATGGCCACAATGAAAGTGAATATCACAGGAATAGAACAAATCCAAAAAGAAAAGGAGTACTTGTGGCATCTTTGAGACTAACCAATTTATTTGAGCATGAGCTTTTGGGAGCTACAGCTCACTTCAGCGGATGCATACTGTGGAAACTGCAGAAGACATTATATACACAAAGACCATGAAACAATACCTCCTCCCACCCCACTCTCCTGCTGGTAATAGCCCATCCAAAGTGACCACTCTCTTTACAATGTGTATGATAATCAAGGTGGGCCATTTCCAGCACAAATCCAGGTTTTCTCACCCCCCCCCCTTTTTTCCAAAAACGACACACACAAACTCACTCTCCTGCTGGTAACAGCCGGAGAGTGGGGTGGGAGGAGGTATTGTTTCATGGTCTCTGTGTATATAATGTCTTCTGCAGTTTCCACGGTATGCATCCGCTGAAGTGAGCTGTAGCGCACGAAAGCTCATGCTCAAATAAATTGGTTAGTCGCTAAGGTGCCCCCAATCCTCCTTTTCTTCTTGCGAATACAGACTACCAGGCTGTTACTCTGAAACCAGAACAAATCCAGTCTGGCTTGGTGCCGTTAGGGGCTGACCCCTCTCCGTGTGTTCGGTACTGTACAGCTAGGCCTAAGGGCGAGTGGACAGACAACGCCACCCCGCTAGTCTACGAGATCAAGAGCGAGTGGGTGTTCTACCCTCCGGGAACCCCAGCTACTTCGCCGGGGAGGACTGTCTGAAGGTGGTAGTGAAGAAACATGTTTTAAGGAGGAATTTAGAAGAATTTTCTCCGAAGTGAGGAGAATTATGCAGCTGCTTCCTCGCCGCGACCAGCAGGCCTGGGAGCTGGGTAAATGAACCAGGCTGCAGCTCAGGTTTAAACCTGTTTCGGTGTTAAACGCCTGTGCGGTGCACTGCCTTACCTCCTGCGGGACGGGGGTTTTCATGGCCGGGGGCAGTAGCCGGGGGGCAATCGAGCCTGCGTCAGCCCCGGCCGGCTCCCGGCTGCCTGATGCTCCAGCTGCCGGCGGCGGGCCGTTAAGGGGAAGAGGAGAGCGGGCAGCTCCGCCGCAAGGGGGCGCCGCCGTGCCGCGCCTGCGCTGGGTACTGCCCCGGGCTGGGCCCGCGCCCTCCTGCCTCGCTCCCGGCTGCCGCGCTCCGGCCGTCCCGCGCCAGCCCCTGCCACGCGCCGCGCTGCGGGGGCCGGGCCGGGCCCTGCGCTCCGCTGACGTGTCCGGGGGCGGGGCCCCACCCCTGCCACGTGGAGGCCGCGGCCGCTGTTCGCGTTGACCCGGAAGTGGAGTGTTCGCGCGCCGGGTTCCGGTTCCGGGTCGGAGCGATGGCGGCCACTCGGCTGGAGCTGAACCTGCTGCGGCTGCTGAGCCGCTGCGAGGCGCTGGCGGCCGAGAGGCGGGAGCCGGACGAGTGGCGGCTGGAGAAGGTGCCGCGCGGGAGCGCGGGTTTCGGGGCCTGGCCGGGAGGCGGCGTCCCCGGCAGTCTCCAGCCCCGCCCGGTGCCGCTGGCCCCTGGCGCTCGCTGGGGAGCGGAGCCCCCGCCCCGGGCTGCCCCTCGCCTGCACGGGAGCCGGGGACAGGGGGCTCCGCGTCCCGCCCCGGGCTGTGCCTCCTGCTTTCCCGCGAGCGGGGCCCCGGCTCCTTCCGTTGCCTGCGCCCTCGAGCGAAGGCGAGAACCCGCCCCAGCCCCGCCGTGGTGCCCTGGCGGCTGCCCAACGCCCCCGGCCCGGGCGCCCTCCGGCCTGCAGCGCGGGAAGCTCTTTTAGCTCTTCCTCTCCCGAGGGTCCCCCTGGAACGTAACGCGGCCGTAGACGCCCTGTTGTGGCTGCCGCAGTAGCTGACCAAGTATGGAGGGTGGAATCTCCTTCCTTAGAGGTTTTTAAGGCCCAGCTTGACAAAGCCCCGGCTGGGATGATTTAGCTGGGGATTGGACTCGATGCCCTCCTGAGGTCCCTTCCGACCCTGATCTTCTGTGACTGGATTTTGCAAGTGGGACGGTAGCGGCACAGCTCTGCCTGGCTAGATTATCCCATTCTTTAGGCTGGGAGCAGGAGCTGGTCCTTTTCCTGGTGGTGTGCAGGCCCTCGTTTGATGAAGTGACCAAAACAGCTTGATGAGCCATTTTCCCTGCAGACTTCTCAGAGGGATGCGGATGCTGTTTCTTTGAACCGCTTTGCCTATGCGATAGCGGAACGTCATGGTCTTATTCGTAAACCTTAACATGGTCTTGTAAATGCAGTGGTTACCCTGGGAGCTGCAAACTATGTGGTGGCTGGGAGGAGATACTATTTGGCAGAGAGCTTCCTTTGAGTCAGGTTGGCTGTAAGAGAAATCTCATGTTTCTGGTCTTTGATGTTTCCTTGGAAGATGTTCTCTTTCCCTGCCAGAGTATCGGTCTTCTGTGACTGAAATGTCCAGGGTTGTGGGTAGGCTGGTGTATTTAGTTTCCTTGGCTAGAGCCCAGTCTTTCTGACTTAGAGATACTCTTCAGCTTTATTAAGATGAAATCTAATATAGGTGTCCTTGGACTTAGTATTGAAGCAGAATTTAAAACCACATCATGTTTTCTCTTGGAAATTTCTTCAGCTTTATTCAGTGAGATTGTTATGTTGTTAAATCTGAGGAATTTTTTTTATGTATGCTGTGTTCTACTTGTATTGGTGCCAAGATATTAGCGAGACAAGGTGGGTGTGGTAATATCTTTTATTGGACCAACTTCTGTTGGTGAGAGAGACAAGCTTTTGCTGTTACACAGAGCTCTTCTTCTGGTGTGGGAAGCTTCTAGCTTGTCTCTCTCACCAACAGAAATTGGTCCAATAAAAGATATTACCGCACCCACTTTGTGTGTCAGATTTTTTGTTAGATCGTTGGTTGTTTGACTTGCTTCACTGTAGTGTTTCCCTTGGGCCTTCGTAAATTTACTGAATGTCGGCCTTTCAGAATTGTCTAATTTACTCTGAACTATACTTTTGTGAAGAAAGGAGATGTTAATCTGCCAGGATTTAAAGGATCTTTGTTTAATCATCCTGGCTGTGGCCACTGGATGTCACCCTTACTCCACACACGTAGCGGACCCCTCTTCTTGTATAAGAACCCTATTGTGATAGCCAGACTACCTGCTTTCGTATGAGGAGATGGAGGTTCAAAGTTAGGGGAGTCCTGCTCTCCAAAAACCAAGTACTATCTTGTTTTCCCTGAGAGGGAAATTAGATACAACTTGCCCAACTTTTTCCTAGAAAAGTTGAATAAGAGCAGTAGGCAATTCTCTGCCCCAGTGTAAGCAAGAATATTCCAATATGTCGGTCAAAAAAGCAAACTGGATATTAGGAATCATAAGACTGAGAATATCTTATTGCCCTTCTATAAATCCATGGTACACCCACATCTTGAATACTGCATACTGATGTGGTCTCCTCATCTCAAAAAAGATACACTGGCATTAGAAAAGGTTTTAAAAAGGGCAACTAAAATGATTAGGGGTTTGGAACGGGTCCCATATGAGGAGAGATTAAAGAGGCTAGGACTTTTCAGCTTAGAAGAGCGGAGACTAAGGAGGGATATGATAGAGGTATATAAAATCATGAGTGGTGTGGAGAAAGTGAATAAGAAAAAGTTATTTACTTGTTCCCATAATATAAGAATTAGGGGTCACCAAATGAAATTAATGGGTAGCAGGTTTAAAACAAAGTAAAGGAAGTTCTTCTTCACACACGCACAGTCAACCTGTGGAAATCCTTACCTGAGGAGGTTGTGAAGGCTAGGACTATAACAGGGTTTAAAAGAGAACTGGATAAATTCATGGAGGTTAAGTCCATTAATGGCTATTAGCCAGGATGGGTAAAGAATGGTGTTCTAGCCTCTGTTTGTCAGAGGGTGGAGATGGATGGCAGGAGAGAGATCACTTGATCGTTACCTGTTAGGTTCACTCCTTCTGGGGCACCTGGCATTGGCCACTGTCAGTAGACAGGATACTGGGCTGGGTGGACCGTTGGTCTGATCCAGTCTGGCCGTTCTTATGTGTGTGGCCTGTATAATTAATGTGCACACACCCCTTGCACGTCAGTGCTTTGTTGGCCTGGGGGGAGAGATCTTGCTGCTCTAAGGAAGTTGAGGAACCCATATCAAAATAGCATCTGGGAACCTCTGGTTTATGCTGAATGTCACACCACTTTTATCCTGTAGCTTGTGGTATAGCAAGGCTTTGCAGTGTGCATTCATGTTTGAAGTAGATATGTGGTACTTCATAAGGCACAAAAGCCTTTGCCTAGAGGTACAATTTCGTGGCTTACAGATAGATGAGACACACCCGCAAATTAATCAGCATCACTCCATGGCTTCTGTCGTTGTGATAAATAAAGCAGACGGTTGTGGGAACATGTATGCTATTCAGACCATTGCTAGAATTCCCCTTTGAGAAGGAGTTTTAAGATTTGGGAATAAACTTCAAAGCAATGTGTTTACAGCTTGGATCATATTCCACACTCTGACCTTGGTCAGTGTAGTGAGGAGACTTCTGAGAGCCAGCAGTGCGGGTATTGCTTCTCTCATGTCAACTGTTCCTCTGTAGTCTCAACATTGCACCTGGGAGCCAGAGAGCTGTTTCCTGGAAGGGACTCCCTTCCACTTGATCTTGTCTTGGTAATTGGCCTTGTTGCCTTAGTTTTTTGTTTTGTTTGCTTTGCCAGTTTCCTTCCAGGCATATGAGTTCCTGTTCATTTGCTGCTGCAGGGGCGCTTTAATAGGATGTACTGGATGGAAACTGGACATGAACCTCTCTCAGCAGGAAATGTAAAGGGGATGGTGTCCCCATGGGACGGTGACTGCAGCCAGATGGGCATCACTTCACTAATCCATAGTCTAACTTGCCCAGTTATAATGGTTTCCTATTGGCAGCTTTCTTTCTCTGCCAGAAGGAACTGGTTGGTTGTGCCATGTGGGTGAGGCTGTTTATGGAAACAAAAAGTTCAGTGACTATGGACGGTAAACTATGGGCTGGCAGGGCAGACGTTTGCCTGTTCAGAGAGTTGCAGAGCTCAGTCCTGCTGCTTGGAAGAAGGACCTTTCTATTTAGCAAAAAGAAAAGGAGGACTTGTGGCACCTTAGAGACTAACCAATTTATTAGAGCATAAGCTTTCGTGAGCTACAGCTCACTTCCTCAGATGCATATCGTGGAAACTGCAGCAGGCTTTATATATACACAGAGAATATGAAACAATACCTATTCCCACCCCACTGTCCTGCTGGTAATAGCTTATCTAAAGTGATTTCCAGCACAAATCCAGGTTTTCTCACCCTCCACCCCCCCACACAAATTCACTCTCCTGCTGGTGATAGCCCATCCAAAGTGACAACTCTTTACACAATGTGCATGACAATCAAGCTGGGCTATTTCCTGCATAAATCCAGGTTCTCACATCCCTCCCACCCCCATACACACACATGGGGGTGGGGGGGATGTGAGAACCTGGATTTATGCAGGAAATAGCCCAGCTTGATTGTCATGCACATTGTGTAAAGAGTTGTCACTTTGGATGGGCTATCACCAGCAGGAGAGTGAATTTGTGTGGGGGGGTGGAGGGTGAGAAAACCTGGATTTGTGCTGGAAATCACTTTAGATAAGCTATTACCAGCAGGACAGTGGGGTGGGAATAGGTATTGTTTCATATTCTCTGTGTATATATAAAGCCTGCTGCAGTTTCCACGATATGCATCTGAGGAAGTGAGCTGTAGCTCACGAAAGCTTATGCTCTAATAAATTGGTTAGTCTCTAAGGTGCCACAAGTCCTCCTTTTCTTTTTGCGAATACAGACTAACACGGCTGTTACTCTGAAACCTTTCTATTTAGGTCTTTCTCCAACTCGCAGTACCTAAAATCTACTGAAAAGATGCCTTATTCCTGCTGAAGTGAAGATGATGTGACCATTGTCCCCTTAGACATCAGTGAACTGTTCAGTGGAGCATCTGGTGGTTGGGATGGGAACCTGAAGTGAAAACCCTTCAGTTTTGCCTACCACGCCATCAGGGTGCCAAAGTCTTCAGCTGCCTTCTACCCAGCTGCCAAAATCTCTAGTGTCCTTCCCTGACCGCGTTCACAGCACATGCAATACATGTGTGCACACTCAGTGCAAAAGTGTGGCAGTAAAACCTTGGACACCATAAAAAGTGAATAATAAGGAATTCTGTACTGACTTCATTATTCATTTTTATAGTTAATTCAGTAACTCCTCTCCCTCACTTCCAATTTACATGAAGTTGCAGAATTCAGATTCCAAGACCAGAAGGGACCATTGTGATCATTTATTCTGCACTACAGCTCTCAGAAACCAGAGAGCCTCACAGCAGGATTCCAGTCCAGTTTGCTTCAAATTCCATGAGTGGAATTCTAAAGGGTCATTTCCAATTTAAAAAATCACTGTCTGAAATATTTGTACCTGCTAATATTACTACTTATACATAGTCACTATATCTGAAAAATTAAGAGTATTTTCAGTGTGTGTTGGGAGTCTTTCATAAGAACATTACAGCCATACTGGGTCAGACCAAAGGTCCATCCAAGCCAGTATCCTGTCTTTGGTCAGTGGCCAATGCCAGGTGCACCAGAGAGAATGAATAGAACAAGCAATCATTAAATGATCCATTCCCTGCTGCCCACTCCCAGCCTCTGGCAAACAGAGGCAAGGGGCACCATTCCTGCCCATCTTGGCTAATAGTCATTGATGGACTTATCGTCCATGAATTTATCTAGTTCTTTTTTGAACCATTATAGCCTTCACCTTCACAACATCCTCTAACAAAGAGTTCCACAGGTTGACTGTGCATTGTGTAAAGAAATACTTCCTTGTGTTTGTTTTAAACCTGCTGCCTATTCATTTCATTTGATGACCCTTAGTTCTTGTGTTATGAGAAGGAGTAAATAACACTTCCCTTATTTACTTTCTCCAACACTGTATATGTTGGTGCAGTCAGTTTGTTGTCACCCCTCTGGTCAGTGTGTGTCTTCAGCACTGCAATAGTGGAGGAGAAACTCTTTTGTAAAAAATGTTGTGAAATCACAGAAGTTGGCAGGGAGCCTCAAGGGCAGGTATAGCATCTGAAACTTGCTAACTCGGTTTTTGCATCTTAGATTTCAAGCTGATGGTTGCTGTTCTTGGAGGCTTATTTCCATTTGTTGGAAGGAAATTTTGCTTTGAGAGTCCAGTTGTATGCCTTGTTAGCCTGCTATTAGATAGAGAGTGGGGGGAAGAGATGCTGAGAGTAGTCTACAGTACTTAGTTTTATTAATTCATAAGTGCCATTGATAAGATCAGGCTGCTAGACTCTGCATTTCCTTAACCTGTCTCCTGGTGATGATCCTCTCATTAAGACTGTAAGATGCAGACTCTAAAGAGTGTGTATGTGTGAGAGTCCGATATAACTTTGTACATCTGGCTTTTAAAAACAAGCCACATTAACCCAGGTAAAAACAATATTGGACGATGCTTTCTTTGAAAACAATGACAATCCTCATTATCATTAGTGCTTTATATCCGCACTGCCTTTAGCATTTGCCACACTGCTTCCTGTTAATCCTGACTCTTACAACTGTTTTTTTTTTAGTATGTAGGTGCTCTCGAAGAGATGCTCCTTGTATTAAAGAAACACTCAAGGTGAGATGCCGTCTCTGAGACGGAGGTTGGAAGGAAAACATGTGTGTTCTTTTTCAAGTAACCTCTTAGGTGGGAAATAGGCACAACCCAGGAACACTGAAGCTGTGGGACACTCGGGACTGTGAGGATAGCAGAATGGTTTGTGCTTAGGGGATGCCCTTTGTAGTTATAGCCCTAGAGCTCACTTAGCTCTGCTGGTTTTTTTGCTGTTAGGATGGTGTGTGAATATCGGTAAAGACAGCTCCGGGACTGTTGTTTCACTTACGTTGCAGGAGCACTGAAAGGCCCCATTTATGACCTGAGCCCCATTGTGCTGCACAAACCTACAGAAAGGCATGGTCCCAGCCCCAAAGCCCTTAACAGTCTATTCAGACAAGCCAGACAGGTGGCATAGAAGTGTCAAAATGCTGTATTGGGTAATTTAAATGAAGAAGCCTCCAACGTTTCCCAGGTGCTCCAGCAGTCTGCATTGCCGGCATTGCTCTCGCGCGCCTCCCTGCACTCTGCCATCCCCATGGGAAACCATGCAAGTGTCACCAGAAAAGGTGCAACTGCAGCAGCAGCATGGCAAGCTACAACCCCGTCCCTCACGCACCAACCTGAGCTGCTGCATGTCAGCCCTGTTCTAGAGGGATGATACGTGATCATTCTGCCCAGTTCAATCCAGTGTCCTTCAGACATTACGAGTGAGGGTGACCCTAGCTCTAAGCTGTTTCTGCTGGAAAATGCTGCTTAATCTCTTGACTGTTCCACGTGCATGTGACTTTCTGAAATACTTGCAATCGGACATACTGACTCTCCTGGCTTTCATGGTTTCTTTTGACTCTTGCAGCAAGCCTGCCCCTGAACTGCTGAATGAATACTCCCGCAAAGTGGACTTCTTAAAGGGAATGTTAGAAGCTGAAAAATTGGTAAGAACCTTCTGTCCAGCCTGAAGTGACTTACCAAGCGTTTGGTTTTTTGTCTGTCCGTCTGTCTGCACCACATCTCACAGCAATAAGCAGGTGTCTTAGTGCACCCACGCACAACCTTCGCTCAAAATCACGAGTGATGTGTCTTGGGAACTTGTCGTCTGTTAAGTGTAAGGGGTTGATATTTAGAGTTATAAACTTTCTCCCCACCCCTCAGAGAACCACCAAGAAGGCAAATGTTTCTTCTATGATTTATGGTGTCCCCTTCACCTTTGAGCTGAGAGCTTTTGGGGGAAGGCTGTCTTTGTACAGTGCTGCATATGTCTGCTGAGCTATGGACTGCTGAAGAGCTCTGCTGCAATTAGACTGGATTGAGACTGTGCTGTCATGCTCTCTCGCTCACCCTCCATTCTGTGGGAAGTAGCAGCAGAAGAGCTCCCTGGTTATTCTCTAGCCTCCTCTGCAGAGCACAAGATTAATTTGGCCCTCTCTTTATAGTCGTCATCTGCAGAAAAGGCCCTGGCAAATCAGTTCCTGGCTCCCGGCCGAACTCCCACTACAACCAAAGAGCGAACCCCAGCAACTAAAATGGTTCATCTGCAGACAAAGGCTCGCTACACGGGCAAGATGAGGAGTGAGCTGCTTGGTACGGTAAGTTACGTTCTGCTGCTGGCCTTTTGCTACTGCTAGTTCGAGAGGGATCTGCCGCCTCAGCCAGCTGCTGCCCTGGCACTGCCCTTCCAACCTGAAAGTGACCCTGCCTAGTAGCAGTGCTCAGCCATCTAGTTCCAGCATGGGGGTAGGAGCAGAGCCAAGGGGAATCGTGTAGCCTCTGGTGAAATGGAATCTCAAAAACATCTTAAAGTACCATGCTTTTAGGCCCCGTGTACAGAGGCTACAACCAGCCCTCTCCCTGGGAGAGCACGGATTCAGCTGGCAGCATGAGTGCAGAGGACTGGACTAGATGACCTCTTGAGGTCCCTTCCAGTTCTATGATTCTGTGCTGCCCTTCAGAGGGCTGAGCTACAATTATGAGCCTGGGCTCTCTCCACCTCTTGTGCTGGACTCTTGGAGAGCCGGCCCCTGCTTCATGGTGTTGGAGTTTCTGATTGGAAGTGTTGGGAACAGAGGATACTCTAGGGCACCGGGGTTGCTTGATGCAAGGCTGCAGGTCACTTCATCTGCCCATGTGTAATCTTACTGTGTTTCTCTCTCCTCTCCTCTCCTCTGTATCTCCAGGATCCCTTGTCTGTCAATGGTAAGTTTATATCAAAGTAGATGGCTGGAATGTGTGTGGGGAGGAGGAAGGGGAAGAACAAGGGGTGACAAATCTTGCCTGACGAGCCAGAGCATGCTCCGTTTTTTTTGCTAGCCTGGAACTCTTCTTGTGAACCACTACATAAAGCAACTAAGTGCCTGGTTGGTTACTGAGATTGCAGTAGCTCCCAGTTTGGATCAGGCACCCATTGGGCTAGGTTCTGTATAGTTGCAGTCTCTGCCCTGAACAGTTTACAATCCTAATTTAGGACTAGAGGCAACAAGTCAAGCTTTTGCCAGAAGCTGGGAATGGGTGACAGGGGATGTATCACTAATGATTACCTGTTCTGTTCATTCCCTCTGGGGCACCTGGCATTGGTCACTGTCAGAAGACAGGATACTGGGCTAGATGGGCCTTTGGTCTGATCCAGTATGGCCGTTCTTATGTTCTTAATGTTACCTATGACACTGCATGACACCAGAACATGTCTGTCTGTCTGTCTCCCATTGGGAGGCAAGGCTGTCTAAACCCTTGTTACCTGGTGCAGACACCCAGACAGATTTAAACCTCTTCTCTCCCCTGCCCCCCCGTACCTCTTACAGAGTCTTTAGTTTTGTTTCTACAGTTTTCAATTATACCTGCTTAGTTTCCTGGTGCAACAGCTTTCCACAAGAGAGCCAGGCCTGGAGGTTTATCTTCTGCTAAAATTCAAACTTTTTTTTTTTCCGCAGAGTCTGAAGAGCTAAATTTAAGGAAACGGAAGTAAGTCATAGTTTAATATTTTGACTCTTTGTGATGGGGAAGCAAGGGCCTTTGACTCCTGAATGTACTTTATTAACTCAGCTAGAAAGGTTTTAATGCCCATTTGAAGAAGCAAACGTAAGTGGTTTCTTATTAGATGTTTTAATAAACTGATGCTCTGAATTCTCTTGCCATCTAATCAGATTTGTGAGCTGTAGTGCAGCTCTGACATCACCTAGTGGTGATCTAAAAACCATTGAGAACAGTCCATAACAACACCCAATGAGTCCTACATTTCCTCCCTTGTGCTCTGCAGAGGCCTTGCATCTGAAGAGAAGCAGTCAGCAACCGATCTGGATGCTGTGTTACAGCATCATCGCAGCATGCAGGAGAAGCTGGCTGAAGAAATGTTGAGTTTGGCTCGCAGTCTCAAAAACAACACCCTGGCAGCACAGAATGTTATTAAACAAGATAACCAGGTAGCACAGATTGCAGTGCAAGAAACTATTCAGATTCTCAGTATTGCAATCCATAACACTAATGTGCCAAGATATGGGGTAAACTGGAATATCTGTAACTTAATTATAAATGTGACTGGAGCTGGAAGGACCTGTCAGCATCCTCCATAGTGCAACTATAGTCTCTTCAGTTTTGTAATCAATAGCCATATCTTTGAAACCTGGATGCCTGATGTAAAAGTAGTGGGACTCTCAGGTTCTGAGCACCCACAAATCCTGCTGAAGTCGGTTGGAGTTGCCGGTACTTGACACCTTTGACAATCGGATGCCTACAGATGGCTTCAGGGGCCCTATCTTTAACTACTCAGGTTTGAAAACTGCGGGGTTTAGTACTTATGGCTTGCTCAATCATCTCTTCTCCATGATTGAAATATGGCTCCTACTGTTTAGGCTACATCAACACAACTTGGCTTAATCAATGACAAGCACTAAAATGTCGTCTTTCTCGTCTTGCAATCAAATCTTACTTACAGCTTGCTCTTTTTTGTTCCCTAGACATTGTCTCACTCTCTCAGGATGGCAGACCATAACTTTGAGAAGCTGAAGGATGAATCTGAACGCCTTGAGCAGCATGCAAAGAAATCTGTCAACTGGCTGCTCTGGATAATGTTAATTGTAGTTTGTTTTATTTTTATTAGCATGATCCTCTTTATCAGAATTTTTCCTAAACTCCGATAATGTGTACAGCCTACAGGAGCAACAGGTAGAAAGCTAGACAGTATGTGACACTCTGCCCATTCCCAGCAAGTCTCTTTGACCAGTTTGGTAAGTACTCACTGTAAGCAGTGACCTACCTCTGATCATATCCTGAAGGGGGTCACCAGGGGCCTACTCCTCCATCCCTTCCTTGTGCTCTGACTGGAGTTGGTGAGACACCTTGTGAACAGGTTCCTAAGTTGGGTCCCTTGATATCCCTTTTGCTTGACTAATATGGTGGTTTCTTGAGAAAGAAACTGCAATAAAGATGGCACTTTCAGTGGAATATCCCTAGAAATAGATCCCTCCAGGTGCCTTGGTAGATATCTGCTGTCCACTTGTGATGTGGCTAAGGCAAATGCTATCGTTCCTTTATAAGGGAGTATACTTTCATTGGAACAGTACACAATTGAAGGATTAAAGACCATATTTGCTCTTTAGAAACCCACTGACTTTAACAGGACCCTTGCTGCAATTGTCTTTGTAACCAGCCTGTAGCAGGTATGGAGGGAGCATTGTTATTGAGTGGGCCCCCTTGAGTCAGAGTAGGCAAGAAGGAAAATTAACTTCACAACCTTGCCTTCCCGCCTATTGGACTCTGGTCACGGAAGTCTCCTGAAGCCTAGATTTATGGGAGAAGATGGAGGTTGGAAGCATCTAGTTTGGGAAGCCTGAATAAACCGGCTCATCTCCTCTTACAATCACAAACCCTAACATGCAACCAAAGTACAGAGCATGTCATTTACCTTTATTCCATTCCTTCAGGAAGCAGCTGATGGTGGCTGTTCAGCCCTGAACATGCAATGTACTCTTCAGACTGTGCAGACCCTGCCTGCCTATGCATCTTGTTGCTTCACTGTAAAATGAGAGTCGAGGAAGTTGGTCTCTCTTTAAATAAGGCATTTACTTAAGGAAAATATCAGCCAGTATCTTCTGGGCTGGGCTTATTTGCATGTTTGCCTTCCTTAACTCTTATTGTTTTTCTAGTGGAAGATACCCTGAAGTTTTCAGCCACATTCTGCTCTTGATGAAGTGCTGGCTTGCTGTACTGGATGAAAAAGAGAGCAGTGTAATCATCCCACCCAACCTGCTCATAAAGAGAGAGTGTGAGATTCTGTCTCTCTTGCCCTAACTTTTAAAGCATCAGTACTGCAAAGTGCCTGCTTTCACTTCAGTTTAAACCATGCTCCGTATTACAAACTGTTACTGTTGGTATTCTGTATATTGCTGTCTATTTTGTACAAGTTTATATTGGTTTCTCTTTGACTTATTTATTACTATATGATTTTCATAATAAGAAGCAACTGCCGTCTTCTCTCTATATATAGCAAGTGAATGTTGCACAGTACTATATTGCAGCTTCTGGGGTGATATTTATTCCTGCAGATCGTATAGATTTAAGAGCAAACCCATCCACAGTAGAATGTGTACCTTCTAATGTCACACACATCCTCCTTAATCGCTTCATGTTGTAAGAAAACTGTCACTGTTCCAAACTCCTGCCTTCATATGGTGCCTCTCAGAGGAAAGCTGAAAAGTGCATCTTCCTAATTCTTTATACGCTGCCTTTGTAATCATTGCCAGTATTCTTGCCAGCAAATTAAAGAAGTATGGGCTGGATGAATGGACTATAAGGCGGATAGAAAGCTGGCTAGATCGTCAGGCTCAACGGGTAGTCGTCAATGGCTCCATGCCTAGTTGGCAGCTGGTGTCAAGCGGTGTGCCCCAAGGGTCAGTCCTGGGGCTGGTTTTGTTCAGTATCTTCATTAATGATCTGGAGGATGGCGTGGATTGCACCCTCAGCAAGTTTGCAGATGACACTAAACTGGGAGGAGTGGTAGATACACTGGAGGGTAGGGATAGGATACAGAGGGACCTAGACAAATTAGAGGATTGGGCCAAAAGAAATGAGATGAGGATTAGCAAGAACAAGTGCAGAGTCCTGCACTTAGGACGGAAGAATCCCATGCACCGCTACAGACTAGGGACCGAATGGCTCGGCAGCAGTTCTGCAGAAAAGGACCTAGGGGTTACAGTGGACAAGAAGCTGGATATGAGTCAACAGTGTGCTCTTGTTGCCAAGAAGGCTAATGGCATTTTGGGATGTATAAGTAGGGGCATTGCCAGCAGATCGAGGGACGTGATCGTTCCCCTCTATTCGACATTGGTGACTGGAACACATGAGTTATGAGGAGAGGCTGAGGGAACTGGGATTGTTTAGTCTGCAGAAGAGAAGAATGAGGGGGGATTTGATAGCTGTGTTCAACTACCTGAAAGGGGGTTCCAAAGAGGATGGATCTAGACTGTTCAGTGGTAGCAGATGACAGAACAAGGAGTAATGGTCTCAAGTTGCAGTGGGGGATGTTTAGGTTGGATATTAGGAAAAAAATTTTCACTAGAAGGGTGGTGAAGCACTGGAATGCGTTACCTAGGGCGGTGATGGAATCTCCTTCCTTTAAGGTTTTTACGGTCAGGTTTGACAAAGCCCTGGCTGGGATGAGTTAGTTGGGGTTGGCCCTGCTTTGAGCAGGGGGTTGGACTAGTTGACCTCCTGAGGTCCCTTCCAACCCTGATAGTCTGTGATTGTATATCTAGGCTCTGATCCTTTAGTGATATGGGTACTGCACGGGAGCCCCATTAGGCCTGCGTGGGTGATGGGGCTCAGCCTGGGCTGTTCTCCTTGTAGGATCAGGGCTGAAGCGAGCCAACTTTAGCCTTGCCGTAAGCAGGTGAAACTCAATCAAGTGCAGTGAGACTTGCACCCACTTATGTCAAGGCCGACTTTGGTCCTGGCTGTATTTGCATCCACGTTCTGTAGGATGTAGGGTGGTGATGTACAGAGAAGGTAATCAATTACAACCTGATAGGGTTGATAAGAGTTTACGTGATGTCGTGAAGGGCTACTGTGTCCAGAATCAGATGAGTGGTATTGTTGAAGTTATACTTTGTTAGAGTGAGGGTGACTGTGGTGTAACGTGTGTGTGTGTGTAGGGGACAGAGGCTGTGCCTGTGGAATCTAGAGCCCGCTCAGAATGAGAGTACTTGAAAAGCATCCATTCCATCCAGGAAAAATCTAGTGTCCAGGTCCCAAGGCAAAGAGAAACTCATGTATGTGCAAAATAGACATAGAGAAACGTTTGGCTTCTAAGTTGTCCCTGAAACTTGGAAAATGGTTCTTCAAAATTAGGCAGGACTTGCATTGCTCTTCTAGGTGCAGTTGCTAGTGATAACTAGTTAGGTGTGTCTGGTGTTTAAGTATTTTTAAATCATTTGTGAGGAAGGGAAGGAAATAGAAGAGATCACTTTTATGAACCACTAGGTGGCCATGTTACCAGTGCTTCCTGCCTGCTGTGTTCTGTTTCTCTCAGCAGGAGGATTGCTGAGAATAGTTGCATAATGCTCTACAACAGAGGTGGGCAAACTACAGCCCACGGGCCACATCATCTGGCGGGACCGTCCTGCCCGGCCCCTGAGCTCCCAGCTGGGGAGGCTAGCCCCCAGGCCCTACCCTGCTGTCCCTCCTCCCCACCACACCTCCCAGGCCTTCCAATAAGCCTGTCCTGCTGCTCTGAGTGGCATGGTAAGGGGGTGGGGAGAGAGTGGTTGGATGGGGCAGAGGTTTGGGGCAGTGCAGTCAGGAGACAGGGAGTAGCGGGGGTTGGATAGGGGGTCGGGTGTCCTGGGAGGGCAGGGGACAGGGTGGGTTAGATAGGGGGTGGGGTCCGGGGGTGCAGTTAGGGACGGGGTTCTCGGGAGGGGGCAGTCAGGGGACAAGGAGTGGGGTGGGGGGTTGGATGGGTCCGGGGGCCTGTCAGGGGCAAGGGTGTGGATAGGGGTCAGGGAGCAGTGGGGGGGGGGTTGGTTGGATAGGAGGTGGCGTCCTGGAGGCGGTTGGGGGGGTTCTGTGAGAGGGCGGTCAGGGGACAAGGAGCAGTATGGGTCGGAGGTTCTGAGGGGGGCAGTCAGGGGGTGGGAAGTGGGAGGGGGCCAGGCTGTTTGGGGAGGCACAGCCTTCCCTGCCCGGCCCTCCGTACCATTTTGCAACCCTGATGTGGCCCTTGGGCCAAAAAGTTTGCCCACCCCGCTCTACAATCATCAAGGCTGGTAGGAAAATGTGACTGACTTTTTGGGGGCTGTCTGTTCAGAGAAGCAAGTGAGAGACTGCCTTCGTGGGAGAGGTGCTAACGATTATATTTAAAAAGCATTTTTTGATTGTACAATTTGATCTACACTGGCCTCCTGTATTAATTCATAAATAGGTTATGAATCTTACTGGTTGGACTGTAAAGAACACATTTTCTTGTAGATACTCACCTGCCTTCATTTCTCTCAAGGCTTATTGCAGGTAATAGGTTGCTCAAAAATTAAGTCAGCATTTATCATGAACAGTTGAAGCAGTTAATTTGTGAGAAACATTAACTGCACTTGGACAGATCCCCAAGTTGTCAAATCAAACCATAACTTATGCAGCTGAAGTATTTGTTGTTCACAAATTTGTTTTTTTCCCACCTAGTTGTTTACCATTTTGCCTAAAGCCATCCCCCCATTGCAATCATCCCATAAGAGCAGAATCTGTCGTGCAGTACTCAGTCACTTCTTGATGGCAGAATGATATGGTGCAGTTCTGGCTGCCTAACCATTATCTATAATTTCCTCCCCCTTAATACTTGAAATAAAACTATATTCTTGAAAAAAACCAAGAACACAAAAACTTTTCCACTTGGGAGTAGAAGAGGGGAGTGTCTTACTGCATTATCACAGCCAGTTGTGCAGATATGTGTAAAACCATACTTCTGTTATTTCTGCTGTCAGCAGGCTGTTGCTGCTATCTTCTGGCCCCTTTTTAAATTGGTAGCCAGAATGGCAAGACCTCAGAGTAGAATTATTAATTTCTAATATCTTAGATCTGAAGTTCAAGGTGTTTATAGCATGAAAATCACTACCTGTACATAGACTTATTGTTCAGTGTGTTTGAAGGGTGTGAACTGCTACACATTAAATCGGTCTTGTAACAATTTACCCCTTCACATTTATATACATGTTAGTATATAATTGTTTGCTCCTGCTAGCTTCATGTAGCTCCACAAGCCAGCAGCAGCTACTGGTCCTCATTAAACTATTCAACCAATTCAGGAACACAAGCTTCCTCACCTTCTACCTTAATTTACTCTGTCCTTTAGAAATTGCTGGGGGCTACATTTAGAATGTAACTCCCATAGCTGGAATGGGGCCCAAAAACTAGCTCTGATACACTTGCTCTTCATGGGCTCTAGAGTGAACACACATGATTAGGTTCTCTTATTTTATGTCTTTCCCCAAAATACTATGCCTCTAGAACTATGTTGGGATGCTGGTTATCTCTGCTGCAAGGGAAAGATCATTACCTGTTGAATTCCACTCGCAGGATCATTGTGTTGTGTTAATTGGCAGCTGTGACCTACATTTGTTTCAGATTAATTCAATAATCCCACTAGTTTGAGAACTCAGTAGAGTTTCCTGCCAGCAGTCTTCAGAAGAGGGGGATCCTGGAGTCAGAGATCCTATTTCAGCTGAGGATTCCTCCACACCATGGGCTCTCAGGGCCCATTTTCTTTGCTTGAGTGTGCTGCAAAGGGGCACAGCATTGGCCAGGATTGGGCCCTCTTCTTGATATTCAGCCTAAAGTCTCTATCTCCTCAATTCATCCCATGCTCCACCCTAAATAATTCCTTTCTCCTAAGTTTTTACACCTTTCAAATAGTGGTAGACTGTTACAGTATTCTCAGTTCAGTCATCTCTTAGCCAAGTCACAGTCTATAGCTCTTAAGACTGACCCATGACGAAAGATTTCTAGTCCAGAAGTTCCAGACTCCCAGCACCTGCTAAGTAAAGAATTCAGACTAGAGACAAGCCCTTGATACAGTTTATAGGCAGAATGATGATTTTACTCATGACTTATGCAAGGACTGTTGTTCATAAGCTATTGCTTTGACTCTCGGCCCCATTCTGTAGCAGGAGACTCTAAGGAGGCCTGGTCACAGACAGGGTAGCAAAAGGCAGTTAATGGAGAATTTCTTGATTTCTCCAAGGCAGTGGGAAGTCCTAATGAGATGCATTTGTCAGACACAGATCTGTCTCTCTCTTCAGGAGAGGCTGGGTGTTTTGGCAGGCTACCTGCTGTCAGGCAGTAAAGTGAAAACCTTTGTTAGAGACCTGGGTCATGTCAGGCCAATAAGCACAGCAGCCTCCAGGCCTGGCAGCAACAGTGGCTGTGAATCAGTCTGAGCTCTGTTGGCAGCACCCCTTGGTGGAGACTTTTTTAATGTCTGTTTCAGAGCTGTGTCCTCAGGCCACAGCTGGAACAGATGGTTTAGTGGATTTCTTAGGGTGAATGGTCTGTGGGTGTCAGCAGGTCCACAGACAGCAAGAGGTGAGCATTGTACACAATGGTTCCCAGGGCTGGGTGGTAAAGCAGTTTGCTAGTCCTGGGTGTTTTCCATTGGGTATGCCGTACAAAGATTCTGTGTACTAGACCTCATGGGCTGTGTCCACCCTGCCAAAACTGGGGCCAGCAGGAGCAGTTTGTCAAATGGTGAAAGCAACAGACAGGAGCCTAAAGTTCTATTTTTGGCTCTGCCATTCACTCACCATGTAGCTCTGGGCAACTCCCTTCCCTGCTCTGCCGCCATTGTAAATACAGGATAATACCTCACACAGGTGAGTCTTCATTCTTCATTGCTTCTCAACTGCTAGAGAAATGCCCGTTCTTTTGGAATCCCATCTCAACTGTGGTAGTATGACAGAGGAGTGGGATGCAAAGGGGATATTTCCTAGCGTAAGTTGGGACAGTGTGCTGCTGGAGCCCTCAGCATCGAATTGGAGAGAAAACATGACCCCCAGCACCAGATGCTTTTGTTGATTTTAGGATGCCACATCAAAGGGGTCATAACAAAAGGAGGGAAGTGAATGACACAGGTGGGAAGGCTATTTATGTGCATTGAACAGCAGCATCTCACAAAGTGTAGGCTCCCTTCCTTCCACGGGACTGGCCAAACCCTGCATAATACTTATCAGTTCGTCCCTTTATCTCCTACAAAAAAAATGTTTAGATTCTATCAGTCTATTACAATGTTACTCTAGCAGCTTGTAAAAGGGATGGGGTCAGAACATAGTTTACTGCCCAGAAGTCTTGAATGCGGTACTGTGGCATTGCATCCCTCCAATGTCTAATGATACACACACATTAGTTCCATTTCATTCTAGCAATAAGCCAACAACTTGCAGAAGCAGTAACATCATGTGCTGTTGGTTGCTGCAAAGTGCTGTAACTCATCTGATGGACTCTGTATTTCTACAGCATCCCACAATCCTGCACTCCCTAGCTGGTGATGAAATTTCACTTGTATGTGGAGCAGATCCTAAGCATCTCTGTGACACCTGAATTACGGTAGAAATAGACCAAAAAGGAAGGTGTGGGCGGGAACCCTGTAAAGATAAATTGCATCCGATGAAGTGAGCTGTAGCTCACGAAAGCTTATGCTCAAAAGTACTCTTTTTCTTTTTGCGAATACAGACTAACACGGCTGCTACTCTGAAACCTGTAAAGATAAATGTGACTGAATCAGGCTTCATACATTAGACAGTAAATCCCCAATGGAGGAGGGAAATTGAACCTCAGGTGGAGAAGAATCAGAACTCCAGATTCAACAGTGGGATCTTAATGCAAGGAGAGCAGCTAAAGAAAGCATTTTCAGAGGTTTAACAGGAATTGGTTCCCTTGTTAAACTGCCACATGTTTGCTGTTGAAGTTGGAGTGCAGGGGAAAGTGGTAGCTGCTACTTTGCCTCGGAGTTAGAGGGATTCCCTTTGCCAATCCAGAGCTGGTTTTCCCAAGGTCATTCTCTAGTGTTATAGAAAACCACAGTTCAGCCCTGCACACACACCCCCCCCCCCCATACTCTAGGGTTAAATACAACAATCTCTGCTTAGAGCCACACCTGGAAGAGCCAGAGAACTTGGCAAAACAAAGGACAATCTTTATGGAAGGGGCCCTGTGGTGTAGCATTCTCTGTTTGTTTAGCTGCTTCATGGTTTCTGCTGCTGTTTTGTTTTTCCCCTGGACATATTGTCTGGTGTTTATCCCATTGTTTTGTCTCTAACGCCATTTGGCTCTAGGACATGAACAGTAAATCTGGGACTGGAGAATGTTTAGGCTGAACAAACTTCACGTTCCTGAGAGGAGACTCCGGTGCCGAGGCATCTGTCTTACCTCTCTGGAAGCACAAACAGCCTAGATTAGCTAATGACTGACAGGTAGGTGGGCGGCTGGGGAGCCTCTGTGTAGTAAACAATTCGAAAAAACTGGCACACTAGCAGTTTTCCATCAGAGGTGGTCCCTCTGCCCATTCTGTTTGCACTGCATGGCCCTCCTCCCACCCTTTCTCTGACTGTGAGCTCTCTGGGTCCTCTTCTGGGTCTGGAAAACACCCAGCATTTTGTGACTAGTATTGCATTCCAGATAATAACACCAGTGCTTTTTTGGCACTGTAAGTGATGGCCAGGGGAGATGTGTTGCCTGGATTGATGGATTTGAGCCCCCTATGAAAAGGTATCTTGTGGTGATAATTCCGTAGGGGACAGCAACCCAGATGGGCAAAAGAAGGTGGAGGTGAGAACAGTAATGGAAACAGGAAGTAGAGGTGGATTAGTGTTTGCTAAGACTCTTGAGTGTCTGTGCATGCTTGTGTGCCTCCTTAGCTGTGGAACAAACCTCTGGATATTAAGGCATCCTAGCTAGAAACTCTCTGTGGCCTGGTAAGTCCTGTACTTTGGTGTTTGTGTTACATTGCAGTTTTCTGTGCCACCTATCTGCTCTCAGTGAGCAAAAATTTAAATCAGTATAAATAGAAACAATTACATTAGAACAAAGGAGGAATTCAATGGAACTTAGGCTGAATATTGCACCATCATTTGTGACATTTTAAAACCAGGCTGGAGAAAGCACTAGTAAAGATACAAGAAGGCCAGTCCTACAGTAGGGAATGGACTAGATGTGACCTCCTTGATCTCTTCCCTCTCTAGCTTCTTTGATTCCCATTCAATGGGTGGTGCCCTCTGTCATTTTCACCTTGAGCGAAGGCTATATTTGCTAATGGAACAATGGGATTGTCCAGAAAGATTTTGGCAGCATTTCCTGTGTTAACAGTAAAACACAGGGGCTTCTTTCCTTAGTACGTAAGGCGACAGGATCTTCATCCTCTTAGCTTTCTCCCACCAATAGCTGTATGTCTGAGTAGTCAGTTATCGGAACGGGTGCGGGCGGAAGGAAGGGTAAGAAAGGAACTCTGTCAGCCCATGATGTGAAATCTTTTGCATTAAGAGACTTGGCACTAGCTCTGTGGGTCTTGGGATGGGATGAATTTCCCATGGTCAGCTCTCATGCATGCTCAGCTACTGGCCTACTGACTGAGAAGTCTATTCTGCACCCTATGCAGAGATATCCTGTCAGCAACATCTGGACTCCAGTCAGCTACTACAGGCTCCAACTACGGTGTTCCTGATTCTCCAAAGGGAAAGCAGGGCGTATGTTGCACAGGGAGAATTTGTGAACTTGGCAGTGTGTGTCTCAGAGAAAATCCATCATAAAAAAAATAGAGATCGAGCAATCCATACTGGCTCCCAACAAGGCCACCCATCCCTGGGGCTGGTGCAGGAATGTTCTCAACAGCCTCTTCTCCACTGTTTTGCCTAGTGCAGAGGTTCTCAAACTGGGGGTCGTGACCCCTCAGGGGGTTGCAAGGTTATTACATGGGGGTCACGAGCTATCAGCCTCCACCCTCAAATCCTGCTTCACCCCCAGCATTTATAATGGTGTTAAATATTTTTAAAATGTGTTTTTAATTTACAAGGGGAGGTTGCATGCATTGGTTTGCTGTGTGAAAGGGGTCACCAATACAAAAGTTTGAAAACCACTGGCCTAGTGAGTTGGAGACCATTCCCAGCAGTAGGGCCTTGTGGGAAGAGTAACAAGTGGTAGTCAGGCACTCCCTGCTCTGTCCATTGACTTGCTGCATGGACTTGAGGAATCACTAAACTACTCTGCTCCAGTTTCCTCATTCTTCACGTAGGGTGAATGTATTGACTTTCCTCCCCAGTGAGTTGTGAGGGTGAGTTAATCTCTGTAAGGCTCTTTGGGGCTGTAAAGGTTTAAGTCTGACCTTGAATTTGACTGGATTCATGGCTCGACCAGTCACTTCACTCATGGGGTGGAGGGAGTGTTTTTTTGCTATGGCAAAGCTTGTCCAGCCTAACCTAATTACTCTTCAGCTTTCCCTGCATCTTGGGAACCACGTGGCACTTTTAAGTCCCCTCCATAAAGAACTGTCTGGGCTGTTATACTGCACTGATCGTGGAGGTGTCTAACTACTCCCTGTTGGAGATCTGGAATGTCCCATCTTTTTTCCAGTTGCAGAATGTGTTGCAGCTGCAGGCCTCACGTTCTTAAGCCAGTGCACTGTATTGGGTTGTGGTGGATTCTCCATCACTCTCACGTTTTAAATCAAGATTGGATGCTTTTGTAAAAGATCTGCTTTAGGGATTATTTTGGGGGAGCTCTATGCCCTGTGTCGTACAGGAGGTCAGACTAGACCATCAAAACTGGTCTCTTTCTAGCTCTGGAATCTAGTAATTGCATATAAAACATGACTATCAAATAGTGACAGATCTTCCCTTATTCACGATCGAGTCGGATTTCTAAAGCATCTGTCAGCTGGTTATCTAGGGACTGAACTGCAGCCTCTAGTGGAGCTCCCATCTTGTCCAACTGCTCAATCTCTTCCTTCGCCTCCAGCAGGGTTCATTACTCTTGCTGGTGCTGGGACAATGCTGTTTAGACAGAGGAATGTTTTGATCTTGGTCCTAGCCTCTCTGTTTTTGACCTAAGCTGGCTGGTTCCGTGGCAATGCAGCAGTTTGTGAGCACACCAGCACTGCAACAACCCTCCTACCTCCAAGGATCTGAAAGTCAAGCTGAGTCTTCGGCTTACACCACCAATCAGAGACATTCATCAAAGGGCCAAATGAAACTTTGGAGTCCGTGTTCAAAGCTTGCTGCATTCAGTGAGTCTGTAGTAGCATGAATGGCCAGCGTTGCGCATAGAACTTAGAGAACAATGTGCTGCGGATGCATAAGGAACAGAAGCCAGCTCAGTCTCTCTTAACTGCATTGGCTCTAACAGGTGTGATGTAAAAAATAAAATTAAAAATGTAGTGCCTCAAAGAAATCATCAGTTCTTCTAGTACCGAGTGCCCACAGGGAACAGGCCTGCTGAGTAAGAGAGAGCTAGTTGACATAGTTTCACTCTGCAGTGAGACTTTATGTTGAATCCTCCATTTGCTGCTGTCTAGGTGAATCCTTTTGGTAAGGATCTTGCTGCCAGGGAGCAAGCGTTTTGAAAAGAATTCCCGGTTCTGATGGGATTGATCTGATTTTTTTTTTTTTTGAGTCAAATCAGTGGCTTCAGATGGAGGCTTTTTGGAAGGAGGACCAGTGTAATTCTTAGTTTCCAGTGTCCCAGAGAAGAGGAAGTCTGGAACACAGCAGAGCTCTCCAGAAAGAGTCCTCAGCATTTTCAGGCTGCAGTAGAACAGTGTTCACAGGATGGAAAAACTAGATTGTTTTGTGACCTAATATACGTTGAAAACCTTCTTCTGGATGTGAAGCCATTCCAGATAGGTCATGTGTGAAGGCATATAATCTGAAATAGCTTGGGTTTATGATAACACCAACTCCTTGGCCAGCATATTCTTGCCTTTATGCTAATGTGTTTTCGGTGAAGCAAAGGGAAAGAGAACACATGTCACTATTGTAATAGTTAAGGGCCCAGTCTGGAGCTGTGTGCCCTTAAAGACATTGGTGCAGTTCTGTGAAAGGGCACAGGGGAAGCCGAAGCTAAATGCTATTTGACAGTCCTCTTTCTACCCTGTTAGCCCATTCTGTGACCCCCTGACACATGCACAGAGCAACTCTAGGGCTAGGTATGGCCTGTGCTCCCTTCCCAGATCTGCAGTGGGGACTGGAGAGTGGCAGATGGTAGCCTGCTGCATCTGCAGTGCCTCAAACAGAGAGCATCCAGTGCACAGCGAAAGCCCGTCTGTTTCCTCTCCTGGGCCTGCCAGCACCCACAGGTGAGGGGGCTGGGCCCACAATCTGCTTCTACCCTGAGAAATTGGAGGGCCTGAGTGAGCCAAGAGTGCAGTTGTCGAGATTTGTGTGTGGCATGGTCCAGCTCCTGCCAGACCCCGCAGCCCCTGCGTGGGCTTCTCCATGTGGGAACCAGATGGGACGGTGCTGCTATTGCTGTGGAGTATGCATTCCAGAACTGCAGCTAACGAATGTATAGGAACTGGGTTTGTGCAAGTCCCTGTGTGCATGACATGGCGCTCCGGGCCCCACAACTCAGCTCAGCTCCTGCCGTGGCCATGCTCTGAATTGTTTTCATGGGACTTTTACAGCTGAAGAGGAGCTGCCCCATATGAATCTGCAACAAGGGTCTGGAACTGCTCTGCCATGAGCTCAGTTTTATTCCACTTTCTTTTCTGACACTGTGCTCTCTTGTTGCCATGGGGTTTTTTTGGAGGGGGGTGAGGATGGGGGGCACTCTGCTACCTTGTTTTGTGTCGCTGCCATGTGTGTGTTGGTGTCTCTGCTGCCTCCTCTGAGGAGTGGGGCTTGTTGCTGGGTGTCCGGGATGGGAAGGAAACTAAAATCTTTGGCCAATCTCTTCAGGGAGGCCCCCTGTTGATATTCAGGCTTCTGCATCACTGAGGAGAGTCTCAGTGGTGCCCCAGCACCTGCAATTCCCACCAGAGTCAGTGGGAGCTGTGTGGGCTCCCTAGGGAAATGCCTGTTTGCAGCCAGATGTTACTCAGGGGCAGACATGATGGGGTCTGAGGCTGGTTCTGAGTTCCCCGGCTGGCAGCCCCTAGGGGCCAGCCACAAAGCACCCAGTCACCATGGCAGATGCCTGGCGTGGCACTGAGCCTTGGAGAGAGCCAGCCTTTCTCTGTGCCCCCAGGCTTGTGGGAAGGTCCCCATTGCGCATAGCCTGTCTTCAAAGAGTGCAGGGGAGGGTATGCATGAAAAAGATTGCTTTGCCTCTCCCTTAGAATCCTAGAATCTCAGGGTGGGAAGGGACCTCAGGAGGTCGTCTAGTCCAACCCCTGCTGGAAGCAGGACCAAGCTGGTTTCCCTTTGGCCTGGGGCAAATCAAAGCTGCCAGGGGAGATGAAAGTCACTGGCCTGCTGGGCTGTAGCACCTGCTAATGGCACTATAGCATCATGCGTCTCGTTGGCCTGGGAGTATGTCTCATTCATTCTTAGCAGTGATTCCAACAGGAATCTGAGCCTCCTCTCTGCTAAGTGCTCTGAGTAAAATTCACCTATTAATACACAAAAAAGCACAGTTTCTTACGCTCCAGTTTTTTCTCTGCTCCTGTGATCAGACAGGAGAGACACCCCTGCCAAACACCCATCCTCACCTTTGGTCTCTGCCACCTTTGGTCACTGTCTCTGGTGCCGTGAGCGAACCATTTGCTGAGGGGATCTTCAGATCCCATCTTCTCCAACAACCTGCATGGGAAGCCTCCTTACAAGAAGGGCTGAGAGAAGCGAGGCCTCGTATCTCTAGTAGGGTTCCAAGGACTCCTTGCATAAGACTCTGTCGCAACATATTCCCGCACCAGCAGAGCAAGGAGGCCTGTGTCTAGGCTCTTAAATGAAGCAGCATCCAGAAGAGCCAGGACTGTGGGGTCTCTGGACCATGAGCTCTCCAGACCCGTTCTAAACCCCATTAGAAAGAACCGCTAACACCTGTCCACACACACATCCCATTGGCGGTACCTGAGGCCTAAGTGCTCCTGAAGGGGTCCGGTGCTGCTGCATGAGGCGAGGGCAGGGTGGCATTGGGGATGAGGCAGCCGCTGTGTGACCCAGCCTGAGGAAAAGATGAAACGGAGGCCCCTGTATTCAGATTGACCCTGTGACTGCTACCTAGTGTATCAAGCGTTCCTCAGGTACAGAACGAACTGGTGTGCAGTGGGTTTTGACAGCGCGTGAATAGGCTGCAGGGGTACAGGAGATGGTGCCAAGGACCCATGCCGAAGTTGTTCAGGCCCAGATTATTAGCAGTGCTAGTAAAGAGAGGGATTGTTGTCATGTGTTTTTTCTTCTTAAATGTGTCACCAGGGAAACCTGTTTACAGAAGGTGAAATTCAGCCCTGTGCTAGACCCTAGCAACAGGTCTATGCAATAGCTAAGTCCTACTTGAATTTTGTTTTGGCTGGTCCTTTGCACAAGGATGAATTTCACCTCTATCATTTTACAGAGAGGAATTGTTGGAACGGGTCCCCATTGTCAGTGGTTTGCATCACACTGATCATTGTACATACATCATTTAATTTTGATAAAGAGAAGGTCAGCGGTACAGTAGCAAGGAATTGGGAACTGACTCTACAGTAGCTTTACAGTGAACTAGACTGAATCAGCCCTAATGCCAATATAATCATCCAGGACTAGTCCTCAAAATGTTCCAGGGACACTTGTTCACCCTAATTTTGAGGCCCCTATTTTCCCCTCTCAGTAATATTCCTAGAAATATAACTTCCCAAGAATAGTGTTGAGTTGCAGATGGTTCCCCAGATGACTGAGCTGTCTCTGTAGAGATGAGGTAGCCGGTAACTGAACACAGCAGTCACCATTAAAAGCTTTGGTGTTTACCAAAAATTACTAACAAGTTGTATGTGGTTCAGTGCTGTTTTCCCTTACCGGATCTACACGGGGAAATTTTTATCTCAGACTTTAATGATGACTGTTGTACTTGCCTATTTCTAAAGTTCTGGGGTTCAGAAATCCATTTTCTAGGTGATTTTCTTAGTGTGTAGAAATGTCACACAACAAACCTCTGTTATAGAAAATAATTGCCAAGACAATCTATCATATTGTATTAAGTCACAGGCCAGCCACGAGGTCAGGCTGTAAACTTTCTCTCTCTGTTGAGATAGGATTAGCCTTTGCATTGCTGTCATGTTAGCCATGGCTTCTCCGTTGTAATAAACCATCTGAGAAGTAAGGTCACAAAACATTAAAATATATATGAGAAATTGCAACCTACTGAGATCTCCACAGGGGAGAGGATGAAGCATATTAGGACTCAAGACAAGCGAGTGCTGAAAGGTTCCCTGTTCATTTTTAGGGGTTTGGGGGGCTGGTTTATTGGAGCTGTCAGCAAAGATTGACTCTATTGTGTTACATGCCCAAGCTTCTGGCAGTGCCATTGCAAATCTTCCATAACTGCGCGAATCTACGGTTTGTGGAATAACTAGCTATATACTCTATGGCTATAAACTAGGTCCTTAATCCCCCACCATCCCACCCTTTTAGAAAATGATTTCCCATTCTGGATTTCAGGGGTTAATTAATCTCTCTGAATTTCCCATTTGATATGTTATGGGGTGATGTGCTACCTCAAATGTAATGTGGAGCATGAAAGATGCTGCCCAAGAGGAAGTGCTACAGTCAAAAATCTGAAAACACTTTGCTTTCTGAAAAGCAGTTTCATGGAAAGTGTTCAGTGGGCTGCATCACTTATCTTGCAGTTCTGAGAGAGGTACAGCACCAGTTAATTTGTGTCCCCTTGACTTTCTAAAGAGATAAGGTAAGTGAGGAAACATCTTTTATTAGACCAACTTCTGTTAGTGGAAGGTACAAGCTTTCGAGCAACACAGGGCTCTCCTTTAAGCGTAGGGAAGGAACCAGAGTCTCTGCGGTCTGGTCTATGCTACAGAGTTAGGTTGATGCAGGGCAGCTTCCTTGGCTTGACTATGGAGGTATCTACGCTTACATGATGCTCCCACTGACGTAAATGCCCCACTGTGCCGATTTAGGCCATGTCTGTACATACAGTGCTGCACCATATCTGCACCAGAGAGCTCTCCCACTGGCATAAAAAAACACTCCTGGGAGCAGCATAAGTTATGTCGGCAGGAATAGTGCTATGCACATGAGCACTTACGTAGGTGTAACTTATGTCACTCAGGGAGATGGAATATTCACTCCCCTAAGTGCCATAGTTTTGTCAACATAGACTGTAGTGTAGACATAGCCTTAAAAACACCTTCATGAGCAGCATAGAGTCAAGGTCGATGTAGTTAGGTCAACACAGTGTCAGTGTAGACATGGCGTTACTTATGTTGACTGTTACTGGCTTTCAGGAGCCCTCCCACAATGCCCCACGCTAACAGGACAATCGATACAAGCACTGCTGACGCAAGAAGCAAAGTGTAGGCATGCACAAGTGATGTAACTACTGTGGCGGCTGTATGCCTACACAAGTTAGGTTGACTTAATTCTGTAATGTAGACATGGCTTGAACTAAATAGAAGTTGGGAAAGATTGTTAAGCAGACGTGGTGACACATGGTGGAGGTGGTTACTTGGAATGAATTGGGCAATTGCAGGTTAGACTGTTGTGCATAAAGGGTTTGAAGTGGGCAATTAAGGGTATCAGGCAGCGTGGTATGTTATAAACTGTTGTAATAAGCTATAAAAGCAGAGTCCCTGTTAAGTCCATGGTGTCTAGGTGAGTTATGAATATAAGTGCACAATGTTACCTCACCTATATTCTCGCTCATATCCTGGGACTAACATAGCTACAATAACACTGCAAATAACTTTTCAAAGACGTTATGAATGTAAGCTGTTCATTGTGACTCTTGTGGTGATTGAGAAATTCCAGTTTTCCAGTGCTTGGACAGTTCTCTTATCAGTGTCTTACAAATGACATGCACATTTATGCATGTCACAGCATTATACTTAGATAACATTATCTTACATCAAGAAGGAAAAATTTTAAATACATGAAAGGAGAATGTGATTATCTCCGAGTTCCCCATTAGAAGTTGTTAAAAGATAAATTAATCATCTAGGGAAGTAAGCAATGAACAAAGAAAAAGCTCATTGTTTTGGGGGTACAGTTGCTGGGTCAGATAAGAATATACCTTGTGTGCTCAAGGCTGTCTACATTTACCATCTTTCAGGGAGAAAAGGAGTGTGTGTGTGTGTGAGAGCCAGGTGGGGGCGGGGGTTGGGCGTGTATGTGGATTCAGTGGGGATATCACGAAGGCAACAGGATAGTATTTAATGTATCGGCCCAATGATTTTGACAGTGTCTTGAAGTCCATAGAAATTAAAACAGGAAAATATCTACAGATCATCTAGTCCGACTACTAACAGAGCTCTAGGGAAAAAATGCATAAACGGAAAGGTATTGGCTCTGCTCCTCAGAGCCCGCACAGCTGCTAGTTTATCTGATCGTGCAGACAGCAGACTGTAGCATTAACATGTAAAACTGGCTGTGTGGGAGAGATGCTGGGGAGATTGCACCCTGATGTTCTAATCTGAAATTAGAAATTGAAAGTAGTATCTTGGTGAAAGATAAACCTGTAACTTTAATCCTTCTGTGACAAGTTGCAAACCAATATCAGTCACTTGATTTGAGACAGAATGGCAGCTGGAATAGAAGGAAGTAAAGCAAATGGAGCCCTGCTGCTACAGGTTATAAATTCTACATGAGCCAGGGGTTCTAACTGACATTTGGTCTTACATCTTTCTCTAAGCAAATAGTCATCGGCAGACTAATTCACATTCGTAGTCTGAACAGTGCAGAGTTACTGTATGTGCAAATACACTTTAAGATAAAAATTTGGTATTTCAGCTGTTTACAAGACTTCAACAAGTTTGGAGTCTCAGCTGAGAGCTGGTCACTAGTAAGAGTCTTCCCATCCCTGCTTTGCAATGCTCTGGTTGTGCATGTGCATTTAGGTTGGATTTAGCCGTTGTTTGCAGTGTAAAGTAATTGAAGGCAGTTTTGGTGATCTCCAATGCTGTGTTTTCATTGTCCCAAGTAGAGGGGATTGCAAAATACAAATAAGTAGCAGAAATGGTGAAGGCTAAGTGAGACCGTAAACATTCTTTCAGTTTTAATCATCTTGGGTATTGGTTTTTAACTCAGACAAAGAAGCTTGTTAAAAAATATGAGCTAAGATTTTTAACAGCAACTTGTGATTTTTTGGGAGTCCAGCTTGAGACCCCTTACAGGATCTAGATTTTTTTTTCCCGATGGCAGGTGCTCAACACTCTCTAAAAATCAGGACCCTTTAGGGGAGCCTCAAGTGAGGTTCCCAAAAACAGAGAGGCCCCCACAAAATCATTGGTCACTTCTGAAAAATCTCAACTGTGATTTTTAGACTATCCAATGTGCCAAGTATTAGTAACATGGACTTGCTCCCAGTCTTGCGATTTTTCTCCTGTCTATATTTCTATATCCATTAAAGGGTTTGTTAACAAGTAAATAGCACTCAAGTTAGCAGACCCTGGGGTTGTTAACCTAGCACTTGAGCATCTATACTCATTTGTAACCCCAGGTTAGCAATTTCTGAACCCTGGGCCTGAACTTGAAGCTCCAGCATCTACATTGCCCGAGCCCAACTATACATATCCCAGACTTCCTAGCACCATCCCAAAATATGGCTGCCTTAGTCCTATGTTTGTGGTGCAGTGTGGGAAAACTTGACTGTCCACCAAATTTGACTGTCTAGAGGACAAAGTTGGCCTATGGGATTATGGGATATTTTTGGCAGACTCCCAGAGCACAACTTCAGTGGGGATGCATTTACATTGCAAAGCATTAGGGCTTGAACCCTGGGTGGCAGCTTGACATAGGCTTGGACCCTCCACCCCTGTGGGACTCTGGGTCTGAGCCCTGGGTTAGTGCTATTTGCGTGTAGATGGAAGCGGGGTTAGGCTTGAGCCTGAGTTCAAATCGTAGGCTACAATGCAGTGTAGAGGTATGACCTCTAATGGAAACACACAATATGACATTTACAATAGGCACTCTCTCAGGCTTTCACAACTGAGGCCCAATCTGGCAGGGCTCCTGGGACTTTATCCAGAGCAGAGATTACTACTTTCTTCAACTCCAAGGAAAATATATTTATCCTTAATCAACTTCTTCTAGATAAGCCCAAAGCAAGATCAGGTGTGTGGAGGAGAGAACATTCCTACCAGGCCAGTTCTGCCATGTGAGTAGGCTGGAAGAACAGCCCTATATCAGGCAGAAAGACATACATGCTGAAGGATTTGTCACACATGACACCAGAGAAAATGCAGCAGATTGTTGCTGTTTAAACAGCACTTTTTGGCTTTCTAACCATGTTGCAAAGGTGAAGCCAATTACTCCCGACTTACAGTGGAGTAAAAGAAGAGTGAAATTTGGGCTCAGCATCAGTAGCCCAAACTCCCAGCCTTGTGCTCTAATCTCCAAGCTAGGGAACCTCAAACCTTTTCACAGTGTGGACTACACCTGAATAGCCTCATGGACTAATTCCTCTGATTTGTGAGTGGGTGAGAAAGTGGTCCACGCATTCATGATTGTGTAATATCCCTGTGCCAACTGCAGCAACTGTTTACATAGAAAAGTAATAGTGGGAAACTATTTAATATAATTTTAGCTCTTTTAATACAAATTAGCAGATGGAAAAAAGGAGGAGAGCCAACACTAAGTAACCAGCCAGCTCTCTACAGATCACGGGCAAGTGCTCTTCAGTCCACCAGTGGTCCATGGACCATAGTTCGAGAGCCTCTGCACCAGGTTACCTATCAATAAATATAAAACTGAACTAAACTGTCTGGTATATAGTGGGGTACTGGAGAAGGAGAGGCAAAGATTTTGGGAAAGAATAATTGTTTACTTATAAGGCATGTTAGAATTATAAACTACCTGTATTCAAAGAATTTGTGTAACTCACAATCTTGCGGAAATGGGACTGTGCAAATATCAGACAAAATTATTGGAAGTAGTTCTCTTGGTTGCCAGGAAATGTGTTGTGATGCATTAGCTCAAGGGCAAACAACAAATATTTAAATAATGAAGGAAAAGCATCCAAGTCTGTATCCCACTGGAACAAGAAGATGACCCGACCTTTGGAACATAGATCTGGACTGTAATCTTAGGCATTGAAAAGGCCAATGGTTAACATAGCATACCCTCTCCTGCACATCGCATGGCTGACCTCTAGTAGAACTGAGCCCACAATGCATCCGATGAAGTGAGCTGTAGCTCATGAAAGCTTATGCTCAAATAAATTTGTTAGTCTCTAAGGTGCCACAAGTACTCCTTTTCTTTTTTGCCAGGAGTTCTGTTGGGAGTGAATGAAAGAAGTCAAAGCTAGTCTGAGTGTGAAACTATTTCTTCTTGTTATAACTTTTAAAAGTGACATATCAGCTTGAATATCATCCAAAATGTAAACGTCGTCAAAACAATAAAATAAATCAACACTACTCTGTATGAAAGCGAAACAATACAGTACAAAGGCCCTGAACTTGCAAAGACTATGCACTCAGTAGAACTATAGACTGTGCACAAAGTTAACCATGTACTAGAATTGGGCCCTAGACATTAAATCTAACTGCAGATGAATGTGAACTGACTTCTGATTTTTTCATTGTAAACAAGAATGTAAACATTGACCAATACACTGGATTTTAAAATATACATTTTAAAAAATATTGTTATAGCATCTTGGGTAAAGATATTTGTATACAACATTTTTTACTAAGGCCTTGAAATTAAGTGATTGATTGAGATATGTAGTAAAAATTCTGAGATTCAAATATTGTCACAGCTTAGCCATTATATGAAAAACATTTTCTTTTAAATCTGTAAAGGTTATAAAAACAAACTTGCAATTTCACCTTACCTAAATTAATTTCCACAGACTTACAGCAATGGCATGGCATACCTCTATTCAAAGGAAAATAAGTGTAGCTTTCCAAACTGCATGATTTTGCAAAGGTCCCAAATTCTGGCTCTCCAACAGACTTAGCCTATTCCTCAAAAAGGTCAGCCTGTTGCAGAAGCCCTTCATCCTACAAAAACAAGCACCTTCACAACTGCAACCTAATGAGGAAGTGGGGGACTCATAGCAAAAACTGCATGCCCTCCCAGGCCAGATTCTGGTCCTAGGTAGGGCTAACCACGGCTAGCTGACACCACGGTCCTTGTCTACATTGACTACAAAGTTGGGGTCAGCATTGTCTCAGATAACTAGATCCTTAACAAAAAGAAAAGGAGGACTTGTGGCACCTTAGAGACTAACTAATTTATTTGAGCATAAGCTTTCGTGAGCTACAGCTCACTTCATCGGATCCACTGAATGCATCGGATGCAGTGAGCTGTAGCTCACGAAAGCTTATGCTCAAATAAATTGGTTAGTCTCTAAGGTGCCACAAGTCCTCCTTTTCTTTTTGCGAATACAGACTAACATGGCTGCTACTCTGAAACCTGTCTAGATCCTTAACATTTGTGTTTCTATACAAGAATGTTTCCCAATGTAGAGAAGGCCTGTGTGTGCAATAGGGACAGTATTGCTGACTGGGGTGGCGCTGGGTGAGGAATTTGGGCTGCTCTACACATGGTTTTTGGACTGCTGTCAACTATATTGGTTTAGAAACCAACAATTAAACTGGTGCAACTTTGCAGGGCAGTAACATGAGTATAAAGGTGCTTATCCCAGTACTCAAGGCCCTGTACATCTCCAGCGCTCCAAAGTGTTACACAAATGTGATCTTAGTTATTTAATAATCTGCCATCCTTCAAATTCCCTTTTATTCTCCTATCTGCTGCTTCTGCTCAGCGTCTGCCTGCTTGTGACGTTGGTCTGGGCCTGGGATGGATCTGTGCATTTGCAGGGCTGGGTACTCTGCATGTGGGTAGAGAGGGAAGGGGAATCTTGTGCACGAAGAGTGGGGGCCAGGGGGAAGGACTGGCTGGTGGAGGGAAGGGGTGGTGCAGCGGTACTGGTCCTGGGTTATAGGGGCTAGGTGCAGGGCACGCTAGTAACCAGGGGTGTGGGCAGAGGCACTAGTACTGGGTGATAGGGGCTGGCCACTGGGTGCAGGGCGCTGGGTGAGGGGGTCTGGTCGCTGGGGGTAGGGCGTTGGGGGTTGGGTGAGGGGGTCTGGTCGCTGGGTGCAGGGCGCTGGGTGAGGGGGGTCTGGTCGCTGGGGGTAGGGCGTTGGGGGTTGGGTGAGGGGGTCTGGTCGCTGGGTGCAGGGCGCTAGTCAAGGAGGGCAGGGCGGTGGGGGCTGGTCGAGGAGGGCGGGGGGCTGGTCGAGGGGGGCTGGGTGAGGGGGGCTGGTCGGTGGGTGCGGGGCGCTAGTCAAGGAGGGTGGGGTGCTGGGGGAGGGTGGCTGGTCGAGGGGCGCTGGGGGCAGTGGTGGCCGGGGCCATGTGGGGAGGGACCCGGAGGGCTGGGTGAGGGTGCCTGGTCGCGGGGGCGGGGCGCTGAGTGAGGGGGGCGGGGGGTGTGGCCTGGGGGAGGGGGGCTGGGCGCTGGGTGCGGGGGGCTGGTCGCGGGGGGGGTGGGGCCCGGGGGCAGGGGGGCTGGTTGCTGGGGGCACTGGGTGAGGGGGACTGGTCGCGGGGGGTGGGGCCCGGAGGGAGGGGGTGCTGGGTGAGGGGGGCTGGTCGCTGGGGGTGCGGGGCGCTGGGGGCGACAGCCGGGGCTGTGTGGGGAGGGATCCGGGGGGAAGGGGGCTGGTCGCTGGTTGTGGGGGGCTGGGTGAGGGGGTCTGGTCACTGGGGGCGCTGGGTGAGGGGGACTGGTCGCGGGGGGCAGGGCCCGGAGGGAGGGGGGCTGGTCGCTGGGGGTGCGGCGGCCGGGGCCGTGTGGGGAGGGGCCGGGGAGAAAGGGGGCTGGTCGCGGGGGGCGGGGCCCAGGGGCAGGGGGGCTGGTCGCTGGCCGAGGGGGTCGGGGGGCTGGTCGCTGGGGGTGCGGGGGGCGGCGGCCGGGGCCGTGTGGGGAGGGGAAGGGGGCTGGTCGCCGGTTGCGGGGGGCTGGTCGCTGGCCGAGGGGGTCGGGGGGCTGGTCGCTGGGGGTGCGGGGGGCGGCGGCCGGGGCCGTGTGGGGAGGGGCCGGGGGGGAAGGGGGCTGGTCGGGGGGGGCGGGGCAGGGGGGCTGGTCATTGGCCGAGGGGGTCGGGGGGCTGGTCGCTGGGGGGGCGGGGGGCGGCGGCCGGGGCCGTGTGGGGAGGGGCCGGGGGGAAGGGGGGCTGGTCGCGGGGGGCGGGGCCCGGGGGGCTGGTCGCTGGCCGAGGGGGTCGGGGGGCTGGTCGCGGGGGGTGCGGGGGGCGGCGGAGGGGGGCTGGTTGCTGGTTGCGGGGGGCTGGTCGCGGGGGGCGGGGCCCGGGGGCAGGGGGGCTGGTCGCTGGCCGAGGGGGTCGGGGGGCTGGTCGCTGGGGGTGCGGGGTGCGGGGGGCGGCGGCCGGGGCCGTGTGGGGAGGGGAAGGGGGCTGGTCGCCGGTTGCGGGGGGCGGGGCCCGGGGGGCTGGTCGCTGGCCGAGGGGGTCGGGGGGCGGCGGAGGGGGGCTGGTCGCTGGTTGCGGGGGGCTGGTCGCGGGGGGCGGGGCCCGGGGGCAGGGGGGCTGGTCGCTGGGGGGGCGGGGGGCGGCGGAGGGGGGCTGGTCGCTGGTTGCGGGGGGCTGGTCGCGGGGGGCGGGGCAGGGGGGCTGGTCGCTGGCCGAGGGGGTCGGGGGGCTGGTCGCTGGCCGAGGGGGTCGGGGGGCGGCGGCCGGGGCCGTGTGAGGAGGGGCCGGGGGGGAAGGGGGGCTGGTCGCGGGGGGCGGGGCAGGGGGCTGGTCGCTGGCCGAGGGGGTTGGGGGGCTGGTCGCTGGGGGGGCGGCGGCCGGGGCCGTGTGGGGAGGGGCCGGGGGGGAAGGGGGCTGGTCGCGGGGGGCGGGGCAGGGGGGCTGGTCGCTGGCCGAGGGGGTCGGGGGGCTGGTCGCTGGGGGCGGCGGCCGGGGCCGGGGCGGAGGGGGGCTGGTCGCTGGTTGCGGGGGGCTGGTCGCTGGCCGAGAGGGTTGGGGGGGCTGGTCGCTGGGGGGGCGGGGGGCGGCGGCCGGGGCCGTGTGGGGAGGGGCCGGGGGGGAAGGGGGCTGGTCGCGGGGGGCGGGGCAGGGGGGCTGGTCGCTGGCCGAGGGGGTCGGGGGGCTGGTCGCGGGGGGCGGCGGCCGGGGCCGGGGCGGAGGGGGGCTGGTCGCTGGTTGCGGGGGGCTGGTCGCTGGGGGGGCGGGGGGCGGCGGCCGGGGCCGTGTGGGGAGGGGCCGGGGGGGAAGGGGGCTGGTCGCGGGGGGCGGGGCAGGGGGGCTGGTCGCTGGCCGAGGGGGTCGGGGGGCTGGTCGCGGGGGCGGCGGCCGGGGCCGGGGCGGAGGGGGGCTGGTCGCTGGGGGTGCGGGGGGCGGCGGCCGGGGCCGTGTGGGGAGGGGCCGGGGGGGAAGGGGGCTGGTCGGGGGGGGCGGGGCAGGGGGGCTGGTCGTTGGCCGAGGGGGTCGGGGGGCTGGTCGCTGGGGGGGCGGGGGGCGGCGGCCGGGGCCGTGTGGGGAGGGGCCGGGGGGAAGGGGGGCTGGTCGCGGGGGGCGGGGCCCGGGGGGCTGGTCGCTGGCCGAGGGGGTCGGGGGGCTGGTCGCGGGGGGTGCGGGGGGCGGCGGAGGGGGGCTGGTTGCTGGTTGCGGGGGGCTGGTCGCGGGGGGCGGGGCCCGGGGGCAGGGGGGCTGGTCGCTGGCCGAGGGGGTCGGGGGGCTGGTCGCTGGGGGTGCGGGGGGCGGCGGCCGGGGCCGTGTGGGGAGGGGAAGGGGGCTGGTCGCCGGTTGCGGGGGGCTGGTCGCTGGGGGGGCGGGGGGCGGCGGCCGGGGCCGTGTGAGGAGGGGCCCGGGGCTCGGGCAGCTCGGGGCCCGGCAGGTGGATGTCGCCTCCCTGGTCCCCTCCCCCGGCCGCGTCCCGTCCCCAGCCAGACTCCGCGCCGCCTCTTGCCGCCGCCCGCCGCTGACGGGGGCAGCCCCTTGTTTACCGGCCAGGCAGGCAGCGGCGAGCCCGGCCTGACGCAGCGGAGCGAGCCCGGCCGGGAGCCGCGGGCTGCGAGCGGCCGCCGAGAGGGCCGGAGCCGGAGCCGGAGCCGGGGCCGGGGCCGGGGCCGGCGGGAAGGGGCCGGGCTCCCGCTTCCTGGGCCGGCGGCCGGGCGCGACCAGCGGGCGGCGGCGGCGCCGGGCTCTCGGCGAAGATGCGGATCCGGGCTCGGCCCCGGCGCCAGCCCCGCGCTCTCTGAGCCCGCGGCCGGGAGGGGGCGGCGGCTCCGGGCCATGGCGCCGAGGGCGGCGGCGGCGGCGGCGCTGGCGCTGGCGGCGCTGCTGGGGGCCTGCTGCGGCCCGAGCCGGGGGGAGAGTAAGTGCGGCGGCGGGGGGGGCGCGGCCTAGTCGGCGCGCGGGGCCGCGCGGCTCCGTCCCGCTCCGCGCCCCTCGGGGGGAGCGGCGGGGCCGGGCCGGGCCGTGCGCGGCGGGGGGCTCGGGGGGCTCCCGCTCCGCTGCCCGGCGCTGGGGGAGCAGCAGCGGGGCCGAGCTCCGCTCTCGCCCGGCCGCCGCCCCCGGAGCGCCCCGTGTCAGGGCGGGGGGGCAGCGGCCGTGGCCGGCCCCGGTGTCACGGCGACTTCGCTCTGCCGAGCTGCGCTTCAGCGTGCGGCCTGCGGGGGGGGGGTCGACAAATACCCCCCCCCCGCCCCCGGGAAACGGACACCTTGAGACCTGCCCCCGAGGACCGCAGGATGAAACTAAAACCGCAATAAACTGCGGCAAAAGCCACATCACTCGAATGCAAAACCCCCGTGCCCCGGAGCACGCCTGCGTGTTCCGCGGAAACAGGGAACTGGGAGCCAGGGGCGCCCCCCACACCCTGAGCTTGGTACCCTGCTTCACAGCCGGGCTGCCAGCTTGCCTCCCAGCTCCCTTTGTACCCGAGCCGGCTGCCTCGGCAGTGGAGCGAAGGCTCCGGGACCCTTCACCCTTAGCTGTGGACTTCCTGGCTTTTAACCTTTTCTGTCACAACCAGTGTCTCTCTTAAATGTAGGTTTTGGGGTATGAAGTGTAATTATGTGTAGGAGTGGTCTTAAATGAACAGAAAATAGCCCTCGGGCATGTCTGAATTTTAAAAGGGAAGTGTTCTTTGAAAGCTCCCAGAAATTCAACTCCTGTGAGGAGCACCTGCATATAGCTGAGAGAGCCTCTTAAAAAGATACTGTGGGTGTTTATTTTGAACAAAAAAAATTCCTTTAAATAGACTGGGTCATGAGTAAAATACCTTGTTCCTACTTTGCTTGGCCTGCTCTGGTTCAGGGGTCCGCAAACGCGTGCCAAAGACAGCATGCAAGCTGATGGTCAGTGGCACTCACACTGCCCGGGTCCTGGCCACCGGTTTGGGGGCTCTTCATTTTAATTTAATTTTAAATGAAGCTTCTTAAACATTTTAAAAACCTTATTTACTTTACATACAGCAATAGTTTACAGAGGAGCAGCCGTGTTCGTCTGTATCCGCAAAAAGAACAGGAGGACTTGTGGCACCATAGAGACTAACACATTTATTAGAGCATGAGCATCCGTGAGCTACCGCTCACTTCATCGGATGCAAGTGTTGCTCACGAAACCTCATGCTCAAATAGATTTGTTAGTCTCTAAGGTGCCACAAGTCCGCCTTTTCTTTTAGCAATAGTTTAGTTATAGACTTAGACTTATAGAAAGAGACCTTCTAAAAACGTTAAAATGCATGACTGGCACGCGAAACCTTAAATTAAGAGTGAATAAATGAAGACTCGGCACCCGCTTCTGAAAGGTTGCCGACCCCTGCTCTAGTTGGAGTTATTTGTTTTTTAATTTTTGTTTTATTTTGATTTGGGGATAAATGAAAAATCTTCAGTTTTCTGAGTTGCTGGTAACTTTACCTTAGTGGCCATTAATATTTACTTCTCAAAAATATTTTGAAATGGGACCTCTAAGTTGACTTCTGAATCAGGTTCTAAAACGGTTTCTCTTAAATGTGGCATTTGGCATGTGAAGGGGGTATAATTGTATCATCTGTCTATGTATAAAATAGGGAGCTGAGAGACTTAGCCCATGCTTTTCTGTTGGAATTTACCCTACAAGTAACAGAGGGGCAGCCGTGTTAGTCTGTGTCCACAAAAACAACGAGGAGTCCAGTGGCACCTTAAAGACTAACAGATTTATTTGGGTATAAGCTTTTATGGGTAAAAGTATAACTACAAGTAATGCCTTTGTGGGTCTAATTTGTTTTAAATATGAACATGCATACCCCTCTAGCCTTTTCCATGCTAGGTTAGAGGATTCTAACTGTAGTTCCCCCTCACTTCTCTCTCTTTTTTTTCTTTTTTGGTTAATTTCAACACAGAATATTGTTTCAGAAGGCTCTTAGCTCAGTGTTGGCTTAGAGTTGCAAAGGTTTGAAATTAACCAGAAAAATATTCTTAGGCAGGGCTTGCAGTCTACAGGTATTAAAAGCAAGGGTGTGGGGAGAAATTAAATTAAAACAATAATAGAATCTGCAGTGGAGGGATTGGGGAGACTAATAAATGAAGCTCACAGCTATCTTAGTTAGCTAGTGTCAGACCATTGTGTTTTATGGCTGATTTTGTTGGATAAGCTTGCTTAAAGACGTTATTTTAGCTAGAGTTTTCTGTTTTAAGGTAGAATGTTTGTTTGTTTTTTATAGAAAATGAAAGGACCTGCTAGTTAATGTTTGCATAAAGAGAATTAAGTTCTGAAATTGTTCATTTAATAACTTTCATTGTACTTGGAACATTTCCTACAAAAGGAAGTAATATCAGTCGGTTGGTTCAGAGTCCAGATCCTGCAACGATGGACTTGTCACATACGTACAGTGGTAGAGGGTGGTTCCTGCTTTGTACCCTTTGACTGCTGGAAAATCAGGCTTTTGGCTGGTCATGTAGTCAAAAATACCTCCCCCTCTTCAGTCACAGGCTTTTAAAAAAAATAAAAAATGATTAAATATAAATCTTGAAAAGGAGTACGACTGTATTTTTCATCTAGAAGTTGAGATATAGTCAGCAAGCAGCCCAAACTGTGGCCTGTGGATATATGTGAAGATTTCTCTTTCCAGTGCAAAACACTCATATTAACACTGACACAACTTTAGTCCAGTGACCTCCAAGTTCTTTACAAATTGTTACTGTTACAAACAAATGGCTGCTACTGTGGCTTTCTGTAGCACCTTTTGTTCTTGGATGGCACCTGAGTTTATGAACATAATGAATTAATCCTCACAGCCTTGTGAAATAGGGATGTATTATTTCTGTTTTACAGGTAGAGAAATGGGGGCAATGCCCCTGGGGTCAGATTATAGCAGAGCCCAGAATGGAACTTAAGGATATTTCTACTTAATTTTATTATTTATATAGTGCCAATAGCGTCCTACGCAGTTACAGATGAGGTAGGAACATGAGGTCCCTAGTCCAAAGAATTTTCAATTTAGTCTTGACTCCCATTTGTCTTCTGTAACCACTAGACCACATGTAAAACACTGTGTTTGTAAAGTGCCTTAAAAGATGCCCCTCCTTCCTGCAGTTCTTTTAGTTCTGTCATATGCTGAGCATCACCCTAGAAGTCAATTTTGCTCCTGTGAGTTTATAATATGAAAAAGTCATTTGTCACCATAGTTATACAGGCCTTCTCTCTTGCAGTTGTAGAGTTCCATGAAATATTGTTTTATAAAGGGAAACTGTCCTCCGTGTGCTCTGCAGCCTGGAGAGGTCCTAAAATGAAAAGCACTTATCACCAAAAATAACCTGGTGAACCTTTCAGAGGGCAGTCCTGGGGTGGCCAACTTGCTGAAAAAAGTTATAGAGACAAGGTGGATGAGGAAATATCTTTTATGGGACTAACTTCTGTTGGTGAGAGAGAGAAGTTTTTGAACAACTCAGAGCTCTTCTTCAGGTCTGGAAAAGGTACGGAGGGTGTCACAGCTAAATACAAGATTGAACAGATAGTTTATCATAAGTAGCAAATATTCTAGGGCAGGGGTTCTCAAGCTTCATTGCTCCATGGCCCCCTTCTGACAACAAAAATTACTACATGACTCGAGGAAGGGGAACTGAAGCCAGAGCTCACCCAAGCCCTGCCAAAGCCCAAGTCCCACTGCTTCGGATTGGCAGACAAAGCCAATGCCCAAGAGCTTTGAGGGGGGAGCCTGTAACTTGAGCCCCATCACCTAGGGCTGAAGCACTTGGGCTTCAGCTTTGGCCCTGGGTGGTGGGGCTCAGGCTTCAGCTTCTTCCCCAGCAAGTCTAATGCCACCCCTGGTGACTCCATTTAAAATGAGGTTGTGACCCACAGTTTGAGAACCGCTGTTTTAGGGGATCATTCCAGACGAAGTGGCCTGTTAACAGCCCTGTGATCATAGGGCAAAAAGGGGGGTTAGTGGGTTACTAAGTGTTGTAATGAGCCATAAATCTACTGTCTTTATTAAGACCATGATTTTTAGCATCTAGCAAAGTTATGAATTTAAGCTGCCAGGCTTATCGTTTGAAAGTGTTGTAGAAGTAAAAAAAAAAAACTTGTCATTTGTGAGACTGGCAGCATATCTGCACCATGGCAGAGACTTGAGGCCTTACTGCTTCCTCTGAAGTCAATGAGAGCTTTCTACCTGAACTCAAACTCCTCTAATATCTACGTTTTCACCCTTTGGTTGACTAGTTCTGAACACCTTGGCCCAGTGGATTCATCATTGGTTGCTCCAGTCTGTCCTTTGCCTTTGTAGAGGACAGGCCCAGCAGTAAAGAAATAGGCTCCTGTGATAACTTTAATGTATAGAACATAAAAATGGTATCGAATCCCAGGTTTGGGGCAGAATGCAGAGTGCAGCAGGCCAAGCTATGGCATTTGTGTGCGATTGGCACAGGAGAAGCTGTCTCCAGGACACAGGGGGATTGCCCTTGCTTTAGCAGAGGTCTTCTCCTTTCTTGCCTACAAGAATGAATGCAGCAGCTGCCTCACAAGGTCATCTGAGGGAACTTAAGGGTAAATGAACAGACTCTCACCTTCATCACAGCCTCCTCTGAACCTGCTTCACCTCACAGACCTCACTATCAGGGGTGGCAAACTGAAGATTAAAATTAAACAGTTTAACCATTAGATCTTTTTCTGTTTGTTAAGCCATTATTAAAGTAGATTGGAAACTGGCTTTTGCAGTCCCTTGCATTGAGGTCTCACCTGGTTGGTAGTACTCATGACCTCTCATCTCAGCAAGGTGGACACCCCAGTCACTAGATTCAGAATTTGTCATACAAGTAAGAAAAAGAAATACTCAGAAGCCCTCTTTCCTCTTCCCATATCTTATTCCTCAAAACAAGAGTTTATGATGTGTGAAGTGTCATGCTTTTAGTTTGAGCAAAGTGAATGTTGTTTTCTTTTAATGATGCAGTTACTGAGGCAGGCTGTATACATTTTAAAAACTGTAGCGTTAATAAAATATGTTAAATGGTCTTTGATCTTATTTTCATGAACAGTTCTATGTTATCTCAGTCTTAATGGATAAAGAAACAAAGCTCTGGAGTAGCGAGTCATTGAGGTTTATTAGCCACACTGTTTATGATAAATAAGGATTAGGTTCCAGAATTTTTCCCAGTCACTGTATTTTGAAAACCAAAGCTGACATCAGACGTGGTTTCTCCATTCATTACCTTGGTGTTGCTGCCAAACTAGTTTGTACAAGAGGCTCTGCCTGTCTTTATGGCATGTATTTTAGAAAAATGGTTGTACCTTGCCATTTGATTCTTTCTTGGTGGCTTGATTAGAAATGGTTTGTTGTTTTTTTAAAATAAAGTTACTCTGAATAGCTTGATAACTGAGGATGCAGGATGTTTTTTTACTTGTCCCATGTGGCTGCTGTCCTATTTGGCTGCCCCTTCCCTTTTTCTTGTATGGTGGAGAGATAGAGCACGCAGCCTCAGCTTTGTGCCTGTTCCCATTGAGATCAGTGGTCCAAATTCATTATGTGATGTCATAGGTAGAATTTGGCTCACTGGGAATTTTGTCAGCAACTTTGGTGGGAGCTAGTATATACAGTATGGTGGCTATTTGAGGCTTGATCCCTTTTCTTAAAGTTTCCAACATCAGAGAAAAGGAGTACTTGTGGCACCTTAGAGCCACAAGTACTCCTGTTCTTTTTGCGAATACAGACTAACACGGCTGTTACTCTGAAACCAACATCAGAGAAGAACTCAGCTTATTTGTCTTTAAGAAAAACTCACTAATAACTGGCTTCTGAACTTTTGTCTTTCTTCTGGGAGCTAATTTGACCAGTTTTCATATTAATTTGTTGCTGAATTTTTCCCCAAGAAGAAATTGCTGAGAGAAGCTGGGGAAAAAAAACCACTTCTTCCTTTGATAATATGAAGTGATAGGGCTGACATGAGAGTGGTTGTAGCACAAATAGAAGGCTCAAATGGCTGGGTAGAATTCAACAAATATATTCAGAAAAAGCTTTTTTTTTTTTCTATTCTACAGTTCTGAAGATTTATAAAATATTCTTCACTGTATAACTTTATGATGTACCATGAAATGGTATTCACTTAGCATGGTGATGGCTATAGAATGAGAACCTGAATAGAATACGAAGTCATGATAAAAATCCCTTGTAAGTCAATAGATAAATTCTTTTAAAAAATATAATTTCCACAGAAATGTGAAATTCTACAAAAGTTTCAATAGAATTTCATTTAAAATTGCTATGACCTTAGCTAGGTTGTGCCTTTAAAGAAGTTGTTGGTTATTTTAGAAAAGAAGCTCTTGAACTGTGATTGTTTTTTCTAGGGATTCACCTAATGCTAACTCTTAAGCGATAAAAGACTTGGATAGTTAACTTACCATTGCATCCATGTTCTAAATAATTTGCAGTCTGTTACATGTGTGTCTAGTGGCCTTGAACTCTGAGCTTTTATTCTTGATAGTAATTTCTTTCCTATGGAAAAGACTTGAGTAATATTTATTGTCTTTTCCATTTCTTAGAAGTTAACTGTATATATTTAAATTATATCAGAGAGAGCTTTATACACGTCAAAGTAGCTGCTCCTGGGTAACAACTCTGTCTGCTGCAACTTGTTACCTGTGCGTTTGGTAAGCAGAAACCAAGGATTAAGCTGATTGTGTTACCAATCCTATCTTAGTTGCGCTTGTGGTTTATGCATTGAACAACAACCTATTGTAGTGGTTTTTCTTTCTGTTGTTTCTCCTTTTGCTAGAGGAACCCTATGTTTTAAGTGTCAGATTATCGTAAGTTTTATTGGGTAGTCGATTAATGTTCTTCATGAAGAATAGCTTGACTTTTACCTTTAATAATACTCCTGAACCCTTTCTAAAATTAAATTTTAATAGAAAATATTCTATTTTCTGGCAAGACATTTTGAATCTACCAGTGGGAAAATAATGAAAGAAGAACATGCCTCCCTAGCCATCAGTTTTGCCGTTTCTGTGTGGCTGCCGAGAAGTGCATGTTCCTTGCTTCAAAGTATCCTTAGAAGAGTTTGTTGAAGCTTTGATGCTTGGCACCGATTGACTAATAATCATGTTACTTCTCTTGTCGATTCCTCTTCATTGCTCCAAATAGCATGCTGTCCTGGCACTTAATTAAAAGTAGCAACAAGACCTCCAGCAAAGTTGTTGGCCTCTTGGGATAGCCAAAAATTTAAAAGTGTATTTGTTATTTTGAGATGTCTAGATTTTTAAATGGAAAAATGATGCTGAAAACATTTTCTTTGTTAGAATGAACTTTCCCCTAGTTCCCTCCAAGATTATTTCATATCTTGTTAGCTATTATCTAATTTAATATGAGGCTAGTTACTAGGTTGGCAGAAATAGTGGCTATAGATGAGACTGATGAGCTAAATGTAATAGTTTGTATGAAATTTTAAGGCTTCGGAGGAAAGCCCCCCTTTGTGGGTGTCACCCCCAACGTGCATTTGCTGTCCTGAAAGCGTTCTTCCCCTTCTAACTTGTTCTGAAGAAATACTAAAACCATCCGTGTAAGATGTGTTTAATTTTCTCCCAATATTTCTCATGGTTGGGGTGCCCAGAGAGAGAGTTTTTTGATTCCCTCCTACCTTACTCAGAAGCATCGGTGAGGTAAAAGGGGTTCTTGTTAGCTGCTCACAAGATTCCCTGTTCTGCTTTTAAAGGCACACATTTTGATGTGCTGTGCACGTTGTAAAATTCTTCTGCTAATGATTTTTGAAGCAACTTGGATATAATGCCAAAAAAATCCCATTGAGCAATATTATTGCTCAGTCCAAATATTGCCAGGTTTAATTTTTATTTGCAGTTAATCAGATTTATGAACAATTGCTATGAGGTTTTCCTAGAAACTAAGTACAGTTGTTTTTAAAAGAACACGTTAGGGATCTGTGGAAAACTAAGATCAGAATATTCATTGCCATTAAACTGCTAGGTGTGGTAGTTTTGCAAGAAACTCACACAAGTGAGTAACTTCTTAAAATGGCAACACGTGAGTGGGGCTTATGTATATTGTGGCATGTGGCCGAAGGCCTTGTGCTTCCAGCACCCAAGAAGTGTGTTGTGGGAAACAAGCCTTCCCTGTAGTGTGTTCCTGCATGCCCTTGCAAAGAGCTTTGCTTCTCTTATGCTTTCAAATGAATCAAACAAAATAGAACTAAGTGTTTTTAAAGTTGAATCTAATGCACCATGATCCCCTTTAATATGTAACTTTGAGCATGTTTTACTGCAAGATCCCAAACTCTAGTGTCTTTGAATGCATTGGACTCAGTAAGCCATTAAAGTTGGGCCATTTCCAGCACAAATCCAGGTTTTCTCCACCCCCCTCCCCCACACAGGCAAACCCTCTCTGGGGGGGGGGGGGAGAGGAGGAGGAAGGCCCAACTTGATTATCATACACATTGTAAGGAGAGTGATCACTTTAGAAAAGCTATTACCAGCAGGAGAGTGGGGTGGGGGGAGGTATTTTTTCATGCTTTGTGTGTATAAAAAGATCTTCTACACTTTCCACAGTATGCATCCGATGAAGTGAGCTGTAGCTCACGAAAGCTTATGCTCAAATAAATTGGTTAGTCTCTAAGGTGCCACAAGTACTCCTTTTCTTTTTTTAAACTAGACTGCCTTTGCATTCAGTGTAGTGTCCTTTGGTCTCAAACATTGAAAAGTACTCTTAGATTGGTGGCTAACTTGATGTTTTTGGGTTTATGAAAGAGGTAAAATCTGAATTCAGTTGCATAATGTTACTCCTATTGGCTTTATTAAAGTAAATGTAATAAAACCAAGTTAAGACAATCTGTTGGCCAGCTCGTGAAGTACTGTGCTTTTAGGCTGAAAGCAAATCTTAGTAGTATGTGTGCTAGGTACTTCCATGGCAGTGAATGCAGGAATAATGCAGTACTGTTTTAAGATTTATTCTATACTTACTTGCAAGCCACGTTTTGCAATTAATGTGCTAGAAAAATGGCTAAATTATTCCAATTATAATTAAAAGTCACTCGCTGCCTCTTGTTTTGATAAGAAGCTTGGAATGTGGATTCTAAAGCTTTCAGTCACCCAGTCTTCATGTAGATTCTGATTCAGGAACGGATTTCTGCATGTGCAGAGATAAGTGTTTACTGAGATATCAAAGCAACTAGACAAGGAGAATTCTCACAAGTATGAAAGTTATAAATGTATCCTGTTTATGAGCTAATAAAACAATTTTCCATAGAAATTTAATTGAAACACCTCAGCAGAAAGCAGGGATGACATCCATGGTAGAAATCACAGGTAAGTGCATCACACGCCTTACAGCAGGTAAAATGAAGAGGCACAAAATGATCTGTCTAGACTGAATGTGCCTCGGTTGTTGGTGTTTTGAAAAGCAGCCGACTTTCAGTCTTGAATTTCCATATAAAGAAAGGGAGGACTTGTGGCACCTTAGAGACTAACCAATTTATTTGAGCATGAGCTTTCGTGAGCTACAGCTCACTTCATCGGATGCTCACGAAAGCTCATGCTCAAATAAATTGGTTAGTCTCTAAGGTGCCACAAGTTCTCCTTTTCTTTTTGCGAATACAGACTAACACGGCTGTTACTCTAATTTCCATATAGTAACACTCAGCTGCACCACTAATAGTCAATACACCAATTTGTGCAGTGCCAGCAGTGTGCTAAGTGTTTTACAGATAAGTATGGAAACTATACGCTTGCCACAAACAGTTCTGTGAGCATGAACAGGGTCTGGAGTTTAGAAACACCTCTCTTCTAAAGCTGTTTTTATTATGTGGTGCCATAAATGTGCATGTTTATAATACAGCTGCATAAGTCTACTCCAGCTAAAAGCTTTGTGTATAAAATCATCTAAAGCTTTTGGTTTTTTAAAAAAAAAATCTGACTTCAATTCAGATTAATCGGAACAGATTTAAAGAATTCCATTTTGGAAGATTTGATCCTGATCTGTGATACTTATCTAAAGATCACAGGTAGAAGGAGTGACCATGAAAGATGGTTACTGACAGTGAGGTATTTGAGTAGTGGCTAAAGAGTTTTAAGAACAGAATTGGATGTAAAGAATTTTTGGAGGTTTATTCTCCTGTAACTGTGGCCTTTTAGAGGGGACTCAGTCAAGGGTGACAGTCTGCAAATTGTACTTAAAACTTTCATCTCACAGCAACAAAACAGTGCATACATGCAGTGCTCCGGTGGCATCTGATGCAATCAGAGCAGCAGAGATGTTTGTATGGATGTTAATTGAATTAGGTTACTGGCTCTGGACGGTATAATCAAGATAGAAGTTCATGATTTGCAATAGAATTAAAAAATAGAGGTGAAAAGTCTATATGATCTTACACTGTTTTGTTTTAAAAGGCATTTACTGGTAGTTGCACAGAAAGATTGCTCATTAAGTATACCAGTAGATCTACTGGTATACTTCAGGTATGGAGTTAGACATACAGGTAAATGTTATTAATGATAACTGTTTTAGTTTAGCATTGTTATTTACACACAGTTTGATAGGTAGGTGATTGGTCTGACATTTTAATGTCCAAATAGAAAATCCTGGATCTTCAAATGCAAGTTTTGAGAGGGGAGCTGTAGACTCTGAATCAGAATAGCTGTCACCAGGGATCATTTTGAAGAGTGCTTCCAAAGGAATTTTGGTAGGTTAAGGAGACTGCAGTGTCCAGTGCTGTTAGAGACACACACGTTTAAATACCTCAATACAAACTCCAAATACTAAGATTAGAACCAGTTACTAAAGGAGTTATAAGTTTAACTAACACTGGGATAGGCTTAGTATGTCTCATGTTACTCACATTTTGGTTAGTAGCTCCTGCTCTGCAGATTGCCTCTTGCAAATAAAAGGTAGGATTGATGTATAAAAGCAAACAAACCAAGAAAAAAAACCCACCCAGATTTAATACTGGTTTTCTGTTCTAGTAAGTTTTTAGCTCACTTTCCACTTGACTTTTATTTTGTGGTGGCAGAATGTTTACAAGCATCCAAGAATACACATATCTTTCTCCTATGACAGGAAAAGAAGGATGTATGCTAAGGGGATCTTAGTATCCTCAAAGTGATGTCAAGAACAGGTTAGATGCAACTGGTACAAATTGAGATTTGACTACTGCTACCATCTCACCTTTTCACTTTGGCCTTTTACCTCTCTTCCTCTCCATCCTTGTCCACCTGAATGAAGCAGTTATCCTCCATTTGGGAAGGCAAGCTGTTACCAGCAAGGGTATGATTCTGCTTCATTATCTGTCTCTGGGGATGCTGCAATGAAATGTATGCTATATCTGACCATCCAGAGGCTGTGTACACTTGTAGAACCCTCCTTGTATCCAGTGCTGATTAGTAAGCAAGTTTGCCCTGCCATTGGTGTTAACATCTTGCACACAGGATTTTGTTTAATATTTCCATGAACAGAATTTTTTTAAAAAGAGAACTTGTGGGATAAAAAGGCAAAATATTATCCTATCAAACCCCTTCTCCTACTACCGGAAATTCAAGAAGATGGACAAAGGGTTACCAGATTCCCCTTAGACAATGCATAGTGTCCTTACAAAGCTTTGTCCTGTCTCTTTTAAAAAAATGCCAAGAAATGGTACTTTTGTTAAAAATGCCAAAGAGCCCTATAATGTGGATATGTTACCAGTCCAAGTGCCATGTGCATTTTTATGGTGCATGCAAAATTTACTGCCTTGTAGATTAATTATTAGAACTGTATTTGTTTTTCTGGAATCAATTCATTTCCCTCATTTCCAAAAATCCTTTGATGATAACTAGTAGCCTTCCCCTTCAGAGGAGAGGCTAGCTATGGTTCCCTTTGGAATTCAGTATAATACCTAGTTTGTGTAGTGTTAATACAAACTGTATTCCAGATGATAGTAGGTGGAGGCAGGGCGTGGGGGGGGGGAATAACCTTTTTCAATGAGACTGGGAAGGCAATTGAGAGTTAACGAGGGGGAGAGATTCAGGGAGGATGTTCTAGAGAGGTCATGGTGTTGGGTGTAGAGAGAAGAATTTTGCATTAACAGTTGAAAGATTGTTTGAAAGGGAAGAGCAGGTTGGTGCTAATAGAATAGAGGGGATGAAGAGAGATCTAAAGAGAGAGAGAGAGACGAGATCTGTGACAACAGCTGGAGCAACTCCAGGGAGGGTAGGAAAACCAAGGAAGATAACTTTGACTTGATACTGAAACATGTGATCATAGAATATCAGGGTTGGAAGGGACCTCAGGAGGTCATCTAGTCCAACCCCCTGCTCAAAAGCAGGACCAATCCCCAATTAAATCATCCCAGCCAGGGCTTTGTCAAACCTGACCTTAAAAACTTCTAAGGAAGGAGATTCCATCACCTCCCTAGGCAACGCATTCCAGTGTTTCATCACCCTCCTAGTGAAAAAGTTTTTCCTAATATCCAACCTAAACCTTCCCCACTGCAACTTGAGACCATTACTCCTTGTCCTGTCCTCTTCTACCACTGAGAATAGTCTAGAACCATCCTCTCTGGAACCACCTCTCAGGTGATCAATCAGTGAACCTGATTTGAAGAACAAGATGATGCATTTGTGCATTCTGTGCAGGTGAGCAAGAGCTTGTGGGTCACAGGGAACAGAGTGGCAGTAGTCAATACAGCTTGTTCAGCCTGGGGTGGTTGAAAAGGGAAAGAAGAATCAGTAGACAGAGTCTGCCTCCCCTCCCCTGTTGCCTTAAGGAGAGATGGACTGAGCTGAAGATTCAAAATTAGAACCCAGATTTGGTTCCTTCACTTGGCGGTGTGGCTAGACAGAAGGCCTGAGATCTGTGATGCAATGGTTGAGCGGGTAACTTCAGCAATGGCTTGTTTTGGGCTTTGCTATACATCTTATTCCTGTAGTTAGGCTTTTTCAGTAGACTCTGTGTTTTGATACTGTGGTTCTCAGCCTGGTTTTGTGAAAAGACTCAGTCACTTGTGGATTTTGCGCTGTCACTCAGTCCTGCACCAGCTGTTGCAATTGATCTCCTTGGTGAATTTTTTTTCAGTGTCTAGAGCAGAGGTTCTCAGGACAAATTATTTGGTGGCTTCAGAGTGTGGCCACCAGCAAGAGCTGGTGGCCATTCTCACGCTTTTTTATTAGCTTTAGGAAAAACAAACAAATATGCACATATACATGTCCAAATCATTGTAATTTATTTATTGCTAGCTAGTAAGTCTGTTGTGAAAAGTGATATTAATCAAGTATTGGTTTTCACAGCAGACTTGCTTAGCCCTGGCAAGCCTGGGGACAAATTAAGCTCTGGTTGGGAGGTCAGGGGAGGTAGCGTGGGACTGAAGCCTGAAGTCCCACGGCCGAGTCCAAAGCCCCGTGTCTCCAGCAACCAACACCAAGGCGGTGCATCCAGGAGCAACGGGGAGCGGGAGGGGCCGCTACTTTGCCTCCCCCACATCACAGCCCAGGAGGCTGTGGTTGTAAGAAAAGCCCCAGATGGCCGCATTTGAGAAATGTTGGTCTAAAGTTGTAAATACACCAGGTTTCTTTGGTTCTTTGTTTCATTGGTGCCTGGTCTCATGTTTCTGTTTTTCTACCAGTTTGAGCCTTGTGTGATTGTTCACTTTCCCAGTTTTCTCTCTGGATTATTGGTTCTGTTGAATAAAATGCTTAACTAGATATTGCAGGGGAAAGGTTTCCAACCATGGAATGTAAAAACAATAAAATAAACTAATCTAGAAATGTTCTTATTACCCTCTCAATAAAGGCCAAGCTAGAATATAGGCTGTGTTCTTTCATTTTCACAAAACTTCCTTCACTCTCTCAGTCCCCTCCATACGATGCCATATTGCCCAATTACTCCCATTAAATTCTTTTGTATTAATTGCATAAGCTGACATGAGGTAGGTATGGTGTTCTCTTTAAATACTTGCCAAAAATCCTCTGCTGAATAGATGCTTATTCGACTCTTGTGAATGCCAGGTGGCTATCTAGACTACTGTTACCTATGAAGTCTTCTAGCCCACAGCGACAGGCTCATATATGCAGGATTGTTCCTTGCAATATTTCCTAGTGCTTAAGCCGTACTACTTTAAAATGCACCCAGTCATGTTTGACTGCAGTGTATTGTACAGCAGTTGAACATATATTTTTTTAGAAAATTGTCATTTAATTATTTCTGTTCTTTGCCTTCCAGTTTGCGGGAGCATGGACATTCGGAATAACCTGACCCGGTTGAATATGCTTGAGAACTGCACTGTGATAGAGGGCCACTTGCAAATCTTGCTGATGTTTAAAACCAAGCCTGAAGATTTCCGTGAGCTCAGCTTTCCCAAACTGACGATGATTACGGACTACTTACTGCTTTTTCGGGTATATGGCTTAGAGAGTTTAAAGGGGCTTTTTCCCAACCTCACTGTGATTCGAGGAACTCATCTCTTCTTTAACTATGCTCTGGTCATTTTTGAGATGGTTCACTTGAAAGAGATTGGCCTTTATAATCTGATGAACATTACTCGAGGTTCAGTGCGGATCGAGAAGAACAATGAACTGTGTTACTTGTCCACAATCGACTGGTCTAGGATTTTAGACTCTGTGGAAGACAATTACATTGTTGCCAACAAGGATGACACAGAAGAGTGTGGAGATGTGTGTCCAGGAACTGTGAAAGGAAAAAGCAACTGCCCACCTACTGTAATAAATGGCATTTTCATTGAACGCTGCTGGACCCACGATCACTGTCAAAGAGGTAGGAATACAGAGAAAAATATTATTTAGATTTTGAGAATGCCCTGCTGGCAGCTTTTGTGCCCTCCTTGCTGCCATTCAATATGTCTAAGTACTAATATATATATTCTTTCATAAGCTGCTACCTTTATTTCAAATGTGGATGTACATTTTTCTTCAAATGTAAAGAAGAGCATGGTTAAGAAAGTTTATGGCATTTTAATTTTTCAAAAATTTTCTTATTGCAGAGCTTCCTTTTTAAAAGGACCCCATTCTAAAATATATAACAATACCCTAAGCTGCTTTTTAAACTGTTCCTGTAACTTTTTTTTTATCTATCTCCCCCCGCCCCAGCTATTTGACTAATTAATGGCAATTTCTTCAAGATCCCCCTCCCCCAATACAACACCATCATCCACCTCTCATCTAGCTTCCTTTATAAAGAAAACTACTGAAATTTTAAATTTGGAAACAGCTTAATGATCTGTGTGTATGTACACGTGCTCTCTCTTCAAATGAAGAATGTGATTTTATATATATGTTTACATTTCAACTCTGTATTTGTATGGTAACTTTAAAAAGTGAATACACATTTAGTTTGCTTGCTTGCAAAGTCATTCTCTTACGCACACCAACTTACTTATATATTTTCTTTTCCTTTTACAAAACTTGGTCAAAATATTTAGAGTAGCAACACTTTTAATTGACATCCAACTTGAAAAACATACTTGATAAGTTGTATTTTGACTGACTTATCTTTGAATTCAAGAGCTCTCCAATTGGTGTTCTCAGTAGGAATGTATATGTTCTTACTCTCTGACACCTGCCTGAAGGTTTGTTTTTTTTTAAAAGTTAATTGTTTTTGATCAGTCATAAGTGGTGAAAGTGTTAACAAACATGCACACTCGTCTTCTGGTAACTATGGCAGAGATTAAATGACAGTTCTTCTCAAGCTGAATGCGTTTCTGGACCCTCGCTGCTTCTGTTCTTGTGCCTTCCACAATAATCTTCAACCAAGGTTGCCTTAAAGTCTGTGACTGTTTTGCTAAGCTTAAGGTAAGCTCGTGTGAATTGTACTTTGGTTTTCATTTGTCCCGAGAACCCCATGGCCACTTCTTAAGGGGCTTACCTGGTGACCTCAAGCAACTATTCACTACCCCCCAAGCCCCAGTCCCTTGGACTCCTGTCTTGTTGGACTTGATCATGTCTGACTGCTTGAATTTATCCCTTCTCTCTCTCTACCCCCCCCCTTTTTTTTTAAACTACTGAGGTTGAGACAAAATGCAGTCAGTCAATCTGTCAAAGTTCTCAGTAGGATCATTGTTTTGGAATAAAATAAAACTTGCTGAGCTTTATATTTGGAGTTTAATAAATTAAACTTAATGTAGGTTCTTCATTTTGATATTTGGTGCTTAGATGCCAAGGCAATGGGTTCTTAAACGCTTCAGGTTGATCCATAGTGATTAGAGAATATGGAGGGAGAATTTTGTCTAGTTTTCTGTGTGATTTAAATTTCTGAAATTTTGGTTTTCACGCTTCCTCCTCCTTTGTTCATTGTTCTCACTTTCTCCTTTTGGAGATGTTGCAGTGCAGGGAATGACCATGTTTCCTCTAGCTCAGGAATCTTTCTTTTAAAAATAGTTGTTTTGTCACTGCAGAGACAAGATACATAAAGTAACTGTTTGCGTTCCCCGGGCTGAAACATCCTGAATGACTGCTGTATTGATGAGTACTTTGCTGTTCAGTGTTTGAGCTGCAGTGAGTGACATGCTGTGTGGTAAAATTCTCCTCTCAGATATCACAGACTGATAGAAAATCCACATGCATAGGGACAGCAGTAACTAAAAGATGAGCCATGTGTCTCTAGGAAGAGAAATTTGTCCTTCGTCTACTGCTCTGCTTTCTCATAGTTAGGCTTCTTCCCCTTCGGAACTGAAGCGTTCACGTGTAGTGAAGAGTTCTGAATGGGCGCTGTGCTCTTCTGAGAATCTGGCACCAGTTGTGGGTGCTGAACATGCTTTAAAGCCTCTGGCCTTTTCACTTCAGGGAAGCTCTTGCAGCTCATCCTTTAACTTATCTGAAGCTTAACATTTACTGCTCAATTCCTGCCCATTCCCCAAAATAAAATAGAGACTGGCTTGATTCTGACTGTGACTGTTACACAGCTGTTTAGTTGTATAGCCGTTTAAAGATATATTGTCATTCCTTCTGGAGTCACTCTGCTGTCTCTGTGGTTCAAATTATGCTGTGATTGATGTTTGGAGCGTGGATTAAATACCTCTATTCAGCATGGAATTTCCCTTACCAAAGTTATATATTTGGAGAGAGCAAGCAGAGCTTTAATTTTCTAGGTAATGCTGCTAATATAGGGAACAGTATTTTTCCATTCAGGAACAAATAAAGTAACAGCTCATTTTAAAATTTTACCTATCACGCTCTTGTAACTTACTTACCATTATGCTCTTATACTTGGGATTTCTCACATGCTCTTTTCCTTCGTAGGACATGAGCATGGTCTGCTTTTCAACAACAACAGTGTTCAAAGTCACAGCAAATTCTATTAAATGTTGCCAGCCTTGCTCTGAGTCGAGCTTCCCAGATAGTTCTGCTTGAACACACAGCTCCCCACAGAGAAGACCTGGTCTGACAAACCTTACTAAGTCTCTCAGGCTGGGACTCCACTGGTGAGCCTCAGTCGGGGAGCAGGATGAGTAGAGACACAGAAAAGTCTGGCGTAACCGGTGCTAGAGTGTAGCTAGGGAGGCAGCAGACCTAGGGAGCAAGTCTTCTGTCTGTCCAATTTGCCTCTCCAGTAGCACTCCATACTCTTCCCAAGCCCAGCTCCCTTTTCTCCCGCCACCTCGTCTACTCCACATCCCTGCCCCATTTCATGTTTACTGTTTCTCTTTATTTATGTTTTTACTAGGGCTGTCAATGTCAATTGGCCAAGAAGGCCAATGGCATTTTGGGATGTATAAGTAGGGGCATAGCGAGCAGATCGAGGGACGTGATCATCCCCCTCTATTCGACATTGGTGAGGCCTCATCTGGAGTACTGTGTCCAGTTTTGGGCCCCACCCTACAAGAAGGATGTGGATAAATTGGAGAGAGTCCAGCGAAGGGCAACAAAAATTATTAGGAATCTGGAACACATGAGTTATGAGGAGAGGCTGAGGGAACTGGGATTGTTTAGTCTGCAGAAGAGAAGAATGAGGGGGGATTTGATAGCTGCTTTCAACTACCTGAGAGGTAGTTCCAGAGAGGATGGCTCTAGACTATTCTCAGTGGTAGAAGAGGACAGGACAAGGAGTAATGGTCTCAAGTTGCAGTGGGGGAGGTTCAGGTTGGATATTAGGGAAAACTTTTTCACTAGGAGGGTGATGAAACACTGGAATGCGTTGCCTAGGGAGGTGGTGGAATCTCCTTCCTTAGAAGTTTTTAAGGTCAGGCTTGACAAAGCCCTGGCTGGGATGATTTAATTGGGTATGGGTCCTGCTTTTGAGCAGGGGGTTGGACTAGATGACCTCCTGAGGTCCCTTCCAACCCTGATATTCTATGATTAATCGCAGTTAACTCACGCGATCAACTCAAAAAAATTAATTGCGATTAAAAAAAAGTAATCGTGATTAATCGCAGTTTTAATCACACTGTTAAACAATAGAATACCAATTTAAATTTATTAAATATTTCGTATGTTTTTGTACATTTTCATATATATTCTGTGTTGTAATTGAAATCAAAGTGTATATTATTTTTATTATAAATATTTGCACTGTAAAAATGATAAAATTTTTCAGTTCACCTCATACAAGTACTGTAATGCAATCTCTTTGTTGTGAGAGTGCAAATAACAAATGTAGATTGTTTGTTACATAACTGCATTGAAAAATAAAACCATGTAAAACTTTAGAGCCTGCAAGTCCACTGAGTCCTACTTCTTGTTCAGCCAATCGCTAAGGCAAACATGTTTGTTTACATTTACAGGAGATGCTGCTGCCTGCTGCTTATTTACCATGTCAGCTGAAAGTGAGAACAGGCATTCACATGGCACTTTTGTAGCAGGCATTGAAGTTATTTACGTGCCAGATATGCTAAACATTCATATGTCCCTTCGTGCTTCGGCCACCATTCCAGAGGACATGCTTCCATGCTGATGATGCTCGTTAAAAAATAATGCCTCAATTCAATTTGTGACTGAACTCTTTGGGGGAGAATTGTATGTCTCCTGCTCTGTTTTACCCACATTCTGCATATATTTCATGTTATAGCAGTCTCGGATGATGACCCAGCACATGTTTGTTTTAAGAACACTTTCACAGCAGATTTGACAAAATGCAAAGAAGATACCAATGTGAGATTTCAAAGGATAGATATAGCACTCAACCCAAAGTTTAAGAATCAGAAGGGCCTTTCAAAATCGGAGAGGGACTGGGTGTGGCGTATGCTTTCAGAAGTCTTAAAAGAGCAACACTCCGATGCGGAAACTACAGAACCCGAACCACCAAAAAAGAAAATCAACCTTCTGCTGGTGGCATCTGACTCATGATGATGAAAATGAACATGCATCAGTCTGCTCTGCTCTGTATCATTATCGAGCAGCACCCAGCATCCTCATGGACGCATGTCCTGTGGAATGGTGGTTGAAGATGAAGGGACATATGAATCTTTAGTGCATCTGGCATGTAAATACCTTGCAATCCCAGCTGCAAAAGTGCCATGTGAATGCCTGTTCTCATTTTCAGGTGACTTTGTAAATAAGCAGCAGGCAGCAGCATCCCCTGTACACGTAAACAAACTTGTTTGTCTTAGCAGTTGGCTGAACAAGAAGTAGGACTGAGTGGACTTGCAGGCTCTAAAGTTTTAGATTGTTTTATTTTTCAGTGCAGTTATTTTTTGTACATAATTCTATATTTGTAAGTTCAACTTTTATGATAAACAGTTCTTGAATGAGGTGAATTGAAAAATCACTATTTCTTTTGTTTTTTACAGTGCAAACATTTAATAAAAAATAAATATAAAGTATGCACTGTACACTTTGTATTCTGTGTTTTAATTTAAATCAATATATTTGAAAATGTAGAAAACATCCAAAAATATTTAAATAAATGGTATTCCGTTATTGTTGAACAACGAGATTAATTGCCCATCAGTACCCTGAGGGAGTCAAAGTCTGCTTTTCTGAAGTCCGCAGTCCATATTCTGCTGCTCTTCTTTCTTCCTTGTGTCAGGATCCTGAACTCGACCATCTCATGGTCACTGCCTCCCAGGTTCCCATCCACTTTTGTTTCCCTTACTAATTCTTCTCGGTTTGTGAGCAGCAGGTCAAGAAGAGCTCTGCCCTTACTTGGTTCCTCTAGCACTTCCACCAGAAAATTGTCCCCTACACTTTCCAAAAACTTCCTGGATTGTCTGTGCTCTGCTGTATTGTTCTCCCAGCAGATATCAGGGTGATTGACATCTCCTGTGAGAACCAGGGCCTGTGATCTAGTAACTGCTGTTAGTTGCCAGAAGAAAGCCTCGTCCACCTCATCCGCCTGGTCCGGTGGTCTATAGCAGACGCCCACCACAACATCACCCTTGTTGATCACACTTCTAAAACTTAATCCAGAGACACTCAGGTTTTTCTGCAGTTTCATACCAGAGCTCTGAGCAATCATACTGCTCCCTTACATACAGTGCAACTCCCCCACCTTTTCTGCCCTGCCTGTCCTTCCTAAACAGTTTATATCCATCCATGACAGTACTCCAGTCATGCGAGTTATCCCACCAAGTCTCTGATGTTCAAATCACATCATAATTCCTTGACTGTGCCAGGACTTCCAGTTCTCCCTGCTTGTTTTCCAGGCTTCTTGCATTTGTGTATAGGCACTTGAGATAACTTGCTGTTGTCCTGCTTTCTCAGTATGAGGCAGGAGTCCTCCCCTCTTGCGCTCTCCTGCTCGTGCTTCCTCCCGGTATCCCACTTCCCCACTTACCTCAGGGCTTTGGTCTCCTTCCCCCGGTGAACCTAGTTTAAAGCCCTCTTTGATTTTTTTTTTTTTAAAGTGATTTGTGCTGGTGGGAAAATGCAATTCAGTTAACTTACAATTAAGGCTGCTAAAATTTGTTGTTTTTTGGGGGGGGCGGGGAGGGATGTTGTATTCTGAACTTGAATCTAGGCCACTAATGTCTCTGGCAGCTAAATGCTGACAAGTGTTCCTGTTTTACTTTGTACTGAACATGCAGATCTGTATCCTGTTCAGGAGCTCTATTTTGTAAGGCTGTTGTGTATCTTCAGTAAAGTTTTACTGAAGCATTTTTTTAAAATCATATATTCACTTCCATTACCATGAAAGGTTTCAGAGTAACAGCCATGTTAGTCTGTATTCGCAAAAAGAAAAGGAGTACTTGTGGCACCTTAGAGACTAAGAAACCATTTATAATACTCAAATAAATTGGTTAGTCTCTAAGGTGCCACAAGTACTCCTTTTCTTATTACCATGAAAATATAATTCACAGTTCATTGTACTCTGTTCAGCCAGATCTTGTCTTCGCTGAAGAATTCAGTAGGCAAAATAGTTGGAAGTGCAGTACCCCTGTCCTCACATTTGTCAGACTGGGTTTGTCAAACATCATTTTCATATTTTGCTTTTCTTTCCATGTGGTTTCCATTTAACTGAAAGAAAGAAAAAGAGTGTGTGTGTGTGTGTGTGTGTGTGTCTTTTCCACTTGAGGAGGAATAGTTCTGCTCCAAAACAGAATTCCCTCCCAAGTCCCTTTGCTTTGCTCTCACATTCTCAAGCGAGATTTTGAGGCAGTCTGGTGTGCATAAGGTGTCTCTTGTAAGTGACTGAAAAGTCTTTATAGTTGTGAACCAAGGGTGGACTGATTTTATGGCACCAGTTTTAATTATGATTTAAATCTGCAGGTAGGAAACCATGACTTAGGTAATTTTAATCTTGTTTTGCATTTATATTTTTTTTAGTTATTTTCCTAAAGAAAAGTTTCAGAGTAACAGCCATGTTAGTCTGTATTCGCAAAAAGAAGAGGAGTACTTGTGGCACCTCAGAGACCAACCAAGTGGATTGGTTGGTCTCTGAGGTGCCACAAGTACTCCTTTTCTTTTCATGACAAAGCAGACCTAGATTCACGGCTTCTCCTAATCCTATAGATTTTAAGAGCAGGAAGATAGTTTGTCTAGAGGCTTAAAACTTTTGACAGGCTAATAAGGATTTGTTAACCTTAGACAACAGTATTACTTAATATGAATACACTAAGCTCAACAATATGGTATACGCAGTATTACTTAAAAAGAAAAGGAGGACTTGTGGCACCTTGGAGACTAGCAAATTTATTTGAGCGTGGGCTTTCGTGAGCTACAGCTCACTTCATCCGATGCATTCAGTTTTTTTCCACTGGGTGCATCCGACGAAGTGGGCTGTGGCTCGCGACAGCTTATGCTCAAATAAATTGGTTAGTCTCTAAGGTGCCACAAGTCCTCCTTTTCTTTTTTCCTAAAAAGAAGTTCATTCTCATTGGTTTTTAACCTTTGAAACGTTAATTTGCAACTAAATATAGCCTTTACACTTATTACATTTGGTGCTTCTTTTTGGTAACCAGGAAAATATACTACGTACACTTTTATTTAAGCAATTATATAGTTTAACGTGCATTTAATCTGATTCTTAACTTTTTACATTTTTTTAATGTTATTTGCCAGATGCTTGGGGATTTAATAAACAAAAAAAGTATTAACTGTAGTTTAATTAATTATTGTTTTTGGGCACCATGTCCTTTAAGATTTTAGAACTAGTAGATCTCACCCAACCACACCTAGTTCATATTCGTATATTGGAAGCAGAGAACAAGCTTTTCTGTCTTTTCAGCTCCCATTTGGTTTCTTAATAGGTCATTCAAAATTCACTGAATTTAACTAATTGAATAAAATCACATGAAGAAAATATTCTCTCTGGACCTGCAGAAGCTGTTACTACTGTCAAAAGCTGGTATAGCATTTCAACAAACTGGTTCCAGGTGCTTGGCCAGTGACTTCCACCACTTAAGTAGTTTCACTTGCTTGAAAACTTTGACAGCAGACTGCTTAATATTAATCTTTTTACATTCAGTGATTTTAATAGATTATAGTAAATTTAGGCCTTAACAATGGTTGTCCTAATTTCAGTTAATTTTGTTTTTTAAAAACAAAAATGTATTTAATTTATATAAAAGTATGATTAAAAATAATTTATTTTTATCCACCTTTTTCTGAATACATGATCCAAATTCTTTGGAGGAGGGGAGAAGAACCAGGAGAGTGGGGAGAGGAGAGATGGATCAGTGGTGTAGAGGGATTTTTGTTGTTGTTCTTTTTTTTTTAAAGTAAACTAACTTAATCTAAACTCCATATTTTCCAAATGAGAAGCGTTTACAGCATTTACCCTACAGTACGCTACTGAGATGTGTGAAAGAGGAAGAAAGATGAAATGAATGAATAAAAGTGGGCTGTAAAACAAGACGTGTAATCCCTGGACATCTATCTGAGAGCCGCATTTGCACTGAGAAGAGGTTCTCATGTCCCTTCCAAGTAAACTGTCTGTAGCATTCTCTGAACATCGTGATGTCCGGTATTTGCGGAATCAGAAGTCTGTGTGACTCGCTAGTACAGGTTACTTACCAAGTTGTAGATATACTCTTTCTCCTAGTCCCTGCACAGCAGAAGTGAAGGAGTACCCCACTAGTTCGTAAGTCTAGACCAGGGGTGGCCAACGTGTGGCTCCGGAGCCACATTCGGCTCTTCTGAATAAAAAGCAGTTCCTTGTACAGCCACTGACTCTTGGGCTGGAGCTACAGGCGCCAACTTTCCAAGGTGCCGGGGGCGGAGGGTGCTCACTGCTCGACCCCTGGCTCTGCCACACGCCCTGCCCCCACTCCACCCCTTCCTGCTCCCTCCCCTGAGCCTGCCATGCCCTCAATCCTCCCCCTCCCCTCCAGAGGCTCCTGCAGGCCACAAAACAGCTGATTGGGAGGTGGGGGGAGGTAGGGAGGGAGAGGTGCTGATTAGGGGAGCTGCCAGTGGGCGGAAGGTGCGGGGGCAGGCAGGGAAAGCTGATGGGGGGCTGCTGACATATTACTGTGGCTCTTTGGCAATGTCCATTGGTAAATTCTGGCTCCTTCTCAGGCTCAGGTTGGCCACCCTGGTCTAGACTGTATGGTAGAGCTAAACCTATTAAAAACAAAAAGTGGAAGGTATGTGTAAACACTTCAGGATGAATAAGATGATGTAAGTTATCAGTCAAAAAGTAGGTCTAAAGGTCTGTGATCTGGTATGATTTGCATGCTGAAAAGCTTCAAGAGAGGGACATAGCAGGAAAAGCAACTAGACAGAGGTTGTGGGACTTTGTCTTCAGGTTTCTGGAATGTTTCTGCAACAAATAGGCTTGGAAGGTGGAGAGAGTCCCTCCAATCTTCATCTGTCTCGCTGACTGGGAAAAAAGAGGAAGAGATTGTGGGGATGTGATAAGGCAGCTTTTTTCTGTTTCCTATCACAGGGGACAAAACCATAGCAAACCCGTTATATGATCAAGGCTCCTGTAAACTAATGTGAAATAGTCCTGATGGCTCTTAAAGATGCTATTTCTCACAGAAATTCTGAAACCGTGAATATCTTCAAGGCGGGTCTGAATAATAAAGTTCAGAGGTGTGTGTGGGAAATGTTTTGTGTTGTTTACTTAGGTAGAAATATTACTTAGCAACAGCTTCCTGTGATTTGTATGTGCTGGGAATTTCTGTAACCATAAACTTGGTTTTATCACCTTTGTGTGGGAAAAGGGCATTGAAAGCAGTACAGAACAGACTTAGCCAATCTCAAGGGCAAGATATTTTTAAAGTTTTAAACACAAAGAAATGTTTCCAGTTGCTAGCACGTGAAGGGGAAGTGCTCTTTTTATTTGAAGATCTGATAAGAATTGGCTCACTCCCCCCACCCCTGTGCTAACAAATGTCAGATGGAAGTTGACACCCGATAATTTCAGTGGGGCGTCTGTTCTGAACCTTGCCAAGCGACAGCTTTATTGAGCACATACAGTGCTTGTGCTTGAGGCTATTGTGATGCATGTAAAAGACTGGCCATCCTAAACTAATTCAGTTTAGCTTATTAGGAACAGTTAAGAGATTTATGGCACTCTGTGGCATGATGTAACTCCCAAATTCTGAGGAAAAACAGATAATGCAGAAAGGGATTAAATTTTAGAATGAATTATTCAAATCACTTTTTAAGAAAGTGCTGTCCACTTAAAAGCAACACAATAAAAAACAACTGGCACTGCAGATTTCTACTTTGACTTTTCTCTTTAGTTTAACTATTCACCTGTCAAGGGAGCCATAAGAGGAATCGATGAGATTCATAGTGTGACAGGTTTGGTCACAGAGACCCCCTTAGGACTGTCACCTGATGTGCTGAAATTACCTCTGAGCCCGTTTTCCCTGCCAGCTTGGGACTCCAGAACCCTGTCTTGTTGAGCCAGACATGCTAGCCTGCTGCAACGCAGACTCAGGGTCTGGGCCACGCCCGCCCCCAAAGTTGCAGACTTCAACCAAAAACAGCTCAGCAGATTACCTCTCCAGCACTCAGACACCCAGTTCCCAATGGAATCCAAACCCCAAATAAATCCGTTTTACTCTGTATAAAGCTTATACAGGGTAAACTCATAAATTGGCCGCCCCCTATAACACTGATAGAGAGAGAGAGATGCACAACTGTTTGCTCCCCCAGGTATTAATCACTTATTCTCGGTTTATTAATAAATAAAAGTGATTTTATTAAGTGTAAAAAGTAGGATTTAAGTGGTTTCAAGTAATAACAGACAGAACAAAGTAAGTCACCAAGCAAAATAAAGCAAAAACATGCAAGTCTAAGCCTAATACATTAAGAAACTAATTACAGGTAATATCTCACCCTTAGAGATGTTCCAATAAGCTTCTTTCACAGACTAGACTCCTTCCTAGTTTGGGTACAGTCCTTGTTAGTTCCAGCAGACATCTCAGGTGGTAAGCAGGGGCTTTATCGTGACTGGCCCATCCCCTTGCCCTGCTACACCCCCTTTTATAGCTTTGGCGCAAGGCAGGAATCTTTTGTCTCTCTGGGTCCCCACTCCTCCTTCTAAATGGAAAAGTTCCAGATTTAGGATGGATTCTAGTATCATGTGACATGGTCTCATGTCATGTAAGACCCCAGCTTCCGTTCTTCCTGGGCTGGCCCACACATGCACAGGAAGGTTTGCAAGTAAACAGAGCCATTGACAGTTCATTGATTCTTAAGCACCCTTAATGGCTTCCACTTAATATGTTTATATTGGTGATACAAGTTTGTCTTATTCTCAGGTTTCAGAGTAACAGCCGTGTTAGTCTGTATTCGCAAAAAGAAAAGGAGTACTTGTGGCACCTTAGAGACTAACCAATTTATTTGAGCATGAGCTTTCGTGAGCTACAGCTCACCGATGAAGTGAGCTGTAGCTCACGAAAGCTCATGCTCAAATAAATTGGTTAGTCTCTAAGGTGCCACAAGTACTCCTTTTCTTTTTGTCTTATTCTCCTAAGTCCAGACATAGAAATAACACATGCAAACAAATGGGATGAACACAGTAGATTATAAGCTTTGTAATGGTACCTTCCAAGAGACCTTTTGCATAAAGCATATCCCAGTTACATCATATTCACATTCATAAGCATATTTTCATAAAGCATATAGCGTGCAACGTCACATATAGGATTTAGTATACACAGCTCCATTTGGCCAAAAGCTCTCCCATACTGCTGCTTGCAGATCCTGATTTCTCATTCCACTTTGCTTTTCTGGCTTCCTCACATTACCGCTCTTTCTTGATTTGCTTCTCTTTCCTCTTTTTTCTGTTTAAATATATGAGGTTTTGTTTGTTCAGTTGCTCTGTCTGTGGCCTGCAAGTTCTACCTCCTGCAAGACCAGCATTTGAGATATTAGCCACCCTTTGATACATGCCATCTAATGCAGAGAAGAATTGCTGCTGTGATACACACAATGGGAACACAGGTTCCCAGACCAAGCAAAAGGCTTGCAAATAATGGGTATCGAGAATTCTCTGTGATGCCAAAATAGCTGCATCACTGCACATAAATCCTGTCACAACAGAAAACATGGCAGAGAGAGAGCAAGCATTTCCTTGCCTCTACTGCTACAATGGAAGCTGGAAAGGTCTGTGTTCCTCTTGGTTGTAATGTGCCATTTTAGTCTTTTTGGTTAGGTCCGGACTCGGAGCTGGATGAATGATTCCCAGCTTGAGAAGACATACTTGTGCTAGCTCTGACAGAGGTGGTGAACCGAAAACAGAGTGTAGCCACGATGCCACAGATACACTGAATGCATACCCATCGGACACCAGGGACAGGTCCTTGGGCGGCTAGCTCATCCGGCTGCCTGTGCTCCCATGGCTACCCTCAGGTTTCCAGCGCGCTAGCTTGGTCAGAGCTCCTGAGAGCATGTTTCCCTCACGCTGGCAATCGCACCCCTAGCACCACGCCTAGACACAGCATTTGTTTTGTCCATGGTGTATGTCACTGCCTCATTAGTCGGGGAGGTTAGAAAAGAGTTAATGTTCTGCTTTTTTCTCTCTCCTGACCTGTATTTACCACCTCTCCATCACTAATATAGAATCATAGAATCTCAGGGTTGGAAGGGATCTCAGGAGGTCATCTAGTCCAACCCCTGCTCAAAGCAGGACCAATCCCCAATTTTTGCCCCAGATCCCTAAATGGCCCCCTTAAGGATTGAACTCACAAACCCTGGGTTTAGCAGGCCAATGCTCAAACCTCTGAAATATGTGTAACTCATTTTAATTCCCATGTTTTGCATAGTTACGCTAACTTTCCTCCATAGCGTTATTAATAGTCCTTTACCTGTTAGGTCTTTCTTGAAAGGCTTGGTATAAACATTATGATCCCTCCTTCCTTCCCTATGTTCCATATAAATAAGTGGGTGTTTTTTGGTTTGGTTAAGATCTGGTGAGAATAAAACACTTTCGAGGACTATCAGATGCTGCCTGTTGTCTTATGGCATCAACTAGAGCTCCCACCGGCATGAAGATTTAGGTGCTTAGTTCCCTCTGGTTCACCTGTTTCTTCTCTACCTCTTCAAAGTCTCAGTTCTGAGTCAAAGAGAGCTAGGTGCCAAAAGCTACTTTCAGCGTAGAACTCTCCCTGATGCCAAAGGAGGAGGAAGATTAGCTCCTATGTCAATATCAGTGAAGCCCTATGTGATATGGAATCCTTTGACACTTTCAGTGCCACTCACTAACTGCCTCATGTTGAGCTAATACTGTGGTAAAAGACATGAATAACAAGAGCGTTCGGGTGAGCGGAGCAGTGGCATTTTAAATTTATCCCAGCAAATAGACTCTGGACTTTTAAATGCAAAGCAGCCCAAAAACTCAAATTTTTCAAACATTAAAATAATTATAGTTACAAGTATTGATGTAACTGTCTTTAGTTTGTAGTATGCCCAATCCAATAAACTGTAGATGTCGGTTCTACCAAAATGGATTTCTGCCCTCTACTCTCTGCAAACTGAGGGGATGGAACTAGTCTGGGTATTTTTTCATCTTATGAATAATTCACAGCCCTCTCAGCGTTGAAATGCAGCAGCTGATTGATGTAGCACAGCAATACTGAACAACAGTGAGGAGTAAGGAAGAATATATCAAACTGTGTTACACTAAAATCTCAGGGGCAGGTGTAATCCTCAAACGGGAATTTGGCCAGGATGCAAGGGTTGCCATTTGGACTTTTAGCAAAAGTGCTGAAGGATCTTCTATGATCAAATAATTAGGAGCTTAGTTGGTCTCCTCCTCTGAAAGACTGTGGATGCTGCAGCAAGTGCGTCCTAGCATTAACTTGGAGGGGAAAGGCAGCTTGCTTAATACACCTAATAGTAAATCATGCATAGTCCCTCCATAATCTCCTACAAGATGCACTTAACTTACTCATTTTCAAATATACCAGACACATTCAGTGAGGGAGAGAATTAAAAAAGAAAGACAAATTTCACTCATTCAGTTCAGAGTGAAACACCAATCCTGCCTTGCACGGTGATGCACAGGGACCACCCCTCTCCACATTGCACACTTACAAATGAACACAGTTGTTTGACATGAAAACAGCTACTGTAATTTTTCCAACACATGTTACAACTAGATAGACGTGACTAGGAATCGGTGCCCAAATTAAAGAGAGAGAGTGATAGTTTTAATGAAGAGCAACATCTAGCCAGCATCAAGCAGACCATGGGAGGGGGTAAAAAAGTCAAATGCAAAACAAGCAAGTGCTATTACATCAAGCTCAAGTCCTGCCACAACCCAAATTTCAAAGCTCTGGATTACAAAACTGTAAGCAAATGGAGGGAAGAGAATAAAGATTCTTTTTAAAAAAGTCAATCTGATCACAATCCAAGCTAGCCCCAGGCTAGCTGCAGGATTTAACTGAGGTTGTAATAAGGAACACAATCTTACCCAGCTAACGCTGGGCACCTGCTTCTCACCACCTCCTCTTAACTGGATGTAACTATATTCTTTAAGGACTGTCTACCTAAGAGGCACCACGGGGTACTTTTCAACCTTCCTGGTAAGACACCAATCAGAGAGGCCATGTAGCTACTCATAAAAAAAATCTCTCTTCCTCAAACCAAAACCATAACTGTGTTAATGGGGCTGTCTGGCACTTAATGTTGGGTTTCGTGGAGGCACAGAATATTGCATATCAGACTATTGCGTGGAGAAAATAGCTTTTAATTTTAGCATAGAGCCCCATAAGCAAAGAACGGGGATCTCAGTACAAGCTTTTTTCTGTAGCAGAAGAGTGAATTTTACTCCATTCACCTTGGCTAATGCATTGGCAGCACGGCTTAACCCTGTCTCTTTTGGCCAATGAAAATTCAGTGAAAGAAGTATCAATTATCCATCTCCATCCACCCTCCCACAAGGCAGTATCTTCTAGTAACCCTACCTGTCTTGCCAACCATCTATATTTTGTCTAACAAGGACTAATCCAGTTCCTTAGTTCTTGTAAACAAGAATACTTTGGCATTTTTGCCATTTCAGTTCCATCCTATCAGAAGTGTTCTTGGCATGCCATCCTCAGTAATTACAAGTTGTCATCAGCTTTGGCCTTTTTTCTGCTTAAAAAGATCCCAAACAAAAGACTTCTTTTTGGCTTCAGCGCTTCTCTGAGTAAAACCTGGAGGCCATCAGCACTCCACCTGGGGAAGCAGACTGTAGATTGAATACAGATCCTCACTCGTTCCATTTTGTGTAGAAAAAGCAGTGGATTTGTCCTCATAATAAACCCCTGGGAAAATAGCTCTTTTGAATATATAAGGCCAGAGTTTAATCTCAGTTATAAGGTGTGACTCAGTGCATATTTTTGAAAGTCTGTTACTGATGCTGCATGGGATTTTGAGCTAAATGGTGGATCTTCCTTGCTTTGAGGATAAGGTTCCCATGCAGTTCTTACCAGTAAAATGCAAAAGTCAGCTTTGCAAATTTCTTTATGCTTCATTTCCTTCTTCCACTTCTAATTGTACACTTAAGGCCAGATCACTTCTGAATGTACTCATTTAATTTCACAAATCCAGCAGGATTGTTCTGGTTGTCTAGGATGGAAGGTGAATGAACTTTTAGGGAGCAGTGCTTTTTCTGTGCTTTCTTACCAAAATGGTTTAGGACTTTATCCTGTGTGTTTGGGCTTTTTTTGTTTTTTGTTTTTTTTTAAAATAGCATTTGACAGAAATTTGACTTATCTTTGACATTAAGATTATTGCCTTGAAAGTAGGTACCTTTTAAAAGGAATAGTTTGACTTTTTTTATAAGAATCTTTCTCCAGCTGGAATGGAGTTTAACAAGTATTACTTGAGTAAATAAACTGTGTTGAAGCACTGTGATGTAAGTGTGACCAATGCAAAGGTGTTCCCAGCACAGGGCTTAAGGATTTGGGGACCTTTTGACTCCATTATGAGGTTAGTCAAGGAGTAATCTGTCCTGGAGGAAGTGACACCAAGCCATTCTCATGTTGTAACAATAGCTGTTGAAAAATTCAGCGATTGTGCTTCCCAAATTATATTCTCTAATTGTATGTGACTTCCTATTGGAAGGGAGTGAATGAACTTACTGGGGTTTTATGTTTTTTTATTAGGACACCTTGTAGCACTTTGTTGGCTAAAAGGAGTGTTGAGTGGTAGGAGGCTGGGGAGGTTCCGGTTGTGAATATTTGGGAAGATTTCAACTACTTAATCCATGCCCATAATTTATTCAGATACTGCTGTCAATCAGTGTTCATGCTTGTTGTCAATGGCATGTTGCATATGAAGCCAGTGCTCCATGGTTCACTTGTTAAGTACTTCACAAGTTAACTGTGCATGTTTCTCCAGATGTAAGATGGGAGGCTGGTGGCACTAGGCAAATGAGTTAAGGCCACTTAGCTAACCTTAAGTTTGCTTTCTCTATGGATTGTGTTTTTCCCCCATTGTGAAAAGGATAATTATAATCATTGAATGTACAAGCTTTTTCAACTCCTCTTCTTCAAGGCTTCTATTTAAATAATTAAATAGAATAGTTGTTGATATGTCTCCAACTTCTGTTCTGATTTAGAGGCTTTTTTACCTGGGAATTTACTGCCTGCCTTTTTTAAATATGTAAGAATTGCTCTGACAGGCGTGCCAGAGATGGTACCTAATGAAACCAGAAGAGAGCTGCTGGCAGGGTGTTCTTGGGGGGGTGAGTTCCTCGCCTCTGAAACATATTTCCTTTGCTGAATCTGTTAGCAGGCATGTTGCAAACTCCAGGGCTCCTTCTCGGGCATCAATGGAAGATTGGGGGTCCCTAGAGAGAGGAGCAAGAGAGGAAGGGGGGAGGGATAGCTCAGTGGTTTGAGCATTGGCCTGCTGAACCCAGGGTTGTGAGTTCAATCCTTGAGGGGGCCATTTGGGATCTGGTGTAAAAATTGGGGATTGGTCCTGCTTTGAGCAGGGGGTTGGACTAGATGACCTCCTGAGGTCCCTTCTAACCCTGATATTCTATGATTCTAAGGAAGATTTTGTTGTGCTCATGTGATATGCTTGGGTAGAGGTGAGGTCTCTGGGAGAGTCTGATTAATCTAAGTATTGTACTGAATATTTTGTGACTGAATGTTTTTTAGTTCTTGGGAGGTACCTAAAGTTCTGGACAGGTGCCAGAGAAACAAATAATAACCCAGCTAAGGAATTAAGTGTGACTTTAATCTTGTATAAAAGAGTTGCTCATTTTCAAGTACGTAAAATCTACTTTTAAGTATTGTTTTAAAAGTCATGGTTAGCACTTCAAAAGGCTGTGCAAACAGGAACTATTTATACCAGCTCCTGAATTGAACCTGCACTAGCTATGGCTGCTTGAAAGTGTTGTGTTGTATTCCTGGATTCTAGAAATTTTGTTTCTATCAGAGAGTAATGAGTGTGACAGATATCTAAAAATGTTAGTCTCCACCAGTGTGTGTGTGATAGAGGCTATAACGTTAAGAGCTGTTTCTTTGGAGAATGGGAGATTTCATTTCTCAAGCAGTTCATAAAATTTCACATCACTTGTTTTTCCACTTAACATATAAGGCTTCTGGAGACGTGCAAGTCTTGTTGCTGATCGTTTGGAATTGCTACTGCTGGTTGGTGTGTGGCCACGCTGGAATCTCTGGGCCCTGACGTGAGGAGCCCTGCCTGTCAGACTCTGCTCAAGTTACAGGGGAAGACTGCTGGTTTTTAAGTTATGCGTATTACACTATTGCATACTGCATGCTCCACAAGATTTTTTTTTAAAATATTTTGTTAGTAAAAATATTCATTAAAATTCAAATCCCAGAGATGTGGTGCTTGACTATACAAATAAACAACACAACAGATGTATGTGCTACAGGTTACAGTGACATATTTATTATAAGTAATATTAGCAAGAGTGGCTTGTTTTTCCTTGTCTTTAGTCTCCTCTGAATGTTGTCTTTCTGAAGCAAGGTGTATTGCACTGAGAGTGTTTACATAACTTCAGTTCAGGCTGAATGTGTCCAGGAGACTTCTCTCGTAAGTACCCCTCAGAAGCTCCCAAAAAGCCAGAGACAAAAGGAGTTCTTCACAGTGTGATGTCTGATTGTCTGAAAGCCTTGCCCAGCATGGTCTTAATACAAATTGAGGAATTAGGATTTGAGTTTTCAAAATAACTTTGAAATGAAACCTTTAAAAGTTGCAAAAAGAAAAGGAGGACTTGTGGCACCTTAGAGACTAACCAATTTATTTGAGCATGAGCTTTCGTGAGCTACAGCTCACTTCATCGGATTTAAAAGTTGACGTTTCTTCATCTTGCTTCTTCTGTAAATCTGTGCAGATTGATGTAGTTCTTGCCGAATTTAAAGGATAACCTGCAATAGCAGTTTTACTAGCTGACTTAGTGAAAGTGGCAATTATGTGGAGTTGTATATGCAGTGATTTGCCATGGCATGGAGACAGTGATTCTGGCACTTCATGGTCACTGACAAGGCTCTGCATTCATGGCAATACTAGAAGTCTAGGGGAGAAGTGGATCATGTAGTCCTCAGGGGTGTTGTAGTGTGGAAGCAGAGGCTATCTACAGTGCCATTCACGTGATTTGTGTGGAAAGGCTTGAGTAACGTCACTGTGGCTTCACATAAAATTATGAAAGGTCTGGTTACAAATGGACATCTTCAGCAAATATGGCATTACTCTGGAGAGTATAACATATAAATTTCAGCCTGCTTAGTACTTTAATTTTAGAGCATGATGTTTCCCAGTGCATGATAAATGTTGATCAGCATAGAAGATTAATATATCACTTTCAGCATGGTCAGATGTTTCTGATAACTAAAGGAACTCCAGATTTCATTTTGGAACAAAGTCTTTTCAGGCATAACAGTGGTTCGATAGATTACATCAGGCACCTGTATGACAGGAGCTAATTATGTGAAGAATAATTTAGTTTGAAGAAGTGGTATGGCTTCAAATCCTTGGTTCTTATTGAGACTTAAAGGGATTGATGAGCTCACTGCAGTAAATTGCAGAGTATTTTGTTGCGGTAGTGTGGCCTAGTGGTTAGAGCACTGGACTGATACTTTGGAGATCTGTGTTCAGTTCCCAGCTCTGCTGCCTGGTGACCTTGAGCAAGTCACTTCCCTGCTTCTCTGTGCCTCAGTTTTCCCATCACTAAAATAGGAATAATGATAGTGAGCTCTTTTTGTAAAGCATTTGGATATCTATTGCGGAAAAGTGCTGTATAAGAGGTAGGTAGGTAAATAAAATAATTATAAATAAATATAATTTAAAGCTGTAGCAGGATAGCACAGCACAGGATGAGCAGCTGTTTAACAAGAGCATTGTTTTCAGTAAGAGCCTGTCTATACTGATGTTTGAAACAGTCTTAGCATTTTCAAGCAAAAATCCTGCGCTGTGGAGGTGCTAATATGGCTTCAACTCTGTGTAGACAAGACCCTAGGCAAATCTCTCCTTTTTAGATGGATCTTGTCTGTATGGCCGCTCTTCCAAGGGGCTTTATCCACACTAGGTTTATTTTAATAAAATTTCCCTTAGTTGCTACCACTAGTTCAGCTCCACCAATGGGTAGCATCAGTGTGAGTGTTCGTGTACACAGGGGATCAGCAGCTGCTAGGTTTGAAACTGCTCTCATCTAGACTTGGAATAGCTTCCGTCAGAGTTGGCAATCTTGTGCTTAGCCCGTGGACTTCCACCAGATCAGTGGTTTGATTTGCTTTAAAACTTTGGTAGTTGACCGACTGCTTGAATATTTTTTATTTAATTTCAGTTATTTTAATAGAATATAGGGATTGAAACGTTTCAAACAGTGTATGTGGGATCTGTACATTGACTTCAGGCTTCTTTCCTTGATTATTTTTAGCACGTGATTGAACGTAAATGGAAGTAGCAGTGAGAACATTATTTAATCACACTGTGGTGAAGGTTAGGCAGATGTTTCCTTCCAGTGTCCATTGCTGGCCGAAAGCTCCTGTAAAGCTTCCATTGTTTGTTGGTATTTGCGTTGTTCTGATCTCCCTGTGTGTGTGGAGTGTTTTTAATGACTCTTCTGGTATAAGGAAGACCCTAGGTCAGGATGGTTGTGAAGCTGGGGAGAGAAGCCTTTATCCATGATCATTTCTGCAAATAGGCTAAGTTCTCCTATTTCCGAAATTAGTCTAACCTTTATCAATAGTCTTCATAAACTTGGCTAGGCAAGACATTTTCACAACCTCTTTTGTTTATTGCATTGGTGTGTTCTCTGGTCACTTGTGCAATCCCTTTTGGTGGGGGGGAATCTAAATTTAGAAATGCATTTAAGACTTAGGATAGGATTATTCTTGCATTAGTATGGCTTTTCTCAATGAATCTCTAGTGGATAGGTTTGCATGTCAGCTTGTGTAAGTATCTAGGCTACCATGAAAATTATAGGGTTGGTAACTGGGCATTTGTTCTGAGAGATGCCTGCTCCTTATGTGGAATGCCTTTTGTGGAAATCTCATAAGCAAGCTGACTTTCTCCACTACAAATATGTTCTCTCCTCCTTTTTGAGTTCTGCCATTTTCCTTGCTAATCTGCTCTAATTCTCCAACTTAATTTTGAATTCCATGCCCACAGTTCCAGCCATCTTTTCTCCACCTTGACTCGCTCCTCATACCTTTCTCTGCTCCTGCCTCCACTTCTCTCTCTGCACAGGATCTCCCAGACTTTGTCCAAGAGAAAATTATTAACTGTACATTTTTAGTATGTTAGCAAATGGTGAATGTATTTGCTTATTTACTAGATAATTAACTTTTTATCCACCATGCAGGGAAGAGACAGCAAGATGAGGGGAGGGGACGGTCACGTGGTGGATAAAAAGTTAATTATCTAGTAAATAAGCAAAGACATTCTATTAAGTGTACATTTTTAGTATGTTAGAAAATGGTGAATCTTAAAATATTAAGGTATATAGTTATAATGTGCCAGTCTAGGTAGCAAAAGGATGTACCAAATGTAGTTAAATGACTCTTTAGTTGTAAATCAACATGTTTTAATGCTTATATCAACCAGTGAGAATGCACCTTTCTTTAAAATTGATTATTTAAATTCAGGCTTTCCACGTAAGGATTTACATCATGACTTAAATTGTTGATTTAAATCACCTGGATTTTTAAATCAGTCCAGCCTGATGTGATTTTTGGACACCGACTACAAGGAGCAAGTCTGACCTGCTTGTCAAAAAGCAGCACAAGAGCTGAGTTGTAAGCACTAGTTAGTTTATTTACAGCTTCTTATCATTATCTCTATCTGTACTTTATGACACTCACTCTGCCTTTAGCAATGCTGCAATGTTTTGAAATCAAACTCCCATGTTTTGAGCTTTCTTGTTCGATTCCCTGGAATTTAGTCAGAACTCTGAAGTTGTTCTTTACCTGCTTGGATGGGGTTAGGACAAGGCTTTTAATTTTTTGTGAGGGTTTTTTTAATTTTTGTATGCAGGCACACGCGCACACACACACCCATAATGCCAGCCAAGGGGGTCCATTCCGCCTACGATAAACCATGGGAAATGGAAGAGAAGAACAGAAGTGAAAACAAGCAAGGAAAGGAGGAGAAAACAAGTCGAGAATAAGCTCTCTGAAATGACTGGGCCATTCGCTGTTCCTTAAGGCTTGCCAGTGAGGGATGGAAGGGAGTTCTGCAGCTGAAGACCTTGGTCCAAGGCGGTCTTGTCTCTAGACATAGGAGCTGACAGCTGAGGCACCCCATTGACTCCATCTTATGAGCAAGGTAACTGAGGCAGAGATTATGAATGGGTTTAGACACTAAATAAGATGAAGATCTTGAATTGTAGCCTTTGACCTGTTCAGTCAGTGCAGCTCACTTGCAGAGCTATATAAATTGATAGTAAAAGAAGTAGGACTTTAAGTGATTAAAAACATTAATCCTGATTAATGCTGATGATGGGTTCTGCTTAATAACGATTCAAAGCAGTGCGATGCATGTTCATTTTCATCATCTGAGTCAGATGCCACCAGCAGAAGGTTGATTTTCTTTTTTTGGTGGTTCGGGTTTTGTAGTTTCCGCATCGGAGTGTTGCTCTTTTAAGACATCTGAAAGCATGCTCCACACCCCATCCCTCTCAGATTTTGGAAGACCCTTCAGATTCTTAAACCTTGGGTCGAGTGCTGTATCTATCCTTAGAAATCTCACATTGGTACCTTCTTTGCATTTTGTCAAATTTGCAGTGGAAGTGTTCTTAAAATGAACGTGTGCTGAGTCATCATCCGAGACTGCTATAACATGAAATATATGCAGAATGTGGGTAAAACAGAGCAGGAGGCATACAATTCTCCCCCAAGGAGTTCAGTCACAAATTTAATTAACACTTTTTTTAACGAGCGTTATCAACATGAAAGCATGTCCTCTGGAATGGTGGCCGAAGCATGAAAGGGCATATGAATGTTTAGTGTATCTGGCATGTAAATACCTTGCAATGCCAGCTACAAAAGGGCTATGCGAACACCTGTTCTCACTTTCAGGTGATATTGTAAATAAGAAGCGTTATCTCCCGTAAATGCAAACAAACTTGGTTTTTTGTATTAGCGGTTGGCTGACCAAGAAGTAGGACTGAGTGGATTTGTAGGATCTAAAGCATTACACTCTTTTGTTCTTGAGTGCAGTTATGTAACAAAAAAATCTACATTTGTAAATTGCACTTTCATGGTAGAGTACTACAGTACCTTGTTTGAGGGAACTGAAAAATACTATTTCTTTTGTTTATCATTTTTACAGTGCAAATATTTATAATAAAAATAATATAAAGTGAGCAGTGCACACTTTTCTATTATAACACAGAATACAATCAATATATTTGAAAATGTAGAAAAAAATCCAAAAATATTTAATAAATTTCAGTTGGGATTCTGTTGTTTAACAGTGTGATTAAAACTGCGATTAATCACGATTAATTTTTTAAATCATGATTAATTTTTTTGAGTTAATCGTGTGAGTTAACTGCGGTTAATCGACAGCTCTAAAAAGAAGCATGTCAGTCAAATGTGCAAAGGTACCGTGCAGATCATGGCTTGGTGACTTGCTTCAGACTGCAGCATATGATCTCATTATACTTGTTCATTGGCTCCTGCACTCCTCTCGGTCTTGGCTGCAAGAAACTGGACTGGAGAGTTTGGAAACAATCCAGTGAGGGAGCAGCATCTTACTTTGCCATGGATAGGGCTGCTTCAGCTTGTAACAGACAAAGAGGTCCATTTGCTGTGTGATGCCCAGGAATTAGGCTGTCGCTACTCCCGTTAATGCTAATCAGTGTCACATGGCTAAACTACACATTGCACTGACCAGCCACATTGTTTTTTGCCGGCTTGTGCCCCACCTGTCCCCAGAGGCGGTGCAGGACGATGCGTGCAGGGTGAGGCATCCAGGAGCAACGGGGGGGAGGAGGAGGGCTGATGTTTTGTCTCCTCCCCCACATCACCACCCGGGAGGCTGCCGTGGCCGCACAAAAGCCTCTGGCGACTGAATGCAGCCACGGTGGCCGCATTTGAGAAACCCTGTGCTAATGTCTCCTTGCAGTGCAAGCGGCTCTGCTCGCTCTGCCAAAGCACATAATAGCAAGGCTCCGTTAATTTTCTGCTTTCCACTGCCAGCTAATAAAACACTTCATATGCATTTAAAATTCATTTTATTGGCATTTAATAGCATGACACAGACCAAACAGCAACTTAATTCTCCTGTTAATCTGGGGCTGTTAACTAGCTGCTGTACAGGGTCTTTGAATCCGCTTCAGATGGGAAGAAGAAATTGCCTGTAGCAGAGTGAAGATCAATGGGCATCTTAAGACACTGAGTTCAGTATGAAATGCATTGGACATGCATGATCGTATGTACCTAGGGTTGCCAACCCTCCAGGATTGTCCTGGAGTCTCCAGGAATTAAAGATTACTCTATAATTAAAGATTGTCATGTGCTGAAACCTCCAGGAATATGTCCAACCAAAATTGGCAACCCTATATATACCTCTTGTGTTAGCTGCAAAGTTCCCAAACTCCACTAACATGCTCTCTTCCTGGCACTGAAAGAGAGCTTCAGCTGGGAAGCTGTGATGGTATGATGAAAAGATCAAATGGTGCAAAGGCTTCTGATGAATGAATGCTTAGCAGTATCTGCAGGTGATTGGGTGGCTCTCTTTTTATGTCAAATAGGTGAATTATCTGAAAACTGTCCATATCCAATGTGTAGAACGGGCTGGAATTCCTCATGGTTCTGGTAGATAGTCTGTGGTTCTCTTAAAAATGACTGCTCAGTGGGTCATCCTGAAAAGGGTGAGGAAATCGGAGAATGGGCAGGAGGTGGGGAGAGATCCAATGGAATGAGAGAGGATGATGGAGTGGTGAGGGAAGAGCTGCTACTTTGGATTATTTCTAAAGAGGCAGAGAGAACTGAGTGGACAGGCAGCAAGAGAAGAAAGCAGAGAATGAAATACAGATTAGTGTTCCAGGACAAGGGATTGAGCATGCACGAGCTGCGTGAAATGTGTTTTGTACGTCTCTTCCAAATCCTTTTCCACATGGGCGGTGGGTGAACCCTCACTTTGGGGAGGCTAGCCCACCGGCCCCACCCCTTCTTCCCAAGGCCCTGCCCCCGCATGCCAGAGTCCCGAAACCCACCCGCCCCATAACAGAAGGAGCCCTGAGGGCCCCCCTTGCAACCAGAGGAGCCCCAGCTTGCCCACCCCAGGCCAACCCCCCAATCAATTAAGGTGGGCTTTTGATTGGTCTTGTTACAGTTGGTATGGCAACACCCATTTTTTCATGTTCTCTGTGTGTGTATATATATCTTCCTACTGTATTTTCCACTGCATGCATCTGATGAAGTGGATTTTAGCCCATGAAAGCTGATGCCCAAATAAATTTGTTAGTCTCTAAGGTGCCACAAGTACTCCTCGTTTTTTTTGTTTGTTTGTTTTTTGGGTTTTTTTGGGGGGGTTGTTGTTGTTTTTTATCTCCAACTCAGGGAAGAAAGATTTAGCTACCCCCACATCCTCATGTTAGATTTTCTCAGCACCAGCCTGTGCCTTTAGTCAGTCTTTAGGTGTTGAATCTTGCTGAGTCTGAAATGCTGCGATTGTGGCTGGTTTCTGTTCATTGTCTGTTACAATTAACAGTGAATTGATTGGGCTGTGGAGCACTGTAGTTTACAGGTACAGCAGAAGACTATTTGCATCGCTGGAAATAAATGGTCCTATTATATTTACTAATTACAAACGTGTGAGAGAGACTTAACCAACATAAACATTCACAATCTGCTTGGAAGGGAGAGAGACAAAAGTAAGTAAGTTGTATCATGAGCATTGACATAAGCTCTGCCTGCTTCAGCAATTCATGTCCTGTTTGCCTGTCCATCACAAATTGCTGTTATAGACTGGTTTACAATTAACTTAGTGGTGCAGTGGTTGGTGATTACACTAGCCTTTCTCCTCCTGGCAATTTGGGTTCAGAATCCTGCCTTAGGACACAGGTGAGAGAGAAATCTGACCATCCTAGCGCCTTTTGCAAGCCTGTATGTATTACAAAGTCACCGTACAACTTGACACAAGCTGCATACATACCAACGTGTGTCTATTTATGAGGAAAGGTCCTTCATGTAAAGAGGAAAAAACCCTGTATCTATCTTCCTGGTGTCTCATAAAAAAAATCTGTTTATTTCAGTGGAGACTAAAGATGCTGTTTTTCCCTTGAAATGTCCCCATCGGTTGGCTTCAGCTGGTCGTGTCCAGTAATGTATCATGATTAGCAGACCCTGTTCATTGGAGGCCCAGCACTGAGATAGAAAACGATGTAGCATTGGCAGAAGTGCGTTGCTGTTTCTGGCCACTTTGTGCCTGTCTCTGACGAGTTAAGTTTCATAAGCACCTAATAATTGCTCTGTCTCTTAGGACCGTAAGAATGGCCGTGCTGGGTCAGACCAGTGGTCCATCTAGATTTGTCAAATCTGCAGTGAAATTATTCTTAAAATGAACAACGTGCTGGGTCACCATTTGAGACTGCTCTAACATGAAATATATGGCAGAATGGAGGTAAAACAGAGCAGAGGACATACAATTCTGCCCCAAGGAGTTCAGTCACAAATTTAATTAATGCATTGTTTTTTTAACAAGTGTCATCCGCATGGAAGCATGTCCTCTGGAATGGTGGCTGAAGTATGAAGGGGCATACGAATGTTTAGCATATCTGGTATGTAAATTACTTGAGGTCCACAATGTCTGCTGAGATCTCGCCATGGATTTGGTGGGGGTCTCAGCATCTTTGTCAGTCCTCGCTAGGCTGGCCACAGAGGTGCCCCAGGTACATAGTGGGAAACCCCAGCATTGTACAAGGCTTGAAAATGGCACTGGTCTTCCTTTGAGAAATTTACCATAGCTCCAAACAGGTATGTAACTTGTAAGGAGTTTGGAAGTGAAATATGCTTTTCCTATCCTTGGTGATCCATGAGAAGATAATTGCGGTGGTCTCGTAAAACATGTCAACGGAAAGACTTCCCTTTATATTCTAGTAACAGTAATGTTGTTTTTGGAAGTTGCTGTCTATGGGAAGGGAGGCACCTGTGGTTAATTTTATCAGTTACTGTGTAAATAAGGCCCTCTTAGCATTCGCAACTCACAGTTCAGAGGGGTCATGGCATTGTGTACTGTTCTTTCTTATTTTATAAATAACATTTTAATTTAGTGCTGATAGTAAAACCTTGCATTTATCTGGCACTTTTTCATCATCAAGTTCATACAAAGAACTGAGATTCTCAGTACATTAATAAAGGCCCCCAGGCCAGCTGAGTGTCACTGCTACACTCTGAGAGAAACTGAGACTTGGTGTCCAGTGTACTAGGGAGTGAAGGGTGATGAAGGTAGCCAGAGGCAATTAACTTGAAGACCATGAATAAAAAACACTAGATTTTTCTAGTGCATTGTTGTGATGCTTCCTGGATTTCACGTGATGAGACCGTAGTAAGCAACCTCGTCTTGGACGTAGAACCATTTTTTCTGTGCTAGTTGACGAACAACCATCGCTTTGTAAAAGAAGTGTGTAAACTTGATGTTTCCTGTTCCTATTCTAGGTTTTTCTGGATTTTTTTTTATTACTCTGGTAGGCCCGACTAGCATACATGCTGTCCGAAAGCTCTGTTAGCAACTCTTACGTACATTGGATTTTATCAGTTAGATCACCAGCTTTTAGCGTTGCCTCTGGATTGCTAAGAATGCTACAGTCAGTGTAGCCTTGGCATTCACCATCCCCTGCCTTCAGCTGAGCAAGTTGATCTAAACTCCCTGTACTCAGTGTGATCTGCTCGGCATCTGGGTTTATGCTGTTACTCGGTATTTGGACTTCCTATTTTTTTATTTTTTATATATTTTTTGATAACACGGCACTGGGAAATGGTAGCCCTTAGCCTGAAGAGGGAAACCATTGGTAGGGTTTAGGCTTGAGCTCCTCTGGCCTTGGTGACAGTAAGAAATGGCTCAAGGAAGCAGAACACAGTGCCGAGAGAGAGTTACAGAATACTGCTTTCCTTACAGCAGCCATTTTAGAATCTCTTATGAACTCTCTCCCCCTTATGGAGTGTCTGACTCCGTACTCTTGTTTCACATTTGTATGTAGTTGGGATTTTTTAAATAGGCTATGATCGCCCACCTTTGAATTATATTAACTTGTTCTTTCCTGAGTCTAACAATCCCCGGTATTTCCTTTTTTTTTTTTTTTTTTTTTTTTAAGTATTTCAAAGTCAGTCTTATTATTTTCCATTTTCAAACTTTTATTCCCTTCCCTCCTCTGTCCCCATAGCCCCCTCAAAAGCAGCTTGTGTGTGCACTCAGTCTGGATGCCATCTCAATATGTTGCTACTAAATAAATGGGCATGGGGAAAATGGGTTGCCATGACCGTTTGTAGCAGGTGCTGTGTCATTTTTTTAACAGCACTCTGCAAATGTTAATTAACAAATGGCCAGTGTGATGCCAACCTATTCAAAGAGCAAGAGAAGCACTTTAAAAAAAAGTTTCTCCTATTTCGCTTGGCTTAGCGGGTAGAAAGTTCAGAAGATGAGTGTTTCTGCAAAGTGTTTAAAGCACAGCACAGCCTATGCTGTGCAGATCTTAAGTCCCATGAAGTCACAGTTCTGAGCCACAAAAGCATCTCATCGACCCACGGATGAGGTGGAAGAATCTGTGTGAGCTGCAGGTAGCATAGGCGCAGAGTTTCTCATCTGCACGGGGGGTGCTCCGCCCAGGCCTTGCCCCCACGCCACCCTTTCCCCAAAGCCCCATCCCTGCCCTGCTTCTGCCCACCCTGCTCCGCCCCCACCCTGCCTCTTCTTGCCCCTCCCCTCCCCCACCCAGTTCCATCCCCTACTCAGAGCAGGCTGCATCCTCCCCCTCCCTCCAGCGCCTCCTTATGCCACAAAACAGCTGATCTGCGGAAGGCGCTGAAGGGAGGGGGAGGTGCTGATCTGTGGGGCCTGCCGGCGGGCAGAAGACACTGGGGTGGAGGTTCTGGTAGGGGGGGCTGACAGCCCCGGAGCACCCCTGGAGTCAGCATCTATGGGTAAGTCTACACTGCACAGTTGTTGCCAAAGTACTTAAAAAAGCCCTCCCGCAAAAGACAGACATTTTGCTGCCGCAAGCAGCAGTCTGAACGCGGCTTTGTCGGCAGGCGCTCTCTCTTGCCAACAAAGCTTATGCGGCTCGCAGAGCTGAAAGTATTTTGTTGGCAAAAGTGCTGACAAAATACCGCAAAAGAGCGTTCACACACGCTTACTTTGAGTGACAGGGCTGTGTCGACACAGCCTTGTCGCTAAAAGCTGCATGGTGTAGAGAAGCCCTAAGGCAGGTAGCATTCTTATGTCCCTGTGGAATGAGGTGCCCCTCTCTGATTCCCCTTCTGTCTCCTCAAAAATATTTTTGGCATTTTGGAGCTTCTTTCCATGGGCTGCCTGCCTCTGTGAGCTTCCCACAAATTACAAGCCAAGGGAAAAATAACAATCCGATCAAGAAGCAGGAAGTGTGGTCCAATTCTGTACACAGCTGTGTCCCTGTACTGACTTAAGGACCCAGGTGAGGCTTGCCATTCTCACTACCCATGCTGTGGGGAAAATGCTGTCTGCCCTATAGTTGAAACCATGCTAGTAATAATGATGTCTCAACAATTTGCATATTTCCAGCAGGGATTACATGGCTAATTTTGACCGGGATTTTTTTTCTGAGAGGTGGTGGCTGTGTTGTGCTGTCAGTGGATTGTCCCCATCCCAGGGGCCAGTGACTGTCTGTCAGTAAAGCAGGGTTTTGTAACATGGTTTTCCAGAACAAATTGCTGTCCACAGTAGTCATGGTGAAACTGCCATGGGCCCTACAGATATCTGTTCTTTGTTACCATGGAGATAAGTAGCTTAGAAATACATAAAATTGAAATTCTCTGCCCTTGAACTTCCACAGACATTGAGGGCTCTGTATGGATTGTAAGTTCAAATAGGAATATTTGGCTTGGCTGCAGGATGTTCAGTTAGTCTTGTAACACAGGAAAAGTGCTAACAATGAAACCTGGTGATAGGCAGCCGTGCTACAGGGGTTGCTGCAGAATTTGGGGGAGACCTGCTGTTCTGCCTAGGGCAGCAGCATCTGCGCTGTTTCTTTCTGTATAGCCGTGCCTAGTCTACAGTACTCTCCTGCCCTTCTTACAGTTGATGTGGTGTGTTAACATGCATGTGCTGGCCTATGGCTTGATCCTCTTGTTAGAATTTGTTTCAGATGAACTAGAAGCCATGTAACTACATAGTTTAGTACCTGATGCTTCTGTATCTTAGGCACTCTAGGGTGCTGGGGCAGTATCAGAACCTAAATAGAAAAGTGCCTTCATCAGAAGAACAGCTACAGTATCTGGAGATTATCCTCAGAAGTGGGTAAATTAGCTTTCTGTGCTGGGAGGGTAAAGTTTGGAGGTTTTGAGAAGGGCTGTGTTAAGGCTATAATTTCATTGTGTTGCCGTGAATCTAATTGTAGGCATTTGTGTATATTTGGCACAGCTACCTGTGTATGACACTTGAAATAAAAATAGTTCAGTTTAATAGGATACTTCTCTTCTTTACATGCTATTGCCAAAGCTTTAGGCTTCAGATAAAAACTCCTATGGGGTTGTGTAGCATACATTCAGACCCCAAATGTCAATTTCCCATTGTTTGTAAATCACGGGAGTGTTTTTTCCTAAGGAAGGTAATGTTTTTATATTTATTAGAGTACACATTCCTAATAGCTGTAGCCTAATGAAATGTTGGCTTGGCTTCCAATATTTTACTAGTCTATTTTCATGCCTGTCCTCAACGCTTTATTAAAGCAGCCAAGCCACCCGTAGGAGTGAGAGAAAAGGCAACTTCATAAGTCTTATAGAAACAAATCTTTAATCAGGTCTGGCTTTATCCAGGTTTATTATATTTGTACTTCCTCACCATGTTGTGTATGGTAAGCTCACTGCATTTGAACCCCATTATTGTTAGTTTAAGAAGTATTGAAACCAAACCATTCATTTGTTAAACTGTTGTGAAAACATAACCAGTTTTATTTGTTACCATTAGCAGAACTACTTGGTCCTGTTTGTATATCTGAATACATAAGGCTGGATGAGTAAAGTATTTTTTAGAAGGGAGGTAAACCTTCAAACTTCAGGGCATGAGTCAATCATTAACTGCTGGGGCTGCTGGGTTAGGAGGAAGTGTCTGTCTGTCCTGGATAGGTATTCCATAATTGCAAATTATGGGTGGGGGCTGGGGTGAGTTGCACTTTCCTCTGAAGCACTTGGTAGTGACCACTCTTGGAGGCAAAATATTGCACTGGATAAACCAAGGGTCTGATTTGGTGTATCTTTTCCTATGAGTATTAAAGCCTCAAACCTTGGGAGGTAATGCTGCACCCGCGTTTCTGTTCTGCACCCCATATTTGAAGAGTTTACAGCTCTTCCATAAAACATTTGCTTCAACTTGAAACATGTTACGCATGGTCTTAGCCCAGATGTATGAGTAGTTTTATGTTTTAAAATAATTCTTTCTCCCACCTTTCTTGGCACCAACTCCAACCCAGCAGAACTTCTTTTTGTATTCCTTTTAAAAAGCAAGTTTCTAAATTAACAAGTATTTTAAGCATTTTCTTGTCATCAAATGAGATATACTGAACCTGTGCAAAGCTAATGTCTCATGCAAAATGTGTAAAACATCCAGTTTTCTATAAATAAATGTCAGGGTCCTTGCAGAAGGATTAGTGTAATAGTCTTTATATTGCAACTTGAACAGTTTTTTTGTCAATTTCTTTACTAGAATAAAATACTTTTTAAAAATCCAACAATATTTAATATTAAATGCTGCCACTTCACAATATCTTTTGGTGTTTAGTCTTTGAATGTGCAGAATAACATACCACTCATTAGGGTTGTGGTAGTAGTAACTTCATTGTGTGTGACCCTTTTCAGTCACTTCTAACCCTTTTGGATGAATAATCTCGGGTCAAAGATGGCCATGGGTGCGTGGAAAGTTCAGTCAAATTCTGGTTAGCCATTTCTGGGTTAACAAAGAATATGAGGGGAGAAAAAAGGTGCTCTGGGCAATGCAGAGTTGTGCTCTAAAAATTCAAATAGACCATGTCCTCAGCAAGGAGAGAAATGGGCTAATTTTGAAGAAAAAATCAGTTGAGAAATCAAGAAGTGAAAATTATGCACTATGCACATAAATTTCCACGAGTAATTTCAAATTCCTAATGACCTAAGTGGAAATTATGGCTACTCAACCTGTATGAAAATTTGCCCATGAGTGCAAACTACAGAGCTCTAAAACAATGTAATAAACACATTTGTATTTAGTTATTATACATACAAACCCACAGCATTTATTTAATGCAGTGTGTGATTACTCAGAGTTTTTCTTCTTTCTCTTTTTGTTTAGAACAAACATTTTTTTCTCATTTAATACGTTATTGTTGACATGATATGCAAGTCAGGAAATTCAAAGTTGTTGTTTTCACAGCAACTGTAACTCAACCATTTTCCACTTGCATGCATGTGTAAATATACATAAAGGCAGAGAAGTTATCACCTTATACAGTAAGAGGGAAAATTATACATATGAGTGGGAAGGGAGCACACTGTAGTGTTTCTGTAGGACGCTGGCTTTGAATTGTCTTACTCTTGTGTGTGTAACATTGCACAGTAAAAGCACACTAACCTGGGCTTTGGCATTGAACTGCATAGATCGCAGCCAAAACAAGCCATTTTGAGCTGTGTCAACATTGGATTCAATTTTTTTCCTCCCGTGTTTTTTTTTTTCTAGTTATAAATATTCTTCATAAATTAAAGTCCAAGATGAGACTCTTGCCTTAAATCCATACATTTTATTAGTATAATGTGTCTTATTGAATTGCACCCAGATAATTATATAGAATAATCCACATGGAGAGAGGATCTAGTTTTTTCTTCTTTTCTTTGTCTGCAAAGGGTTAAGTGTATGTTTGCTTTGTGCAGAGATAGAAAAAGTCGTTGAATGGCTCCCTAGCCTAGGCAGCAAACACATTGGCTGAGGGTGAGGGCGGTTCTCCTGTCAGAGTTGTTTCCTGACCTGGATTTCTGAGGAACCGGAGCCTTTAATTTTTCTTAATTGTCTTGTTTGTAGTCAAAATAAATGTGTGTAATTCTTGAAAACCTCTCTAATTGTGAAGAGACTCCTTTCCTTTCTGCTTCACTTGTCAAGCCACTGTGTAGAGAAGATGTTTGCACAGGCAGCCTTCCGACAGCCTAGTATGGATCGACAAGAAGGGTCCATGTTGTTTGTGTTCCAGCTGTGTTGACATAGTATTGCACGAGGAAGGGGTTTTTATTACGAATAGACAGGATCATATCAATCCCTGAACTAAACCGCCATAAAACAGGGCTTCCCTCTCACTCTCTAGAATATACAGTATCTTGAATAAGTCGGTGTGCACATGGTCTATGATTTCCTTTAAATCTGTTTGTATAAATTATAAATACTTTGAAATCTTTTAATTTCACCTAAACTTCTACCAATAGTTGAATGTTCTACTGTTTTATCAACTCACTTGACACAGAACATATCTGTCCAAATCATATCAATGTTAGGGAACTCAGAAGAAATATAGTTTGGGAAGGTTCTGTCTTTTACCTTTTTTTCTGACTCAGTGTGACACTGTGCTGCTAACACAGTTATTTCATAAGGAAGCAGGAAATAAGGTCTAATGAATGCAAATATTTTTATGCTTAAACATTCAGATTAGTCTACTGTTTAGTAGCTGGATTGTCTAGTGGTTAGCCCTTTTCTCTGCTTGCTTGTGTCTAGCGAATATTTAACATTAGTTTGTCTGCAGGTGAAGCACAGGAAAGTAATTTAAATAATGCAAAGGGTCCATAGGCTTGAAATTCCACTGTGTAGACTCTGTCCCATCTGTCCCCTCTGTGGGGTCTCCACAGCATGAAGAATTGTCAACTTGAATCCATAATTAAAAAGTTTTGTAAAATGCAGTGTTTCCTGAGCCTTAGAAACGCTCTGACCTAGTAGTCAAATGTTTGTTCACCACTGGAACAACAGGTTTGAATCCCATCACCATCAACTCCACCTTCCCGTCCTCTGAGGGAAATAAATTAGGTACTATGCAATTTACTGGTTTTTAGATGTGGCTTTCAAGAAGGAGCTGGGCACTTTTTGTAAGACTAGGTTTTATCCTGGTGTCCTTGCCAAAATGTCTCCTTTGAGCACCAGTGTTCAGGGTGCAGTGTGCTTGCTTCTGATCTCTACCCCAGAAGTGGCTGCATTTCAGTGTCTCTGTATTTCTAAACCTCTTGGGATCTTTTTTCTCCCATCCCTTGCTGTGTTGTGGCTCACACAAAGGGGCTGGCAAACTCTTGCCTCCTGGCTCCATGCCGCCGTGTCAGTGCTGGACACTGTCCCCAGAATACCCCACTCCCAGTTAGTGTTCCCACTGGGGACAGGGCAGTCGACCTCCATTGACTGCTAGATCCTGCAATGCTGGGCATGTTTGGAGAGCTGCACAACCTGAAATCATTTGGGGATGTGAGGTTAAATGGTGGATGTGAGACCACATAGCTCCTTAACAGAGGCTTATGCACACTTTGGTTGAGGGTTTTTATTGTAAAAATAACAGTTATTTTGCATTTGTAGGGTTGCCAACTTCCTATTGGCAGAAAACTGAACAAGCTTGCCCCACCCCCTGCCTTGCCCCTTTCTGAGGCCATGCTCACACTCACTCCATCCCCCTCTCCCACCCTCGCTCACTTGCTCATTTTCACAAGGCTAGGGCAGGGGGTTGGGGGGCAGGGGGGTGGCGGTGGGTATGGGCTGCGGGTACGGGCTCTGTGGTGGGGCCAGAGATGAAGGGTTTGGGGTGCAGGAGACGGCTGAAGCCTGGGGCAAGGGTTTGGGGTGCAGAAGAGAGCACCAGGCTGAGGCAGGGGGTTGGGGTCTGGGAGGGGGTATGGGCTCTGAACTGAGGGGTGCAGGCTCCGGGGTGGGGCCAGAAATGAGGCATTCAGGGTACAGGATCCGGGATAGGGTAGCGGGTTGAGGTGCGGGGATGGGGGTGAGGGCTCCGGCTGTGGGTATGGGATCTGCGGTGGGGCCAGGGTTTGAAGTGCAGGAGGGGGCTCCATGCTGGAGAAGGGGGTTGGGGTGCTGGGGGGGGTGTAGGGCTCTGGCTGAGGGTGTGGGCTCTGGGGTGGGGTCAGTGTTTGGGATGCGGGGGGTGTGCGGGCTTTGGGTGGTGCTCACCTCGGGCAGCTCCTGTGAAGCTGCTGGCATATCTCTTGGCCTCTTAAGCAGAGGCCCGACCATGTGGCTCTTTGCGCTGCCCGTGCCTGCAGGCACCGCCCCCTCAGCTTCCATTGGCCATGGTTCCTGGCCAATGGGAGCAGGTGAGCTGGGGCGGGGGCAGCGTGAAGAGCCCCAGTGGCTGTCCCTCCACCTAGGAGCCAGAGGGAGACGCTGGCAACTTCCTGGGAGCCATGCGGAGCCGAGTCGGGAGCCTGCCTGTGCCGCTGACCCTTACTTTTAATGGCCAGTCAGGGGTGCTGACCGGGAGCTGTCAGGGTCCCTTTTTGACCGGGTGTTCTGGTCGAAAACTGGACACCTGGCAACGCAAAGCATTCGTACTGTGGCTAACCTGGTCAGGGACCACTGTGCTAGGTGCTGGTACAAGCACGTAGTAAACGGTCCCTTTCCCCAAATAAATGCCTAATAAAATAAGAGGTGTCCTGGCTGCCTTCCTTTCTTCAGTGCTGTTTATAGAAGCATGAAGATCATTTCTTACCAGTTTTTATTAATGCTCCTTCTTCCCTTCTGCTTCAAAACAGCTAAACTTATATTTAGAGAAATCTCCAGAGCTGAGAACTTAAACCAGTTTCTGCTCTGTGAATATTTGCAGCCAAGTTCATAAACCATAAAAAATAAGCATAGGAATTTGGAGTCCTGGTTTCTATTACAAATATAAAAAGCTTGTGTGGCATAGTCTAAAATACATGCCAGGTGCATTGTCATTAACAGCCCCTGTGTGTTCTGCTGTTGGGCTTGTTCTCTCAAAATTACCTGCCTGATGCACGAAGTCCTTGCTTCAGTGAACATTAGTTTTTTACAATCTCTTGGGAACTTCGAAGTTCAAACCCTGATGTTTCATAATAGTGTCAGAGTTTAAGACAGGGGGGACCACTAGTTGGATCCCCTGTATATCACCAGCCTCCAGCAGCAGCGTGCACACGCTAGGGAAACAGCCTCGTCTCCTCTTGACAGGACCTGTCCAATATCTCCTGACTTTTGCTTTTTTTGTTTTCTATGGCTCTCTCTGGCTTTTTAGGAGTATATTGGATAAGGGCAGGAATTGAAGATGTGGTAAGCGTCCTCCAGGGTCACTAGCTGTCCTTTAGGGTACTCCCATGCTGCAGTCGGAGGGGGGATTGCAGCCTGGGCTGTCATACTCGCACTGGCTCTAATCTAGCGAGGCTTAAAAATAGCGATGAAGAGACAGCAGCAGGCGCGTCAGTGAGGCCTGCAGAAGCACAGCGAAGACTCCAGGTCGGTATCCATGTTGCTAGGCTGTGCTGAAGCCAGTGCCGCGGCACCTCATGGCTATTGATAGCTGTGCTTAGAGTTACCGTCTTTTGACATGCAAAAAAAGACCCAGCACTCCCCCCACCCCAGACAAGCCCGCCACAACCCCAGCCGCTAACCACAAGGCAACTTTGTAATCCTCCATCTTCAACAGCCACTTACAGTATCTAGAGTGATAACACATATAGATAAGATTGATAACATCATTGATAACAAACGGGCGTTTGTTTTAGCAACACGTTTTGCCAGCCAGTCTTTGTAGACTCTCATTTAGCCAGTTGTCACTGAGTGTGTAGTTTCTCATGTGAGCTTTTTTCCCTGAGGGTGTAGGATCAATCGCACCTTTGTCCTGATCTTCCATTATTTAATATGCCTCGCGCTTCTCCTCACTCTTGCTTGACTCAAACTCTCTTTCACGCACATGCGTACGCAGTTGCCTGTTGGTGGGCAGACTGTTGTTGTGTTTTCAACAGTTTTGAGCTGTTATTTAAATTGTGGAAGTGGGAACACTGTAGCATCTTTAGCTGGACACAAACTTTTAACATTAGATATCCCAGTGTATTGTGATGATAATACTAATCTTTAGACCCACATAATAAAACCCTGGCAGATCAAATTATTTTTTCTGGCAACTGGCAAATCCATAAATGGCTACGCCTGTGAAATATCAGCCAGGTGGTAATCCTAGCTGTGCTAGCTAGGTTAGACCTAGTGTAAGTATGCCAACCCATAAGATTGCAGTGTAGATATAGGCAGGGATCGGCAACCCTTGGCACGCGGCCCATCAGGGAAAACCGCTGGTGGGCTGGGACGGTTTGTTTACCTGCAGGGTCCTCCGGTTTGGGCGATTCGTGGTTCGCCATCCCCGGCCAATGGGAACTGCCAGCACTTCTCTCAGCCCGCCCTGCTTCCCGCAGCCCCCGTTGGCCTGGAATGGTGAACCGCGGCCAGTGGGAGCTGCGATTGGCCAAACCTGCGGACGCTGCAGGTAAAGAAACCATCCCAGCCTGTCAGCTGCTTTCCCTGATGGGCCATGTGCCAAAGGTTGCAGATCCCTGATACAGGGAATTATTGAAGCCTCTTTGTGTAGTTGGTGGGGGGCACATATGGAAAGAGCCAAACCTGCAGAAATGCAGTACAGGGCACTTGATAATTGTGGCTTACTCCACAATGCCCCATCATTCATGTACAAAACATTCACATTATACGCTCGCCTTGGTTGAAAAACCCAAGGATATGCTTTCTAGCTCTGCACAGAAAGCCCACCAGAACTCGTATGCTTGCTGCTGTTGGCGGCTGGGGTGGGTGTAAGTGAATATGCAACACACCCATGCAGGTGAGAGCACAGTGTGATTAGTGTGAGGACACCTTCATACCTTGTGTGTTTCTAGGACTTTTCTGATCCCTTGGTGGATCAACAGCTTGTGTTGCTGGCTGGCTGTTCAGATAGCCTTAGCTCAAGTCATTTTCCTCCATTCTTGAGCATTTTCACACTTGTGATGGAACTCTTGCTCTGGCCTCCTTCCACTGTAGGATCGACCACACCTCCATCAGGTAGACTAGCCTAACGTTGCACAGAATCTGCATAATGGCATTTTACTGTATGTTCCTTGGAATGTTTACTACCCTAGAAAGGAGATCTGGGTTCATTTCCCACTCTGCCACAGACTTCCTGTGTGGCCTAGGAAATCACTTCTCTGTGCTTCCATTCCTCTGGAGGAACACCCCCCGATCTCACAGGGTGTTCAGATTGAATCCATTGTTTTGTGAGGTGCTGAGGTACTACAGTGAAGAACACTTACAGAAGTGCCTACACGTTAAACAGACTTCTGTTAATGTTACCTCATATTGCCTCTTTAACTTCTTCCTTATGTGCTTCTTATCATTCATACCCACGTGACCCTTGTTGTGAAATTCCAGTGGCTATTTAAAAAGCATTAAAATTCACAGGTTCCAAGGCCAGAAGGGACCACTGTGATCATGTAGTCTGCTCTCTTGTATAACACAGACCATAGAACTTCCCCACGATGGTTCCTGGAACCAATCTTTTAGAAAAAAATCCCATCTTGATTTAAATTGTGTCAGCGATGGAGAATCCACCATGATGTGTGGTGTAAGCAGTTCCAATGGTTAATTATTCACTGTGTAAAAATTTACTCCTTGTTTTCAGTCTTAATTTGTCTAGCTTCAATTTCCAGCCATTCTGTGTTAGATTGAAGAGCCCATTATTAAAAGTTTGTTCCCCATGTGAAATATTTATAGACTATAATCTAGTCACCCTTTAACCTTCTCTTTGTTAAACTAAATAGATTGAGGTCCTTGAGTCTATCACTATAAGGCATATTTCCTAATACTTGTGACTCTTCTCTGAACACACTTTCTGATTTATCAACATCCTTCTTGAATTGTGGACATCAGAAGTGGACACAGTATTCCAGCAGTGGCTGCACCAGTGCCAAATACAGAGGTAAAATACCTTTCTACTCCTTCTCAAGATACCCCTTTTTATGCATCCAAGGATTGCATTAGCCTCTTTGGCCATAGTGTTGCACTGGGAACTCATGTTCTTCTGATTATCCGCCATGACTCCCAATTCTTTTTGAGAATCACTGCTTGCCAGGTTACAGTCCCCCATCCTGTAAGTATGGCCTACATTCTTTGTTCCTAAATCTATATTAAAACCCATATTGTCAGCTTTAGCCTGCCCCTTTCATTATTTATCACTCCCCCAATTTTTGTGTCATCTGCAGACTTTATCAATGATGAACAAAATGATCTTCCAGGTCATAGATTAAAAATATTAAATAGCATAGGGCCAAAAACCAGACCCTGGGGACCCCACTAGAAACACACCTGTTTGACAATTCTCCATTTACGCTTACATTTTGACTTGAGACCTATCATTTAGCCAGCTTTGAATCCATTTAATGTGCGCCATGTTAATTTTATCTCTAGTTTTTAATCAGTGTCATACAGAACAGAGTCAAATGTCTTAGAGAAGGCTAAATATATTATATCAACATTATTACATTTATCAATCAAATTTATAATCTCAGCAAAAAAACCGATAGCAAGTTAGTTTGGCAGGCTCTATTTTCCATAAACCCATGTTGACTGACATTAATTATATTACCCTCCTTTTTAATTCTTTATTAATAGAGTCCCATATGAGCTGCTCCATTATCTTGCCCAGGATCGATGTCAGACTGACAAGCCTATAATTACCTAGGTCATCCTGTTCGCCCTTTTAAGATAATGGCACAACATTAGCTTTCTTTGAGTCATCTGGAACTTCTCCAGTGTTCCAAGAACTATTGAAAATCAACATGAACAGTCAGCAAGCTTCCCAGCCAGCTTATTTAAAACTTTTGGATGCAAGTTGTCCAGACCTGCTGATTTGAAAATGTACAACTTTACTAGCTGTTTTTTAATATGCTCCTGAGATACTTGTGCAATGGAAGGAGTGTTATCCTATGGTGTAACTACACCTGTTTTTCCCAGATGCAGAACAGAAATATTTATTGAACATTTCTGCCTTTTCTGCATTAGTAATGATAATCTTACCTTTTCCAGGACCAATATCATTGTTAGGAATCTCTTTATTTCTAATATTCTTAAACTCCTTATTTTCCTTATCTCTGCTGGCTATAAATCTTTCCTTGTGTCCCTTTGCTTTCTTTGTCAGTTTTCTACACTTCTTAGCTTCTGATTTATATTCATTACTATCAACTTCCCTTTTCTTCCATTTGTTATACATTTTATAGCTGACTTAACTTCCTCTCTAAACTAGGTCATTTTTTAAACCAATATGCCTTTGTTCCTTGATTGTGGGATTATGATTTTTTGTGGCATCTAGTAAAATGTTCTTAAACAAGTCCCAATTATCATTCACATTTTTCTGATTAAATTCTTCCTCTCAGCTGATTTGGCTCCTAACTGTTTTCAGCTTTATGAAATTTGGTCTTTTTAAAGCTCTAAGTATGTAATATCACTTGTCTGGACTTTATTCTGTTTGCACATCATAAATGTGATCAAGTCATGATCATGTGCCCTTAGACAACAATAAAACACCTGCAGCTGGCTTGTGTCAGCTGATTCGGGCTTGTGGGACCAGGGCTTACAGGGCTATAAAATTGTAGTGTAGAAGTTTGGGTTCATGCTGGAGTCTGTGCTCTAGAACCTCAATGCGGGTGTTTTATTGCGGTGTAGACATAATTTAAGTTACCATCAGTTTTTACTTCTGTGATCATTTCCTCTTTATCTGTGAAGACCAGGTCTAATATAGAACTCCCCTGTGTTGGATGCAACACCTTTTGAGTTAAGAAATTGTCAGCTATAATATTTAGAATTCCAAGGATGTTTTACTACGGACTGCATGAGACATCCACTGTATGTCACACAAATGGAAGTCCTTCATGACCATGCAGCTTTTCCCCCTTACAATTAATGCACAGGTGTGTAAGGAGCCGGTCATCCTGTTCACTAGTGTGATTTTGTGGTCTATAGCAGACACCAACAGATACCCCATCTTGTGCTCTTATCTGGTAGGACATTGATCCATAAGCATTCAAGATCATTTTCTTCTGAGTTATCCATGACTTGAAAACAAGTATGCCATTTTTTTTGACAGAGTGCCACCCCCCCTCCCCTTATGCCCACGCGATCCTTCCGAAATAAACATTAGTTTCAACATTCCAGTCATGGGAATCGTCGCACAAAGGTTCAGTAATACTGGCTAGATCAAATTTATGCTCATAAATTAGCTATTCCACTTCCTCTTGGAGTTATTTAATAAAACAAAGTCTGAAAATGTCTGAAAGAGTTGATGACTGCATAAAATATCATGGAGAACCACCTTAATTACCCAAAGCTTTAGTCTGCAAACACTTTATTTTTACTTTTATTTATTTTTATTTAAATAATAATAATAAAGATGTTCTATACAAGGCTTTAGTACCCTAAAGCATAATGAACACAACAAAATCCTATTAGTATTAAATCAGCCATTCAGATAGGAACTCTGCCAGCCTACCACCTACAAAAAAAGCTCCGTTCCACCCAAGTTGATAAGTCAATGATTTATTTAAAAAAAAAATCATTGTTTTTTAAATTTTAAATGAAATACAGCTTTATTTAAAAAAACACATTTAAAATTAAATTTGATATTCACCGGTTATGTTAAGGCCTAAACTACTTATAATTTATTAAATAATTTAAATTAAATGAAAAAAATAATATTTAGCAGTATATGAGCAACAAAGTGATTAAAGGTCTAGAAAACATGATCTATGAGGGAAGATTGAAAAAATTGTCTTTGCTTTGTCTGGAAAAGAGAAGGCTGACAAGGGACATAACAGTTTTCAAGCACATAAAAGGTTGTTACAAGGAGGAGGGAAAAGAATTGTTGTTCTTAACCTCTGAGGATAGGACAAGAAGCAATGGGCTTAAATTGCAGCAAGGGAGGTTAAGGTTGGACATTAGGAAAAACTTCCTACCTGTCAGGGTGATTAAGCACTGGAATAAATTGCCTACGGTGGTTGTGGAATCTCCATCATCGGAGATTTTTAAGAGCAGGTTAGACAAACTCCTATCAGGGATGTTCTGGATAATACTTGGACTTGCCATGAGTGCAGGGGACTGGACTAGAAGACCTCTCAAGGTCCCTTCCAGTCCTATGATTCTGTTTGCTGCCAAATGTTAAAGTCAGACCAATGAACTGGTGGAAGTCACGGACTTAGCATCTGGAAACAAGAGTTCATTGAAATTCTAAACCAGCTTTTGACAGCCAAATCCTTTCTGTAGGTGCAGAGAGCATATTTTCTTCATTTCAGTTTATTCAACTAGTTCATCTCAATAATGAGTTCGCTCAAAGTTAAGAAATCAGGTGGGAGTTGGAAAAAGCGGGAAAGCTTGTTTTCCTCTTCTGGTCTCTGAATAAAAACTAGGTGTGAGAGAATGAGATCTGCTAAAGCCTTGAAGGACATGGTGACCAGAAACAATCAGTTAAGTTTACTAACTATAGATAATACATTTTAAACAAATCAGTTAGCTTTTAATGCAAAACATGTTTTGATTAGCTTTATTCTTATGTATCTAGCACATCAAAGGTGGTTTTGTTTAATTAAAAAATAAAATCCAGTTTTTGTGCATTTTAAATTGAATTTCCATGGAGCTTGACACAATTATAAGTAAAAAATCAACTAGTGAACAGGCAACGTGTCATTCACTGATTTCTAATATAATATAAAATGGAAAAATTAAGAATCTGAATAAATGTAAGTTAAGCTATATAATTGCTCAAGTAAATGTTTATAGATGTAGTGTGTCCTTGTTAACAAAAACGAAGCACCAAATTTAGCATAAAGGCTGTATTGAGTTGCAAGTCAACATGTTTTAATGATTACCAATAATGAGAATCACCTTTTCGTTAGGAAAATAAGTAAAACATACAAATGCATAGTGTAATTAAAATAGATTTTTAAATTAAGGATTCCTGTTTGCTGATTTAAATCATGATTAAAATCTGAGCGTTAAATTGGATTAGTTCATATCGGAACTCCTTGTTTCCACCTCTTTTCCATTCTGGGGATTTTAATGTTGTAAAGTCTGGTTTAGATTTTCATTTGCTAGTAATTCTGTGTGATGTATCTTACTCTGAACCAGTATGTGTGGAGCTTAAACATGGAATGGGGAGCTATCTCCTTGTCTTCTAGTTTCTGCACCAAGAGCACTTCGCTGCCAAGCATGGTGAGATATGAATGAAACAGACTTTCCTCTTTTATGCAGTTTCCACATTTGATGGCTATAGAATTGGTAGGTTTTGTTGTGAGATTTTGGGACTGAGCTCTGGACTTTTCTGTTGATTTACTTCTGTTGGCACTATTTTCAGTAAACTGCTGGTTTGGTTTTTGTAGTGGTTGCCAGAGTTGTTCATTTAGTTGCCAGTTCCAGGTTGTTTGCTCACTTTTTAAGCATAGGTCTCCTTTTGATCTACTATATTGCTCTATTTAATCATAAGCTCTGAATTAACCCTCTGCCATATCATCTGTTGCTGGACCATGTTCTGTGTTTGTGGGCTGATGAGGAATTATATGAGCATGTCTTTTTGCAAGCTTCCCAGTTTATTTTTATGCTTAGCCCAATATAAGGGATCAACTGCAAGTTGTTTTTGTTTGTTTGCTACTCAATTTAATTATCACTTAATTATCAGGTTCATAAAATAACCATTATTGCTCTAGGAGTGCAAAAACTTTTCTAATGTAAAAGGAAGTGAACCCACATTCTGTATTTTAAGTTGGAGTATCAATTTACTGTACTTAACTGCTACTTAAAAGTATGTGGGTGAACTGTTCCATTTAAAAGATATTTGGTCCCGCCTTCTTTCCCTCTGTCTTGCAACCACTGCATTAAAAGCCTCATTGACTTTGATGGGAAGTAGGGCTGCAGAACTGAGCAACCTGTGTGTTTCTCTTTCCATACTTTGAGCATTAACTAGAAGTTTTTTGTTTATTGCTTTTCCCCCCTTAAGTGCTGGAAGGAAGATGATTCACTGAGGGCAAAAAAACTCCGTGTAGTTCTTCAACTAGAAAAAATAAAGCAATTATGCAAAGTATTCTGGTGGTTTATAGGCCTGGTGCATTACCTACAAATCATTGCCTTCATACTGAATCATTCTGAATTCTGTGACATTGAAACCAGAATAATGAACTGGTGAATGTTCTACAGTTCTTTAGGAAACAAAACTATTAAATTAGATGTGAAATTTCTTTTCTATTTTTTCTTGTGTGTGTGCAAAGTTTCCAGTCACACAACAGTGGAAGCAGTCACCTGTTACTCCTTTGTAAGTTTCTTATGTGAGTCTTTGTAGCAGTAGCCACACACCTGTGAAAGCAATAACTCTCTAGGGCTGTTTTAGTGAAACCAACGAACACTGGATTTGGTAAGGTTTGAATGATCTACTAGATGGAAAGTTCAGTTTAAATATAATCAATAGCATTCTTCTATGGTTATCCGGTTAGTTTTAGTTGGTAAATTTTATATATTATCTACAAAATTAAGCAAAGTAAGCTGTCTTAAGCAAAGTAAGCTGTCATGGGATAAGAGGGCTGTAGACTGTGCAACTTGCGGTTTTCATACATGTTCTTTCTTTAATACACCTGTGAAGTTCAAGTATCTGTGTCTGAAACCTTTGTTCTATAAATAGTGTGCTCGATTTTCTTGATATTTGCAGTTTGTGCAGAAGCTTCAGTACGTGCAGTAGTTACTCTTCAGTCTTTACACATTCACAAATTACTCTGGATCCAGAGTACACAGGGTGCAGGTGTTGGCTTCATTCTTGCCATGCTTTGTCCTGATAGTTCCTTCTAAGCTGGGAACAAAACATCTCCATTAAAATATTTTTAAACATGAGTTTCTTCCTGGGGTTAGGGTGGAATTAAAATGCATTTTGGAGTAAACTAGATAATCTTGGTCCAAAATGTTAGAACTTTTATAGTGAAAGTCAGGAGGCCAACATCAGAGGAATCCAGGTAAGTGGCCTGTCTCCTGTCGCCCCTGAGTAAGGTGACCGGATGTCCCGATTTTATAGGGACAGAGCTGATATTTGGGGCTTTGTCTTATATCGGCACCTATTACCCCTCATCCCTGTCCCAATTTTTCACGCTTGCCCTCTGGTCAGCCTCTCCCTGGGACTTGCTTATACTTAGAACTCTTCAAAGACATGGATATCCACAAATATCTGGATCCGCAGATGCAGTTGTATTGTTTAACAATTTTGTGGCTTGGATGTGGATCCAAATTTTTATATCTGCACAGGGCTCTCTACTCTTACCTTTCCTGGAAGAAAACAAAGGACCCTAAACCACCAAGTACTAGGTCTGAGTGTTTAGCTCACTAGTTTGTGTCAGTGTGAAAACGGCATGCAATACCATGCAAGTCCTGCTCTTGCAACTGTACATTCGTTGCACTCTGCCCGGAAGTGTGATGTATGGGAGGGACACTGCATTTCCATTATAAGGATAATTTGCAGTTTCAACTGTATCAGCATAATGATGAGAGAAGTAAAGGTCTGAATAGTGAACTAGCCTGGTGTGAGGAGGGTGAAATCTTGCCTAGAGAAAACGTGAGGGCGGACTGGCTGTCTGGAAATTGTTTCCTCGGCTGGTTCATGTTGTGAAGGCAATAAAGTGCCTGGGCGGCAGGGAAGGTTTGTACTGAGGGTTTCATAGAATCAGAGAAGTGTAGGACTGGAAGGGACCTCCAGAGGTCATCTAGTCCAGTCCCTTGCTCTCAACACAGGACATTAATGTTGGTCATTAAACAGTGTATAGGAATTGTATCAGAAATAGAGGGGGTTCTCATGGGTCACAAGAACGATTAGGAGCCTCTCATAATGGGGAGAGACTGAAGTGATTTCTTAGAGAGGATATGTGATATGTGTACAAAATAATGAGTAGCATAGCGCAGGTGGGTAACACAAGAACAAGGGAACATTGGAAAGGCAGCAAATTCAGAATGGATAGAAGGAAATAATATTCTTCCACACAACACCCACCTAGCCTGTTGGATTTACAGATCTAAGACCTCGTCGAGGCCAACGGGATTCAAAAAGGGCTTTTATTTGTATATGAATAGCAAGAAAACCTAGAGTAGTTATAGTAAATATTAAAAATAAGGGTGTTTTGTTTTTTTGAAGGGATAGAAGCCTTCCTACTAGGGGCATAAGCTACCCCCTAGCTAATTGGGGTTATGAGGAAACTTTTTTCTGGTGTGACGCCATCCTGTAACTGGCTAGTGCAGGATTTCTTGCATCTTTCTCTGAAGCGGCTGGTACTGGGGTATATGTGTACCCTATCCTGATTCAGCCTGGCAGTTCCCGTGTTCCTATGGATCTTTGCTATATTTCCCAAACGATTTAAAAGATGAATAGTGGGGGGACTTTCAGTTGCATGAGCTCAGTTTTGTGCATGCTCAAGCTGAGTCTAGGAGATGCAGGAAGAAATGTTCTCTTGAGCAGGCTGCGTGGAACAGTCGTATACGTAAGAGATTAAAATGAGCTTTGTGATCATTAGAATTCAAATTTTAGACTTCTAATGGCTGAACAGAAGACTTGCCAGACTGGAACAGACCAGTGGTCCATCTTCTGGGGAAAGATAGAGTGGAAAAATTGGATTTGTTTAGTCTGGAGAAGAGAAGTCTGAGGTGGGAAATAAGTCTTCAAGTTTGTAAAAGGTTGTTATATAGAGGAGGGTGATTAAATGTCTTTATCCACTGAAGACAGGACTAGAAGTAATGGGCTTAAATTGCAGCCAGGGAGCTTTAGGTTAGACCTTAGGAAGAATTTTGTAATTGTAAGAATAGTTTAAGCACTGGAACAAATTACCTAGGGAGATTGTGGAATCCCCATTATTAGATTAGGTGTTTGTCTAACCTGTTCTTTAAACCTCTATCAGGGACAGATAATATAGTGCAGAGGACTGGACTGGATGACCTATCAAGGTCCCTTCCTGTCCTACATTTCTGTGAGTCTCTGGCCAGGTGGATAATGCTAGACACTTCCAAGAAAGGCATTACATTCCTGTAGTGCCCTTAATTCTGCAGTACCGTACCTTCTTCTTAACAACTGGTGATCCCATTAGAAAAGCACCAATGGCATATTGTACTGTTGAACCTAGATGCTGCTAGTTTAACTGAGCAAAACTAAGCCATGCTTCTGCTACACATTCACTTTTTGAACCCACACTTACCTATAGCATGACTCTCTTGCACTATTTGGTTCACCATGTGGATGGGGTTTTTTTTTCTTCCCAGTCAACAACATACAAAACTCTGCCCTCTGGCAGGGCTCAAGCCACTGCTTGTAACTGGCAGTGTGGAGGCAAAGCATGCTACCGTAACAGGGTTTAGAAAATTCTTTCCAGCAAGGTTTCAAGCTCTGTTGTGGGCAGGGTCTTGTGTTGCTGCCTGTTGCTAACAGTGGTCATATTGGGATCCAGGAAGTGGGAGGGCGAAGCCCACCCAGTGCTAAAGGATCCCCCCCAGCCTAAAGGGGGGGTCCACAGGACCTGGAAAACCAAATAATTACGGGGGACAACTAATGAACAGCAGGGACAGGAGTGTGGTCAAAGGGTCAAATGAAGGAAACCGGACGGGGACACCGAGCAGAGAACCCCGGACAGCACCCACTGCTTCCTCAAAGGCGTCAAGGGAGTCGGTGGACGCCGCCCAGTGGAACTCTGCCCGGAGGTGTGAACGGACGGAGGATCGGAAATAGGCCCCACAGTCACAGGAGACTCCATCGGCCAACCTCCTCACCCTGGTTTTATAGATGGCCACTTTAGCCAGGGCCAGGAGGAGGTTGACCAGGAGGTCCTGTGACTTAGTGGGGCCACGGACAGGTAGTGCATAGATAAGGAGGTGATGGGAAAAGTGCAACCAAAATGTTAACAAAATATTCGTGAGGAGCCGGAATAGGGGCTGCAGCCTGGCGTACTCCAGGTAGACGTGCACCAGGGTTTCCCTCACGCCACAAAAGGGCAGGTGTCCGGGATTGGGGTGAACCGTGCCAAGTACACGCCCAGGCTCGCGGCCCCGTGAAGGAGCCGCCAGCTGATATCCCCGATGGGCCTTGGGACCAAGGTGGAATAGAGGCCGGCCCGCCGGGGCTCCTCACCCTCTAGAGGTGGTCGGAGGCCCCGCCACTTTGTGTCTGGGCGGGACGCGAGGGTGAGGACATGCTAACAGTGGTGCTGGGTTGCAAGAACTGCCAAGTGAACTGTGTGCCGTTTTACACCTGCAGATATTCTTATCCCTTGCATGTTTAATATTGAAAGTCGTGTTTTCAGATGAAGTGTTTTTTCTGTTCAGGGAAGGTTTATGCAAATTGTAAGTGTAAATATAGCTTGACTCTTTCTGTATCTGTAGGTGGGTCCAGCACAAATATTTTGTCTTTACCACATAGTGGCTATAAAAAAAAAAAAATCTGAATGCGAAAATGCTCTAGAGTCTAAGAATTTTACACAAGGGTGATTGTTGGTTTTCAGCCACTTGGCCCAGGGCCCTTTGTCGGATGATCAATGTGTGTGTTGCCTAGTTTTAAAATAAGGTCTAGTGAGGGGGTCCTACGCTTCCATGAAGAAGCTGTGGGCTAGCTATGTGATGGGCGTCTGTCCTGGGGGGACATGGTGAGGACAGCAGCTGCTCCTCTGGCTCTGTTAGGGAGCTGGACAAGAGAGGAATAGGAAAAAGTGACTGTGTGGCCATTTTTGGCAGAAAGTGTGGCCAGCTGTATGAGGCAGCAGCTAGTGAAGTACAGAGTTACCTGGTCTGGTCTCCACAGACCACAGAGTTCAACTAAAGATTTCTTAGAGAGTGGCAGTGAGAACCTGTTCTACAGATGCCACCAAATGCACCCTCAGACCAAAGGCCCAGAGCCAGTGCCTGTGGGCAAAATGTTCATTGACTCCAGGGAGAGTAGGCTCATATCCTGATTGGATGCTTGGCAATACAGTTATAGTCCAAATGGCATTTGTTATCCTACAATTAACTCTACTCTCCACCCATGCTGCGTCCCTGTCCTTAAATCTTGCTTCCTGTTATTTTATTCGCCACACTGGATCAAAGCTGTTTATATTTGGCTTCTTATGCTCACTCTGTTAGAGTTGTTTTCAGACTTTCATGATAACATTCTGAACTGAAGTTCATTGGCTGTGTTTTGAATGAAGTAATTGCATTTGATTTACTCCTCATTCTAACATTAATAGTAGGACTAAGCCTGAAAGTCCTATGCAAACAATGAGTGAAGTGGCAGAAAAGTACTTTCCTTTAGCACTTTTCAGTTTTCTCAATGGTCCCGCAGTTTGTCACTCAGTTCTAGTTATGGTATTTGCTCCGGGCTATACTGCTGTGTGGTTTCTGGTTCAAAACCCAAACCACTTGTTAAAGAGTATTGTGAAGCACTGAGTAGTGGATAATTAAAAAAACAAACCATGAAAACCACAAGCAGTAACACTTGTGGGTTCCCTTCTTCTTGGTCTCTTTGGGGAGGAATGTTGAAGTATTTATATTGGGTGCCCTTCTTCTAGGACCTCAGGCCTGTCAGTTTCCCCTCTTCTTCTCCCCTAACAAAGATTATGACAGGTTAGTATAAAGTTAAGAGATCATTGAGAATATCCAGCTAATGCCGAGGACTAAACTAAAGGATCATTGCAAATAAATTCTTTGCTGCATCATCATTAGGAGCTTCCTTTTGAGTGAGTTGTGAGGAGCTCCATTTAGTTTAGTGGACTGAGGAACTGGAATCTACTCAATGTAATTGGTTGTACTGTCTGAGGCTTATCATTCATTATCCATTAGCACCTGAGATTTGATATTGCAAAGTCATAAAAGCACTTCTTGTGAGCCCCAACATGCTGTACATAGAACATATCCTAGAAAAATAAAACTGAGATTAAGAACTAGAAAAATCTGGTTTAAACCTACATTTAAATAGGACCAATGAGTTGTCGAGGTGGAAGATGTCACCTCCATGTAGCAGCATGGGTGAAAGCCTGGTATTTGGAACTGGCAAGTGGAGGTATCCAGACCTCCAATTCAGCTTCTGAGCAGGTGTCGCTACAGGAGCTAATGGCTTGTCTTCACTGAGGAGCAGGGTGCCCTACAGGCATGTGATTTCTAAAGCAAACAAGTTGTGCACAAACTGGTATGTGCAGACCCTGCAGTGTGCACGAGAACTTCCCTACTGCGCTTCACATAGTACGGTTTGAAACTCCAGGGAGCTACGAGTGCACACAGAAGAGTCTACACATTCCAATCAATGCGCTTTAGAAATCACACACCTGTAGTGTGCATTACCCCATCATGTAGACAAGCCTGAAGTTGCAAAGCTGGGGGGATGATGCTGTGCAGCAAAGGGACTTAGGGGTCTTATATCAGCAGGCTCACAACAAGTGCTCAGGTGTTTTTCATTTTTGTCTTTGCAGTTTGTCCACCTGCTTGTAAGTCACAAGGCTGCACCCCTGATGGTCAGTGCTGTCACAGCGAATGCCTGGGCAACTGCTCGGAGCCCAACAATCCTGAGAAGTGTGTGGCTTGCCGTAACTTTTACCTTAATGGCAAGTGTGTGGAGACCTGCCCAGCCAAGTACTATCGCTTCGAGGGATGGCGTTGCGTGACCTTCAGCTTCTGCCAGGAGCTGCACAACAAGTGCAAAAATGCCAGGGAATCAGGGTGCCATGTTATTCACAACAATGAGTGTGTTCATGAGTGCCCATCGGGATACATCATGAACTCCAGCAAGTAAGTGATGTCCATGTTGTTGCCCATTGTTGTTGCTTGTGTTGTCAGTTGTGTGTCACACTTATTTAGAAACACACTTGCTGTAGCATAGGGTTCGTATTCTATACCTTGAATGAGAAACAACTCCAGTGTTGCATCTTATTGACTCAGATTTTTAAGGCCAGAAGGGACCATCATGAACAGCTAGTCTGACCTCCTGCAACACAACGCAGGTCACAGAACCCCACCTACCCACTCCTGGAATAGGCCCATAACCTCTGGCTGAGTTACTGACATCCTCAAATCTTGATTTAAGACTTCAAATTACAGAGAATCCACCATTTACTGTACTTCAGATCTGCAGCTTACCTGTGCCCCATGCTTCAGAGGAAGGCAAAAAATCCCAGGGTCTCTGCCAATTTGATCCGGGGGGGAAATGCTTTCCCAACCCCAAATATAGCAGTCAGTTAGACCCTGAGACCAACCCACCAGACACCTGGGAAAGAATTATTGTAGTAACTTAAAGCCTCTTCATCTAATGGCCCATCTCCAGCTGTTTGGGAATATATGCTAATAGCCGTTGTGGATGGGCCACGTGGCATTGTGGGCAATCTCATCTTACTGTGACAAAGGGACGGTGTAACAAACAAGTAGTACCCGTGCAGAGGAGAGGATAGTCTGTCTCACCGTTCTCAGGATTTTAAGGGCAAAAGAATAAAATAGTGTATATAGTTATGCTGTTGATCGCAGAAAACCTTTTTTCTCCCACAATAAAATTATATATTGTGATGAGTCAGATATCTGTAGTTTTGTGTTCATGTACATTTGCTCTTTGATTAACAAATCAGGGAATTCGTGCTATGGCTGGATTTTTGAGTCTATTTCCTGTTTTATATTTCAAACATGTGAACCAGCAGCCCCGAAAGTGGGCTCTGCATTGCTTGTGTAACAGCAAGGTCTTCCTCTTGCCTGTTCCTGCTCACACCAGTCCTTCTGCCACTGGGACTTGCTCACAATGTCCTGATGCTTTTCCAGCTGCTGAAAGAGAAATCCTAGGAAATGTGCTGCGCCCTGTTCATGAATTATTTGTTTGGTTACTTACTTTAAGACGGAGGATGGGCCTGGCTTTCTTGCTGTTGGGTGAAATGCATCCCTAAGTTACAAATAGCATGAATGAACCCTAAGAGCAGGAGCTACAATCTTGTCTTCACAAAGAATAATTTCCCCCTTCATGTGAATGACTTGAAAAGCCATGGGCTTGAAAAGTTCAGGATATGCATATTAGCAAGAGGGAACAGAGAGCTGTTGGTTCTGGAAGATCTTTACAGTACTTTGTCTCCAATAAATACCATTTGAGTTAGAGCACAGCATGCAGACGTGCCTAGGTGAGACGGAAAGTAGCTGTCTTCTTTCCTTTGTCACCACAGGAATTTCATCTTAGTAGAGGAACAGTTCAGTGCTATGAGTTCTCTCATTCAGATTTCTCTGGGAGGTTGGCTGGTTAATTGTGGTCTTAAATTGCATAGGACAAGAAGCAATGGTCTTAAATTGCAACAAGGGCAGTTTAGGTTGGGCGTTAGGCATTAGGAAAATCTTCCTAACTGTCAGGGTGGTTAAGCACTGGAATAAATTGCCTAGGGAAGTTATGGAATCTCCATCATTGGAGATTTTTAAGAGCAGGTTAGAGAAACACCTGTCAGGGATGCTCTAGATCAGTGGTTCCCAAACTTGTTCCGCTATTTGTACAGGGAAAGCCCCCGGCAGGCCGGGCTGGTTTGTTTACCTTCCGCGTCCACAGGTTTGGCCGATCGCGGCTCCTAGTGGCTGCGGTTCGCTGCTCCAGGCCAATGGGAGCTGCTGGAAGCAGCAGCCAGTACATCCTTCAGCCCTCGCTCCAGCAGCTCCCATTGGCCTGGAGTAGTGAACTGTGGCCACTAGGAGCTGCAATTGGGCTGGATTAGATGACCTCTCAAGGTCCCTTCCAGTCCTATGATTCATTGTTGAATTAAAGAATCAAAGCTACTTAAACCATCAGGTTTCAGAGTAACAGCTGTGTTAGTCTGTATACGCAAAAAGAAAAGGAGTACTTGTGGCACCTTAGAAACTAACCAATTTATTTGAGCATAAGCTTTCGTGAGCTACAGCTCACTTCATCGGATGCGTACTGTGGAAAATACAGAAGATGTTCTTATACATACAAACCATGAAAAAATGGGTGTTTACCACTACAAAAGGTTTTCTCTCCCCCCACCCCACTCTCCTGCTGGTAATAGCTTATCTAAAGTGATCACTCTCCTTACAATTGGCCCCACAGTATGCCAACATTTTTATGGCTGACTTAGAACAACGCTTCCTCAGCTCTCGTCCCCTAATGCCCCTACTCTACTTGCGCTATATTGATGACATCTTCATCATCTGGACCCATGGAAAAGAAGCCCTTGAGGAATTCCACCGTGATTTCAACAATTTCCATCCCAACATCAACCTCAGCCTGGTCCAGTCCACACAAGAGATCCACTTCCTGGACACTACAGTGCTAATAAACGATGGTCACATAAACACTACCCTATACCGGAATCCTACTCACCGCTATTCCTACCTACATGCCTCCAGCTTTCACCCTGACCACACCACACGATCCATCGTCTACAGCCAAGCTCTGCGATACAACCGCATTTGCTCCAACCCCTCAGACAGAGACAAACTCCTACAAGATCTCTATCAAGCATTCTTATAACTACAATACCCACCTGCAGAAGTGAAGAAACAGATTGATAGAGCCAGAAGAGTTCCCAGAAGTCACCTACTACAGGACAGGCCTAACAAAGAAAATAACAGAACGCCACTAGCCATCACCTTCAGCCCCCAACTAAAACCCCTCCAAAGCATTATTAAGGCTCTACAACCTATCCTGAAGGATGACCCAACACCAGCAGAAGAGTGGGGTGGGGGGAGAGAAAACCTTTTGTAGTGGTAAACACCCATTTTTTCATGGTTTGTATGTATAAGAACATCTTCTATATTTTCCACAGTATGCATCCAATGAAGTGAGCTGTAGCTCACGAAAGCTTATGCTCAAATAAATTGGTTAGTCTCTAAGGTGCCACAAGTACTCCTTTTCTTTTAAACCATCAGATGATTGTTTCTTTATCAGATCTCTCATTCTGGTTTTGATTCACAGACTGGTGAGGAGAAATTGTCCTCTGTCACAATATCTTGTATTCCAGTGCTTGTACTTCAACAAAGAAAAAAGTGATTTTTAGGAATATTCAAGTGTTATGTGAGGTTGTTTAGAGCCAGGTATTATTTGTGATGCATGTAAACCACTCAGCATATTGTCAAAATACTGTTGCGTTTTCAAGTAATTACCCTGCATGTGTGAATTCTGATGGAGAAGCCCCAGTTTATGCCCTGCAAAAACATCTCTCATGTGTCTTCTGCACTCTCTTGTTTTTCAGCCTGCACTGTTCTCCGTGTGCGGGGCCCTGTCCGAAGGTTTGTGACTACGGCAAAGAGAAGATAATTGATTCAGTGACATCTGCACAGGAGCTTCGTGGCTGCACCATCATTAATGGAAGTTTAGTCATAAACATCCGTGGAGGAAGTAAGCTCTGCATCTTACGAGCTGCATCAGGGAGAACTTGCAGAATATGGAAAAGCATGACCACAGGGAGAGAGAACTGAATGTCAAAAAAGACAATGAGGCAGTGTCTATTGAGCCTGAGATCTCTGCAGGGCTTTTAAAGCTTGAATGCGGAGAATTTATTTGCAGAAAGCATGCTTCAGCCCCACAGTGATTCAAGAATGAATCCCCCTATGTAGTTAGTTTATCAAAACATAAGTTAAGTTTCATAGTTTGAAGTTTAGAAAGGATCATTGTGATCATCTAGACTGACCCGCCTGTATAACACAGGCCAAAGAACTGCTCCAGAATAATTCCCAGAGCAGATCTTTTAAAACAATATCCATTTATACAGAGAACTATGGGATCTGGTACAGTGCTCATCACCATGGTATCAGAGAGACTAAACCTATTGTTTCTCTCTCCCCAGATAACATAGCAGCTGAGCTTGAAGCGAATCTTGGCTTGATTGAAGAAATCTCAGGTTATCTAAAAATTCGCCGCTCCTATGCCTTGGTTTCTCTTTCTTTTTTTCGTAAGCTACATCTGATTAAAGGGGAGACGTTAGAAGCTGGGTGAGTTCTTATATAAGATGCTTCAGTCTGTTATTACATATTGGGGGCCAATGTAAGTAAACAGGAGAATGTTAGCAAATTTATTTTTAAACGTGTGTTTAATTGCTCTCTGCCCATAGTTGCAGCCTATCCTTATGGGTACTCTGTGTGGGGAACTTTCATGTGATGTGTGGATTAGTGCAAGAGAAAAGCTAGTTTATGAATGAACCCATCCTCGTCCATTCTCTCTCTTCTCGCAGGAATTACTCCTTCTATGCCCTTGACAATCAGAACCTGCGCCAGCTCTGGGACTGGAGCAAACACAACCTCAGCATAGCACGGGGGAAGCTCTTCTTTCATTATAACCCCAAACTGTGCTTGTCAGAAATCCACAAAATGGAGGAGATCTCTGGGACTAAGGGACGACAGGAGAGGAATGACATAGCCCTGAAGACAAATGGCGACCAAGCCTCTTGTAAGGAAGCTTCATAATGTGATGAGATCTGTGCCGTATGCACCCCCTTGCTAACCTCCTTGTCTGGCTTGTGAACTTCTCAGGGCAGGGACTGTCCTGATGCTCTCTGTGTAAAGCCCCAGGCACATCAGTTACTCTGTAAGCTAGCTGAAGGGACACACTCAACTTAACATGAGTTAAAAGTAGTTTCAGGTCTGATCTCTGCCCTGGAGGCCCCCGTCCAGCTTTTGTGGTTATACAGTTTTCCCCCAAAACATTCTGTGGTGCTCTTCCCCCTCCCACTCTTTGACTGGGAGCTCTTCAGGCAGGATCTGGTCAGCCTTGTGCATTGCGCAGCCTGTCACATGCCAGAGCCTCGATCCTGAGTGGAGTGTCTGGGCCCTGCTGCTGGGCACATGTTTAATGATCTCCTTTCTCTGTGCGATGGGAAGTGGTGACACTGAACTGTATGCTGCAAAATAAACTGAAAAGGAGAGAGAGTATTTCTGCTCAGTTCGTCTGGAATGGTTGCTGTGACAACAGTTGGAGAAACTTTTCAGGCAGAAATGTGACTTATTTTTAAAGGCTGGCGGTTTCCTTTAAAGTAATAATAAGGACGGTTCCATGTCAACAGAGCTAAGGAATATAGAGGGGGCAGCTTTGCCTCCAGCAGCATTCCCAGGCCTTAGCCTGAGTGCCAGCATCTCACCCTGTTCCCAGGGAAAGGTGCCATTCAATCAAGCTTTCCCAGGGCACAAAGGGTGCCAGTCGAGCCTCTCAGACCCACTCCAGTGTCAGGTGAGGCAGAGCGAGCTGGATCTGAGGGTTCTGCCTCTGCAGGATTCCTATCCCCTCTCCAGTCAAAGAGCAGCAATGGGCTTTTCCCAGAGCCAGAGGGCGATGCCTCTGCTGGCCCAGGCAGTGAGAGGCTGGATCTGGGGCCCAAACTGTGCTCTTGTGTGGTTGTATGTGACTCTTGGTTTAAAGCTGCCAGGCAGGCTGTCCGGTTTGTCTCTAAAGGAGCCCTCCTCCCTCCCAGTGCTACCTCTGGTGGGCTCAGCTATGGCTTGCTCCTCTTCACGCCTGCCCCAAACTGCCCATTGTTGATGTGTTTGCTTTTTGTTTGTTTCAAGTCTAGTTTTCAAATTGGCAGCATCCTGTTTATAAAAAAAATAAAAATCCATTGTTTTTTCTGGACTAAGCACCAGCCAACTTAACAGCCTTCCTCCCTCGTGCAGCTACTGCAGGGATGGCAAATCTAATCAATGCTCCACCGTTTGTCCTTCCTGGGTCCCTTGGAAATAAAAGACTGTAAGCCTTCTTCCCTTGCAGTGGCTTCTGTCGTTCATGTTCCTTTCTGCAATGGGACCCTGCTCTTTCCTGGCAGGACTGGGCATTTCATCACAGTGGAGGCAGAAGCTACAGCAGCTTCACAAACCATTTCATTGGTCTTGTCTCTGCAGACTAGCATGAATTTTAACCCATTTAGGCTTTAGATTTCTGTCTGTCTAGGGTTGAGGCAGCTTTTATTTCTTTATCGCTTTAAATAATTTACTACCGGTTCTACTGGGTCGCCATCCTGTAGACAGTGCAGTTGTAAACGTCAGATTCTTCACTTGATTTGGCTTGTTAAAATCTGTTCAGCTTTGCTTTTTTCTCTATTTTTCTGCTGCTTAGCCTGGCTCATTTTTGTCTCCACAGTAGTAGCTAGGTGTGTCACCGTGGCAAGTATGTGCTGTATCACTAATACAACGTTAAGCAAAAAGTCCTGTCTCCAGGTCTTGCTTTAGTGCTCTTTATTCTCAACACCAGCTCACATAGGTACAATCTCTTTTATAAGAATTTTTACAAGTGTCAGTTGTTTCTGACCCAAGTTATCTGCATTGTTTAAGCAAGTACTAGTAGGTAGATCTGACAACCAGACATCTCACTGAACAGAGTACCTGTGAACTGGATATGTTGAGCAAACTAATCAATAAGTCCATTGGATTGTTCACAGTCCTACCATTTTACAACTGTAATTTAAAATGTACAGTTCTTCCCAGTTCTAAGCATTTCCCAGAGCTTTGGTTCTAAAATGTGTTTATGCAAAAAAGGAACTTAAAAGAAACCACTTCAGTTTTAAAATAAAGTAAAAAGCAATATCCTTTGTCTTTTGCTTTAGGTGAAAATGAATTGCTGAAGTTTTCGTTTATCAGAACATCTCATGATAAGATCCTACTAAAGTGGGAGCCATACTGGCCACCTGACTTCCGTGATCTCCTAGGATTTATGCTATTTTACAAGGAAGCGTAAGTAGGGAAGTCTGTACAATAACTCTGGGGAGATGCCAGCTCATATGATCCCAAGCCACGCAGTCCACTAGTAGCTCTGTGTACTTCCACAAACTGTTTCTGACCTCAAAGAGCAGATTTCAGACCAATCACTGTTACCACTGTTTAATTCTTGTAAATGTGTAATCATTTCACGTAACTTCCCAATGTCACTTTACTGCTGCACAGGTGCTAATTACGATCCCTACGTTAGCTGTGTTGGGTACAGTCAAAATACTCCTCTAAAGAGTAACTAAAAAATCAGAAAAAAGAAAAGGAGTACTTGTGGCACCTTAGAGACTAACAAATTTATTTGAGCATAAGCTTTCATGAGCTACAGCTCACTTCATCAGATGCATTCAGTGGAAAATACAGTGGGGAGATTTATATACATAGAGAACATGAAACAATGGGTATTACCATACACACTGTAAGGAGAGTGATCATTTAATGTGAGCTATTAACCAGCAGGAGAGCGGGGGTGGGGGGAACCTTTTGTAGTGATAATCAAGGTGGGTCATTTCCAGCAGTTGACAAAAACATCTGAGGAACAATGGGGGGTAGGGAAATAAACATGGGGAAATAGTTTTACTTTGTGTAATGACTCATCCACTTCCAGCCTCTATTCAAGCCTAAGTTAATTGTATCCAGTTTGCAAATTAATTCCAATTCAGCAGTCTCTTGTTGGAGTCTGTTTTTGAAGCTTTTTGTTGAAGAATTGCAACTTTTAGGTCTGTAATGGAGTGACCAAAGAGATTGAAGTGTTCTCTTACTGGTTTTTGAATGTTATAATTCTTGACATCTGATTTGTGTCCATTTATTCTTTTACTTAGAGACTGTCCAGTTTGACCAATGCACATGGCAGAGGGGCATTGCTGGCATATGATGGCATATATCACATTGGTAGATGTGCAAGTGAACGAGCCTCTGATAGTGTGGCTGATGTGATTAGGCCCTATGATGGTGTCCCCTGAATAGATATGTGGACACAGTTGGCAATGGGCTTTGTTGCAAGGATAGGTTCCTGGGTTAATGGTTCTGTTGTGTGGTGTGTGGTTGCTGGTGAGTATTTGCTTCAGGTTTGGGGGCTGTCTGTAAGCAAGGACTGGCCTGTCTCCCAAGATCTGTGAGAGTGATGGGTCGTCCTTCAGGATAGATTGTAGATCCTTGATGATGCGTTGGAGAGGTTTTAGTTGGGGGCTGAAGGTGATGGCTAGTGGCATTCTGTTGTTTTCTTTGTTGGGCCAGTCCTGTAGTAGGTGACTTCTGGGTACTCTTCTGTCTCTGTCAATCTGTTTCTTCACTTCAGCAGGTGGATATTGTAGTTGTAAGAATGCTTGATAGAGATCTTGTAAGTGTTTGTCTCTGTCTGAGGGGTTGGAGCAAATGCGGTTGTATCGTAGAGCTTGGCTGTAGACAATGGATCGTGTGGTGTGGTCTGGATGAAAGCTGGAGGCATGTAGGTAGGCATAGCGGTCAGTAGGTTTCCAGTATAGGGTGGTGTTTATGTGACCATTGCTTATTAGCACCATAGTGTCCAGGAAGTGGATCTCTTGTGTGGACTGGTCCAGGCTGAGGTTGATGGTGGGATGGAAATTGTTGAAATCATGGTGGAATTCCTCAAGGGCTTCTTTTCCATGGGTCCAGATGATGAAGATGTCATCAATGTAGCGCAAGTAGAGTAGGGGTGTTAGGGGACGAGAGCTGAGGAAGCGTTGTTCTAAGTCAGCCATAAAAATGTTGGCATACTGTGGGGCCATGCGGGTACCCATAGCAGTGCCGTTGATTTGAAGATATACATTGTTCCCAAATGTGAAATAGTTATGAGTGAGGACAAAGTCACAAAGTTCAGCCACCAGGTTTGCCGTGACATTATCGGGGATACTGTTCCTGACGGCTTGTAGTCCATCTTTGTGTGGAATGTTGGTGTAGAGGGCTTCTACATCCACAGTGGCCAGGATGGTGTTTTCAGGGAGATCACCGATGGATTGTAGTTTCCTCAGGAAGTCAGTGGTGTCTCGAAGGTAGCTGGGAGTGCTCGTAGCGTAGGGCCTGAGGAGGGAGTCTACGTAGCCAGAGAATCCTACTGTCAGGGTGCCAATGCCTGAGATGATGGGGCATCCAGGATTTCCAGGTTTATGGATCTTGTGTAGCAGATAGAATACCCCAGGTCGGGGTTCCAGGGGTGTGTCTGTGCGGATTTGTTCTTGTGCTTTTTCCCAACAAATGGTGTAGTTTCTTTTGGTAACCCTCAGTGGGATCAGAGGGTAATGGCTTGTAGAAAGTGGTGTTGGAGAGCTGCCTAGCAGCCTCTTGTTCATATTCCGACCTATTCATGACGACAACAGCACCTCCTTTGTCAGCCTTTTTGATTATGATGTCAGAGTTGTTTCTGAGGCTGTGGATGGCATTGTGTTCTGCCCGGCTGAGGTTATGGGGTAAGTGATGCTGCTTTTCCACAATTTCAGCCCGTGCATGTCGGCGGAAGCACTCTATGTAGAAGTCCAGTCTGTTGTTTTGACCTTCAGGACGAGTCCACCCAGAATCCTTTTTTTCTGTAGTGTTGGTAGGAAGGTTTCTGTGGGTTAGTATGTTGTTCAGAGGTGTGTTGGAAATATTCCTTGAGTCGGAGACGTCGAAAATAGGATTCTAGGTCACCACATGTTCGTGGGGGTGGAGGGGCAGAAGGAGAGGCCTCGAGATAGGACAAGATTCTTTTGCTGGGCTAAGCTCATTCAATTCAGCACTTGTTATAGAAGCCGTAGATTTTGTCACCTCTCCATTTGCACTGAGAAGTGGGGTATTTCTGTTCCCTTTCAGACTAGAGCCATTTTAAAAAAATCAGGGATTTCAAACTGGCTCTGCTGAGGCTGACCGCAGTTGTCCTGAACTAGAGCTCAACCCCCACACCAGAATTTCTGTGAGATGTGGTAGGCATTCACTGGTCTGTGGGCTCAAATCAAAGCCCTTGTCAACAGGCAGAAAGCTAAATGAATTGATGACACCAGAGGTAAAATAAAGATTTCACAAAATCCCTTCCCAGGCAACTGCACTCCCTTTCATGAACTCAGAGCTCTGAGCTGTCCCATGGTAGGGAGCCCTTGCACAGCTCATGAGCTGGAGCTTACTTGGGGAGCTAAAACGCATTTTAAGAAATGGTACTTCTGGACCCTCTGACTGGAGACGACTGCACTTCTGGAAAGGAACATTTCCCTGTGTCCTGTCGAGCAGGAGAGAGCTCTATAATACTTAATTTAAAAAAAATTGTTTAAACAGTAAAATTTGACTGCCTCAGTTTAGCTGGTAAGAAAGTAGGACTGGCCAATATGACTCAGTGCTTCCCAAGGAAGGTGACTTCCTGCTGAACTCCCAGATGATGAATATTTCCTTCCCTATGTGCCAGATGTTCTGTAGGGACTACCTCTGCCATGGCCCATCTCCTGCTCGCTCCTTGGGGTTAGATTCTACTGAGGCTGGAGGAATATCAGTCTTTCTTGTCTGGAATGGTTGTAGAGCCCATGCCCCTGAATTCCGTTTTTAAAAAACAAACCAGCCCAGATGTGAGAAGGCTCTGGGATTCCTGAGCATCTTTGGGCTTCTTGAGTGCTGCTGTGTTGTTGTTTCAGGTGTAGTTAGTGACAAGAACTAGTTTGGATCCTGGTAAGAACTGTTCTTTCCCCACTGGGTTCCTCAAGCAGCTGTTCTGAGCTTCCCTATAACAGATCAAGTTACAGGCACCTTTGTCTGATTGCCATTTCATTCCATTCTCCTAAACCAGCTGTAAATCATTGGCTGTCCTTTAGCAGAGCGGCAGATTGAGTAGGGCATCGTTTGGGACAGGCTGTATGAACACAAGGACAAAGGTCTGTCTCCTTATGTTGAGAAGCAAGAGTAGAACTCCTCATTTTTGTTTGTGGAGAAGCTTTGGGTTCTGGCTGTCTCCTGCTTCAAGGCGTCAGGAAATAATGCCCATTCCCCCTATCCAGCCCCACTCACTGCTAGGTCATTGCACCATGGGCTCAGCGGGTTTGTTTGAGGTTGTTGCATTTTCCTTTACCTGCAACTTCCTTGGTGGCTGCTGCAGTGAGAATAGTGTTCTGCAGACCAGTGATTTGCTCTGGCTTGGTAAATCCTGTGTCTGTGGAGCAGTGACTGATGATGATTTGTGGTCCCACTAGACAGCTGGATGTCAAGATTCCAGGGTTCCCGACAGACTTCCTGGACAGACTCTCTTCACCTCTCTGTGCCTCAGTTCCTCCAACTGTAGGGTGGGGCTAATACCTGTGATGCTCTGTTTGTAAAGCTCTTGGCAATCCTGGGATAAAGGATTATCATGGTCTTTGGTGTTTCATATCTGTTGTGATTATTTCCTAAAAATCTGCAGTTTGGATTCTATTAATGTGAGGCTTTTGTCCTTCTCTTTCCCTTGAAAAAGTCCATACCAGAATGTGACGGAGTTTGATGGACAAGATGCCTGTGGATCAAATAGTTGGACAGTGGTTGATGTTGACCCTCCCCCCCGGTCAAATGAGCCTAAAGCGCAGGCCCAGCCAGGGTGGCTCCTGCGGGGGTTGAAGCCATGGACTCAATATGCTGTGTTCGTTAAGACACTGGTCACCTTCTCGGACGAACGAAGGACATATGGCGCAAAGAGCGAAATTATCTACGTCCAGACCAATGCTACTGGTGAGTGCTTTCCGATTAATGTCCCCTTGCATATGGCAAGGAAAAACATACCCACCAAACTCCTTGCCTGAATGGTTCTCTCCACTGGCGCTGTGTGCCAGAATATAATTCACCCAGGCTCCTCGTTCATTCTTTGTGCATGAGCATGTTCACATGCTGGTATAACCCTGCTGCAGTGTGATCGTGTGCCACTGAATCTCGGGTGGGGGAGGCCTGAATTTTTTTCCGTGCAGGACATTTCTCCCTTCATTTCTGTTTATTTGCCTGGTAAAGCAAACTGTTGAATCAGGACAAACCAAGTAATGTTGGAAAAAGGCAAGTCCTAATGTTCTGAGGCCTGGTTGGAAGACTATAAGGAAATAATATATGAGGGAATAACCCTTCACAGGGGAGAGAGCTGAATTAAATCCCTATAATTACTTACTTAAGTGCTGGCAGTGTGTGTTTTCATTGTGCAAAACACACAAAATATAAAGATAGTCCCTGTCCAGAGAAGAGACAGGTGACATCAGGTGCGTTGGGAGATCCAGAGTAAGATTTTTTTCCTTCCCTTATTGTGATGATGATTATCAATAGTGAGATCAGGACCTGGGTCGGTTTGTGTATGCTTCCTTCAGGGGGCAGTGGGAGGGCTCCAGTTCTGTGAAAAACATCAATCGCCTGTACCAGATAATAGGTGAGACTGGTACTAGCACTGCCAGGAGTTCTGTGGGGAGGGCAGGGGGGTTCTGATCCTCCTGTCTCTAAGGTGGGGCTGGCTGAGCGGGGTAACACAGTAACTCTCAATTCTGGGAACCCCTGCAGATGGTCACAGGACAGACGGTTTGGGGGAAATTCCAGACTGGCAGGGTGTTGAGATCACTCTGCAAAAAGTAACTGGGTGGTGGAAGCCAGGGCGTGATCTGCTTGGTTGTAGGCTGGCTGTTGGTGTCAGGGCTGTGAGCCATAGCGGCGCAGCACAGAAGGCACCCAGAGTTGCAGGGCAGGCAGTGACACAATCCGTCCCTGGTCTGGGTTGGATCCCAAAGTGTCACAACAATTCTTGCCTTGTGTTCCAGGTCTCTTTTGGTACAGTGATGTGAGTGACTTCTGTGTCTTTCTCCCTTCAGTTCCCTCAGTCCCATTAGATCCAATATCGGTTTCCAACTCTTCATCCCAGATCATTCTGAAGTGGAAGCCGCCCTCTGAGCCAAATGGGAACATCACACACTACCTGGTGTTCTGGCAGCAGCAGCTGGAGGACAGTGAGCTTTTTGAACTCGACTACTGCCTGAAGGGTAGGTGCCCATTTTGCCCATCCTGCATCCTGGGTTTAACATTCAAGCTTCTGGGCTCTGCTAGTCTCATACTAGCTGTGGGGTTTCTTTCTCTGCCACGTGGGAGGTGGGTGGGACACAGGATCGTGATGTGTTAGTGGATGATGCTCTTGGAGCACACAGTGATGTAGCCAGAGCTTTTAAGGCTGTATTCTCCCACTGTCTTTTGCATTGACCAGGTCGTTATTGCCAGGCCCGCCATCAGAGATCATGAGGAATGGCTGGTTGGTTTGTTGGTTGGTTGGTTTGAACACAGTAAAATCAGATGTTTTAACCCTTCGGGGATCTGCCTTCTGCTCTTGCTTCTCTTAATCTGGGTAACCAGTTTTATCAAAGCTAATAAGAGTGAGATGAAATATTGTTGGCCTTCTGGAGACTTGGGGTCAGATTATTCTGATATGTAACCCCCTCCGTGGCTTCTAGATCTGTCTTGGGGCTAAAGAGGTTTATTGGTGTCTTTCTAAGAGTCATGACACTGCAAGCACAGATTGGGGCCAAAGGCTATTTCACATCTGCAGACCAGAGACTTCCAGACACAAGATGTGAGAGGACTGGCTGCCTGAATGTTTCATGAATCCAGCAGTAACCCCTAGTTACAGGTTATAGTCTTCTCCCCAGCTGGCAGTCATGTTAGAAGCCCCTTTTGGCTACAGCTAACAGAAGTATGCTGGGCTTAATCCTAGTTTGAAAGCCAGCGTAGGCAAGCCCTTAAACGTGTCACCAGTGAACAATGCCCTGCTGTCTTGCTGCATGTGTCGTAAACATCCACTGAAGTGGTGAACTCTACCTCACCTAGGACCCTACTTCTAACCTCTGGTCTGCCAATCTGTACACCCCTTTCAGGGCTGAGGAGGGCATCCGCTATGTTGTATGCTGGCCCAGCGTGGCTAAGCGGAGCTGACTTAGTGTTCGGAAATTCATTGGACTGGCGCATCCATGGCAGGATGGTTCACTGCTGCTGGTATAAATGTGACAAGCTGCCAGCCAGGATGCTGCATCTGGATTTCAAGGCTCCATGGGAGAAAGAGACATGCCAAAATGAATGTCAGCTCAGTGGCCTTCAAGGAATAACCTGAAAATAGTTCTGACTTTTTTGATCTATGTGACTTAAACTGCTGTGCCAACCAGCTAGTGACTTTTGCAAGATGCTGTGTGTGATCTAAGAATCCTTTTCTCCATAGGACTAAAATTGCCGTCGAGGACTTGGTCTCCTCCTTTTGAATCTGAAGACCCTCATAAATATAATCAAAGTGAAAACGAGGACATCAGTGGGGAATGTTGTTCCTGTCCAAAAACTGACTCTCAAATACAGAAGGAGCAGGAAGAGTCTGCCTTCCGCAAAATGTTTGAGAACTATCTCCACAATGAGGTGTTTGTCCCCAGGTAACAAACCCTGCCGCTGCTGCTGTGTTTAGTTGGCTTTGGGGTGGGGTAATGTAAATTGACAAAGTGAAACCAAAGACTGAAGGCAGGGTTTGGTCATGTTGCCAGTCTCTCCAGGGCACTATGTCAGACAAGGATACCTACAGGGCTGTCCAGAGAAATATCTGGATGGATACGTGGCTGAGACTGGTGAAACTAGAACTCGAACAACTGATGTTACCTCAGATTTGGGAAACCCCCGTGTGCTGCCTGATCTCGGCATTCTCCTCAACCAGACCTCATAAGCTGAGAAATCTCAGTGAACTATTAAAAACCTGGAAGCTTATTTAAACTCATGTGATGCCAGAAATGGCTGTTTCTTCTGCCTGAAACTTTTTTGCAGCTTTTGCGCAATAGCCACTTAAAAATAAAAGAAGAAAAAGGGAAGTTTACCATGCCACAACCTTGTCTTTTACTGCGGTATTTGCGGTCTTCCCTGTACTTAGCATGGGAAATACCTCCAATACCATGAGGAATGTAACTGCTGTGGGTGGTAAATGGCCTGTTTTGAATGGCACACACTGTCACATTAAGTGACGTTGAATGTGTTCGCACTTCATGTGAGTTCCAGAGAATGCACTATGGGAATCAAGTTGGGGTTGGTAGTAATTTGCTCTCTAAACTATCATAATGAGTTTCAGGCATCAAATCTGTTCTTTGCTAGTTGCACTTAACCAGAAAATATTTATTTGCAGCTGCCTGACAAAGGCCTAGCTATGACAATGAACACGTTTATTAAAAGTGCAGTACTAAACAGCATTCCTCTCTGTGAGCCTGAGTAAGTAATGCCTGCCATTGGCACATGGAAGCATCTGCAGAGTCCCTTATTTTTCTATTTCCTTGCTGCTTGTGCCGTGCAAATGAGCAGGTTTCAGTGCGAAATGTAGAGCTATAGTGGGATTGCCCAGGACTCTGGGTACTCAGCAGCCAGAGAAGATACAAGCTATTATAACATAGGCAATATCCTCTTGATCTAGGCAAACAGTTCTTATAATGTGATTTTTAATTTTATTGTGCAGCCAGCCCAGGATGCTTCTCAGGCCAATTTCTGGGGTATGTATTCTAAGAAGAAACCAATAATCACGATACCACCTTGTCAGCCTGCTAAGGGAGAAACCTCCAGCCCTGTTACATTAATTAATTTACTAACACAGGGCCCCTTCATTATCATAAGCCAGCAGCAGACACAATCCTCCTGACACGCAGTCTGCCTGCTAGGTTGCCTTTTATGATGGGTTTCAGCTTGTGGCAAAGTGAATTAGAGGTTGTTTTGCTGCTATTTCTTGTATGCCAATCTGCTCCGGGGCAACTTATCCAAGGTCTGGCAGCAGAATAGGATAGGTATTTAATTCCATATCTCATTTCTGCCGCCGCTGACTGCCAATGGCCTCCTCCCTAACAGCATTGCTGAGACCCTACTTGAAAGCAGAGCCTGCTTGGTCATGAGAAGGCCCTTGTAGGAGACTAGCAGGAGGCTTGTGAAATTGTGCAGGGATGTAAGCAGAAGGTGGAAGGGGTAGTAAAGAGGGGCCCATCTCCCCACTGATTGCCTCCCTGTCTCATCTCCTCACTTCCTGTTGGCTCTCCTTGCTTCCTTTCAGCTTTTTTACTCCTCCTTTCCCCTTCCCTGTTTGTTACAGGAAACCTGTTCCCCAGGCAATGTCTGTGCCCAAAGCCATGCCCTGCCACAGACACACCCAGCCAGCCTGAATCCCACTGCTTCGCTCTTCTTTTTCTGACCCAGTCTCAGAATTCGGGCTGGGAAAAAGTGTCACAAGGACTGCTCCCTGGCCAAGTGCAAGGCAGACTGAGTGGGGGTGGGGTGGGACTTGCGTAGAACTTGTAGCTAACTTCCTTTTACATTGATAAAACAGGCTTGGGATTTCTTAAGGCACTGCCTTCCCATAGCCCCCTTCCTAGTCATCAGTAGGGAACTTTTCACCCCAGCTGCGAGCTTCGTGACTTCCTCTTGCAGCTGAACAAAGTGGTGGTCACAATCTGATGTTTTGTTTCTTCTTTATTACGTTGTTTGCTCTTGTACTGGAAAGAGTTTCACACAGGGATGAGCAACAATAAGGAAGAGGCTTCAAAAGCAATTGGGAAATGAGAGCTCGAATGTGGGTGGGGGGTGGGGAGTATGGCATCGGAAAAAAATAGAGCAAGGCTCAAATGCCCCCTCCTCATGAAGGCTCGCCTCTGAGAGAGGGCTCTATGGCTGCTACTGAGCCAATAAATTCTTCTGATTCAGCCAGGGCCATCCCTGGTGGGTGTTCCCGGGTGTCCCCCTCCTCTGGGACTGAGCACTCTCCCACAGCGCTGCTAGACCCAGCCTCTCTGGGGGACAGGGAAATCTGGGAATGGAGACCAGATCTGGGTATTTCACATAGCAAACCACTGAAGCCACCAGAATAGCCTTGGGTTGTATTGAAAAGAGAGGCTGGAATGACAGCAAGGAGAGCAAAGAGGATTTAGCAAGGGAGTTGCCTTAAATCTAGGAAGGGATAGTTAATTATTTTTGTCAAGATCCAAATGTATTCGTCAAGGTCCAGACTCCAGAGGAAAAAAACCAAACAAACCAACAACAACAAGAAGAAGTAGTAAATAAAAAGGCTTTGGGGTCTGTCTTGCGGTCCATATTTGGCCCGTGGTCTGCCTATTGACTACCCCGATCTAGGACAATAAAAGACTTGGAGTTCTTGACTTTGCAGCCTCAGAAGCTTTTCGTATTCTCTAGCATTTTAAGAGTTCTTTCTGTATTTTTCCATTCACAGCTCTAGGCGAGAGGAGAGTGCCGAGTAGCACAGCTCTCATCAGGGATATTATTGTTGTACTTGTGAAAAACAAAAACAATCTCGGACTTGGGAAACTGCTGAGTCAGCACTTTGTAAACAGTGGGGACGAGTTAAATTGTGAAGTGTAAAGAAGATTCTAGTTAACCATAAAGATTCCTTGGGGTGGGTGGGAGATGATCTGTTTTTTATTGTGACCTAGAATTGCATCTTTGAACTCTGCCTTATTGTTAGAGGGCACAGTTCAGAGCAATGCCTAGACTGGGAGAACAACAACTTAAAAAATGGTTTGTCTGGAGTTAATTAGTAATTACAGGAAGAGAAATCTAAAGCCGAGAATGTGCTGTGCTGAGCCTGCCGTTTGGTGTCACGTTCTCTCTTGCCAGTGAATTTGTCCGTATTACTGTGCAAAATATAATGTTTAATATTTGACGACATTTTAGATCTGCTTTCAAAGTGGTTGCATTTGTTTTTTCAGAAAAATAACATCAGGGAATGGAACTGAGGACTCTAGGTAAAGACCTGACCCCTGCAATCACCTGCTGCAATTTTAGTTAGCCAATCATGTGCTTGATAGTCTGAGGGTGGCAGTGGAAAGTTCAATTCAGCAGCAAAGATTTGCTTCAACAGCTTGTTGCATTTGTAAACTCTGGAGATGTCCATAGTGCTGGTTCCTTTCAGATGACTCAATAGCAAACATCACAATTGTTCCCTTTAATGTGTGATTTGGATTTTAACTGCCTGGTAACAGAGTGATCAAAAGCTCTGACTGCGGGAAACGGGGAACATGGATTCCCCTCGAGCAACTGACATTGGTTGTTTCTGACATGGCTTGGATCCCCCAATTCGTTCAGAGTTCCCAGCCTGAAATTCCTAGTTGCAAATGCGATCACAGGATTCAAACACTGCGTGTAACTGTCTTGATTTAACATAATTAAAAAAAAAAAGGGAGGGGGGGGGGAAATCGGGCTGGTGCTTGGTGCTGAATTCTAGTGAAACAAAAATGTCCCCTTTTCTGGTTTGGAAGTTAACTAGCAGCTCTCTCTTACAGTATGGAGGACTGCCAAAGTCTTGTCTGACAACTTGAAAGTCACAACAGCAAGAAGTTGAAGTAAATCTGCTAACTAATATACAGTAATTTGAAAGAAAAACTTCAGTTAACCACTACTGAATGTTACTAATGTGTGCGATGTGAGTCTGGCAGTACTGGGATCTTTGTTTAACTTTATTCTTTAAAATGTTGAAAAGAACATTCAAGACCTGCTTGGTGTGAAAGGGTGAAAATTCTCTTCATGTACAAAACAGAGACTACAGGTCTCAGAGTAGTGGACATACTCGAGTGAGCCATGAAATCAGTTTTATGAGTTTTAAATGGAATATGTACAGCACCCAATATGCTCAAACTCAGGGCTTAGGACATGATCCCATATGGTCAAAGCTACATTAAATGCAAGGTAAAGTCTTGAGTATTGCAGTCTTGTTAAGGCAGCATCCTATCTCTGTGGAACCCAGAGATTAGTAACATTGTTATGTTCAGCTGTGCTGAATTGGGAGAACTTGAGACGTTGCATACTTTGGCCTTAGCTTTTATTATTTCCGTGTACAGTTATGAAACAAAGGTAGATCAAGACCACAGGCACCACTAAAAGGTAGCGTTTCTGCAGAGACATTGAGACGGGGGTTAGAACAAAAAGTTCTGAATTTTGTAGTTTGTGCTGCATTATAAATGCACTCTACTTGCATTTGAGTTTTCAGATGAACTCTGAACTCCCAGATAAATATGTTTGAGCTAAATATGGTGAATAATTTCTTAAATGTATTGTTCTGCAGGCCATCACGAAAACGAAGAGATCTTGGCAGTGTGGCTAATGCCACTGTGGTGGTACCCACCATCCCATCTTCGCTGAATACCTCCTCTGCAATAGCACCTGAAAATGCAGAGGAACAGAAACCTTTTGAGAGAGTTAAGTCTAAGGAGTCCTTGGTTATCTCAGGTCTGCGGCATTTTACAGGATATCGCATTGAGCTCCATGCTTGTAATCATGATGCCCAAGAATCCCGGTGCAGTGTCGCAGCATATGTTAGTGCCAGAACCATGCCAGAAGGTGAGTTGCCTTTACTGAGCTTTGATTCAGGGAACTCTAATATTTTTAAATGGCAGTTTTCTCGGTGTGTTAGCTGCATTTCAGAAAATGCCTTGGGAATCTCATGCTGATGAACTGGGCTGTACCTATTGCTAATAAATATCCCTGTTCGGTGGTTAGACGAAAAATCTGACATATTGGGTTGGGTCAGGTTTGCATTTTGTAAAATATTTTAGAACTTAAAAAAAGCTTTTTCTAAACATAACTTTGTAAAATCCGTTGGTCTCAGCAAAGGCGGATGACATCGCTGGTCCAGTTACCCATGAGCTGGTGGAAAAAAATGCTGTTCATTTGAAGTGGCAGGAGCCGAAGGAGCCGAATGGGCTAATTGTGCTGTACGAAGTGAATTATGGGCGTCTTGGGGAGCCAGAGGTGAGAGCTTCTTTCATTCAGCCTCTCCATAGGTGGTACTTGAATAGGTGTGCACTTCACAACATGGGGAGATAGCTGGTAGCAGCAGCTGGGAAGTTAAATTTGCATATTCCTACATTCCCTGGACTCAGCTCCTCCATATCAAGTGTTGGGATAAGATCAGAATTGAGGCTGTTGGAAGCAGAGCCCACCAACTGCCTCCATCACTACTGGTTCGGCAGCTTTCTTGGTATGGACACATTAGAATGGAAGACCAGTGAATTCCAAAGCGTGTGTACCAACAAATGCTGTGACGCAGCTGGCAATCGTGTGGGTGCCAGAAACTTTGGTGGCACAAGCAGATTGCCAGTGATGGACGTAAACTGAATGTAGCAGCACCCCCTTTAAAGAGCTAGCCAGAATGCGATCTGGATGTTGCTCAATCTTCAAGGAGACCACATCCCTGTGGGATTTACCATGATGATGAAAGTGCCCTGGAGTGTCTCTCTCCCTGCTAGTGACTGGCTGCAGCTATGCACTCCCCTCCTGTAGGAGTAACATGGAGCACAGCTCTGCCCATAAGGTGGATCACTATAACTGCAAGGGAGGACTGGCTGCAGGAGTTCATGGAAACCCAGCTGTGGAGTTCTGTTTTGCATGATGGTGCTCCAGAAATGCAAGGCAGCCCACCCTGCCCTATTGTTCTAGTTTGTCTGGTTTCTTTTTTGCATGAACTTATCAGCCACTCCGGCAGAGAAATGTGCCCAGCCTTACCCTCTGGGAGTGTGTTCCATGATGATGGAAAGCACTACAAATTGGTGTCCTCAGCATGAATCTCTCATTTGTTAGCCTGGTGCGGGAATTTCTGTAGGGATTTTAGTGCACAGAAAGCTATGGAAACGATATAGATGTAAATCTCAGCTGCTTATTGCGAAACAATTAAAATAATAGCTCAAGGATGTAATAAATGGCAACCCTGACCCTGCAGCCTGAACTGCATGGGCAGACCCCAATGCCTGGGCAGGGTTCCAGTGGGGCTCTGCATGGGTGGAAGGGTTTGCCTACCGCGATCAAACGGCAGAATTGAGGCCCAGTACAGCCAATGGCATGCGTCCCACATGATCTAATACTACTTAACAATGAGAGGCAAACCCAGGATATACCGTTATAATGGGGAAGATCGGAGCATTCCAACACACAATTATTTGTCTCTTTGCTGTTCGGGGAACTGTGAGGGGAGAGTCCTCATGCTAATAACCTTTAAAAGGTCTCCGTGGGAGGACTTCATTTGAAATAGCTTGTGATTTAGCTTTTGTTTTCCTTTGGTTGCTTGTTGTAGCCCTGTGCTTAGTATGAGCTTCCTTCTTGGGTGATCAGCAGAATATTCCACTTGCAGAGTTAACCTTTGGACTAACAAAGCTGTTGTTCTCATTTGTTTTCTTGATCTTTGGGCAACATGTTTTTATGGCTTTTCTTTCTTTGCCTTTCAAATCCAACTCTCAGGGTGATATGCAGCCCTTCCCTCCCTGTAGTGGGCTGGGTATGTGCTGAGATTGGTGAATGATTTCATGAATAAATGGTGTTAGGAATAAACTACTGCTAGTCACTGAATTTCTTTGGGTGTTAAATATCTGCCTAAGTTATGAGCTGGTAGGAAGGCTGAAGTCTTGGCCTCTCTAACTCTCCCGCCCTTTTGTTTGTTTAAGAACTCTTCTTTTGGTGTTTTGAATGTTGATTTGATGCCAAATGAAAATCACCATTAACCAGGGTATTAGAATTCTCATCGGCTTTCATAGGAAACTGCTCACTGGCTGTAATACATCATTATGGTGTTAACTGAAATACATTTAAAAGCACCCAGGTGTTAGTGGTCTAAATAAAACCCCTTCCCAGACATCCTCCTGGACAAAGGCAGAAGGACCCTGGGGACTCATGGCGCTCTCCTGTTCTGACTTGCAGTAAATATATTTGATTGTGTATAAACAATGCAGGTGATAAGCTGCCATCCTGTGCTCTGGCTGCCTGCCCACTAGCGTGTTCAGATACATAGCAATGTCTGCTCTAGTAGACTCTGAAATCCACCCCAAATGCCAGAATTGCTCTCAGTTGTTACGTGGCCCAGACTCTCCACCCAAGTACAGGTGCTGGAAAGCTTAACTAATCTGGGCTCTGTCAGTGAGCTGTAGGTGAGGGGAGACTCCAGAATGTGGGGATAACCCTCGCTAGCAGCACCCACTTATTTACATCCCATTGGCAGAGCCAGCCCCCATGAAATCAGGTCCGGAGCAGCTTAGTGCTTTAGAATTTATAGTGTAAGCCCACCACCTGGAATCCCACTTGGAAACGTGCAGGGAGCCAGCACTGATTATGGTGCTGCACTTCCTCTTCCCCGGCGCCGGTGTCTGGGGGAGCGCTGCGGAACAGCCATGGCTCCAGGTGAGGAGGGCCTGGATGACTGCAACAGGGGCTGCACGTCAAGGAAGTGCCCGTGCGTGTTTCACTGGGCACAGGGGGAGAGAGCAGCGCTCTCGGAGTAACAGCCTTAGGGCAGGCCAGAGCTGGGAGCTCATAATTGGGGGAGGGATAGCTCAGTGGTTTGAGCGTTGGCCTGCTAAACCCTGGGTTGTGAGTTCAATCCTTGACGGGGCCATTTAGGGATCTGGGGCAAAAATTGGGGATTGGCCCTGCTTTGAGCAGGGGGTTGGACTAGATGACTTCCAGAGGTCCTTTCCAACCCTGATATTTTATGATTCTATAATCCTTGGTCACAAGTTGCTATTTCCAGCATCATCTCAGTCTCTCTAGACACCGGGCTGTTGTGCTGTTCCCCCTTTCTATTGGGGTTCAGCAGGGGCTGGACGGGGAAGATTTGCAGATTAATCTGTGGAAGGGAGGTTGGTTGTTACAGGCCTCCTGACTGTGCTGCATTCTTCAAGAGGCAGTGAAGTAAAGCTGTCATTTTCCATCCTCCTGCAGGAGGCACACTACTGCGTTTCTCGTAAGCAGTTTGCTAATGAACAGGGCTGTAAGTTACGTGGACTGCAGCCTGGAAACTACAGCGTCCGAATCCGAGCCACCTCGTTGGCAGGAAATGGGTCGTGGACAGAGCCCACATATTTCTATGTGGCTGATTATTGTGAGTTCACTTGCTCAAAGTTTTAATGTTTTAATAGAAATCCAGGCTATTCTCTGGAGCGGGGAGCACAGCACAGAGCAGGGGCCCTGGAATAGAAGTGCATGGGGAAAAATATGGTGATCTGGGGATTACAAGTGGCAAGCGCATTAGAGAAACTTGACAATCAGTCTCTTAAAAGCTGATCTATTTGCTTCACTTATTTGTTAACGCTGAGGCCACAGTTCTGGGTGGCTGTGCATTGCTTGCCTACGGCTTCGGGGCAAAGCAAACGGCCTTCCTGTGTGTGAGCTTAGAAACCTCTGGAAATGGGCTGTTTGAAACTGAAGAGCCACCTTCTGCATTGAGTTGAATAGCGAGAAAAGGACCCCCATCCACTTTGTGTCAGAAATGGCTTTGCTCTGCACTTGAGTTTGGGAGCGCAAGAAGGCAGTGGAAATGGGAGATTGTTTGGGAGCCACCTCTGGTTGTATTCAAAGTTCCCATCATCAGGGATGTTGATAAGCACTTCGATTTGCCCGCCTGTGACATGAATTAGCCAGCTAGCTGGATTGTCTGCAGCCGTCAAAGTGCTGAGGCGCTTGCCAATCTTGTTCTGGGTGGAGCAAAGCAGGTTTGGATAGGAAGAGATTCCTGCTTTGTGCAGTGTTGGGCCAACTCTGGAGAGCACCTCTGAGTCCTGTCACTTTGGCAGGATCTCATCCTGGACTCATGGGTGTGCAGGTGTTTCAGGGGGGATTTCAGTCAAGAAAAGACTAAACTGCTTGGAAGCCCATGTAACACCTCTCTCTCTCTCTCTCTCTCTCAGTGAACCCTCAGTCTAATATTGCTGTTGTTGTTGTCCCAATCATTTTTTCCATAATAATTGCTGGAATTATTGGAGCTGCCTACGTATTTGTGAAAAAGAGGTGGGTGATGTATATAGCTCTCAGCAGAACAACAAAATGTTTTTCCAAAGAGGGACACTAGTAGTTTTCTGTGGCTTTATAAAAGAGGTAACAGATTTTAGCAGAACAGCTAAATGACTTATCTAGGAAACATCTTCCTTTTGGAGATCTGAAGTTCAGGGGCTGTTATCTGTCCTGTGCTTTGGGAGTTGTTTTAATTACATGGCTGCATGTAGGCTCTAAGGGCATGTCTACATGGCAACTAGACACCTGCAGCTGGCCCACGCCAGCCGACTCTGACTTGCAGGACTCAGGCTGCAGGACTGGTGGAGCCCGGGCTCTTGGACCCCGCGAGGTGGGGGTCCCAGAGCTCAGGCTCCAGTCTGAGCCCAGAAGTCTACATAGCAATGAAACAACCCCATGAGCCCAAGTCAGCCCCACAAGCCCTAAGGCAGGGGTGGCCAACCTGAGCCTGAAAAGGAGCCAGAATTTACCAGTGTACATTGCCAAAGAGCCACAGTAATACGTCAGCAGCCCCCCATCAGCTCCTGATCCCAGCGCCTCCCACCGACTGGCAGCCCCGCCAGTCAGCACCTCCCCCTCCCTCCCTGCATCTCCCGATCAGCTGTTTCGTGGCCTGCAGGAGGCTGGGGAGGAGGTGGGAGGAGCGAGGGCATGGCAGGCTCAGGGGAGGGGGCGGGAAGGGGTGGAGTGGGGGCAGGGCCTGTGGCAGAGCCAGGGGCTGAGCAGTAGCACCCCCTGGCACATTGGGAAGTTGGCGCCTGTAGCTCCAGCCCCGGACAAGGAGCCAAATATTAACTTCTGAAGAGCCGCATGTGGCTCTGGAGCCCCAGGTTGGCCACCCCTGGCCTCAGGTGACAGAAACACGAGGCACAAAACTGTAGAAATACTGAAACTTTATATGTATCTGTCTTGCTTCCAGACAAACTGAAGGACCAACGGGGCCACTGTATGCATCCTCTAACCCGGAGTACCTGAGTGCCAGTGATGGTGAGAGCATGCTGCGGTTCTGACCATTCCAGTGCTTCACTTGGTTTTGAATTATGACTTGGGAAACATGGATCAACTTATAAAAGCTTAAAAGATGTTCTTGTCCATTCCTGGGTGGGAAAATACTACTACTAGAGCAATTCTAGGGTAGAGAGGAGGAGCTCAGTTAGTTTAAAAAAAACAACCACCCGCCTTTGGGTTGGTAATAACTATTGGGAAGTGGTGTGCTGTTAACATGCTCGCTACTTGGCAGAATAGGAACATAAATAAGGTGATGCTGGGATTTTTACTGCCTCTCTTGGCTGTTGTATTTCTCCAGGTTTTTTTGCTCAAGAATCTCTGGTACACTGATGCTTTTCAAAGAATATCTAATGGGATCACAGTCAACACCTGCATCTTTTGCATGCCTCACATTTCTCAGGGCTACTCTGTATAATCCACTGAAAAGGGTTTGGAAAGGAGTTTCCTCCCTTTCCTGCTGTAGGAATGCCTGTCAGCTTAGACAGTACACTGTATTTAAGCAAAGTACTGTGCATCCAATTTCATTGTGTTAAGGGGAGTAAGAAGGGGGCTGTTCACTGAAGCAGTCATGTTTGTCCTCTCGCCCAGGCTTCTGCAGCACAAGGCTGACAGTCTGAACACAGCAAGATTGTTTTAAGATGTTGAGTTTTAGAACAGTATCTTTGTATCCATTCTTTGTTTATATTTGTTATATCTTCGTGGAAAGTGAGCTCAGTACAGAATATTACATCCAGTACAGGAGCGGGACATGGGTGTTTGAACTTGTGAATGCTGGATGTCTGCTTGTGGATCATAATCCCCCTTTTACCTGCATTGTGCGCTTGCAGCTGCATTCTGTCACTCACCCTGCAGATTTTCCCTGGCACACGCTTTGCAAGACTCAGTCCTACTGTGTGTGGGACAGACGCTCCTCGCCTCGCCCCTGGTGCAGACATTTGTACCGGGATAAAGTGGGTATGAAATACTGCTGTCTGATTAGGCAGTGTTTCACACCCACCTTGCTCAGGTGTAAATGGCTGCACAAGGCAGGGGGTGACTTTGGCCCCCAGTCTCCAGACCAGCCCCTGTCTCGCTGAGGTGGGAACAGTGTCAAGGCCTGGGTGCTCCTGTCTCCTGTGCCTGATTGCAGAAACCTCTCTCCAGTAACTGCTCTGCTCATTGAGAAATGTCTTTCTCCACATGACAGTTTATGTGCCCGATGAATGGGAAGTCCCACGAGACAAGATTAACCTTCTCAGAGAGCTCGGGCAAGGCTCCTTTGGGATGGTGTATGATGGGATAGCCAAAGACATAGTGAAAGGGGAGCCAGAGACTCGGGTAGCTGTGAAAACCGTTAACGAATCTGCCAGCCTCCGGGAGCGCATTGAGTTTCTGAATGAAGCTTCTGTAATGAAAGGGTTCAGCTGCCATCACGTGGTAAGTGAAGTTTCTCTACAGTAAATGACTTGCTGGTGAAAATCCCACCTTCGAACTAATGTTTCTTTAGTGCTTTATAATGCTAGAGGATTCGGCTGAAAAAATGATTGAAAGGGAAGCAAAATCCATCAGTGAGAGAGACAGGCAGTGTCTGGAAAATTTGTCTTCGTGTATAATTTTCCTTGTGCTCTTTCAAACCCCCACTTCATGACAGGGCCCCATGTCCCGTGACAGCACTCTGGAATCTTGCTACAGAAGTGTTGGTGTGACCAGAGTGGGGCCAGCTATGGTCACTCAATTAGGGTGAACTGCAAAGAATGGGGAAGACAAACCCCAAAGAGCTGGTGGATATTCCAATACTTAGATTTACCAAGCCAGCATAAAACTGCTTCTTTATTACCTTCCTGGTTACTCAGAAGTCCAGACAATACAGTTCCCTTAAAAGTGATCCAGCCTCAGGCCCCCATCCAGGTACCTAAGTCAAATATGATGATTTCTGTAAATCTTATTTCATCATATAAATGAAAGGGTTCTACTAATCCCTAAGGATCAGACACATCACCTCCCAGGTTAATGAATGCTTCAGATCTTACCCAAATACACGCTACAGCCAATTCTTAATAACTAAACTAAAATTTATTAAAAAACTCTCTCTCTTGTGTATGATTAAAAGATCAATATATGTACAGACATGAGTTTAATCCATTGGGGTTCAGATTCCTAACAGAGATGGTGAGCTTTGTAGTTGCAAAGAGTTCCTTTAGAATTCAGTTCATAGGTCATAGTCCAATGTCCAGATCTCTCATTCAGGGCATACAAGCATAACTGGGATCTCAGTCTTGCAGCTCAAACTTCCCCTGATGAAACCTAAGCAGATCTGAGATGACAGAATCAGGACCCAAGGATCTTTTTATACAGTGTTCTAGCATCCACTTGACCACACATTCCTGGCTAAACAACAGGCTTTTGATGTAACCTTTTGCTTTCTAAACACCACCAGTAATTAGTTACACAAATTAACATAGGGCAGTTTATCCATTAGGCAGTCTATTGCCTTCAAAGAGACATATAGAAAATGACATTATTTTACCCAAGATTCATCCAAATGTTAATATTCCCTTTTGATCTCTGAATCAATATTTATAGTGACAGACAGGAACTGTCTGTTTACGGGTAGCATCTAAGATACACACAATTACTATTACTTCTAACAATATAGGTTTGCATTTCAAAGTTCTAGCCTATTTACCATGAATATCCCTAATTATCATTTGCATACCTTTCTAACATGACTTTAAAAGTGGGCTTTGAGTCATTCAGCCTGCAAGCTGTTTAACCCTTTCTAGCCATGTGTCACCGTTGGTTTCATTGTAAACTCCATTTTCACAAATGTGCCATGCCCAGACACAACGCTAAGGGAGAAATACCATTTCTGTTTTTCAGGTTCGCCTCCTAGGGGTGGTCTCAAAAGGACAACCCACACTGGTTGTCATGGAACTGATGGCACATGGAGATCTGAAAAGTTACCTTCGCTCCCTGAGACCTGATGCTGAGGTAAAGGTGGGAGAGAAGCGATATTGGGGGGGGGGGGGGGCGTGGGGCGTGGGCGTGTCATACAACAGACTGACTTGCTTTGGTCTTTAATACTTTCTGACTTAACTTCAGAATAACCCTGGCCGTCCCCCACCCACTCTCAGAGAGATGATCCAGATGGCTGCAGAGATTGCAGATGGTATGGCTTACCTGAATGCCAAAAAGTTTGTCCACAGAGACCTTGCAGCCCGTAACTGTATGGTTGCAGAAGATTTTACTGTAAAAATTGGAGGTATGTAATGTGTGCTTCAGATCTAATACTAAGCTTTAACTGTTGAGGAGGTTCTGTGAAATCCTAGACTAGTGCTACAAAGAGCCAGCTGATCTCCATTGATTTTTAACTGGCTTTAAAGTTCTTCACTAAGGTGAACTTCCTTTGCCCAATATCTTTTCCTGTTTCACCTGTTTTGCAGAAGGACCTGCAGGCACTTTGGTAAGTGGATTGTCGAGGTGAGCCTCACTGCAGCATCTACAGCTTCTACTGAAATGCAGTTAATAACTTCTTCTAATGAAAGCTCCTTAGGGAATGTCATATTATTTCTTGCTTCCATGAGAACTGTGACGGAGAAAGTATCCTATTCATGGAGCATAAACTAAAAGTTAAGGACTGCTAAAGATGTAATTAGGCCCAAGGACTAGTTTTTATGGAGTACAAACATCTAAAACAAGTTCTTAACACCAGTTAAGTTGACAAAATTTAAAAATAATCCAAACCCCCCTCAAAGCCTATCTGTGGCCTGAGGCCAGCCATCTGGAATTTCAGGCCAAAAGGAATTCTGTTTTCATCAAGAGTGGGAAGAGATCAGTCAAAATAGGGGTTAGTTACAACTGTGACAGTTTCCATTCCAGTGGAATGGTACCATGGCTGCATAATAGTTTAGGAAGAAGACTTGGGGGGAGCGGGGAGAAGGTGGAAGGTGCTCAGTCTCTAAATACTCTCAAGATAGCAGCATGACTGAAAGTTGGGGTGTCATAGGTGGAGTAATTGGGCAGCAAGACAGACTCCAAGGCAAGTGACTGTGGCTCCCACACTGCAGAGATCCAGGAGAGGATTGTGGAAGACACCAGTGGAATGAAGTAGGAGGAGTCCAGCGCTGTGGGTGCCTGACCCCGCCTTCTGTGCTGGTGCACACGGTGTTAATGTGCACGTGTTACAGAAACCGGAGTCTTTTTGGCAAGCGGCAGGGCTGGACTGGGCATTGGTAATACATCCTAACTTCTTTTGTCAGATTTTGGCATGACCAGAGATATCTATGAGACCGACTATTACCGTAAAGGAGGCAAAGGGCTGCTGCCTGTGAGGTGGATGGCACCCGAATCTCTAAAAGATGGTGTCTTTACTGCTTACTCAGACGTGTGGTAAGTTGTATTCTGCATTCCATGATGAATTGTAGCAGGATTCCTAATAGTGACATGGGTGACTTGATCGGGGTAGGGGTGGGGGTGGGGGGCGGTAAGTTCCTCAGAGAACAGGAAATTATATTTTAAAGCCGCTTCTTAAGTATATAGTGCATCTTCTAAAATCTTCCTGCCCCAAAAGTAAGCTGAACATTGTTTTTTCTAGATCATCAGTATTAGTCTGATCAGTGGTTCTGGTCTTTTCTCAGGTCATTTGGAGTTGTCCTTTGGGAGATAAGTAGTTTGGCGGAGCAGCCATACCAGGGACTCTCTAACGAACAGGTGCTAAAATTTGTAATGGATGGCGGATACCTGGATCAGCCAGACAACTGTCCAGAGAGACTGTAAGTATTAGAGGCGGGTGGGAACTGTTATGCTTCTTTGGTTAAGGTATGGCCACTTAAGGTGGCTGTAATTCTGCCCCCTTCCCACCCTGATGAATGGGGGGAGCAAAGATTAATTTTGAGAGCCACCTGACAAAGAAATGTTGTCACCCCATCCTGAGTGACCCAGAGATGAAGAGGAGAGTCAAGGGCAGCCCAGGAGACTAGAAAGAAAAGCCAAACTAAACTGGGCTGTATGATCATAAGAAGAGAAAGTGCACACCAGAGGGCGTGAAGGCCAGAACATGGGGAAAGTCTAAAATATAAATAGGCCAAAACGAAAGGCGTCTCCCATCGCTGCGTTTTAATGCACAGTGATTCACCTCTGCAGAGTGATGTGCTATGTAGGGCTGTGCTTGCTTCTCTGCAGTTCCTTCCAAGTGGCTGTAAATGCTGGGGAGAGGCTCATGAATCAAAAGGGGGTGGGTGCTCCAGCACTGTAGAAGCTGTCTGTAAATCAACACCTGCCTGGCTGACCCCTGGTCATACGTCTGTGTTAGACAATTCTACCTGGTTTGCTTCTAGGCAAGAGTGGTGGCCACTTTCCATGGATTAACTTTCAGGAATCCCTCATCTGGTGAATGGGAAGGGAGGGTGGAAAGTGTCTTGTCTTGTGCTTTTTCCTGTCTCTCAGGCATAGCAAGGGCCCTAGTTAGTCTGTCCTCTCCTGTGGTTTTGTCATCCCATCAGCATTTTATCCTTGCCCAGCATGTGCTCAGTATTTGCTTCTGTAGCCAACCTCAAGGGAGCACTGAAACTCTCCTCCCAAATGATGGGAATAACAATGGGCTTAACCCCCTATGGCCACTCAGGTGGGGGTTACGAAGAGAGTGATGGTGCTTAAGATCTGGAGTGCTGAATGTCATGCTGCCAATAACGAGTCCTTCTAGAATGAAACTTGCAGGGTCTCAGATAAGTTGCTAGCCCCAGTGTTTAGTGTTAAAAATCGCAGTGGAGCTGTTTGTGTCCTGCTACCCAAGTCTAGCCAGCTCTAGGCTGCATGTTGTCTGACGTGTTAGCCATCATCTTCCAGAGCCTGCATTTGAACGTGAACAGGACCTGGGCTGCCCACGGGAACAGCTGGGAGGAGGAGTGGCAGGGCAGGTAGAGATGCGAGGGATGGGGAAAGGGCAAACACTGGAGGTCAGAAATACAGGGAGGCTCAAAAAGAAAACCTCTTGTAGAGAGAGAGAGAAAACATTAAACAGACTTAGAAAAAGAATAAAAAATGGTTTAAATTGGCCATGAGTAAATTGAGACTGGAAATTAGAAAAAGGTTTCTGATCATTAGAGGAAGGAGGTTCTGGAACAGCCTCTCAGTAGAAATAGTGGGGTATAAAAATACAACTGAACTAGTTTTAAAATGGAGCTCAGTAAGTTTTATGAACAGGGTTATATGATGGGTGTCCTGCAGTAGCAGTGGAATGGGCTCCATGACCAGGAGGTTCTTTCCATTCCTGTGTTTCTATAATTGAATGAATCTGAGGGAGTCATGGGCCCTGACAGACATGGAAGGAGAGGAGCATGAGGCTATAATAGGAAAAGTGGAGACCAGGAAGAGAAACTGGAGAGGAAGAGAAGAAAACATAAGAGACTGTAAGTTGAAATGTTCGACCCAGGAATCAGAGAGTTGACAGCCATCACAGCGTGTTTGTCCCAACATTGGTTCGGATATTAAATTACACCAGCCCCTACTCAGGTCTGTGCTCGTAAAAGTGATTCCCAGATACCGACTCTCTTCTTTGTCCCCTTTCAGGCATAGCCTGATGCAGATGTGCTGGCAGTACAACCCAAAAATGCGCCCTACCTTTATCGAGATCATCGAGATGCTGAAGGAGGACTTGCACCCCAGCTTCCAGGAGGTCTCATTCTTTTACAGTGAAGAAAACAAACCTCCCGAGACAGAGGAGTTCGAGATGGACTTTGAGAACATGGAGAGCATACCCCTTGACCCTTCCTCCTATTCGCAGAGGGACAAAGTCCTGGGGCGGGACAATGGGCCCTCCATGGGCCTCAAGGGGAACTATGAAGAGCATATACCTTACACTCACATGAATGGTGGCAAGAAAAACGGGCGGATTCTGTCCATGCCTAGGTCGAGCCCTTCCTAACACCACCTCTTTGGCCCAAGAGTTGTGTCTTTGCTTTTCCCCTCTGTGAATCTCAGGACTCTCGTTGTTGCTGCCACAGCGTATGACATACAACTACAAACTCTCTGTTCAGATTTTTAATCATCTTATGATTAACAGACTTTTTTTGACAAGTTAAGTGGTTGTCAATGGACTTATCTGTGAACATAAATGGAAAAGGTTTCCATGGTGGCTGTCCCTTCTGTAACCATGGTTCAAAACAGGAACTAACCTTGTAAATTAGGTTGAAAGAAGAGAATCCACATTTGCCAACAAAGGAAATGAAAATCGATGATGTCTGAGCTACATTATAAAAGTGCAGAGCAAAACTTCTGCAGGACATAAATGTTCTCAGTAGAATTCCAAGCTTTATGGCATCCTCTTCAGAAATGTTTTTCACTACAGCCGAAGGATTTTAACACCCTTTAATTGGACACGCCATTTCCTCAGATTGACCAATAGCTGCTGCTTTCATACTTTTTTAATGAGTTAAATCCGAGTGTGTGTGTGTGTGTGTGTGTGAGCGCAGTATATATACATGGGGTGTGTATATATATACAGATATACACTTCTTTTGTACATACGTTTTGTATGTTCTCACAGAAGCTTTCCTCTTCTTGGAAGTGTGTACTTCTCTCTTTCCCAGTTTCCTGGAGTGATTGAACCCTAAACAGATTATTTTTGTACTAAGGACTCTTGGGAGTAGTTTTCTCTCATTAGCATATGAGGAAAAATATGCTAGGAGCCAAAGGAGTAGAAATCTGAGATTTGTGGCTACTTTCAAGACCAAACAAAACAGAAACCCCTGACTGGATATCAAGCTTTCTGTCCTTATAGCATTGACTATATATATTGTTTGTTGTAACATATTTAAAGTGTTTTTAGTTTTAAATGTTAACTACCATATAAATTATTGAGTGTTTATGATTCTTTTTTGGGGGAGGGGATTGGGGAGTTTGTTTGGTCTTAAAGTGGTCCATGGATTTCAGAATGAACTTTATTTTAGCTGATTACCCTCTTAGGAACTATGAAGCACATGTTAAGTTTGTACTTGACAAGGCTTCAAAATATGGTTTCATGATTTATATCACACAGTCAGCCAGCTCCAGCTAAAGCCCCAAGATAAAATAGTTTGGACTTGAGTTGGTTGGCGGGGGCTGACAGACAAAGCATTGCCTCAGCCTTCCGTCGCTCTGCTACTTCACTTTCTTTCCCTTCCATGTGCACTTTTCCACAGACATTGGAGAAAACGGCGCCAGGTGAAAGAGCAAAATCTCTAACAGAACAACAGACACTAACCCAACCCAGAGCAGGGAGTGCCTGGCTCCAAGAGTGGAGCCAAAGCTGAACGTGCCTGTGGTGAGCTAGTCTGTGCCTGTCTGCAGCCTGCGCGGGCATTTGGCCTGGCAGAAGAAGTGGGATTTTGGTGTTTTGCTGAGATACCTGCATCATGCCCCATGGATAGTTACAGGGCCATTTTGTTCTTAGCCAGCGCCTCCAGCTCTTCAGGATGCTAACTTCTGTGTTTTGGGATGGGCTTTGTTTGGCTGCTGTTTTGCATAAAAGGCAAAGCTGTTTAGCTTAGGGTGTTAGAAAAGCATCATGAAACTACATGTCTCCTACAGTGATGAAAGGATGTACTGTCAGGGAAAGGGGCTGAAGCAGAGGGGAGTGAATGTACTAATAGGCTTGAAAGAAGCAAACCCCTGGATGTTGCAGGCCATTGTAATGCAGGTGATGGTTTCAAAGGGAGACAGAAGGTGAAAATCAGCAGCTTTTCTTTGTGGACAGCTCAGGGAGCCATGACTAACACAGTGACTCCGTGAGTTCCCTGTGCTGGGAGTAAATGGTTCAGTCCTGGCTCATCTGGGTGTGGCACTAAGCATGTCGGTGTGTGGCTTGTTGCTCCAGACCACGTGCGGCTGCTTCGTCCTTCCCGCATTTGAAAGACCAATCACTGAAAATAAAATAAGGGTTGGTGCTAATAGGGAGCACATCACTGATCCCTCCCTGCTAACCCAAAACTACAGACACCTGGTAGTATGGCACCTAGATAAAGGATTATGGACTTTCTGCACCTTCTGAAAGGAACAGCACCCCCTTATGTTTGTGAGGCCTGACTCAGTTGGGACAAAGGGAGAAGGTACAAAAAGATTGTTCGCAAAATTAGATCCAAAATGTATTGTGTAAATATGAGGCCAGAACTTTACAGTTCGAAAGGCCTAGCTTGCATTCTTGCTTTACAAAATAGTAACTATTTAGCAGCTCTCCGCTACACTGCAGGGAAGAAGTATTCACACACTTTTCTAATTGAGAGAGGTTTTCTTATTAGGAAAATTTTTATTTATTTTAATATAAAATCGCTGTAAAAACCATTTTCTTTCTTAAAACATACAAAACGTGTACATTTTTATCTTTGAAAACTAGGCAGGAGGGTGTGGTGGGGTGTTGTTGTTTTTTTTGTTCTGTTCTGGCACAGTCTACCTCAGTGTCCCATAAGGCTATTGTTAATATTGTGCATCTCTAGACTGGATGAAATATTCTGGTCTGGACCTATTATGAATTGGGGAAAATCAATATCAGCTGATTCCAATACGAGGGACCATTCACCGGTGGGATGGGAGAACAGCTAATCATTATTTATCACTTAACTTAAGCAGTAACGACCAAAACCCTATTTGTGGCTCCAAGTACAGTACACAATGGCCAAATTTGACTGATGCAATCCTCTTAGTTCTGCTATGATCAGGAAAATATCCTGATATGGACAAAATAGTAATTTCCAAGGCTAAATATTTTAAGTATTTGGACGTTCTTCCTGATGCAATGCCCTGAAGTAGAATAAATGGCCTTTGTTTGGAATAGCATGTGACCAGTGTGGACCAGATAATCAACAGTGCGTAATAGATCTAGTTTGAGTTGGACAGCTTGGATCACGTCCATGTTCTTAATTTATACCAGTGTGAATCTGGAGTAAACGATAATGAGATGTGACCCCTAAAGTACAACTTTCTCACCATACTGTTGCTTTAGGAACATTGCAGAATTGAAGTGATTGACTCTGGCTATTATTGGCACTGTAGAAGACCTTATATGTACAAAATATTGGAACCCCGTATTGGGTTTGGCTAGCTTTAGTTGATATTGGTTGGCCCTGTGTAGTGCACATGACTTGCAGTGTCCAGCTCTTTGAAGAAGGCAGGGAATATATACTGTGTTTTGTGGTCCAGGCAGTCATTCACGTGGCATAAATACATGTTCCTCACATGGGTTACTTCAGACTTCTTTTCTCTCTCTCTCTCTTTCTCTCTCTGCATGCGTGGGTGCGGGGGTGGGTGTTGAAATCTAGTTCCTTTTTTTAAAAATCAGCTGTTACAGCACTTAGCGTTTAAAGCTGATGCTTGCTTTCCTGTAGAGGTGAGAAGCACAATTGAAAATGCTCTGCTAAAGCCCAGCCTTTGCTTTGGAGAATCTTCATTTTTAGCCCACAGTTGACATTGTGGTCCATACTGTTGAAATTATCATTATCCTGAAGCGTGTTGGGGCTCAGAAGGACCCTGGCACTGTGCCTTGCTGGGAACTACTCCTATAACACCAGCCAAGAGGCAGCAGGGCCCATGCATGAATATAGTTGATGTGATCTGTGTGTGGTGGACAAAAGGTTCTAGTTTTGAGCTGTTCCTACTAACTCATTTGCAGAAAGGGCGTTAGCAGTAATTGGCTTGTTCCTGGTCCCTGCGGAGCTGTTGCTTTCATGAACTTAACAGATTCATATGGGAGCTGAAAATACTGTTACTGTAACAGAAGCACAGGCAGACACTGAGGGAGAAATCCTGCCCTTTGCGAGAGGCGAGGAGGAGAACAATTGTCCAGGACCCAAGGTGGAATGGCTCAAACTGAGCAGTTGCAGCACGCTACTGAGAAGCCCTCTTTCTCCTTGTCCAGAGCATGTCTCTCTGGCTATCATTGGTACCGGTGACCACAGTAGATGTCAGGATGGGCCCCCTTCCTAACATTCACCTGAGAACCCGTCCTGCTGCCTTGTGATGCAGGTAGGAAGTTCTCCACATCCCCCACTGCAAAAGGCGTCCAGCCCCACAGTGTAACACTATTTCTAAAGCTAGCAAAGCAGAAGAGATGAGCAGTGAGTCCTTGTGCACTGCTGTCTTTCTGTAATGCAAACGTTAAAGCGTGAGAACAGGCCGGTTTCTCAGAAACATTTGCACGTTAAATTCAGTTGCCATTTCCTGAATGCCTCTTGCGAGGCTGGTGGTACTTCACTTGCAATACAGCACACCTTGCACTGCAAAACCTATCTGCTAGGTTCAAAAACGTCTGTTGTGGCTGCTTGTAAATATTCTATCGTTGTAAAATAGAAGAGCTGATTATCGTAAACTAACTGTGCCAGCAGTTATTAGGTTAGACATGTGACATGAAATAGACCAAGCTGCAACTTCACGATCTTTCTTACATTGAGTAGGAAAGCAGCTACATCAGATGGAAAAAGGCTGCTGTCAGGTTGCTAAAGGGTACTTTGGATTATGGGTCGTATATCTGTTTCCTGTCAAATTTGTATTGTAATAATGGGACACTTTTGCTTAATTTTTAGTATGTTGCATATGATGATGGTTTCTCTTTGGAAAATCTCAAAGTTGCTTCCCGTGCTATTTACCTAGAATATGATGGAGGAGGAGGACAGGAGTGAGGTAGATACTGTGCCAATTAGCCTTGAGCCTCATTTTCTTGGGGGAAGGGGAGAGGAGAGCAAATTCCCTCTTGAATGTCACTGTGCTATGAAGAAGGGGCCTTGAGGAGCACTAAGCCTTCACTACAGAGCTGGTGCCTCCAGATATTACTGAGACTATATGCTTGTTTTACAAGTTAGAAATCAAACCAAAATTTTTTGTGCCATAAATGTTTGCTAAAGAGGCTCATGCTGGGGCCCCATCAATCCAGGTGAGATGGGTTCCGAGGCTCTGCTCTGGCATCTTGAATAATACCAGAGGAAGCAAGAAAACTGCAGGAGAAACTTTGATCCTCTTTATTTCCTAGCCTGCCTCAAAAGCCACCTGACTAAACTTCTCTTGGAACTTCTTTTTTACTTGGAGACTAGGTGGGCATGTTTTATGTCACGAGCTAATTGCCTTTGAAAGCACAGCTGGTGCCTATCAGTGTCCTAGGAGTAGTGTCCAGGGAAAGGAGCTGTTGAATGAATTGGAATCGAGGAATAGTAACGTCAGAAATACATAAAGTCTCTGAGATAAGATTAGTTGTTGTTTCTATGAACTTAATAAAAAGGCCAATTTTAATTTATCTTCTGCTTGGCTCGATGTTAACTCTGCTTGCATACTGTACACAAATGTTGATGTAAGAGCATTAACATGCCTCAGCCTGTTCTGTTTTGGCTTGCCTTGTTACGAATATCATAAGAATGAGGCCAACAGTCATTTTTCCCTTTGGAAGAATTTGAATATTTGAAGGCAATTTTAAAACTTCTGTTTTTATAAAAACAGCTGCTGCCATGAAATATGTCCTTTAAACACAAAAAAAACAACTGTTCGTGTCCTTCCAGAAGATAAGCACTTATTCTTGCAGTTTAACAAAGGTACTGCACCACAAAGCAAGCTATAAGAGTACAGGTGAAGAAGTGGTGAGTTTTATATTGTATAATAAAGTTAGTATTAATTTTTACAGTGTTACTCTTTCTTTTGTCAAAGTAGTTGCAGTCAGCAAGAAAGAACGTTCCTGAAAGTCTTTTTTGTTCTTAACTCCCTAAATTGTCCAAAAGCCTAGTAAGTGATTCATTTCACTCATTCTAGAAAATCATGATTGATGGACGCTTTGGCCCAGACTGAACTACATGCCTAACTTCTCAAAGTACTTGAGTAAATCTCAGTGACTTAAATTAAGGCATGTGCTTGAGCAACTAGCTGAATTAGGGCCAATATTAACACCCTGCAAAGTATATTCTCTGTTTAGCTCTGGCTTTGTGTTACAATGAATAGAAAAATCTAGGTTGAATGGGGAAATACTGACTCAAGTAGAAAGTCCTTGCATTTCTCTGATGTACTATCCCCCTCGTTACCAAAGCACTCTTATTTAATTTAAATTCTCCCAGCAGCACCCAATAACCGTTCAGCACACATTACTGAATATTTACCCTACCCGACCCCGAAAGATGGATTTTTAGGGAGGCCACTTTTGACTTTGGAAGGTTGAATTAAAATTTTAAAATCCTACTTAAAATTTAAAGCTTTTACCTTTAGCTTTATGTGGGGTGCAGAATACACTTGTTCAAGTATCAAAACAGTAGTTTGTGTTTGAGGAACTATGCAGATGTGGGTACTGGTCATCAGCTTTATCAAACTCAGCCAGAAGTGGGTATTGTTCTGCTTGTACCTTTAAATAAACTGAAGGCAAATTCAGTTAAATGTCAGGTGAAGTTCTGTGAAGTCTTTATATTTTCTGTGTTTAATCTTGCTGCTCCTGCCTTCCTTTCTGCACACAGAAGGTCCCAGAATGCTGATAGTCTTGCAGATACCTCTTTTTTGAAATAAAGTAAAGGATCAAAATGTGCCATGGTTTAAAAATAAATAAATAATAAATAAAAAAAGCTTGATTTATTTTTTCAATGTTTTCATATAAGAGCCAAGCAGTGACAAGTATAAAAAATACCGTTGAATATTAAAAATCTTGCTGTGTGTAAAATATTGAACAATTAACTGTTTATATTAAAATTCTGAATAAATTATCCCAGAATAACTCTGGTAATTTGTGTCTCTTGCTCTCTGTGCAGCACTGAATGCTGCTTCACCACATTAAAGCATTAGATTCACCTCTTGGAATAAGCGATACTTTCACTGGCAAAATGAATGGTGTTAAGAAAAAAAAGGTCATACTTGCCAATTTATAGGCTTGTGGTTTGAGGTGTGTTTAACTCCTCTGCATAATTGCTTGTGTGATCTGTCCTGGGTTCTGTCCTTAGGGCAGAGGAGTGTGTAGCGTGAAGCCATTAGATAAACATTGGCAAGAAGGAACGCCTTCTGCCCGGAGACGTCTAGAGCCGCCGTTCTGTTACACCAAGGGGAAAATTAGTGTTTGGTTTAGTTTGTTTTTTCCCCCACTGTTGCCTTTTAGAGAGAACTTGTCCCACACAGGCAGGTTAAATAAGACTGTTCCAGGCACCTCCTTCACGCCTAACCGCAGAGTTGATCGAACACGCTGATGACCCATCAAGTCTGGTGTCCCATGACAGGCAGCAGGCAGCGCTGGATGCTTTAGAGGCTGATGTAAAACCATTTTATTTATTCATTTATTTATTTTTCCCACTTGCACCTTGTTTTATTTTTTACCAGAGGGAGAAATTTCCGTCCTGACCCCAACTGGAGATCAGCTCCAGCCATGAAGCAGGAGGATTTATAGTTGCTGTTGTAATTGCAGATATTGTTTCCTACTCAGGTAAGTAATGGATCCTGCTTTGCATCTTCCTGAGTAGTAAGCCTCAGTTGTCTCCTGTGCTGGGCAGTTATACACTGTGTAAAAAACATCTGCTTCCATTTGTTAAGAAGTCTTGTCGCTCTGTGTTACGGGATGGAGTGAACGGGAGCCCCCGATTGGCTCCTCGTACTGCTTCATAGACTAGAGCCCTAATGCTGCAATGAGCCCAAACTCTTCGAAGAATCAGGGCCAAAATAGCCCTCATCTTTTTAACCTCTCCCTGTGTGAACATCCGCTGAATCATCGGATTTTCAGCGCCTGTCTCTAGACCTTCCTTATTCCTGCAAGAAGGACCCCAAACCGAATGCAGGATTCTAGGGAATGGGCATGCCACCAATTTATAGAATAGCCTGTTTGTATTTATAGTACAACATAACCCTGTTTTCCTTAACTGCTGCTGAGTGATGAGTGAATGTCAGCCTAATGCCTAGGAGCTTACTTTCCTGGGAGGCCAGCTAATTCAGAACCCATCAGTGCGTGAGAGGAGTTTAAATTGTCCCTTCCCTTGGACATTACCTTACACTTAGAATAGATAAATTTAATCTGCTGTTTTGTTACCCAGTTTCCTAGTGCCTTCTGAATCTCCTTGCAGTTCACCCTGCTCTTCACTAACATAGCCTGGACTGCAACCAGAAAATGCAGCCACCCGTATCCCACCCTTAGGCGAGTAAAGGGGATAGCCTCAACTTTTGAAAACTATGCCCCTTGAAAATGTTTTACCTGCTGTTATTACAAGTAACCCCTGAAATGGCTAGAACCAGAAACTGGAGGGAAACTCTTTCCAGTTAGTTTGCTGTGTAGATTCGCCGGCCTTTTGTATAGTCTTTCCCCTCTACGATCAGCTTTCTCAGCTGTTCATCTGGGCCTATCACAAAGCAGCAAGAGTGAGAAGAATGTTTTTAAAAGAAACTATGTTTGTAAAACCCATAAAAATTGGTTTGGAATAAGTCTAGGACCTGAACTGCTTTTCACTCAGTTTCCCCCTCCCAAAAGGACTAGATTTCAAGCACTGATGGCATCTCTTTTAACTGTGTTGTCCCACCCACTTGGTGCTAGTAGTGATCCACACATTTGAATATCTTCAACCTCATTTATAGCCTGGCTTATACTGGCCTCGGTCTGCAGGTTCATACAGTGGACTGTCATGTGGTATGCTAGCATGTAATGTGTTTTATGTGCCATAAGGTGAGGATGGTACAACTTGTGGCGTAGACAGTGACCTGTGATATCACAGAATTGTTCGGGCTGGGAAAGCAGATGTCCGACTAGGCCCTTGGGTGGAGGTGCAGAGCTTTTCTTCTGACTCACCCTTGAACCCAAACCAAGCAAGTCTCATGAGCCCCACGAAGGAGCTCACCAGGCTGAATGTGTGTCTGACACAAGTGGGGGCAGAGGCAGAGAAATCCTGCTCAGGAGGAAGCTTGTGGGCTAAGGATTATGGGCTTGAGTCCCAGAGGTGCTGAGCACCTGCGGTGCCCATTGACTCCAGCTGGAGCTGTAAATGCTCTGCTCTGTACATACTGCCTTGTGGTAGGGCTTTCCTGGGGCAAGCCGCAGGGAGTGGGGCAGGGTCTGGGTGACATCCGTGGTGTGCGTACTGTCAGATGCCACCAGTTAATGCAGACCATTGAAAAGGTAAATCCCTTCTTCTGGCGCAGGAACCATCCATATGCTCTCTCCAAGCAATTCAGCATGGTGGTTCTGCTCCTTGTCCAGCCACTTGGCTACGGCTATGGCTAAGCCTCCACAAGAGTTCACTCTGCCCAGGCGGATGTATCGGACTTCTAGACAATGGGCTTTTCCTGGAGATCAGAGCTGTTTACACCACTGCATAACAGCAAAAGGAAAACGTGCTTCGTACCAGCAGCACGACTCCAAGACGAATGGAGTGGGGAAGAGGAGCTGCCGCTCTGGTAAGGGTTCATCCCGCACTGTCTGATCTCCGTGGAAGCCTCGCTCGTGGCTGGGGCTGGGGGGCTTCTTCTATAGATCGTAGCAAACGGTTGGGGAAGAATCTTCCCATGGCAGCAGTAGTCCTGGTGCAGGCGCCCGGTGCGACCCAGGGAGTCTGGCCTTCAGACAGAGGCAGGGGAGACCGGCTTGTGCGCTGTCTGGCCTGTAGCTTTAATAGCAGCAGCAGCAGCCAAGAGTTTGGCCTGGAAAGACACAAACTGGCCCAAAGTCTTTGGCTTGGGAATAACAAAGAGAAGCTGCTTGTGCAGCTGCTGGTGACGGGGCAGCTGAGCATCGGCACAAACCAGGTTTGCACCGTTCAGTCGGGCCAAAGAGGCACCTCCACTCCCACCAGCCCACAGGACCTGGCCGGACAGAGCCTTCCTGATTCTTAGCAGTCTGAGGACAAAGCCACCAGGGGTACCTGGCTTCTGAATGCCGGCAATTGCCCCCGGGGTCTGGAGAGAAGAGCCAGCTGGAGTGGGACAAAGTGCTCTCATCCCTCCAGGCAGTGGGTATGTGGCAGCTCATGTGGCCATGCTGTCTGGGTGTCCTGCCGCGCGGCTCAGCGGCTCTGCAGGGCCGTCTGCATGATCCCTCCCGCATGCTCTGTACAATGCTATAATGTACTGGGGGGCGCCTCCATCTCTGCATCTCCCCACCCCATAGCCAGTCACGCACATGCCACAGGAAACCAGGAGTTGGGCAACCCCTCATGGCGGCTGCTCTTCAGGGGCTGGAGGTCTCACTCTGCTGTTCTGTGAGAGCCCAGCGGCCTGTCCCAGCCCAGGAGATGGCTATTCACCTTCCGACCTGACGCCACCTCTGTCTCCCCTTGTGAAAGCAGAGTCTTGGGGCCAGGATCCTGCCTTTGAGGGGAGGCAGGGAAGAAAGAGGGCTGGTCCAGGTCACTGTTTCCTTGACACATGGCAGATTCTCTTTCCATCTCCCTAGTCAGGGGTTTCTTGTTCCTTCCCCTCCGAGGCTGGGGGACAAGTCAAACCCCCGCCCATACACACCTTTCGGCTGAGAAGCTTCTAGTGCATTGAGCATCCCAGGCTCATTCCCCTAATTCTGGGAGCACTGGGGATGAGAAGATGCCGGACTGGGTCAGACCCAAACTCCATCTGATCAGTTTCTTGTCTCCCACAGTGGCTGGCACCAGTTGCTTCTGAGGAAGATGCAGAAACTCCATAGTGGGCACTCCCGGAAGGGCTTGTCCTAACCCCTAACATGCATTGGCTTGAGGCCTGATGCTTGTGGCTTTAGCTGTAAAAGGCTTTGGGTACCTGTGGCACTGAGCCTCAAAGCCTGGGTCAATTGACTCTGACTGCGAGGGCTAAAAATTGCAGTGTAGATGTTTGGGCTTGGCCTGGACTCTGATACTGTCCAGGCTCCAGCCTGAGCCCAAATGTCTACACTGCAATTTTAGCCGCACAGCCAGAGTCCCACAAGCCCTACTCAGCTGACCTGAGTCAGAAGTGGCCCTGCCATGAGTCTTTTATTGCAGTGTTGATGTAATCTTTGTTAACACTGTGTGCAATCATGCTTGCAATCTTGCTCAATTCTTGGCCATAATGACATCTTGTGACAGTGAGTTCCACAGATTAACTTCAGAGTGTGTGGAAACGTATTTTCTTTTGTCAATTTTTAATTTGCCACCTTGCCTCTGGTACTTTGCATCCCTCCTGCCTGTCACCCTGAGCATTGTTGGCTGTGGGAAATGGTTATTTATAGGTTAAGCAAGTAAACAAAAAATCTGAGGAAATTCCAATCCTGGAAAATGAAGGAATCCAGTGACTGTGGGGAGCAAAGGGAACAAGGCAGAACACCAAACCGAGGTCACAGGAATGGCCAGGGGCTGGGTCAGACTAAGGGCCCATTCTGCCCTGTGCCAGACTTTTCTGAAGAAGGTATCAGAATTCAGCAATGAAAAATTATAGAGCAGCCTGCTGTGGAAAGGGTCTCCTGAAATCCTGTTAGAAGCTTGCTTATGCTCCAAGGCCAGGACTGTTTGTCCTTACAAGATTCTGTCCAGTTATGTATCTGTGGATAGTCTCATTATCCCCAAAAGAAGGCTCATTTTCTTCTGAATCCTGCTAAGCTCTTGAACTCAGCAAGATCCCGTGGCAATGAGTTCCAGGGCTAATTGTGCATGATGTAAAGAAACAAAGTGAGACCTTTTATGAGTTATTTACACTTAATTGACTGTCCTCTTGCCCTTGTACCATGAGCCAAAGTAGCAACTGAAGAGCAGACAGGACCCACCCTGCCTTGTCTGAGACGGGACCTTACCATGCAGGCAGGAAGCCTGGCTAACTGTGAACTCCTTTCAGAACAGGTGTGAGTGTCAGGCAGCAGTTGACCTGCCCCTTCCCCCTGCTGCTCTAGTTCCGTCCCCAGCTCATGCTTGTACAATGAACTGCAAGGTCCAGTCTGGAACATGATCAGCTCCCAGCTAAAACTGCTGGCTCGCCCAGAGGGACCTCACTCCTGACATGCCGCAGATGTTGGCTGGCCCTGGGAACTGGGAATCTCTTCAAATGATCAGCCCATGACTGAGGGGTAGCTGTCCCCATGGCAGGGTGCAGCGCTGTTCATTTGGAGGCTGCTTTTCTTGCTCTCCTCTTCTGGAGTGAGTTCTAATCCTTGGGGGTGGCGCAGGGCGCTTCTGCCGGCAGCTGTTTGTTTCTAGGGGCTGTTCCCAGACGGATGGGAAAATGTGCCGGTGTCCCACAGAGTGACACGCGTCAGCCCAGATCAGCAGTTCCTAGGGCCATCTGTATTCTGGCTTCAGGTCCAGTCAGCTGGTCTGATCAATGCTAGGAACTGCAGTACCTGGTAGCTGCAACATCAGCCACCTATAGGAAGTACCTTTGGACCCCGTCTCCTGGCCACATGCTCAGATTTGTGGTTGGCCCTTCCTGCTCTGCCCAGGCCTGGTCCATGCTGCACAAACACCATGTCGGTGGGCTTGCTGATGGCGGGCTGAGGTTCTGTGGGATCACAGTGCTAAATGCTTCAAGCATAATGCTCTCCGTCTTCCTAGTCCCACGGTCTGGCTGCTGAGCACCACAAATCCGTCATGCTGTCAGAGCCAGGCCCACTCATCCCTGCAGGGGGCCCAATGGCAGACCTGGCTTTCAGGCCCCACCATGGCCGGTGCTCCCCAGTCCTTCCTGCCCAGGGCAGAGCCTCTCTGTGTGCTCCTTACTGCCCAAGCCCCTCACTGCACTCTCCTGCCTTGCCCATCGCTGGCCGTGCCAGGTTCCTTTGTTAGTACTGAGAGCCTGTGTCACGTTGTGTCATTGCATGGCCTGTTTTGGAGCTTCGCTCTCCAGAACGCCATTCCGCTTCAGCGGTTAGTGTTACGTAATCGGTGCTGCTGCTCTGAATGTCCCCAGTCCCAGATCACAATCTCTGCACTTGCAGTTGTGACAGTCTTGGCTGTGTCTTGGCTTACACTGCCCTGGCCCACAGAGCACTTGGCTCCTATCCCCAAAGGCTGCTGTTCACTTTGTACTGTTACGAAACATGGGGCAGCTTGTTGCATTTTATCAGTGTTTCCCTCATCCGCCCGTGCTGGAATCTGCCAGGGATGCACGTGGAGAGAGAGTAAAGGGCTGAATGATCTCCGTGCTGTAGTGATGCCATCTAGTGCCTCTAACAATACAGGGAGAAGCCTCTTGGAGTACTGGCAGCTGGCTGCAAGTCTGGGCTACGGGCACCAGGAAATGGTCTCTGATACAGAACTCACATTAAAGTGCTTGAAATAGCGCAGACACTTTTCAAACTCTTCCATATATTCCTTAAAATACGACAGCAGCGTGATCTGACTGACTGCTAAAGTCAGTCAGGACCCCGGCGTCTGGTGTGCACACGTCTCCCAGGACTGAGAAAGGCAAACCAGCCTTCTGGGCCTCAGCCACAGAGTTCAGATCCAAACTGTCAGGGTCTTCGGTGTCAAACAGGAGCTGGGTTAGAAGTTTGTATCTAGCTGGGGATTTCCTCTTGAGTTTCGGAGTCTTTGGGTCCCAGGTTTCGGTTCAGGCCCGTCTCTCGTTAATGGGAATTCAGGGAGGCACTAGACACAAACACAGATATGTCAGTCCTGGTGAAATCCTCTTTCTTCTTGTTGAGACTCTGCCTGGAATATAACCAGCGTCTGGCTTGGTTCCGGGGCATCATGGATTCAGCGCTACAGAGCCTCTTGCACAAGGTCTTCAAACACATGATTAATGCACGAGGGACTCCGCAGGCAGCCTGCAGATCTGGCTACTGCAGTGCCTACGCTGGCCTTTCCTGAGGAATTCCCCACTGTGACGAGAGGTGCCGGCCTCCTAGCCATTGTCCCTGGAGTTCTGGCTGCTCCCAGCAAGCTGAGATCACACTAGAAACAACTCTGGCATGGGGTGCTGGAACAATTGGTACAGTGGGGGTGCTGGGAGCCATTGAACTAAACAGTAAACCCTGGCTATGATGGAAACCACCTCGAGCCAGGGGGTGCGGCAGCCCCCTGCACCCCTGGTTCCGACACCTGTGCTCTGTCTGCGCTGGTGCTGCCCCCACCAAGCGGCACCAGTGCTGGCCAGTGTTGTAGGTAAGGGGGTTGCATTGTGGGGCGGTGGCATATTATGGAGATGCTACATTCCTGGCTTGGGAGGCAGGGCCCTAGTGAAAATATTTACCCTTTAGAACAAGATGGGTCCAGATGGGCTGCAGCTCCGCCAGCAGGTTGGTTGCAATGAAAAAACATCCATTAATCTCCTGAACGTGCCCATAGTGAGCAGATCTTGTCCAGGGCATGCAACCCTCAGCCTCCTGCTGCTCTCTGTGCTCAGGATTCCCTGCTTTGTCTTTGTGGGGGCTCGTTGTAGCAGAAGAATCATATGCACTGCTACAGGCTGGGGACTGACTGGCTCAGCAGCAGTTTGGCAGATTACAGTGGATTACAGTGGACGAGAAGCTGGATATGAGTCAGCAGCGTGCCCTTGTTGCCAAGAAGGCTAACGGTATACTGGGCTGCATTAGTAGGAACATTGCCAGCAGACCGAGGGAAGTGATTATTCCCCTCTATTCAGCACTGGTGAGGCCACACCTGGAGCATTGCATCCAGTTTTGGAGCCCACACCACAAGAAGGATGTGGACAAATTGGAAAGAGTCCAGCGGAGGGCAGTGACAATGATTAGGGGGCTGGGGCACATGATTTATGAGAAGAGGCTGAGGGAACTGGATTATTTAGTCTGCAGAAGAGAAGAGTGAGGGGGGATTTGCTAGCCGCCTTCAACTACCTGAAGGGGGGTTCCAAAGAGGATGGAGCTTGGCTGTTCTCAGTGGTGCCAGATGACAGAACAAGGAGCCATAGTCTCAAATTGCAGTGAGGGAGGTTTAGGTTGGATATTAGGAAAAACTATTTCACTAGGAGGGTGATGAAGCACTGGAATGGCTTACCTAGGGAGGTGGTGGAATCTCCATCCTTAGAGGTTTTTAAGGCCCGGCATGACAAAGCCCTGGCTGGGATGATTTAGTTGGGGTTGGTCCTGCTTTGAGCAGGGGGTTGCACTAGATGACCTCCTGAGGTCTCTTCCAACCCTAATCTTCTATGATCCTATGAAAAGGACAGTGCTTGTCAAGGCTTCCTGTTTCAATGTGTTACAAGGAACTGCATTCTGCTAAGAGGCTTCTATAGAGCTCGCAGGGGCCCTGGGCACCATGCTCAGCCTGTGGCGTTAATCCTGTAAACATCTGCAGCTGATGGCTCCACAAACACATTCCTGCCCCTCACTTTTAAAACACACATGCTTAACTAGCTGTCTGCAAGGAATGAGAAGGGCTTTTCCAAATGTATTTAGGTGGGGCCAGCAGAGGTACACGCTGGTAGCACATGGTGAGTGCCCACAGAATCCGGATGTCTTCTTCTGAAATCCGACGAAATGGGTCTTCACCCACAAAAGCTTGTGCTCCAATACGTCTGTTAATTTGTAAGGTGCCACAGGACTCTTTGCCACTTCTTCTGAAATGACTATCTGTGCATTAATTAATGATGCAGAGGTTTTAAATTGTCATTGTTAGCTCTCAGGGTCAACGTGGTCCTAAGCTGAATATGTGGAACTGCTTGACTGTCTAGCTGCAGGCTGGAGAGGATGGGGCAAGGTATTTTCACTCAGCCCTATCTGCAAAGGGTTAACGGATGGCAAGCTGTCCTTTTCTAAACACAGACCTGCAGTACCCACTGACGGCTGAGGCTGCACATGGGGCTCTGAGGGAAAGGGAGAGCTTTGTGGCCATGTGAGGATCCCAGAGCCTGGAGGGACAAATCTTTTTTGTTCCCCAAGGGCAGAGCATAAAGCACTAGCCACCATTAGACTTCCTTGGGTATCATTCCAGCCAGTGACCCCTCAGAGCAGCTGCTCAGCTCCCTCGAGGTTTGGGTCAGATGCCTCTGAACTGTGAAAGCGGCTGTGGCTGAGCTTGCCTAGGTTGGGCAGGAGTGGGAGGTGGGTGCTGGAAGGGGGCAGTAAATGCACAGCAGGGAGCAGGAGGCTAATGGCACCTGGCTTGTAGAGCCGATGCACCCTCTCCCTGCTTCTAATACAGCAAAGTAGCGTGTAACACCCCCAGTTCTGGACCAGGACCCTGTGGTGCGAGGTGTGCACGCTGGAGTCGTGAGGTCTGGAGGACCACTCTCCCCAGTGGCCTGGGCCTGGAGCAGGTGCATGGCAGGCGGCTGATGCTAGGCAGGTGGGGATGGGAAAGAGGGAAGGTGACTGTGTTTGGCCTAAGAAAATCCAACAAACTGTATTTGGAAAACACTGTCCCAGCAAAAGGCCAGGGCATGGTAGGGCTCTCCATTCCCTGCCTCTCTCACTGCAGGGTGGTTGTTTATATATAGTAGTGCCAGCAGCTTGCCAGGTGCTATGCAGCCAGAAGGCAATGTCCCTTCCTCACTTGATCTGAGGGTGAGTCGCCTCCCGCGAGGCTGGGGCACCCTGCCCAGTGTGGGACCGTCTGATCTCAAATGCTTATCAGGGTCTTGCAGCAGAGGAATTAAACCTTGATTCCTATTCACTCTTGTGGTTTCCTGGAGCCCAGGGTAATAGCTGTTCCAAGCACTGCCGAAGCCACGGTCTCAGTAACTGGCGGATGAGCAACTCTTGCTCTGGTTAGGGCTGGGCTGGATTGTGCTTGCCACAGCATGAAACAATGCTCACGCCAGTTAGGCTGCAAGGATATGTCAGGAAGCATCCTGACATCCTGCCCTTTGGTGACTCTGATCCAGAAACCTGCGTGTGGCAGCATGTCCCAGGACTTGCAGGGCCCAGAGCTAAGCCAGCTGGACAGGGGTGCCGGTAGCGAGGAGACACCCCTACTTTCTCTCCTGGGACCCACTGCCAGAGGGAGGGAGCAGGTCAGCCCTTCAGCTAGAGCTCTCACAGGAGCGGTGGGTGCGCTCGGGCTTGGCGCCAGCCAGGTGCCCAGACAAGGAAAGAGTCTTTGTAGCGTCCGACTCCCCCTCCTGCCTGGAGAGCAGAGGAGGGTCTGTCCTGCTGGTGTCGGTCTCCATTAGCCAGTGCCAGTTGCTGCACTGCGTGCTGCAGCACGGCTCTATCCCATCGTCCCGCCTCTGCCCCTGTGATGCTGGGACCCGGCTCATCTCCTGTTCGCTTTCATGCATCCCTGTAGTGCTGCGCAGGGCTTCCGGCAGGCCATGCGCAGGGCCTGGCAGCAAACCACAGTGGCAGAGGAGTGCGCCGGTAAAAAGGGCACAAGGCTGGATCCTGGAAAGTATTAGGCAACCTCCCCTAGGAGCCTTGCCACTCCCTAGGTGTGCTGGAGGGAGGTGGGATGCTGAGCACTTGTGCACAGGCAAGTGCAAAGCGGTTTCTCTTTGAGCGGAACAGGAAGCCGTTTGTGGCAGTTGCTGGCTGCACATCCACTGCCGACTCGGGCTGTGCTGTGAGCTGCCAGCCTGGGCGGCCCTGGGTTGCTTCTGGGCCTCTCCTGTCCATGTCACCCAGCAGGGTCACTGCAGGTGTCTGCAAGCAACTAAGCTACCTTGGTCTGGGCAAATCGCAGGCCAGGAGGGGCGGGTTTGTGTGTGACTCAGGAAAGGGGAAGTGGCAAGAGGACTGAGTCAGCGGCTGCTGTCATTTCTGAGATGAGCCTTGATGCTGTGTCTTGTCCCGATACCGGGCGGAGAAGCCCAGGGCATGGGCTGGTGAGAGACCGCCGCCACAGCGTGCTGAGGAGAGGCCTCCCACGTCCTGGGTAAGTCCCGCTGTACAACCTCCACCCCCGGCCCCCCGGGCCCTGGGTCGTTGTTTGATTGTTGCAATGGCTGGTGGGAGAACCGACTAGCTCCCGGCCAAAAGGGCTGGGTCATGGGCTTTTGTAACTCTCCCTCACCCCCCCGCTGCCCTGCTGCAAGGACTGGCCCAAAGGCCCCTGGGATGCAGGGCTCTGAGCCTAGAGGAGGATGTGTGGGGTAATGGGAGAGGTTGAGGGCAGTGGCTGTAACTTGAGGCCTCCCCTCTGCCCCAGTCTGTGGAGGGAGCTGAGGCATCCGGTAGCACTGGGCTGGGGAAGATGCTCTTGGCCGCAGGTTGAGAAGTTTCTGGTGTTGGTGAGAGGGGTCACAGCACAGCGGGGCGGCAGAGGGAGCTGGGGGTTGGGCACATGCTGCAGCTGCTCCTGGCTCCTGGGAGTGGTGAAACATGCCGGCCATATTCTCCCTCTGTCTCACAGTGACCCGCAAGCCCCGCTCGGTTCGCAGCGTGCAGGCTGGAGCCTGCCCCCGTGCAGGCAGGAGCCTGCCCCAGCTGCCCAGGGCCGCCGGCCTGGGCGTGAGAGGAGGTGATGGCGCCCGTGCCAGCCACCAGGTGGCAGCACTGCCCGTCCAACCGCGCAGAGGCCTGTCGGCCCGCAACACAGCAGGAAACCCTGACGTGGGTGGCCCCGTCATTCCCCCGTTGGGCAACTGGGCATCTTGTGACTCCAGCTTCCTGCTTCCCACGGTAGCCGTCTGGCTGCAGACAGGCCCTGGCCCTGCGCCGCCTCCTCCTCCCACCCCCGTTCTCCCTGGCCAAGGCGCCTGCCCCCAAGCTGAGGCGAGGGGCTTTTGTGCTGCTCCCAGGTGCCCGCGGGCGTAACTTCATCAGGAGTCCCAGGCACCAGCTCTCCTCCCACCCGCTCCAGCGGTGAGGGGCAGGGCTGCCAGGCCCCAGGCACCCAGTGCCTCCGGCATCACCAGAGCCCTTGGGCTCCTCAGCTCGGGGGCAGCACACCCAGGGGAGCTACCGTCAGCTCTTCCCGGCTCTTCCCTGGGGTGATGGCTGGACTGTCAGCATCGGCCTGCGTGCATGGCCCCCCACTCCAGGAGCGGTGGAGGCTGGTGTTGGTCTGACTGTGGCGAAGCAGAGGAGGAGCAAGGGGCCTCTGCGCTCTGCAGGCCACGGGCTGGGACAGGAGAAGGTTGTGGGGCTGCCCCATGGCGCCTGAAGGACTCCACCCACCCGCAGCATTGAGGGAGGACAGGGCCCTGGAGCCATGGCTGGGATTCTGGAGGAGAAGCTGGCCTGGAACCCAGATGACAATCTGGACCCAGCCCTTTGGGCCCTGTGCAGTCCGGCAGCTGGAGCCTCGCGCAGGGACTGACGTCAGGGCATGTTGCTAGCGCAAATGACCTCGTCCCCTATGGGGTGGTGTCACCAGCCCCGTGATCTAGGGAGGGGCAGTGGAGACGGGCCCAGGGAGTGACTGACCCCCAGTCACACAGTGAATTGGGGTCAGAGCCAGGAGCCCCCCGGCTCCTGCTGCAGCCACACCCTGCTAGCTGCCTCGGGGCCTCGCTCGGCAGACTGGCGGGACAAGGCCTGGACTGATGCTGTGGCGGCGGGAGAGAGGTCCCGACTGGAAGCTGCGCCCGGTGGCAGGGTGAGCAAGAGGGCTCATCTAGGCTCCACTGGCGTCTGCCTGGAGCCATGAGAAATGTCTGTGGACTCTGGAGCCTGTTGCCTGGTGTGAAAGAGGACGGGAGCCCTTATGAGTCCCTCTGGTCCCTCACTGGTTCAAGTGATCCTGTCATGGGCCTTGGGCCTGGGTGGGGAGTGCTCTCCGGTCCAGGGGTCAAAACAGCCCTGAGCGCGGCTCTCTACAGTGCAGGCAATTCTCTCCCAGGCCGTTCCCAGCTGAGGCAATGCTCTCTCTGTTCTGGGCTCTGTCCTGCTCTTCCCGCTCTGCTCTTTCCTCTGGCTGTGGCTGGGGAGGGAAATGCTCAGAGCTGGTGGCTGAGGAGACTCCAGAAGCCAGTGCCTGCTGCTCCACAGGCTTAGGTTAGCAAGGTCTCTGTCAAGGTTCCCTCCCCATTGTGAACTCTGGGGTGCAGATGTGGGGACCCACATGAAAGACTCCCTAAGCTTATTTCTACCAGCTTAGGTTAAAAACTTCCCCAAGGCACAAATTCTTCCTTGTCCTTGGACGGTATCGCTGCCACCACCAAGTGAGTTAGACAAAGATTCAGGAAAAGGACCACTTGGAGTTCCTGTTTCCCCAAAATATCCCCCCAAGCCCCTTCACCCCCTTTCCTGGGGAGGCTTGAGAATAATATACTAACCAAATAGGTAAACAAGGTGAGTGCAGACCAGACCCTTGGGTTTTTAGGATACTAAAAACCAATCAGGTTCTTAAAAGCAGAACTTTATTATAAAGAAAAAAGTAAAAGAAGCACCTCTGTAAAATCAGGATGGAAGGTAATTTTACAAGGTAGTAAGATTTAAAACACAGAGGATTCCCCTCTAGGCAAAACCTTAAGGGTACAAAAAACAGGAATAAACCTCCCTCTTAGCACAGGGAAAATTCACAAGCTAAAACAAAAGATTATCTAATGCATTTCCTTGCTTTACTTACAGTTTTTGTAAACTTAGGTGCTTATTTCAGGTAGGGTTTTAGGAGAGGGTTTTTTCCTGCCTGGTCCCTCTCTCTGTCCCAAGAGAGCACAACCAAAAAGAGCACAAACAAAACCTCCCCCCATAGATTTGAAAGCATCTTCTTCCCTTATTGGTCCTTTTGGTCAGGTGCCAACGAGGTTATTTGAGCTTCTTAACCCCTTACAGGTAAAGGAGGGATTTTATGCTCCTTTAGCTGTATGTTTATGACAGCCTCCCACAAGGCATCTTCTGGGGAAGTGGGCTTTGGGAGAGACCAGCCTGAGAGCAGGGCCTGGCCAGGGACAGGGTCTTTTCACCCCAGGCAGCCTGTCCTCTACTTTGTAAAGAGTCGGCCACATAAGCGAGACCTGAGAAGTAGTGAGCCTAGCTGTAGGGAGCAGACTCAGCCTAGATGAGTGGTACTCAACCAGGGTTAGGGGTACCCTGGGAGGTATGCCCTGGAGGTCTTCCAGGGGAGACATCAACTTATCTAGATATTTGCCGTATCTTACAACAGGCTACATAAAAAGCACTGGCAAAGTCAGTACAAACTAAAATTTCATACAGACAATGACTAGTTTATACTGCTCTATATACTATGCACTGAAACGTAAGTACAATATTTATATTGCGTTTGATTTATTTTATAATTACATGGTAAAAATGAGAGAGCCAACCACTGTTCAGTAGTAGTGTGGCTGTGACACTTTTGTATGTCTGATTTTGTAAACAAGTAGTTTTTAAGTGGGGTACGCAAGACAAATCAGACTCCTGAAGGGGGTACAGTAGTCTGGAAAGGTTGAGACCCACTGGCCTAGAGCTCAGGCAGGCTTCCCATGGCTAGAGCTCTGCTTTTCCAGCCTTGCGACAGGGCCAAGGGGTTGGGCTAAAATTTTGGGGCATCAGCTAGGATGGAGAGGTGGGGGGAAGCAGGCTGAGTTACAGGCACAGAGTCAAGGGGTCCACTCAAATTTTGGGTGATGGGTCAGGTCTCTTATTCCATCTGAAGCAGCTTGACGATGGGGGCCCTCCTTAGCCTGATCAGATGCTGTGGGGAAAATGAGCTGGAGACAAGTCTGTTCCAGGGGCAGTTTCTCCCTGCTGATGGTGGGTTTGCTGCAGAGCTTCCCAGAGCTGCTGGCTTATCAGAGGGACGGCTTCCCATGCCTGCCCCGTGGAACTCACTCAGGCTCTGCCTTTGCACTTGGATACGCTGCCAGCCAAAGCCGTAAATGCCAGGCCCGTGTGCACGTGGTGTTCATCCGGTGTTTCCATGGCATGAGTGCTCGGGACCCTGCAGCGCTGATTGAGTGGCTGATGGATTTGGCAGGCTATCATCATCGTGACCAGGAGTGGAATGGGGAGCTATTTGCCAGCCAGGGGAAAGTTACCAATGTGCTAATAGCTTGTTTTTGTATTTAGTTTCAATCCAGTGAGTAGTGCTTGGTGCTTAGGGAGCAGAGCTGTCATCCTAGATGTCCCCATCCTGCCTGCACTCACTGCTGCAGGAAGTGTGCACGGCTCCTTTGTGCAGGTGGGAGATATAAAGCTCAAGAATTTCCCTCTGGCTGCCTCTTCTATCAGCTGATACTTTTGACAAAACACTTGGCTTCTCCACTCCCCCCTCTTGGCAGCTCCTGGGCTGGAGTCTGCAGAGCTGCCTCAGACCGTGCTGTGCTCTGACTTCCAGCGACTGCATCGTTGTCTTCCGCTTGGGTTTTATCCCCTAACGGGGCTCAGAAGGCTCCCCGATGGCAGACTCGCTGCTAAACCACTCCTGGCCATCGTTCTCAAAGCGCTGGATGAAGAGATGGTCCTTTAAGCGAGGTAACATCCCACTCGTGGGCCCTGGATGCCTGTTGGAGCCCTGCTCTGTGGTCCTGGGTAACTGCTGCAGAGCAGTGCAGACACCCAGACCCAGAGCAAGCTGGGAGCTAGCGGAGTTTGACTTGCTTTGGCAGAGAGGCTTATGTTTGTTTAGAAACGAGACTTTTCTTGCCGGAGGGGATGCTGCATAAGTATTTGTTCATGCTTTTCCTTCCCTTTAATCTTCTCTTCAGGGCACCTTAAGTGCTTTTAGCAGCTGGGTAATTGGTTAAATATCAGTCTTCTGGTTTGATAATGAACTTGATTCATTGCTCCCAGAGGACTGGAGAACCTAAAGTTTATAGAGGCAGCTGTCTCCAGGTGAACTTCTGGCAGCGCTGCAGGTTATGTCCTGCTGAGAGCTCAGCTCCCAGAGCCATGTGTGCAAAGGGGCTGAATCTTGTGCTTTCAAGGAGACCCCCTGGAACTTGTGGGCTAACAAAGCCTCAACACTTGACAGGAGCAGCCTGTGATTTGGGGAACATGGCGCGCCACACAGAACTGAGTAAGGCCCTTTGTTAATCAAAGACCAGCAGTGTTAGTGAGTGGTGACGGAGGAGACCGATTCTGGTATTGGGGTCCTCAGCCCCCAAACACTGCATAACTTTCTCTGAAAACGTTGTGTTGCTATTGGCTGAGCTAGAGCCAGAGGCCTGAGGAGCATGAATTTCGCAGTCACTTGGGGCTTGACTTATCGCATGCAGACATCATTTCCCCAGTGAATATTTACAGTGTGCAACTGCCATGCTGCTCTGATGCTTCCAGGTATTTTTACCTGCGATGTCAGAGCTCTCAGCCTGCTCCTCCCCCTCCTTTTCACCTGGCTCCATTCTCCCCACATACCTGCCTGCCTTTTCCCCCAGCACTCCCCTCTCCTGAGTGGATGAGCCTTGGATACAGGGTGGATCTGAGACTCAAACTGAGGGACACATGGAAATTCATTCTGGGCAGGAAGCAGAAATTGACACGGGACTAGGCTCGCAAAAGGCTGATTCAGGCTAACCCTTTCCAAACCTGGATGTGCTCTGGCAGCTGGCTGGGGCGCAGGGAGATTTGAGGCAGCTGATGAGAGCTGAATTTTGCTAATTTCCAAATGAAGCAAATCTCCCTTGTAGCAATGTCATGGTACTAAGTGGCCCCTATGCATTGGGTTGGAGAATGTCTGTCTCACACCAGCCTCCCTCCTGCAGCACTGTAGGTTCTGCACACAACACAGCACTGCCTCGAACAGATTGTCCATTTGTGGCATGTGCACAGGATGTTCAGCTGTAGCTCAGCTCTGCCCTGCAGGTCTGTGCTGCGGCTGGAGATGCCCTTTTTCTGGGCCAACAGCAGAGGAACCGGACGCTCAAAATGCATCTGAATCCCCCACTTCCCTCCCCGCAAGTTATCTGGGACCTTTCAAGGTGCTTTATCAGTGTGACAGACACAAACGGTACTGGGCTCACACCATCCACCACCGACGTGCCGCCGTCTCTGGCGTGTCACAAAGGACTCGTGCGCGCGCCAGCTGGTGAATGAGAGAAGTCCCTGCACACAAATCCTTCATGAGCCATGTGGTGTGGGCTCTAAGCGCTCATCTCGTGGGGACCGCCTGTTAACCGCATCGGTGTCAGACCCTAGCTACTGGGGAACTCGGGAGCCAGGGTTACATACACAGCCTCTCCCAAGCACATCTCCTGTGCCCTGGCGCTGAATACCCCCGTGAGATTCTCTGGGAGCCTTTCTCAGCAGGACCCTGGCAAGTTCGTAGTCGAAGTGGAGCTGGTTTAAAGAACAAAGCCAGCACTTTGCTCCTCTCTGCCCCCTGCCCAGCGGCTGCCCCCACGTGGTTGGCGGCTGGCCTGTGGGGAGGGAGCAGGGGATTTGTGTCAAGGAGTGAGAGGAGGAAAGGGCACTGGGTTGTCTTCTGGGTCTCTCGAGCCTGGAGCAGAGTAGGGTAGGTGAAGCAGCTACCAGCCTCAGAAAATGGACAGCGGGTGTTTGGTTCAGCAGCACGAATGGAGCGAGCACCGTGCCTGGAAAACAAACTGGTTCAACAGTAGCAGTTGCTGACGGAAATCCTGACCCAGCGCGGTCAGAAAGGGTCTGGAACCCATGACGACATGGGGGTGTTTGCTGAAGGAAGCTAGAGTACAGCACCCAGCAGGCTGATTTAGGGGAAAGAGGAAGAAGCTGAGCATATGTCACTTGGCCCTGGGCCCACTGCGTGAAGAGTGATTCCTACGGGGAGGGGGAGGTCCCGAGGGTGCTATGTGGGGCTACACCCCTCCGTGATGGGGAAACGGAGGCTGGAGCTCGCTCAGATGGATCCTGCTGGGTAATCATCTCTGGGGGGAATTCCAATGCTTGGAAGAATTTAAACTAAACTGGACAAAGACCTAGCAAATATACAGCCAGGAACCATGTTGCCCTGGCGCCCAGGAGGGACCAGAGGGAACCCAACCGGGACCTCCTGCTGCCTGTCTCCCTAACGTGTGTGTGCGTTTGTTTCCTTAGCAGTCAGCTGGCCCTGCCTGAGCCCAACAGCGAGGCCTGGGCACAGCTTGGAGGAACGGCTGGAGACTCCCCAGTGTATGGCTGCAAGTTACTGTTAGAGTCAGACAGCTTGTCTCCACTCCCCCGGCCCAGCCCTCATGAGCTGCTCTCTGCCACAGCGAAGGGCTGCTCACGCATGGCATTGACACACGCACCAAGGGGTCACACTCATTCAGAGCCCCCGGCGCGGCAGGTTTATTGCGCACTCTACAGCTATCTTAGTCTGTAGCGCTAATAATCCGGAGAGCCAGCCTGTAAAGGGTTGGCTTTGGGGCCAGAAGGTGGCTTCTTGATCGTTCTTTTTCTCCCTTAAACTTGCTGCTGTTATAAGTGTTATAAGTGTCCAGGAGTCCAGGGGCCCAGCCATTCCTGCCTCGTGGAAAGATTACATGGTGTGGTAGCTCTGCCTTTCTTCACAGTGTCTGGTGTTGCCTTTTAGAAAAAAGAAAGTGGGGAGAATGCCTGAGATGTGGAGACCCTGAGCTGCGCATATGGAATGTGCGCTCTTGATTTTTCTCCAGCATGTTTCCTCCCCAGACGGTTCCCTCACTCATTCACTGAGCCTCACAAAACCCTGCACGCTGTTGAGTGGGGGGAAACTGAGGCCCAGCTAGGGGGAAATGTCTTGCCCAAGGTCATATAGTGAGTCAGTGGCAGAGCTGGGGATACACCCTGACAGTCTGTCTTGCTCTAACCACTAGGCAAGTGCAGCGTTCACATTGGATTCACCTGGTAGTCCAGGCTGCAAAGAACCAGGGACTGGTTTGTCAGAGGCAGCAGCAAGAGCTGCACTGACTGGGCTTTAATCCTTCGTGGTGGTGGGGATTTAACCCCTTGTGGTGGGGTTTTCCTGGTACTTACACCCAGACTCTGCTTTAATGGCGTGGAACCTGCTCAGCCTGTCTCAATATCATCAGATCCAGAGAGGGGCTACAGGCCTGCGTGCCTTTCTGCGTGCCCCCGGAGACGGGACACTCCTGGCCTCGGCCAGCCCTAGGGGCTGAGGGGCGCAGGGAGATAGCCTGAGCCAGTGGTACAGAGTGGAAGAGGCTCCAGTGTTGTCCTGTCCTTTGGGACCTGGGGGCAGATTCACCCAGGTCACAGGCCTGTCCTCTCCTACCTGCTGTGCATTTACACAGGTCCCAAACTGTCCTGTCGTGCTGCATGTTCCTTCCCTTCTATCTGTGCAGGAGCTACGCTATGGTACCGGGTGCCAGCCATGAAGCCAGGCTGTGGCTGAGCCTTAAATCAAACCAGGCTCCCAGGCTGCTGGTGGGGCCCTTTCCAGTCCTAGGGAACTCAGAGACCATTTCCCCACAAACTCGCTCTGGGGATTCCACGGCCAGGCGCTCGCTCGCTGCAGCAGTACCCTTTTATGGTTCCCAGCCAGAGGCGCATTAAGCAACCACAGTCCTAATCTGCTTAATGTTTCCTTAAGCAAACAGTGAATGCTCTTGAGAGCGTCACTCTGTCATCTCATCTCCAGCCTCGGGCTGAGCAAAGGTGCGAGCTGCTGCTGAGTGCCGGAGGTGTCTATCCGATTCCCCACCCCTCCAGCTGTTGCCGCTTTGGGCCTGCCTGCCCCGAGGAGCCTGCATCTTTTACAAAGGAGCAAAACACACAGAGCCCAAGGCCTGGTCTATGCTTCAAAATTAGATGGCCCGAGCTACGGCTCTCAGGGAGGGGACACGTTTTGTGACCTAAGCCCCCCTGACAACACAGCCAGGTTGATGGAAAGATTCTTCTGCCTCAGAGAGGAAAACCCTCTGTCGCATCGACACGACAGGAGCACAGCTTCAGCCTGGTAGCGGTACCATGAGAGGGCCCGCAGTATAGACATGGCACAGGGCTGGCGACTGCGCTGAGCCCAGAGGCTGCAGGTTCCTACTCAGAGTGCTGTTGAGTGCGGGGAGCCTAATGCGGCGCCTCCTGCCCCGTGCAGGGCCATGGACTTGTCCAACTCTCCCAGAGTGGCACTGTGGATGCCCCTTGCCACGCAGGCCACTCCTGTGCTTGGCAGGCACCTGTCTTAGTCCTGCCCCGCACTGTTGCTCCAGGGTCACTCAGTCCCACCTGGGCCTGTCCTGCTCTCACTTGTGCTGTTGGAGTCAGGAAGGTGTAGGAGGGGAATCCTGCCTCTGGGTTCCTGCCAGGCTACTTGGGGGCTTCCTTGGGGCCAGGAAACCCCTCCCGCTCAGCAAAGGACGACGGATCTCCTCAGCAGTTGCTGAGTGGCTGCTCTGCGCAAGTGTGGATTGGTCTCGCCCAGCTGGTTCTTGTGTGCACACCAGTCTGCCCAGCCAAAATGTGGGAATGCAATTTCAGAGGCTGGTTTGCGAATGTGGTGCGCCTGACCGCGTGCCAATCTGTTACGCATAGCGACCAATTGGGTGTGGCTGATAGCGGTGCTGGCTTAGTAGGAAACTGTCCTGGGAGGGACTCTCGGGGCTGCTTGTGTTACATGGATTAGATTGGGGTTCTCACCCTTTTTCTTGCTGAGCCCCCCGCACCCCCCCAACATGCTATAAAGACTCCATGGCCCACCTATGCTACAACTACTGGTTTTCAGCCCCGCCATGGTGAGGCTCTGGCTTGGGATTTCTGCCCTGGGCCCCAGCCAGTCTAACGCTGGCCCTGCTTGGCAGACCCCCTGAAACCTGCTCACGGACCCCCAGGGGGCTGTGGCGCCCAGGTTGTGAACCGCTGGATTAGATGAACATGGTTGATGTGACATGACACCCGTGGTCCACAGTCTGCACTGGCTCAGGGCATTTGCTTCTCCTGGCAGTTGGATGAAGCCAGTCTGACCTTCAGGGCATCAGACAAGGCTCCTCTTGTTTCCTTAGTCTTTGGCTCCTGGGAGGGTTTGCTGGGGAGTGTGCGGATGGCTTTGCTACTTGGCTACCCCTTCACCTCGTCCCTCTCCATGGTACTAGCTAGAAAGGAGTCACTGCAAAGGTAGCATGGGGTTTAATTTGTCATGTCTGGCTGTGCACACATTGCCTAAAATGGTCTCCCAGCCCTATAGCTCTGCGCTCTATATGCTGCTGAGTAATGATGCCTTGCTGTGCGGGGCTGTGTTATGAAGTTTATGGGGGTTGGTCTGCAGGACTGATTTATTGAGTGTTGAACAGGGTGTCTGCAATGCCCAGAGAGGATCTATGTTGTGCTGTGGGGTGGAGAAGTTACGTTGGCTGCAGTCTGTGTCTCTGTCCAGATCCCCAGCCCCGGGATGGCACGAGAAGAACAAGCTGAATGTTTTCCAGGATTCCAAGGGTGCTGGTTCCATTCCAGGGTTCCACTTCAGCACTGAAGATTGAAGGCCGCCTTGTACAGGAGCGATGGGCCTCTTTCTGGAGTGGCTCCGGCAGGCAGGACGTGACTCCTGCTGTTAGAGGAAAACACTTCATTGGTTTAACTTCGACCCATGTGACTCGGAGGTATCACCCACATCGGTGTGGAAGCAAAACACGTGTCAGTCTGCAGTGACTGCCTGGTCCCTGCAGCTGGCTACCTGTGGGGCCCTGCCCATTCACTTTCAGAGAAGGTCCCCTGTTTCAAAGGAGGCACAAACAAGAGGCTTCGTTTTTCTTCCCTTGTTCTAGGCAGCTCTCATTATGAAAACAGAACTTGCTTCCATCCCCTTGGGCACTGGCAGCTTAGCAGTCCCTCCTGCAAGTGGCGTATCTGGCACAGAGGCCAGTCACTGTGAAAAAGACTTGGGGCGGATAATCACCCAAAGATGAGCTCCCAATGCGATGCTGTGGCCAAAAGGGCGAATGCAATCCAGGTCCATGTGAGGGTCTACTTCCGTGTCTAACCCTGTCTGTCAGGAGTCTCTCAATGGCTTTTGTCACATGGGGCATCCAACTACCTGCCTATTTAATCGCAGCCCAATGTCTGTGCTGTAGCCAGCCAGCTTGATTTAGATTTGTGACATGACGAAGTGTGAGATGTCACCTCCGCTCCTCCTGCTACCTACTAAATAGTCCAGCACAGCCCTGTGACAGAGCAAACAAAAGGTTTTAGAAATCCTGGAACATTTTAATGGGGGTGTTTATGCTGATAGCCCATAAGTAATAGATTCAGTTCAAAAGTCTGTTATGTGGGATTTCAGTGTAATCTTTTAGGATTTTTTCTCTCATATGAATCAATCAATACATATGGGAAAAAAATAAAATTAAAAATGCATATTGCCAGACACTTGCTGATTGGTAGCAATTATAATTTGAAGTCTCTGGAAGGAACACTGAATTCTTAAGATTCAGGAAGGGAAGGTTAACAGCCATCAAATAGCTACATCATTGCATGCCAAGTTCCATGTAATGCATTGGCATGCAGAGGGAGGTTGTATGCTTACTCTAGGACAGTTCTGTAGGGCTTACCCATCTTGAGGCTGGTTGTATACTCATCACCCAGTTCAATGCTGGACAGTCCTGCGTGTGTAGAAGAGCATCAAGCCAGCCTAGTCTAAAAAATGAACCATGTGCATGAAATGCGTAGTGTTGTCATTGCAGACAGTGAATTTAAACAAGTTTACAATAGTTAGTTCAGGTTTCCTGGTGTCAGATACGGGGTCAGAAATAGAGATCTACAGAATACTTTGTTTGATTTAGATTTTGAAGTGTGTTGTGGTATTCCTTGCAGAGTTGGTTTGCCCAGTTGGGTCAGCTGGAGCGTTCGGCCTCTTGCAGAGAACAAAGCAAGAGACTGTACCTTAAATTATCTACCACAATGCTTGGTCTGGTGGCCTGGCTTGTGTCCAGTGTATTCCTTAGAGATGGCATCTGAATTCTTCATGAGTCATGCCATGGTTTAGAGATCATGGTTAACATTTTCTGTGTGGCTCGCTACATAGGAATGTGCTGTAGTCAGCTGGATGATGCATTGTACCACGAACCATGTCAAGCCTTTGTTTTATTTCTCAATGAGCTATCAGGTTGTGTGCATACACACGCTTTTCTCTCACACACAAACACACTACAGTGCAGAGGACACGGACGTAGGAGCGTTCTGATACCAGAGTATGAAATCCTTCCATGCTGCTCAGGGCTGTCATTAGAACCCCAGCGTATGGCTCTAGTCTCACACCTACAAAGTCTCCTGGGCTGTAGCCTTTAAGAATAAAGGATGAAAGTAAAATTGTTGGACGTGTTTAAATCTTAAATTCCCACGGAGGGCAGCTGTCTGTGGGCCCTCGAGCAAACTCATAGGACTATAAGCCCCTGAGAAGTGCCTCAAAGCTTGTGACAACTATCTGCAATCCAGCTCTGGAACAGGGCATTGTCCATGACTACTCTTTATGTGCTTTAGCTGAGAATGCTAATTTCCTCTTTTCAAGGACAGTGAATCTTTCACTGTTGGGACTTATTGTGAAACAGCTTTTCATTCCTGCAGTATTCATGTGTGGGGCTGCGGACACTGATAATAGGCTTTCATGCCAGGAGCCAGGAGAAATCCTTCCCCAGCCAAGGATGCAGATGCAAGTGACCAGGCTGGTAGAAAACAGCTTGCACCCTGTTGTTCTGAGTGCCTTTGGCACTGCTCTGTGGAACCCATCGGGGTGGGGGTGAAATCTGTGGGTGCTGAACAAGCCCATCTTTCTCTGGGACAGTCCAGGACTATCCAGGTGAAAGCAGGTTACATACATGGTGAAGCTGTGTATTTATGGAGAACAGAACCTCATTTGGTCGGAATGCTGAAGAACCCTGGCCAGCGAGGAGAGGAGATGGGGGAGCGCCCAAGGGCATTCCTTGGTGGAAGCCATGTTCTCCTTGATGTACAGAGTTGTCTCTGGGTGTAGCTGATCTGGGCTCTGAGCCCCTTTTCTTCAGTGTCACTTTGGAGTCTCTGGGAATCTGTTCTGTGGAGAAGGCCACTGGAATGCCTGTATGGGATTCCTCCCGGCTGACAGGTGCAGGGGCCTGTGGGCTCACGGAGGGCTGGGAGAACAGTGCAGGTCACATGCCATGGAAATTGCCTGCTGTAGCGTGTGATGTTACCCGCACAAAATTCTCTGTCACGTGCACGCTCTAGGGCATCCCACCTCTACCTAGTGCTCAAGGCGTAACCTGGTTAATTTGGGCACCCCAACCCTTTCCCAGTTCTTAGGGCTCCAGGAGAAAGGCACTAATTTACCCCTCCGTGGGCTCTAGGCTCTACTGCTTCCGGACTCAGAGCACACACCCATTCCGTGTGGACTCAGAGCACCCATCCATTCCCTGTGGACTCAGGGCTTAATCTTTTGCAGGTTTACGGGGTCTTTTATCAGTGAAAGAGCCTTATACAGTAATCTCCTACTTAACCTCTATTTATTAACAATCACCAAAACAGAATGCACACACTAAACATACAATGTTCACCACTCCCACTCCCAATAAGACAGATGAACTTTTCTTGATGGCCAGTCAGGATCAGGTCATCTGGGGACTCCAGCTTCTGCACTGTGTCATTGGCAGAGTGTTGAGGTCTGGCAGCTTTGTTCTTGGGGCTTTGTCCTGGAGTTGGTTCCCAAAGAACTTCCTTTCGGACCCCAATTTATATAGTAAAACTTGAGTCCGGCTTAGATGTACCTTAACCAATCATTTTACTAAATTTTTACTAACCAATCCTAACATACTATAACAAAATTCTCTAACCTAATCATCCACCACCTTAATTAATTTACACCTAGCAAAATTAATTATGTAACAGACAGAAACAATCACGGGTGGCCGGTGACCCGGCTGCCCGAGGAGGCTAACCCCCGGTCCTTCCCCTTGTGCCCAAGGCTCTGCCCCTACCAACTTCTCTCTCCCCTGCAGGAGCCCAAAGCACCCCCACCGCAGCCCCCCCCCCGCCCCAGTGACGGACGGACGGACAGACAGGTGGGGGGGCGGGGCCCCAGCCCCAGTATGCCACAGCCCCAGTGCTCAGGTGGCCGGGCAGCATGGTCACCGTGCCCCCAGCCCCAGGACTCCAGGAGCTCCCCAGTCCCGATGCTTGGGTGGCCAGTGCCAGGCAGGCAGCACGGCCCAGCAGCAGCTGCCTGGTGGCCCCAGTTGCTGCAGGAGGCATGCTGGCCTGGGGGTGGGGCCACAGCAGGCTGTTTGGGGAGACAAAGCCTCCCCTTGCCTATGCTATCCGCCACCCATGGAAACAATCAAAGAACCAGACCGAGATCACACAGACAAACAATAGAAAAGTGGGGACCATAAAGATAAAACAATAAAGAAATGAGGATTTTACAAGCACAACTATTGATAAGTGATTTCTTGCCAGACAGACGCTATCAAACTAAGTTTTCTTTAACCATCTTAAGATCTGTTTCGTTCTCTGGTGATGGTGGGTGCTCTTAGGTCAGGAGCCTCCTTCTTAACAGCCTGCTATGACCTTGTTTTAATGTACCGTAATTTAGATGGAATGTGAGGATGTGACTTTCTGCTGCTTAGCTACTGGCTGCTGCTGTCTTACTGTGGCTGCAGACAGAGGCCTGAGGCCTCACAATATGGCGACAGTAAGTCGCCTGCTGTAGCAATCCTGGGAAGAGCGGGCTGGCGGAGCGTGAGCTGGCTGCCTGCCCTAGCCTCTGCTCAGGCACGTGCTGCTGTGCCCGGTGAGCTGGTGCCGCTGCCACCAGGGGGACGCTGGGGATGGGGAAGCCTGCCGGACCCTGGAAAGAGAACAAGTGGGGCAGAAGATCAGTGAACCCAGACCCGAGCCAGCAAGGAGGGGACGTGAAGGCGGCTGGTTCCCATGATGGTTGTAGGCGCTGCCCTGCCAAGGTGCAGTGGAGGGGGAGTTAAGGAGTGTGGCATTTCAGCTGCTCGCAGGACAAGACCTGCCTGGGGGCCCTGCTTGGCTCATGATTTAGATTTTCAATCCCTGAAGGTCTGTGTAGCTCTGGTCAGAGGAGTAGCCCTGCTTCCTCCCCGAGAGCTGAAATTTGGGGCTCCCCTCCTGAGAGCCATGGAGGTCCCACAAGAAAGCTTCCCATAGCCCTAGGGCTGCCCTGAATCTCTCAGCCCGCCCCCCCGCTCTCAGCTTTCATTCAGGAGCCGCATTCACTTACGTATCACTGGGTTGGGGCCAGTGGAGACGTTCTGTGCTTGTGAGGCACGTTGTGGAGAGTTACAGCCCATCACAAGCACTCCCCTGTTCCCTGGGGATCACGAGCGAAGGAGACATTTCCATGCAGCAGAACTGCAGCCAATCCCGCTGCGCTGCCCTATGGAGGGGCCCTGCCTAAGGAGGTCTGGGGGGACAGGAGACATTCTGCATAATATTTATCACCCGTTGGCGGCGAAGGGGAATTTCAGTTTGCGAGTAGAAGGGCTCGAGCTCCCCATTTGGGCCACGAGGGAGCAGGGAACAGGCACATTCTGGGGCAGAAATACTGCATTTACAGCCCCAGCAATGACAGGTTTCAGAGTAACAGCCGTGTTAGTCTGTATTCGCAAAAAGAAAAGGAGGACTTGTGGCACCTTAGAGACTAACCAATTTATTTGAGCCTAAGCTTTCGTGAGCTACAGCTCACTTCATCGGATGCATACTGTGGAAACTGCAGCAGACATTATATACACACAGAGACCATGAAACAATACCTCCTCCCACCCCACTCTCCTGCTGGTAATAGCTTATCTAAAGTGATCACTCTCCTTACAATGTGTATGATAATTAAGTTTGACATTTGGCTTTCTCAGTGCAGGCCTCCCCACAGCCCATCGCCGTCTCTGCTGTCAGGGTGTCACGCTTGCTGTCTGTCCTAGGGCAGGTGATGGGGACATAGTCAGCATTGGAGAGAAGGGGCCAAGTTCATCACAAGTGCCTTGTGCCAGGGAGGAACGTAGTGCCCAGCTAGATGGCTGGTGGCTCCCCTGGCTCAGTCAGGGCCTGATCACGCTCAGAGGCGTCTGGTTACAGATTCCTTGTCTCGTGCCATTTGATTTTATACTGAATTTAGCAGATATACGTTCTGTCTTCTCCAGGCAGGCCCCGTGTGCCCTGGGCTCTCCCTGCTGCACCCTCCCTGGGGCAGGGACGCCAGGCCTTGGGGGATGTGCAGGCCCCGTGTGCCCCACAGAGATGCCCTGCTCCTGCTGCACCAGGATGCAGGCACCTGGGCTGTTTGTTGTAGGGGCCGTGGAGACTCTGCTCATCCCCTCCCTCTGTCACGGCCAGATCTCCTGGCCACCAAGGCCCCAAGTTGATCACCATCTGGCTCAATTAATGGCCCATGTGCTCAGGTTATTGTTTAAAATTCATTCCTCCGTGGAGGTGCTCTCTTTGGCTGCTGCTTGGGTGTGACTTGGTGCTGGGCCAGTGCACAGGGCAGGCCCAACTCCTCTCTGACGTCCTTGGTGAGGAAACAGTGAATCCCGCATGGCATAATGTGGCTGGCGGACAGGGAGGTCATACGCTGGGGCGGGAGCTGGCCTGGGTCTGGGTCCAGGCTGGGGCAGTGCTTCTCGGGGGTAAACCCTCTTTGAAAGGACACGTCCAAATGAGCAGCCTGGGGGGAAGGGCTGGGCCTGGCCTGAGACAGGGGTCAGCATTCAGCTTGCAGTGCCTGGGCCTTCTTTAGCCAGTGGCTGACTCATCTCGCTGGGGCTTCCTCCTTAGCTCCCCTGGTCTCTGTGCAAAGGGCTAAGGAGGGCGCCCAGCTGACCCTGGCTTGGGCAAGTTCTGGCACTTACTGTGCTGTCTCCTTTCTAGGGCTTTGCTGTCTGTATCTAGTGCCCTACAGCCCTCCATGGGGAACGCAGGACCAGTGTCTGCCTTCTGCCACCAGCAGCTTAACCTCTGCCCAGCTGCGCTGGCATCTCGTTAGCAGCCCGAGGGCCTCAGTGGGGCAGACTGCAGCATCTCCAGTGCACCTGCAGCGAGGTGGCCATGGCATGCCATTCTCTAGCTGGCTCCGGGCTGATGGCTGCTGAGGTCACAATGGCCCCTGGCACGGCCACCACGTAGGAGCCCAGGGGGCTGCGCGCCATGTGTCGGACACTGGGGCTGCCCTGTTCTGCACTCGCTCTGCGTGGGTGCATCTGACCCACCGCTGCCCTTGTGGCTGTTCCCGTTTCCCTCTTGTTGAGCGACCGTGACCGTCTCTCTCTCTTGCAGGGTCAGACTGCAAGCCATGCTCGCGGGAGTTCGCTGCCAGCGGCATCCCCACGTCAGACTGCAGCAGCCCAGACACCTTCTCCCCATCCCTGGTTGCTGAGGATGAAGTCTTCTTCACCAGCATGGCAGAGGAAAAGGCAAGTGTGGCCTACAGTTCTGCTGCCAAAGCACTGTCCTGTGGGTGAGAGTGCTGAGTGGGCAGTCTCCAGCTATGCAGGGGCTAGGTAGGCAGCCCTGTGGGGAGGGCTCTGGACTGGGAGTCCCCCTCCCTTTTAGCACAGTGTCCAGTGTCCTGTCTGTCCTCTGCTCCCATCCACAGTCCCCGCTGGAAGCATCAGGTCCCTGGGACTGCCTCTGCCCTGGTGGCAGTCTCGCTGTTCTCCACAGGGTACTGTGGATGGATGGTTGTTTCTCTGGCGAAAGTGAGTGAGATTTTGCTGCACCAAGGCTGCTCTGCTCAGCCAATGGCTTCACTTGCAGAGACCTGATGCTCAAGCCCTTGGCTTTGGGTCTGGATCCAAGTGAAAGGGGTCAGAGGTTAGACAGCCCAGCCCCCAGCCAGCATTTGTATCCCCCACCCTCTGGCCTTGCAGCAGCGAAAGCTTTTGATTCGGTCTCCTGCAGAGAAGGGAAGAATGTCCTGGAGGATTTGCACTGATGTGAGACTGGAGAGCAGGGCTACTGGGGAGCCTGGAGGGCTTGGGAGATGTACTTCCCCTGTGCAGGGGGAAATAACGCACTCCCCTTCCCTTGGCATTAGTGGGAGTCAGGCACAGGAATGCCACATGCCACAGGGCAGAAGCATTAGGCACTCCCATGCTAAGATGGCAGCACAATTCACCCACCAGAGAAGCCCTTTGTGCCCTGCTCTTCGCCCTCCAGAGTTGAGACCAGCGACTGCCCTGCTCTGGGCCTGCAGTGCCTGTCCCGAGGCAAAGTGCAGAAAGGTACCAGAGCCCTGCTCTTGGTGCGGGCAGCAACACAAAAATCTCACGTCTCAGTCCTCAAAGCCAGCCAGGTGATAAGCCATAATTGTCAGAAAGCCTAACTCCAGCCCTTTGTGCCTCTTCCCCGTGTCCTGCCAGTCCCTGTGTGTCACAGGGCGACAGTGATATCTCCCCCACAGGAGAAGGTGAGGTGGACTGGGTGTGTTTCCAAGGTATCAGGGACAACATGTTAAGTGTTAATATTCCAAAACCCAGGAGGGAGGGATTAGTTGCCTTTGGATGGGCCCAGCTGTCTCCTGGCTTGTCACAAGAGGTGAAAGGGAAGCTAGTGTGAGTGGGAGCATGCCCCTTTCTGAGGCCCGGGCTGCATGGTCTGCCCCAGCCATGCTCTGCTGTGCCTGGTCTCTTCCCAAGGTATTAAACTGTTGCTCCCTTGGCAGGAAGATGCGTCGTCTCCGGAGCTGGATGCCCTGATGGGCAGCGTGCACAGCAGTACTGAGGATCTCCTCTCCATAGACTTAGCTCTCCATGACACAGAGTATTACAGAGACCTGGGGCTGCTGAACCTGCCAGAGGCCTGTGTGATTCCAGCAATGGCAATGCTGCCCGAACGGACAGGCCAGGGGGCGCCAGGCTGTCCTGTACCGGAAGAGAAGCCTGGAGGCTTGGAGCGAACACTTGTGGGCATTGGCTGCCCCGATCCCATCTCCGGCTCAGTGCAGTACAGGGAGGCCAGCTGCCATTTCCTGAACAGTGACTCTGCTTGCTCCTGTGCGGCAGGGCTCCCGGATAGCCCCCCTGCAGGGGGGTGCCAGGCAGAGCAGGGTAAAGGACCGGAGCGGCATGAGGATGGGGAGTCCTTCCCCACGCTAATGAGATCCATGTCCACCTCATGGAGGCACAGCTGGGAAACCTCCTTGTCACCTACAGACAGCGGGCGCAGGTACGGCCAGGCTTGTGTGGGGCCTGTGGGGGGAAGGAGGGGGAGAGGATGTGGTGAAACAGCAGCTTTCCAGCCACCTGAAATCAGGGTTTGAGCCCCGTGGGTGAGAAGGGGCTGCTGCTTCCTCTGCCTGGGATGCACCTGCGCTTGCTGTGTGACCAAAAAACTCCCCTAGGCTGGGGGTGGGGCTGGTGTCCCTCTCCTGGGCTTCCCTAGACGGGGAAGGGGGCAGGTCTGGGTCTTCCCCTTGGTTAATCATGTTGTGGCTACATACGGCCCAAGAACCACCCAAGGGTCTGAAGCTGACCCCTGACTATCAGGGGCCCACATTCCTTGCAGGTTTTTCAGTGTAGCTGCTGTAAGCCCAGTGTCTCAAGGAGCCGGCAGCCCCAAGATGCTGCTTCCTTCCCCAGCCGGAACACCCCAGAACTGAGCGCTGGCTTATGGCTGTTCGCTCCAGGCACCCGACTGGGCCCTGGGACCAAGCTCCCCTCTAGTCCGAGGTGGCAGCACCAGGCTGGGAGGAGCTGCTGGCTTGACAGTGACTGTGCCATCTCTGTTCTCCCCCAGGACACCCCAGCCCCAGTAACCATTCAGGGAAAGAACTCCAGTACCCCGGGTTGCCCTGAGCCACCCATACAATGGGTCTGCTCTCTGCTGACATCTCTGCTCCTCCCCCTGCAAGGGGCTGGCTGGCAGCCCACCCAGAGCAGCAAAGGCCTGTGCAGTGCTTTGGCTGGAATGCTCAGGCAGCCCAGATCTCTCTGCAGCTGGGTGGTCCCCCTCCCTAGTCAGCCTCTGCCAAGGGAGGCCTGGAAGCCTCCCACTCCCTGTGCTCTGTGGGATGTAAACTCTTGCAGGAGGCCTGGGTGTGGGGGGCCGGAAGAGGGTTTTGCACCATTAGCTGCTTGGCAAGGGGCAGCAGCAGCAGCAAGAAGGCCCTTCCCAGCATGCCCAGGAGCTGGAAAGAGGATCTCCCCTCCTGGGGTGAGCGGGGTCCCTGCCTGCATCCCTTTGCCCCAGGGAGGAGCTCCGGAGAATGGCACCAGCCCATCCTTGTCCCCTCAGCTCCGGCTGTGCCAGCAGGAGAAGGTGTTGGGTGGGCAGCTCTGCCAAACCAGCTGCTCTCCCCTGGAGGGAGCTTGCCCATGTGATCCCAGCTCTGACCCTGCCCTCTCTGGCAAGCCACATCCTCTTCTGGGTTCCTGTGGCTGGAGAGAGGGTGTTCTGTGGGTAAGGCTGAGCCAGGGCTGGAGCTGCCTCCTCCGCATGTGCTCTGTCACACGCAGGCCTCTGGGTGGGATTTCTGTGCACTGGTGTGTCCTTGGGATGAACGTATTGATCTGGCTGCCGGCAGGGAGGGAGCTGTGAGCCAGCAACGACTATTTTTATCTCCTCCTCCTTATAAGGTGCCCTGGAATTATCTTGTGCTGAGATCTTGGCAGTTCTTTATCAGGCGCAGGCTTCGGTCCTAAGACCTATTGTTGTTCCATCCACTGTGTATCGTTCACAGCTTACGTTGTGGCAGGAGCATGTGAGCTAGTGTGGAGAGTGGCCAGGAGCAAGCCACAGCCTTGGTCAGTCCCCTTTCTGGGTGATTTATGATGTGTAGAGAAGGGGAGTGTGTGTGGTTCTCCTGGGACCTGTGTCTGGCTAGCAGGAGCCAAGTGACAATGATCAGCACCTAGGTCCCACAAGGTACCATAAGATTTTTCCATTGGTCTCTATTCATCACTTCGCTGCTACGTGGCTGGCGTCCTGATAGCACGCTAGGAATCATCAGGGCCTTGGGGGACAGGGGAGAGTTATCCTGGCCTGTGGCCCCCTGAACGAGGATTTCTTTGTCCTGCCTATTTAGCAGCCTCCACTGTAAGCAGGTGGTGGCAGGGTTTACAGGACAGTTTTATGGCAGTGGCTCCCTGCCTGCAAAATCAGGCTTTTTCAAAGGGAAAGCCCAATGTGATTTTGATGGTGTTTTAGCCAACAGGCATACAGCATGCAAATGGAGTTAGGCCGTGCTGGCTGGGCAGCTGCCCATGTCTGTCCCAAAACCTCACAGGGGCTGGGCAGGGGTCAGCAGTGTTTGCTGGTACAGTCTGCCCTGCGGGGGTATGGGCAGGTCATGGACATGCTGATGATCAGAAAAACTGATCTGTAAATTCTAGAGTGATCTAGTAAGGTCACCCACTTTTAGGGGCCCAGCTCCGCAGGCCTCACCTCTCTTGGGCGGAGACCCGCATTTCTCTCCCTCCTGACTGGGGTATGTCCCGGCTGCACGGTTCCCTGCCTATGCCGCAATAGCCCCAGCCAATCAGATGGCCTAACCTAGCGTCTGCACGTTGCTTTCTCTACAGAGGCAATAAGCAGCATAACTGCCGACGGTTCTGTTACCACTCGACTCTTTCCAAGCAAGCACGTCTAGTTCTAAGGTGAAAACAGTACACAGAAAACATATTAAAAACATTAAAAGAGCCTGCATGCATGCTAATGAGCTCACCAGAGATCACCCCTAATGCCAGCAAGGGCTCTGGCCGGTGGACAGTCCTTCAAACCCCCAGGGGTTTTGTGTGGTTACGAGTTCATAACAGCTTTAGTTCAAAAAAGGAACCACCGTGAATCGGTCACGCTCTCCTTTCTACTGCTCGGGCTTTAGCTCTTCAGATTCTGGAGTAGTAATTAGCAGACAGCGGTTCTGTCCTCAAGGCATAGCTTCAGAAAGCTGGGTCGGGTGGTGTGAATTTACATTCATCCCGAGGAATTTCCTAGGAAACCCACTTCACTTTGTCCCAAAAGATCCTCCGTGTCTAGCCTGTTGTTTAGAACAGAACTTTGAAGCTCACAACACTTGACAGGGTTTACTTTGGCCACATTTCCCCCTAGAGAAGTTGCTTCCAATTCCCCAATAATCCATAAACATAGCATTCAATACAGTGGACTTCACAGATAACTTAAACTTAATTCAGTGCTGCGAAGGGTTGGGGCCTATCTTATAGCACACTCCTCCTACTTACCAGGCCAGGTTTTGCTCTTGGAGAGCCAGCTTGCTGCCTGGGGTTATTCTGTCCAAGCTCCCTTCAAAGAACCCAGGGAAGCAGTTTCCAGCTGGGTTTGCTGTTTATCTTAACCCTTCTGAACAAAACAAATCAAACCTCATGGATTCTTCCCTCAAAGTCTGTGCAGGCGGAGTGGTCCCTTCCCCATATCTGGCCCTCACACCAATACCTTCAGCAACCCAAAATTCCTGGCTCTGACCTCAGAGCCTCAATAATTCAGGACTTCCCACAGTCTCCATTCTGCCCATTTGGTTTCTGGAGCAATTCCTTTCTGCAGTGGCTCCAGCAGCAGTCCGTTAGGGGAACAGCCCCTGGCCCTCAGCTTTCTGGAGTCTCTCCCTCTCTTATAAAGATCAGCTAATTACATTTCTGCTCTCCTCTCAGGTGCAGCAGGCTGGGGTTGCAGGCAGCCAGCTAGAGGCCTTGGACCCCAAAGGAATTGTATCCCTTATACGTTCACAAATATATTTTTTCCAGGCTATGGCAGGAAATTTCCCTATCTGTCACCCCCAGGCTGCTGTCCAAAGTAGTTCGTGCCTGTAATGGGCCTTTCTTGTCCTCAGCTGGCTGTCCTAGAATGGGGACGCAGGGGTGGCTTTCCTTGGCTGGCCTCTGCTCACCTTCCTCAGACTAACAGCATAAATCACTGGCTTGGGCCCTCACTGAGGGCCAACGGCCTTTGTGGAACAGACGTATCTGGTGCAGAATTGGGCCTGGATTTCCTGTCTGTCCCTGGGGATGAGGCCTTTGACAGGTGGCTGTAGGGGAGGGCATGGACCAGTGTCCTCTGTTGGCCCCCTTGCTGCCTTCGCTACCTTCCTGTGGTCTGAGTTGGTTTCTGTTTCCTGAACTAGGCTAAGCTTGGATGCCTCCGAGATGGCCAGTGACCTGGAGCAAGAAGAGCTCGAAAGGAGCCTGCCCTGCCTGGCTCCCCGTGTGTCCCTGGAGCTGCCCGCAGCTGGGGTGGAGGCCTGGGGGGGCGGCGGCAGCGCTCTGATAAAAGTGGAGATAGAGCCCCTGCACCTGAACTTCGCCATCGTGCCTGATCACGAGGACACAGTGAGTGGGCTTGAAAGCCGTGCCCGTGGCATGCTGTGGGGAGTGGGAGATGCTGGACTGCGGGACATGCAGGCTCAACCTGTGCCCCCTCTCTCCAGGCTCTGTTCCTGTCCGCACTACCCCCAGGGACCTTGGCACCTGTGAATCCTCAACTGTGTCCTCACTCTGTTCTGGGACAAACTGCTCCAGCCCCTGGGCCCTGAGTCACGGGCACATGTTCCTGCATAATAATAACATGGGTCACTTGGTGGCTTCTGTGCAGTGAGGCTCACAGACTCCATCAGAGCCCCAGAGAAGAGGGACATCTCCCCCATCTTATAGATGGGGAACCTGATGCAGAGGTCACCGAGAGTCCAAGCCAGTTAGGAACAGAGCCCAGGTCTCCTGATTAGCAGCTCTACCCAATGCCTTTGTTTCTTTCGATTCACTATATCTAAAAAGGACACCTGTACAAAAGTTCTAGGCACCCTAGCTGATAGACAGCAGATATCACAGCAGCATATACTTCTTCCACACCATCCTAAAGCCCAGACCCTCAGCCCTCCCTAGAAACCCTAGTAAATAGACGGCTTTTCCAGCATGTCTGTGATCGTAACTCTGGTTAAATACCAAAGGGTGGGGTAGGATGTCAGCCTATTCCCAAGGTTTTTTTTTCCAGTGTAATTGGTTTTGAGGGGAGGCCCTGATTTATGCCGTGTGGTAACTATCTGGCTGTGACTTCCACCAAGACGGTGGGATGGGGTCATCAGCAGAACCCTGGTGCTAACTGTGTGCCCCTGAAGCACCCTTGCTGCATGAAGGGCAGGAGGCGTTGATGATTCTTCTCTTTTCCAGGAATATGACAGCAATGGGAAGAGACTGAAGTCAAAGTATGTCCCTTCTGCCTGCAACAAGGTTTCCTCTCCTCTAATCTCTCACAGCCTGGAGGTGTCGCTCCCAGCTGCCAAAGGTGAGTAAATGCCTGGCATGAAATAGGTTAATTGTACAGACATAGTCTTAAGAACGTGCACTAGCAGGAGATCCTGTGGAGAATCCCGAAATCTGTGCAGCCCCGAGTATGGACTCGGGCAGCTAGCCCATGCTGCTGCCTGTTTCACTGCAGCTAGGCTACTGCGTGTTGCACTCTAGCTCAGTCAAAGCTAGTGTGGTTATGTCTTCCCAAGCCAGAAACTACAGCCCCAGGTGCAGTGCAGACGCAGCCTGAGTCTGATCTAAGGAATTTCCATAGCCCTTGTTACCATGGTATCCAAGTCCTGACCTCATAGCTGTCTCCAATGCCACAGAATGTGTCCATGGCTGGATGCGGTGTCGGATCCCTGGTTGCACACAACAACAAACAGTGCCCTATGGACAGAAAGCGGCATCCCAACAACACAGTCTCTACATGAGCCTCAGTCCCGCCTGTCAGGGGCACAGTGCAGCTTCCCCTGGTAACCTAGCTTCCAGAATGGCTGGTGATGTGCATCCAGCAAGTACTGAGCCTGCCTGGCATGGGATAAACCCAAGCAGGGCACAGCCTTTAGAGCAGAATCGCAGATTCTCATTCCTGGATTGGACAGGCTTTAGGAAAGCAGAGGCAGGCTAGAGAGAGAACTGACCATCATTGCTGGGTATCCTGTTGTGGTTTATGATCCCTTTGTGAAGTTCCCTGGGTAAAGCTGCTGACACACAAACCCTGCTCAGAAAGACCCCCTTCCCCTTTACTCTTGGTCATTCAGAAACCCCTTGCTTCAGAGCAGGGTGATGAGACAAAACTTGTTGGAGAGCACAAATAACCCATGAGAACACCAGGGTTTGACCATGGCCTGCCACCTCCAAAGCATCCCAGCTCATGGGAGCTCTGCTCTTTCCACACCCAGGGAGCCTGCTGCTGAAACCTCCATTAATGAGCCCGCCAGGCTGCCATCAAGCAATGTGCGTGTATCTCCGGCCCTCAGATGGGAAGAGTTGGGGAGGGAGCAGAAAGAGGATGTATTGGAGAAGTGGTGCAGGAGTGCAAGTAGCTTGGAACATACGTGATGGGCTGAGCTCTTGGCCTCTGATTTCAAGGGGAATGTGAAGGAGGCAGCAGAGAGAACGGAGCAAAGAAGGGACAGGTTGGGAAACCAAGGCAGATTCCACAGCGACCCTCCTTCCCCATTAAAGGGAGAGTGGAAGCCCAGCAGGCCCAGGGTTAATTGTACCTAGCTTGAAATGTGGCGCTCTGCCAAGGGGCAGCCCAGGCAGCTGGCATCCCCACTGACCATGTTTTCCCTGGGTTCCAGGTATTGAACCGCCTGCGCTGGAGATGATTGAAAAGGACCATGTGGCCCCAGACCATGTGTAGGTATCAGTGATCCTGGAGCAGGGGGTGGGTCAGTGATTCTCTACGTTCTTCTGAGTTGCTGGGGATCCGGATTCGGCCTCTAGCTGTAAGAGAGCAATTAACAGCAGTGCCATGAGCCATGGGAGTGCCTGCTCTGGGATGCGCCCCAGACCCATGGGATGCTCTGGGAAATGCCCTGGGCTCACTGAGATTGTCAGCCAAACTCCCAGTGACTGCATTGGGCTCGTGTTTCATGCTGTGTGAGGCACAAAGTGGCCCTGCAGGCAGGTCTCCGTAGCTGGCACGCTCCCTTCGTCAGCTGCTCCTTCCAGTCACCAGGGTATGAGGGAAGCATTTTGCTGGCTCTTGCTACCCCAGCCATGAATCTTGCCCTGGACTGAGCTGCATGGGGGTTTGAAGCAGCAGCCGGTAGGGAGACTTCCTAACCCCTTTCCTCCTCCCTGGCAGGCTGATCGTCCAGCAGGTGCTGCAGGAGTTGAAACAGTATCACGGGTGAGTGTGGGGCTGGGAGAAGGCACCTGTCACCTAGGGGCTGGCTAGTCTCATGGGCTGTCCTACCTGCCAGTGCCCCCTGGGGCAGCTCCCATGCAACAGCCCCCCAGGGTGCACAAGACCCACCAGGATCCCCCCAAGACCTTCCTGGGAGCTGACATCCACAGTGTACATGGCCCCCAACACCACCCTAGGAGCAGAGCCACCCATGCAGGGCTTGCCAGGGACCCACACGGGAACTGTCCCACACCAATCCCCCCTCCCCCCACAGGGTGTGCAAAGCCTGCTGGGGTCCCCCTGGACAGGCAGAACTCGCTCCCTTCAGAAGCTCTGGGGCAGTTTACTCTTCCTCCCAGTCTGATGCCTTGTCCCATTCCCCTGCTCAGGACGGAGCAATGGGCCTGCACAGCCGAGGGAAGCAGCGAATCCCAGCAGAACCTCACCTGGTTTGAGTTCCTGTCTGAGTAAGTGACCCGTTGGCACGGGTGCCCCATGTCCCCATCCTAGCTCCCGTGTCCCAGCTCTCCATCCACCCAGGCATCCCAGCCAGCTGCCTCAGGCGGGATCAGGGCCCCATTGTGTTGAGTGCTGCACAGATGCAGCCCTGCCCCAAGGAGCTTACTGTCCAAATAGGCAGCAGGGTTACTCTCCTCCTCTTGTAGACAGGTGTTGCGTCACAGAGGGGAAGTGACTTTCCCAAGGACATGCAGGAAGTCAGTGGCTAAGCTGGGACTTGAACCCAGGTCCCTGGAGAGCTCAGCACCTTCACCACAAGGCTGCAGATGTGGGAGGCAACTCGCACAGAACCTGATGCTCATGAGATTTGGGAAACTCAATGTTGCGGGGGGGCCCTTGGGGTGAGTTCCATTGGGTGTCTCTCCTGGGGGCATTGTGAGTGGGGTACATGCCTGTCCCAGGGCTTCCATGGCACTTCTCGCCCCCACTTGCCTTCCCTTTGGATGAGACTGGTTTCCTGGCTTGTTTCAGGGCTGAGGACAACGGGAAGAATGACAAGACTGAGAGAGGCACCAAGGTGAAGCGCCGGCTGAGTTGCCTGCGGAACCGCGTCACCGGGTACCGGCAGAAGGATAAGGTGAGGGAGAAAAGTGGAACCCATAAGGGGCTCACAGCACTGTCACCAGAGAGGATGTAAGCTCCCCAGGGTCTAGGGCAGGGTCTAGTGGGGCTGCTTTGGGACAGACTTGGTCTCCTCAATGGTGAGCATGACAGCAGCCCAGCCCCTAATATCACCTGCTCCGAGCGTTGCTCCCTACGCCCCGCCCAGGGCCAGATTTGCTCAGGACTTGTCCTGGCTGCTCTAGCATGGGCTGCCCAATATGCGGGGAGTTCCAATCAGGGAGGACATTTCCTCCAGGTGGCAGCACGGCCTCCCGTGTGGGGAAAGGGTGAGGAGAGGGCTGGCAGGGCTGGCTGCTGGACTGCCCTGGAGAAGCTGTCGTCTTTCCAGTGCATGGACCCTGCCCGGGGCACATCCCTCCCCAGGCAACAACCCCCGGGCAGGGAGTCGGTGTGAGTTTATATTCTAGGGTGTGGTGCAGATGTTTTGCTGCACGCAGATTGCATCCTGCCCTCAGTCACATGTGCACCCACCCTAGTGGGGCTGCAGAGACTCTGGGGCTGGCTCAGTCCTTGGGGAACACATGCGGGCCGGGTACTAACCACATAATTGCACTAGCGCTAATGGGCCCAACGTCTCTGCTGAGGGGTCAGCTCTATGTGTGTGTGTGCACCCATAGTGAACTCCTGCTACTCTGTGCCATGACACTGCTTTCCCCCTTCTAGGGTAAGAACAAAGACCAACAGAAAGAGAGAGAAAAGAGCCAAAGGTGGAAAAGGGTCAATGGGCACCAGCTGGCGCCAGGAACTTTCTCCAGCTGCACCAGCTGTTCACTGTGCACCAAACCTCTGACGAATAAAAATGGCCTGCAGTGCCTGAGTGAGTATGGCTGATAACATGGCCTGGCTGTACTTACCCCCCCCCCCCCCGCTTTCTGGCCTGGCTTGGCCTAGTTGTGCTTCCGGCCTGGCCTGGCTGTACCCGCTCCCCCATCTGCCGTGCCTGGCCTGGCTGTGCCCCTGATTCCTGCCTGGCCTGGCTGTAACTGCTCCTCCCTCTGTGCCTGGCCTGGCTTGGCTGTGCCGCCGATTCCTGCCTGGCCTGGCTGTACCTGCTCCCACTCCGTGCCTGGCTTGACTGTGCCCCCAATTCCTGCCTGGACTGGCTGTACCCAGGAAGCCTGGCCTAGCCTCTTTGTTCCCAGATTCCCACAGGGCATGGCACCTTGTTCATTCTCATTGGTCTTACCTGCCCAGGCATCTCCTGTCTCTTTCCCAAAGGAGGGTTCAGGGTCAATTCATTCCTTTAAATTTTATATTAACAAAAAGGGAAGGTCAGGAAATGCTCTGTCCTTTCTGAGTAGCCCTGAGAGCATTTTTGGGCCTGGCTGGGGCTAGCCCCACTGGGCTGCCTGGGCCCAGTCTTTCCTTCCCAGAGACACAGATCTTTCAGCTCAGCATGTGATGTGGGAACAGACATGGGGAGTCAAAAAACCATCCGGGGCTTAGTTAACCAAAGCCAAAGTGAAATGCTGTCACCCCCAGAATCCTCTGACACACACTGGGGCTTGGCCCTCCCCTGTGGGGTTGCCTGGAGAGCGCTAACCCTGTACAGAGGCAGGACAAGCTCAGTGCATCTAAAGAGAGGGAAAAACATCCCTAGGCTGAGGGGGGGGAGGGCTCTCCTCTGTGGAATGTGCTGGACAGACGTAAGACTTTATCCTACTGCATGGTCTCACCTCTGGGCCTCGGCCCCCTGCTTCCTGTGCTTGGTGAGCGGGTGAAGCTGCTCAAGGCACTGCAGAACATTGACCTTCCAGAGGGAAGCAGCAGGAGTTTGGAAATGGCAGGTTCTCTCTCTGCATCCCATGCCCCTTGGCAAAGCTCGCGCCCAAGCAAGGGATCTTCAGAGGTGCTCAAGGTCAGTAACACCCTTCGAGGGGAAGGAAAGGACTGGCCACCCCATGCGCTCTCCATGGGAAGGATCTTTTCCTTAGTGGCGCCTCGGGCTGGCACTGAGGTGTAACCAGGGCTTTTACAGACACAGGCGGACCCGCTCGTATAGGGCCTCTAGCCGGGTTTGTAACACCGGCTCTGATAGTTTTGTATTGTGGTAATGCCTAGAGGCCTGGCCCTGATTCGCTGGGTGGTGCACCAACACGTAACAGTCAGGTGGCCCCTGCCTCAGAGAACTGACGGGCTAAAGGTAAGACAGAGGAATACAGGCAGAGACAAGGAGCCCAAGGAAAGAGTGAGATGCTGCTGGTCAGCCTGAGAAGCTGCAATTGGAGTTCCCCAGCTGCCTGGCTGTCATGTGTGTCATAGGTGTCACAGCAGAGGAAATGTCAAGGAGGGGTTTGGAGGGGGACCAGGAGATGGCTTAGCAGATGTTTATAGGGAATTCCTCCCATGCATGAGGGGTGACATGGTTACAGTGAGGCCTTGGAGTACTGGATGTTGGCTTTCCAATGAGCTACATTAGCCGTGACTTAGTGTATAGTGCTCTGTGCTGCCAGGCAGGAGACCCTGCTTTGATACTCAGGTCAAGCCTCCTTCAGGAGCTCAGACCCATGCCACTGCTGGCCAGGTTTCTTTGCACTGCCTTTGGGATCCTGGGTTCATTTCCCCAAGCTCGCATGCCTTAGGGGTTCGGACTCTGGTCTGCTGTGTAGGAGAGTGCCTGGATCGTCTGAATGTGTACATGGTTCAGCGTGTTGCAGTCTAGAGCAAGTGCCTGGGGCTGGGTGTGAGCTGGAGCTGCACAAAGCTTGGATCTGAGCTGTGCTGTAGGACATCTGTGATCCTGTGTCTCCCGTGAACATGAAGGCACCAGACCCTGACAGGAGGGAAAAGCTCCGAATCTCACCGGGACTGTGTGAGCGTCTCCTTTGGCTTTCCTGGGTGCCCAGGGGCGTTGTGCTGTGCTGGTTAATATAGTGTGTTGGGCTGGGGCAGCCAGAGTTTGTTCTCACATGGTGTTCCCCTCAGGCTACCTTGACGGGAGCTATATGACAGCTGCTGCGATTAGATGCCCTTCTCCACCCAGACCACGAGTGAGCCCAGCATGCTGCAGCCTGTGGAGAGAGTGGCATTCAGATCGGGCTGGACAGCATGCTGGGGCTTGGAATCTCTGTAGGCTGCACCTGTGGGTCAGTGATGATGGCTGACACCATTGGCTCCATTTATTCCAATTACGGCTGGCCCTGGGGCTCCTGTGAGGTGGCCCTTGGATAGGCAGCGTTTTGGTCCCTCCCCGGCAGCAGCACAGCCAGAGTGACCTCCTGCTGCTTTAGCAGTGACACTGATGCCTGTCAGGTGGCAGTCCTGGAGCAATAGACCATTTTCACCCTCTCACCCGCCCCAAACATTGGCTGTTCCTATCCTTTTTGCTCAGTAATAGCAGTGAGGAGCCCACACCTGTGATCCCAGACCTGTTGGCTGCTGGTCTTAGCACAGCAGGTGCTGCTGTTTATTGCTGTGTTGACAGCATTTTAACAGCAGAGCCACCACATGGCAGAAGAGAAAACAAGTTTAGTGACCGAGATGAGCAAGCGAGTTACAGGGGAGGCCAGAGAGAGAGGATGGAGGGCTGGGTAAGAGGCCCCAGGACTTTCCAGTTTCCCGTGAGCACAGATGGTCTGTTAGCTACTCTGAGTGGACTGTGGCCGGGATTGCCAGTGAGAATCCGAGCTCTGCCCCTTTAAGTAAGAAGCAATAGCAGGACCTGTGCTCCTAGTTCAGAAAGGCAGAGAGGAGTCAGTTTGTTGCTGGTAACATAAATGCATGCTGTGAACGAGGAAATCATCCTAAATAGCTCCACACAAAACACAGTTGCCTCCCTCTCTCCATGAGATCCCACCAGCCATGCCTGGAATCAGGGGCACCCTAAGGTATAAAGTCCCTTAATGAGGGAGGGGAGGCAGGCAGCTGGGTGCCAGCTTAGAACCATGTGGGGTCCAGAGCATGACTAAAGAACATTTTCTGGAGCCCCTGTTTCAGGACAGTGGGTGATTCACGGTCTAAGCCCTGGTGGAAAATCCACATCCCTGCGTGACGTGGTTATACCAGCCAAACCCCCAGCGTAGACAGTGCTATGTGGACAGAAGGGCTTCTCCTGTCAGTATAGCTACTGCCTCTCAGGGTGGTGGAGTACCTACGCCGATGGGAGATGCTCTCCCATTGGCATAGTTGGTGTCTTCTCTAAGCTGCACAGCTGCACTCCTACACTTACAGACAAGCCCTTAGAAGTGAGATGCCAGCAGGACTGACTAGGATTCAAACTAAGCGGGTCCTCTGCAGCAATTGCGACCCCATCACTGGAGTCTAGACGGAGACAGCCCCCATTCTCAAGCATGGAAAAGCCGGTGTGTCTAAATTAATCCTTTCTCATAAACATGCTCTCAATGTTTATGTAACAGGAGTTAGATGAATCCCAGGAAGCCACTGCCAGGAGCAGAGCTCTCCAACTCGGCTGTGCCATGGAAGGGAGCCAAGGGTTTGCCACTGAATGTGTTACAGCAGGATTGACTATATTAGGTTTGACCATTGGGGGGTTTTCTGCACCTGATGAGTGACGGATTACATGTTGAAGGCTATGTGAGGCAGTGTGCAGCCCCCAGTCCTGTGGGCATACGAAAGAGGGTCTGTAGAGATCTACCTGCCAGGGACATGCTGAAATCTATAATTGCAGCCAAAGCGCTTTGCAGATTTCAGGGAAGCTCTTCTCCCCTTCGAGATTCGAAGTACTAGTGTGTTATTAAATCCCCATGAATCATAAAGGCTGGGGGACTGGCTGGCTCAGGTAACAGCAATGGCATATAAGGCCTTTAACCTTGATATCACTATTGCCCATCTGTCCCAGTTTGACCCCTTGCTGGCTCTCAGTGGAGAGACTCAATGCGCCTTGGAGAATGAGCTCCTGTTTAGACCCCAGTGCTGGGCTGAGGAATATTGGTGCGAGAGGCTTGAATTTCTCTGACCCATGTTATACCTGTTCTGTGTACATCAATCTCCGGAGTTGTTGGGCCAGCATCTTTCACTAGTGGTGAATTAATTGCTGAAGAAGAAAACAGGCTCAGGCGTCTCTTCTTTGTCCCATGCTCGGATTCTAACATGTTAAAGTGACCCCCTCACCTTGCCAGTTGTGTTTAGTACATTGATGTCTGCATTTTTCCCCTGGGCTCCCCAGAGCAGCGCCAGTAAGCTAATGTAGGCATGCAGTGCTTGGACTGGAAAAGAGCTGAATTCTGTGAATTCCAACAAGAAACTTCTGCTACTAGCCCTGACAGCGGCCAGAGGAATCTGAAAGCTAGCAGTAAACTTGAAACTTGACATTTCTAGAAAGAGACACAGCTGCCTAAAAACTTCTATTTAGGGAAAAGAGAGAGAGGAGATTTGGCTCCTGTGGCATGGTGACACTGAAAAATGTGCTGGAAATCCCATTTGGAATGGGAAATTACTGACAAGAGTCTAAATAAAACAACCAGCAGAACCAGAGAGACCACGAAAGGCCACCACGGTGATACTGTGCTAACATTGCTGTAGGCCAAAACAAGGTGAGACTTCAAGCGATCTGTTGAATTTGTTGCCACATATCTGCATCCTAGTGGATGCTCATTGCAACCCTAGGAGTTTAGAGAAAGGGGACAGGATGGCTCTTTGCAGTCAGATGGCTCTGTTCAGTGCTTCTAGTGCGTCTCCTTTTTGCTTTTCATCTTCTTTTCCTTTCACTTCAGTGTTGCTTTTTTACTTGCCCCTCTGTGGAACAGTTCCAGGATCCTATTCTCTCAGTTGCCTGACACAGCTCCAGGATCTTATCTGCTCTGCCTGGGGAGTGGATAAGCAGGCCTGGTACTGATGGAGCTTCTCTTGATTACATGTCTGGGCTTTTCCCTATCTCCTATTTGTTCAGTGCCAATAACAAGTGTTTTTTTCATGTAGATTATTAAATGGCATTGGAAGGATAATGCTGTTTTCTTTGTCACTATCCAACCCTCATTTGGGTTTGAAGAGACAGTATTTGAACTGGTTGCTGTGCACCTTCTATACTGACGTTGTTCAGATGCTCACAGGCCATATACCCCCAGCATAAGATGTTCTTCTTGTGCCAGTTTTGAAAAATTATAGTGACACGCAGGGCTGGATTTAGGGGCAGGCGACAGTGGGGGTTAGGGGGAGGCACGCTGGGCTTGGGGGGCTGTTTTTGTTGTTAGTGACAAAATAGAAAATAGAATGTTTGAAGTAAAATGTTTCAGGTATTCCATACGTGGATTCATTTTTCACTATCCTCCTAGAATGTTCTGGACCTTTGCGTGCAAATTTATTGTCTTATATGACAGGGATAAATCATGCATGCAAATCATTCATCAAAGTCATGAATTGGGCTACAAATACAATAAAAAATAAGGTTTTCAAAAGTTTAACAAGTGAAGGGGGGCACTGAAGACGCTCCTTGCCTGGGGCGCCATTTGGTCTAGGGCCAGCCTTGCTGACACAGTCTGGGCTGCATTGCACTTGCGTATGCATCTCATCTCAGTGAAGCACAAACACAGTCTGTCTTAGGATGATTCTGTCACCAGATGGCAGCCTTCTGTTTACCCCCAAATGGCATCCTCATTATTATTTATCATTTGTATTCCTATGGAGCCTAGGAGCCCCAGTAAAGGGCTAGGCACTGTACAAAGACAGAGCAAAAAGATGGTTTCTGTTGCAAAGAGCTTATAATGGAAGTATAAGAGCCAACAGATGGAGACAGGGACATGGGAATACAAGGAAACAGAGACCGTATAAGCCAGCAAGATAGGTAGTGGTCTCAGCACACCAGCGGTCTAAACATGCCCCAAGTGTGGAGGGCAGCCTGTGTGTTTGAAAATTTAATTAGTCAGAGATGGAGGCTGGCATCCTGGGCCGATCAGAGGTGGGGGTTCAACATTTGAATAGTGAATGAGAGAGGATAGGCAGGGTGGTGCTAAGTCATGAAGGGCCTTGGAAGTCAAGATAAGCAGTTTGTTTGATGCGACAGAGAAAGAGAGCAGTGGAGGAATTCAGAGAGGGATCAGAGTAGCAGCCGTGTTAGTCTGTATTCGCAAAAAGAAAAGGAGTACTTGTGGCACTTCAGAGATTAACCAATTTATTTGAGCATCCGATGAAGTGAGCTGTAGCTCACGAAAGCTTATGCTCAAATAAATTGGTTAATCTCTAAGGTGTCACAAGTACTCCTTTTCTTTTTAAAGAGAGGGATGTTATGGTCAAGGTAGGGCTAGGAAACTGATCTTTACAGCAGTGTTTTGAATGGATATGAGTAGGGCAGGATTGCATTTGTTAAGGTCAATGAAAAGGTTGCATCTCATCATTAGGCCAAAAGCAGTTATTTTCAATCCTTGTCATGTCTGGGTCCCCTCCTGGAATCTGGTCTGTCATGACTGAACTGTGTATTATGAAAATAACTAGGAGAGTTCATCGTTTCAGTTTGACAAAGCTGATGGCAAAAGGAATGTAAGTGTCTCAGGTCTTTTAGGGCTGTGTTTAATCATTGACATTCAGAACTTTGCGTCCAATCAGTTCACAATCCAAGAAGGGAAGAAAATATTTTAATAATGATGAGACTGTAGGTGAATTATGCTTTGTTCACTGTAGGATGGCCTATGAGCACAGACAATGATTGAACAAAATACTGCAGTGTCTCATCCACTTGTATATGCAGCTTTGGAACCCTTTCACAAGAAACAAATGGACTTTATAGTTAAGGACAGTATTTTCATTCTCAGTTGTGCTTCTACACATCTTTGCTAATGCACCTCAGTACCCCCGAGGCACCCGACCCTCCTCATCATTGCAGTCAATCCTGCACAGCTTTGCTGACACAGCCAAATCCTGTCATGCAAGCGGCACCCTAGTTTTGCAGTGCTGGGCTTCTCCTGAGCAGACCTGGACAGTTCCAGATTTTAGTGTGTTGATTCTATGATAACTAGGCTGAAACCCCAAACTTATTTTTCTTTTAGTACATAAGCTTGTGATTTTTTTTCCTAAGGGTATTTTAGTAGCCAGGCATTGGAATCAAAGGATTAGCTTGCTTGTCAGAATCCTTATTAATAATACAAAAATAAAAATAGATCGTTTTTATTTCCAGCAGAGTGAACATGTTTGTTCATATAATATAGCATACAAGCTCTGCATCAAATGCTGAAACTAAACTTCCTTTACTGTATAATGTCTCTCTCTATGGCAATAGTTGCTTTGGAAATACATATTAATATTAATGCCTTCTACTCTGCTGGCTGCATGGGGCACACTGTAAGTCGCAGCTGAATTTTGCTTGAGAAAACTTCGCTGTTGCTGCAGGATGCCCTTCCCCTGGCTGCACTTGTCTTAGCAAACAAAGATTTAAAATACCACTTTGGCGCTGTCTTTATTGAATGGAAAATTGCATCATAATTTTAATATGATTAATACCACATTTAATGTAAAGCCCTAAATGATCTTTACACAAACATATGAACTACCTTGCTAAAGCTGTCAGTCGAGGTACTATTCACCATTAATTAAAAGCCAAGCTATTTTTTTCTAGTCACAGACTTTTGCTGATGAAAGGCAGGGCTTCTGGAAAGCCCCGTTGGTAAAGGTTCTGTTTATCGAAAAGCTCCTACTGGTTACGTAGCTCTTTGAGAGGAAGAAAGTTTGTCATCCATTCCTAGGATTAGGTTCAAATAAGTTATTGGCCCTGTTTATAAAATGCCAAATGTTCATAAAAAAATGCTTTTGTTTCAAGTATTTGAAGAGGGAACTGACTTGCTGTCTGAGCGTGCAAAGAGATGGTGACCAGTGGCTGGTGGAAATGGGCAGGGAACCATAGATGGGGTAAATAGCGTCTCGTGAATTCCTCTCCTTTGTATGGGGGATTCTTTGAGAGTCTGGATGGGCCCTCATTACCTGTTGCTCTAAACCTGCACCCTCTTGGAGAAAAGGTGTTGATGGGGTTCAGAGAAGCCCCAGAGGGATCAGTTCTCCATGAGATTGAGGTTATTTTCCCTACAGATCCTGGCTTCCAACAGGCTTTGGAGGCCAACCTCCTCAGTTCCTGAAGGGACCACTCGAAAGAAATGCTGAGATGACCCTCACAGAATGACCAGGACCCCTGACCCTTCTGTCTTGTATCTTATTGATAAGTAGGTTTAATGAACACACAGCTAGGGTGGCCCTACACAGCACATGAAAGCTAGTGTACTGGAAAACAACAGTGCAAAGACCTTGCTGATTGGGAACCTTGGTCTGAGCACACAGCTTGAATACTCCTCTCAGCGCTGGCCCTGAATCTTGCTACACAGTTGGGCCCATTGCTCTCGGCTCTACCTCTCCACAGGGTTTGCAAGCTGCTATAATGAGCCCCTTTATTACAGATCTAGCTCAGTTAGGGGTCCCAGCGCTCCAGCTCCAGCCCAAACCTGAATGTCTAGAATGCTCCTCCCCCAGTCACAGACCCCCTTCCTCCCCAGTCACCCCCCCGCTCCTCCCCTGTCACAGACCCCCCCACTCCTCCCCAGTCACAGACCCCCCCACTCCTCCCCAGTCACAGACCCCCTTCCTCCCCAGTCACCCCCCCGCTCCTCCTCCGTCACAGACCCCCCCACTCCTCCCCAGTCACAGACCCCCTTCCTCCCCAGTCACCCCCCCCGCTCCTCCCCCATCACCCTCCCTGCTCTCCCCCAGTCACAGACCCCCCCACTCCTCCCCAGTCACAGACCCGCTTCCTCCCCGTCACCCCCCCCGCTCCTCCCCCGTCACCCTCCCTGCTCTCCCCCAGTCACAGACCCCCTTCCTCCCCAGTCACCCCCCCCGCTCCTCCCCCGTCACCCTCCCTGCTCTCCCCCAGTCACAGACCCCCCCCTCCTCCCCAGTCACAGACCCGCTTCCTCCCCAGTCACAGACCCGCTTCCTCCCCGTCACCCCCCCCGCTCCTCCCCCGTCACCCTCCCTGCTCTCCCCAGTCACAGACCCCCTTCCTCCCCAGTCACCCCCCCGCTCCTCCCCCGTCACCCTCCCTGCTCTCCCCGTCACAGACCCCCCCACTCCTCCCCAGTCACAGACCCCCTTCCTCCCTGTCACCCCCCTGCTCTCCCCCCAGTCACAGACCCCCCCCTCCCCGTCACCCCCCCTGCTCTCCCCCGTCACAGACCCCCCCACTCCTCCCCAGTCACAGACCCCCCCGCTCCTCCCCCGTCACAAACTCCCCCACTCCTCCCCCGTCACAGACCCCCTTCCTCCCCAGTCACAGACCCCCTTCCTCCCCACAGACCCCCTTCCTCCCCAGTCACCCCCCCGCTCCTCCCCCGTCACAGACCCCCCCACTCCTCCCCAGTCACAGACCCCCTTCCTCCCCAGTCACCCCCCCGCTCCTCCCCCGTCACAGACCCCCCCACTCCTCCCCAGTCACAGACCCCCTTCCTCCCCGTCACCCCCCTGCTCTCCCCCCAGTCACAGACCCCCCCCTGCTCTCCCCAGTCACAGACCCCCCCGCTCCTCCCCAGTCACAGACCCCCTTCCTCCCCCGTCACCCTCCCTGCTCTCCCCCAGTCACAGACCCCCCTGCTCCTCCCCCCAGGCACCCCCCTGCTCTCCCCCAATCACAGATCCCACCCCCCGTGGGTGGGGGTGGAAGAGAAAGAAGCACAGCCCTCTTTGGCGCATGCGCCGTGCCGCTCCTCTACCTGCCGCGCTCTACTTCCGGGTCATTGGGGCATTTCCTGTTGCCGGGCGGCGGCTCCCCCCGGATCCTCGGTAGGTGACGGGGGGTGTCAGCGCCCCGGGCCTCGCGCTCCCCGGCCGCCGCCTCCGGGGCCCGGCCCGGCCCGGCCCGGCCCGCCGCGCGGTGGGCGTGTCCCGGGGCCCGAGCCCCCGGGGAAGGGACCAGCCTGGCCCTGCGGGCCGCGCTGCCGCGGGCGGCGGGAGCGGGGCGGCCCGACCCGACCCGGCCCGAGGGCAGCGCCCCGGGGCTCGGGCTCCCGCTGGGCCGGCCGCGGGCGGGGTCAGGCGGTGGGAAATTCCCGTCGGGGCAGCGGGAGCCCGGGGCCCCCGACAGCTTCTTGCCGCGACGCCCCTTCCGGGCGCGGGCGGTGGGCGGCCGGGGACGGGTCACTTGGCGCTTCCCTGGGGCCCCGGCACTGGCCGCTGGCGGCAGCCGGGAGGCCGGGCTGCATCGGCCTTTGGGCTGACCCCGCCGGGCCCTCTCACCAGTCCTCCGCGCGTTTGGTTTCAAGCGGCGGGGCTCGCCTTCCCTGACACCAAGGAAGAAAGCAGAAAGTTAGGCTCCCTCGCCCCCTTATTGAGGCTTGAGGTGTGTGCTAGAAAATCCTGGGGGTTAGGGGTGGAAAAGCCCCAGCAGGGGGTCTTGCAGCTCCTGCTTGTGCAGGATTGTTCCCTATGCGGCAGGCACTTCCTCATGGTGGAGACACCCTTGTGCTGCCCATCGGTGTCAATGAAAGGGTTTTCTTGTAGTCTTGCCTATTCTGTATTTTAATAGTATGAAATAAATAGAATATTCTGAAAAAAATAAGTAGAGTTAGTATCTTGTTTTGCTGTCAGATACATGGGATTAGTTGTACAATTTTTATTCTGTATTTAGTTTTCACAGGAAAATTTTATACTGCAAAACAAAACACAAAAAGCTGCAGTATCACAGACTGTGTATCTGTGTCAAGCCTCCTTAGTTACTAAGCAGAATTAGTAGTGTACTGTCTAGCTAAGTGTTTTATATTGTATGCCTGTCACCATAATATCTGGGCTTCTTCCACGTAAAATCAGCAGCAAAAGTGAAGTCACTAATGGACTTCCTGGAGTCTTTGGCACATCTCCCTTATTGAGATAAAAACTCTGCTTGAGTATTTTTTGTTTGTTTGGTACTTACAGCTGCAAAGCAAAAATACATATATGAAATATTTCAGGTTTCAGAGTAACAGCCGTGTTAGTCTGTATTCGCAAAAAGAAAAGGAGTACTTGTGGCACCTTAGAGACTAACCAATTTATTTGAGCATGAGCTTTCATGAGCTACAGCTCACTTCATCGGATGCATGCCGTGGAAACTGCAGCAGACTTTATATACACACAGAGAATATGAAACAATACCTCCTCCCACCCCACTGTCCTGCTGGTAATAGCTTATCGAAAGTGATCATCAAGTTGGGCCATTTCCAGCACAAATCCAGGTTTTCTCGCCCTCCACCCCCCCACACAAATTCACTCTCCTGCTGGTAATAGCCCATCCAAAGTGACAACTCTCTACACAATGTGCATGATAATCAAGTTGGGCCATTTCCTGCACAAACCCAGGTTCTCTCACCCCCCTCCCAAAAACCACACACACAAACTCACTATCCTGCTGGTAATAGCTCATCCAAAGTGACCACTCTCCCTACAATGTGCATGATAATCAAGGTGGGCCATTTCCAGCACAAATCCAGGTTTTCTCACCCCTCCACCCCCATACACACACAAACTCACTCTCCTACTGGTAATAGCTCATCCAAACTGACCACTCTCAAAGTTTAAATCCAAGTTAAACCAGAACATCTGGGGGGTGGGGGGGCGGTAGGAAAAAACAAGGGGAAATAGGCTACCTTGCATAATGACTTAGCCACTCCCAGTCTCTGTTTAAGCCTAAGTTAATAGTATCCAATTTGCAAATGAATTCCAATTCAGCAGTTTCTCGCTGGAGTCTGGATTTGAAGTTTTTTTGTTTTAAGATAGCGACCTTCATGTCTGTGATTGCGTGACCAGAGAGATTGAAGTGTTCTCCGATTGGTTTATGAATGTTATAATTCTTGACATCTGATTTGTGTCCATTTATTCTTTTACGTAGAGACTGTCCAGTTTGACCAATGTACATGGCAGAGGGGCATTGCTGGCACATGATGGCATATATCACATTGGTGGATGTGCAGGTGAATGAGCCTCTGATAGTGTGGCTGCTGTTATTAGGCCCTGTGATGGTGTCCCCTGAATAGATATGTGGGCACAGTTGGCAACGGGCTTTGTTGCAAGGATAAGTTCCTGGGTTAGTGGTTCTGTTGTGTGGTATGTGGTTGTTGGTGAGTATTTGCTTCAGGTTGCGGGGCTGTCTGTAGGCAAGGACTGGCCTGTCTCCCAAGATTTGTGAGAGTGTTGGGTCATCCTTTAGGATAGGTTGTAGATCCTTAATAATGCGTTGGAGGGGTTTTAGTTGGGGGCTGAAGGTGACGGCTAGTGGCGTTCTGTTATTTTCTTTGTTAGGCCTGTCCTGTAGTAGGTAACTTCTGGGAACTCTTCTGGCTCTATCAATCTGTTTCTTTACTTCCGCAGGTGGGTATTGTAGTTGTAAGAAAGCTTGACAGAGATCTTGTAGGTGTTTGTCTCTGTCTGAGGGGTTGGAGCAAATGCGGTTGTATCGCAGAGCTTAGCTGTAGACGATGGATCGTGTGGTGTGGTCAGGGTGAAAGCTGGAGGCATGTAGGTACGAATAGCGGTCAGTAGGTTTCCGGTATAGGGTGGTGTTTATGTGACCATTGTTTATTAGCACTGTAGTGTCCAGGAAGTGGATCTCTTGTGTGGACTGGACCAGGCTGAGGTTGATGGTGGGATGGAAATTGTTGAAATCATGGTGGAATTCCTCAAGGGCTTCTTTTCCATGGGTCCAGATGATGAAGATGTCATCAATATAGCGCGAGTAGGGGCGTTAGGGGACGAGAGCTGAAGAAGCGTTGTTCTAAATCAGCCATAAAAATGTTGGCATACTGTGGGGCCATGCGGGTACCCATAGCAGTGCCGCTGATCTGAAGGTATACATTGTCCCCAAATGTACAATAGTTATGGGTAAGGACAAAGTCACAAAGTTCAGCCACCAAATTAGCCGTGACATTATCGGGGATAGTGTTCTTGATGGCTTGTACCAGCACTCCCAGCTACCTTCGAGACACCACTGACTTCCTGAGGAAACTTCAATCCATCGGTGATCTTCCTGATAACACCATCCTGGCCACTATGGATGTAGAAGCCCTCTACACCAACATTCCACACAAAGATGGACTACAAGCCGTAATTAGCTCCCTATAATGTGCATGATAATCAAGGTGGGCCATTTCCAGCACAAATCCAGGTTTTCTCACCCCTCCACCCCCATACACACACAAACTCACTCTCCTACTGGTAATAGCTCATCCAAACTGACCACTCTCAAAGTTTAAATCCAAGTTAAACCAGAACATCTGGGGGGGGGGTAGGAAAAAACAAGGGGAAATAGGCTACCTTGCATAATGACTTAGCCACTCCCAGTCTCTATTTAAGCCTAAAATAATAGTATCCAATTTGCAAATGAATTCCAATTCAGCAGTTTCTCGCTGGAGTCTGGATTTGAAGTTTTTTTGTTTTAAGATAGCGACCTTCATGTCTGTGATTGCGTGACCAGAGAGATTGAAGTGTTCTCCGACTGGTTTATGAATGTTATAATTCTTGACATCTGATTTGTGTCCATTTATTCTTTTACGTAGAGACTGTCCAGTTTGACCAATGTACATGGCAGAGGGGCATTGCTGGCACATGATAGAGAGTTGTCACTTTGGATGGGCTGTCACCAGCAGGAGAGTGAATTTGTGTGGGGGGGTGGAGGGTGAGAAAACCTGGATTTGTGCTGGAAATGGCCCAACTTGATGATCACTTTCGATAAGCTATTACCAGCAGGACAGTGGGGTGGGAGGAGGTATTGTTTCATATTCTCTGTGTGTATATAAAGTCTGCTGCAGTTTCCACGGTATGCATCCGATGAAGTGAGCTGTAGCTCACGAAAGCTCATGCTCAAATAAATTGGTTAGTCTCTAAGGTGCCACAAGTACTCCTTTTCTATATATGAAATATGGCTCTCAAACAGGAGCTATAAGACATGATGTGCTGCACTTCCACTTAATGTTTACCTATCAGATGTTTTCAGTATATTTTGTAATTATGTCACAGTTGCTAATTCACACTCCCTTTGCTGTAACCCCATAATGCTCTTGATAGCGTGTTTAGACACATTTTCAGCATTTGCAATTGAAAAGTCTGAGAAACTTGAAATGGAACAAATCTTTATTTTCGGTTAAAATGCTCATTTTGTATTGCAGCTGTTCAAAAAGAAATGAAGTGCCTGATCTGAATCAATTTTGTTACTGAGTTTGTGTTTTAAAAAAAATTTTTTTTGTGGTGGTGGTGGGCGTGATTTGAAAACTAGTTATCTAACATTTAGAACAGAATTTGTTAAAAACAAATAAATTGAGAAAACATCCCCTCCTTGTTTTAGGAGAGAGAATAGTCTTAGTGGGTAAGGAATGGTGTCTCTAGCCTCTGTTTGTCAGAGGGTAGAGGTGGATGGCAGGAGAGAGATCACTTGATCATTATCTGTTAGGTTCAATCCCTCTGGGGCACCTGGCATTGGCCACTGTCGGCAGACAGGATACTGGGCTGGATGGACCTTTGGTCTGACCCAGTATGGCCATTCTTATGTTCTTAATAAAGAAAATGAAATTACTCAATAAGTACAGGTTTCATGGCTTTTCAGTGTAGATTGTTCCTGCTGCTACATCAGAATGTACAGTTTTGCTTCTGCTCTACTCATTTAGGTGTTAAGAGAACAAGCAGGTGCCAGTCACTGGATCCACTAGGACAAAGTTAAATCTGTTCTGAACTGATTAGGATACATGACCTGGATTTGCTCAGTTCAGAAACTGCTGCAAGTCCAGTTGAAACTCCACCTCCCTGATGAGATTGTCACAGACAGTTCCGTTTTCTGGAACTGTGTACTACCGTAGTAACAAAATAAACTGATTGTGTATCTTCAGGTCTATTCAGCTGCCTTGGACTATGGATACATCAAAATGTTTATAATATTTCATAGATATTACATAAGAACAACTTAATTTCCATAAGCATATGGTGGTGTGTTTTTAGTGACTAAACCTGGATGCACTGGTGTTGGAAAGCACAGTTTGTGATTTAATTCTAACTGTTTGTGCTGTGAATCAAAATGGAGTTTACAGCAAATTAGTGTGTTACGGCATACTTTTAAACAAATACCTTTATAGTTAATCCTTCAGAAGCACATTCATCATGAACTACATGGCATTTCCTATAGAGTCAGACTAGAGAAATAATCATCTCGTTTTTCATACGGAGAGAAAAGGTTCCTTTTTGTTCTCTGAAGAATCCAAGCATGTCTGACAGCAGAGAAATCATTAATATCAAGGGAAAGGTATTTGGTTCACAGTTCATTTCTGTTAGGTCAGATCCATTAGGTAGTGAGTATATCCGTGGGCAAGCTCTGTACCCTTGCAAACAGTGACAGAGATTGCCAAATCTTATATTATAACTGAATTGTGCTTCAAGGATGTTTTCAATCTTTCTCTGTCTAATTTAAAAAAACAAATGCTCCAGAACCACATCGTGACTATTAGCAGTAAGGATTCAATCTAATTACAGCATACCTAGATCTTAGTCACAACTGATTTGCAAATGAGCAGTTAAGAGTGATTTTACTAGGCAATGAATTTATTGTCCAGGGGGCAGGGTCATTCCCACTCATCATGTGTGATGAGTCATAGCTCCACACTGGAGCTTAATACTAATTATTGGACATTCTCGTCTCTGCCTGTCAGTTTTGTACTAGTTGCCGTGGGAGGGAATGTATTGGCAGGTCCAATTTGGTTTGATGGTTCAGTGACTTGTCAGATACTGTGGGTCAGCATAACCTGGCAACCTCTCTTGGGCTATCTAATGTGTTGTCCAATAAAAGCACTCGTACATGTTGACTTGTAAATTGGTTACTGCCAGTAGCTGCGTACACCTTGAGTAAACATTAGCTGAATCCTAAATTGCCAATGGTGGTTCCAGAGCACTGGATTTTGATAGGTGCTGAAATAATCTCATTGTGCTAGATATCTTGTTACATTTTAGCCCGTTGGGTTTATGGTACCATCTTAAATATTCTTATGAATCTCAACAAGTCTGGGAGAGAGCTGTTTTTTGACATAGAACAGAATTTCAGACCAGCCATCCACCTCAAATGTTTTAACACTTCGTATTGTATAAACTAACTTTTGGGAAGGAGAGGGGGAGCTTTTATTTTCTACCAGAAAATAACTTTAATATCTTTGGTCATGAAAATGATCTTTTATGATGATTGTTATTGATTATTTGCTCTCGAACATTGGACTTGCCACACTGGATCAGACCCATTTTCCATCTTGTCCAGTATGCTGTTGATGAGTGGCCAAAAAATAGATTTTTCGAAGGAAGCAAGAAACTCCACATGAAGCAGATGTGGGATAATCTGCCCTCCCTGAAGGTCTCATCTTAATCTCTAATAATTAGTTTGGTTTAAATGCTGCAACATGAGGTTTTAGCTCACTCCCACTACTCTTTTTATTAGTGTTAATTGTTATAACTCTGGATATTTTTGTTAAACATATGAATGTCCATTGCCTCTTTGAATCTTGCCAAATTCTTGGACTTAGTAAAATCAGGTGGCAGAGAGTTGCACGATCTAATTATATATTGCATGAAAAACCTATTTTCTTTTGTCAGTTTTGAATTTGCCATTTTTCAATTGCAGAAGCTCCCATCTATCTTTTCTAGACAGTCCATTATTTTATTTACTTTTTATTCATCTCCTTTCTAAGGTAACAATCTCAATCTTTTCAATCTCTTTTTAAGTTTTTCTATGCTCCTGATCAGTCTTGTTGCTCTTCTCTGAACCCTCTCTAATTTTCCAATATTCTGTTCAGAAAGGTGCTCTGAAGGAATAGAGAATGCTAAAAGATCTTGTGTTTAGAGAAAAGAAATCAAATCCAAAAGTCTGCAAGAGAATGAACAAATGTATATTATTTCACCTTTAACTATAGTGGTAATTTTGCTGCTCCACTACAGTAAGAAGGGTGTCAAATAGATATAACTGAAGCATATTTTATAAAATTCGGTGGGATTATAAAAGGCTTTAACAGTTTCTTTCACTCTATTTTTTCACGCTTTTTTCACATTGGGTGGGCAGTTTCAGAAACAACACCTGCCCATAAATTCTCTTGCCAATCTTTGAGGCTTTACAATTGCATTTTTTCCTATTTTCTAGTGTGTTTTTCTCTGCCTTGCTGTGTGAAAGACTTCTACAACAAGGGAAACAAACTGACAATACAGGGAAACAGTGAAACTGTTCACACAGTACTGTCAAATACATAATCTCCCAGATTTGGTAATTTTAGGTGTTGCTTGTAACAAAGATAGGTGAACAGTTTTCAAACAGAAGTGTATTTTTCAATTGATGTCCCTTTTAAAGTTATCTTAACAAATGCCTAAGTCTGGAGAATAGGACCTGGTCTTACTAATCATTAAAGAAAAAGGAATTGTTTAACCTAATCAATAAGTACACTTAAAACATTGCATTTTAAGTGCTGCAGCGCTTACGTGAAGATGCTTCTATGCTGACAGGAGAGCTCCTCCCGTCAGCATAGTTAATCCACCTCCCCAGGAGAAGCTCTCCTCTACACTAGGGGTTAGGTCGGTATAACTATGTCACTCAGGGGTGTGGATTTTTCACACCCCTGAGCAACGTGTCTATACTGATAGAGGTCTGTAGTGTAGACCTGGCCTAAGTCAATTATAGATTTAAGATCAGAGTGATTCAAGTGTCCAATCAGTTTGATCAGTTGAATGTTCATGGTAGCTTTTTGCATTATAACTTTGACTCTAAATCTTTTATTCACTTACAATCTGAAGATTTCCCTTTTTACAACGTTTTAAATATATTTTTATTCTTTTGTGGAAATTTTATTCACGCTCACCCAAATACTTATAACTGGAATTCTAATGAAGCTTGTGGGTGCTTACAGCCAGCATTCCTAGGTGTACAGGAAGCAGAGAGGTTACTTTTACAAAAACATGACATTAGCAAACTATAAAATGCATGTTTCAGAATAGCAGCCGTATTAGTCTATATCCGAAGTGAGCTGTAGCTCACGAAAGCTTATGCTCAAATAAATTGGTTCGTCTCTAAGGTGCCACAAGTCCTCCTTTCCTTTTTATAAAACGCATATGTACTGACAACCTTATACCTGTGACCTTTTCTCAGTGGAATGCCTCAACTTCAGTTTAAACCTGTCCAGCACTGTAACAGTGGCATAATGTCCTTATTTCTTAATTTCTGTTTTTTAAATGGAATTGTATTTAGCCGGTGAAAGGTGCTAGACTGACAGCATTAGGCACGGATTCTTCACACAGCAGGTATATCACAGGCGTGATTGGCTGGGGCAGGGTTGGGGAGAAAGTTATCCAGTGTGCCCCCGTCTTGCCCCAGGGGTAAGAAGGGAGTTCAGTCTCCAGGGCCCATTCAATCAGGCACAATGTCATTAAATACTTTCAGAGTAGCAGCTGATGCAGTGAGCTGTAGCTCACGAAAGCTTATGCTCAAATAAATTTGTTAGTCTCCAAGGTGCCACAAGTCCTCCTTTTCTTTTTATTGAATATTTTGTTTCTAATTCCTGTTTTATGGTGGTTTCATTCTACAGTTTACTGGTTTGTTTCATGGGTGCGTTTGCCATTAGGCTCCTAATTATGTCCATTCAGAAATCCATAACAAATATTGAGAGCTCTTTTGGCATCTTCCTGAATCTGCTGATTTTGTTTCCCATTTTTCTTTTAGAGCTCCTTCATTTTGTGGGGTGCTTGTGCTATGTTAGTGGGTTCATCAGTTTATACCCCATGTAGAATGGCTAATACAGAATTCTTTCTTTGGTTTAAAGTTTGGATTGAAAGCACTTTTAATACTGAAATTGGATGATGCTAAATGTATCTAATTCATTTTTCACATTATTTCTAGTTTTAGTTGCCAGAATTAAGCTTTTTGCAGAGATATTTTCTATTGAAAAGTCTGTATGTGTGACATGCACTTTCAGCATTTATTCTACTCTTACACCCCTCACATGTGGAAAAAGCATGTACATATGTACCTTTTCATTTCCAGTTGTCATCCCATCTCCTAACGGGTCTGAGTCTCTGTCTGTTGGTAATTTAGTTAGAGAGACAAGGAGGGTGAAGTAATATCTTTTATTGGACCAACTTCTGTTGGTGAAATAGACAAATTTCGAGCAGCACAGAGCTCTTAGGGATATTACATTTTCCTCCTTGTCTCTCTAATAACCTGGAACCAACATGACTGCTAACATTAACTTATTTAGATATTTGGCTTGGGTAAGGGTTTATCTGTTACTTGTATTCTCTTCTCAGACATTTATTGTAATTGTGGAAAATACTGCTGTGTAAATGAGCATGTAGCTATCTTATACCAGCAGTACTTAAAACAGTCCACCCTAGGTGCTGCTGACTGGCACCATAACAGGGGTTATATTTCTGCATGGATGAATATTGCTTGAACAGTTTTCCCCCAGTGCATTAGGCACAAACAGCCTTTTCTCAAGCAGTTACAGTGCAAGTCTTCCTGTTCTAGCTGTCCTCTTAAGCATGTTTTGTGTACATTGCAAGGGCAAAAAAATCAGGTTTCCCTCAATATTTGAGTTTCTGGTGTCCTGCTTCTATTGTCTCCAGATAAGAAAAACATCTTAATTTACACAGGGCCAGGGGATCTACTGGAGAATGTGTGAGTGGTGTCATCCAGTTGGACCCCACCCCCTGGAGTTATAATTATTTTGGTGGGAAAAGGGCATTGAATTTAATCTTGGTTGGAAAGGTCTTGTGTGTTACTCGGGATGCTCTAATGACATGATGTGGAAGCAATTGCCTTATGCCGTAGAAAAGTGGTGGCATCTGAATCGTTGACACTACGTTGAGGGTCTTCTGGTTGCCTATTTCAGTTAATTTAATCAGTTCCTATTCACCATCCACATGTAAAAAGACACTGTGTACATTGTACATGAAGAATTAACTCGTCTCTGAATTTGTTTGGTATATTGCCTGAATTAGGTAACTTGATTCAGTTTGCCTTGGAATAACAGTTCAGAATCTGAAGAATGTGGTGCTTGGACAGAGGTGGAAATGAACCAGAAGAATATCTGTGAATAATGAGCTCTTTACAGAAAGCAGTGAGATCTTTTAACAAATATCATCCTTATGGGAACTAACAGAATTAATTATATCTGTTAATCGCAAGATTTTCTGACCGTTATATTTTTGTTTGGGAGTTTGTTTCTCTGCTTTGTAAATGGACATGTAATGCTCATTTTTCATTTAATTAATGTTTGTGAGAATGATTTGAAATATGAAGATTATGTATACTTTTCATTTTGGTAAGGTGGGGAATCTGAGGTGAGATTAATGAAGAAACCAGCAACCAGTTTTCTTGCTTGAAGTTTAGTTAAAAGGGGGTAGCAAAGGAATAGACTTGATTAACCAAGAAATGGTTTATACATCATGCGCATGCACGTTCATGCACCCAACAAAAAGAATAAACTTGCAATATGCAAGGTAAAAAAATGTTGTAGAAAAAGGGAACAATTAACTGCACTTTAGTCGGAGACTGAAATATTGTGATAGTCATATTGCCATTAGGAGACCATGCAAATGAAAAATATTGTTCTATGCCACTAGGTTACAATATGAATCTGCTATATCCATTCTACTGTACTAGGGTTGGAACAAGCAGCATATTTATGTGGTACTGTTCCTGCCTTAGGCTGCCATCTGGGGATGCCCCAAAGGTACTGTGGTATCAGGGGGTAGCTGTGTTAGTCTGTATCCACAAAAACAAAGAGTCTGGTGGCACCTTAAAGACTAACAGATTTAGATTCTTATCTGAAGAAGTGGTGGTTTATCCACAAAAGCTTATGCCCTAATAAATCTGTTAGTCTTTCAGGTGCCAGAGGTACTCTGGTAATGGTGTTCTTTCAGACCCAGTACATCTCTTACCTTCATTCTTACAAGTTTGAGCATTTTGGTATAAAACCAAGAGTTGAAATTGCACAATAAGTATTCCCAATGGAATACCTGGAGTCCTTTCCTGATCCTTTCAAATCTGAGAAATCAGTTATTTCTCTCTGTTGAAATGGGAGGGGTAAGAATAACTTAAATATTTTGTACATTTCAGACTGTGCAGTGAATGTCCACAAGAACTGCAAGACCTTACTGGCTGAATGCAGCAGTACCAGACCCAAGGTTGGTTTTACAACTTCTCCACCCTTATAAGATAGGATTAATATCACCTATATTCTCTATTGAATTCAGTGGAGTTACTCCGATTTACACCAGCTAAGAATCTGACCCTATATCTTCAAATCCTTGAATAGTTACTAACTGGTCCAGCTAGCATCCCTTGATGGTTTATGTATGTGTGGGGAAACTGAGGCAGGCTGATTTACCTAAAGCTATATAACAAGTCAGTGTTAGATTCACCCTCAGGAATTCCTGGCTCTCGAGCCCATTATTTGTTCCTGAAATGTTCTTGCTCTCTTTAAAAGTAAATGATACATATTCTTAATTTTTGGTACCCCTGTTTTTTAATGCCACTACATGGATAAAAGGTAACACAGCATTGTTGGTCCATGTTTGAGGAGGCTTGCATGAGAGGAGGGAGGTTGATCAGAACAGTTACATGCTAATTATAATCTGAGCACTGTAGAAATAGTGGTTTCAAGTTCTAAACTGTAAAATCTTCTTCTGAATCTTTGCAAGCCATGGCTCAGTGCCTTGACTTCTAGCCAAGCAGTTTATTTCTTTCTTACCTTTATCAAAATATGCTCATAGGATTCCATATAAGGTTAGTGTGGTCATAATCAACTATGTATTTGTAAAAAATATTTAGTCCATTCATGTGTTTTTAAAACATGGTATTTGAATATCATTTCCTCCTTCAGGTTTCAGAGTAGCAGCCGTGTTAGTCTGCAAAAAGAAAAGGAGCACTTGTGGCACCTTAGAGACTAACCAATTTATTTGAGCATAAGCTTTCGTGAGCTACAGCTCACTTCATCGGATGCATCTGATGAAGTGAGCTGTAGCTCACGAAAGCTTATGCTCAAATCAATTGGTTAGTCTCTAAGGTGCCACAATTACTCCTTTTCTGTTTCCTCCTTCACTTACCTATTGAGACTTACATTCAAATGTTGGGTTTTTTTTCCACATGCAACTGTTGACTTCAGAGACCTAAGGCAGAGCAGGGAGTAATATGGGGAAGAACAGAGAGTACAGAACAGCCCAAGCCTTGGCAGTCAAGGGATGAAGGAATCAATTTTCAGCCCAGTCCTGAGGGCAGAATTATTGTTTGTTTTCTACTTTGAACTTTCACAGCATCCTGGTTTTTTTAACATGCAAACGCTATTATGCCTATCTTCTGTGCAATAGAAATGTTCCATTTGCAGATACAACTTTCTACAAACTCTAATACATAACCAGGCTCCCACAAGTCACTCTTAGGACAAGAGAAAAGAGAGAGAAGTAGGCTGAAATAGAAACAGAAGACAAAATAAATAATGAAATGCAATGAGACCCCCATAATAATTACCTGCTACAGAAATATATTATTTATTTTTCCTGCATATTGACGTCTTGGCTCTTAACAGATTGACCTTTGGACATTGCCCTATCATACGAATGAGGACTTGTCTGTGTGAGAAAGTTGCGCTGGTGTAACTAAAGCTCTGATTTAAATTGCTTTAACTAAACCTGAACAAAGCCCTGTGCAGACACTCTACTTTTGGTTTAAATCAGTTTAAGCCCATTAGGAGTTGGTTTAAAATAAACCAAAATAAGCTACTCTTAACCTGAAATAAGTGTCCACACGGGGTTTTGTGGTTTTAATAAAGCTATTTAAATCGTACCTTTAAACTGTGCAGCTTTCTGATGTAGGCAAGGCTTAGTCTTGCTTATACTCTGCAAAGCATTCTTAGCATTTATTTCTAATTTTTAAGTCTAGATACATTGCTTTGTTTTAGAATGTGAGAAAAATTAAAACCTTTTTCTATAGAAGTTTTTGGTTTCCTAGTTTAAGTGTAAGGATCCACCTGTCATCTGTAATTCATGATACTGAAAATATGGTTCACTGTGAAATGATGCTCTCATCTTTGTAGTTAAGGACACCCTTTAAGAAATTTTTATTTTTTCTCCTATAGCAGAAGGATTTGCAACACAGACCTCCTGGATTCCCACAAAGTTCACCCCAGTGCTTTTACCCAGGTTTGTACTAAAGAATGATTTCTGTGCTCAAAGCTTGTCTGTTGAGTTTTATACTTTTTTCTTTAATATGTTTTAGAAACAATATACAGTGTATTATTGAAGTTTAGAAAAGGTCTCTCTTAATAAGATGACTTCATTTTTCCTCATTGGGAATGAGCTAGAAGTGCTTAGAAGTCTCCTGTGTGTTTTTATCCGTTTATATTTTTATTCTATTTTATACCTTCTTGCTGTGTAACTTCAAAATATCGCAGTGAAGAAAGGTCGATAAACTAGTTTCTCATTGATTGCCTATTATCTGTCTTCTGAAAAGACTAGAACTGTGAACTGGAACCTTCACTGTACATCAGATTTTCATAATTGTCTATTAAAAATTTGCCTGCAGCTGGTGCTAGCTAGCAGTCTCTGAGACAAGCAGGCATTAGTGGTCTGAAAGATATATCTTTGTCATAAATTTGGAAAAGGATTGGGGAAAAAATATTTGAAAAGAGCAGTTATTTTGAAGCATAAGCTCTGAAATAGCTTTTTGCTATTGCTTGGAAAATACATGCTTGCTTTCAAGCACCGTTATCCAATAGATAAATCATTCATTCCCCTCTCTCCCTGCCCATGGCTGTGGTGCTGAAGCTATGCTGAGGCCTTTTGGATCCTTCCAAATGGGCATTTTCACCATCACAGAATTTTCTCTCATCAAACAGTCTGTAAGATTCTGCACCTTTGCTTTGAGTTGTTTCTAGAATTTGGATACTGGTGTTTATTTTGAGGTACAGCTATTCTTTTCAATCAGTGATTACATAAAATGCTAACAGGGTGTTCCCCATTGAGTGGGTTAGACTCAGTTCTCTGTTACACTGGTGTAAGTGTATTAAAACTGTTCTGTGTTTATGCCCATGTGAGCGAGATCACAGTCCAGCCCTGTGTGCGCATAAATACAATTTTAGGTGGTAGCAATTGACAGGTGTGTGTTAAGGGGAGAAACAGACTCCTCAGGTTGTAAGATGACTGGGTTGATCAAAACAAGGGCAAAATTAGTCTCTGCCTGGATGTGTTGGTCTCTGTTCAGTTGTGTTACTCACTGAGACACATTGTAGATGGGGATGTCTGTTATCTGGAGTACCAGTGTGTGTATGTTAGGTGGTGGCTGACTTGCATGTCAAGGGTTTTTTTTAAAAAAGCTTTTACTGTGGAGACAGCACAGGGGGACTAATTGTGAGAATAAGATCGGTGGCTGTTTTTGTTGCCAAGAATGGCTTTGTCTCCTTATGGGAAGGTTTAGAGCAGGGATTGGCAACCTGTGGCACGCGTGCCAAAGACAGCATGTGAGCCGATTTTTACTGGCATGCTGCTGCCTGCCGGGTCCCAGCCGCAGGCCCCACTCAGCCCGCTGCTGAACCCAGGCCGGCAGCGGGCTGAGCGGGACCGGGGCCAGGACCCCGGCAGGCAGCAGTGTGCCATTAAAAATGCTGCCCGCCCCGGCCTGCTCTTCTCTGCCCCACCCCGCGGGGGCAAGGTGAAGAAGCTTGGTCCGCGGCTGCTGCTGCAGGGCAGGCAAGCTCCCCCCTCCCCCGCCTCTTCCCCTGGTTCCTGCCCCTCCTCTTCTCCCTCCCTGCCGCTGATCAGCCGATGGCCCTTGCGAGGGAGGGGGAGAAGCCGAGCTGCAGCGTACTTGCTGCTTCCGGGAGGTAGCGGAGAAGAGGTGGGGACGGGGCTTTCAGGAAGGGGGGTGGAATCAGGGCATTCTGGGAGCATCCCCACAATCCTAGCCCACGCTCCCAACCCTCTGCCCTGACCCCTGCACCCCCCACGACCCCAGCCCTGACTCCAGCACCCCCCACACATGCCCCCAGTCCTCTGCCCTGACTCCTGCACCCCCCATGCCCTGACTCTTGCACCCCCCCCACATTCCCACCCCCACCCTGAGCACCAAACGGGGGCTCCTACACACACACCCCCACATTCCCACCTGCACCCCTTGCACCAAGTGGGAGCTGCCCAGGTAAGCACTTCACACCCAAACCTCCTGCCCCAATGCTGAGCCCCCTCCCTCATTCTAGCTCTTGGCCAGGCCCTACACCCCAACCCCCAGCCTACTCCTTCACCCCCAGCCCTGTGCTCAGTGTTCTCTCACCCTCAGCTCAGTGCAGAGAGAGAGGAAGAGAATGGGCAAGAACCAGGGAGAAGGCAGGTACCCACTCTATGAGGGCAGGGCCGGGATCCCAGACCAGTAGCGGGCTGAGCCGCTCAGCCCACTGCCGGTCTGGGGTCCTGGCCACTGACGCCGCTCAGCCCGCTGCCGGTCTGGGTGAATGGAACCCCAGGCTGGCAGCGGGCTGAGCTGGCCAGTGGCATAAGATCAGCATTTTAATTTAATTTTAAATGAAGCTGCTTAAACATTTTGAAAACCTTGTTTACTTTACATAGACAATAGTTTAGTTATATAATATATAAACTTATAGAGAGACACCTTCTAAAAAATGTTAAAATGTATTACTGACATGTGAAACCTTAAATTAAAGTGAATAAATGAAGACTTGGCACACCACTTCTGAAAGGTTGCTGACCCCTGATTTAGAGACTAAAATAGGAAACATGAAAGAATAATGAAAATGGAAAAAGTTAATCCTAGATCTTGTCCTTGGAACATCTCTGTGGTATACAGTCTGGTCTGGTGTGATGGGTTAACAGCAATCAATGATGACTCAGAAGTGTGCAGACAGTGCTAATTGAACTCAGAAAATGACTTTTTCTTTAGTACAGACTCTGCTAGGTACATTGAAAAATGGGAATATAGTCAAAGTAGAAGAGTAAGAAGTTGAAAAGAACAGCTAATGCCATGGGCAGAACATGTCTTTACTCATAGTATACGCTGTATTAAAACAGTAAGTTACATCTGACTGGGAATTGTTTTAAGTGAAAGTAATTTCTAGAATAGGTCCTAAGATGCAAGGAAACCGCATTGGAGGCCCCAAGGTCGGTTTGGCCTTATTGGCATTTAGGGATATTTTGTGTGTGCTCTGCTTGGTTTTGGCAGTGAAAAGATAAAAGCTGTTGGATTTGCTTATAAATACATATTGAAGGACTTTTTGGAATGTGGATGGCAGTTCTGAAAGACTATATCAGCCTCTTTAGTGCTGTCGCTTTCCTTAAAGGCACTACATCAGCCACCTATCCTCTATTTGCTGTACATTTGCAGTCTGAAATTCTCAAGGAATTTGGCATATACGTGAAAATATTACACACTTGGTGAACAAATTTGTTGCTAGCCTGATGGTTCAGCGGGCTACCGAAAACCAATTTTTTGCAACCTTCCTTTACCAAATTCTAGTTCTATCTAGTGTGGCATTGGCTTAATGTCTGAAATATTGTATGTTTATGAGATGATGGGTATACTTCACTTTCAGGGGATGGTTTGTTAGCACTCTTCCTTCTCCAACTTTAATAAAAGGACCAAAGCTATTGCATCAATAGAAGAAGAAATCACTTTTAAGCCAGGAAAGTCTGAAGAGTCATTTTCTCAGTATAGTTCTGGAGCTGCTGTAGAAGACAGCAGGTTGCTGTGAATTGGACCATTCCTGGTTGGTGAAAGCAAGCAGGGAAATACTGAGCCTGTTGTTGGTTGCGGTTGTCATCATTTCCCTGCTGGAGACGGGATGCTACCTATCCTCAAGGAAGCTATGATGAGTCCTCTGCTCAAGAAGCTACCCATTGACGCTGACCTTGCTAACAATTGACCAGTATCCATCCAATCGTCCTTTTCTGGCAAAGTCACCGAGTTTGTGTCAGGAAGCTCTGGCTTCTGACTGGGCTATGGAAATCAGTCAGGTTTCAGACTTAGGAATGAGACAAATAGGTTCCATTGGTAGAGGATTTCTTCTTGTCGATGGATGATTCTTTTGGGTCTGTTAGCTGCCTTTGCTACAACTCACCACTAGGTTTTACAGATACGTCTGCACTTCCTAGCATGGGGGACAGAGTTGCTTACTCTACTCCTTTCTTCATGAAAGGGTGCTTTTGGGCGGTTTCTTTTTTTGCCCTGAGGCAGGGCACTGTAGGGGTCTGTTTTATTATTCCTTCTGTACATGGGCGGGGGTGAATAGAGGCTACATTGTTTTCAGTGTACTGATGATCCTTGGATCTGTCTCTCTTGTATGTCAGACTTGGCAGGTACAGTGGAATGAGTGATTTGGTATCTGAGAGTGGGATGTCGCTGAAGTAATGTTGGTAGGATGTGGGAACCAACCAGGAACATTAAAGAAGATGACTTTGTCCATCCAGTGGAGGGAGGGACCTGTATTAGAGGTTAGCAAGCTAAGGTTTTATAAAAGAGGGAGTCCCTGGTTGCTTAGGTAGCAGCTGAGGCCCAGGGCACTCAGTCATGTGCACCTTCCTATGTCAGATATGGACCTTGCATGGGTTATCCACACCTTAGTCTCATGTCACAGTGATGATGGGAGGCATTCTATGTGAGGCTGTACCTGGGGACTGCAAGGAAGCTGAAGTTAATGCAGAGCACTAAGGACTGCTGTTAAGCAGGGTTTCACTCAGGGGACATGTAACTTCTGTAATTTGCACTAGCTGACTTTTATCTGCCAGGTGGTGTTCAAGGTGTTGCGTTTGAATATAGTAAACAGCCTTAAGCAGTTTAGGACTTGGCTACCTAGATTGGGCTGCATCACTTCCCCACAGAGACCTCCCTACCAACATTACAAAAAGAAGGATTCTAGGTGGACTCCTCCTGAAGGTCGAGACAGCAGACTGGACTTCTACATAGAGTGCTTCCGCTGACGTGTACGGGCTGAAATTGTGGAAAAGCAGCATCACTTGCCCCACAACCTCAGCCGTGCAGAACGCAATGCCATTCCACAGCCTCAGAAACAACTCTGACATCATAATCAAAAAGGCTGACAAAGGAGGTGCTGTTGTCGTCATGAATAGGTCGGAATATGAACAAGAGGCTGCTCGGCAGCTCTCCAACACCACTTTCTACAAGCCATTACCCTCTGATCCCACTGAGAGTTACCAAAAGAAACTACACCATTTGCTCAAGAAACTCCCTGAAAAAGCACAAGATCAAATCCGCACAGACACACCCTTGGAACCCCGACCTGGGGTATTCTATCTACTACCCAAGATCCATAAACCTGGAAATCCTGGGCGCCCCATCATCTCAGGCATTGGCACCCTGACAGCAGGATTGTCTGGCTATGTAGACTCCCTCCTCAGGCCCTACGCTACCAGCACTCCCAGCTATCTTCGAGACACCACTGACTTCCTGAGGAAACTACAGTCAATCGGTGATCTTCCTGATAACACCATCCTGGCCACTATGGATGCAGAAGCCCTCTACACCAACATTCCACACAAAGATGGACTACAAGCCGTCAAGAACACTATCCCCGATAATGTCATGGCAAACCTGGTGGCTGAACTTTGTGACTTTGTCCTTACCCATAACTATTGTACATTTGGGGACAATGTATACCTTCAAATCAGTGGCACTGCTATGGGTACCCGCATGACCCCACAGTATGCCAACATTTTTATGGCTGACTTAGAACAACGCTTCCTCAGCTCTCGTCCCCTAACGCCCCTACTCTACTTGCACTATATTGATGACATCTTCATCATCTGGACCCATGGAAAAGAAGCCCTTGAGGAATTCCACCATGATTTCAACAATTTCCATCCCACCATCAACCTCAGCCTGGTCCAGTCCACACAAGAGATCCACTTCCTGGACACTACAGTGCTAATAAACGATGGTCACATAAACACCACCCTATACCGGAAACCTACTGACCACTGTTCCTACCTACATGCCTCCAGCTTTCACCCTGACCACACCACACGATCCATTGTCTACAGCCAAGCTCTATGATACAACCGCATTTGCTCCAACCCCTCAGACAGAGACAAACACCTACAAGATCTCTATCAAGCATTCCTACAACTACAATACCCACCTGCAGAAGTGAAGAAACAGATTGATAGAGCTAGAAGAGTTCCCAGAAGTCACCTACTACAGGACAGGCCTAACAAAGAAAATAACAGAACGCCACTAGCCGTCACCTTCAGCCCCCAACTAAAACCCCTCCAACGCATTATTAAGGATCTACAACCTATCCTAAAGGATGACCCAACACTCTCACAAATCTTGGGAGACAGGCCAGTCCTTGCCTACAGACAGCCCCCCAACCTGAAGCAAATACTCACCAGCAGCCACATACCACACAACAGAACCACTAACCCAGGAACCTATCCTTGCAACAAAACCCGTTGCCAACTGTGCCCACATATCTATTCAGGGGACACCATCATAGGGCCTAATAACATCAGCCACACTATCAGAGGCTCATATTCTCTTGTGTATATAAAGTCTGCTGCAGTTTCCACGGTATGCATCCGATGAAGTGAGCTGTAGCTCACGAAAGCTCATGCTCAAATAAATTGGTTAGTCTCTAAGGTGCCACAAGTACTCCTTTTCTTTTTATCAGAGGCTCGTTCACCTGCACATCCACCAATATGATATATGCCATCATGTGCCAGCAATGCCCCTCTGCCATGTACATTGGTCAAAGTGGACAGTCTCTACGTAAAAGAATAAATGGACACAAATCAGATGTCAAGAATTATTCATAAACCAGTCGGAGAACACTTCAATCTCTCTGGTCACGCAATTACAGACATGAAAGTTGCGATATTACAACAAAAAAACTTCAAAACCAGACTCCAGCGAGAGACTGTTGAATTGGAATTCATTTGCAAATTGGATACAATTAACTTAGGCTTGAATAGAGACTGGGAGTGGCTAAGTCATTATGTAAGGTAACCTATTTCCGATTGTTTTTTCCTTCCCCCCCTCCCCAGACCTTCTTGTTAAACCCTGGATTTGTGCTGGAAATGGCCCACCTTGATTATCATACACATTGTAAGGAGAGTGATCACTTTAGATAAGCTATTACCAGCAGGAGAGTGGGGTGGGGGGAGAGAAAACCTTTTGTAGTGGTAAACACCCATTTTTTCATGCTTTGTGTATATAAAAAGATCTTCTATACTTTCCACAGTATGCATCCGATGAAGTGAGCTGTAGCTCACGAAAGCTTATGCTCAAATAAATTGGTTAGTCTCTAAGGTGCCACAAGTACTCCTGTTCTTTTTGTGAATACAGACTAACACGGCTGTTACTCTGAAACTTGACTACTGTGTTTGTGATCAGGCACTCAAGCTAGCACCTCTATTCCATTTTCAGAAAATAGGGGATAGAGGCAGTGTTATGGGTAGGATGTCTGACTTTGGAACTCACTCCCTGCTTTGTTGGTCTGCTGGAGTCTAGATTTGTTAGCCTGCCAGGGTTAGTGCAAAGCCCTTGGCTGCCCCAGGCTTTTGATAAGGAATAGTTGTCACTTGATGGTCAAATAAACATGGATGTTCTGTTGTATTTTGGGAGGTGAATACTGTGAATCTGTATGGTCTTGGCTCAGTGGCTTATTTCTGAATTTTATTCTTATTTAAAGGGACACAGTCAAGTTGAAATATATTGTAGTCTGTTAACAAAGGTTAACAGCAATTTCAGAACCTATACCTGCGAGTGTTTGTGCTTTTACCATCACACTTGTTAAACTTTAAAATGATTTTCTGTCCCCGGTTGTTGTGTGAATAACCCATGCAAACTGTGGGGCTGACCGACTTCATATATGGAGCAGGGACAACACAGTCAAAGTGACTATAGACAAAATGCTTCCTATATGCAGTGTAAACAAATTGATAAAAATAATTGTTATTGTTTTTCAGTGGTAGTGATCTTAGGGACTACATATAAAAATAGCAGGTGAAAAAACTCCTTACAAAAGTGTGGTTTTTGGTATTTTTTATGTTGACAGCCCCTTTTAGTCCTGGTACACTATCTGGAGCCGTGGCTGCGTATTTGTTAAAATATATATAGTCTTTGCAATGCTAGCTTCTTTCTTTTTTTGCAATCCTTTGAGTTGATGGCCCTTTCTGAAATTTTGTTTAAACAAGATTTTTTGTAGGCTTTAAATTGATGCTATTGAATATTTACTTTAATTGGTAAGGTGAACTGTAATTAAACTGAACTTGCTCCTTTCTCCCCACACTTTCACATTACTTTCTCTATATATGTGGGCCCCTTGTTTTGACAGATGAAAATCCAATGGCTCAATACTACAAACTCAGCATATCTTTGAAACCTAGAATTATTCGAGTGAGATTCTAGTTACATAGTAAAATGATGAGATGCAAAGGCTCATAATATTAATGCATGCACAGATGACATTCTTTACTAATGAGGTATTGTGCTAGTGTGTTGAATCTGGGCAATATCACTATGAGTAGGGATCTAATTATGCTAACCTTTTTGTGTAGAAATCGTACAGAGATGGGGATTGGTTGCAGTGATATATTTTAATGCACCCTTCAGAACAGTGGTTCTGAACCAAGGGTCCTGGGGCTGGGGGGCCGTGAGCAGGTTTCAGGGGGGTCCACCAGCCATGGCGGGTATTAGACTCGCTAGGTCCCAAAGCAGAAAGCCAACGCCCTGCCACGCAAGACTGCAGCCCCGGGACCCCAAGCCCCACCACCCAGGGCCAGAGCCGAAGCCTGAGCAGCTTAGCTTCTCAGTGCCCACTGTGGCGTGGGTCCCTGGGCAGTGGTCCTGCTTGCTACCTTCCAATGCCGGTGATTGTGGCACAGCTGGGCCGTGAAGTTTTTATAGCACGTTGGGGGAGGGCCTTACAAAGCAAAAGGTTGAGAACCCTACTTCAGAAGCTTGTTCAAAGGTTCTCGCCACTCCCCCCGCCCCCAGAATAGAAACCTTACCTTCTAAAGTGCGCAGCATTAAAGACACTTAATGGAAGGTCACCACTGTCTTAAAATAAGACTTTTGAGAAGATGCAATTCACCTGGAACCTGAATTTCAAACGCACTTGAAACTCTCAGAAGGGAAACTCATTTTGGGGGCTCTCTTGAGTGATTTTTGACATGAGCTTATCAAGGCTTAGTTGCAAATTTGTTACTTAAGTGAACAGAAGATCAGTTTGCAGTTGCCATATCGCTGCTTGCAGATGTATGGGTCTCCATCAGTGACATTCAGGACTGCTGAAAATCAGATAAGAACTTCAAACACTGAGTCTCTAGACATAGAAAAATTCTTTAATTCTCGCTTTTTGTTGTGATCACAGCAATAAAATATTGTGTTCATGATAACAATAAAATGATCTTCCCACAAACTTTAATCAGGCTTTTGATACAAACCAGCTGGCTTTGTAGGCCAACATTTTGCAATAAATGGAACATTTTCTCATGAAAGGCTGGATCCTGCCGCCTCATGTACTTAGTCCACTGAAGCCCGTGGAACTCTTCCTGTGATCAAGGGTTTGTAGGATTGGGTCCTAATATTGAAATTGATTTTGTATTTCAAGACTTGTAGCCTCTTCCTCTAAAGAGGCATTCAGTAGCCATTGGCCCTCCTCGCATGGAAGTTAATAAAACAATACACAAGGGGAAATCTCTGGCATTTGTATATTCAGTGGAATAGCAAGTAGAATATGATCCATCTGCTGCTTAGTTGAACACTAATTTATGTAGCCTGGAGTAATAAAGGCTATAATTTCATTGCAGTGTTTGATAGCTTCATGATTCAAAAGACTGATTTATACATGTCACCGGAACTGCAACATAGAATTAAAGCCCCATTCTATGCACATATTAGTGATTATACTTAATAATCCCTGGTTTTTAAAAACTTTATCCATATATCAGTCCTTGGCATCATCTTGCTCCCCATTTGCTGGAATTTGTGTTGCTCCCTTCCTCCCTTGAGTTCCCTTCTTGAGCTTTCCACCTCTCCTCCTGTTTTTTTTTTGTGATCTCAGATTTTTCTTGTTTGACATGAAATGTTCTATGCCCTTGTACAATGGGGTGTGAATAATTGTGTGTAGATTATAGTGCTTTACTAAAGAAGATACTTTGCAATTTCCACACTAAATGGACCCAGCAGGGACCAATTTCCTGCACTTCAGACCTGCTGATTTAGCCAATACAGTACGTTAAGTGGCAGCTTTACATTTCTAGAAGGATCACAAGATAGTATAAAAACAGTGCATCTGTGGGGCCACTTTACTGTGCTAAATCTTAGGGCAGCCAGTTGTGAGCATGGGGAATACAAATTCAAAAAGCAGTGGCAGAAACAACACAATGCCAGCTCCTCCTGAGCTGTCTTTTTGTAGCTCGTTTTCAAGAAAATGGAATGAGAATGTCTTTTTGGACAATGAGCTCCTGACATCCAAGATCTTGTCTGCTCTCCAGCCACGTTCAGAGAGGAGTGGTTTGAGAGCAGGCAGTTTGCAGTGTGCTCCTCACTTTTTGAGCACCAATTCAGTTTTTGCTTCTGTAGCAGCCTCTCTGAAGGAGCAGCCCCAAAGTGCTCTCCTGGGATCGGATGGCACCCCAGTTCTGCCTCGGAATCTCGGTATGACTATCACCCAAAGAAGAAATTCACAGTCTTCATTGAATACTGCTGGTTCTGTTAATAAATTTGGGTAAGTAGACAGCTTCTCTTATAAGCTACTTTGTTTTTCCTACAGTTACGGAACTATATCCATTTCAAATTAAGGACATGCACTTACTACAAACTGTAGAGAGTATTAGATGAAGCCTTAGTGCTGAATTGCATTGAGAAATGCTCTCCAAATAGACAGCTGTTTGTTTCTTTGTGAGGATGCAAAATCTCTGTAGTTCCTTTCTGCTACAGATAAAATACCATGGATTATGGTGAAATTTGGATTGTGGCATTTGAGTACCCTTGCCCAAGCTTTATTGTCCATCTAAGTCCTTTACCTCTAGGTCTCTGGAATCCTAGGAATAGTTTCTTAGCCTGGTTTCAGCGTAACAGCCGTGTTAGTCTGTATTCGCAAAAGAAAAGGAGTACTTGTGGCATCTTAGAGACTAACCAATTTATTTGAGCATAAGCTTTCGTGAGCTACAGCTCACTTCATTGGATGCAAGCTTATGCTCAAATAAATTGGTTAGTCTCTAAGGTGCCACAAGTACTCCTTTTCTTTCTTAGCCTGAATTTCTTGGGCCAAGTAGGGTAGTTGACAATGCTGTTTAAATTGAAATAGTCCCTTATTTTAATCAAGGGATATTTCAAATCTGTGTATCACATTTTTGTTTGCCACAATTATGTGTCTCATCTTATTGATGGAGCTTTTAATTTTGACCCTACATAGGGAATATCGTGCCCTGTCCAGTTCATCAACAGAAAATTAGGTGCCTTTTAAGGTGTAGTACCGGAAGTTGTACAAGAGTTGATTGATCAAGAGAAGAGAATAAGAGACTTTAATTTAATTTAAACTGGAAATTTATCCACCGAGTTTCAATGTTTATTACCAAATTGAATTTGACTATTTCATGTCAAAAAGCAAGGATAGCCTGTGTTTGTTATAACTAATTAGCTCCATAATAAAGGAAGAGTGCAAATTAAAATGGTTTGTTATAGATAATTTAGTTATGCTTTTCTCTCAAAAAATTAATATTCTATGTTAAAATAACACAGTTGTATAATTTTTTTGCCTATTTAGACCAATCACAGGAGAAATGGATGAAGGGGATTCGGGATTTATAAAATTTAAGCAGACATCAGATGATGTTGTCTCACTTGCACCTTCAACAGCAGAATCCATCTTTCTGGAAGGTATGGAACTTCTCTGTCTTTTGAGGATTTCCTGCTGGTTTGTTTTCTTTTCTTTTCTTTTTTTTAAACAAATTGAGTCTCAGAGAGACTATATTGAAATGTTTTATGTTCATAAAAGTTATTGGAGGATATGTCCAAGTTATAATGTTATTTAAGGCATAATGTTAGTTAAATGGAATGTGCTTTTGGTCTAGATGCATACTTTTCCTCTCTGAGAAATGAGATAGAAACAGATGCTCATGAGTTTGAGGCTGAATCTTGGAGTCTCACAGTGGAACAGCCTTATGCAAAGGAGCAAAAGAGAGAAGTTATGAAAAGGCAAGATGTCATTTATGGTAAGAACAATTTATTTCTGTCATTTACATAGTGCTTCTATTTTAAAATGTCTCCTATTGCTATTTTGAGTAGTATAATAGGATTCAGTGATTTCACTGCCTCCCTGTTTTCTTTTGTGCTTAGAAGACAGGATTGTGTGAAGATTTCCCCTCTTCTACCCCTGGACATGCTGTGTACTTGGGTTCTGATTTGTTATATTGTCAAACAACTTGTGGTTTTCAGATTGCTAATGTAAGCTGTAAATTCCACCTATAAAACAAGACAATATCCTTAGCCACCGCCTCGATGTTCTTAAGGATCCCATGGTTCCTTTTGAAAGAGTAGGCTTGTCAGCCCTGTTGTCCTGGCCAAATTGCAACCTATAATGCTAAAACTCCCTCTAGGGTTTTAATTGGATTATAAGGAGTCTTCATTTCTCCTTCTAGAAACCCTTTCAGGAAGTGTTTCCGGTTCAGAATGCTAGCTCGATTCCAGCCCAGAGAGGAATGAAATTATTTTTTTATCCTGAAGTTCTTTACAAATTGCGTGAATAGGGATTATTATTGCTGTCGACATTGGTTACTGTTTCTGCGCTGCATACTTCAAAATGTTTACAGCTGCTTTGTAATGTAGACTGCAGAGTTTTAGTCAGACTAGAGAATTTAGCTGTCAGATTTGCACCCTCCTCAGAGTTGTGTTGCATACCCAGCTTTGAGCTGATCTGAGGAAAGTCTTTAGCACTGCCATGCTGGTATATTGCTGCTATAGTCCTTGGCACGTATTGGTGATATTATTTTATTACTGTCTGGGAGAAATCCAAAAGCATCATAAATGAGTTTTCCATAGGCACAGGCTGGCTTTCGTAGCTGTGCGAGTATCTCATGTCCCATGTTTCTGTACTAATGAGATGTTTGGATTTCAGTAATTCAGGGTCTCCTAGGCTTTGACTTGAATCATAATAAAAGCTGTCAGTTTTCACCTGACTTCAGTAAAAGTAAGGATTTTTGATGGGTACTGAAAAATTTAACTGAAAGCACTCCCTCCGAGGAATGCACAAACTTCACAGCATCCAACACACAACAGTATAAGATCACCTGTCAGTTTATCTTGCCAATAAGAAGTGGTGGGTGTGTTTTATAAATTTAGAATGTAAAATGTAGAAAGTAAAATAGCTGAGTTATCAATGCCCATCATTATTTCAGTGGTGCATTTGCTAGCAACATGCATCAGCACTGTGATAAGAGGCTTGCTGTGGCTGCTGACTTTCACAGCCTGCTCTGCTAGGTGCTTGGCCAGCCGCTGCCTAACATTTCTAAATGACCGCTAACGTGTTTTCTCTCCAGAGCTCATGCAAACTGAAATGCATCATGTCCGAACATTGAAAATCATGCTGAAGGTGTACTCCAAAGCTCTGAGAGAGGAGCTGCAGTTCACGAACACTGGCATCAACAAAATCTTTCCTTGTGTGGATGAATTGTTGGAGCTGCATGGGCAATTCCTGTTTCAATTAAAGGAGCGACGGAAGGCATCCTTGGAGGAAGGCAGTGACCGGAATTACATTATCCAGAACATTGGAGACCTCTTGGTACAACAGGTGTGAACTAAGCTCTAATAACATTAGTTGATGCTATATTTAACTTCTAAGAACTTAACTGTAATATTAAAGTAGGTTGAGTAAAGTTTGAATGTAGTGGGCCCTTGACAAAACACTGGGTTTAAAGTGCTCCTTCCAATACCACATTTGTCTTTGGCTTCTGGAAATGCAGCTGGTCCCTAATTGTGTGAAATGTTGAATATTTCCTTTGTGTATTTATGCACAACATGGCATGCTACTGGGAGGGGCGTGGTCCTGCTTCTTGTCCACTCCAGAATTAAAGCAGCACACCACTGAAGTCCTTCAAAGTAGAGTCCTCATATGCCCCCTGAACACAGCTTTCCTGCATCAATTGCTGACCCTCTTGGGTTATAAAGACCCTTGCTGTAACTGGCTTTCCCTTTTTTCTGCTACTCTATACGCTCTCCTTGACTTGGAATGATGTGATAGAAACTCTCTTACATCACCACCAATTTGCTGTCCCTCCCACCCTTTCCAGCTCCAAAAAAGCTCTGAGTTTGAGTCCCAGAAGCTCTTACTCACATTTGTTGTCTTTCTGCCAGGAGTAAATGAATATTTGGGTACATCACAGTGTCTGATAAAGTGGAGTGGCTCAATCTCTCCTATATCTGGTGCAGGAGAAGTAGCTGGAGTAGCAAAGAAATTTGACCCTAAAAGCTAATCAGCACAAAGCCTAATTAAACCCAAGAGTGTTATAGTAGCCAAGCTTTCTGGGAGTAACTGGCTGCATTTTAAACTGGCTAATTTAATGTCCTTCCTCATCTTTCCAATTAGTTTTCAGGTGAAAGTGGAGAGAGAATGAAAGAAAAATATGGTATGTTCTGTTGTGGTCACAGTGAAGCTGTCAGTCACTATAAGGACCTGCTGCAGAGCAACAAGAAGTTCCAAAACTTAATAAAGGTAAAAAACCCAGCCAGTGACCCAGTCTGCCCCATTTCCAAAAAGCAAAATATCTCTGATTTCTTGGGTTTGGTTTTGAATCAAACTTAAAGCTGAAAGGAGTGTTAGATTGTTACTTGGCTGGTTCTGTCTGTCTCTCTGTGTTACAGATGCCACATGAGCAGTTTGCATGTAACAAAGCCCACCAAGAGAACTGCAGCTCTAGAACAGTCTGGTGGATAGAGCACTGGTCTGGGTCTCAGGAGACCTAGGTTTTAGTCCTGTCTCTGCCACTGGCTTGCTATGTGACTGTAAGCAAGTTGCTTTACCTCTCTATGCCTCAGTTTCCTCATCTGTAAAATGGGGATAATCATTCTTTGAGATCTACCATAAAAAGCGCTGTATAAGAACTAGGTACTATTGTCATAGTTTTGCCCACTATGACATCTCTCCAGAATCAAGAGACTGGCTCCAGGGCATGTGTCAGTCTCTTGTGCACTGGAGTGTGCAGTCTAACATAGGTAGAACAAAATAAGCTGCTATACGTTTAAATGTAGCCAATTTGTAAGGAGTTAACCTGAATCTTAGATGAACGTCACATGGTCCAGATGGATGGAATTTTCTAAATCCTACAGCTCAATAATTCTGAGTACTTCCCAGTATTGTTCTAAATTATAGATCCTCTTAGGTGGTGTCTTTTAGAAGGGACAGTTCATTACTGTCAAGAATTGAAATGAGTTTAAAAGTGCAGTGCATTCTGTTTTCTGAGAAGAGAGTATCCATGAATCTGTAATCCATTCTGCTGCCAGGATCCCAGAGTACCTGGAATCGGACTGACTGTTGGGGTTCTGATGCTTTCATTCATAAGTGGATCTGTATTTATTAGCATAATTCCAGAAACCCTGGTAAAGGAGACACCTACACACCATTCAGTAGCAAGTGTAATTCAGTTCAATTATACTGTTGAACCCGATTAGAAGATATTTATAAATATGTTTTAAAAGTGGGCATAATATATGTATTAAAAAAAAAAAAAGAAAATCCACTGTTAAGTGGGAAATCCAACAATTTGAAGTTGGATTTTGCTCTGCTTTGGTCCAGGTCTGTGTTGCACTAGCTGGAAATAACATTTAAAAATATTTTTCCTGTGATGCAAGTCAAAATAACAACTTTTGGTTTGCTGGGTGCAAGAGTTTGTGGTTGACACTAATGGGGCTGTGGTGCAAGAATAGCCGCTGGGTTGTGTAGTCAGTGGAGATCTTGTTGCACTAAAAAGAAATGTCAAGAGGTAAGGAATGTGTAATTGGGGACGGGTAGGACACGGAGGGCTATCTCAAATGCAGATTGTATCACAACATGGAGTTTATGCCACGTAGAGTTGTCTAACCACATGCTCTGTTTTTGTTGTGGTGGTTTTTTCTTGTTTGTTTTTTTGCTCCCTAGAAAATAGGAAACTCTTCTATTGTGAGGAGACTTGGTGTCCAGGAGTGTATCCTCCTAGTCACTCAACGCATTACGAAGTACCCAGTGCTGGTGGAGCGTATTCTTCAGAATACAGAAGGTATATGAGGTGCCCTGTAATACCTGCCCACCCTGCCCTGGCTGTCTTCCTTTGCACCACCCTCCTTCTAAACGTGGAGCGTTGTCTGGGACTCCCATTAGGCTCTGCCGCTTCACTCCATTATCCATTGAAGGGTTGTTACTGAGCCACAAAAATCACAAAAGGCTCAGGGGCAGCATTAGATTTAACTCTAAAGACAAGAAATCTTGGTGTTTTAGCCTCTCAGTTTGATCAGAATTTGATGCTTTGGTTTTTTTCGGACTTTATGCTACAAAGAAACACTTTGAGCTGCTAAGCACAGAGCACCTCACATTAGGAGGTGATTGGGATTTGTTTAGAGGGGGCATTTTGTGTCCTGGAAATCTAAATAACTTTCATTTTATGACAGGTTTCAGAGTAACAGCTGTGTTAGTCTGTATTCGCAAAAAGAGCAGGAGGACTTGTGGCACCTTAGAGACTAACCAATTTATTTGAGCATGAGCTTTCGTGAGCTACAGCATCCGATGAAGTGAGCTGTAGCTCACGAAAGCTCATGCTCAAATAAATTGGTTAGTCTCTAAGGTGCCACAAGTACTCCTTTTCTTTTCATTTTATGAATTATTCCCTTAATTTCTGCAGCAAAGTCAGACTAACCAACACTCTGCCTCTTTATAGCTGGCACTAAGGATTATGAAGATCTGTCCCAGGCACTCAGTTTAATTAAGGACATGATCACTCATGTAGATGCCAAGGTAAATGAGTGTGAGAAGAGGCAGCGTCTTAGAGAGATTATGTACAAAATGGAGCTGAAATCATCAGGGAAATTCAAGAATGGGCTGCTTTTCCGGAAGAATGACATGGGCCAGCGGCAGCTTCTGCTGGATGGGACGCTGTGCTGGAAAGCTGCATCAGGGAGGCTCAAAGGTAAATAAAAGGGCTGAAAAGGGGGAAAAACACAACTGGAAAACAAGATTTCCATTTGTTTATTACTGATCAATTGAGTATAAAGTCAGATGAGTATAAAGATAACCTGCTAGTTTCATAGGGTACTGGAAGAAATAGCACTTGTTCTATTCCTGACTTGTCAAATAAGCAACTCTATAATGGTACACGATAAATTCCTTATGCAGTTTGATGCTTATAATCTGTCCGATCCTCTGCCCAATTCAAATGGGAGGTCTTTAAATAGATGACAAGGTGTTGAGTCAAACCTTCTTAGACTCCTGTGGAAAAACATTATTTGTGCGAGCTCCAGTTCACACTTGGAAAAATTGTCATGTCAACATCATGACATCTTCCTTCCACAAACTGACTGACTGGTCAGAAAATCAATACGGCTTCCATAAGCTCATTGGCTCATCTAATGTTGCCAGAGGTATCTGGTGCCTGTGGAGTTCACACAGATTTTGCTGCTGGGACAGAGGCATGTTCCCTCATGAGCAGATTGGGTTTATATGTTAACCTGTGCCTCAGGAGAACTTTTCATCTTCAAATCTCTTTGCAGATATTTTAATGTGTTCCTTTTGTGTTCCTGCAAAAAGTGCATTCTGTCAGGCTGTGTGTGTGACCATTGCAAATTTAAAGGAATAATGTACATGCCATTGCAACGCTGACGGTAGGAAAGGCCTGTTGAATAGTGTTTAGAGTAGCTGTGAACAGTTACCAAGTGTTTCCACTTTTCCCACTTCTCTGAAAACTTTTGCTGCTTTAAATCTAGGCTTTTCTTTGGGATAGAGGTCCATAATCACAGTGCGTTAGAAATAACTACAAGGAGCTGCAGATAGGTGTCTAATCTACATCTGATCTTCTGATATAGACTGTGTCTATCACTAGAGCAATAAGTATGATCAGCCCCCCCTATGTATTTGATGTTGCTAACGAATTTGCTTTGGAATCCAACTGGTTGCAGAATCGGCTCCAGAATCTAAACTTTCCTTATATACAAAGCTTGTTGTGGTAGAAATGACCCTTAAAAACATGACCTGAGTGTAAGCAATGCAGTAACAATGGCTCTGTGGGGTGATCTACTCCATTCCTCTCAATAGGCTTTAAATCTCAACCCCAACTAATTACAGTTAAATGTCAATATTCTTAACTATTTCACTGCTGATCACTTTAATAGAAATCTGCTGATCTCATCCCAGGATCCCAAACTGCCTAACATGCCTTCTTAGGGACAAAAGCCCCAACTAGACAGCCTCTGACATGACCCATGACAGTTAAGTGGTTTTGATTTTAGTCCTAAGTAGATCATAGGATCTGGTACAAGAAGTGAATATAGTTGAACTGCTTGATAATAGTGACCATAATGTAAATAAATTTAATATCCTTGTAGGGGGAAAAATGCCAAAGAAACCCACCATGGCAGCATTTAATTTAAAAATGGGGAACTACACATATATGAGGTTAAACAGAAATTAAATTAAACAGGGACAGTAATAAAGACAAACTGCATGGAGGCTACTTAAAAACCCCATAACAGAGGCTCAAACTAAACATCTTACCCACCCATCCCCTGCCCCAGTCAAAAAGTAATAGAACAAAAAAATGCCACCATGGCTAAACAGCAGAGTAAAAGAGGCAGTGAGAGGCAAAAAGGCATCCTTTTAAAATTGAAAGTCAGATCCTAGTGAGGACAATAGAAAGGAGCATAAACTCTGGCAAGTTGAGTATAAAAGCGCAATAAGGTAGGCCAAGAAAGAATTTGAAGAGTATCTAAGGACACACAAACTATAAGCAAAATTTTTTCAAAGTACATCAGAAGCAGAATGACTGGCAGGCTGTGGGGCCACTGGACGATGGTGATGCTAAAGGAGCACTCAAGGAAGACAATGTTGCTGCAGAGAAGCTAAATGAATCCTTTGCATTGTACCAGTGCAGAGGGTATAGGAAAATCCCCACACCTGAGCATTCTTTTTAGGTGACAGATCTGAGGAACTGTCCCAGCTTGAGGTGTCAGTAGAGGAAGTTTTGGAACTAATTGCTCAATTCAACAGTACTAAGTCACCAGGACCAGATGGTATTCACCCAAGGGTTTTGAAGAAACTCAAATATGAAACTACTGCAGAACTACTAACTGTGGTATTTAACCTATTGGTTAAATCAGCCTCTGTATCAGATGACAGGTGGATAGCTAATGTGACACCAATTTTTAACCAAGGCTCCAGAGGCAATCCTGGCAATAACAAGCCAGTAAGTCTGATTTCAGTACCAAGCAAATTGGTTGAAACTGTAGTAAAGAACAGAATTATCAGGCACATAGATGAACAGGGAGGAAGTATTTCTTTGCACAGTCAACATGTGGAACTCATTGGTAGGTGATGTTGTGAAGGCCAAAAGTATAACTGGATTCAAAAAAGAATTAGATAAATTCATGGCGGATTAGTCAAGATGGTCAGGGACACAACCCATGCTCTTGATATCCCTGACCCTCCAACTGCCAGAAGCTAGGACTGGACGACAGTATCACTTGATAATTGCGCTGTTCTGTTCATTCCTGCTGAAGCATCTGGCACTGGCAACTATCAGAGACAGGATACTGGGCTAGATGGACCGTTGGTCTGAGCCAGTAGGCCATTCTTATGAGGCCATTCAATATAGGCCAATATAAAATCAATAATACAAGGGCTGCTTTACTGCCTATATTCATTTTCATACTCATTTTAGTAAAAGCATCCATTTGTTGTTTATTTAAAATGAAGCTACAGAAAATGAGTCCTTGCCACATAATTGAGGTCTACCTTGATACAGAGTACACAGGGCCTTGATTATAATCCATCCAGGTAGGCTGCATCACAAAGTGGCTCATCACAATGTAGAATGGTACTGAAAGGCTTCTGGTACCAAAACATTCTCTGTAAATCATCTGCACTGTTTGACATTTACACTGTAGTGTTAACTCAAGTGGTTTCTTGTTTGCATCAAGTCTTTTGGCTTTAAAACCATTTCATTTTTCTCCTGTTGCCTTGAGTAGATATTCTGGCTGTCCTGTTAACTGACGTACTTTTGCTGTTGCAAGAAAAGGACCAAAAATATACTTTCGCATCTGTGGTATGTATCTTTCTGCTTCATTAAAATATTCACTCATAATATTCATGAATGTTGGTAGCAGTATTCATATTAAATGTGTATATTATGGTAGTGATCAAGCTCCCCAACTGAGATCAAGGCCTCATTATGCTGAGGGGCTGCACAAATATGCCTGACTGGCCTATGGAATTCAGACTCATATGCCAGCTGATATGGAGACTCCGTCTGTCACCACTGGAAGTGCATGCGTCATTGTACATAATAGAAACGTAAGAGTCATGAGAGTGGAGTTTGTTCTAAACTAAACTAATGCCCCCTCATGAGCTGCAGAGGCACCCACATAGAAGAATCAAAAAGAGAAAATATCTGAAAGAAAAATATGATTAGAAAACAAACCAGGTATCTTAGGGTCACGTAAGCTAAACCTGGGTCAGCCCCAGAACTTTTCTCTTAGTACGGAACTCCTAACCCAAGCAAACTCTCTAACTTCCTGTGGCATTGAGCACTGTTCTGTGTTCTTTTCACTGCTCCCCCTATTGCTGGGTTGTGTATGCTGGCAGTATATGAGGAAGTGTGCTAGAACCCTGCTTTGAAAGGCCCCTATAAACAGCTCTTTAGAGAAGGGGGACTCTGCTGCTCAACTTTCCTTCAGTGTGTTAATTTGAGGCTTGATGAAGGAAAAAAAAAATCCTGCCATGTCATCTGGGGAAATGGTAAACTGTGACTAGGGTAGCCTCCAACCTGCTGCAACTGAGATTTTCTTATGTAAATGTAATGAGCACTAACCCATATGTAATTACTGCAGCAATTTGGAGCACTTGTGGATTCGCTTGTTTTTCAGGGCCTTTCCTAGTTCTTAGGACAGACATGTACATTTGGAACTGACCAAAGTTCAGTTGTGACTGTAACAGGATTTACTAATTACAATTTTGAAAGGGGTTTTTTGTTTTAAATTATTTACTTTGTCCTGATATTTTTCAACATATCAAGACGGGGGCTGAATATTCCTGGCCAACTGTATCACTTGACTTCCATGGGATTTAAGCAAGTACTTAAAATTTTAAGCCTATACCTATGATTTCCGGGAAGGGGTATTTTCTATCTGTAAAGTTGCTGCACCTGGGCTTTTACAGCCTATTCATCCATTCATGACAACATACACACACTGTTCGGCTTCTATAGCACTGGAGTAGAGTGGGATATTTGCTTCTGGTCCGTTTCCCAAAATATACTCCTTCAGGTTGAATGTTAAACCCAAATGTAATACCTGCAAATGGAACACTTGGATAGTTGTCATTGGGAATGTTTGAGTTTGCTCCTCTGCGCGGCTTGCAGCCTTTTTGTCCTATGTTACTGTAGTTGCAATTCTACTTCACTAGCTCAACTCCTGCTACAGAAGAACCTAGATATCATGTGTTAGAATGCTAAAGAGCATCCAGCCTCTTGTTACCATCCCAAATTGCTAATCCCTAGTGGAGGGTGCCTTGCCTGGTGGAATACTGTCTGTCCATAGTCAAGGATTGATCTGTTCGTGGCACCTTTATATTTATGGGATCTGTTTAAAATGAGCTAAATATTAATCTCTCCTAGATAAATTAAGAGGAGGAGGGGAGTGAATAGATCTACTCGGCTCTCCTGCATTGTCCTAGTGACCCCAGCACACAGCTTGCAGGGGAGCCCGAGGACAGTTGGCAAAACTTTGTTTTCTTGATGTCACAGTTTCAGGAATCCCCTCTGCTTCCCCCCAAGATTTATGCGGTGGAAATGGAGCATGTTCAGCAGCCTGCAAAATAACTCTTTTCTCACCCAGTGATGGGTTATCTAAGTGTTGTACATTGGCTGAAATACAAAGTGTAGCTAGGGACACTGGTTACAAATATAACCCTTTTAGAAACGGTTTATCATGGAGAGTTGCTGTTAATCTGTTATATAAGAAGGGTTTTACCCTTTGGACCTGGTTTCAGTTTCCTAGACCTGAAGGTGACTCTCTCTCCCTGTCCTATGAGCTAACCTGCCAGTTTGGCACCAGCATTGCTTCCTGCTGCTCTCCTTTCATTTTTATATTCGTGTATCATTAGGTCTAGTGGTGGTGTTTTTTTCCCTGTTCTGTTTTTATTACTGCCAAAAGAAGCAAAGTCCAAACTAGTTCATGCTGCCCTCCCTCACGGGGAACTCTGAAGAGCCAAAATTCACAACTCTCACAAGTCTCATGTTTTTAGAATGTAGGTCCTTGAGACTCATCTGTTATGTGCCATGCACGGGTGCTATATAAAAGGGCCCCAGCAATAAAACTGCACCATTGCAGTTTGTCTTCATTGGTCATGGACAGAGAAGAAATCCTAATCCTAAAGGTGTTGTGTGATCTAGTGCTTCAGCAAAACTTAACACATCAACTTATATTTTTGTTCTGCAGGACTCTAAGCCACCAGTTATTTCATTGCAAAAGCTAATTGTAAGAGAGGTAGCTAATGAGGAGAAAGCAATGTTCTTAATTAGTGCCTCATTAAAAGGACCAGAGATGTATGAAATTCACACCAGCTCCAAAGAAGAGAGAAATTCTTGGATGGCGCAAATTCGCAGAGCTGTGGAAAGGTAAATTATGACTGAAAGTCGGAGGGTTTGATTTCTTGATCATGTGTTTGATCTCTCAGCACAGCTGAAAGTTCTGCTTGTGGGGTAAAGATACATTTGACTAACCTGGTCCCTCAGGCTCCATTTCACATCCTTGCTAAGATGTATACTAGTCATCTCAGTGCGCCTTCTCTCAGGAGACCAGATAGATTTGACTGTCTTTTGGTTTTGGTTTTTGCTGTTGTATTTCATGCTCTTCGTAAGAGTGGAGCATGTTGCTTTGCACATGCTCACCTGAAGGAGACAGATCACGGCAGATGAGAGAAGATTAGGGGTTTTATTTGTCAGTAACTTGACCTGGTCAGAAGATTAAGCCTCCCTAGGAAGCGTGTTTGCCCACTACCTGACATAATAGTAACGTTCTGGATGCGAGATACAAACAGGCTGCAGGATACAGCACCTTCCAAGCAAGGATGCAGGATCTGGGCCAAGGCTTTCAGTAGGTTATCTATGCATAGATCAAATCAATCTCCTCCTGCCTTGCCTCATTTTATAGCTGCCCTGATGAAGAGGAAGGAACATTCAGTGAGCCTGAAGAAGAAAGGAGACTGGCTGAAGCACGAGTTGCTAAATTAAAAGAATTTCAAGGTAATGGTTTATGCAAGCATCCAGTGAACAGCTTCTCAGTATCACTAACTCTTCGTGATCCTCTTATTCTTGGTGGACACTTAATGACTAAGAATGTCATCCCATAACACATCTAAAAAACCCCTCTCACTTTTTGTTGAGATGTGAGAAAAACGATGAGGGGTGTGGAACAGGTTCCGTATGAGGAGAGATTAAAAAGACTGGGACCGTTCAGCTTGGAAAAGAGATGAAGAAGTATGGGGGATGGGACAGAGGTCTATAAAATCATGACTGGTGCGGAGAAAGTGCATAAGGACATGTTATTTACTCCTTCCCATAACACAAGAACCGGCAGTCACGCCATGAAATTAATAGGCAGCAGGTTTAAACTAACATAAGGAAGCATAGGCGCCGACTTTCTGCGTGCTCCAGGGCTGGAGCATACACGGGGAAAAATTAGTGGGTGCTCTGCACTCGCTGGCAGCCAAGCTCCTGCCCTCCCTTGCCGCCTCCTCCCTGGCTCTGAGCGCGCCGTGTCCCCGCTCCTCCCCTCCCCGCCCAGCGCTTCCCACTGTTTGGTGGTGCTTAGGACTTTCTCGGGACGGAGGGGGAGGAGCGGGGACGTGGCGCACTCAGAGGAGGAGGTGGAGAAGAGGCAGGGCAGGGACGAGGACTTGGGAAGGGGGTGGGAAGGGACTGGGGTGGGAAAAGACAGGATGGGGCGGGGACTTTGGGGAAGGGGTGGAATGGGGGTAGGGTGAGGGCGGTGCAGGGGCGGGAAGAGGCAAGGCCAGGGGCGGCGGGGGGTGGGGTTTGAGCGCCCACCAGGCAGAGGGAAAGTCGGTGCCTATGTACGGAAGTACTTCTTCATACAACACACCTGTGGAACTCATTGCCTTGGGAGTGTTGTGAAGGCCAAAAGTACAACTGGGTTAAAAAAAGAATTAGATAAATTCATGGAGGATAGGTCCATCTTGGCTATTAGCCAAGATGGTCAGTGGTGCAAACCCATGATCTGAGAGTCCCTAAACTTCTGACTGCCAGAAGCTGGGACTGGACAAAGATGGCTCACTCACCAGTTGCCCTGTTCTGTTCATTTTCTCTGAAGCATCTGGCACTGGCAACTGTCAGAGATAGGATATTGAGCTTGATGGACCATTGGTGTGACCCAGTATGGCCATTTTTATCTGCTTCCTTTTCTGCCATTTGGCTCTTTCTGGCCATTTATGATAGTAAGAGCTTCAAACAAACAGAAGAAATACAAAATAAATCAATATGATCTTCTGAAATTAGCATTATGCTTCTGATAATGATTTTACAAACAGCTTTGTAGGGTTTAAATTAGTTTGTTTTTCCCCCTAGACCGTCTGAGCATGAAAGATGATCTGATTTTGCAAAGTCTAAATGAGAAACAACAGATTTATCTAGAAATGTCTGAAATGAATGGATTTGAAGATCTTTCCCAAGGAGCCCGATCCAAACTTCTTCTCAGGGGGGAGACCTTAGAGAATCTGCAAGGAGAGGTGATCCTGAAATCTGCAGTGACGGAAAGTAAGTGCAAAACAGGAATGTGTGTTTGTGTGTGTGTAGGTAGGTAGGTAGATATAAAGAGAGAGGCTATGGGGTTTAATGGTATCTAAAAAGTTAGTACTTGGGTAGTGCTGTTCAGACTATTAATTCTCAGAGCCCTCCTGTGAAATGGGTAATGTGGACGTTCCCTACAAGTTAGAACAATATTTTTTAAAAGTTAGATCAAATTATGGCGCGTAGACATGAGTCTGTTCGGATGTGTGGCTACTGAGTGCCCTGACAGCATGCCAGCATGCACTGAGATACCGTGCAAGGGTCCCAAATTAAGGGAGGTTGGGCTGCCTGTGAGAGCAAGGATGGCATGAGCACAGATAACAAACATCACCTTAATTGGTGGCTGATGTGTGAAGAGTCATTGATTTAGCCTTCTGAAAGCCCATCAAGACTGGCCTAATGACTTGAGTCCCCATTTGAAGATGAGGCATCATCTTCACATGTGCCTTTCCGTTTCAGAGTATGAGGTAAGGGAAAATATGTCTGTGCTGTAAAGAGGCTCTCAGTCTGATCTCTAAATGCATGTCAGAGTTTTGAATGGTTGTATACGTAACATAGTAGCATGGTGCCAATGCCTCATTGCATGGACATGACTCCTTAAAATTACCTGTGCTCCTCTTCCCTAGTTGAGAATCTCCAGAACCTGATTTTCACACAGTCAGCCAATGTGACCTATCGTTCTGAAGACAGCTGTGGGTTGGGGCTACCCAGGAGAGCGGAGACCTTTGGGGGATATGACAGCACCACCACAATACAAAACAAAAGTAAGACACTGGGGCCTTCGGGGATCCAGTCCAGGACTGCAGACCCAGTGTGTCAGTGAGAGGAGCTGGCATTCTGGTCACCTTACTGATCTTTTCGGTGAAAGCCCAGGATGTCAGCTGTTCTCCAGCACAGTCGTTCTGTTACTAGCCCCATAGGCTATGAGGGCTGTAGAAATTGCCGATGTGGATAGTAAGATGGCTTGGTGTTGGTAACCCTGATGCGGCCGTTCCATTGTTGGTGGCTTATGCATGTTTCTCACTATCAGATCGCCCATCTTGATGATGATTGAGTAAAAGTTTGTGATAGGCATGACCTAGTCGAAATCTTTAAGGTCATGTTTTACAAACGTTGGGAGTCCATATTTAGGGTGATGGCTTGCAGATACAAGGATGTATCCATTGCTGTTTGACCAGTGGCCTTCACTTGTCAGGTGTATTTCTTGCAGTGCAAGGACGTTGAAATTTTAAGTCTGCAGGATTGTTGTGATGTAATTGCACTTTGCGTTGGATAGGCCTCATTATTGAGCTGCATAATTTTCAGCGATGGGTCTGTTGGAAGGAAGGTTTGGTCTGGACATGTGCAGTTATTGCCGTTGCTTTTCTGACTGGGAAGACCCTTAAGATCATTTGGTTACTGATTTGATGACATTCATTGTGTTTTTGCATGTATCAGGCGACCGTGTGAAGGGTGTCATCTCTACCCCCATGCCATCCACACGGGCAGTTTCAATAGCCACCATGACCTATGGGGCTATTATAGGAACGACCATCCTGGGCTTTCATCAAAGACCAGGACCTCTTTTTAGGATGCCAAAACCTGTGGCACATTCGGGTCAGCCCGATGGAGGAAGTGCTACGCTCGTGACCTTTGTTTTGTCTCACAGAATATTAGCGGCCACATGTCATATACGAGGTCAGTTCTCAATGACTCTCCCAGCAGCCAACACCACCTGGCTGTGATTTGTGTAAAAGTTCCTCTAATTCGATTCCCTTCTGAAACTCCACTAGAATTTACACTCTGCTGATTGGTCCTGCTATGAGGCGATCTTAGAGGGCTTGATAAACTGGATCCCCCCATATCTGGCTCATAACCACCACTTTATAGGTCTACTAATATTGGCCACCAAATCAAGCATGGCAAGAGGCTTCAGAAAAGCATTCATTCCTTCCTCAACAGAAGAGAGCGAGGCACTCTTCTAGCAATATCAAGCCAACAAAAGCCTCAAAATTGCAATGTCATTGAGTCTTTGAATGCAGTAAGAAGGAAAAGGTTCTGCAAAACCGTGATGGCTCTTGACTTCACGAGGTCAAGCCACAAAGCCTGGAAGCTCCTCTGTCTTTCAGGCAGTGGGGCTCCAGTAGCTTACAAACCACCTCAAGTAAGTGCAGATGCCATCACTGCAGTTAACTGCCAACTTCCATGTGCCCATGGATAAAAACATAAGGTGGAAAGTCCACAAACAACTTTACTGCACAGTGCCCGTTGTCTTCCTCCCTTAACGCCTTCTACACAGTAGATGAAGTGGATAAGGGTCTCTCCAACAGTAAGTCCGGGAATGCATCAGGAATGGATGGAATATATCCAGAAATTCTGGATAAACCTTAGTCTGAAAGCAAGAATATGGCTGGCAGACTTCTTCCTTAACAGCTGCTCTTCTGGTAGAATACCAAAAGAATGGAATGTAGCTAAGATTATAGTCATTTTGAAGCCCGGAAAAGAGGCCACTGATCCAAAAAGTTACCAGCCCATCTCTCTCCTGAGCTGTTGCTACAGACTGTTGAGCGGCTCCCACTTCAAAGGTTACAGCCGAGAGTGGAGCATCTGGTTTCCAAAGAGCAGGCCAGATTTAGAACCGGTCGCAGCTGCTGTGACCAGGCGCTGGCCTTAACCAGCTACACAGAATCTAGCTAATAGCAAAAATTAAAACTAGTGGCAGCATTTATTAACCTTCCTTCCACATACACTACTGTGTGGTGCAAAGGTCTCCTGCTGAAGTTATTAGTTTTCCCGGCCAGTCAACCATCAGCTTCCTCACAGAGATGCTGAGTAACGGAAGATTCACCACACACCTCGGTGACTCCACTAGCAAATTACAGAGACTGAACAGCAGCCGCCCAGAGGGACCCGTTTTAGCACCTGCCCTGTTTAATCTCCCCACCATCTCTGGTCACATCATCCCATAAATTCATGTGTACGGATGATACTGCATTAGCAATGTGAGTGTCCTCTCTGAAGGCCACAGAAAAGGTGACTAACAACGACCTCTGGACACTTGAGCTGTATTTCAAAGCTTGGCAACTGAAACCCAACGCTCCCAAAAGCACTCGTCTTTGCCTTCCACTTGAACAACCCTGAGACCAAAGTGCCACTGAAATGTCTGCCTTTAACACACGACCACAATCCATGGTCCCTTGGGGTTACCTTCAATTGGACGCTGAGCTATCGCCAACACCAAAAGAAGATAAAGGCAAGGGTTAGCATCATTCAGAAGCTCACTGGCACATCCTGGGGATGTGATGCACACATACTTGGAACATCCTCCAAGCCCTGCTGCCCCTTCCCTACCATCTTTTATCTACAGGAGCTGTTTCACCTGCCTGTTAAAGGTAGTTGTTGTGATACGAAAAGAGCACAAGGTAGATACTCGCCTTATGAGACTTGGTTTTCAGTTCCTCCCCTATCCACCACAGTAATTGCTTCCGGTAAGATGTATGTAGCAATAGATATCGGAGGGTATGTTTTAGTAACCACTGATGTTCTCAGTCTTTGCCTTGTTGCTGGTTGTATGTTAATCTGTACACGGACTATTTTAATTCACTCTCACTATTTCCCTTAGTCTGTTCTCTTCAGGTCTCTCACAACTCTCAGATGGACCTGACTCTCCCTGTTCCCTACTTTCATACATATTTTTAAATCAACAAATTGCAAATCTATACAAACTTCCAACCCCAGAGTTGTTCTGCTTTTGCCCATTAAATTGTTTCAATTTTTACATTTTTTTCCTAATAGAAAGTACCAAGTGTTGCACATATCATCTCTGTGTATGTTGACTGGGTTACTTGCTTTTTCAGATGGTAGTTTTAAGAAGGTCTGTGGTAGTGACCAGAGGCTGAGAGACCGGAGAGGCCCTGCAATAAGTTCAGATGTGCAGCTCCATGACCTTCCTCTTGATGCAGAAGAAGGACCTCACACAGTACGTTAGTCTTCACTCATCCTTTTAAAATGCATATCCTGGTAGTCCTAGACAAACACGGTGGAGACAGAGGATAAGTCACTGAAAATCAGAAGTCCCAACAGCTGATGATGTCCACTCCTTAGCAGAGTCCTACGTCGTGTTAAATAAGTTGGCTCCATTAAGGCTACTGTTCTTTAGGGTTGAACTCGTGGTTTGTGGTTTTACATCTGAAGTGCAAGAATCTACATGTACTTAATTTGGCAACTTTTTCATTTATAGTGCTTGTCCATTCTCTACTGTATGTACTGTTTACATGTAGTTTTTAATGATTGTGCATCTATTTCAACCTGGAATTTGGCTAAAATATTTCCTATGTCCCTCCTCAGTGTGAGAGCCCTTGGGGAAGATGCCTTTAATTAAGGCCATCTAGATAATGCCACACAATGACGTATTGGGAGAGGTGTGTCTTAATGGTGCCACTCCCTTTACTTTATTTTTTCTTCAAATTAATGTTCTTAACACTAAAATGATTTGGAGGGTTTCACAGAATAGAACCTAATGTGACTCATTGCTTTAAATTGGATTCTTACCAGCATTAATCCTCCATGTCAAAATGAATTTTTAAAAAACAAGAAAATTCTTTTGATACTTGAGAAATAAATTATTGGACTATTTCTTTATGGTACTTGGAATATGGTCTCCTCGGTCTGCAAACACTTGCAATGCTTTAAATGGGTCTGAAATAGAGCTAATCAAATGTTTTCTACTGCAATGATGGTTGTAAAATTTCCATCTAAATAAGCCTTCTCCCATTGTAAAGCTGAGAGAGTGACGACAAAGCAGCCTATGTGCATGCTGACTCTTATCTACAGTATGCTCTAGGACATCTGTTGCTTGTGTCTTTTTCCAGAGTGATGTAATGAGACTGGATTACAACAGCAGTTTCCAGCCCCTCCTGGAATCCGAGGTACTAGAATAAGCTATGTTTGTGCTTTAAGACAGAGTAAAGAGGAGTGACATTTAGCTCCATAGTATACAAAGAAAATGTAGGTTTCAGAGTAGCAGCCGTGTTAGTCTGTATTCGCAAAAAGAGGAATACTTGTGGCACCTTAGAGACTAACAAATTTATTTGAGCATATAGCATTTTAATGTTCATAGACTCAGAAACTTGTCAACAGCCTGGACCTTGCAGTTAGTTACTTGGATATAATAAATGCAGAGAGTGAAATCCTATTTGAAAGCAAAGATGAGTTTTAGGTATAGTGAGCTAACTACTTCCCATTCACCCTCACTCTCACACTAACAGTTTACTAAGGTGAAACTGAAACTCTGAGAGATGGTTCAAGCAGCTGTGTATGTGTCATAGCTTCATGCTGGTGTGTTGGAGGAAACCAGCATCAAGTCTCTAAACTGAGGAAAGCCTGGCACAAGGATTGCTGCCCAGAATCTGTGTGGTGTTAGTGGGCACTGATACTCTAGCTGGACAACAGATTAGTACTGACAAAATGAATGTCGCCACCATATCCTCCCCAGAATCTAATGCCTTTCTCTTTCCTCAGCTTGTCCAACGGATACAGAGGCTGTCACAGTTGCTCCTCAGCCTTCAGGTAAAACGCTGCTATCCAAGAGATTCGTTTAAAGCTGAACTAATCAGTCTGCAGGAATGTAGGTAGTAATGGTAATTTAATACCGCACTGGAAACAACAAAGTTCATGTGTAGGCTGGGGAGGCTGCAGGATTTGTCTGAGACTTGGGTGCCAGAGTAACCAATACTATCCCCAGTATTTCAGAGGAAGCCTAGCCGCCTGTGCCTTTACAGAATGAAATCCTTTCCTCCTTCTGATCTAACTAGCTCCCTTCTTTCTACCTCTCTGAGCTCCACTTGGTTTCCTTACTGCTGAGATACACTGTGCTTCCCACAATGACTATAGAATACGCACACCACGTCTATGTGGATGTGTATAGATAATCCTGTCAGATACAGACTGATAATTAGGTTCAAAAGATGCATCATTTTGAATGATGCAAGTTAGGTTTTTTGGCTCAAGGTCACATGTAGTACCAGGTTAATGGCAACCACAGGTTCCAAGTGAGAATTCAGCCCTCTTGTGCTGAGGGGAATGGGCTGGGTAACCTAATAGGTCTCTTTATCTTCTGAGATCTATACACTGGTAGACAATGCAGTCTCTGACCTCGCTTCTCCTGTATTTTTCAAGCCCATGTGTTGTGTTGTTTTTTTCCAGGCAGTGATATCACAGCAGGACAGCTACATTGAAATCCAGCGAGCCACCATCATAGATCGGGAGAAGCAGTACCGGCTACAGTCCACGCGCGGGAACCTGCTGCTAGAGCAGGAAAAGCAACGCAATTTTGAGAAGCAGAGAGAAGAACTGGCCAATGTGCAGAAGCTTCAGAACCAGCTGAAGGTGGAACAGCAGCGTTGGGAACGGGAGAGGGACCGGCAGCAGAGGGAGTTTGAAAGTATAGAGACACGGTTGCAGGAGCGAGAAGAGGAGACTCGGCAGCTGAAAGGTCGCTTGAACCAGGAGAGGGAAGAGCTGGAGAGACAGCGAGAGGCCTATCAGCATGACCTGGAGAGGCTACGGGAAGCGCAGAGAGCAGTTGAGAAAGAGAGAGAGCGCGTGGAACAGCTAAAGAAGCTGAAAAAACAGAACACGATGTCGGGCACGTTCTCCCCAGAAGGGGGACAGGTAAGGACTGAGTTGCTGGCAGCTGGATGCTTGATTTCTAACTGCCACCTTCACATAGACTTCTAAATGGAAGTCTCCCTCCTTTACAGTAGTTGCTACATCTTAATGCTGTAACTTTCCCTGGGGAAAGTTATCCCATAGCTGCCTCTTGCAGGGTTTGTTTTGCACCTTTCTCTGAAGAAGCAGGTACTGGCCACTATTGGAGACAGGGCAGCGGGGTAGATGGTCTTGTTCTGATTCAGCCTGGCAACTTGCCCAAGCGTTCTGCAGAGCATGTGAGAGAAGTTGAGGAAATTGCATTTGGTCCTGTGGCTGCAATAGGGTTTGCTAAACAAAGGCACTGTACTCTGCCCTGGAGATGATTGCACCAGAGGGGTTTAGTTGTGACATTCTGTAATTTTCCTGAATTCTGTGCATTTAAATTCTAAAAAACATGCTCCCCCTCCAAAGTGTGACCTTCTGCCTCTGGCTGCCCCCAGCTCCACTGGTTCAGTCCCTCTCCAGGGAGAGGAATCCAGCCACAGCAGGCGGGGCTGTGAGATAGGTGACCAAGCTTCCTTGCCATGTAGAAGTACAATAGACCCAGACACCCCAGGCAGAGCTGCAGGTGGTAGTAGCTCAGCTCAGCCACTTCTTAAAGCCTTAAAACGCCATTTTGTTTTAAATGCCTCTTTGAGCCCAGAGCAGGCACCTGCTCGCTGTCTGTGGGCGTGGGTGAGGTTCTTAGCCTGATTGTAACAGGTGTGTGCTGTACTTCCCCATGCGTAGTGCAGGCCTCTGCTCTCATGTCACTGCCCCACTTGCTGGCCCACAGCCTAATCTGCTGGGCTTGTTTGTTTTTGGTTTTTTGTTTTTTTTTACTGTCTGCCCTATTTGTACTTTGTTGTCAGCCAGTGGTCCCTTTCAAAGCCCTCTGTCAGGGATGGTATTAATCAAGGTCCAAAGCTGCCAAGATATTTTTCTTTAGTTTGCCAAGACTTATGCGGACTGAGTTTTTCTTGCTGCTTCTTTTGTTCAGTAGCACAAGGGAGGTCCTGGTGTTGGCCACAGGAAGGCGTGTGTATATTTTGGGGGTTGTCTTTTGTTTCCTCCTCTCCTCAGTCCTTGGGGGATATGAGGTATCAGCTTCATGTAACACAATTCTTTTCTCTTGTAGAGTCAAATACTGAATCATTCCATCAGTTTCAATGGAGAAGGGGTAGAAGGGTCTGTGCAACACTTGAAGCCCTTTGGGAGGGCTAGTGTCTCGGGAGTGGATTATGTGGAGCGGCCAGAGCTGGTTCGCAGGGACAGTGCCATATTGGAGAATCGTCCAGTTCTTGCAATGAAGAACGAAGTGCCAATCCACCTGCTGAGTGCAACCAACCAGATACAGAAACAGGCTGCAGTTCAGCAGCAAATCCCCACCAAGCTTGCCACCTTCACGAAAGGAAGCAAAGAAAAGGGGGGGAAGAGCAAAGCATCGCACAGGACAGACAGCACAGGTGAGTGCATTAAGGGGATCTCTGAGCTCTGCTGAAATCACAGATGCACACAACACCATATGGAGCAAGTCTCTGGCCACCTCCATCCAGCCAAACAACCCCTCACAGGAATTCATAAGCCACAGAAAGCACAAGGACCCTTCTTGGGGTGGAAATGTAGCTGAAAATTGAATGTCCTAAGTAAACCAGCATGGAACTTAAGGCTGATTTAATTCTATGACTCCCTGACCCTGTCCTCAGCTGCTGTAACACTGGGAATTTGGGGCAGGGGGTTCTCAAATAGAGCATCCAACTCTGCTTTGGGCATACATATTTAAACACATCTGAATGACTCTCACCCCGAATCCTAGCTTGTTTTGTGAATGCTGAGCAGTATCTCTTATCCTCATGGTGGCGTATGGAATATGCTGAGCCTCTCCTCCTCGCCATTGTTGGGTACCCTGGCGTGAGAGAGAACTGGCTTTCTCCCACCTCCCTGCGGGCAATGGCTTGTCCAGGAAGATTTCTCACTTGCAAAGGCCATTCTGAAAATCCCAAAGGGGAAGATGTGCACTTCCTAGCACAAAGCTGCTGGTTCTAATACCTAGCCATGTTCTCCCCTGGAATCTGAAAGGCAGTAATCTGCCAACGTTTCTCACCCTGTGAACATGAATCTCCAGGCCAGAACAAGGGTGCTGCATGTATTACAGAGCTAAAAAGAGCTAATTCTGTCAGGAATAGAAGGGACTACAAATGCAGTCATGATGCCATGATGTAATTTCTGCTTCTAAGAGCTGGTTACTAAAATAGTGGCCTTTGATAATGACAGACAATGCAAAACCCACAGTTTTCCAGCCACTTGAAAGCACTTTATTTCCAGCCTTTAGTTCTGAGTTTTATATAAATATCTTTAGTTCCATGCCGGATTGTCCTGGCAAGTTTACACACATGACAGGTCCATGTTTATGTAGCGTGGATAGTGTCAGGCTTCTCCAGGTGCATTGGGGAGGCACCTTCCACCTGTGCTCTCCTATAGCACTGGTGTTTAAATGTAACTTTATTTTCATAACACGAATTGGCTTATTTCCAGCACCTACCTGTAACCTCGTAGCCCCTTTCCTCTGAACCAAGTGGTGGCAACAGAGGAAACAAAGCTGGAGTAATGCAGCTCCCCAACTTGATTTTTGTAAATTGCTTTTACACAGTGGTGTTGTAGCGACATGGTGACTCACCGGCACAGCGCCTCCTGCTGGCCATCTTGGGAATTAACTCTTTCCAGCCTTCGGAGCACCCTCTGCAGGCCGGTGTCTCGCCTGCTGCTGGCATCCATGTCCCTCCTGGACTTTGGTGCCCTTTACCCTGGGGTTCTGCCCCAGCAGTACCCCCACACTCTGGGTCTCCCCTCCCTGGGGAACCCCCAACCCTCTAAATCTACCTTGCCTCAGTGGCTACTGCCAGTCATCATCTAACCTCCGCTCACTGGGGCAGACTGCAGTTTAATGGCCACTCATCGTTGGCAGGGGATTAGGACCAGCTGCCTCTGTCTATTCCCAGGATGCCCCTCTGCAGCCCTTGTACCTTTTCATAGGCCTTCATCAAGGCCTCAGCCTGGGGTTTTACCAGGCTGGAGCTCCCCAGCTCCCTTGCCCTATTCCTCAGCACTGCTCCAGTTCCCCTTTCAAAAGGACTTGTGAGGCATCCATTCTAACGGCAAACCTTGCATATTACAAAATGAACAATATAACTGTAGCGAAGCGACAACTCACCGGCACGGCGCCTCCTGGTGGTCATCTAGGGAATTAGCTCTTTCCAGCCTTCAGAGCACCCTCTACAGGCTGGTGTCTCGCCTGCTGCTGGGATCTGTGTTCCTCCCTGACTCCAGTGCCTATTCCTAAGCTGCCCCGCTGCAGTCCCAGTACCTTTCTTGGCCTTCAGCAAGGCCTGCAGCCTGGGTGTTTACCAGGCTGGAGCTCCCCAGCACCCTTTGCCCTTCCCCAGCACTGCTCTGCTTCAGTACCTTGCTCCCAGCAGCTAGTCCTTCCCACTCCAGGGCTAGAGTGAGACTCCTCCAGCTTCTGGCCCACAGCCCTCTTATAAGAGCCAGCTGTGCCCTGCTTGGGGCGTGGCCCCAGCTGTGGCTACTTCCCCCAGTCAGCCTAGCTTTTCCCAGCTGCAGCCCTCTCCAGGGCTGCTTTTACTATTGGCTCCCCCAGGCAGCCCTCTCCCATGGCTGTTTTAACCCCTTCAGGGCCGGAGCGTGGTGACCATCCTGCTACAGATGTGCACAGTGGAAATGTACTTAATGGTTTTTCATCAGCTCATGAGCAAGGTGTGAAACCCAAACCGATTGGGTCCATTCTCATCAGCGCTAATGGGGTGGTCTGTTCACGGGTGTAGAGCTGAGAATAAAACGTACTAAGACTTTCTGCACCAATGGCACATAGTGTCTCATTTGGCTTGTAGGTTGCTAGGTAAGGGATGGGCATTGGGATGTGGAGGCCTTTTGGACTGGAGTGATTTAATTCCCATTGATTGCTTTTACTTCTGGAATAAAAACATTGGCAAAGTGTCCCATCAGAGCTGCTGTGTTTTCTCACTGCTGCAGCTGCATTGCAGGTAAGGAGCACGGGTAGACTTGTGGTGATCTTTCTAGTGTGGAGAGTGGCAATAGCCATTTTGTTCTGCGTGTCTGTGCCAAAGGTGTTTCTTGACTATACCAGCCCATCATAAAACAGGATTAAAATCTTCAGTTGTCCTAGGGGGGCCACTCGGGAGTTGGTGTGTCTCTGTGTAACTAAATAGAAGGTGCTGGGTGCGGGAGAGAGAGGGTGAATGCTCATGGTCTGAGCAGTTGAAGAGGTAAATTAAGTTTATTAGGACCAGCCCTTTGGGTGTATGGGGAATGGGTATTGGGTGTCTGAGCCTGGGCTGAAACAGTGGAGTCGGCAAAATGCTCCCAGGATGAAGTACTGATGTGTAAAGCAACTTTTTCTTTTCAGCATCTGTTGACCTGAAACAGCTGCTTACACCTAAGCTTGTTGGGAAAGATGAGGGTGCACTGAAGAACAGACGGTCAGCGAGCCCGGTCCTCCTGAACAGCCACAGCATTGCGTTCCAGCCAGGTAAGTCTTGCCAAAGAGCAGTGAGAGGCCACTCTGTGCTGAGACATTCTTGTGTACTATAGTGAGTCTTTCCTCTCCCTCTTTCTCCCACAGAGAGTTACAGCCCAGCTGACAGCCAGCCCGAAGCAGTGAATCCATTCAAGCCCAACAATGTTCACGTCCACACGTTGGTGGCCTCTCCGCCAGCCCTGATAAATGCTGAAGACGATACCTGCAAGGAAGATGTCATTTTTTTCTAAGTGTTTCCTGTTCAAGAAGGTCCTTGTGCCATGCCGTTTCAAAGAACAGAAGGTCAGCATCATGGATGTCCTTCCACCACTGATGCAGTGGAGCAGGATTTCAGTGTTGCTTGGTTGGCTTCTCTACTGACAGCTGAAAATGAATTCACCATAGTAACACACTTTCTTTTAACTTTTCCAAGCATGGGAAAGTATTGACTTTTATATGGCTTAGGTGTATAAATTCAAAGCCTGTTAAAATGTTGCCATCTACTGTAATTTGCTCTCTTTGGTGAATTTGCAGTAGCTCTTGGTAGATCTTTTATCTTGTAAAGCAAGTCAGTTTTAATTGATGTTGGGCCTCTCAGATTTTTATGTACAAGTTTTAAGAATAGGTCTTCAAATGGCTGAGAAGTTTAATTCTGTCTTTACAGAGCAGTGATCAGTGTAATGGATTATTCATTTTGTTTTAATAACAAGCTGGACAGCAAGCCAGTCTTCTCACAACCAGCGTGACAGAGGAGAGCTACCCACTCACATGAAAGGAACAGCATCTTGTACGTTTTACTGAGTTCAGCAGAACATGTGCTTACTGCACATGCAAAATGTAAGAGGGACTGTAAACCTCTTAACATTCAAAAAATCCAAGAGCCAAAAAGCTCCCCCTAGTTGTGACAGCAAAGGGTTGGACATGTATAAACTCTCTAACGTGGTAATGAAGAATTGAGCTGGGAGAGTATTCCCTGGCAATCACTTGCACTAGGTCTGATGTCCATCTTCGGGAAAGGCTCCTTAAAGACACAACAAGTAGACAACCATCTCCATGTCTGTGAGTGTGTAAAAATTCCCAAGGCAAAAACCATGTGTTGGTTCAAAATTAACTTTGAGACTGGGGTTTTATTCCAGCTGAAGATGCTGAACATAAAGACCTGGTTCAGCATGCAGTTGGTTACTGTCCTGTCTAACCTCTTGTCTTCTGGATCTTTATCTGTCTGCCGCCTCAGTGGACATCGTGCTAAGGACTGGAATGTAACAAAGCTGCTGTTACTGCAGAGAGTGCTCTGCAGCAGTGTGTCAAGAATGAAGGGAATAAGGAATATTTAGAATAATTTACCATTAACTAAATCATCTTACAGCTGCTTTGACATCTCCTCTTATTGGATGGGTCGGGTTTAGTGAATTTTGGAATGTTGACAAAGTTAAGACCATTCTGCTCAAATGGCAGTGTGCATTTCGGGAAATCATTCAGCGTATTATAGGACTCCAGTGTGTGTCTCAGTTCTTGAATATGCACTACATCTAATTAACATGTAACCTAGTACATGGAAGTGTCTGGTCAAATGTACTGTGTACAATGATGTGCACCAAAAGGGATTGTTCTGTGGGGATGATGCCATAGGAAGGGAAACCAGGCTTTCTCAACCTTAGCAAGTTTGGGGAAATGCTTCCTAAAATACGATTGCAGTAGATTTGGCGCACAAAATCCTGGCTAAAATCATTTCAGCACAAGTTAAGGCAGTTTCCCAACCAGAAGCATTTGGATATGCTGCTTTATTCCAGCCTGAGAGGAAAGCGAGTTATTTCTGCTTTAAATAAACTGTTCCCTCTGAACGGGCAGAGCAAGTGTGCTGCATGTCAGTAACTTCAGTTCAGCCCAAGTATTTTCGACTGTTCAACGTGGGAAGCCCAGGAGGTTTTATAAATTGTCAAAAGTATTTGCTGCAGAATACAGTCTTGGTTTCAAAGTGGCTAAATGGTGTAAGCAGGATTATTGCCCCAAGCAAGCTCAGCTGTAACTGGGAGACTCAAATATCCTGGAAATCTGTGATCAGTGAGGGAGAAAGACAGAAATTTGGAAGCCAAGTGGCCCTGTGCCTGCTGTGCTGGGCAAGTGCCCTCTCCTCGGTGCTGCCTTGGACATTGTTGGCTTAATGCTCATCCCTGGTGAAAATCGGGAGCAACGCCACTGAAGTCAGTGGAGTTACACTGGTGTAAGTGAGAAGAGAATCCGGCCCCACGTCATGTGGTTTATCTCCAGAGACGTGCCCTCTAGAAGCTCCTATTGAATATTTTTCTGTTTTGAGACAAGTGGTTTCTAAATCAGGCCCCTTTGGTGGTGGTGTCGTAGTGCTGCCTGCTGATCTGCAGCCTTGCCGAGCTCGTGCACTTGGTTATGGAGCCGAGGTGCAAAGAGCTGTCAGGTCACACCAAGAGACAGCCTGATGCTGGCATCGTGATATTGCGTTACTGTGACCCAATGTGTCCCCTTATTAGTGGTCAGGACATGGGACCATGATGAGTTTGTGGCTCTGTCCTCATTTGACAGTCTCTCTTCTTCACCCTCTCTTGGCTGCTGGGCTGGAATTTCTTCTCTCCTTAGAGTAAGATGAGTTCTGATAACCTGCACAAGGGCCCACCGAGTCGCCCAGTAAGGGTTGATTGCTGTATTTGATCAGCTAATGCTGCAATTCCAGTCCTGTGTAATAGAGACACACACATTTCCTTGTGTAAGTGTACATCAAAGCAGCAGGAGTGCAGGGTTGCTGTAGTCTCTCCATTCCAAGCCGAAATTCTATTCGGCCATTCCCTTAGAACCCCGGAGTTCAGGAGCTTTACCACAGAGCTACGCTTATGTCCATGGTCCCAGGTCGGGGGTGGAGCCTTTAAACCAATTTTCCGAAACAATTACTTTGTTTTATTTTTGTCATTCTAACATTGTGGGAGATAAAGTGTATGGGCCCCCAAGGCTTAGGTAGCTGCTGCTGTCCTCACCCCTCCCTGCAATAAATCCTCTCAGATGTAGAAGAGTGACACCTGAAACTGCCAGGTCTGTAATGAGAACTCATCAGAAACATAACCCAAGTTTTAAACAGCTGCTTTATCAGTGTTGTTCCCAGGAAGTGATTGTAGCTACACGTGAGCAGACGTGGTGCCTCTTGGGCGCCATCCCGAGGGCTCCTTCCCAGATGGGGCCTTCAATCCACAACTGAGGAGCTACCTTAAGAGTCAGCATCTGCCTCAATGCACACGTCTCACTGTTGCTAGCATTTGTGGAGGTTGCATTTATCTGATGTGGTGACTGGACCCCTTTGACTCTTGGTCTCGAGTCAAACTCAGGTTTGTTTGGGTTTTTTAAGTGCCAAGCTAGGCATTGATGTGATTTTTCTGTGCGGTGACCGGCCTGAAGAGGCATGACCGTGAATTAGCGAATGATGCGCTATCTTAATGATAGTGTGTGCAAAATCTGTAACTCTCCAAGGCTTTAAGCCAAAACGTGATATTCACCTACCAAAATGCAAAATAAATCATGTGTGGAACTGAGGGGAAAAGGTGATTTAAAAAATTCACCTGTTCAGAGGCCTTGAAATTTCATTAAATTCCTCCAATGTCACAAGACAAATTTTGTCATTAAAAAATAGTTCATTGGGGTATTTCACCCAGCACTAGTTTTTAAACCCATTCCCCTGAAGCAGCCTAGATTCTAAAGATGCTATTCAAGTCTGGGGTAATTGGCATATTTCTAATGCTCTTCAGGGAAGAACTTACTTATTTTAAGCGGTGCGGGGGAGCTCACTACCAAACGTTTGCTTTTAAATACTGTTGCTACAAATCAGAAGCTCCATGCTGCCCTTCCTGCCTGAACTCACCCTTTGGTCCTTTACTGCCCAGAGGTATGGTGGGAGTTTCAGCATGACCTTTGAACTACTTGGCTGTTCTTCACTTTATGTCACAGCCTTCCCATCCTGGATGATGTGTGTGTTTCATACTGTTGCTTTGAAATGTTACGGTTGCTTGTAGTCTTCGATCTTTTAAAATCCAATCCAAAGGCTGCTTCCTTTCTTCTCTCAGTTCAAAGTGCTGCCCCTTCATGTTTCCCGCCTTCGGGTTCCAATGGCTTCCTCAAGGTTGAGCTCACTCTGACACTCTCAAGTGCTTTCTTAGCATCTGACTTCCCCAGCTGTGACTTGTAGGTGCAGCCGGCCCAGCAAGTTGACTTTTGGAATCTATTTCCCTGGGTGGAGGGAAGAGTTGCTGATTTCTAGAGATGCCTGTTCACTGCATACCAGTTACGAGTGTGCCCGGACAAGCGGCTGATTCCGAGTAAAGTGGTGGCAATTCTGCCTTTCTAAATGGTCCTCTATTTTTAAAGTCCTGTAGCCAGATGCAGGCGACTGTTTGAGTCCATTCATGGCACTTGTTAAAGCAAATGGCAAAATACCTAGAATCAAAGTAGCATATTAGACTGGAATAGGGTTTAAAAATAATGTAAAAAAAATAATAAATCCTTATACCTGATCCTGCAGAACCCAATTCCCTGAGACTCTGCTAATGCTCGCAAGTGACGCACCAGTTCGTTGCATAGATTCTCCCCACAGGAGAGCGGAGCATTTTGTCATCTTCCCAGTTCCCAGCATTTTTAAAATCTCCCTTTGCAGTAGATTTTACCTCTGCTGCAGCTGCAAACCCTGCTCATTGAGAAATCTGGGGAACAGCCTTCCCCCCTTCAAGGCCAGTCCAGTACCTTTGAAACAGTTAGCTGCCCTTTATCCATTATGTGTGCATGCTACTTGTCGAATTCCACTTGTGCCATGTGTCTAATCAATGTTTTATATTTTTGTACTGAAAAGAATTGGAGCACTTTAGGAAAGTTTATTTTAAATTCCTCTTCTGTTTGTACCAAGGTAAATGCTCACGATAGTAAATCCTGTTGTATCTCGCCCAGTGAGTTGTGAACTGTCTTAACGCTGTTTAGTCTTAGGCCTGGTTTAAAGGCCCCCTGCGCTGCAATGATTCATGAATCATCATGATTTATGGTTACATGGGATTTAAATTGAGTATTCTGTTGGGGAAATGTCTCAGTTGTTTTCCTTTTGTTAGGATGTAAACATTGTAAATAGTTCCTCTACTGTCAATAATTCAGTAATTCAACTTCTTTGTAGTCCTTAATTTTATTTGTAAAGTCAATGGTTAAATGTTACTATTCTCTTGAATTGTGCACTTCTTGGTTAATTGTAAACGTGATTTTAGCACACCAAACAATTTATTTTTTCAGTGATTGCAATGTTTCTCCACTGAAGGGTTTCAGAGCAGCAATAGACCTGAAACCAACTTCGAGCAATAAAAATACCCTCAAAAACTAGCTGCGTTAAGACACTTTTATTTCCATTTAAGATTAAATGCTGTCCTAAAACAGATCAGAGAAGCAGCCGTTTCTCACATACATCTGGTTTTCTGCCCTAGAGACAAAATTCCTTGTGTGTTAGTGACACCACATCTTCTGCCTAGAGGAAGGGGGAGGCATACAGTGAGTCAGGCAGGTGCAAGGGTCTTGACAAGTATAGAGATCTCCAAGGAGCTGAAGCCCCCATGAAGGGGCCTGGTCCCAGAATGGCAGAAATACAGTGTAGTGGTGGGAGTGTGAAGGTAGGAAATTACCTTACATTGGCAGACAGCAACTTGGGGCCAGTCTGGTTTGAGATGTTGCTGGTGCTGCTTCAATCAGTTTCCATCTGCAATGTATCGAACTCTTTCTGTGCCAGCCTGGAGGCTGCTGCTAGGTATTGCCAGCGTGGGACTCATTTGACTAGTTGTACTCGGCCCCTGCTACAGGTCTGACAATGCGCATTCTATGGGGAGCTCCTCACAACACTAAGTATTGACAGACTCCAAAGGAAGCCCCAGTCAGCCTTGGCCTTGGCAGGGGATTGAGGCTCAGGGGATAGATCAGATAAAATGAGAGAGGGCAGCAGGGGGTTCCTGGACTCCAGCAGACTGAAGGCATTTTCTGTCCCCCCCATTCCATATGGAGTCTGCTGAGGAACACCTTTGGCCAGATGTGCATACATGTGTGTGAATGTGGCAGACTCCGAATGATTAGATTTGTCTAATAACGGTAAAATCATATCAATCTCAAAGTGGTATTGAGGGATCTGGGCTGTATCTCTGTTGGAAGCTACGCTTCACCTGTGAAATGTTCTTAGCATCTGAAGTTGTGGGTCTTCAAAGTTCATATTAGATGGAGGGTCCCGAGTGTTTTCCCAGCATATGTCAACACTGACAGAGGTAGTGGTAGAGCTGAGTGATGCTTCAGAGGATGGAGCTCTAAAGGCCGTGTAAACAGATCCTGACTTGACTTGCATCTGCCTTGAGGACAAAACATTTGTGCTTATTCTGGCCCCCTGGTAAGCGCTCTCGGTGCTCAGCTGCAATGGCCACTGGGGCGTCATTGTTATATGCATTTCCTGTTTGTCTGGGTAGCTAGCCAAAGTGCAATATTTCTTTTTTAAATACTGTACAGCAGCAGAAAATGGAGCTTTGCTGTTTCTGGTGGGTGACAGCTGGGTGAGGGGGGGGGGCTGCTTTATGCCTGGAATTAAAAGGCAGTGCTGTTGGTAGGGCTGGAGTCCTGCCCAACTAAATCTCAGGGTGTGAGGTGATTAATAACCAAGTTGGGAGGCCCGGACTGTATGCAGTGTTCCCAGAGCAAGAGCTAACCAGCAGTGGCCAAAGGAAAATTCAGGCTGACTAGGATTTTGCTGCCAGTGAGACTAGGAAGCTGCCTCGCGGAAGTGCTGATGTCCCCATTGCTGGAGCAGGTTGTGGGTAGATGGGGCAACATGCAGGGGTCTAGTCTGTGCTGCAGGGAAACGGGGAGGTGGGGGCAGATGGACAGGGTGACCTGCACAGACTACAGCCGCTGCTTCAGTGCCGCAGGCAGTGTGGGGGCGTCCCAGCAAAGACCCCAGGGTAGAGAGGTGAGAAGAGGGGCAGTGCTGGGGGTGGACGAGACAAGCACGGAGAAAGCGGATGGGAAAACTCAGGAAACCCAAAGACCAGTGCCGAAGCAATGGTGTGACTGGCAAGTGTCTGCAGCCGGGGAGGAGGGACCAACTCCAGGCCGCAGCACATGCTGAAAGTCCGCCGTAAAGTCATGCAGCTGGTGGTTCCCTCGTAATTGCTCACCCGCATCTGCCATGCAGATGTGCCAGTCCAGCAGCGGGAAGGGAATATTTCTGCCAGCGACGACAGACTCACTAAAGCCCAAGGGGAGTGGCAAATAACCATTTCACAAAGCACAGGCCACGGTGAGAGCAAGTGGCTGGGAACGGAGACCCCAAGGGGCCTGTTCTCAGCTCTGATGCTGGCTTGTGGTGAGGCTCTGGGCAAGCCATTGCTGTTCTGTAAAATGAATACGAAGCTACTTCTGCCCTGGCCTCCCCTCACGGGAGAGGGAGTTTGTGAAGCCCCTGGACAGCTGCTCTGTTCTAAGTTTTCCCTGATAGTCTCCCCTAGAGCCGGACTCTGTAACCAGTTGCGTGTGAGCAAGTAGTAAACCTAGCACCTCAGCAAGGGCAGCAGCTCCCCCTGCCTTCGCTAATTTCAGATCTGATGCGGATTCAACTCCAGCCCAACCATCGCCCCTTCTCCAGGGATGAATCGCTTGAGCCATGAGGAACGACAAGTTTCCTGCTGCGAATGTTCCCTTTCGTGTGGGGGAGGCTCGGCTGCATGTGCATCTGTGCGCCACTGGAGAGCCAGGTGTTGAAGGACGAGCACTCAGTGGGTCCATCCTGTGCTGCTGAGAGAGGGAATATGCTGCTTCATCGCCTCTGAAAATCAAAACCAGTCCAGTTTCCTACCCCAGGAGTGGGCCAGTCTGTTCTCAGCATACAAGGGGGGATGCCTGAGGCGCTTTCTTCTGGCGAAGCAAGGTAAGTGCCTCCCTCCCAGCGCTTTGGGCGACTTGTTTTGGCAGCTGGCAGCGTCACAGGGATCTCAGACAAGGGCCCAGCTGCATTCTGTTCCAGGGCTGCTTTTCTTAAAAAAAAAAGCTGAGAGTAACACTACTACCTTGAAACATCCTCGGGAGGGTGCTGTGGGATGGGCCAGGCCTGCCCCTAGCCCCTTGGACAGTAGCAGACGTCACCCCTTTCCAAACAAAGTCTGATGTCTCTTTAATTCTTAATATAAATTAAGCAATATGAAGTAACCACAACTACCCCAGAGCGCTGAGATCAACAGACAGAAGCAGAGGCTGGTGACAGCTAAATCTTGATAGCGCAAATATTTCAAATGGGTGATGGAGGTTTCACTCTAAACTGCTCAGTAAGCTCCACAGCGGATCAAGTTTCAATATTATCAAAGCAAAAAGAGGAGAGAGAAAATAACAGTAAATACAATAAGGGAGGCTATTCCCATCCCTCCCCCAATCTGCTCTGAGACTTCGGGGAAGTCGCTTTCCCTCTCTCCGTGCCTCTGTTAGAGGACACAAAGAATAACAGAGAACAGCCCCACACGAAGCGAGTACTAACATAGCCACTTAAGAACTCTCTCACCTAATATAAACTCTGTGCACGCAAATGCATGTATAACATCCACAAATCCCCATTTACCCCCCACCCCACCCCCCCAATTCTCCCAGAGGTCGCTGGGGTTTAGAAACCATCTTGTTTACGTAGTGTCAGCTCCTCAGCAGAACCACATCTTCCAGATACAAAGCCCAGTCTTCCAGGGTTGGCTCAGGGGAGTTTCCCCTTTAGGAAGCAGAACACTTTGCACCCAGTACTGACATGGGCTTGGAGGGGGGCCTGGCAGGCAGCGTACCCCTAAGGCATGACGGCCAGCTCAGCATGGATGACGCTGTTCCAGTATTTCTGTGACAGGTGCCTTTCCGGTTATCTGAAAGCTCTTTTCCCTTCAGTCACGTTTGGATGTTTGGACAAGACTAAATCATACACCCAGTAACTACTGGCGTGGTCCAGGCATGTAATTGAGACTCTTCAAAGTGAGGATTAAGGAGCATCCTCTGCGTTCCTTGGCTAGCAGGATGGTGGCTGCAGCACAGGGCCTCTTGGGGAGGGGTAACTGTGACCGAACTAAGCATGAGGAGCGGGAGAGTGTCCTAGGAACATCTCCACCCCTAGCTTACGAGGCAGCAGAGGACGATGGATAATGAACGGAGCCACGCGTGATCTTCGCCAGCCGTGAAGCGAGAGGTCCCAACGTTACCGCTCTGTCAGAGAGGATTACGTGGGCATCCAGCCTGAGGAGGAGGTAAGGCCTGAGAGCAGCTGGGCTGGCCTGGTATGTCCCCCGCGTGCCAGTAGCAGGAGACGACTGCCAGGGTGCAGCTGGGAACCCAAGGGGAGGAATTGCGGGAACGTTCGCCTCAGCGTTTGATTCTCTAACCGAGGCTGCTGCTTGTGACTCGGCGTGTTCCAAGCACTGCAGCCACCTGGGCCAGGTGCGGCGTGGGGGCCCAACTAGGCACCATTGCGACAGCCTGTTAGCTGTCAGCAGGCCCCCCATGCGCCAGAGCCGGCTGGCAGTGAATCCTAGAATCTCAGGGTGGGAAGGGACCTCAGGAGGTATCTAGTCCAACCCCCTGCTCAAAGCAGGGCCAATCCCCAATTTTTGCCCCAGATCCCTAAATGGCCCCCTCAAGGATTGAACTCACAACCCTGGGTTTAGCAGGCTAATGCTCAAACCACTGAGCAATTCCCTCCCCGAATCTTTTCAGTTCAGCCTGGCCTCGGCTGCTGGTTCTGTGACTGTGGCTTCTCAGCTTTTTCTGAAAGTCAGGATTTAAAGCGAGAGACCCAGGGCTGGTCTGCAGACTGGGGTTTCTTGGCCCTTCAAATGCCAGCTGCACAAGGGACTTGAGGAGCTGCCAGGCTCCACTTCCTGCTGAACACTGGGCCATGTGTGCCAGTTGCCCGGCAGTGTGGCCATCAGGGGGAGGGTCGGTCTGTCTAGTATCTGACACCTGCTCAGTGTTGAAGAATCTGGTTGTGCAGCTCCCAGGCTGTGCGAGGGGAACGGGCTCTGGGAGGGTGAAGTCACAGGGCTGGGCTGCGAGGACAGCGAGGTGTACAGCCATTGTTCTCGCTTGGCAGGAGTGCGCCCGGTGGCCAGGCCAGTCTCCACGCTGTGAGGGTCTCACTATTCTGCTGCAGCACAGCTGTTGTAGGACGTCCCGGGCCCGGAGGGACAGGCCACTTCTCCGATAGCTCGGGCCAGTGCCGCAGGAGGCTTTGAGGTGAGAGCTGTGGCTGGGAGCTGCTTCAGGGCCTTCTCTCGCTGCTCACATCCCATGGGAGGTGTTAGTCTTTGGAAGGGAATGCCAAGCCTCGTGCTTCCTGGGGCGGTGCTTCCTCAGCAGGTTCCTAGGCGGCTGGAGCCCTCCAGCAAGGTGGGGCGGGAGAACAGGGACTACTGGGCCCCACAAGCAATCTGGGTTCCCGCAGCATAAAGGCCTTGGTTGTCAAAGCAGGGGCCACTCCTATTCCCCAGGCCCATTCTCAGGGCCAGCGAGTGCTGGGCCTCGATACAATGGTGCTGGGGACACCCAGGCCCAGCGGGATCTGTGCACTGCCCTGGCAGGGGGCCAGGCCTGGGCCTCTCCATGCTGAGGCTGGTGGACAGGGCTTGGATTACACTGGCAGTCCCAGCAGGCAGGTCCCCGCAAGGGGATGCGGTGGCTGTGTAAAGCTCTGTGCCCAGCAGAGCAGCGTGCACAGGGGAAGGAGGGAGGGAGCAGACTGGCTCAACATGCCAGGCAAGTTTGGCTTTCAGGTGGGGCTGGGCCAATAACTGCTATGAAATATTTACTGTTGTTTCCTGTCCGGAGCGTGGCCTGGGCAGCAGCTGCCTAGAGGGACTCCCTTGATCTTAGAAGTGCTCCAGATAAGGCAGTTGAGGGGTTTCGATAAACATCCTGCTTAGAAACAAACCCTTATTCTCACTGCCTCTCTCCATCCCCCAACCACCCAGCTAGAGCGACTCCTAGCCAGTCCGTATAATGCTGTGGGAGGCTTATTGCTGCTGGAGAAGAGGGGACTCATTAGCCTGTGGCTGCTCATCGCTGAGATGGACCCCGGTGGTTCCCAGGGCTGCCTTCCCTCCTGAACCATGGCTCTGGCATGGCACCGGGAGTCCCTGGGCTAACCCAGCTATCAGGCCGTCGTGTGACTGGGGAACAGAAACACTGTCCTGGGCAGGGCCAGCTCCTGCTTCTCCTGCTGCCACCTGCACATGAGTGCTCAGCTGAGCGAGGTTCACAGCCTGGCACAGTGCCCTGCCTAGCCGCTGGGTGGTGACTCACTGAGGCACCAGTGCTTGGCCGCTGGTCTGTGCTGAGCACAGCATGGGCTGTGACTGCTCAGTAGCTGGTTAGCATGCTGGAAACAGCCTGGCCTAGGCTGGCTGCTCATTAACGTGCTCATCCTTGGGCTGCTGATAAGATCATAGAGCCTTGCCGGTGACTGAGGAAACACGGTGCCGGTCAGACAGGGCAGCTGGTTTGAAATGTTCACTGCTCCTTCCTGACGTCTGCAAACTGGTTTGTGCTGCTGAGCGGTTTAAATGTCCCCAGCCAAGCCCAGAACGTCCAGGGTCCTCTCCAGGCAATCACGCAAACCAAAGAAACCGACTCAAAGGGAAGCCGCAGCAGCTTTGGAGGCTCCTGGAACTGCGCTGTAGGGCAGTTGTGCAAGTCAGGTCCAGTTTGCTTGGGGCTTTGTGTACAATCAGGCCTGGACATTAACATTGCACCAATTATGTGACCAGTCTGGCTAAGGGGAGGCACACGCCCAGCCATGGGAGCCTGTGCCCAGGAAATCCCGTGGCTGCCAGTGCCAAAGGCTGTCTGGTTCAAGCAGTGTTCAGTCTCGAATGGTTAGTTCAGGGGGGTTTCTGCTCCCGTGAGCAAACAGCCCCTGAAGCGGATCTGCAGCTTCTGCGGAAGGATTGCAGCCCTTTCAGTCTAAGAGGTGCTGATGTGGTTACGGTTCGTTTCCCAGCTCCCAAGTGGATCCACGTGCAGATGCCAAACGAAGGAGCCGAAATCTCCAGCCAGGAAGGCGGGTCTGTGTTGCATGTGGCTGGGGGCCATGGGGCTAAGGCTTCCCCAGGTGTCCCCTCTGTAGCACTAGAAGCCGCACTCGATGGGGAGAGGGCAGAGCTGGGGGCAGGGCAGTGCTCAGTGCGGAATGGCAAGGAGGCCAGAGCAACCCACTGCAGTTTCTTGGTCTTTATTACACAGCAGCCAGGGCCCTTTGCTGAGCAAACGGATCCAGCCACGGAGGAGGCAGCTGGTGCCGTTTCCCCATGAGAGGCAGAGTTTGCTCTAAAGGTAGTGCAAGGCGGGGAAATGACTCGCGGATGCTTATGAAGGCTCCAGCACAAGGGCCCCTCAAAGAAAAATGCTATGCCCAGAGCTCAGATAACATCCCAGCGCCATGGGCAGGAAGCAGATGGAGACTCAGTGGTGCTGAAGCAGCAAAACCAACGTTGTTCTTGTTGTAAAAGCAGGAGGTGGCTGAGAACCGGAGCTCCGTTGCCTGGCAGCATGAACAAAACAGGGGCTACACAAACAGCCATGAATGAAACCTTGAGTGTTGAGCTTATTGGAGTCAAGTTGGACTTTGCCTGCCCCTTGAAAGCAGCCGCTGGTTTAAAGGGGAAGGAGACACTTCCTGCTCAGTAACAGCTGAGATTAGATAAGGAAAGGGAGGCAACCCTGCTGGGTTCTAGCCCCAGCTCTCCAGCTGTCTGGCTTTGTGAGCTGAGGCCTCAGTTTCCCCCTTTGTGAAACACCATTGGTACATGCCTGCCTGCACTGCTCAATGGCAGAGCCGGCAGGTGCAGAGAGCTGCAGCCCTCATGTCACTGCGTTTCAAGCAGGCTCTCCCCCGGATGGAGCTGCCGGCTCCTCTCCCTACCTTGCGCCTGGCCCCCCAGCTGTGCCGCAGGCTCAGCAGGAGAGTAGGAGGAGACACAGTGTGAGTAAACGTTACGGGGAGAGGCACCCTGGTGCACAAGCGGGCAGCAGGAGCCCTAAACTAGACTGTGGCTCAGGGGACGAGCTTGCAGAAACTGCATCTGCTCTACCTGCAAAGGGCAGCCCTTCCTCCCTTTCACACCAGGCTCTCTGCCTGCCCAGGGGCTGGGCTCAGCCGGTGATGTTGACTTTTAGCTTGTCAGCCTGAAAACAAATGAAGGTTCAAACCCAAACGGCGCTTTTCCCCGACAGTCAGACACTGGATCGCACGTACAGTTTGCCTCCTGTGAGCAAGTTCTGGTGTTTCCAAACTTCAGCCCAAATCTTCATAGCAGGCTGCAGCTCCAGACTTAAATTGCTGGCGGCAGCAGGCCCCAGAGCTGACTCTGCTGCAGGAGACCAAGTGAGGGGAAATGAGAGAAGTTTCAGCCAAACAGTGCTGTTTTTAGACACTTCTACACGTGCAGCCAGCATAGCAGCTCCTTTGGGAGCTGGCTCCGGTTGCTGATGCAAACTAGAGTCCTGCAAGGAGCTGGGTTTTAACAGGAGCTGTCGGAGCTCCACCCAGCCCCAGGCTGTGCAGCTGGGATGGAAAGCTCAGCCTGTGGGAAGGGGCAGCCCTGGGCGGTGGGGTTCTAGCCCTGCTACTTCGGCGCTCTGACATTGAGCGAGGCCCTGCCGCAGAGGTGCTTGTTCTTGGGAGAAAGGCTTTGTCACAAGCACTGGTACGTGCTGCTCACAGTTGGCTAATACGTTTTGCTCGCATTCCATGCCAGGGGTTGGGCTCGAGCATTCCTACAGCTGTCTGCAATGGTAGTTTGGACCCTGGTCAGGTCCACGGTGTAGCCGAGGGCCGGCTGTCCCTGGAAAGAGCCTCCCACCTGGTGCCACCTCCAGCAGCCAGGGCAGCCTTTTTGTTCCCTCCTCCATTGCAGGCCAACTGGAGTGCCCCAGGGGCACCCGTGATACAGGAATGGCCTGAGATCATATGAAGCCCGTTCAAGGCAATCACTCGTCTTGAATGCAAACAGACATTTTAAAAGGAACCAGAAGCGATTTTGACAGGGCACTGAGCAGCCATGTTCGCACAGCTCCTAAATGCTGTATTTCCTTCTAGTGCCCGGGAGCGTGGCACTGCAATAGAGAAGCATTAGCTCTTAGCACGTCTCCTCCCTCCCCTCTGCCCAGCCAGCAGAAAAGGCACTATGTGTGAAAGGCAGGTAATAGCTTCTCTCGCATGTAGGAGGGAGAGAGCTTTCCCCTGAGTCCATCAGAGAAGGAAGATGAATGTGTGACCTGTCCATGCCAGGACATGCTGTGGGTGCCAGTCCCATCAGCACAAGGTTTGGACGGTGCAATTGCTCTAAGAACACCCTTCCCCTCTGCTGCTGCTAAACACCATCTATGGGGCCAGCCGGCGAGTGTGAGAGAAGAACCCTAATTAGGCGTGCAGCTTTTTGAGCAACAACCTCAAGAGGCGGTGGGTTTTATTAGGGTTTATTGAAGCAGCTCCAGGCTGCCGTATAAAAAACATTGTACAGAACCAGCTCACGGGCTGTCGACAAAGTGTTAAGACATTTCATGCACTTGTCACTGGTGCTGCAACAGAACCCAGAGGCCAGCTGCTCCTGGTTAGGAATCTTGCTCTGTCCCTGGCAGTGAACAATAGTTCCATCAGAAATACTGGTTTGCTCACTCGCAGTTGTGAAACAGCCACCTGCCTCCCGAAGTGCTGCAGATCTTGGTGACGGCATGCATGACTGGCAGTGCAGGGGCAGCTGTGGGAAACACGAAGGGGTCCTCCCTTCTTAGGCTGATGCCTGCACTGAAAAAAGTGACAATGTCTGTAAAGGAAACAGACTACATCCCCACAGCTCCTGCTGGGAGATCCCTTGCATGTAAGGGCAAGAATGGAAAATCTGTCCTTCCACACCGGCATCTCAAGGGAGAGCCGGGCAGCCAGCCTGGCTGGAGCTTTGCCCACCAAGCTCCCTTTAGAATCTATCCTAAGCCCTCCGAAACCGTTGTGACTTTGCAGCCAGTTATTTGACACCAAAGGGGCCTGTCCTGCCCTGCACACCTGGTGCTGATGGGTTCCATGTCCATTGGATTGTGGGGCACCCCAATGATTGACAGGTTGTGCTCTACTGCCCAGGTCTTGCGTGCGGATTCTTGGTGAAGTGAGAAGCTGGTGAAGTGGAACATGAAACTTGCTGCTTCTGGTGAAACCTGTAACGCAGAAGGGGTTGTCGTGAGAACGCTAAGCAATGAAACCAGAACCATTTGCTGGGAACAGAAACTGAGGCAAGGTTAGGGCTTAATTTGTGCCAGGGCTTGCCAGGGCTGAGCCCCAGCACCTCAGGGCTTGCTGCATCAGTTATGAATGTAAAAAAAACATTGCTTAAGCTCCAGCACCTCTTTCATTACAAATTAAGCACTGGGAAAGGTGAGTCCACGCCCCTCAACCTGGCCTTCTGTAGCAAGCCTGCCTGCATCCAAAAAGGTATGTCCTGTAAGGCGCAGGATTTTACATCTGCATGCAGATGCGGTCGCCCCTTCTCAGAAAAAATAGATTGGAATTGGAGAAGGTTCAGAAAAGCGCAACAAAAATGATTAGGGGTATAGAATGGCTTCCGTATGAGGAGAGATTAATAAAACTTGGGACTTTTCAGCTTGGAAAAGAGCCGACTAAGAGGGATATGACAAAGGTCTATAAAATCATAAATGGTATAGAGAAAGTAAATAAGGAAGTGTTATTTACTCCTTCTCATAATACAAGAACAAGGGGCCACCAAATGAAATTAATAGGTAGCAGGTTTAAAACAAATACAAGAAAGTATATTTTCATGCAATGCACTGTCAACCTCTGGAACTCCTTGCCAGAGGGTGTTGTGAAGGCCAGTACTATAACAGGGTTCAAAAGGGAGCTAGATAGATTCATGGAGGATAGGTCCATCAATGGCTATTAGCCAGGCTGGGCAGGGATGGTGACCCTAGCTTCTGTTTGCCAGAAGCTGGGATTGGGTGACAGGCCATGGATCACTTGATGATAACCTGCCTGTTCATTCCTTCTGGGGCATCTGCCATTGGCCACTGTCAGAGGACAGGACACTGGACTTGACAGACGTTTGGTCTGACCCAGTATGGCCATTCTTATGTACAGGGAATATTTGGCTGTATTTAACAAACTCATCCAGACACAGGATCATGGGTAAGAGAAGCAGAATGAAAGGCCTCGCGATTTGTCCCACTTCGGCACCAACTCCACTGAGAGAGAGTCCAGAGAGGGTTAATTCCTGTTACAACTTTTTTTAAATTAATAGCTCCTGCAGCAGGAGGTAAGTGGCATGAATGGGACCAGCGGATAATTAGAAGGAAGAGACCCTGTGTTTATATGTAGACAGGGCTTGTCTTACAAATGCAATTACAAGCCATACTGGGACTAAATCCCAGCTGTAATCTTCGCCTAGCACCGGCTCTCCTATCCCCACAAGTGACTGCTATTTGAGTGTCCCTGGCAGACTGATCCTGGCACTGTGAGGAGTCTGTGCTAAAACAAACCACTCTGTTATTTATGGCAACCAGCTCTATCTTTGGGCTCCTGCCGTTTGCTGCAGGCAGACTTGGAGTTGCCCCATGATAATGTAGTGATCAGCAAGCCGGGCTGTCCCATACCGTGGACATCAAATCCCATCTGCCAACAGCATTCCCCAAAGGTTTCACATAGGATAGGACTCTGGGGAAGTGCTGAGATGCCAGATGGAGCATTCTCCCCATCCAGTTATGTATACAGCCCTCCTCTCTCTAATACCCTACGGCCTAGAGGGACTCTTCCTTCTTCACTGGTTGGGGTCTTCCATGTCACCTGCAAATGCAGTCTGAAAGCTGGGGTTTGACTGCGAGGCTGCTGGGTAGAGAACTTGAGCCAGGACAGAGCTCCCTCTCCCAGCAGGCAGCCCTCGCTAGAGAAGCCATGCCAACATCTCTCAGCCTGGAAGGTTAACCTGTCTGCTTCTGTGCCCTGCTGGAGCAGAGAGGTCCCAGGGGGTTAGTGTGAAGGGTAAGGACTTACCGTTCCAGTCCTGGAGCGAGGCTCAGGCAGACAGGTATTTCCAAGTGCTGACGAAGGCGGTGGGGATGAGGGAGTAGGGCACCGTAGAGACACTGCTCCAGGTGTCGGAGGAGGGGTCGTAGCAGTCCAGAGTTTTGCAGCGCTGGGCCCCACAATAGCCCCCTACCACATAGAGCCTGTTTCCAGATGTGACAGCGCGACAGCTGATGCGTTTAGCAGTCACGTCACCGAATTTGGACCACTGGTAGGTGTCGCTGTGGAAGCGGTACGCGGAGCTGGCCGAGAACTCTGTGTCTCCCCCGATCACGATCACGTGGTTGCCCACTACGGCGGCAGCCGTGTAGCGCCAGGGCTGGGGACAGCTGGCAGGCACCGTCCAGCGGTTCTGGCCAGGGTCGAAGCACTGCACTTTGGGCAGCTTCTCCTGGTTCACGCTGGTGCCACCAAAGACAAACAGCTTCCTTTTGGCCCCCACCACAGCAGCGTTGCTCACGCCCTCCCGGAGAGGGGCTACCAGGGACCACTTGTCCGACTGGGGGTCATAGTGTTCGACCTGCTTGAGAGAGACGGAGGGCGAAGCTGGGAAGGAGCTGCTCACTGCTGTGTGGCCTCCGACCACATAGAGACAGTGGTCCAGCTCAGCAGAGCCATGGCCAAACCGGGCCACCAGCATGGGCGTGGCTTTTGCCCACTCATCGTGGAGAGTGTCATAAACCCAGACGTCTTTGGAGGCGCTGTTCTCGGAACCCTTACCGCCAGTGACGTAGACTTTGCAGCCAAGGGCACAAGCGCTGCACTCCTTGCGCGGGCTTGGGATGTCGGTGCGGGGGATTATCTCACTGGTTTGACGGTCAACCACGTAGATTTTGTCACACACGAATGTCTGGCCCCCGAGCAGCAGCAGGGCCTGGCTGACCTTCCGAGGCTGGGCACAGAAACCCGTCACCAGCCCATCATTCTGAAGGATCTTCATCTTGCAGCGCACGGCGTCGGCCACGATCTCCCCTCCCAGCTTGTGGCTGGTCACCAGTTCCTCGGCGGCCACCTGGTTCCGCAGGTAAGATTCTGGCAGGAGGGCCAGACGGACTGAGCGCAACAGCTCTGGCAAGTCCCCGTGCCGCTGCGGCAAGTCATACCGGATCCAGCCGATGACAGCCTCATACACCAGGCTCTCGTCCTCCACCTCCAGCTCCTCACTCTCCACCAGCTCCAGCAGCTTGTCTTTGGGCAGCTGCAGGAAGTCGTCGGTCTGGTAGAGAGACGTGAAGTTGGCCAGCGCCATCCTCCAGGACAGCTCCAAGAGCCTCTCACAGCAGTGGGCGTATGACAGCAGCAGCATGTTCAGGCAGTTGGCTGGGTGCAGGTTTTTCTCCAGAAAGTCGGCCGAGGCTTCGCGGATGTCCTGGAACTGCAGCATGTCCCCAGCCTCCAGCAGGGACTCCGCGTTCTCCTCATTGATCAGCACCCGAGCCGAGTAGATGTAGTCCAGCAGCAGCTCCAGGACCTCTGGGTGCAGGGAATTGTGGAAGTTGACTTCCGTATCTTTGCTTTCCTTCAGCCCGCCGTTGAACATGGCATCGAAGTACCGACTGCAGGAGGCCAGCACAGCCCGGTGGCAGTGGAAGGCTTGGTTCCCCGCCCGCAGCACCACGTCGGTGAAGAGATGCCGCTTACGCAGCAGGTTGAGCTGGGTCAGGAGGCTGTCGGCATGGCCAGGCTTGTGGAAGAGCTGGATGTTCATGGAGCCGGAGCTGGAGCGGGACTTCCGGTTCTCGTGATTGCTGACGGACATGGTCGCAAAGCTAGTCTGAAAGGAAAACAGCCGTGACCCTGGGCTCCAGTAAGAAAATCCCCACCTGTTTCTCTCCTGCCTCCCCCAGGCGGCTCTCCAGCGGGCTCACACTCCTGCAACTAAGTGCCACTCCACCCACGTCAGCCCCTGGAGAACACAGGAGAGAGCAGCTCTGGCAGCATGGGCCCTGGAGCGAAACCGCTAGGCTGTGCTGAGAAGCTGGGTAGCCCAAGTCCAAGATGAGAAGAAAGTGAATCAAAGGGGGGAGGGAGTGACAGGAAAACTGTCATCGCAGCCACTGTGCAAGCTGGCCAAGGGCCCAAGGGCTGAGTTTAGTGTGAACTCGACAAGGGGCTGCGGGGCCCGAAGGTCGTGTTGGTAAAGTTCCAGCTACGCACTGTGCAACTCGAGAAAAGGCCCTGAGAGGAAAACTACACAACCTCAGGCAGCCCCGTCTCGCTCCCCACCCACCGCGGGCAGCAGGCTGTCCCGTTCCAGTCTCCTCCTCCCCCCCAAAACTAGAACAGACCCCCCCTAACTCCGGGCCTCCCAGGAGACGGGCGTGGGGGGCGAAGGGTGGGCGGGCAGCGGCTGCCCTACTGCAGTGGCCCGGGGCGTGGAACAGGCCCCGGGGGCCGGCGCGAGGCACGAAGCGAAGCCGCCTCTCCCCGGTGAGTCACAGCCCCGGGGCGCCCCTGCCTCCGAGCGGCACCGCGCCCATGCCCCTTCCCGGGCAGAGCCGCGCCCTGCCCGCCGGGGAGCAGCCCCCGAGAGACCGGGGGGGCCCGGCGCTGCTAAGGGGGGGGCCCGGCTGGGAGGGGGGGGCCCGGCCCCGGTAAGTGGGGGGGCCGGCTGGGAGGGGGGGCTCGGCCCCGGTAAGTGGGGGGCCCGGCTGGGAGGGGGTTCGGCGCTACTAAGGGGGGGGCCCGGCTGGGGGGGATCGGCGCTGCCAAGGGGGGGGGCCCGGCTGGGGGGGGGAATCGGCGCTGCCAAAGGGGGGGCCCGGCTGGGGGGGGGAATCGGCGCTGCCAAAGGGGGGGGCCCGGCTGGGGGGGGGAATCGGCGCTGCCAAAGGGGGGGCCCGGCTGGGAGGGGCCCGGCGCTGCTAAGGGGTGGGCCCGGCTGGGGGGGGGGATCGGCGCTGCCAAAGGGGGGGCCCGGCGCTGCCAAAGGGGGGGCCCGGCAGGGGGGGGGGGCTCGGCCCCGGTAAGTGGGGGGGCCGGCTGGGGGGGGGATCGGCGCTGCTAGGGGGGGCGGCCCGGCTGGGGGGGGGCAGGCCGGCTGGGGCAGTCAAAGCAACCGGACGCTTCCGTACGGCGCGTTCCGCGCGGGGCCGCACGGAGCCCGGGCTGCAGGACGCGGCGCGGCGGGGGCAGAGGCCGGGCGGGGGGCGGCGCGGGGGCGGGCGCCGGGCCCGGTTCTGCCCTCTGAGCGGGCGCCGCGTGCAGGCCCGAGCCCCGCGGGGGACCCCAGGCCGGGCCCCCCAGGCCGGGCCCCCCGCGCCGGGCGCAGCGGCCGGCCCAGCCGTGGGGGCAGCGGACGGAGCCAGGTCCCGGACGGACCCGCGCAGGGCCCCGCTCCCCCGCACTCACCGGCGGCCCGGGACGCGCCGCTCCGCCCCTCACCCGCGCTCCGCGACTCTGGGCCGCCGCCGCCCGCCCCGCGTCCTTCCCGAGCCGCCCGCCCCGCCCCCTCATTGAGATGCAGCGCCCTGAGCCAATCGGCGCCCGACACCCTGCGCGGCCTCGCCGCGGCGCATGCGCGCTCCCACGGCCGGCGCGGGGGGGCTGCGCGTAGGGCCCGGCCCAGCAGAGAACTCGGGCGTCCGGCTCCAGCCCGGCGCCCCCCGGCCTGGGCGCGGCCCCCGGCTGCCTGGCGCCTGTGGGGCAGGGCTGCCGTGGGGCGGAGCGCCCGGCCCGGGCCCCCCCGCGGGCCTGTCTGGGGCGCCCGGCACCTGCCCCTCCCATGGGGGCCCCGCCTTGCTCCCCGAGCGGGCCCGGCCCGGCCCGGCCCGTCCCCCCGCGGCACCATGTAGCCCGGAGGCTGGAGCCCTGCCAAGCCGCGCACGGCCGCTCCAGTTCAGCCTCAGCGACCCTGCACCCCGGAGCCCGGCCCCCGCCAGAGGCCTTGGCGCTGGGGACCAGGGAGGGGGCTGCCGGGGGGGGGTTGAGCGCTGGGGGCCGGGGAGGGGGGGGTTGAGCGCTGGGGACCGGCGAGGGGGGTGCCGGGGAGGGGGGGGGTTGAGCGCTGGGTGCCGGGGAGGGGGGTGCCGGGGAGGGGGGGGTTGAGCGCTGGGGACCGGGGAGGGGGGTGCCGGGGAGGGGGGGGTTGAGCGCTGGGGACCGGGGAGGGGGGTGCCGGGGAGGGGGAGGGGTTGAGCGCTGGGGACCGGGGAGGGGGGTGCCGGGGAGGGGGGGGGTTGAGCACTGGGGACCGGGGGGGGGTGCCGGGGATTAAGCGCTGGGTGCCGGGGAGGGGGGGTGCCGGGGAGGGGGGGGTTGAGCGCTGGGGACCAGGGAGGGGGCTGCCGGGGGGGGGGTTGAGCGCTGGGGACCAGGGAGGGGGCTGCCGGGGGGGGGGGTTGAGCGCTGGGTGCCGGGGAGGGGAGTGCCGGGGAAGGGGGTTGAGCGCTGGGGACCGGGGACGGGGGTGCTGGGGGGGGAGGGGGTTGAGCGCTGGGGGCCGGGGAGGGGGCTGCCGGGGAGGGGGGTTGAGCGCTGGGGACCGGGGACGGGGGTGCCGGGGGGGGAGGGGGTTGAGCGCTGGGGGCCGGGGAGGGGGGTGCCGGGGAGGGGGAGGGGGGTTGAGCGCTGGGGACCGGCGAGGGGGGGGGTTGAGCGCTGGGTGCCGGGGAGGGGGGGTGCCGGGGAGGGGGGGGGGTTGAGCGCTGGAGACCGGGGAGGGGGGTGCCGGCGAGGGGGAGGGGTTGAGCGCTGGGGACCGGGGAGGGGGGTGCCGGGGAGGGGGGGGGGTTGAGCGCTGGGGACCGGGGGGGGGTGCCGGGGATTAAGCGCTGGGTGCCGGGGAGGGGGGTGCCGGGGAGGGGGGGGTTGAGCGCTGGGTGCCGGGAGGGGGGTGCCGGGGAGGGGGAGGGGGGGTTGAGCGCTGGAGTCCGGGGAGGGGGGTGCCGGGGGGGGGGGGTTGAGCGCTGGAGAAGGAGCCCAAGCTGCAGCGTCTACACGCCTGTCCATTCCTGCCGTAGCCTGAGCCACGTCCACAGACCCAGGCGCTGGGGCGCGCTGCTGCCGGGCTCCCCCCTTCGCCTTGTCCATGTGCCCGAAGAGCGGAGTCTGCCAGCAGGCCTGACGTGGGCGCTTTGCTGCTACCGGAGCGTACCTGTTATGGGCCGAGTCGGGACAGGCAGCCTTGGTGCGAAACTGCACCACGCCCAGCCCGTTTGGAAGTGCAACGCTGCCTTATGTCCGAAGGAACAAACACATAACCGGCTCTGCGCCTGGAAAGAGTGGGCGGGGGCCTCATTACACTCACCTCCCCTTTGGGAAGTACCTTGAGGTCCACCGTTGGAAAGCACTGCGTCTCCACAGTACTAACAGAGAAGGGGAAGGGCATTTGCCACATCAGGGCTCACCAACCCTGGCCTTGAAGACCGTATCTGAAAGCTGCATGGCCTCTGAACCTCTCCACTTGCAGTTTCAGAGCAGGATGTTGTTATGTTTCCTATGTGTGGAGTGTTATTGATAGAGCTGGCCCTCAGTGAGCAGAGACATTCACTGGGTCTCACTGATAAAGGGCCATAAACACAGTAGCCATGGGTCTGAGCCATCACTCTCAGTCACACAATATAAAGCTCAGAGTGGCTGATTGGAGCCCTTCCAGCTCATAGCTTGCTGACAGCAGGGCCGTGGCTAATGAATCAGTTAGAACTCCCATTGCAGAGCAAACATGCTTTCCTGTAATGTGGTAGAACAGGGACTGAATGGGAACAAAGGCCCAGCGGCTGCTGCAGAAGGGGAAAATGTATTACTCTTTCTCAGACTCGTTCTATGGTGGAGAGAGACGTTCACCAGTCAGTGACTCTGCCTTCAAATCACTTGTGGGGACGTTTGGTGTGCAAATAAGAGCAGTTGAGCTGGAGCAAGTGCAGGGCTGGACAATCTCTGCAACAAGCAACAGCTGCCTAACCAGTAAGTGATAAAGGAAGCATTACTTTATGGTAAATTGTAACCATTCTAGAAAGGGGTCATAGCTGGGGCCAGAACTAATTCAGAAAGTAGCCTTTACCATTTCAGAACTGGTCCATGATATTAGGACTCCAGTTACAGACACCTAAACTGGTTTAAACCATGCTTAATCTGCATTAAGATAATGCACCTCTTTCCCCTTGGCTCAGTGCTATAGTATCTGTGCTGTTGCCCACTGCTGGACACAAGAAGCATGTGTACAAGAAAGCAGCAGTAAAACATTCTCATGTGGTGAGAAGTGGCCAATCTGATAGTAGCAGTAAAGCGCTGATGTGTTTAAGCATGGTTACTGCAGCCAAGTACAGGGGATGCCACTTGCCCTCCCACTTCAAGGGAACAACACTGGCCCAGAAGCAGGGTTACTCAGGTCATCCATCCAGTTGGAGTGCACTGGAAGGCCTGATGCAGATAGGGAAGAAAAGACAAGGTTCTTGTGCTTCTCTTGCTGATGCTCGGCAATTTGGTGTCTTGACCAGATGCTTTGTTTCCTGTCAGTGACAGCAAGTGCTGAGCCAAGTCCAGCAACATGCTTCCTCCGTGCCAATCCCCACATGGCAGCAGGATGAGCCAGGCAAGCAATCATGCAGAAAATAAGGTGAACTCAGAGGCGAACTTCCCAGAAGGCTGGTATGTGATAGAGTTTAAGTCCAGAAAGAACCATTAGACAGCTCACCTAATCTGCTCTCCTGGATATTATAGCCCATTAATTTCACCTAGTTACCCTGTACTGAGCTGTAACTTGTTTGGCTAAATCATAACTTTCAGAAAGGCAGCCAGTGTTGATTTGAAGAGAACTAGAGCTGGAAAACCCACCTCTGCCCTTGGTAGCTTGTTCCAATGGTTAATCATGCTCACTGTTAAAAATTTGTTCCTTATTCCAATTTGTCTGGCCTCAGCTTCTAACCATTGGTTCTTGTTCTGACTTGCTCCACTAGAGACACTTTAGTGTCTGGTATTTTCTCCCAGTGAAATACTTAGACACTGTAATCAAGTCACCTCTCAATCCTCATTTTGATAAGCTAAACAAATTAAATTCTTTAAGTCTTTCTCTATAATTTTCTTGAGCATTTTCTCCAGAAAGCAGTCCATTCTGCGAGTATGACCTGCCTTCCTTTTTTGGAGATGCAGAACTTTGCATTGGGCTATATTAAAATGCATTTTGTGTGGCTAAGCCAAATTTACCAAGCGATCCAGCCAGATCACTCCATGTGACTGCCCTGTTCTCATCATTATTAATCAGTCTGCCAATCTTTGGGTCATCTGCAAATTTTGTCAGCAGTGATTTATCTTCATCTGGAAGTAAATATAACAACTGTTGAATAGCTTTGGGCTTAGCGCCAATCCCTGCTGTTTCCCACTAAAAACACCTCCAGTTGATGATGATTCCTCACTGACAACTACTCTGAGATCTGTCAGCCAGTTCTTAATACATTTAATGTGTGCTTTATTGATACTGTATGTTAATGTTCTACGTGGGAGATTAAGCACCTCTCGGAACAAGCAGGTGAGCAGCACAGCCCAAGCAATATATCTCCAAGACATCAGCATGGAGGCCATGAAAAAATCCCCTGTGATGGAAGGTTAGGTAAGGAACAGTCTGTGCCTGTCCTTGGGCAGGTTTAGCTAACACAGTACAGCTTCAGCCATAATATATTCTGCAGTTTCAGAGCAGCTTGGAACCAGCAAATGCCAGATAAGAAGAGTTTCTCTCTAGCTCTGAACAGTAATGATCAAATCCTCAGACTATGCTCTGTAGTGTTCACTTCCTTTATTACTGGCACTGCCAGAGAAATAATTGTAAATATGACCTTTGGTGCAAACTCTGATCTTAGCATTCAGTCAATTGATCCATTACAAGGATATGAAATATGTATTTAATTATTTTCTTAAGAAAGTTTGTTGATTGGGGTGGAGCCTGACAGAAGAGCACCCACTGGAGAACTCCGTAGCGTGGCTGATGTTCCAGGTGACAGCATCTGAAGGTACACTGGACTTGACCAGTACAGGCAAAAGGTTTTCATTGCTAACATAAAGGGCTACCTAAGATACTGATAACTAGCTCTTCACCATATCACATGTGGCCTGAACAATAGAGACTGCCATGAAAACAGACCCTTTAAACATCTGCTTCTGTTTTGTAGTGAGCAGCTCTGACCTGGGGGCCTAGGGCCAGGATATTTGACAGGAGAAACAACATCTCCATAGACCGAAGACAAGCAAAACCCACTTCAGATCAGATGTCCCTGGCTGTGGCTGCACTGGCCAAGGCAATCTGGAAACTGACAGGTACTTGGCATGTTCTTTTACAGCTCCTGGCATCTCTCAGGAATGCTTAAATAAGATCAGAGCAAGAGGATGAGTTTGTGGAGTACTCTCCTCTGAGTTTCACAAGTCATAATTGTGTCCATTTCCCCACCCCACAATGAGTTCCCAGACTTGTCTCATGTTCAAGACAACAAGGGAGGTGACATCCCCACCTTTTGGGGCTGTGGGGACAAAATGAAAGAAGTCACTTGCTGTCCCTGATTTAATTTCTCCCATCTTTTGGAAATCCTCAAAGTCAGTCTCTCTTAATGATGATCACCATTTCATTTGCCCTCCTATTACTGAGCATATCGATCAGAGCTGAGATCTCTCCCTATACAGAGGACACAGTTAAGATTCCTGCCCTGATGAGGAAGAGCTAAAAACACATTAACCCTAACTAATAACATTACAGAGACTTTCTGATCACATTCTAATTACATGCTGCACTGATCCGTAACTGGAAGCATTCATACTTTACCCACAAAAAACTTAGCCTCCTGAAGCTGACCCCATGGTTCACACAGTCCCAGAACCTGCCCCTACAGATGTTGGTAGACACCAATCAGGGAAGATATGGTCCCCATGAGACCCACTAGCCATGGAGGAAACTGTCCAGCCCAAAGAAATCCTGGAGGCAGCCAGTGGACAGCATTGGAGAGATCTGCCATACTGCTGAGGATGCTCAAGACTTCAGATTTCACTTGGGTGTCCATTTCCTTTTGACTCTGCTCCAAGGATTCACTGTGGGGAGAAAAAGGCAGAAATGTATCCATCCTCCAGTCTGCCACTAGGGACTCTGGCAGAGTCACATGGCTGAAATACGCATGATGTGTGCAGTGACTTTCAGAGAGGAAAAGTATCAGAACAAATGATTCAAGCATGGACAGGAGGATGTATTTACATCTGTAAATCTATCAGTGGCTATTCCTTGCACCATCTGCCCAATAGACTCAAAATTATTGCAACAAATCCTAGAAGTTCTCTGCTGAACAGCAGTTCAAATGGCCTGTTCTTTTCTCTGAAAATTCGACATCTGCTTGGAGTAGTATTCTCCTGCCTGTACCACTGAATCACAATGATATCCATTACCTCTCCCCCGCCTCACCTCTGGAAGGTGAACATCCTCTCTTTCATCGCAAAGACACCTGCTTTTGGTCCTATATCTTACTAACCTCAAAGGCATAGCATTACTTAACAGAGCATCAGATATGTCACAAGGGGATTAATTCCAGCTCATTTGGTATCTACAGCAATAGCTGTGCCCCTTCTCCTGATCCACATTTACATTTGGGAAGCCAGTGAGACCAGATAATAGAAGAAGGATTTAGGAAACACTAATGTGTATTGTGCAAAATTATAAAGTAGACACAGAGGCTGAGAAGCATCTTGTCAGGAAATGTTAACTGATCAATTATCAGTAACCAAGTTTCTGTGTATAGGCGTCGTCATTTGAGATTGATAAGTAATAATTAGTGTCACCTTGGGTGAGCTACATCAGGTAATAAGGAGTATGTGTTAAAATGACTATATTACATAGGACAGATATCATACCCAGTGCAATTTCTCAGCTTCCTTCTGAGCTGAAACAGAATTCTGAGAGACCTGAAAACAAGAGAGAGATGACAATAAGAGTCCAAGCTGTCTGTGACCAAGAGAGACTCCATCATCCGCTGAATGCTAAGGGTCCAGCTTAATAAGAACCACCAAATGTCAGCACTAGTCTTTGCCATGGGTAGAAGCATCCTTGTTATAACAAGTTTTATTGCCTACAGGCATGGAAAAGCACTGTTCTACAACCATGATAAGCTACAGGGGTTTAGCCTTGGGCTAGATCAAAAGCAACATGGAGCTCTCCCTCTCAAGAGCTCAATTTCTTTCTTGCCAGTCTGATCAAAACTAAATTCTAAGCTTGGTACAAATTTTTCTAGATTTACCTGAACTTTGGGCTTCTAAATAATGTAAGGAATATGGAATAAAAAGGCCAGGGACAATTAACTGTCCTTAGTGGAGATTTTTTTAAAATACCATCTATCATGCAGCAAAAACAATTGCTGGCGCCCTATCGGGGAGAGAAGGTTCTGATGTCCTTCATAGCTGTAACATTGCTTGCAGCTAATTTTCCAGAGGAAGTTTGTCTGAATCTGCCACCAAAGCTTCTACATGGAGCAAGCAGCTGGAGTAACATTCAAGCTACTCAATCTAGCTGAAGTAAAAAATGCCCTTTTAAAATCGTATGGATTAATGTAGCTCCCATCTTAGATCAGGGTTTACTGCTGGGTAAGTAATAGGGCTTCAGCCCCTAACTATAACTCAGAGAATTCTTCCTTCTCCATGTGGGAAGGAGAATAATGTGGAAAGTTTGATTTTACTAATGCATAAGAACATAATTACAGCCATACTATGTCAGATCAATGGGCCGTCTTGCCCAGTATTCTGTCCTTTGCCAGTGGCTTGGTGCTGGACACTCCAGGAGTGAATGGAAAAAGGCAATTTATCAAGTGATCCATCCCTGTCAGCCACGCCCATCTTCTAGCAGTCAGAGGTTTAGGGACACTCAGAGCATGGGGTTGTATCCCTGACCATCTTGGCTAATAGCCACTAATGGACCATACTCCATGATTTTATCTAATTATTTTTTGAACCTAGTTATACTTTTGGCCTTCACAGCATCCCCTGGCAACACATTCCACAGGTTGACTGTGCACTGCGTAGGCTCGCCAGCCCTCCAGGATTGTCCTGGAGTCTTCAGGAATTAAAGATTAATCTTTAATTAAAAATTGTCATGTGATGAAACTTCCAGGAATATGTCCAACCAAAATTGGCAACCCTAGCATTGCAGGAAGAAGTACTTCAGGCTGTTTGTTTTAAACCAGCAGCTTATTAATTTCACTGAAGGTGACCCTGTTTTGTGTGTTATGTGAAGCAGTAAATAACGCTTCCTTATTCACTTTTTCTACACCATTCATGATTTTATAGACCTCTATCATATCCTCCCTTTGTTGTCTCTTTTCCAAGCTGAACAGTCTGTCTTTTTAATCTCTTCTCATATGGAAGCTGTTCCTTCATCATTTCTGTTGCCCATCTCTGAACTTTTTCTAATTCTAATATATATTTTTGGAGATGAGGTGGCCAGATCTATATACAGTATTCAAGGTGAAGCCATACTATGGATTTATTAAGTGGCATTATGATATTTTCTGTCTTATTATCTATCCCTTTCCTAATGGTTCCTAACATTCTGTTAGTCTTTTTGACTGCTGCCACACATTAAAGCAGACGTTTTCAGAGAATTATCCACAATGACTCCAAGAACACTTTCTTAAGTGGTAACAGCAGAAAGTTAACACTTAATGTGAAGACTAGAGGATTCACTTACTGCAGCAAGAAAAAAGGAAATGGGGCAAAACTATCTTGAGATAATTTTATAGTAGAGTCCAATTCAGTTTACAATTGAATCATATTTACCAGCTAAACATCTGGCTAACAGAAGGGAGGGGCTCTAACTTCAGGGTTCCCATGTTTTCCCACTTGGCTTTATTTGCTTGTGTTGGAAACTGAACTATTTTTCCCATTTGCTGTTTCACTAGATGGGATAAACAATGTAACGAGGAAACAGCTCACATAAAGGTGCCCTACAAACTGGGTGGGGCTGGAAGGATGTGTGTCCTTTAGGTGTCAGAAAAAAAGAAAACCATCTGAAAGGGTTTGTACTGTCAGAAGAAGACGACGAAGAAGAAGAGATGCATTTCTGGTTATGTTTTTACTTTGGAAACAGCAGATGTGCGAGCTCAGTCTTCCTCAAAATAGCATATACAAGAACTGAATCTCTAGTGTAAAATAGAAGGTGAAGAAAACTTAAAATCTTCCAGGCCTCCACTCATATGGCAGTCAAAAAAAAGTGCATCAGTCCCATCTCCTTCCCACCATACTTTTGCGGGCCCCTTTTTAAGGCAGAACTTTAGCTCAGACTGGGAAATTTTTATTTGCCTCTTCCCCTACATCAAGGAATACATTGAGAGGTGAGGAAGACATTTATTTTTTCATCCTAGTGGGTGGCTCAGGAGACTGTCTCTGGACTAGAAAAGTCTCATGATTAGTTAGCAAGATGGTAATAGTCACCACTAAAAATTTACCAATACCCTACAGGCTAGGAGGATTTCTAGCACTAAATTTTAGGATCACTCAGAATCCTCTTAGTTTCCAGAGTGTCTGTTACAAATAGCACAGCTTCCTTCTGAAGATGGATGCCAAGGCTTCTGATTCTGAGGAGTTAAAACTTCAGAAGAGTAACAACAAGGTTAGTAGATAATCCAAAACCACAGTGTTACCATTGCCCAGCCCCCAGGAACAGCCAGAGCCCCTCCTAAGATCTGTGGCCAGTAAGCCTTTCTGCTAGGCTCCAGAAGTGGAGATAGCGTTCCCCCTCATACCCTTTTAAGAGCTGCATCTAGTGAACATTACCGTACAATGCCCAGGACTAGGGAGAGCCCCCAGAAAGCTGTGCTTAATGTCCACCACTTGTGTGAGTTTGTGCGAATAACATCAGCATCGGCAGCCCATGCTACGTGCTCACAGGGGTAGTAGAGCTGATCAGCCAGGTTACTGAGGACAGAGAGCCAGCGGACAATGGCATCTTCTTCCTGTAGCACAGAGACAGGCAAGAACTTAATAGTGGCTGCTTTCTTAACACCACAGGTTAGTCTGTACACTGCACCTTGCAGCAGCATGGCTAATCCAGCTTCCTTGCAGCCCTAAGAACAAGCTTAGCTTCTTTCTGAGAACAGAGAATGAAAACAAGGCACATCACTAACATATCCTGTATTTTATATCCAGCATACGGCAATGAACTTGCAGTTTCTCATGAATATCCATCAAGCAGGGACTCTCAGCTGAGCCAGCAAGGGACATCTCTGCAGGAATCTCCACAAAAGCCAGCAAGGTTTTTGCTCTCACCCTATTTTGTTGTTTAAAAAAATACATTTCATGATGATGAAAAGTGAGGGAGCGAGAGCCCTGGAGGCTGCCATTCTGTTATTATTTATATTATGGAGCCCACAGTGCTAGGCACTGTACAGACAAAAGAAAAGTATGGACTTTGCCCCAAGGAACTTACAGTCTAAGAATATGAAAAAGAGACAATGGATAGAGACAGAAGTGGAGTAAAAGGAAATAATGAGACGCTATTGGTCAATATGATAGACTGTGGTCTCAGCACACCAGTGATCTAACTGCTGTCAAGTTTTTTGTAGGCATCGTGTCAGAGAAGAGTTTTAAGGGGAGATTTGAAGGTGGAGAATGAGGTAGCTTTAAGTTTACAGAGAGTTTCTTCCATGTGAGGGGCAACATGGGAGAAAACAGGAAGGTGTTTGTTTGAAAATGTAACAAGTGGGTGAGGAAGGCTGGCATTATAAGCCAACGGGAGGTAGAAGTCAACCTTTTGCTACTGAGAGATGATGGGTAGGGTAGAGATAGGCCTTGGAAGTGAAGGCTGGATTGGAACCAGAGACCTCCACAGCCCTTTAACAATCCCCTCAGGCAGCTAGGCCAGGGACCCACACTTCTGAAGTTGCTTGCACTTCTATAGCAGTTACAGGAGAAGCCTGTATTTGTCTTAAAATACAAAGAACGGTGAAGTTTATCAATACCATTTCTTGGAATGTGCTTAGTCCAAAATACATTTTAGTGAACAGAGTAGTTTGCAAGTTTGAGAAAGTGAGCCTAAGGACTAGCCTGTCTGTAACATTCACTTTGAAACTCCACTGTATCTTAGCACAGCCATGGAAAACTGTAAAGATTTCTTAGCAGGTGAGCTGCCAAGGGCAACAGGGCTCATGTCTTGCTGGGCGGTTGTACAGCACTTGGTGCACAGGGTCTGTTCCCAGTGGGGGACACCACAATTCAAATAAAGAATAGGAATGCTTCAGAGGAACATGTGGTAGCTGAGGCCTCTGAGCACCGGAGAGGTCATTAGACCTTAGCTAATGCTGCACAGCAGGCCCAAGCCTACACGGGGACCAGCTGTCTAGGTATCATCTGGCCTCCGGCCCCCGCAGGCGCCTCCTCCTCAGTCAGCAGCGCGGGGAGAGGGCAGCATTTTGCAGGATTGGGCCCTTGGATGTCGCGCTGCGCAGGGCCCTCGGTCTCCCACAGCACAGAGCGCCCGGCCTGTCCCTGATCCCAGGGGAGAAGGGGGGCAGGGACCCCCCTCGCCCATGCCTGGGGCAGAAAGGGGCTGGTTACCTTGGCACCCAGCCCGTACTGGCGGCTGTAGGCGAGCATGGCGAGATCATCGAAGAGGCGCAGCACCGTCCGGCAGTGGCTCAGCTGGGCTGACACAGCCAGGAGCCTCCTGCCCGTCTCCGACTCCGTGGGGCTTTTCCGGGCCAGGACCCCCCCGGCCAGCTGGCAGCCATAGCACAGGGTCCGGATCTGGGGGGGAAGGGGGGTTAGAGAGCGCAGCCCCGGTACGGCCAGTGTGTGGTGTGCCCACGTCTCCCCTCGGTAACCCGACCGCCCCCCCGTAAACCCTGCCGGCCCGGTGAGCGGGGCCCGGACCCCGCCACGCACCACTCGGTCGCGGCCGCGGTACGACTCCAGCGCCGAGACCAGGCTGCCGAGCGGGTCCGCAGCTGCCGCCATGGCAACACTTCCGGGTTACTAGCCGCCACGGGGCCGTACGTTAGCAGCGTGATGACGTTTGGGCGCCCCGCGGGCAACACTCTAGCGCTCCGGGCGCCCCGGGATGGCGCGGAGCCTGCTGGGGGATCGCTGTCGCTATGGCGACCGTGCCCCGTCCCTGTGTGCGATGGGGCGGGCTCTGTCTCTGGCTAGGCCGCAGCTCCCCTGCCAGGAGCGCCTGGGAGGCAGCTGGGAATGGCCGGGGCCTGGCCCGCGGGCGGGGCCTGGCCCGCGGGCTGTGGGTCCCCTCAGCAGGCGGGTGGTGCGAGTTCCCCGGCGCCTCGCGGCACCAGCCCCTGTGGTGGATCCGCTCGAGCGCCCCGAGCTGTTACCAGCTTCCCGGTGCTGCTGGTGCCGCCGGCCTGTCTCAAGGGCGCTCGCTCCCCCCTTCGTCAGGCGGGGTCTTGTTCACAGCCGGGGGGCAGGCGGCGTGGGCCGCTGTGCTCGCTGCAGCCCCAGGGCAGAGCGAAGTCCTTCCCGGCCGGCCGCAGTGCCAGCTTTGCCAGCCTACATCCTGCGAAGGAGCGACCATCCTTCCTCGGTGTTACTGCCGAGACTGGCTGGCAGCGCCCTTGCATGGGCAGCGGCCCTGGTGGCTGAGGATTTGTCCTCCTGTTGACCTGGGCCTGAAAGTCTCCATATCCTTTTCCCAGTCTGTGAAGAACCGGGAGAGTGAGACATGAACTAGCAACTTCTTGAGAGCGTGTGAGAAACCGCTAGGTTGTGTACATGTGATGTGTGGTGCTTCTACTCTGAGCTGACCTCATATCCCCTTCTCCCCCATTACTCTTTCAGCCCCGGCCAGCCGAGGGAGCAGAGCGACCAAACTCTCGTTCACAAGTTGCACGTTCCGTTCCAAGAAAAGGAGTACTTGTGCATCCGATGAAGTGAGCTGTAGCTCACGAAAGCTTATGCTCTAATAAATTGGTTAGTCTCTAAGCAGACTAACACGGCTGTTACTCTGAAACGTTCCGTTCCGTGTCTGTTCTGCGTGTGCCTCCTGCTCCCAGCTTTGCTGAGTCCGGCCTCAGGTTTGCGAATGAGGGTATGGTAGCTTTGCTCCCTGGGCTGGGATAGAGGGTTGTTGACTGGCTGATTTACCTGTGATGTCACAATCCCACGATGTCGCCACCCAGCCACGAGCTGTTGTGGGGCAGCAGACGGGGTTTGATGGGGACGGTAGTGATCTTGCCCATGCTGGGCTTAGGCACTGCTGCTTCTCTGAAATCTTGTGTCACTAGCACCTGTAACTTACCCTCTCATGTGCATGCTCTCCTTCCCTTTAGCTCTCTTGCTGCCCAGTAATTTATCTGTTTCTTGTTCTCACTTTCTCCATATTTGTTACTCCAGACATCATCTTCCTCACCTCTCCATTGCTGAGATTCCATTATGACATGATGATTTTATGATAACATCACAGGACACTGAAAATTCTAAAGTTGATTGTTTAGCTTTGGGTGGAGGTGAGTTACAGTCGACTTGTCTCAGGGGCAATGAATGGATGAGGGGTACCCTTTGAGGGCTCAAAGGAAGAGAAACATTGATTAGCATTATTGTGTGAGGCCTCAGTTCTGTTGTCAGATGCTAGTTAGTGTGTGAACTCCTGCTGAGCCAGCTCCTTTTTTAGGATTTGCCCCATTGGCTGTTACTCACTGGGTTTAGGTTGTCTTCAGTTCTCCTTTTCTAAATCTAAATAATTCCTTTTCTTGTCTGGTGTCTTGTGTTTGATGCGTCTGGCCAATTTATGGCTATTTAGGTTATAAATTCTTGGGCCTGTTGTTTCATTGTAAGTGTGTACCAGCACAATGATGGCTGATTGGGGTGCAAGGAATAATAATAATACATTGATCAAAGTCAGTCACCTTAGATAATTTAATCGCTTAATGTTTATAGGAAAGACCATCTCTGATACACATGCAGCTGTTTATTAAACACACTTAAATGCTTTGCATTAATTTGGACCATTGAGGTGCAAAGCCAGCCCACTGCGGTGTGCTCTGGGCTAGTGTCCATAGACGCCTACTGGCATGGGGCTCTACCCAAACTCATGATTTATGTGCATGGCCATTTATATAAGAGAACCCATTCAGGCTTTCCTGTCAGATATGGGAAGTGCCTCTCCCAGCCAAGACCAGTTTAGCACCACTCCTTTGACCAGCTTGGCCATGGGAAGTGAGTCCCAGCTGAGACTAGGACAGTGTGGCTCTTACTCACTCAGCCAGAGGGGAAGCGACTCCCAGCCCAGCTTAGCTCAGCCTGGGTCCTATTGATTTGCTTTTGGGGCAGGCAGCTTTTGGTTCATGCTATAAAACTGCTATCTGAACTACTCGAGGCCCAGTTTGAGTCTCAGCTGGGGTAATAGGCACTGACTATACACATGGCACATCCAATCCTGTATGAGGGAGATTGGCTAATGTCCCTCTAGCATCTGACCCCATTTGGCCATGTTTTAAAATATTGCCCTTTTGGTTCCAAATCCAATAATTCTGTTAGAAATATCCTAGAGCCTGGCACGGGGTGATTAGCAAGTGGTCCAAAAGGCCAACTTCCTGCATGCTAAACTCCCATAAATCCCTGAGATTCTGTGGCCCAGATTCTTCCCAGTAGTAACCCTTCAATGTGTATGGATTGACAGCAGAGATGAATTTGTATCTGAGGCAGGACAAAGTCCCAGTTGCTTCTGGGCAGCCCTTATCATGGCGGCATCTAGGGCAGGGGTTCTCAGACTGGGGGTTAAAAAGTGTTTTTAATTTATAAGGGGAGTTGCACACAGAGGCTTGCTATGTGAAAAGGGTCTCTAGTACAAAAGTTTGAGAACCACTGATCTAGGGGGACAGCAGGACAGCTCCATGGGAGGATGTACCTGCAGTTCTGGGATTGTTGGGAGCTCATTTCATTGTAGTGAGTGCAAATGTGTGCAATTCACAGGTGGCTGCTTCTGGGCCTTAATTGGACATCTTGTAAGGAACAGTCAGAGAATAAAGATCCTTATCTCCTGTTCCTCCTTATCTCTTGGAGCCTCTTGCTTTAGGAAGGGACCAAAGCAGCAATGCACCTGAGTCTGATATTATGTCTCTTCCTTTACAGGGGAAAATGGCAGCCACTGGCCAGTCGTTAATCCCAGCCCCGCTCACAGGGATTCCCTTCCTAAAGGCCTCACATTTTCAGATAGGGTTTGACCACAGACCACAGGGAAACGTTGTTGAATCTCCTTTCCGCACTGATTTCCCTCCTTTATGGGGCAGTTACAAACCAGACCCAATTCTGCTTCCAAACTCCAAGGATGTTTTGAATCAGGATATGGATAAAGCCAAGGAAACCTGGTCAGAAACCCACCTGGCATTTCCAGTGAGATCCCTGGAACCAAAGCCCAAAGTCTGTCCACCAGAATCTCACCTCCGAATGCATGCAGATTCCCAGACCAAAATTTTCACCTCAGCTGCAAGGGAGAGCTACCCCTGGCCAGACGTGATTCTGCAGAGACCAGCCTCCACCAGAGCTGATTACAGTAAGGAGGAAGATCATTTTCCTTGTGGAGACAAAGATAAACTAAAGTTCCTGCCTTCTGTCTATCATTTTTCATACCCAGCATATGAGATACTCGAGCCCATTGCCAAAGCGCCATGTGTACATCTGGGTGAGTTGTTTTGGGCTCTCTCTGTCGGGCTGTGGCCTCACAATTCTCAGGGCAGGTGGCATTCACGGGCACTGGGGTTTTCATTGGCTTGGTTTAGGTTCCCATTACAGCCAGTTTAAGTCTGTGTTTGCTGTAGTGAGTGGAGTCCATCATCAAAGTGCTGACTTTTAGGATCTAGAAATATTTAAATATCACTGGTTTCCCTTTTATATTTTCATGTGTGAATTTGATGCTCATGATAGTGAGAGGCTTATAGCAGTGGCTGGCGGTACACATGATACAAGTTTTCACTATGCAGCTCTGCCAGTGGACCTTCCTCTTTACCTGCAGCACCCTCTGATATGCTAGTCTTGGCCCCTGCTCCATAGCTTGGCTGGTGTACGCAATCCTGCCTTGCAGCAGTCCCAATATCCCTGGTTTCTGTTACAGTCCGCACTTCTCTTTAGCATAGGCTGCCAGCTGTGCAAAACTGTGGCGGTTTTGTGTGGTGTGTGTGTCAGTAGACCCCATCTGTGCACCTTAGTGACCTAGTGCAGAATTTGGACCCAGACCTCCAGAGTTGAAAGGCTAGTGAATGCATTTACTTGCCATGCCAGCCAGGGACCTCATCACACTAGACAATTACAGGAGAGCCAAGATGCAATATTGTTAAAGAAGTCAGTTCCCACTCACAAAGCCTATGCTTAAGGGCTTTGCTGAACTGGGGCCTCAGTTCCAGAGTCGTAGGGCCAGAGGAATTTGCTCCTTCAGTGGTGGTCTGTTTGCTTTTCAGCCAGGAGAGAGTGATCTTTGATCTGTGGAAAAGGCCACTTTGTGCCCTTGCTATCAGATCCTGATTTCTTAGCTCTGGATATTTGCCCAACCTGAGAGCCATCATGGTCTCCTAAACCCAGTGACTGGGGGATGGGCAGCACAAAATCTGTTTGTTCTAGGCAGACAGCGCCCCAGGCTGAAGGGTTGTCAGGGATGAAGTAGCCAAGGCTGAATAGCCTTTTCCTTTAGTTTTAGTGGGTAGGTACTCCGGGTCAGTGTGAGACTGGGCAGAGAGCAGCTGCCTTGGAACCCTACTTCCCATGTCAGTTTCTGATACTTCCTAAGAACTGTAATTGAGAACTGCAAAGGAGTAACTCAGATCATTCCCTCCCTGTGTTGTTTGGCAGGAGGAATTCCCACAATTAAAGGTGATAGATGCTCCTACTTTGGCACGTCTTATCAAGCACAGTTTGAGGGTGGCTGGATCCCTCCTGTGAAGACCTGTGGAAAGGTAACATCATAGTCCTACAAATTCAGCCATGCTGCTTCCAATTCATATTATGATGGGACTAAGTCTTCTGAAACACTGCTGCCCACTCAGGCAGCCTGATGGGAGTGGAGCCTAGTGGTTAGCTATGGGGAGGGGAGCATAGGAATTGTCAGTCCTGTGGTCTTGTCTCTGAACACCTGCTTCAGAAGAAGGTGCAGGTTACTCTGTAATGACCTATCTATAAGGGAAGCTGTTTTCTAACATCATCAGCTGGTGGTTGGCTTGTGCCCTGAAGCAGGAGGATCTGTAGCTCGTGTACATGTTTTATCCAATTTGTAATGCTGGCTGTTCTCATTGTCCATATAAATATCCAGTCCTTGCTTGGCCCCTTCCAAGCCCTTGGCCTCAGTATCTGTGGCAGTGAATATCATGAATCTTGACTGGGTGTCACAACTGCCAGGTTCTAATCCCAGCTCTGACTTGCTGTGAGACTGTTGGCAAATGTGGGTGCATAGTTGGGTATCTAAATCCATATTCAGATGCCAAAGTAAGTGGCCTTATTCTCTGAGGTCCTTGGCACCAGTGGTCCCCATTCCCTTCAGTGGGAGATGTGGGTGCTCAGGCCAGACATCTATGGCTTTAGATGCTCAATTTTGAAAATTTTGGCCAATGTCTCCACTTTACAGGGGTGTTGTGAGGATTAATTAAGGTTTTAGACCCTTTGAGTCTATGTGCTAAGGTGCTATGAGTGCAAAGAATTATGACATCTCTGTGTTCATCTAGACTCTGCTAGTCAGAACTATCCCAATCTGTGCACCCCACCTAGAGATTCACACTTGGATTTCCAATAAAACACCTGTTGATCCATGGAGTGGCCTATCCAGCAGCATTGTTAGCTTTCCAGAATGAAGGACTAGTCTCTTGGAACTGGGAGCTCCAGAAGGCAATGAAGGGGTGATGTGTGCCCTTGATCCTCATGGCTTCTGCACCACAGAATGGAGTATGTGCTGGGGAAGCCTGGGTGTTTGTGGAGACAGTCAGCAAAGTCCTTATTTCCCCTGTAATTAGCTGGTTAGCAGACAGCATCACTCAGAGGTGGTTTCTCTGTAGAGCAAGTCTTCCATTGTGTTTGGAGACCCCAGGAGCAGTGTCAGCACCAGCGAGGAGAAACATGCCTACACTCTCCAGGACACGAGGAACCACAGGTAGCCAAGAAGTACATCTGATGGGCTGTTGCTGCCCCAGGCTCTGTGGTGCTCACTAAAGGCAAGTTGTCTTTGAGCACTTCTCTCATAGCTCACTACCTTATCTCAGCAACTCTTATGCCTTGCAGAGTCTATAACAAAGAATGTGCTGCCTTCCAAATACACAAGACAAACATCACGCCAGGGGATGGTTGCACCAGATTCTTTACTGTGACATTGGAGTCGTTCCCACAGCGGGAGCTAGGTATGGAGGGACAGTGACCTGACACAGCGAGAGATCACATACATAGTACTGTTTTGCCTTCCTATTGGCTGGAGAATGTACTCCTGGGGGAATTCTGTGTCACTAAGTGCGTGCATAATTCATGTGTTGCACATATTTTCAATGTTTTAATAAATGGAAGAGGCTAGGGGTCAGCCGGGTCTTCATGGGTCTCCCTAACAATCCCTTCCACTGCCTCCTCCCCCCCAGAAAAACCCTGTTCAATACTTTTCCCACCCATACCCAAAACCCCTCCAAGTTCACACCTAGGCTCCTTCCCAGCAATTACTTCCCTCACCCACAGCTCCTCCGTTATCCCTGACTCCACCAAGCCTTTGCACTGCTTCTGAGGGGTGCAGGAAATGTGGTTTTGTATTGTAGTTAAATGATTACTCAGAGTTCTGTATTAATATGCCTAGTATTTGTCAAAAAAACATTTCCTGAATCTGTTTTGTTGTCTGTATTGTTACAGACATACTTGCTGACAGGTATTTTGAAATAAATTACCAAAATAATTGAAACTGGTATGATTATATTGTGTTATTTTGACAAATAAAATATACAACATTTTAAAATATTGTGCGTAGAATTTTATTTTTTTGGTGCAGAATTCCCCCAGGGGTAAGAGTAGCATTTACAACTGACCTTTCCTGTCCCATGTTCCCTGCTCGCACTGTTTTCTACTTTCTGTAGATATTCCCACCGATTTCAAGGGGCAGACAGATGTGTGCTTTGAGCACCACACCTGTTAATTTCCTTGGCTTGACTCTTCCTCTAGTGCGTAGGCTGGGGAAGTTTGGTCTCCCTGTTACTAGCATGCTGTGAGATCTCACTGTTATTGCGCCTACTGGGCTAGTGCAAAACTTGGGTGACTTTGTTTTTGCCAAACCTAAGGCACTGCTTGGGGGATCAAATCTGGGGCCAGTTTCATCCAAAATTCCATTGTGCTCAGATAAATTTCTCCCCCATTGCTAAGTCTCAGAGACCATGCTGGGCCAGATAAATGTCTGATGTAAGTAGATGTAAATCAGTTGGCTTCAGCGGGGGTGACACTTGCTTACACCAGTTCTGCATTTGCCCATAGTTAGTGAAGATATAGTCTCCATGTGGATATCTGTCCTGTTCCCACCCCAGTGTTATTCCCATCCTTGCTTTGTCCCAGAGGCAGCAGAACCTGTGTCCAGAAAACTCGGCTGCCAGCATTCTGCCTCAGCTCAGACATAACTGGGAGCCACAGCTACTCAACCCTGTATCCGACCCCTTAGTGTTTGTGTTACAGTAGCAACAAGAGGCCCTAACGAGGGCCACGTGTCCCATTGCTGCACACGCACATAGCAGGAGACAGTCTCTGTCCTGAAGAGCTCAGAGGGGCGGGAGAAAGAAAGGATTATTGTTCCCATTTTACCAACAGGGGACTGAGACTCAGAGAAACTAAGGCGTAGATTGTCAGGAGCTCAGCTCCTACTTAGGCACCAAAATCAGTGGCCAGATCTTCAAAAATGCTCAGCACCCAGCATCTCTGACTGGGAACGGTGAAGAGCCCCCACCTAAGCTCAGGACCCTTCATGACTTGCCCAACACAGGGAGCTGTAGCGGAACTGGGAAATGAACCTAAATCTCTTGCCCCTCTCCCCTCCCCCCCCCAGTGCCTTAACCACAAGACCAGCCTTTCTCCACGTGCTGTAGACGCAGCTGGAAGGGCTCTTCCAGCTGGCCATCCCACCTGGGAATGCTGCGGTAGCTACAACCTGTTCAGAATTGGGAACACTGACAGGATTCGCTTCTTGCCTTTACCAGCGCCCATGAAAGTTACGTGTCTAAGCAAACCGACTTCATCGATCCCCAAAGGCGACGAAAACCTTGAGAGGGGTCGGGAGCGTGCGACCACCACCACTAGCCGATTCTTCCACACCCAGGTCTGTGCCCTGCTTTCACCTTTCAGAAGCTGCTATCACAGAGCAGCGCTGTGTTCTAAAGATCACTGAGTGTGTCACAGGATCAGAGCTGCCTCCTGCTGCAGGCGGGGGTCTCTAAAGGACACTGTGTCCTTGCTCATTCGTAACATTCATGCACGGCCAGTCTCCTGTCCCAGTCTTTGACCACATACCCTGGGAGGCCTGGCTCCTGGTCCGACTGCCACAGTGCACCCTTCGCCAGGGCTTGCAGAGAACCTCCAGACACAGGCTCGCAGCCTCAGAGAGGCTTGCAGCCTCTAAAGGCCATCTGGCAAGAATCTTGGGATCATTGGGGGCATCATTCCTAGGCAGAAGCAATGCAGGATGCCAGAGAAATACACAGCATCCTGCAGCTACCAATGGGGACCTGGGCCCTCTTTGTGTTGTCTGAGTGGGCTGCTCACACTTACGGCTGGAAGCTGAATGGAGCATTTGGCTACAGCACCTGCCCATTAACTTCTGCTCTTGTTTACTCCAGCTTGACCTGGGGGAACATCCACCTCAGCCAGATGTGCCACCGTGGAGACAACAAAGCAAAGTGCCCCTGGGTGACAAACATTTAAACGCCTGTTTCTTCAGCACGACGCAACACTCGGACTATCAGCCGCCACCCGAAAGCCAGAGGGAGACGTCCAGCAGCAAGAGCCACCATGAGAGCCACATGCCCTTTAATTATCCCAGTAAGGCAAAGTCCCTCCGATCCTAGCGCAGCTCCACAGCCGAGGCTCCCAACCCTGGGACACATCCCAGGAGCAGCTTCAGGCTGCTGTGCTGGGTGCTCTCGGCTGCTCCTTTGCGTGGGATCCTGGTGCTCTGCCCCTGCTAGTCACTCTGCCTGCAGCGGGGTGAGCTGGGTATTGAAGTGATGGGTGTGTTGGGATGGGAGGCTGCAGGCATTTGCTGCACTGGGATGGGGGTTGTGTTTGTCTACAAGAATGGGACAGTGACCCCCAAAAGCCAGGCAGGGAACTTGTGCTCAGCACAGCACCTGGCAGTGCTGGTCAGCACTCCCAGGGGCTGGCAGGTAGATGTTAATCTGGAAGGCTGGTCACCCTCCCAGAGGGGCAGTGTCAAAGTGCTCAGCGACCAGAAACATGCCACCTGTGTGAGCCTCAGGGTTGCACTGCCATCTTGTGGGTGGCTTGTAGCATATGCTGTTGGACACTGGAGCCAGACACTCGCTCTTCTCTTCCTCTTGCTGGAATTTCCTCAGCTGACTTCCAGAAGCAAAGGCCTTATCTCGCTGGGTTGGAAGAGGTAGTGGAGTGTTTGAATTATAAGCTTTGCTTGTGCAGCCCCAGGCAGGGATTTATATTGGGCTTTGTGTGGAAGAGGCTAAAAAGATCCCCTCTCATCTCTTGGTTCTTTGCTCTGGAATCTCATTTACTCCTTGGTGGTGGGGGAGCAGGGTATCTCTCCATTCCTTTTTGTTTGCATTATTACTGACTGAATGTATGCTGCAGCGAGCAGGAGTGTGACCACCACCCGAGCACCCCCTCGTGGTCCAGGGTGCTGCTGCAGTGCCCTGCTTTTGTTTCCCCCTCTTCAGGGCACCTTCAGTGGCAGTCCACACATTCCTGCTCAATCAGTGCCCTTCTCGGGGTCTGGGTTTTTATTAAATGAATAAAGTTTCCAAAAGCAAACACACAAAGAAACAACCATCCAGTCTTACACTGTGAGTTCCACAGGTTAGTTATGCATTGGGTGAGGAAAAATCCTCCTTTGATCATTCTTAAACTTGTTGCCCTTTGTGTCCACCTGTATGGGACAGGGTGAAAAGTGACCAATCTGCCTTCTCCGTGCCATTCATGATTCTGTATATTGCTGTCATGTCCTCTCATGCACCTCCTCTAAAATAAACAGTCAGTCTTCAACATTTTCCTTTACAGAGAATTTTTTCCAGAACTCTTATCATTCTCCTCCCCGTCTCTGAACTCCCTCTAATCCTCTTGTGCCCTCTGAGCTGGGGTGACCAGTCCTGCACGCAGCATTCCAGATGAGGTGGCACCATTTATGTACAGAATGGCATTACAGTGTTTTCCATATCGTTCTTCATCCCATTCCTTATGCACTGTGGCAGTTTTTCTGCCTGCAGCTGTGCCTGGGGCTGCCAATTGTGAGGCCTGTGTCTCTTCTCTCAGTCAGTGCAGACCCCAGACAGGTCTGTGATTGAGCCACACTGTCTGTTGCCTGCTCATTTCATGCCTTGACTTTGCTCTTTATTCCATTTGTGAGCAGGTAAAGGAACTGTCACGACCACGCAAGCTATGCTCGTCCCACACAGACAGCAGGCGCTCCGGCCCTCAGAAGAGTCACTGCAGCAGGTACGGCAATAACTGGTGTATGTGGCCAGGTTCAGGACAAAGGCCTAGTGAGACGGATAGCTGAGCAAGTCTTCATGCCACCCAGCAGCTGGGAGGGGAAAGGACACTGCAAGTGTACCTCGCAAGTAGGCCTCTCTGGAGGGAGCAGGGAAGGGTCGGGGGCTGCCCACCTCTGAACTTGGCCCAGTTAGTAGCCCAGTACACAATGTGTTGCCCCCCAGTGGGCCTGTTTAGATACCGAAGGCTGTCCAGCGAACAGACTGGCAGTGAAAGGGTGTGGGCATTATTGGGTGAGGCCAGAACCACCCCAGCTGCCATGGGGATCTGTCTCTTCCCTTCTCAGCAGGAAAGCCTCTGCTTTTCTCCTAGAGGGCACTCAGGGTCAGAGCAAGCGAGGGGGCAGGCAGCTCAGAGCTGCTGGCTTGCATAAACTTGAATCCTGCTCCCTACAGGCTAGTGCTCAGCAGCCAGGGAGCTGAGCAGTGGGTTGACTTCTAGGGGCTGTGAGGTTAACGACTGAATCCCCACCACCGCCACCAATGGCCTTTCCTGTCTCCCCAGATTAAATACTCTCACCTGGTCCCGCCATGGCAGGGCCAGCGCTTCTTCGGGACTGAGCATCAGGATGAGTTCACCCCCAAGTACAGCGGCCCTGTGACTATCTGCGGGGGGAACTTCCAAGTGAGCAGCATCCCCCTGGGCACCCTGAAGAAGTACAACCCCCAGCGGCGGATGGTCTTTGCAACATAACGTGCCCCCTTCCTGTGGTGGCTCTCAATGCCACCCGTTAGGGGCTGCCAGCAAATAAACACCGGTACCTGGCTTCTGTGGAGATGCTCCCTGTGCTTTGCCCTCCATGGGTTCGGCAGCACCTGGCTGAGGTCTCTGTGCCAAACTCATCTCAGGAATTGGGCACAGTCATAGCAGGGATGAACTGGGCTAGCTGGCGACAAACCTGCCTCCAGGTCAATGTCCAGCTGCACTCCAGGCTGCCCTCTGTGCTCCTGCTGAACTCCCATTCGCAGAGGGGAGGAGTCACAACCTAGCTCCATTTCCCCTTGATGGAGGCAGGTAACAAATCCCAGCTGGGATCAGAGCCCCCTTGTGCTGAGCGCTACTCACTCACTGGGAATGAGACTGTCCCTGCCCTGTCTGAACTGACAAGACGGACAGTGAGTGAAGAAGGGGACAGACACAGAGATGAAGTGGCTTGCCCAGAGGCATGCAGCAAGTCAGTGGCAGAGCTATGGACTGGCTAGGGAAAAGGGGCGGCCAAGCAAGTAGGGTCTTGGGAGACCCGGGTTTAGTTCCCAGCTCTGTTGCAGCCTCATTGTGTGACCTGGGGTAAATCACTGAATCTGCCCTGTGAACAGGGGGATGATACTTCCTACCCCTGTGTGGCTAAAAGTAATTGATCGTGAGATGTTGGGCATGACCAGGAGGAGTCCAGACAAGTACCTTGTTAGAAAAGAGCCCAGGTCTCCTCAGGCCCAGGTCAGGGTCCTGTCCACTGGTCCCACCCTGTATCTGCTGCACAGCCTTCTCAGCCTGGCTGGGAAATGACACCCCCGTAAAATGCTTGAGCCACCTTCCTCACTGCCAGCCTAAAAAGCAACAAAAAGTTGGGTGCAGAGCATGTGGGCTGCAGGCCTGTAGCTCTCAGCCCCTGGTGGCAGCCACTCTCTGCAGTAACCTGGGGAGTGGGGGGCTGAGCGTGAGTGAAAGGGGGGGATGCTGCACTAATGGGGCTAATCGCACACTTCCCTCAGCCTCCATTCCTATCTCTGAGTGTGAGTGCAGGGAAACACTAGCAAGGCTAGGAGGGGCTCCTCTGCTGGGGCTCCCAGTTGTGAGGGGCTGTAATCCCCTGCTGGCCAGGGATGTAATATGACACAGTGGGTAGTACCATAAGAACCCTAGGGAAGAGTATGCCCCGTTTCCCACCCTGCTGAGCAGTTACTCACCCATGCAGTGCTGGTGCCTTCCATGCGTCTGCATGAGTATCCACTCACCGGCATGCATACGGGGGTGCAGTTTAGTCTGTGGTACTTCATGCCAATAACCCACCCTTCTTCACTGGCTGTGCAGTGCAAAACTTCTGTTGCACAGAACCAGGGCCTGTGTTCTTTGCTCCTTTGTTGTGCAGGAGCAAGTGATGGGAACCCATGTGACTGAGAACAAACACTGGGAAAACAGGACGAAGCTGTAGGGCGATTCCCTTTGCTAGAATCACAGGAACCACTAGAGAGCCTGGGCCCATGCCTTCAAGTGCCTCTTCCTCAGGCTGTGAGTTGGCAGGGACAAAGGGATGTGTCACCTCTCCACTGGGTTTAGACAGAGATCAAAGGCAGCATGAGAGATACTGTAAGCTCCAAGTGTGGCTTGGAGTCTCTCCCCTCAATGAGCACTGGCTGCATTTCAGCACAAGGGCTTCGCACAAGGTCGGTGAATACTAGTGCAAAGAGGAACCCAAGGCTAAGGAGGTTGCAGGGCTGTTCTCCAGGGCAGTGTCTTTTCTACTGAGTTTGTAGCTCACTGTTTTCACCTGGATGCTGAGTTTGCACTAAACCTTCTCAGCATGAGAATTTTAATGCTGATTCGGTGCTGTACTTTTAGTCTGCTCCCTGGTGGGTGGAAGCAGAGTAAGGGGTCGGGTGCTGCCATGACAGCTCCCCCTTCTCATGCTCTTCCATGGATCTATAAAAGCAACCACACAGAGTAAACAGACTGTGGTTTACTAAACCATTTCAACCTACTGCAACTCTCGTGTGAACAAGACCCTCCACATTAAACATGTTAAAGCTCTGGGAGATTTTGAGGCTGCTCTGTTCCCATCATCAGCTACAGACCCCTAGGAAAGCTCTGGTTTTATGCCTGAAGATGTGAATTCCTTAGGAATCCTGCATCTCATGGGACAGGACAGGGCTGGTGGTGTGAAACAGCCAGAACCTAGATTTGTGATGAAAAGCTAAGACCAGCTGTCCTAAGGATTCATGGGGACAGCGGGCTATGTGGGAATGTTCTCTAGGGATATTTACCTGCTTACACAGAAGGAGAGAGCGCCAAGGGTTGCTCTTTTCTGGTTCGTTAACTTAGCCTCATTTTTAACATGAGATACAATACTCCAGGCTGTCTGGATTGTATAGTCCCTGAGGTAGGGAATGTGGGCCAAATCCCCAGCTGATATAAATCATTTATACCACCGGAGGAGCTGGCCCATGTATTTTACCTGACTGTGAAGTAGCATCCCCAACTGCACTGCTGTAGCAATAAATACTCCTACCAAATAATAACTAATCACCTCCCTTCCCACCCCCACCAATCTGGCCCAGCTGGGCTGGAGATTGGTGCAGGGCTTATTGTGAGTGAGGGGCTGAGCTGGAGAGATTTGCTAGCATCTGGAACATGTCTCCATGGAGCTGGGTGAGGCTGGTGTCTGCGGAAGCCGTGTGCGGGGGGTACACCTGACTGTGGCTGGAGGTGGTTGCTAACCCACTGGGGCTTCTTACATGCTGCCGTCTTTCCCAGCTGAATTTGGACCTAATTTCAGACTGTGAAATGACACTTGGCTCTTGAGGGAATGGGTTCTGCCTTGGAGCCACCCCCCGAAGTTCTTCCATGTTCTGCTCCCCAAGAGCACGTGCAGGCGTGGCCTGTGCGTGGCGGAGGAAAGGCTGGCCACAATCCTGGTTTGATTCCAGCGGTGACTTCCAATCTGCAAAAGCAAAATGTGTTGTGCAGCCAATGCACCGGCCCCTCCCCTGTGCTGGAGCAGTCGGCACGTAGCAGCTACGCACCAACTGCTTCTGTGCTGCAGAGATAAGGGGAGCTGCGTTAGGGCAAGTTGAGATTAAAAATAAGTAATGCTCCCTGGGTGTTCCCCGACTGGCTTCACTCAGACATGACTGAAGTCACGCAGAAACCCAGGCCAGGGCGTTCAGTGCTGGAAAGTGCTCAGATACCACAGTGAGGAGCCCATTTAAGAGCCAGCCTAGATTAGAGGGGCTTCTGAAAAAATCCTCCAGAAGCCTGCCTCTTGCCTCATTCAGCAGGGCTACTGGCACTGTGTTCTCCCTACGCGTGTACACACATCCTTGGGCCAGGCCAGGATTCTGTGCCTAGCCTGGTTCTTGTGAACAACACACAACAGCAACACTAGGACAGCGGCCTGCTCCCTGGGCAGGGCTCTGGACCCAGCATCAGGGCAACCGGTTCTATTCCCACTTGTGCCACTGGCCTGGGTGATCTTGGGCAAAGGCGCTTCCCCACCCAGTGCCTCAGTTTCCCCATGTGTAAAATGGGAGCCATGTTCAGTGCTCTGAGCTGTACCGCTGACCAGGGCTGCGCCGTGTTGGGCTCACTCCTGGGCTGCTGCCCTGGAAGGCAGAGGAGACAGGAAGCGGACCCGGGCTCAGGGCAAAGCAGAGAGAGGAAAAGGCCTTAAATGGCATTAGCGCCCGGAGAGCAGGGAGCCGGGGCCAGCCGCGGGGCGGGGCTGCTGCGCTTTTCGGGAGGTCCCTGCGCGGCGCAGCGGGGAGGTGTGGCCGGCGACGCGCGTCGCTCCCGGGGCCGCCTGGTGCGGAGCTTGGGGCGCCGCGATGGGCTGAGCCGCCCTGCGCTGGAGCCGGGACTCCGCGGGGCCGAGCTCGCTCTCCGGAGCCCCAGCCCCGCCGGGGAGACCCGGCCCCGGGGGACAGGAGCTTGCCAGGCCCGGCGCCGGCCATGCAGCCCCTGGGCAAGATCCGCAGCTTCGCGCTGGAGCTGGCCGGCGGCCCGGCGCAGGGGGTGTACCGCGGCGGGGAGCTGCTCTCCGGCCAGGTGGTGCTGGAGCTCAGCAAGGTCCTGAAGGTGCGAGCGCTGGAGGTCTGCGCCCGGGGATTGGCCTCGGCGCACTGGCTGGAGAGCAGGAGCGTCGGCATGAACACGGTCTACAGCGACTACACCGCCTACGAGCCCTACCTCAGGGCACGCTACCAGCTCATCCGCGGTGAGTCCCTGGCCTGGGCGAGCTGCTCTCCGGTGCCCAGCCCTGCCCGCCCATGGGAGCGGGTCCTTGGCGCCCCTAGGGAGCCACATCGTCCCCCCTTCGCTGTCCGCGTCCCAGTGCCCAGCCCTGCCAGTCTGCCGGGAGGGTGTCCTGGCACCTGAGCAGGGCGTTTCCTTCACGTCTTCCCCCCTTAGCTGCTGGTACGTGGGACATGGCCTGCTTTGGAGGGCAAGGGCCAGGTTTGTCCCGCCCGGCTCTGTTCCCCGGGAGCACCTCCTGCTCCTTGCGGTGTGTGGTTGGGCTGAGAGAGGAAGCAGTGCCAGGTGACCCTGAGGGACCTTGGTGCAGCGTCTGCTCTGCGCAGCCCCACGGGAGCCGCTGTTGGGTGAACACGCCCCAGGGGCTCACGTTGAAAAGCTGTGGCTCTCCCCTTTCACTGCCCAAGTCATTGACTCTGGTCTCCAGAACTGGGAGGCGAACGGGGATCTCGACGTACTGCGCCACGCTCTAGCTGGGAAGGGGATGGTGCATGCACACGTCTCCGGTGTAGCTCCTTACCTCCAGTGCAACGGCACTTGTGGAGGTGAGATCTGCCCAAGGCAATCAGCAGTTTTCCATTTCTGCAGACAGGTAAGAGCTTGCCCGCTTCATGAAAGATTTCCTACCATCTCTGCATGGGCGGAAGGCAGGATCGAGCAACATGAGTTTTGCCTGGACTAGCCCGTCACAGGGCTGAGGATTTTACTTCTCTGAAATAGGGCGTCTGGGTCAAATGCAGTCAGACCCTCCCGCTGTGGGGAGTCTAGATCTGGCTCCAGCTCGAGTATGGTGGTGCCAGACATGCAGGGGCTGGGGATCCTTCCTGACTAAATACGAGCCCTGTTTTCCAGTAGCTTGAATTGGCCCTTTCAGGGGCTGTTCCCTGCCCCATGTGGAGGGGGAGTGACATTAGCTCAGTATTAAACCCTGCAAACCAACGGTTCGTTGGCCTCTCCCTGCCCACAGGCCTCTTACAGAAATAACCCTCGCCAAGGAGAGCTAGGCATTGGGCTCTCACGGGGGGCAGATGATGCCTGGCTCATGCTCAGGGCAGCACTGGCGGTGGTCTAGCTCTGGGCTGTTCCAAACTCTAAATCAGCCATGGAGCCTAGTCCGGCACTGGCTAATGCCGGTGGGCAAGGTGTCATGCTGATAGCACTTCCCAGGAAACCTTCCTCTGCCAGGCCCTGGAGACAGGAGATGCCAAACCTCAGAGCAGGGCCAGCATGACCCCCCACCCCCTGTCGTGGCGCCTCTCCCACTCCTGGCAGGGAGCAGCAATGAAGGCTCTCTCACAAGAGCTCTGTGAGAAAAGACCCCTGGCTCTGTGGAGCTGGGAGAGGCCAGTGCATGACCCAGGGCACCAGAGGGGATTTCACAGGGGTCACTCCAGGGGGGCTCTTCGGCTTCAGGCCTTTCACAAAGATGCTGCTAGCGAGCTCCGGCCCTGGAGTGCTCATGACCACAGCTCCTGTAAGGGCAGGTTTGCCCTGTGAGATGGTGGGGCGGGGGTTCAAATGCTTAACTGACCTATGAGTACAACTGCCCTTGGCTTTACTGGACTTAAGCCCCATTTCCCACTGAAAGCCAAAGGCACTCACTAAGTGCCTCTGACTCACCTGCTCCCACGCTAGCATCCCCTCGAGGGAGTGCTCTCTGCTGCCCGGCTGGAGGCCTCTTCGGACCAAATCTCTGTACCAGGGGCTCGGCCCTGGGACACACAAAGCTGCCCCAGCTCTTGCTTTGATTGTACAGTGAAAGGTAAACAGCGAAGTCTTCTCAGGTGTGAATGGAGCACTTAGCTGGCAGGCAAATATTTGTTGTTCTTCCATGGCTCTGGTCCAATACACCCCTCCTGGACTTCACCCTTAGTCAGCTTAATAGGGCCGGCCTGCTCAGACCCACCCAGCACAATGCAGCCAAGCTAGGATGGACAGGACTAATAGCACAGGGGTTCTGTGCTCATTAACAGCGATCAAGCCATTAGCTTTGCCTTGGGTAATGAAGATGTTCTCCCCATGGAGTCTCTGCCCAGGAGATACCCGTGGCAGTGATGGCCCAAAGGGAAGCCCTGTTCTGTATCCCAGTCGACCTGATTCTCCCCACCTGGCACTGTGAATGTTGGCATTTTGCTGAAGTGTAAATGCAGACTCAGGTGCCAGGTGGAGGGAGCCAATCCCTGTGAATTCACACAGCGGCCAGGTGGCTGCAGGGGTTGAACTGGGAGTAGACGTGTGACTGCCAAGCATGTAGTTTGCAGATCTCTGGCCACATCTGGCATGGGAACAAGCTGCTCATCCCAGAAGGACACAAGTGATATTTCTGGCTAGAAGAATGTGTTAAACAAAACTGAATAATCAGATGTGGGATGCGAGGAATCGCTGTCCCAGGTGGGGTGAATCGTGTTCGATCCTTTGGTGAGTTGTTTTTCTTTCAGGTAAGCGCGTAGGGCCAGATTTGCTGGTTCACGCTGGCTGCCCTGTGCAGCATCCTGGTGAATCCAGCCCTTGGTTTCCCTCCCCGTTGAGCAGGGGCTCTGGCTCCTACACTGCCACTATATAAGTTACAATGAAAGGAGGGTGAGTGGATAAGGGGGTTGGGGAGAGGCCCCACCATGAGCTCACACAGGGCGGTGCTCTCCTGTTTGCATGTAGCCGTGAGGGTGATTTCAGGAGCTAGGAGGATGATGGGGTGAGTTTTGTTCCCCATTAATACCTGCTGTGACTCTCCCCTGGGAAGCTGTGAGCTGCTGTCTGTGTTTAGATTTCGTGGCTTGGTTCGCATGATGCAAGAGCCTCCTGGAGCCGCGGGGGAAGCACGTAGCCAGACTCTGGAGCAATAAGATCAGTTGCTCTGTCCTGGCAGGACCCTGCTGTGGTGCAGCTTGGAGCTGAGATAAGTATTTCATTGCTGGCCCCTGGCCTCACCCACTGGGGCGGGAAGGTTTAGCCAGGCCCTGTGGGGAGCTGCGGTGGGGTTTGCCGGACCCCAGGGTTGGTGACTTTATTGGCTATGACCTTGTGCTGGGTTTGCGCTCTCCCTGGGGCACCGGGTGTGTGATTGCTGCTTCCTGAAGGACAGGAGGAGGCGAGAGACGTGCTACTGAGAAAACCCATTGTGCAGTCAAGACTGCTGCCATGGGGCCCCACCCAGCGCTCATACCCCATCGTCAGGAGAGCTGCAGGGGCCCCAGTCCCTTCATGTGGACTGCCGGGGGTGCAGAAGTGCCTGTCGTCAGCACTCTGTGCACCACCCACGTGGCCTCTCCCTGCTTCTCCTGCAGCAGCTGCGGCTTCCTGGTGAGATCTACTGGTTGTCCGGGGTTTTAAAAAAAGAATGCAGCAGGTGCCATGGTAACAACGCAGAGCAGAGCCCTCGTGGGCTGGGGGCTGGGCTTCCTGCTGAGCTATGAGCACCTTAGAGCTCCTCCCGCGTGCAGCCAGGCTCCCAGCCAGGGAGCTGAGCCTAGGGAGATCTGTGCTGCACCCACATGCCCGTCGTGCAGGGGGGTTGTGTCCTGTGGTTCTCCCGGTTTGCTCTGGCCCAGCTGAACTCCGGGTTTACATCCTCTCTCCTTCTCTTTTCCGATCCTCTTTCCAGCCTGCAGAGCAGCAGCATTCCCCCCCTCCCCGCCCCGCCCCGGGCTGCTCAGGCAGCCCTGTGAAGCTGTGTGCTAAGGGGACGTTGTACAGTTGTACCAATTCCTCTGGAAAGCCCAGCCTGAGACCCCGACTTTCCTCCCCACACGGTGCCCTGTGCCGGGGTCACTTACCCCTGGCAGGCTGGCTGGCAGGCCATGCGCAGGAGGCAGCTGGGTTGTTGGCTCTGGTCTGGCGTGTGCCTCCTTTGGGGAACCCTTTGTTCGGACTGAGTGTGGGGGCAGTTAGGCTCCTGCTGTGTAACTGCCTTAAGCAGACGGACAGAGGGGGCTCAGCGGGCAGAGGCAGAAACGGGAATCTCCTTGGATTCTTCTGCATGAAATAACACACCGGGTATTTAGAGAGCGCCTGTGCCCAAAGCTGCCCTTTCCCAGCTCTGCCATCGCAATCCCAAAGCACTTTACATGGGGTGTAGCACCGGTGGTGGTTATTATCTGCATTGCAGTAGTGCCTGGAGGGCAGGCCCCACCGTGCTGGGCCTTGCACAAAGCTCCAGCAGAGCCGGCCCTGCGCCCAAGAGATCAGTCTAAGGGTAACATTGTCTTAGGAGCCCGCATTTAATTGAGTTTCAGTGGGATTTTGGCCCCTAAGTGCCTATGTTAGTTTTGACAATGTCACCCTGGGTCTGGGTTTTACGATATGCTCTTTACAGCCAAGGAACCAGTGACACAGAAAGATGAGGGCCTTGCTGGTGCAAACACTCACATGTGGGTGTAATGCTGAGCACGTGATTTCAGTGGGTCTGCTCACCTGGTGTCTGCAGGATCATGGCCCCAGGCAAGTCACACAGGCATCAAAAATGGACTGTAGCTTCGTTGAAGAACCCAGCTAGGGACACTAGGTCCACTTCTCTCTGCAGAATCGAGACTAGGCCTGGTTCTCCATTGCCCTGCACCTTGTGTTTCCATTTATACCAGTGCAAAGGGAGCGCAGTGTGGGGTGAAGTGAGCTGGGGGTGTTTTCCACTGGTGCTGCACTGGTGCAGGTGCCTTGGGAAGTGGCAGGGCGATGCAGAATTGGGCCTCCTGTGCAAAGTGGGCATGGCACACCGCCTTTCTGACGTGGCAGCTTTTGGTACCTGCTTTGCATTGGTGTCCCGAGGTGCCAGGCAGGAGGGAGCTGGGCTCAGTGCCTCTCGCAGGCTCTTACAGAAACTCCATTGCATTTGAGTCAGAGCTGCCCCTTGATAATTGACAGAACCCTGGGGGGCTCTTTCCAAGGGCCCGGCCCCGTGGGTGGAGAGCTGCACACGCCCGGCATTGGATCTGCATATTGGGTGGCTGGGCCTCTCCCTCACCTTCCATGATTGCATCTTGTCACAGGGTCTCAGTCCTCCTCGGCCTGCATAGGAGTGTCCTGGTTAGGGGGCAGGGTAGCACCTGGGCACAGGAAATATGGGCCTGGGTGCTCTGCCCCAGATGACATTAGTGATGCCGAAAGAAGCCCTCTTCTGTCAGCATAGCCGCATCTACGTTGGGAGCTTTGCTGGCGCAGCTGCGTTGGCTAGTGGTGTGTGGCTTTTTCACGCCCCTGATTGCTAGTTACGTCAGCAAAGCTTTGGTCAAGGCCCCCGGTGGGCCAACCTGTGCCAGGAGACCGATAGCTCACTGCTCTAAGCGTGTGACTCTGCTGTTTGGCCACTAGGTGCCTCTGGTTCCCTGCCCTGAAACACCAAGGCAAAGTCACCTTTTGGTTCCTCCCTCTGAGTGTTGCTAAGACGCTGGGCTTGCTTGGCCCCGCGGCTCCCGCTGGGTGGTGATGCAGGCTGCGGCATATGCTAACGCTGTGCACTAGACAGAAGATCCCTGTGATTTGGCAGTGCCTGGTCTGTGTGAAGCCCTGGTGGGCGCAGTGGGACTAATCGCAAAGCCAGGCACTGCCAAGGCGCTGCCTGCTAGTGACATTTTCCCTTTTGTACATGGGGAGAGCACATCCACTGTCAATGGCACCATCACCACCAGCGGGACTCAGGCTCAGGGAACTCTGGGATCCTGTCTGAGCACAGGGAGAAAAGTCAACCTCTTTCCTCTGCACAAGGTGTGATAAGTGAGTGGGGAAACCTGCGACATTGGGAGGAAAGGGAGAAGATCAAAAACCAGCTTCCTCTACCATGGGAATGCAAATGCTATTTATCCCATGGTAATCGCCTGGTGTCACTCTGACGGGCAGCTAGGGCTCTTTGGGGGCCTCCACTGTGCATTTGGATCCTTCACATGTTGCGATTTCTTTTATGTTTGACTTTCTCAAGGAATTGACTGCGTCAGCACCTGTCTTTAGGATAAGTACAGGGGCACTGCCATGTACTGTGAAATTACTGATACACACTTAACTCCCATTTAATGTGTGTGTGTTAGGGAATTAACGGACGGACCAACACAGATTTGGGTGGGTGTAGCCCTGGTGGAGAACTCCGTGGGGACCTTAACTGAACTCATTTTGTCTTAAATTTTCTTATTTGTTCTTTAAAAGGTCTCTTCCTTTTCCTCAACTCATACAGATTCCAATGATTTTCTAAAAGAATGTTTTACACATGATGCTGCTGCACCAAATTTACTGCTCCTAATTAGGTAATATGCCCATTAGATCACAATGCTGAACACATATATCATGCTCTCCTCTTCAAAGTGCTTTTCAAATGCTAATTAATAAGCAGACCTGGTTATCTCTGACGTGATTTACATGCCCTAGAGGTTGAAATGGGCTATCTGTGGTGGCCAGAAGGGCATAAGAACATGAGACTTGCCAGACTGATTCCAACCATGGTCCATCTTCTCCAGTATCCTGTCTGACAGTGTCCTGCACCAGACCTTCGGAGGAGGTGTACACAACAGGGTAATTAGGGAGCGATCCATCCCTATCTTCTGCTCCTGGCAGTCAGAAGTTTAGGATCACCCAGAGGATGAGGTTGTGTGTCCTTGATCATCTTGGCTAAGAGCCATTGATGGACCTATCCTCCATGAACTGATCTAATTAGTTTTTGAACCCAGTTATACTTTTGGTTTCACAACATCCCCTGACAACATGTTCCACAGTTAGTTGTGCATTGTATGAAAAAGTACTTCCTCTTTTTTGTATTAAACCTGCTGCCTATTAATTTCATGGAGTGACCCCCAGTTTTATATTGTGGGAAAGGGTAAATAACACTTCTCTAGTCACTTTTTCCACACCATTCATGATCTTATAGACCTCCATCATATCCCCCCTTAGTTGTCTGTTTTCTAAGTTGAACAGCTTAATCTTTTTAATCTCTTCTTGTATGGAAGCTGTTCCATCCCCTTGATCATCTTTGTTGCCCTTCTCTGAACCCTTTGCAGTTCCACAATATCCTTTTTGAGGTGGGGTGACCAGAACTGGACACAACACTATGATTTATATAGTGGCAATATGATATTTTCTATCCCTCTCTTAATTGTTCCTATCTTACTGTTAGACTTTTTGACCACTGGTGTGCATTGAGCAGAAGGTGTCAGAGAACTATCCACAGTGACTCCAAGATCTCTTTTTTTGGGTGGTAATTTAGAACCAGTGTTTTGTATGTATAGTTGGGATTATTTTTTCCAACGTGCATTGCTTTACACCTATCAGGGCAGTAAGAGGAAAGGCCTCCAAAACTCCTGCAGTTAGATTTGGATCCCTACTCCACAGTGCACCTTACTGAACAGTGGCTTTCTCATAGCCCCTTGAAATTGAGGGGGCTCACAGAGGAGTCAGGTGCAGGCCTATAGATACCTTTACATTGCCCAGCCTGCTAGAATTGTAGTCCTATAGGTGAACCACAGTGGACCGATTAGCAACGTTGATGTGTCATAACACTGCTGCCCCAGGCTGCCATAGGATGCAAGAGTGGTGAGTCACACCAAGACAATGTTGCTTTTCCCATTGTCAAAGTCTTCCAAAATCAGATGTGCGACATTCCATTCATGTCAATGGGACCGTTGCCTAGTGAAATAACATTGCAGGGAAAACTGTTCGTCCACCTGCCCTGGCAGCATCATGCTCACCTCGCAGACAGGCAGTGACAACAGGCTCAGCTGCGGAGCCCAGACCCACCCTCAGAGACTCGATGCAGCTTGGAAAATTCCCTGCCTCTCAATGCATCTGTGCCTACCCCCATTCCGAACCCAGGCACAGACACTGTGAGGGGCCAGTGAAATGCATGGGACAGAGAATGCTCTCTGGAGAGACAGCATACGAGGAGCTATGGACAGGAAGGATGGTCCAGAGTTTAGGGAAGTGGGTTCACTGCTATTGGTACCCACACGAGGTAGCTCGGGCCTGCCTCACGTGTGCTACGATCACGCCCCCCGCCCCCTGATTGCATTGCAGATAGACCTAGAGTCTCTCTGTGACTCAGTTCCCCATCTCTAACATGCAGACAGTACTTCCCTCAAAGATTGTCGGGATCAGATGCAGGGGCATGGGGGCCATAGACAGAGTGGGGAAATTCTCAATCTTTTACAAGGGCCCAATCGAACTTCCACTGAAGTCAGTGCAAGTCTTTGCATTGACTGCACTGGGAGGTGTCTCCGGCCTTAAAACAGGACAGCAAGTATGTCTCTGTGGGAGTGAGGAATGATTGTATCCTGAGGTACCCATAGGGATGACAAGGAGCCTCCCAGAGCTGGCTGTCACAAATTAACTCTTCCTATGCTGTGGCCATTCCTAGTGGAATTCACATGCAAACTCCCATTGCAGGAGCTGAACCATGTGCAATCTGTATTGCTGTTTGCATGTTGGTAGTGGGTAGACCCCTGCCTGTGGGTAGACCCCTGTGCTGGGCACTGCACATACATGTAACAAAGCAACAGGCCCTTTCCCTGTTGCTGGATCAGGCAGAAACCTTCGAAGGAATTCAACATCGAGCTTTCCGAGCTGACCAAGCAAGCCTTACATGGCTTCAGCCCAACATGATCTACAATGGCTGAGAGAATAACACACTCAAAGCAGGAGTTCTGGAGGGGCAGGTCCTGGACAGCATGGCCTGAATTGATGCTATATTATAGTCATGCTTTCTCCAGCCAATGATGAGGACCTTGTCTTCGTTGGTGCACCACCACCTCCAGGCCTGGGGGCAGAGCACACTTGATGCTTAACAAATTAATAGTAATCATTAAAGTGAAAGCTGCTGGAGCTGCTTTAATCCCTTAGAAGTCCTGGGCCATTTTACTGCCTTCGGTCACTTTTTACAGCCAGGCACGTGTCTTTGCATAATTAATAACAGAGGTACCTGCACCAAGGATCAACTCGGTATGCACAGAGCCTCCAGCACCCCACTGTTCTACCTTTTGCTGAACGCCATAAACAACTGGTGCGTGTTTGTCCTGGGTAATGGGGCACTCCATTTACACGCGAGATTGTTTAATTGTTCCTGGGCATTGTAGACTTGAAGCGCAGGACAGTGATAGGCCACTTACAAACCTTGTACAGCACTGGACTTGGCCTGGTTAAAAACACAAGCAAGACAAATTGCTCAGTAATTAATTGCAAGAGTTATGGGTAAAACACACCACTTTACAGACCTGGAAGCGTATAACGTGGTTTTCTCCCAGAGTGGTTCTCTCTGCAGCTCCAGTTTGGTAAATCAGGCTGTGGTAGGTATTGAGTTCAGTGCCTAAGGTTGTACCATCAGCATCCCTGCTCTTAGGAGAAGAGTGGGTGTCTCCTTTGCTGTGCAAGCACATGGGCCAAGGAGCAAAATGAGGAGCAGCTAAGCTGAGCTGTTCCACTCAGTTCCCTAGTGAGAAGCCCCATAGCATCAATCTTGTCAACTAGGCTTCTGGGAAAATGGATTTTGGTCAATACTGTACCGAGTGCAAGTTGTCGGGATGCTGGGCTCAGCTAAATTGAAGTGGGAATGGGGAGCTGCTGGGTTATTTCTTTTGAAAGCATCAAACACTTACATCCTGAAACTCCTCTTTGTGTCCCGCAAACACACTCCTGTGTGCCCAGTCGCACCATAGCGAGTGCTGACTGGGCTGACTTCTTGCCTGCAGTCGGGCTGCCAATCTGCAGTGTTCTGGGCTTGGCCCAGTGCTTCACTTTTGAGCATTTGTGCATTTAAACTGTGGCATCAAATGCAGGTGGGACAGCTGCACTTGACTCTGTGAAGTCAGGTGGGGATGCAGCAGAACAGCAATGCAGAGCGGCAGGAGGGTTTCTCAGCATGGCCTGTACTGTAGCTTGTGTGTTACTGGACCCTAGGACAGGGACAGTTGGGAATTTGGAGGAGGAGGAGCAGGGGCATTTGCTAGCACTGAGTGGATGGAGGGGTCAGAGGAGGTGGCTGAAGCTGGGCCTGGGGACAGGGGACACATGGACAGGATGTGGCATGTCCAGAATTGAGATGGTTTCAGAATCCCTCTGTTTGGTTTCTGGCCATCATTTGTCTAGACCTAGGGACCCAGGAAATGATCAGCGGAGGGTCAGCCTCGCCTGGGGGGATCACTGTTATGGGCTTCTGCTCCCAGCATCGGGCACAGCGCTGGGGCGATAACCGGCCATGCAAGGGGCTGTTTCCTAGTGGTTCTCTTGTCATGTTTAAAAAGAAAGAGCGGGTTGTACTGGGTGTCTGCGGGAATCTGCCCTTCTCCGCGGACAGCAATTCCCGCTGGAGCCTGCCCAGCCTGCAGCCCGAGCCCCGCTTCCCAGCAAGCCCAGGGCAGGGCAGGCCTGGGAGCTGGGGACCGCCAGGGCAGCGGGCGCTGGAGATCGCGGCGGCTTTGCCCAGTGGGGGAAAGTTGATCTCGGGGGGTGGGGGGTTGCTCTACCCCCGGGCTCTGCCGGCAAAGCCCCAATGGGGGGGCGGGGCCGGGCTGGGGGGGCTGCTCTCCCCGGGCCGCCCCCACCCAGCTCAGCGCTTCGGGTCGCACAGCTCGGCCCATCAATCTCTCCGGCAGCGGGGCAGCCCCCGCCCGGGATAGGCCGGCGGCGGCCCGGCCCGGCGGCTCATTGGGCGGCGGGCGAGGGGCGGCCCGGCCCGGCCCAGCCACATGGCATTTAAAGGGCCCCGGGGCCGGGGCTCCCCACAGGCTGCTCCGTCCGGCCGCTGCTCGTCCTGCCGCGACCCGCCCCGCGATGCTCTTCGACCGGCTCCGCCGCTTCTGCGTCCTGCTCGACTGCCCCGAGCTGGACTCGCCGCCCGTCTTCAGCCCGGGCGAGGCCGTGTCCGGCCGGGTGGTCCTGGAGCTGGCCGGGGAGGCGCGTCTCGGCGCCCTGCGGCTGCACGCCCAGGGCTGCGCCCGGGTGCACTGGACCGAGTCCCGCAGCGCCGGCTCCAGCACCGCCTACACCCAGAGCTACAGCGACCAGGTGCCGTTCCTGAGCCACCGCGACACGCTGCTGGCCCCGCCAGGTAGGGCCCGGGGCGCCGCTGGGCGCTGGCCGGGGCGGGGTGCTCGGGCCGGGCGCCCCTGCGCCTGGTGCTTCGCCCGGGACCGGCCGGGGAGGCGGGAGGCGTCTCGCCGCTGGCGCTCCAGGGCCCTCCCCGGGACCGGCCGGGAGCGCGGCTCCGCTGCCGTCTGCTCCGCTTGGGCGAGAGCCGTCGGCCGGGCCCGCGGCAGAGGGGACGCGCGGCAGCCGGGGAAGGTGCGGGAGGCCTGCGGGAGAGGGCTGGTGGGTCTCCGCCGAAACGCCGCCGCAGCAGCGCGTCCCGCAGGGTGTGACTTTAATTTTTTTACGTTTCCCTTCTCTGGTCCCGCCTCTCCTGGGGGATCCCTCTCAGTGTTTGAAGAGGGATCGCGGGTGCGTGTCGAGCTGCAGGGCAGTAGTTTGTTTGCGCATCAGTTACTTCGGTCAGCAGAAATGGCGTGGCAGGATTTTTGCGAGCTGCAGTGCAGGGGAGGAAGATCTTGGCACGTGTGGGGTTTGGTATAACCCTGGAGCTCACCGGAATGTCCTCTGGGTTTTTAATAGTCAAAATATATTCACTTAAATAAATCTGATAGTCCTCTATCAAATGAGGACTCTTCTGTGTTCAATCTAAACGGCACCCTGCAGAGCCTCAGCCTGACCATGTGACAACTGTTGTGAATTCAGGTCTTTATTTTGCTTTTCTGTGTCAAATGCTTCAGCGACTCCTGAGTCAGAACGAAAGTAACGTGGCTAGTGGCTGGCTGTTCTGCACTTCCTGTAAAGTGACAGCCAAGCAGCACTCTTCCGATAAGGAAGTCTTGCAAGAAAGATATGATCATACTCATCTTAAATTTTTCTTGTCATCTCCCCAGACAATGGTGAAGTCACAGTTCTGCAGGCAGGAAAACACGAATTCCCCTTCACGTTTCAGCTCCCAGAGTAAGTTCAGTTTATTTGTTGTGTTCGCACCATTGCAAGAGTCTAAAGGACGGGGTGGGGGCAGTACAACTGGTTAAGGACATCATCAGCTCCCCAGAGGAAGCCCAGTTTAAATATACAGGCTCTGGGTGTCTGCTCTGTAGGTGGATAAAGTGTCTCCTTGTGAATCCCGTGGAGGAACCCACCCCTAACCATTTTCGCTTCTCCCCGGGCAGGACTCTGGCCACCTCCTTTGAAGGCCGGCATGGTAATGTGCGCTACTGGGTGAAAGCCAGGCTCCACAGACCCTGGTCAGTTGTCAAGAAAGCGAAGAAAGAATTCACAGTGATCGAGCCCATTGACATCAACACCCCGGCCTTGCTGGTAAGTGAATGCCAGCCAGAGCGACATGCCAAGACCTGAGCCAGTGTGCTCAAGCTGACCTTAGCTCGGACTAAGATTGATCAGGAGTGACTAGTGACACAGTAGGGCCGCCTTTAAAGAGCCAGATGTTCAGAACATGGCAGACACCTGCCCTCTCAAAGCATGTCTGTCGCTGGGCTCCCCAAAACAGAGGTGCTCCAAATGGAGCTTCTCTCAATCCTGCGTGAAAACCTTGGCTTAAAAACATGAGGAGCCAGATCAGCATCTGCCCTGCCTGTTGTCCTGGCAGGGGCTCTGCACAGCAAAACAAGAGATCAGTGGCAGAGAGTCTGAGCCCGGGCCAACTGACCTGGGCTCACAGGACTTGTGCTGCAGGGTGAAAAATATCCATGTAGACATCTGGGCTTGGGCTGGAGCCTGGCAAGTCTACACTGCTATTCTTAGCCCTGTGTGCAAGCTTGGGTCGGTTGACCTCCGCCCTGAGACTCATTGCTGGGGTTTGTTCTTGCTGGGTAGATGTGTCCTAAAGATGCAGGAGGAACCGTCCCTGAGACTTTTGCCCTCTGCTCAGTGGGTGCCTAATCTCTGATCACAACTCTAGCTGGAGACGAGCAATAAAATCTGCTTGAATGGGAGAGGACTGGCTGTGTGGCGATCCTGGGAAGTAGAGGTGGGTGGTGGCTCTTGCCTAGAAATAGCTGAAACTTGTATCACTTCTGTCCCTTCCTCTAGGCTCCTCAGGCAGGTGTGAAGGAGAAGCTTGCCCGCGCCTGGTACTGCAACCATGGCCAGGTCTCTGTATCCGCCAAGATCGACCGAAAAGGCTACACGCCAGGTAACTCAACAGGCCACTCGCTGTTCAAAGGGTAATGCAAAGTGGGGCTTGAAAGGAGCTGAAGGGTTTATGGCAACGAGGCTCCTAGCACTGTGTTGTGATGGGGCTCTTCATACTGGTGTGAAGCTCCAGAGAGGCCCTGGCCCCTGAACCCTGCTCAGACATGCCCTTGTTTTGTGCAGCTTCTCAGGAACAAATAACTGAATGGCTGGAATTGCAGGAATGAGATGTAGCTTAACAAATGCAGTCCCAGGCTGTTCTGCATCTAAGCTGTGCCTGGTTTCTCTTGTGCAGTGCACACCACATGGCTGGGCCAGTGTTTGTTTTTTAATCGAGCCTGTCTCTCTCCTGCCAGGTGAGGTCATCCCCATCTTTGCTGAAATTGACAACTGCAGCACCCGCACAGTCGTGCCCAAAGCTGCCATCATCCAGACTCAGACGTTCATTGCCCGGGGAGCCAAGAAGCAGAAGAAGTCTGTGGTGGCCAGCATAGCAGGCGACTCCATTGCAGCTGGGAAGAGGGAAGTGTGGCATGGCCGAGCACTGAAGATCCCCCCTGTGGGCCCCTCAATCCTGCAGTGCCGCATTATCCGTGTGGAATACGCCCTAAAGGTAGGAAGTGGAATAAATCTGACCTGCAGCAGAAGGCCTTGAATAAACAGGCTGATGGGCTTCTCTGGCAGCTGCCTAGCTGATACATAGCCGTGACTGAGTGGGGCTTGGTCACTCTGCTGAAGTGCCCTTTTTGTGCTGGGGCCCCTCATGCCCATGGGTGGGAGCTGTCCCCACAGAGCCATGCCACATTGCCAGTGGCAGGGTGAATTCCTAGGTTCTTACCCTGTGCTAATATCCAGTCCCTCCTTCCCCACTCCATCAAACTTAAGTATTTTACTGTGCAGGTAAAACCTTGTATTCTTGCTGGAGAGGCTGTCTGCCAGCTTCCTCCTGCACCTGGCTTAGCCGCCTACCAAGGGAACCTGCTGCTGGCCAGGCCGTGCTTGCACCCCACCCCCATTGGGGAGAGTGGGGTGCTGCCTGTCCTCATGGGCTGAGGGAATGCTAAGGAGTGACCCCTGTGTCCTCCCCCCTCAAAGGTTTGTGTCGATATTCCTGGGACCTCCAAGCTGCTCCTGGAATTACCACTTGTGATTGGGACGATCCCACTGCATCCGTTCGGAAGCCGCACATCCAGCATCAGCAGCCAGTACAGCGTCAACCTGGACTGGCTCAGAATGGTGATCCCGGAGGAGCCTGAGGGTAAGTATCTGTTCTTGGTGCTTTGGGATCCAGCCGCATGGGGCGGCAGCTCCAAGTGAGCTGGTCCGGAGGGAGTGTCTGGGCAAACTAGGAGCCTTGTCCTCTGCCCCGAACTCTGCCTAGCATGTGGCTTTGTGTGCCCTGGTGCTGCAGGGACCAGGTATCCAGGGGAGGGGATGTGGCTGAATGCAGACATAACTACCTGCATGTCTGCTGCTAGCAGATTCTTGCCTAACCACACAATGCCTCTGTTCTCCTTCCAGCTCCCCCTGAATATTCGTCTGTTGTGTCCAGTGAAGAGTCTGCTCAGAACCTGTCCCCACCCTGCCCGGGTGAACTCGGCAATGGCTTGGAAGGCCCTTTCTTTGCTTACATCCAAGAGTTCCGCTACCGTCCTCCTCCACTGTACTCAGAGGTAAGTAAAGCCTCCCCTGGGAGGTCGGGCTAGGGGACCCTTGCTGGGATGACTTTCCCTTTGGTGTCTGGTACAACTCCTCTTGGCTTTTCAGGTGGATCCAAACCCCACACCAGACAGCATCCGGCCACGCTGCATGACCTGTTGAAGGAAGCGTCACTGAGTGCAGTTATTAGAATACCAATCTGGTGGGGCTGAGACGCTTGCAGACTCGCAGGACATCAGCCCTGGGTATCCGGATCAGCGTCCAAGAGGCTATTGTGGGGCTGGTGCTCGTGTGGAGCTGAGAACCTGTTTGCTCACTGCCGCCTGAAACTACCTGATGCGGCTGCATCTCATGGACTGACTCCTCTTGCCCCAGAGCTGAAACGAGGGGGTTGGACTTGCCATGTGGGGTCAGAGCAGCTCCTGAGCACATGGGCAAGGGTGGCAGAGGAGGGTGTAGGGTTAAGAACTCTTCTGCGGGAGTATAGGGTTCAAACAAGCCAAGCTCCTTCATCTTGCAGCTACCATGGTCATGCTCCACCTAACTCCTGCCAATAGAAAACAGAACTGGGAAGTGCTTCTTGGGATTACTGGAAAGCATTTTAATCTTGCTCTGGGTAAGGGTTTAAACACCATGGTAATCTGAGGGCACCCTCCAGCTTCTGCATTCTTATAAAGTCACCAGGACTTCAGTTTCTGAAGAATTAAATGGGGTTGGTCTCCTCAGACTGAGGCTCAGCCCTTGCTGTCCAGCACCCATGAGCCTTAAGTTGTGCCCCGGGGTGCCTGGTGCCGGGGCTGTGCATTGCATCTGGTCTAACACACTCTGAGACATTAAATGTGTGAAGACTGTTCCCTTGAGTCAAGGATTGTATAGGTGCCAGGGGAGGCAAGAGCTGTGAGCTCAGGGAAGAACTCCTGTTCTATAAACCACAGCAAGACCTATGGTGCTGTCTTGGTCACCATGTCTAGTTTGGTCCCTACCAGGCACCAGACAAACTTGCAAAACCCATTGAACCTTCCACTGATGCAGAAAGCTGTGCCTTAATCTTTAAAGGGCTTGTGCCTTTGGGGCTGCTAGAATGGTTCCAGTAGCATTTGATTGCCCTCTCTATATATTTGCCAGAGTAAAAGGTGAATGGGGAAAGCTGCCAGGCGCAGGGCCATACAGTTGCTGACATGGTCAGTGTCCCATAGCCCAGCACTGGGAGAGTGTGTGATGAGGCCTGTAGACACTATAGGCTAAGTAGGTAAGAGCCTTAAATCCAGTCCTGTTGCATGTGGAGTTGCCTGTGGACTTGCTGCCTTGTTAACACTTCACCCAGCACCTAGTGGGAAGAGCCACAGGTCTGCCTGCCATTAGCAGAGTGAGGAAGATGCTGCTGATGGTATGCACTGAAAGCTGGTAAATCCTGTTAGCAGGGGAAAAAGAGGTTGTAATGAAGACTGCTTGGGTGCATCTGCCTTTGGCTTCAGGCTGGTCTTACTGCTCCCTGTGCAGACTTGACAAGAGATCTTGGCCATTGATCATTCGTTAGTAAACGATGCATTCCATGATCTGAGGCTACAACTACCAGCTTGCTGGTTAAAACCACTGACAGCCACAGTATTCCAGCTCAGAGCCAAAGCAAAAGGTCCCTAACCAGCTTACTTTAGCTATGCAGTCAGCTTCCTCCACTAAGGACTGGAAACGCAAGCTTTTTTTAAAAAAAATTTAATATACCTGTAACTGGTGTTTTTTGACTAATTCTGCTTTTGTACAACTCCAGGTTTTGAAATAAACTCTTGTTATTCTGAAGTTAGTGTCTGAATAGTGTCCTGGAAACTCTACCTCCTGTCCTCTTCTGCAGGGCCCCCCTGTTGGCATGAGGGTGTTGCAGGACTGCTGATGTGTATTTAGGGGAGCTCTCAGGCAGGCTGCCTGGTCCATTCCTACCCACTACTGACTTCCATAGTCCCCGGCTAGGGATAGCTGGGACCTGTCCATGCCCTTCTATGTTTGGGGCCCAGATCCTGACATGCTAACCCAGCCCTCTCCCATCACTGTGAGTCAGCCCCCTGGCTTCTGAGAAGCTCAGGACTGCTCTGCACAGCTGTCCAGGGGATCCAAAAGTGGTTCCTGATCTCACCTGAATTCAGCTGCCTCATCCCAGCCCATGGGAGGGTGTCACCTACCCCTGCTGCAGAGGGATGCTGAAGTGCACAGAAGGCCACACAACATGGGAGGTGGAAATGGAACCAGAGTCCTGACCCCAGGCTACTCAGCAGTGGAAGTTGCCAGTCCCATCCAGGCACTGCTGCAGGGAGAACAGGCCAGCTGGCCCCTGGAGCAATGGCACGTGCTGGGTTCGGCAGAGCATTGTGGGGTGGTCGGGGTTGTTTGTGCAGCAGTAGCTGGGAGAGGAGGCGAGGTAGAAGTGACAGGCCCAGGCCTCTTCAGTGGCAGGTAACTATCCCCCAGTGCTTCCTTCAGGACCTGTGGACTGGGCAGTGCACAGCTCTTGTAAGCACATAGTGGCTATGCATTGCACTTGGCTGGTCTAGGACAGACTGGTCCCTAGGGCCTGATCACCCCTCCAAAGCCTGGAAGCAGCCCCGGGGGGGGGGGTGCTCAGGCTGGTGGGGAGTGGGGTAGGTTACCCTGCCTGGCGCCAAGAGACCAGCACAGTTCATTAGCACTGAGCCCCCTGCTGGGGGCAGCGCCTTGGGGGCAATGATTGCGGAGGTGCTGGGTAAGGGAGGGGCAGCAGGGCCCCCCATGAGGGGCACAGGGGGGCATGCCAGGCTGGGCACAGGGACTCTTACAGCTTTGAACACAGGTGCAGCAGAGCCCAGCCTGCTCTGTGATGGTGCAGCTGGGCCAGAGGAGGGGCCAGGCTCCTGGGCGGAAGGAGGCATGTCAGCTGCTCGTTAAAGGCTGTGGCACACTTCCTCTTCTCCCCCTAACCCAGGTTAATCAGGTCCCACAGCAGATGCCGCGCTTGACACTCCTATTACCTGTCTCTGCGTGGGGCCTTGGGGCACTGCCTTGGCCTAGGTTCGCTTAATTAATTTCCTGTTTTTGGTATTGTATTTTTCCACCTTTGGGTTCTATGTCTCTGCAGCAGCCAGAGTGCTGTCCAGAAGCCAAATGCAGCCGCCCTGATACTGAGGACCTGGTGGGCCCCAGCAGGGAGCCACTTGGGTCAAATTGGAGCACCGTATGCTGGGCCCTGTCAGCGCCACGGACTGCATTCTTGGCTTAAGCTATAGCACTTTGTGCCATAACACAGGGTTGCAAACTTATTTTTAATTTGCAGACCCCTAAACAATGTCACCTGCTGGCCTGGCCCCATCACCCTGGGTGGCTGCAGGCTGTGCTCAGATACCTCGCAGCGTTCGTGCTGCTGTTGGCAAACAGTGTTAGGCCTCTGTAAAGAGGTGTGCTCTGGGGCTGCACCTGGGCCAGCGCCCGTGTTTACACTTGGCACCTGTGCCCTTGCTCTCTCATGTTTTTTCCTAGTGGGTGCAAAAACCAGCCTGCTGTTTATGGGGAAACATGCTCCAGTGCGATGTCAGTACTCCTACAGCCCCGCTCTCCCCCCATGATCCCTGGCAGGGGGAGAGTGTAGTGTGAGCTGGGCACTGGCCTGGCACCTTAGGGAATCCAACCCAACTAGGCACCACGTCAAGCTACAGCCTGCGACTAAGACTTTTTTCAAGCGGAGATTCTTCCAGGAATTCTCCCAGGGGTTGCTGTAAAGCCGTCGTACACTTGGCTAAACCAGAGGGTGCATTAGGAGGACATGCTATGTCTGTTTCTAAGCAGAGGAGGACTGGAAAATGTCTTTCACCATGTTCATAGTGTATTACACGGAGATGGGCTGTGTCTAAACCCAGGACGCCTATGTATTGTGTGTTTGCATGCAGCGGAGACAGGCTGACATCACGCGAACAGGTTTCATAATCGGAATACCTCGTGTGTGTGGTAGGTGCTTTGAACTTTTACTCACAGATTGTTTATCTCCCCAGGTTCCAATGTCTCATGCCTCGGCCTGCCTGTGTATTTACGATTCCTTTGTTTATAAATTCAGCGGGGTTTTGTGTCTGATGCTATTTACCATCCGGGTGCGGGTGCAGCGACCAGTACAGCAGTGTAATGACTCTTCCCTTTGCCCAGCGTGTCTGTTTGTCTTGCCATGAGGCCATGCAGCACATCGCACCCTGGGCGCTAAGAGTTACTACAAGCCGGAACGCTTGTCACTGATGGGTTGCGGGGCATTGTCCTGTTGCTCTTGCCCCTGCTTCCTTGGATTGGGCAGTGGGCCTTGGACCAGGCCTTTATGTCTCAGTGCTGCTCACAAATGTATTTCACAGCTGCCCCTAGGAAAGCAGGAGCTGTCTCTCCAGCGTGCATTCCCTCTCCAGCTCCCTGTGGAGCCCTGGCTGGGTGTAGGGCTCCCAGGCCCCCAGCGCAAGCCCCTGCTGCTTGGCTTTGTTTGCTTGTGACAGATGCTGCAGCGGGGCAGGGCTGGAGTGCGCTGCTGCCCGGCTGCTTAGTCACAGCCAGGACACAAGGAGCTCTCAAGCACCTGACAGTGAGCGAACAAATGAGTCCTTGCAAAATGCAGCCAGTGCTGGGCTGTGTGGGCTGGCTGGTGGCCTCAGGGATTTACCATTGTGACATGGGCTCAGGCTAGTGCCCCATGGACAAGTGTCCAGCTGACAAACCACTGTCCCCTTTGGCTTACCTGTTCCCCTTGGCGGCAGCCCCACAGAGACTTGGCTGAGGTCAGTGGGAGCCTCAGCCTCACATAAGCCTCAGCCACAGAGCTGCCCTTGGGAAGGTCCTTTTGGGCACACGGGCAGGTGCAAGGTTGGCACGCTTGCCTACGGCCTGTTGTGTGCAGGACGTGGTGTATCCACGGGTTCCTGGCCAGAGCTCTGCGCCCACCACACATCCACACCCCCTGAACTGCAGAGCTCCCCCCCCCCCGCAGCTTCCCCATGTGCCAGGCTGGGCTGGCGATCAGCAGGGTGGGTGCTGAGGCCAGTGGGGGGGGGGGGGACGAGCCAGAGGCGATCAGCAGGGTGGGTGCTGAGGCCAGTGTGGGGGGGGGACGAGCCAGAGGCGATCAGCAGGGTGGGTGCTGAGGCCAGTGTGTGTGGGGGGACGAGCCAGAGGCGATCAGCAGGGTGGGTGCTGAGGCCGGGGGGGGGACGGGGACGAGCCAGAGGCGATCAGCAGGCTGCAGAAGCACCAGCGTTGTGTCATTTCGGTTTACTCGGTCAGGGAGGCACAGACCGTCCTGTACGACGCCGCTTACACAACGGCACCCAAACAAGTGCACAGCTCTGAGCGGCACGTGTGCAGCGACCTGATCCTGAGCAGGGGGCGTGTTGTGGTATTACGGTGCTGAGCCTATTTATGACACCTGGTCCAGCTGGGAGGGAAATGCTTTGGAGACTCCCAGGGACGATGCTGCCAGTGGTTGCTAGGTCTAGCTCTACTCCCTCCCTTTTCTCAAATTTTATTTTATTTAAGGGCTTGTTTATGCTCCTTTCTATTTTTTTTTTTTACGCTATTCCTCCCCAGCCAGGAAATGGCCCAGCCTGCAGCTGGATCTGGAGCATTGGGCCCCTCCCAGAATCTCAGCCTCCAAGCAAGACACCCCGAATTGGAATCAGCTGGGGCTGTTTGCTGAGCAGTCTGGGGCCAGCTTGTAACCCTTCCTTAGGTTTCCTAGTGCAGCTGCTTTCAGCTAACCTAACGGCTCCTCTGGATTCCCCAAAGGCCCCCCTGTGCCCCTCAGTTCATGGTCAGCAAGCCCTGGCCCTGCTCCCTGGCTCACATGTGCCCCTGGGGGTCTCTCTCTCTCGCTGTCTATGTTGCACAGGGAAGGCAGGGGCATTTTCTGGGTGTTAATCCTCTCTGGCCAGGCCTGTCTCTGTACAGGGAGAAACATGCTTCAGGTTACTGCCTGGGGGCCTTTCTTATAGTGCTGGGGGGGGTGTCTCTCTCTCTCTATTGTTTTTTAAATACCTATAACATACATACCGCAACATACAACACGCATCCGTGCCGCATGCCTCTCAACTGCTCTCAAAGCATGTCAGAACTAACGGCGCCCCAAGCCCATGTGGTCAGACAGGCTTAGCATCCCCACTCTGCTGTGGTAAAGAGCTGGGAGAGGCTTCCTGCAGGGCACCCAGCAAGTCCTGGGCAGAGCTGAGCCTAGAGTTCTGGGGCCTTCCTCCCCATGCTCTAGCCACATGCTGATACCTCCCCATGGGGCAGTGAGCACGCGGCTGCAGTTTGTCCCCAGAAGCACACAGAGTGAACATGGAGTGTGCATGTCCCAGGCAGGAAAGCAGAGAGCGCCCCACAGCTGGGTACCAAGGCAGACAGGTAACTCGAAAGAGCCCACGCCAGGGGCTGACACACAAGGCCAGCAGTCATCGTTTGACCGATGTCTCCTTGGGCTGGTGCCGTAGCTGGTGAGTTGGAAACAAAGTGCAAATTATCGAAATGCTCCCGATGAGAAGTGAGCTGTAGCTGACGAAAGCTTATGCTCAGATAAATTGGTTAGTCTCTAAGGTGGCACAAGTCCTCCTGTTCTTTTTGCAGTTTACCCAGGAACTCCCATGGCAACTGCAGCAAGGCTGGCTGCTAAGGGTGAGAATCCTGGCCACGCCTGGAATGAGCTACAATTCCTTTTTAGGTTGGGACCCCAACAGTTACAACACTGAAATTTCAGATTTAAACAATTGACATCATGAAATTTACGATTTTTTAAATCCTATGACTGTGGAATTGACCAAAATAGAGGGTGAATTTGGTAGGGCCCTAGTGATGAGCTTTCCTGCTGCTTGTGAAACTGATATCCCCAGGTAACTAACCCCCTTCTTGAGGTCCTGGTGTCCCTGCTGCCTTTGGGGTAACTTGAGGGCAGAAGCCAGCGGGCCCAGGCTGTGAGGTATTGTACTGGCAAGCTGTGTGTTTATGGATGGAGCTCTTTTGGGGTCATTGCCCTCTCCAGCAGAGGGTCAGAACTCTCTGGAAAGGGGGGGCCAGGCGAACCTGCCGAGTGTGAAATACCAGACTTGTGGCAATGGGATCAGGTGGGCTGGCCGGCTGATGGGGACAGACTGTGGGGAGGGGTGCTGTGACCGGGTCTTTGCCAGAAGATGGGTTGGGGATTAGTGGCCTGCCTGCTGTCTGTGGATTCCTGAGCTGCAGCTCTGGAGTCCCTCCAGCTCCCCACAGAGAAAAACAAGCGAGCCCAGCACTGCACTGGCAGCAGCCTCGCGGGGCGGGGGGAGACTCAGGCTGCGACCTCAGCTTGTGCGCCTCAGGCTGGTCTGGAGCAAACCAACGGAGGGGCTGGCTCTGCCCTGCCTGGGCCAGGCACATGCGGGCAAAGGGGGTGTGCGGCCGGGCCGCTGCCAGTAAACCCCTCGTTCTGAAGGTTACCAAGCCACACAGGCCTGAGCCCAAACAGGCCTGGCCCAGAGCAGCGCAGTCCCATGCCTCTGCAAACATGGGGCTGCTTGGAGGCATAGGAAGATGTTTATGGGGTGGGTGGATGGATCCCCAAAGCCCAACCCCACCCCAGTGCAGGGGGCATGTTTACTGGCCACTCTCCAGTGCTTGGGGGGGTCTGGCTGAGAGCCTGGACAGCCTGAGCCCCTGGGGACCCACCACAGGGTCCCCTACAGGAACCCGCTATCGACTGTCCCAACAGCTGCAGCCATGGATGTGCTTACAGCGGTTCTAGGCACGTGTTCCCTGCGTCCCCAATGCCTCTGTGGCTGACCTCGCGGTTGAGAGAGCCTGGAGCCCCAACGGAGCTGGTAGTGACTGGCTTTACGCTCTTCGCTGCTGCTTTTGTCCTCTTCGCCCTCTCATGCTGCCCTTGGGCCTAGAACAGCTTCCTCCAAGCTCTCTGCTCTCACGCAGACCCTGTCCCCCCAGTGCACCATGTTGGTCTGTTTCGGTCACACTGGAAGCTCCTTGGGGCTGTTTGAAAATAGCCCCATAAACATCATCTCGCTACTTCACAGGCCTCAAAACCTGCCTGTGATTCCCCTTCTCCTTATGTGCCTGTCCGATGGACCTGGACCTTGGCAGGGGGCACCTGAGTGACCCCCTTGTGCAACTTGCATGGATGGTGCAAAATAGGGCAGCAAAGGCGTGTTGTGATGAGTGAGAATCAGCAACGCCCTCTCCCGCCCTCTTGTGAAACACAAACTCCTGCAAACAAACACAGCTCGAGCCTCTAGTGGAAAGTTTGGGGAATGTGTCCCCGAGGGTGGCCCATTCATTGCAACTGCGTGTCACAAACATCCCATTAACGTCAGCTCCCCCCACCCTGTGCTGGGAGTGCCAGGACACTGCTATGCACTGGCTGGGGGCTGCCTGGCCTCTTGCGTACCGTTCTGCTTCTGCACTTGGAGCGTCTAGCAATATAAAATGTACAGGCAGCGTCTTTAGAAGAGACGCAAGGCAGTATTTCTTCACACAACGCACAGTCACCCTGTGGGACTCGTTGCCGGGGGATGTTGTGAAGGCAAAAAGTATAACTGGGTTCCAAAAGAATTAGATGAGTTAATGGAGGATAGGCCCAGCAATGGCTATTAGCCAGGATGGTCAGGGACGCAACCCTAAACCTCTGACTGCCAGAACCTGGAACTGGAGAGCAGAGGACCGATCACTCAATGTGTTTGCTCCCTCTGAAGTGCCTGGCATTGGCTGCTGTAGGAGGACTGGCTACTGGGCTAGATGGACCACTGGTCTGACCCAGTGTGGCTGCTCTTAGGTTCTTGTTGGCAGGGGGTGGCAATGCTTCTGAGTAGCACTTATTTCACTTAAGTGTGAACACTCCTGCATGTGACTCTGGTTTCTCCTTCCCTCTCCCAGGGATCGCGCCTCCCCCCTTGACGTAGGTGCTGCTGTTCCTGGCTGGCATCTGGGGGTCATGACTTTTTTCTGTAAAAAGCCCTGCCTTTGTTTCCCCCTGCCCCCAGGGACAGCAAAGCTGATGATGCACTTTCATTGGGGCCTTGGTAACCACCCTCCTGTGGCTGGGGCTTGACCTGTGCAGAGCTTTACCTGGCGCAGAATCCACCCTCTGAAACCGGCAGGTACCTCCTGTGCTGGTCCAGCTCTCCCGCCCTCTGCAGGAAGGGGCAGCCAAACCCTGGGATTAGAGTGACTCTTAAACTGTGGCCTCTTCACTGCTCTGACTTGTTTGCAATGTTCCCCTCTCCTGATGCCAGGAGAGCAGGTGCCTCACGGTCACACTGGACCTAGCTCCCGTGGTCCCGTCCACACTGGCGCTGTGCTGGTGGGAGAGGCTCATGCTGCTGAACCTGCTAGCAGGGTGCAGTGTCCTAGGCCCAAACAAGGGAACCGGGCACGTTCTCCGTGCAGGGAACTTACAGTGTGGAGAGGTTCCTGTGTCTGGTGCGAATCGCGCTCTCCCCAGCCTCCTTTGCAGGCTTCCCTATTTCTGATGTGAATAAGCTTCACCCTTAAAACTGAAGGGATCCCAAATGAATGTGGCCTAAAGTGAGGGGCTTCCCCAAACTGCTGGCCAGTCGGGAGGGCTGGAGACATTGTCACATGCAGCTGAATGAGGGTTCTCAGGCCCCCCCCCATTTGGGAGCAAGGTTGAAAGAGCCGCTTTGTCGAGTGGGACTGGTCCCGCTGCTGTGCTCTTGCTGCCAGTAGCACCTGAGAGGCTGTTTCCCCTCAGGCTCAGGGAGCTCTCGGTAGCATCTGATGGGTGCTGTGTCTGACTTCAGGGGTGCAGCCGGGCCCAGGGAACTGCTCCCTGGTGACTTGAGTCCTCCTTTGAGGGCCTCAGCCAGAGAGCAGCAACACGGCACCTCCGCCTGGCGGCCCTGCTGTGGGGTGCATTAGTGTGTGGCTCAGGTCTGGGGCTGGGAGTCAGGAGAGCTGGGCCCTGCCACCAGCTCCTTCCTCCTCTGACGCCAGGGGAGTCACATGGCCTCTAGTCCTCGTTTCCCGATGACGCTCCTTGCTGCCCGGCAGAGGGCTTGTGAGCAAGCCCTGCTGTTGGGTCTCCCAGGACTAGCTTGGCCAGGCCCTAGCCCAATGCATAGGTCTGTTTGTTGTGTTCTCTTGTCCTTACCACCCATGCTGTCCCTGTCGGTTTGATGCCCCTGCTGTGTCTTGCCTGACACCGGGACTGGGGGCTCTCTGAGGCCAGGCAGCCTCTGTGCCCGGCACTGTCAGAGCGGTAAGGATGCTGCTCTGACTTGTGCCTGGCATTCCTGGCAATATACATCAGCATCCGCAGATCCATTCCTTGGCTACGCTTGCTAGGACTGTTCACTGTTGGGGGACTAAGAGAAACCACCACCAAGCCCCCTCTGCCCCTTTCTGTTTGTCCTTCTGCAAGATCAGAACTCCTCGGCACGTGGCTTCCACTCACAGGGACACATACACAGACGTTTCCTCTTGGCTTTGCGGTTTTGTGTACTGCTGCTCAACAGAGGAGTCTTGATGCCACGTGACTTTTTTACAAATAGGCTGCAGCACCCAGCACCGGCAGCCAAAGCTGCTGCTGATGCTCCTCCCTCACTTCTATTTCTGACGGGGGCTAAACTCACTTTGGGCTGGATCCTGAGCTCACATGCATCGCTGTGAAGCCAGCGTGATGCTGCAAAAGTCCATGGCATTACTCCAGACTTAAGCCAGTGTAACTGAGATCAGAATGTGACACTTTCTCCAGCTGTATTTGGCTTCTAGGCTAAGTTAACTAGGTTAGCGGGGGACTACACGGCAGACTTCATGGGACATGACACTAACAGGTCTGTTTGCAGATAAACATACCTGCGTACATTTCCTGCACACCCACAACTGTGCTGATCTTCCAGAGCCAGCATCGCCACGGTTAGTTCATCCCCTGCATGTATAGAAGTGGGCGTAGGTGACGCCTGGGCCATCTCTAAGCTTGGATTGAAACCATTAATTCATTGCCTATGTCCCGTGGTACCCTGCACTGACCTGTCAGGGCCCCGCCCATTTGCTGGTGCACAGAGCCATGTGGACAGTCTGGGAGCCAGAAGCAAAGCGCTCTGACCTGCACAGCCAAGTGGGGTGGGCAGCTGGAGATCGCTGTCTGCCCTGCCAGCGGGCCTTGGCCATGCCCTGTCTAGGGAGGAGAGGCAAGTTCAGTCTCCAGAGCTACTCGCTGCTTGGCCTCAAGGAAATAAGCCGTGCCAGCTGCTTGCAATATGGGTGCCTGCCCTGCCCTCCTAGCACTGAGCGCACCCACCCGTCTCGGGCTTAGGTGCAGGATGCCACAACACATGCTGGCATTTGGCACCCTAGCACTGAGGCAGGACAGGCTTTTCCTGTGCCATGGGCTGGGTGGGTTACCGGAGAGGAGGGGCTGGAGAGAGCCCTGCAGGCCACGGGGCTCTCTGAGCTGAAATAACGTGGCCTCCCCTTCCCCTGAGCTGGGCCGGGTGTCTCCAGTGTGGTTTCTCCCTGGCGGAGGCTGTGTGCATGGGGACGTGTGTTTTCAATTCTGCTAAACCTGGGAAGTACCAGGTCAGCATTTCTGGGCTCTCCTCTGCACTCAGGCCTGGCCACTGCCTTCACAAACAGGAAGCAGGAGTCTGTGGGGAGTGAGCCCTTGGGAAGTCTGCAGCCAGTGAGCGCCTGCGCCTCGCGGTGGCCATGGGGCTGCAGCAGATGGAGGCAGCTCCCGTGACCCCACCTGGCAGAGAGCCAGAGACGCGAAGGAAGCTGGCGTCAGGGAATCTGTATCCAAACCACAACTGTGACACCCTGTGTCTGCCAGACGGCCAAGGAGGGTCTGGTCAGCCTCCTGGAGATTCCTCACCAGGACTCTGGACTGACCCAGAAGAGGCAGCTGCCAAAGAGCCCACCCACAGTGTTACCCTGGGCCTGGGACATGCTGAGATGAGGCTTGGGGGTCAGGTAGCCCTGGGGAGCTGCCCGCAGTGCAGACTTGTTGCATTGACATTGTCTGTGCTTTCATGGGGCACAGCTGGGGAGGCCACTAGGGAAGTACAGTGACCCCGGGTGGAGAGCATGAAAGCCCTGGGCAGGTTCCTTAGAGCTGGAGGAGAGTGGTGGCCCTGTCAAGGTGACATTCAAAATCTTAACTTCATCTGTTCCCAAAAGGGAACTCGGGTTCCGTGCCACGTGGGGCCTGCTCGGGCACTCCCCTGTCTGATCCCCCAGGCCTGCTTGGAGCTGAACCACCATGCACCTGCCCTGATGGGTGTGTGTAGCCTGCTTCCCTTAAGGTGACAGCACCCTGGCATGCTGGCTGAGGGTGGGAGGAGCAGGGGAACCATCTGGGGGGTAAGTAATGAAGGCAGGGGTGACGGGGGGGGCTCTGTAAATTGCTCTGAGATCCTCTCAGTGAATGGGCACGGCACAGGGAGGGATGATTCCCTGCAGCATCTGTGCAAGCTGCTCTGTGGAGCTGTAAAAGTCTGCTTGGCTAGTCCTCCTGCTTCCTCTCCTTTGAAGAACATCAGCTTTCCCCCTGCCATCAGGCGAGTGCTGCACAGTATAAGGAGAGAGGCCTCTGCATTCACCAGATCTAGTGATAGGGAGCAGAGGAGCAAGGAAAGCCCCCCCGGCTCTTTACCTGCGGATTAGGCTGCCCTGCTCCTTCTGAGTTGTTGGATTTGGACCCTGCTGGATCTATGGGTGTGGGCGCAGTCCCCTGTGCACTGCTGTGTCACTGATTGCCCCGCAGGGCATGCGGATCTCCCTCGTGTCACCACGAACGCCTTTGTTCTTGCATGGAGCAGTTTGGTCTGAAGCAACAACCTCTATTCCCAACCCCGCTTAACATCCCAGGGAAACTCCTGCTTGTGCTTCCCAGGGCAAATCTCCTATGCATTAAGGACTCTGTCTGGACCACGGAGCACAGGCCTGCCCAGGGCACAAGGCAAATCCCACAGCAGGTTACCAGACTCGCAGTTCAAACATAGATTCTAATCACACAGGCTCGGCAGCAGGAGCGTGGTGAGACTCCAGGCATGGAGCACGCTCCCAGGCCACCCCATGTCTAAATAGAGCAGGGGAAGGCAAGTAATGTAGTGCAGTCAGCTATTCCGCCTGTGACTTGTCACCTGTGTGTCTCCGCTCCCCTCTGTAAGATGGGAGTGATACTGAGGCATGCTGCCGGGAGGCTTTTGGCACAGAGCAGCTACGTCTGTGCAAAGCAGCACTGTACCAGAAACAGGCTCTGGGTGTTTAAAACACTTCCCAGCAAGTGCCTTGTTGCTTTCTGTCATGTCACCCCTTGAGTAGAGAGGGGCTCCCCTGGACCATCCGTGAAGTCACTGTCATCCCACAAACACTCCTCTGCACTGATGCCTGCAGATCACTGGACAGTGGCCGGCCAACTGGTGAGCAGTGACTGGTGCTGACCTAGCCAGCACCGTTCCATTGTTTCCTTGCGTTCTCCTTGGCTGTTTGTAACCACCTGTTGTTTTCAGTCTTGTACCAGGACAGTAAGTGCTTTGGAGCAAAGACTGTCCTGTCACGTTTGTGCAGAGCCTGGCACAGTGGGCTGGGGCCTCTGGTTGCACCCCTGGAGGGAGAGACCTTCTGTCCTGCGGCTCTGATTCTGAAGGCCACAAAGTGTGGGAGGCTCTAGGCTCTTTCCCAGAAGCCGTGGGGCTTTTCCACACAGCCGTTTGCCACACAGCCTGTTGATGCCCCAGGCCCCGCTCTGCCCACTGCCTCCCCACCCCGCCTGCACGTTGCCTTGTTATTCACTTTGTTAAAAACAGCCCCTTGTTTGTCTGCTCTGGTTCCTCTTGTTCCTAACATGTTGTTGGCATCACTTGCTCAAGAGACTCGCTGGGGCTGCCCCAGGCTGCCTGCATGGCAGGGCTGCCGCAGGCTGCTGGCTCTTGTTTATTGGTCACTTCCTCTGACAATGGAAAATTTTTACTACTTCTTACTCTTGCCCCAGTTGTTTCTGAAGCAGAAGTTGTTTCTGAGGCTGAGCCCAGCTCTCAAGCATGTCTATGTATAAACACAAGGGCTCAGCAAGGCGGCTGCTTCGAGAATAACAAACCATGCAGGCCTTGGCGCTTGCTGGGGCAGGCATGCTGCTACCGTTCCCTCCATTTGGGGCCACGGTTTGTCCTTAGCAGAGGCCACCCCTAAATACACCAACTCCAGCTACATAGGGAGCCAGCGTCTCTTCGCTCAGTTGGAGTCAGGTCCGCCAGGCCCGGCGAGAGCCATAGACACGGTCTCAGTGGAGGATGAATAAATCTCTCCTGTCCCCACACAATGTCAGAGCGGGGCGGATCCTCCCGGGGAGGAAACCAGAGTGCACCGAGTGTTTTTATGTCTGGACTATTGGGCAGCTCTGGGACTGGGGATGGGAAAAGGAGCTTCTCCCCTCTGCCGTTTGGGGCAGGGACCCGTGTTGTGTTTGTGCGGTGCCTCGCCCTGTAAATATTAACAGGTGACTGAGCCAGCCCGAGGCCAATGCACTGCCAGCGTGCGTCGTGTGCAGGACATCGGAGCTCGGATCACAGGCAGGTACAACTGGGCCCTGGGATGGCCAGGGACAAATAACCCTGGAAGCTGTTTGCACTCGCCCTACAGGATCCCCCTGGTGATCCTCCTGGCAGAGCTGCCCCAGTTCTGGGGATCCATGTACACCAGTCGCCCATTACCATGGCTGGGCTGTGGAGAGGCAGGATTCAGAGAGAGTGAAGGCTCCCGCAGAGAGAGAGAGAGCAAAGGGCTCAGCCACGCTGCACTCTGTCTGCTATGGGGAATGAGTCTCACCAAAGCGCCTGTGGTCTCCTTGCTTGCTGGGTCCCTGTGCCCTGCTCTGTGGTGTCTGCGGGAGCCCTGAGGGCCTTGGCGCTAAGGAAGGCTCCATTTGCCTTGTGCAAGTTTTCTCGGCTCACTGGTCCCATTCAATTGGCTGCTGCAGAAAGCCAGGGCGTCTGGCACGAGTACGATGGGGCTTTGGTTGAACAAGGAGGCAAAGCTGTAGGAATCCAAGCAATTGGTTTGGAAACCACAGCCTGGGCCCACGAGCGGAGGTGCTGATCACCAGGATGGGTGAGGGCAAAGCTTGGCTGTCTGCAGCACGCTCGGTGCGGGCGACTGTGGGCCCCAAGGGACTTTATCTCCATACTGCTGGCCAGCAGATTTTCACATAGGGGAACTCCTGCTTCCCCATCTCCTCTGCTTCTCTTCCCTCCTCAATCCCTTTCCCCTCCCTCTGCTCTTCCCACACTGCAAGGTCCTTGTGAGCTAAATTAGCTCAAGTTTGCAAAGTGTTAGGAAAGGCCAAGACAACATGATGTGTTTCAATCTGTGAACCGAGCTGCTTATATAACCTGACACTGCCCAGAACTTTATTGTGTAGAAAGTCTTTCCACTCACAGAAATGACCAGTCTCGCCTGAGGGAGAACCAGAAATGGCACTTCTGGAGGAAAGTCGAGGAGCTGAGAGGGAGAAGATCCATAGTGTAGCTGTAAATAATGATAAGGATTTCAGAGAGCTGCAGTGAAATACCCTCTCTCCTGTTGTCTCAATGGAAGGGGAATATGGCTGAAAACCTGGCACCCATCGCAGTGGGTCTCAGTCGGGTGCTCTGACACTTCACGTGATGGAGCTGGCATTCAGCACACAGGGCAGGTGCAGATGTTGACAAGACACAGCACACCTTACGATGTAGCAACAGAGCCTCAAACTGGTGGGAAATGTTCATTGCCCCAAGGTAAACGTTTCCGAGTTTCTCACAAACACAGTGAGTTTAAAAAAATTCCAGAATCATCTGACTTAGGCACATGATGTGTTGACATATCAACAGAGCTGATGCCCTCGTTAGTCTGGGTGTGCTGGGAGGTCATCGATGGCTCCTGTGGAGAGGATGCGCCGTGCAGTAAAAACTACGCCAGAGGCTGCTGCCCTAACACTGAGGGCTCTGAGAACTAGAGTCGGCATGACCTTAGCCCCTCACTGTCCCTTTTATCGCTGTAAATATCCAGGGGCCCCCTGAGGGTTGATTAGTTGCTATTCGACAGGCCAGCTGCCCCGGGCAGGCCCCTGGCAACACTGTCACTCCATGCACTGGGAGCATTGCACAGTGACATTTCTTCTGGCTTGTATCGTTTGATGCCTTATTAACACCCCCAAGGATGTAACACTCAGGACGCCGGTGGGGTGGGGTGAGTCAGGCCTTTGGTTCCCCTCAGGGCCCCCAAAGACCTGCACACCCTGCTGCAGCACCCCAAACAGCGAGAGGATCCTGGATGTGGACTGGGTGGAGCAGGAGATCAGAGGTCATGCCCCAAAGCTTCTAGCTGTGGGTCTGTGAGGTGACAAGCTGTAATGTGGTTCTTCTGCCTGTCATGGGATGTGTGCTTGTGCTTAGTACACTGTCCGTTCACTGCCTCCCCTCAGTGTCAAGCCCTCCTAGGAACTGTGAGACCATCTCATTCCGTCCGTCTCTACTAAGCGAAAGATTAATGGGTCAATGGCAGGGGAGTCAGCTGCCATATCAGGCTTTAAGGACACCTGTGTGCAGCAGGGCTGGGTGAACAGCACAAACACCTTTCCAGTAATGGATCCCCATGGCCTCTGGGATGTGCCAGCTGGGCACCTCTCCACGCGATTGGTTTGAAACCCAAAGCTGCGAACTTTACCTGGCATCCCCAGTTTGCTTCAGCAGGCAAACAGACATTTCCAGTGGGGACCCAGAGGGATAGGAATTCTCTGCAGAGTCATTGCTCCACTTCTCCCACTAGAATGAGCCCCTCTGTCACTTTTGATCTGTACTCCCAGGGATCGGGTAGGACGTGGCATGAACACGCCCTACCCCTGCTACGACGAGCGCGGCATTAACCTGCCCAGTGGAGCTCACGCACTTACATAGCGTGAGTTGGGCCCAGCAACCCAATAACACCACAACAAACACATCCACCTGTTCCTCTGCCTTTCGAATAGAGCTGGGAGATCCTGGGATCATCCCACTGTGACTTTAGCTCATTAAAATATGACCATATAGATCATTGTTGCAACCACTGTTCTATATTTGCAGCAAATATTGTACAAAGGTTGTTGAGTGAGTTGTCCATGGAAAGGTTATGACTGGCTGGTTATGATGATGCCATCTGTCTGCACGTATCATTTTTGTATGTGAAGTTATAAGTATTGGCTCCATTCTTGGATTTCAAATGTTTTTTCCTGGGGTAACGCCCACAAAGTAATTAGCCAGCACATCTTGGAGGGCCTATTCAAATTGAGTGGCCCATCGAAAGAACATTTGTGGACCATGGGAGACGCCCATTTACACTTAATGAAATTTCTTGCTGTGACTAGGTGACACGCATGGACATGTGACTTGCCCATGTGACTCCAAACTCCATCTTGTTGCTGTAATTTCCACAGTAAAAACAATGGGATGCCCTCCACATGGCAAAAGCTATAAAGGGCCCTGGAAACCCCTCCACTTTGTCTTCAATCCTGCTTCTACCTCTGGAGGAACTTTGCTACAAACTGAAGCTCTGAACAAAGGACTGAAAGACCCATCCAAGCTGTGGATGTTCTCCAGAGACTTGACTTAGGCCAGCAGTTTATTCCATCACTGCTACAAACCTGAACCAAGAACTTTGCCATTACTGTAGGTAATTGATTCCTTTAACCAATTTTAACTCTCACCTTTCTTTCTTTTTGTAAATAAACCTTTAGATTTTAGATACTAAAGGATCAGCATCAGAGTGATTTTTGGGTAAGATCTATGTTATATATTGACCTGGGTGTGTGGCTGGTCCTTTGGGATCAGAAGGACCTATTATTTGATGAGACCGGTTGTAAAGAACAACTCCTCTCTGTATCCAGTCTTTTTGGTGGTGATATAAGAACTGGAATGCCTGAGGCAACTGCCTTTATGTTTTCTTGTTAGCCAGTGTGGTGAAACAGGAGTTTATTTTTGTGGTTGGTTTGGTATATCTTATAAAAGAATAACCACCAGTTTTGAGTTGTGTTTGCCCTGTTTCTCAGCAGTTTGTCCTGAATTTGGCATCCTCAGTTGTGACCCACTAAGGCCCGGTTACACCCACACTGGACTTTTCGATCAGTATGGTGAGCCAGCCCATCTGGGGGCTATTCTGGCAGGTCCATCGGAGGGGGGAAATCGCAGAGCATGGGGAGCCAGCAATCCTGGGCTTTAGTCCTCTCTCGGTGGCCAACTCAGTGTGGGGAAACTTTCAATTTTTGCAAAAAGAAAAGGAGTACTTGTGGCACCTTAGAGACTAACCAATTAGCTCACGAAAGCTTATGCTCAAATAAATTGGTTAGTCTCTAAGGTGCCACAAGTCCTCCTTTTCTTTTTGCGAATACAGACTAACACGGCTGTTACTCTGAAACCTTTCAATTTTTGGTGCCTCAGTTTCTCCATTACCATGGGGCTAATATTTGGGTTGGGGGTGAAGTTTAATGAGTGACTGTTTGTGAGGTCCTACCTAACCTTCAGTTGAAAATGCACAGTCCATGCAGGTAGCTGGCAGGAGCATCCCTGATGTGGATTAAACGTCGTTGCTGTCACTTGCAAGGTCTGTTTTTTCTGGCCACCAGCAAGAGCAACGCGGCATGTGGTGCTGGCCTTTAGGATCCAGCAGCCTGTTGTCCCAGCCTGAGCTGGGCGACACTAGGCTGCCTGTCGTATGCTGTGATTTGTCGCAGCTGGAGAGACCTGGGGACGAGCTCTCCTCTCTGGTGCTCAGTCGATACCAGCTGGTACCAGCTGTTCGTGTGTGAAGTGCGGCTGGTGCATGCTCCAAGCTCAACTCTCTAATTCTATTTGTATTTCTCGACTAGTTTCCAATGAAACCAAAAGGCTACCAGCGGATAACACTGCAGGCTGCCCCAGCAGACAGGCAACATTTCCTACGTGAAATCCAAGGCTGTGTTTATCTGGGCTCTGTTCAACTTTTGGGTGTTGCACAAACATGTATGGTAATGAGCAGAGGTTTGTCTAGTCTTGATCAGCCCTGGCAGTCACCAGAAGGGCTGGACTTTCCACAAGGGCTTGGAACCCAGAGGAGCGTGGTGGGGGTCACATGAGGCCTTTCCCCTCTTACCTTTGGGGATATGGGACAGTGAGTTTGATTTCAGCCCAGCTCTGACTGGGCTCACCGCCGACTCCTGACTGGCTGGCTGAGACCTGAGCAACCACGGGCCGGAAGAATGGGGGGCTGCAGGCCAGACTGAGGGGCACTGGCAGAGTTGGAGGGTGAGGGGGCTGCAGTTCAGAGCTATGGGGCATTGGCAGAGCCCAGAGGGCAGCAGGGCTGGAATAGTGGAGGTGCTGCAGGTCAATAGTGGGGGGCATCGTCAGAACAGAGATGGCTGCAGGTCCGTGTGGGGGCAGTGGCAGGACAGGGGGGCTGCAGGTCAGCAATGGGGGCATTGGCAGAACGGGAAGGCTATGGGTCAGTAGTTGGGGGCAGTGGCAGGATGGGGGGCTTGCGGGTCATTAGTGGGGGGCTGCGGGTCAGTAGTGGGGGGCCTCAGCAGAAGAATACTGTGGGGCAGTGGCACAGATGGGTGAGGGAAGCTGGCCCAGGACCAGCTTGCTGTACACTGGCTCTAGGCAGGGATATCAGTCCCTCAAGCCCCTCCTTTTCCCCACCATAAAGGGCTGTTTCTTCCTCCCTAGGGAAGAACCAGGTCAGTGACACAAGGTGCCAGCAAAGGCAGGAGTGGGCGGGAAGTTTGTCCCATGTCGAGCAAGAAGAACAGCCAGTGTGGGGCAGAGGAGTGCCGGGGTTCTGTGGGGGGGACAGGGAGATGGGGAAGGGGTTCATGCTGGGCCAGTGACCCACGGCGCTCAATGCTTGCTCGCCTGTCTCCATGCTGGGAGAGTGTGTTGGGTCTGTATGTAACCAGGGCAACCTAGGGGCTGTTCGATATCATTCCCCACCCATCTCCCAGGCAGTCACTAGTCTTCTCCTTTGGTTTTCTCTGCTGTCTCCCAGATGAGCTCACTGGTGGGAAGCACAAAAGCCCAGGTGCGAGCATGCAGTTTTCCCTCTCGTTTGTTATGGTGCGAGAACTGCTGCATATCCCTCCGGGGCTGGTGTTTCATAAATAAAGCTACCCAGACAATGAGCCTTCGCCTTCAAAAACATCTTGGCCTGGGGATGTAGGGGGTGGTGAAAAGATGCTGGTTGTATGTTACAGGTGGGGCTTTGCAGGAGGCAGGAGCTTAGAACCTAGGTCTTGGGAATCAGGAGATCTGGGATCCATATCTGGCTCAGCCACTGACACTTTGGGTAGGTCCCCATCACTCTGGCCTTAAGCTTTCCTACCTGTAACATGGGTATTCTAGCACCCACCTTTGTATGGAGCTTTGAGGCTGGCAGAGTACTCTTGCAGGCAAGCCACTCACCTGGGGAACGTTCCCCTTTCTCACAGGTTTTAGGGAACATTCGGTCACAGAGCGAGGCAGCCTCAAAAGTGTTCACTGATTTGTATTACTCTATGTCCTCAGTAGGCAAATTAGCCACTGTCTGGACTCAATGTGAAGAAAAAGGGGATCGTAGGGAATAGGCAGCATTTTACTGCTCAAAAGGAATTTACTCAGCCAGGCTAATGGTGAGAAAAAGTAAGCCCTTGTCTGTGTGTATCTGTCTGTCTTTCCATCTTCCCAGGCTGTCTTGTCAGAAGAAGAGGGTGAGAGGGAATGTTTGTGGATACTTTTGACCTCCTCCTGTCTGTCTCTTTGGGTTGCTGGGTGTTTTCCAGCCACACAGCTGTTTTACAAACAATGGAATGGTGCCGGATTGGAGCACTGAATCTGGTTGCCCAGTGTGAACCTTACAGGGGCTGGTGTGACAGGGTTGGGCCAGATGGCTATAGGAGAGTAATAGAAGGCAGATATATTAGCCCCAGGCTAAGCAGGTCCCTTTTCCCTGGGTAAGGTAACAGGGAAGGTTCCAGAACAATCAGGAATCTTCTGGAGACAATTAAGACAGGCTGATTAGAACACCTGCAGCCAATCAAGAAGCTGCTAGAATCAATTAAGGCAGGCTAATCAGGGCACCTGGGTTTTAAAAAGGAGCTCACTTCAGTTTGTGCTGTGCGTGTGAGGAGCTGGGAGCAAGAGGCACTAGGAGCTGAGAGTGAGAACGCGGACTGTTGGAGGACTGAGGTGTACAAGCATTATCAGACACCAGGAGGAAGGTCCTATGGTGAGGATAAAGAAGGTGTTGGGAGGAGGCCATGGGGAAGTAGCCCAGGGAGTTGTAGCTGTCACACAGCTGTTCCAGGAGGCACTCTAGACAGCTGCATTCCACAGGGCCCTGGGCTGGAACCCGGAGTAGAGGGCGGGCCCAGGTTCCCCCCAAATCCTCCCAACTCCTGGTCAGACACAGGAGGAGAGAACCTGGACTGTGGGTTCAGAAAAATGGCCAAGCTGAGGGCTGCCATGAAGCTCCAAGGCGAGCAAATCCGCCAATAAGTACAAGACCCACCAAGGTAGAGCAGGAACTTTGTCACACTGGGTTAATGAGTTTCAGAGTAACAGCCGTGTTAGTCTGTATTCGCAGACTAATGAGTTAATGGGTTAATGATCACATTTAGAGTTGCATGGTATTCAGTGAAGGCTTATGCTGTGAACGCTTTCCCACCCTAACTCTTCTCCCTACAACCTTTCTCTGGAGACGTGTCTGCTCTCTGTATCAGGGTAATCACACAGAATGGCAACATTCAGGTCTCAGCATGATTTGGTGTGAACAGACTCCAGCTCCCTCACTAATGTGGAAGTCAGTAAAATGAGGGAGGCACAAATCAGTCATGTTGCTTAGACCTGAGCCCATTCTGTTAGCAATCCAGTGATCTCCATGCCTGAGTTAGCCTTTAGCGTTTTTCTGGCTCTCGGGGATGTGGACATTAATATATAACTGATTAAAAGCTGCTAATGTTAGTTTAATGGTGTTCTGCCAGCATTTCTCTGCCAGCCAGTTACTGTAGCTGGATTTAAAAAGAGTTGGCTGCTTTTATGACCAACAAAAATAGCATCTGTTGCCCTGTGAGCTAAGTGCTCCTGCTGCAGGCTGTCAGATCATGGCCACAGGGTTCAGGGCAGGGAAACTTTCCTCTCCTATGCAGTGTTGCACAGCTGGCCAGGTGCATGATGGTGAATTTCGCCTTCCTGCAAAACATCAAGTGTGACCCTATGGTCTGTTCTTAGCAGCTCTGTCCTAGTAGGATTGTGATTTTAGTTAAAATCATCCTCCGAGGGTTGTCTGTCTCTTATTGTCTGATGTTCCGGATGCAAACGGTCCTCTGCTTGGACACAGTTATATTGATAGGTTTCAGAGTAACAGCCGTGTTAGTCTGTATTCGCAAAAAGAAAAGGAATACTTGTGGCACCTTAGAGACTAACCAATTTATTTGAGCCTAAGCTTTCGTGAGCTACAGCTCACTTCAGCGGATGCATACTGTGGAAACTGCAGAAGACATTATATACACAGAAACCATGAAACAATACCTCCTCCCACCCCACTCTCCGGCTGGTAATAGCTTATCTAAAGTGGCCCACCTTGATTTTCATACACATTGTAAGGAGAGTGGTCACTTTGGATAAGCTATTACCAGCAGGAAAGTGAGTTTGTGTGTGTGGTTTTTGGAAAAAAAAGGGGGGGGGGGTGAGAACCTGGATTTATGCTGGAAATGGCCCACCTTGATTATCATACACATTGTAAAGAGAGTGGTCACTTTGGATGGGCTATTACCAGCAGGAGAGTGAGTCTGTGGCGGGGGGACGGGGGACGGTGAGAAAACCTGGATTTGTGCTGGAAATGGCCCAACTTGATTATCATACACATTGTAAGGAGAGTGATCACTTTAGATAAGCTATTACCAGCAGGAGAGTGGGGTGGGAGGAGGTATTGTTTCATGGTCTCTGTGTATATAATGTCTTCTGCAGTTTCCACAGTATGCATCCGATGAAGTGAGCTGTAGCTCACGAAAGCTTATGCTCAAATAAATTGGTTAGTCTCTAAGGTGCCACAAGTACTCCTTTTCTTTCTCCTTACAATGTGTATGATAATCAAGGTGGGCCATTTCCAGCACAAATCCAGGTTTTCTCAGCCCCCCCCAAACCCCCCCCAAAAAACAACAAAAAAAAACCGCACACACACAAACTCACTCTCCTGCTGGTAATGGCTTATCCAAAGTGACCACTCTCCCTACAATGTGCATGATAATCAAGGTGGGCCATTTCCAGCACAAATTATATTGATAATAAATCAATCAGTAATTAAACAGAAGAAAGATTTCAGAGACCAACAGTGTAACTTTCCCAGTCCTACTGGAGTAAAGACACGCTGGCTCTGAACAGTCGGGCCCCGTGGAGAGTGAGGAGATCACCACCTGCCCTCCGGCCTGGCTGGCCAGCTCTGTGGGATCCTACACAGTAATTCCCCATAAGCTGTATAAACTTCAACAAACGCTTCACATGACAAAGGCTTCTTATTTGCAGTTGCTCTCAGTTGTACCTGTGTAAAGCTGCATTACATACAGTTAAATCAGGTTTCAGAGTAACAGCCGTGTTAGTCTGTATTCACAAAAAGAAAAGGAGGACTTGTGGCACCTTAGAAACTAACCAATTTATTTGAGCATAAGCTTTGGTGAGCTACAGCTCACTTCATCGGATGCATCACGAAAGCTTATGCTCAAATAAATCTGTTAGTCTCTAAAGTGCCACAAGTCCTTCTTTACAGTTAAATCAGTGGAGTTACTCTGGGATTATACCAGTGTAACTGAGAGCAGAATCTAGCTCCAGAGAAACTGCCCCCAAGAGCCCTCAGTGCTCAGTATTTCTTAGCTCCCTGTTATCTTTGGAGGACATTTCATAGCAAACCTGAGGGGAAAAAAAAACCCTGGAAGTTTACAAGCAACAATTATGCCAAGTGTATAATTGTAGGAACATTATTGATGAATTAGAGGTAGCTGCTAGATATAGATTTATGCCATCAGAAGGTCTCTTCTCCAGTAGTCCTGGAGCACTGAGGGAAAAGGCTAGCTGGACTGGCATTTCTTGTCATGCTCCCTTCAGAATGGGGCCTAGCCCTACCTGACTGAAGTCCAAGTAGGAGTGTGAAAATTTAAGAACCTAGAATTTTAAAAAATTGAGATAAGCCAAACAGCAATTAACAATGGCTCTCTTCTTTAAGTGCCTTCCAGTGTTAAAGGGCTGGATGATGCCTTCAGAAGACAAAATGCTCAGAAAACCCCCCATATTCAGACTAGATTGTTTCAAGACAGTCATTGCGGGGAGGGGCAAAAGGTAATTAGTTCCTGCAGGCATGTCCTGGGTTGTATTGCCCTGTCAAACAGAAAAACTTGGGGGCTGTATTGTTGCTGAATGTTTCTCTAAACAAAAAGTTCTGTATTGTAACAGATAATGCGGTAACTTCCGGTGCTCTTATGACAATGAGCTGTAAAAGTACTCATAACTTTCTAATGAAACCATTAGTTTTAAAGAAACAGAACAGAAACAAATCCAGTAGTATGAGCTGGCTTTTTCTCTCCCATCCCTGCTAGAAACTATCACACTCCAGTCCTGAATAGCAGACACATCTCACCAAAGGAGCTCTCAATTCTATTTACTCTGATCAGGCTGGGAAGTGTTCACAGCCAGGGCCCAGCATTTGGACACGTCAGGAGCATAATGACATGGTACCTGTTGCGGGGTGGGTGGAGGATCCTTGTATCTATAGTCTGGGACGAAAGTGGGTGATGTGCTGAGGGAACAATGCCGCCCTTGCAGGAAGATGGACTAGACCATCTAGTGAATCTTTTCCAACTCTCTTGACATCTGAGGGAGGTACTAGGGAGCTGCAGGCTGCTGTTACTGCTTTTGGATTTCCTGTAATGGTTCTCGCTGCTCTTTTCAGCGTTCGGTTTGGCCATGGTGGGTCTTTCCAGCTGCCAGTTAGTCATTGACTCAGTCAGTGTCTTCCCTGCTACAGCGGAGAAGGGTAGTTTACTGTCAACCTACCCAAGGCACCCTGCCAGCAAGAATTGTCAGTACTTCTCGGGGATTTTGCTTAATTTCTTGTATGATTATCATCATCCTATTTCTACTGGTTATGCGCTGTCAGCGTGCCCCATGACAGGTCGCCTTAGTGAGGGTTCATTTTAACTTCCTATCTGGCTGCTGGGATGACGGCGGGGAGTGATCTTTTCAGAAAGGCAGCGGCTTTTCCCTGCTGTGCTCCATGGCCTTACTGTCTGGGCCATAAGTGATCCCTGCAATAGAAAGAAAGAAATGTCGTCAGAAGGAGTGAGTCATCCGCTGGCACTAATTCTGCATTGCAAGTTGTTTACTTTTAGCCAGGGAAGGGCTTGCTTTATAGAGCTCTTCAGGAGTCATGCAACATTTTCAGGCTGGGGAACTGGAATCCCTCCCTGTTCATATGGTAAATACAGAGATTCACAAGAGACCAGTTAGCTGTTTTCCCCCAAAATAGAATTGTTTGTTAAAGTCTGAGAAACATTTATGGGGCATGGCTGCAGGAAAAGCAGGGCATATGTATAGAATCTATCAGGCTGAGAATATTCAGGTGGAGCTGGGTTATTTTTCTTCATTAGCTAAGTTTTAGTTGTGCCCAGTTGCTTAGATTTTATTTTATGCCTTGTTGGGTCCTATCTTCTTTTCCTGGTAATTCTGTGTCTTTGGTTTTGTTACTGATGAATTCACTTAAAGGGCCAGATTTAGTCTTGATACAAGTGGTTATACCACCACTGAAGTCAGGCTGAATTTGTGCCAGATATCTTTTTAAATTAAATTTTATTTAAATTTTATTTTTTTCTGTATATATATATTTTAAATAAACTACATAAACTTCTTATTATCTATTAACTATTTGCTATCTAATTGTAGCTATATGTGAAATTTAATTTTGTTATATATATGAATGGTTAAAATATAAATACAATCAATTAATTGTGTTACACAATTCAGACTAACTAAATTAGTTTATAAAAATCCAATTAGCTAAAGAAAAAATTAAGATAATGTGAGAATAAAGGCCAAATTCAGAGGCGGGGAATAGAGATGGGAAGGGAAGGAAGTGGGTAGAGAGGAGGGGAAGGCAAGGGGGCCTTGTGTATTAATAGGATCATTTGTGTCCCATCTTAAACAAACTGAGGACTGTCTAAATTTCTCTTTGCTAAGATGTGTTTTAAAGCAGCCTCTGTATATTGGCAGGACCCTTCATTCTCACTGGTTCAAAGCCCAGGGCCGGCTTCTGAGCTGTGACTCTGTCCCTTTGCATTGCTCAGGTAGTGCAAAGGAGCCAGCACACCTCCGCATCTCCCTAACCGGGTATTGCCTGGAGGGAGGAGTCTCTAGCTGGCATGAAGCAGCATAGCCAGCTCCTCCATCCCTCACTGTAGCCGCTCTGATGTGGCTGGCACTCTGCTCCTCCTCCAGTGAGGAAGCTGCTGCTGACGTCTTTGTAGGCTTCTCCCCTTGGAATCCAGCCCCAGCACGGCTGACTCGCTCTGGCAGCGATGGGTCCATGTTTCATCTGTGTCCCATCTCCATTCGCCAGCTCCCTGTAGCCCAGAGCTGTAACTTTTATCTGGCATCGACTGGTGCTTGATCTGTGTGGCTCCTGGTGGCCGGAGTTCATGTGACCCCTTCTCTACAGTTTGACACTTTCTGTTCTGTTTGAAAACAAGGCACCTTCCAGCTGAAGATGCAGCTCTGCCGAGCAAAACTAGATGAGCCTCTAGTGTTACTCATCGCGCTGGATGGTCCCAGGCGGCCAGGCTCCCAACTGTGGCTCATTCTGAGAACTGGTCTGTGGGACTTGCTGTTAGCATGAAGGCGGGTGGGTTAGGGATGCCTCATGGCCAGGTGCAGCAGCAGCCGTCTGGTTTGCCAGAGGTCAGGTGTGAATGGTAAATACCCCATCCCCTTTCTCTGCTCTAACCCAGTCTCTGTATTTACCTACCCTCAGAGCACCACAGCTTTGAATCCCAGCAGCGTTAACCCAGCCCTTCCTCCTTCTAACGAGAGCTGTATGCAGCCGAGGCAGGTCCTTTCACTGATGTATCTCCCTCCCGCCCAGTAGCACCACGCTCTGCTTCAGTCCAAGGCCTCTCCTGAGCAGAGAGAGCTGATGGGGCGGAGCTGTACCACCACGTGACAGTGTTGTGATGTACAGTGTTAAAACAAAACTACAAACTACTGTAACTCAGCTCACTTTCCCACCAACGTCACGTCTCCAGAGATGAAAGCAGTAACTCGCTGTGCTGCTGAGCGATCACCTCTCTCGCTTGAGTGAGTGCAGTTGCTATCCATAGCAACTGCCTCCTGACAGATGGATCTCATGTCTCCTCGCATGCCAGGCCTCGGGCACTCTGAAGACCTACTGCCCACGTGGAACCTGTAGACTTGGGACTCTTCAGCAGGGCTGCATGTGCAGTGTCAATCCATGACTCATTCCTGTTCTGTATCCAGAAATTAACTTCTTCCTAGGCATGGCTTATTGGATCAGACCAGACAGAACCTCTCCTGGGGATTCTTGCATGGTCTCAGCCAGTTCTAAAAATGAAGGTGAAGAAAAAAAAGATGGTCCCTGCTCATACCATTTCAGTTTAAGACAAGAGGCAATAGATGGATACAGACGGATTATTAATGATAATAATAATATTAATGATAATAATTCCTTAGATATTTTTAAGGTCAGGCTTGACAAAGCCCTGGCTGGGATGATTTAGTTGGGGATTGGCCCTGCTTTGAGCAGGGGGTTGGACTAGATGACCTCCTGAGGTCCCTTCCAACCCTGATATTCTATGATTCTATGATCTGCTACCATCAATAATAATCAGTCTTTATAAAACAACAATACTTTTTCCTTCTATAGGACAATTATTATAAAGATCTCTAAGCAAAGGTCCAGGATTCTCAGTTAGGAAATAGACCCTTTCTGGCAGAACATAGAAAAGCCGCTCAAGAGACTGCCTGGGTCAGTGCACTCAGATACTAGTGTGGTGAGTGCAGACACTCATGGATAGACACGTTAATTCAAGCTGTGATAATCACTCTGGTTTTTTGTTTTTAAACAAAATTCTGAAATTCACTGGTTAATTCACCACTAAGACACAAAAAGCCAGGAAACTCCACATCCTCGTCCTACAGCCACAGTAACTTGGCCACAGTGTCGATATGGCTAAACACGGACATGTAACACCAGCACTGCATAAATGCAAGGGGTAAGATGCAGTTTCTTTGCTGAATTTCATTTGTTGACACTTGTAACCATGGTTCATTATTGCGGTTTCTGGCAATTCACTCACATACGCTCTTGTTATTAACCGAACCTGGACTGAGATATTGAGGAAACCACTAGTGCCACCTAAACATTTTCTTTCCTTCTCACTCAAAACTTCCTGACGTGTTTGGATGAGATTTAAATGAATTTCTTTGACCTCAGAAACGAGGCACTTTGCCAGCCAGTTGCAAACTCCTATGACAACTGCTGTATCTTTTGAAGGGGACCTGTTTAACAAGCTTCTCTCGTTGTACGGCCTCACAGACAATCCATCAGGAAATGCCCCATCATAGCCATGTTAAGTGCACAGTGCAGGGCCTAATTCACCCTCTGTGATCTTCTGCCCACATGGAGTCTGTAGAACGTGAAACCCTATGCCAGGGATTCTCAATCTTTTTCTTTCTGAGTCCCCCCCGCCCCCATGCTATAAAAACTCCAGGGCCCACCTGTGCCACAAGAACTGGTTTTCTGCATATAAAAGCCGGGGCTGGCGTTAGGGGGTCGCAATCAGGGCAATTGCTGGGGGCCTCATGCCACAGAAGCCCCCACACGCCAGGGGCCCCCGCAAAGCTACATTGCTCAGGCTTCAGCTTCAGCCCCATGTGGTGAGGCTCAGGACCCTGGGATTCGGCTTTCTACCCTGGGTCCCAGTGAGTCTAATGTTGGCCTGCTTGGTGGCCCTCCTGAAACCTGCTCGCAGCCCCCCAGGGGGCCCCTGATTGAGAACCACTGCCCTTTGCTGTGCCGACCTACAACATACTCCTTCCCATTCCCATAGCCATTATTTTCTTCCTAGGCGTTACTGGCTGTACAAGATGGACCCTCTCGTGAGGCCTCCTGCATGGTCAGTCATCCTGAGAACTCTAATTTCACCTGCTTACCATGAAGGTTGAGCAGCATCAAGAAAAAAAGAAGCACCAGGACCAGACATGCAAGGCCCCCCTGTATTATCACAGGCGGATGAGCTTAGACATTCAAAACTCCCTAGAGTGGCTTCTCTTCTCCAGAGAAATATCAAACTGATGAGGCTGGATTGCTTCTGAGGTCCACCAAGTCCAGCCCTCTGCCTCCGATAGTGGCTGGTCACAGATGCTTCAGAGGAAAAGGTCAGACGCCTCAGTGTAGCAGACATGGAGTAGTCTGTCCCTTCCTTAGGTCTCCTCCTAATCTCCAAGAGTTAGCGACTGGTGTCGTAAGCCCCAACGCATGAGGTTGAATATCCCTGCCGGACAACGTATTGTAATTATAACTCTGGCCATGGAATGGAATGGAAGTGAGCAGAGGAACGTTTGGGCTGGAAATCAGGAACACATTCCTAAAGGTGGTCTCTTGGCCTAGGGAATAGCTCCTTGACTGCCACTGATGTCTCTCAAACGGATTCTCTTTTCATCGTGGGCAAGGGACTTTGTTGGGAGCCTTATGGATGAAACTTAAACAATACAGAATCTCCAGCGGGACTGACTAGGCGGTGACACTCTGTGACTTGTTCCATTTTCACAGACATTCCCCCGAAATATTGCTATCCAGTTCACACCAGTACAAACCTCTCTGAGGCCTCCTGGACACCCACTGTTTTGGTCTCATGGCCAGTTCTTGCCGTAAAGGTGGGAGAAGTAAAGGGGAGAGGCCTGTCGCCCAGCCTGGAGCCATCACCCAGTTTATCTTTGGCACACGCCGGAGGCTCCTTGCATGAACGGAGGGGGAGGCACCAGGATGCGTGGCCTTTCGGAGCTATTAATAATGTTTTACATCCAGAACTAATCACAGCTTTTCTCACAGAAATGTCATTAGCTCTTGAATGGATGAAAGGCAAAATGGTCTTTCTGCGTGGCTGGTGCTAACTCTTCCCTCCTGGCATGGACCTGGGCTGCACTGACTGATTCCTTTCTGAGAATACAAGCACACGTGGTTAGAAAGCTCTCTTGACAGTAACAAGGCCCTCTCCCAGCTGAACAGTGGATGGGCCATGGAGGCTGCACAGACATGAGCCCAGCGGCATCACAGCTAGGCAGCCGCCTCCCTGGGGAGTTCTGGGCTTAGAGCACCACTGCCAACAAGGTCAGACGCTGAATGTCTGATTATTGGAGCTTTACTGGCCAGTTTCAAGCATCCCTTTCCTAGCACAGATGAGCTCTTGGCTGCGACCTGCAGCCCAAAGCACTAACCCCCTCCTGCCGGTTAACATCTAATGTGTACCGGTGGCATCTCCTGTTTCCTCTGGGGTGTGACTTCCACCTGCCGTTGTACCAGTGGCTCTCGGTGACTCAACCCTCAAATCCTCACAGCTGGGTCTTGAACCCTTCTTGCCTGCTGCAAGGCCTGCTCAGCTCTGCCCCGTCAGCTGGGTGCGGGGCCATCAGACAGCATGTGTGTGGTGCCGCTCCTCTCTGTACAGCCAGGGTGGTGAAGGGGCAGGGCCTAGGAGGCAGGCCAGGAGCAACAATAATGTGGTTTCCTCTGGCTGGGATGCCAAACTAGCAAGCAGAAGAGCAGGGGCAGGGGCTGAATCCCAGCGTGGTGCTCAGAGACAGCAGGAGCCAGGCCTGTGCAAGATGCTCGCAGGGAGACGGTGCTCACAGGAGCCCAGAGCCATGGCAGGCAGCGCTCCGAGGAAGTAGGGCGCGTGGTGGCCACATCCCATCACAGCGCTCAGAGGGACCAGGAGTTTGGAGGAGCCGAGGTTGGGTGTGGCACTCAGAGGGAGCGAAAGGTCCTAGGTGGGGAGCCGTGTCCCAACACAGAGCTCCAAGGAAGATCTCCCTTCGTTTCCTTGGGGTATTCTACATGGCCAAGGAAGCCTGGGAGAAATTCCCTTTGCACCCCATTCGCACCTCTGCTAACGGTATGGCTACTGAACATTGCAGTGCCATCCTCCAGGGCTGGCTGGTTCCCCTGCCAGGCATAGCCAGGTCCCCTCCCCAAAGCTGGTGTCCGTGTTAATCTGCCTTGAAATGTTTTGCCACCTTTGAACTGGGTGACATTTGTCTTCACTGCCTCTCTGCAATGAAACTAAGGTGAAAGCTTGGCCCTATTGGAATCCATGGAAGTTTGGCCAGTCACTTCACTGGGGCCAGGATGTCACCCTGGGTGTAATGGATTGTGTGCCAGGAATTCCGCAAACCAAAACACCCACTTTGTACCTTCTCTATTTTAATTTTGAACAAAACCAGAAGGAAAGAGATTCAGAACAGGTCTGATAGGAGACTGACAGCAGCCTTCTGTCATGTCTGCTCCTTATTTACACTCCCCAGGGTTGGCCCAGGGTTCCTACACCCTTCCTCAAATTCCCCCATCCCCATGTAGCGAGGAATCATCTTTCCCTGCCCGCTGGCGCCCTCTATGGGAGAGTTGGTTTAATAGGCCTTTATGGAGAGGGCTCCGTGTTATTTCATGTATGTGGGAATGATTAAACAACACACAAACGTCTGCATTTCGCAAACTACCACATTGATTAGGGTCTGGATTGTCCTTCACTGTGCTGGGATTTCTCACCCTCTGGTGCCGCCATCAGTCTCATGAGCAAAAAAAAAATGAAAAGTGAAAATGAGTTTCGCTGTTTCACAGAAACCTCTGAGTGGAAACCAAAACCCGCAGCCCTGCCTTGAAAGCACAAGCTGGCGCAGCCGTGCCGGAAGGAGCCGCATCTCTGTGCAGGGCATGTGGGGCAGCCCCCACAACCTTACTTCAGGAGAGGGAAGGGTGGGGTCAGAACTGGCTGCTCAAGGCCGAGAGCTTTGCCAAATAAATTTGGGCTGGATGTCTTGTCCCCCCCCCAACCTCGCTGCTGTCGGGTCAGAGTCTTGCATTCGGTCATTCCACAGCTTCTGTATTGTAATGTGGATTCTCTTCACACACACTGAATTTTTGTTTGTGTTACAATTTGTAACATCAGCGATCCAGTATTTTGGAACATTTCTGTTGCCTTTTAACACAAATTTTTGCAGAGGAGAATCTAATGTATATATTCGTTTTGCCGAAATGATGTTCCCACTTTTCAGGCATACGTTTTGAGTACCAGGAATTCATCTTCTGTGCTGAAGATCCTGGCTGGCTTTCCAAAAGGCTGCAGTTTGGTGTAAATCAGTCTATGCTCAGTATCTTCTCTCTGTCTCTGACATCCTCAGCACAAGCCATTTGCACTTTTGTTTTTATTGGCGTAATATACGGGAATAAGTTCTGTACAAAGGATGATTAGCTAGCTAACAGACAAATAACCACTGGCAATGTAAAATCATCTATTTGCTGTTAACAGAGAAAATCTTTGTTACAGCATGTGCTTTGGCCCATCACAATTTTAAACGGAGTTGCTTAAATATGTTCCTTAGCACTTTTACTTCTCATAGCACGGTGCAAACATTGACTAAGGTCGGTGCTATCCCCCATTTTACAGAGTGGGAAACTGAGGCACGGCAAGGGATGTGCCTTGTTCACAACTGTCGGGCCAGTCTCTGTCAGAGCAAGGATAAGAGCTCAGCATTTACTAGTTTCCAGGCTTGAGCTCAGCCAGACTTCCCTGCTCTATTAACTGATTGCTACTTGTTTTATAAGCACAAATGGCTGTGATAAAACCCTTCACCATTCCAGCAACCTGCAGGCGCCCTGGTGCTCCCAGGCCAAGGCTGGCCCTCTCATTGCACAGCCTATAGTGCCTTGTGCTGAGAAAGCCTTTGCACTGATGTAACTGAGCAGTGACCAAACAGGGTGCAGCAAAAATTCCTGCTCTGAAAGCAGCTTCTCCTTATTTGGGAGCAAGAGACACAGGAAAGATCTAGATGGGGTTAGCGATGTGTCTCCCTCCCTAGGAATCAGGATCACTTCCTGCCATTGCTGGGCTGCTGCAGTTACAGCACTTCCCATAAAATAACTCCTCAAAGTTGTCTTCCTACTGCAATTGACAGATGAAATCTCCTTCGTTCAGAAGCTCTTAGGAGCCCATATGAGGCAACAGTTCAGTAGGGGAGGCAGCTGCCAGGCAAAGGGCAGGGCAGAACATTCTGCATTCTGGATGCTGCTGCATCCTTATCTCGTGATGCTGTGAAAATACCAAGAAGCCATCACAGCACAAACTCGGGGGCAGCGTTGGCACAAGTCCATGGTGGGTAGCTGCCTACAGATATCACATCAGGGGCCATGGCAGCTGCTCCAGGACTTGACAGCTATACTTGACTCCCTGGGAGTGGGGTTCTGCTGGGGCAATCTCACTGCTGAATCCCTGTCACAAAGGTAGCTCTGGGGGTATGTGAGCTCTGGGGGATTTTGTTTCTTGTGGGGGTCTTTACTGTTTGTGGATGGTAAGTTCCCCATCCTAGCTCCTGGGCACCCACTAACTGCAAGGTCCCTTGCTCCTTATCTATACCTTGGGGGAAAAAAACCCTCTCGCTGCCCTGATGCATGTGCTTTGTGCCAGACTTTGCCATTACTCAGACTGGTTACTTACCACAGAAAAAGCACTGGGCTCAGGCAGCGAATGCTCCCCCTTTCCAGTCAATTTTACAGAAGTAGATTTGAACCTAGCACTGAGTTGTACTTGGCCTTTTCCCTTCTCCGGGTGCTGCTGGGAACTGGTTTGCAGCCCCTGGAGTCTGGCTTCAAGTTTGGGGTTCAGATTGATCCAAATACTCAAGTGAAACTTGATCAAAGCCTCTGAGTTTCATGTGAAACCACAGGAAATAGCCAGTTCGGGCTGGATCCAACAGGAACCCATAGGGGGTCCCTATGAGCTGGTAGTGAAATCTGACACCAGGTGTGGTGTCAGGGGCCTTTGCAATCTTGCAACAGGCTGCATGTGATTAGACCCTAACTGCTGCAGGGGACAAGAGGGGCTGTGTGACCTTTGCTGGGGCTGGGATTGCCTCTCCTCTTTTACCAAGATGGGGGCCAAAGGTCCATGGAGATGCAAATCTGGTCCTAAAACCTTTTAGAGACTCTTGGTGGGTGTGGAGAATTTTAAAAGGACTAGTGGGGGAGGGAATTATCTAGTGACAAGACTGGGTAAGTACAGCTGTTCTTGAGCCCAAGAGATGAGGAAATCTGATAGCTGATGGGAGAGGCTGGGATTTCCCCAGGTGAGTCCTGACAATCAGTGTTGAGAACTGGTTGAAAGCTACTGGAAGCGGTCGGGGTGGGTTGCAGCAGGGCAGTGCTGAGTGGAAAACAATGACCAGAGCAAGGAGTGCTGGGTGGACGTGAGAACAATCAAAGGGGTTTATTGCCCTTCTGCTGCACTTCAAGTCAGAGCAGTTTAGATATGATGGCGGGGTGGGGGGTGCCTGCCAGTCAGTTTTTCTGCTTCCTGAAGGATTTTAGTAACAAAACCGCCAGAAAAAATAATTGGCTACCAAAGAGCTAACAACAATTAAACAAATAACCCTCAGGTAGAGGATGTTTTGGGGAGAATGATGGAGCGTGTTCTTGCTACTAACCTTATTCGGGGATCATCTTCTGGGTTTCACTGACTGTAAGGTGCTTGCCAAGCAGTGTTTTCCCCAGGAATTGAAATGGGTGTGTGTGTGTTCGAATTTACAGGGGGGGTGTCAGGACCAATGAGGGGTGAGACCGTGAGGGTGAAGGTGGCTGTACGGCACCATAGTAAAAACTGAAAAATGTTTCATGACTATTTTATTAGATTTAACTCATGTTTTAAAATCATCACACAAATTAAAGTTGGCTGCTCAAGCCTTCTGTGACAGACCCAGACCAGAGGGGTACAGGAGTCTGGTCGAAGGCAAATATACTGGCCACTGGATGAATAGTTTTCTGTTCCCTGAGTGACCAGAGCAGGGGCTGCCCTAGAGCAATCGGGAACCTGCTAGAACCAATTAAGACAGGCAAGCTAATTAAGACACCTGGAGCCAATTAAGAACTTACTAGAATCAGTTATGGCAGGCAGGCTAATCAGGACACCTGGTTTAAAAAGGACCTCCCATCAGTTAGTGGAGGGGGTGCAAGGAGCAGGGAGTGAGAAGGCGTGCTGCTGGAGGACTGAAGAGTACAAGTGTGATCAGGCTTCAGGAGGAAGATCCTGTAGTGAGGATAAAGAAGGTCTTGGGGGAAGGCCATGGGGAAGTAGCCCAGGGAGTTGTAGCTATCACGCAGTAGGGGACATTTGTAGACAGCTGCTATCCGCAGGGCCCTGGGCTGGAACCCAGTGTAGAGGGTGGGCCCTGCTTCCCCCCCATCCTCCCAACTCCTGATCGGACACAGGAGGAATTGACCTGGTCTGTGAAAAACACCAGAAGGGAGGGTCTAATTTGGAAAGGGATCTGGCCTGTCCCCGACCCACTAGGTGGGACACAGATTGCGGGGATTGTTCTGTTTCCCCCATGCTGGCCAGTGGTGAGGTTAGCTGAATGAATGGCGGGTTTGAGCCTCTAGCAGAAGTGGCCAAACTGAGGGCTGCCGTGAACCTCTGAGGAGAGCAAATCTGCCAAAAAGCGCAGGACCCACCAAGGCAGAAGAGGAACTTGGTCACACTTCTATGAAGCACTACATCTACATCCTTCTTGGTTTCTTGTTATAATTTTGCACAACTCTGTCAATGAACTTCTTGAATGGAATGCATTCATCTTTGGTGGCTTCTCGTGTGTCCAGTGCTTCCATTCCTTCAGTTGATCTGCTCATTAGTTCATTCACATGATTAGGCAGAAGGCGACTTCTTTCAGAACACGAAATTCTATTCAATGATGAAAAAGAACACTCGAAGGTAGCTGTTGTGACTGGGAGTAGCAAGAGATTAATTCCTTCATCCGGGGAACAGCACAGAGATCGGGTCGAGCCACTGGTGATGATAAAAAAGAAGTTGAAATCAAATCTTCATTTGTTCGTCGTATGAAATTCCACTCTGTGTTCAAAGTCTCTGTTCTGTCCTGAGCGCACGGCAGCCCCATGGCTGACAGTGCCTCGCTCCACTCAGCTGTCGGTGTTTTATAGGGCAGGGATCTGTAAAAGCTACGTAGGGGTTGAGTAGAATCTAGAAGTTGCTGTAGTAGATTTTTAAGACTCAAGTCTATGTACTTTTTCAGGTGTCTTAACAAACACTTCTTGTCCTCTTCATTTAAGGATTCAATATAAACGCCTTCATTAGTCAACTTCTGGACTGAAGTATTTGCTTCTTCCAGTACTTTTTCAACAGATGGCTCTCTGGTTGATCCAAGTGTAGCTTCTATTGCTGGACAAAGATCTACTACTGTTGTTGCAGACCAAACAATCACTAAATTGGCAACACTGCATGTAACTAGTTCACAAGACGGGGGGGGGGGGGGGGTTGGAGAAATTCAGGAGGGGTGTAGGGAAATCCCTGGTGCTTGCACTCCTTCCTTGCAAAGTGTGCATCCATGACCTACTTACCATCTGATGCCCCCTCATTCAAACGTCTGTTGCAATGAGCCTGTGAGTAGAATTCCATCAGCAATGGCTGAGAGAAGCATAGCTGGTGATGTATGTAGCCTTTGACAGAGCTTTACAAACTCACTTATCAGAAACATGAGTGGGAGAAACTATAAGCCTGGTTAAGCTGCAGTACACCTAAGAAACAGGCAGGCCTTTCTTTTGAGAGCTCTTGGGACCCATTCAGTCCCTCTCCCTAGCAGCAAATATCACACTGCTCTGCTCAGTCTAATTCTAAACATGCCAAGTGCAGGCATCTGCTGCTCAGGTAGGGGTTTGTATCTGGTTGCTGCAGAGACCAGGGCTAGAGCACTCTGGAGACCAGGAGCAGCACTGTGTTGTCTGGCAGTGTTGTGGATGCAACATGCTCATCTTATGGGGGAAAATATCCCACACCCTTCAACCAACTGGAATGCTCAACGGGGCTGCTCTCTGTGGCTCTTCCAGAGGATGGGTTGGCAGCAGACAGGACCTTTCTGGAGTGATTACATCGGAGACGTAAGGGGTTTCTGGAGGACTTCTGACTACCAAAAATAAATTGAGCTGTTTTCTAATCACATGGAAAGTCAGAGTTTTAGAGGCAACTGTTGGACAGGCTGCTGCTCAGTGCTTGAATTCTGGGGGGGCTGAAGGGGGCTGGCTCTTCTTGCTACTGTTAGGGGCTACCTCACTTCTGTCACTGTTTTAAGGCCAGCCACTTCACAGTCAGGGGCCCCTTATTCTCCCCCCCCCCCAAAAAAAAAAAAAAAAAAAGTTCTGCAGTGCTCCTGCTCCTCCTGAAAGCCGGAAAGAGCTGTCCGAGGCTGGAAGGGCCCGATGTAATCTTAGCTAAACGGTGCTGCCAGGTAAGAGTGACAGGAGAGCCAGAAGCTCTCGCCTAATCTGTAGGAATGTGAATCCTCCTGCTGGGTGCATTTACATTGCAATTATGGTGATATTTGTAGGGGAAACATTTTCTATTGTTGTGTTAGTTTCCTGATCCAGCTGGTTCAGACTGACCCAGTCTCCATCTGGTTTTGTTTTCTTGGCCGAGCCACCTCTAGCAGCCCGGCGGCCGATGATCCAGGAATGTCTGTTGCTGTGGTCACTGCTCATACTTGACATGTATGAACCTTCCCCTGCTCAGCCTTTCTGGGAGTGGGAATGAGACACTGCGACTGGTCGCTGCATCCTGGTGGTACAGAGCTGGCTTTCCCCTTCCCTCACTGCATAAAACACCTACATCTTACTGTTGTCTGTGAAAATACTCTCCCCACTCTGCCCTCTAAAGCTATGTGTGTCCGTCTGTCTAGGTGTATATGACCCTCCCCACCACAGGATCTGAACTCCGGGTGGTTCATTATCCTTGTTTTCTCCCTTTGCTGCTGCCCCTAGGTAAAGTTTCAAACCGCATCCGTTAGGATAAGAAATTCAAGGAGAGAACATGTTAGAACAGGGTTGAATTAAGACAGGATTCTCTGGAGCTGGGCACATGGATATGTCATGGTAAGGGGCAGAGATACAGCTCCCTGCTGTGGGCTGGGACTGTCCCTTGCAGGGAGGGGCCTGAGAAACTTTACCTGGAGCAAAATCAAGGAATTGGGAGTGGGCAAAAGACAAATATCCATCAGGCAAGGGGAGGGGAGAGTAGAAGACAGAGTCTTGGGGCACAGGGGAGCTCAAAGTTTCAGGTCTTTTTAGCCTTAATCACCCCTGTTTAGCAGAGGGAGCAAAATATGTTATGGGGCAAACCTCTGGAAGCAGCCAGAGCCGAATCAACAGGCATGTGTGTGTGTTGATAGGGCAGCATGTCCTTTCCTGGGAGATAATCTGATAGCGAGAGTTGGTGAGAGACACTGTGAGCACCTCCTGGGACTTTCTTTGTTTTTGAGATGGGGAGTAGAAACTAGAGTCACAGCTGTTAGGGTCACGGCTGTTTCCATAAATAGCCACAGAAAGTCCCAGGAATAAACACCAAGGCAAGTCTGCCCCTCCTGTTTTCCCTGTGTGGAGGCAACTGCTTGGCTCACACACCCTTGTTTATAATGTAACAGCTCAGCTCAAGAAATCTCCTGCTTTCCACACTGTGAAACTACCTGCCAAAGCCCTGGCTGCAGGAGCCTGATCTGTGCAGCAGAGAGTGGCTGGCTGCAGAAACGTAACTAAGGGTATGTCTACACTACGGAATAAGGTCGAATTTATAGAAGTCCGTTTTTTAGAAATCGGTTTTATATATTCGAGTGTGTGTGTGTGTCCCCACAGAAAATGCTCTAAGTGCATTAAGTGCATTAACTCGGCGGAGCGCTTCCACAGTACGGAGGCTAGAGTCGACTTCCGGAGCGTTGCACTGTGGGTAGCTATCCCACAGTTCCCGCAGTCTCCGCTGCCCATTGGAATTCTGGGTTGAGGTCCCAATGCCTGATGGGGCTAAAACATTGTCGCGGGTGGTTCTGGGTACATATCGTCAGGCCCCCGTTCCCTCCCTCCCCCTGTGAAAGCAAGGGCAGACAATCGTTTTGCGCCTTTTTTCCTGAGTTACCTGTGCAGACGCCATACCACGGCAAGCATGGAGCCCGCTCAGGTAACAGTCACCCTATGTCTCCTGGGTGCTGGCAGACGCGGTACGGCATTGCTACACAGTAGCAGCAACCCTTGCCTTGTGGCAGCAGACAGTACAGTACGACTGGTAGCCGTCATCGTCATGTCCGAGGTGCTCCTGGTCGCCTCTGTGAGGTCGATCAGGAGCGCCTGGGCAGACATGGGCGCAGGGACTAAATTTGGAGTGACCTGACCAGGTCATTCTCTTTAGTCCTGCAGTCAGTCCTATTGAACCGTCTTATGGTGAGCGGGCAGGCGATACGGACTGCTAGCAGTCGTACTGTACCATCTTCTGCCGAGCAGCCATGAGATGTGGATGGCATGCAGTCCTTCTGCACCGTCTGCTGCCAGCCAAAGATCTAAAAGATAGATGGAGTGGATCAAAACAAGAAATAGACCAGATTTGTTTTGTACTCATTTGCTTCCCCCCCTCCCCTATCTAGGGGACTCATTCTTCTAGATCACACTGCAGTCACTCACAGAGAAGGTGCAGCGAGGTAAATCTAGCCATGTATCAATCAGAGGCCAGGCTAACCTTCTTGTTCCAATAAGGACAAAAACTTAGGTGCACCATTTCTTATTGGAACCCTCCGTGAAGTCCTGCCTGAAATGCTCCTTGATGTAAAGCCACCCCCTTTGTTGATTTTAGTTCCCTGAAGCCAACCCTGTAAGCGCCCCTCCCGGCGTCAGAGCAACGGCAAACAATCGAGCATCTGAGAGTGCTGTCCAGAGCAGTCACAATGGAGCACTCTGATGGGGCTAAAACATTGTCGCGGGTGGTTCTGGGTACGTATCGTCAGGCCCCGTTCCCTCCCTCCCTCCGTGAAAGCAAGGGCAGACAATCGTTTCGCGCCTTTTTTCCTGAGTTACCTGTGCAGACGCCATACCACGGCAAGCATGGAGCCCGCTCAGGTAACCATCACCCTATGTCTCCTGGGTGCTGGCAGATGCGGTACGGCTTTGCTGCACAGTAGCAGCAACCCATTGCCTTCTGGCAGCAGACGGTGCAGTACGACTGGTAGTCGTCCTCGTCGTGTCCGAGGTGCTCCTGGCCACGTCGGCTGGGAGCGCCTGGGCAGACATGGGCGCAGGGACTAAATTTGGAGTGACCTGACCAGGTCATTCTCTTTAGTCCTGCAGTCAGTCCTATTGAACCGTCTTATGGTGAGCAGGCAGGCGATACGGACTGCTAGCAGTTGTACTGTACCATCTTCTGCCAGGCAGGCGAGAGATGAGGATTGCTAGCAGTCGTATTGTACCATCTTCTGCCAGGCAGGCAAGAGATGAAGATGGCTAGCAGTTGTACTGTACCATCTTCTGCCGAGCAGCCATGAGATGTGGATGGCATGCAGTCCTTCTGCACCGTCTGCTGCCAGCCAAAGATGTAAAAGTTAGATGGAGTGGGTCAGAACAAGAAATAGACCAGATTTGTTTTGTACTCATTTGCCTCCTCCCCTGTCTAGGGGACTCATTCCTCTAGATCACACTGCAGTCACTCACAGAGAAGGTGCAGCGAGGTAAATCTAGCCATGTATCAATCAGAGGCCAGGCTAACCTCCTTGTTCCAATAAGAACGATAACTTAGGTGCACCATTTCTTATTGGAACCCTCCGTGCAGTCCTGCCTGAAATACTCCTTGATGTAAAGCCACCCCCATTGTTGATTTTAGCTCCCTGAAGCCAACCCTGTAAGCCGTGTCGTCAGTCGCCCCTCCCTCCGTCAGAGCAACGGCAGACAATCGTTCCGCACCTTTTTTCTGTGCGGACGCCATACCAAGGCAAGCATGGAGGCCGCTCAGCTCACTTTGGCAATTAGGAGCACATTAAACACCACACGCATTATCCAGCAGTATATGCAGTACCAGAACCTGGCAAAGCGATACCGGGCGAGGAGGCGACGTCAGCGCGGTCACGTGAGTGATCAGGACATGGACACAGATTTCTCTGAAAGCATGGGCCCTGCCAATGCATGCATCATGGTGCTAATGGGGCAGGTTCATGCTGTGGAATGCCGATTCTGGGCTCGGGAAACAAGCACAGACTGGTGGGACCGCATAGTGTTGCAGGTCTGGGACGATTCCCAGTGGCTGCGAAACTTTCGCATGCGTAAGGGCACTTTCATGGAACTTTGTGACTTGCTTTCCCCTGCCCTGAAGCGCATGAATACCAAGATGAGAGCAGCCCTCACAGTTGAGAAGCGAGTGGCGATAGCCCTGTGGAAGCTTGCAACGCCAGACAGCTACCGGTCAGTTGGGAATCAATTTGGAGTGGGCAAATCTACAGTGGGGGCTGCTGTGATGCAAGTAGCCCACGCAATCAAAGATCTGCTGATATCAAGGGTAGTGACCCTGGGAAATGTGCAGGTCATAGTGGATGGCTTTGCTGCAATGGGATTCCCTAACTGGGGTGGGGCTATAGACAGAACCCATATCCCTATCTTGGCACCGGAGCACCAAGCCGCCGAGTACATAAACCGCAAGGGGTACTTTTCGATAGTGCTGCAAGCTCTGGTGGATCACAAGGGACGTTTCACCAACATCAACGTGGGATGGCCGAGAAAGGTGCATGATGCTCGCATCTTCAGGAACTCTGGTCTGTTACAAAAGCTGCAGGAAGGGACTTTATTCCCAGACCAGAAAATAACTGTTGGGGATGTTGAAATGCCTATATGTATCCTTGGGGACCCAGCCTACCCCTTAACGCCATGGCTCATGAAGCCGTACACAGGCAGCCTGGACAGTAGTCAGGAGCTGTTCAACTACAGGCTGAGCAAGTGCAGAATGGTGGTAGAATGTGCATTTGGACGTTTAAAGGCGCGCTGGCGCAGTTTACTGACTCACTTAGACCTCAGCGAAACCAATATTCCCACTGTTATTACTGCTTGCTGTGTGCTCCACAATATCTGTGAGAGTAAGGGGGAGACGTTTATGGCGGGGTGGGAGGTTGAGGCAAATCGCCTGGCTGCTGGTTACGCGCAGCCAGACACCAGGGCGGTTAGAAGAGCACAGGAGGGCGCGGTACGCATCAGAGAAGCTTTGAAAACCAGTTTCATGACTGGCCAGGCTACGGTGCGAAAGTTCTGTTTGTTTCTCCTTGATGAAACCCCCTGCCCCTTGGTTCACTCTACTTCCCTGTAAGCTAACCACCCGCCCCTCCTCCCTTCAATCACCGCTTGCAGAGGCAATAAAGTCATTGTTGCTTCACATTCATGCATTCTTTATTCATTCATCACACAAATAGGGGGATGACTACCAAGGTAGCCCAGGAGGGGTGGTGGAGGAGGGAAGGAAAATGCCACACAGCACTTTAAGCACAGCACTTTAAAAGTTTACAACTTTAAAATTTATTGAATGACAGCCTTCTTTTTTTTGGGCAATCCTCTGTGGTGGAGTGGCTGGTTGGCCGGAGGCCCCCCCACCGCGTTCTTGGGCGTCTGGGTGTGGAGGCTATGTAACTTTGGGAGGAGGGCGGTTGGTTACAGAGGGGCAGCAGTGGCAGTCTGTGCTCCAGCTGCCTTTGCTGCAGCTCAACCATACACTGGAGCATACTGGTTTGGTCCTGCAGCAGCCTCAGCATTGAATCCTGCCTCCTCTCATCACGCTGCCGCCACATTTGAGCTTCAGCCCTGTCTTCAGCCCGCCACTTACTCTCTTCAGCCCGCCACCTCTCCTCCCGGTCATTTCGTGCTTTTCTGCACTCTGACATTATTTGCCTCCACGCATTCATCTGTGCTCTGTCAGTGTGGGAGGACAGCATGAGCTTGGAGAACATTTCATTGCAAGTGCGTTTTTCTTTCTTTCTAAGCTTCACTAGCCTCTGGGAAGGAGAAGATCCTGTGATCATTGAAACACATGCAGCTGGTGGAGGAAAAAAAAAGGGACAGCGGTATTTAAAAAGACACATTTTATAAAATAGTGGCTACACTCTTTCAGGGTAAACCTTGCTGTTAACATTACATACATAGCACATGTGCTTTCGTTACAAGGTCGCATTTTGCCTCCTCCCACCGCGTGACTACCCCCTCAACCTTCCCCCCTCCCTGTGGCTAACAGCGGGGAACATTTCTGTTTAGCCACAGGCAAACAGCCCAGCAGGAATGGGCTCCTCTGAGTGTCCCCTGAAGAAAAGCACTCTATTTCAACCAGGTGACCATGAATTATATCTCACTCTCCTGAGGATAACACAGAGAGATAAAGAACGGATGTTGTTTGAATGCCAGCAAACATACACTGCAATGCTTTGTTCTACAATGATTCCCGAGTACGTGTTACTGGCCTGGAGTGGTAAAGTGTCCTACCATGAAGGACGCAATAAGGCTGCCCTCCCCAGAAACCTTTTGCAAAGGCTTTAGGACTACATCTAGGAGAACCGCAAATGCCAGGGCAAAGTAATCCTTTCACATGCTTGCTTTTAAACCATGTATAGTATTTTAAAAGGTACACTCACCAGAGGTCCCTTCTCCGCCTGCTGGGTCCAGGAGGCAGCCTTGGGTGGGTTCGGGGGGGTACTGGCTCCAGGTCTAGGGTGAGAAACAGTTCCTGGCTGTCGGGAAAACCGGTTTCTCCGCTTGCTTGCTGTGAGCTATCTACAACCTCCTCCTCATCATCATCTTCTTCGTCCCCAAAACCTGCTTCCGTATTGCCTCCATCTCCATTGAAGGAGTCAAACAACACGGCTGGGGTAGTGGTGACTGAACCCCCTAAAATGGCATGCAGCTCATCATAGAAGCAGCATGTTTGGGGCTCTGACCCAGAGCGGCTGTTCGCCTCTCTGGTTTTCTGGTAGGCTTGCCTCAGCTCCTTCAGTTTCACGCGGCACTGCTTCGGGTCCCTGTTATGGCCTCTGTCCTTCATGCCCTGGGAGATTTTCACAAAGGTTTTGGCATTTCGAAAACTGGAACGGAGTTCTGATAGCACGGATTCCTCTCCCCAAACAGCGATCAGATCCCGTACCTCCCGTTCGGTCCATGCTGGAGCTCTTTTGCAATTCTGGGACTCCATCATGGTCACCTGTGCTGATGAGCTCTGCATGGTCACCTGCAGCTTGCCACGCTGGCCAAACAGGAAATGAGATTCAAAAGTTCGCGGTTCTTTTCCTGTCTACCTGGCCAGTGCATCTGAGTTGAGAGTGCTGTCCAGAGCGGTCATAATGGAGCACTCTGGGATAGCTCCCGGAGGCCAATACCATCGAATTGTGTCCACAGTACCCCAAATTCAAGCCAGCAACGTCGATTTAAGCGCTAATCCACTTGTCAGGGGTGGAGTAAGGAAATCGATTTTAAGAGCCCTTTAAGTCGAAATAAAGGGCTTCATTGTGTGGACGGGTGCAAGTTTACATCGATTTAACGCTGCTAAATTCGACCTAACGTCCTAGTGTAGACCAGGGCTAAAACTGTAGTCCTGATACTGAACCTTCCTATTAGAAGTGAAGACTCCTGAAGCTCCTCACCCTAGGGCTCGTGTGTTTCATTCCATAGATGGGCAGGAGCAGTGTGAGAGGTATGGGGAGCAGGCCACCGAGTTATTTTGTCAGTGATGTGGAATTGGGGGTGAGCCGGGAGATGGCCAAATTTGCAGAGTGCCTCAAATTATTTTAAAAGCACGAGGAGTACTTGTGGCACCTTAGAGACTAACTTTATTTAGGGTGGTGAAAAGTGGGGAGGGCTGTGAGGTGCTGCAAAGGGCAGCTGGGGCCAGGCAAATGGCAGCCCCAGGGCAGGTGGGATTCAAGGCTGGCCAATGTCATGTCCTCTAAGCTGCTCAGCATCCCAAATTGCTCAGGACGCTGAGCAGCTCCCAAGCACCTGTGTGTCTCTATCTGGGGAGCAGAGGGCGACTGCAAACCATAAATACCCTTTGGAGTCTTCCAGGTCCAGCACGGCCCCTCCCCCACTGGTGGTGCTCTGGCTGGAACCCCGGGGCAGGGTGATGGACAGAGGCGTGCGATGCAGACAGGCCTCTAGCCCTTATGGCCAAGGCTGAGGAACATATTTGAAGCAGGGTCTCTGGTGAGGCCAGGAGGAGAGCCAGAGCTGAGATGGGTGGGCACAGCAGCACTCAGGATAAGAGGTTGGATGCCACGTTGAACGGCTCCATGGGAAGCTCAGCCCATTGGGGATCACAGAACAAGAAGTTGGGGTGAAGAAGGGACAGGGCAGAGAATAACATGGCAGTTGTTATAATGCAACTGGGCCCCCTCCACTGAGATAAAGTGGGGATGGATGCTTAGAAAGGAAAGGAATAAGAGGGTATTTTAGAGGTGTGCAGAAAAACGTTCTGTTAGAGAGAAGATAGGTCTGGAACCCTTACTCACCCTCCATAGAACATCCCTTCTGTCCTGAAACCTATGCAACTTGAGGGCAGCAAACTTAAAGCTGATAAACGGCCAGGCGTCCTACCAGCGGGCATTAATCACCCTGTGGGTTTGGACGCCACAGGATACCACTGACACCAAAAGCTTAGAGGGATTCAAGATAGGTTAAATGTCTGCATGGTAATAAGGGATATACACTGTCCTGCTTCAGGGCATAAACCAACCACGGGCTGCCATAGGCTCCAGAGGGGCTTCCCCTCGGGGCAGGATTAGATCAACACATGGCTAAAAACACCAGTGGCCATTATAAACTAACACTCCTACCGCTCACACCACTGATGCTCGAGAGACAAGGCGGGAGAGGTAACCTCTTTTATTGGATCATCTGCTGTCGAAAGAGACTAGCTTTCGAGTACACAGAGTTCTTCGGGTGCTAGACTAACCCCATTAGCTGTCACTCTGCAGCAGCATGCCAGGGCTAAAATCATCCCAGGGCCTTTGAAAACTGTCTGTTTTCAAAGTAAGGAAGAATCTTTCCCATCATTATTGCATGGCCAGACATTGAGATGCGGAGGGCCTGCTTCATGTAGCAATACGACATGGCAGGATATGGTTTTAATACAGTTCCATTGTCAGCACTCTATCAGAGCAGCTAGGTATGAATGACTGCATTGTAATCCACGCCCTGCAGGGCCCTGTTGCAATTATAAAATGTTCTTAGAGGAAATAAACACTAAATATGTACATATGTAAGTAACTTTCCATGAAAAGAATATAGACTTGTATGAAAACTAGTCAACATTTAGTTGAAAAAATTAATTGGTTCTCATTTGTTTTTTAGCCCAGTCAATGCTTGGGATTAGGTGACTGTATTTTCAAAATAAGAAACTAGGACATTGTGATGATGTCATTTTTTAGGGTTGCAAAATAGTGATAAAGTATGTTTTGAGTTGTAAATGCATGCTGCTGTGGGTATTGCCCAACTCTGAATCAGCAGCAACAGGTGTATTTCTCAGAGGGAAGGATTTTTTCTGATAACTCGGTGTTGTGGTGTTAACATTCACACTGAGCAAGAGAACGGCTTTCAATAGTGTCTCTGCTTCTCTGACTTTTCACTCCAAACACCGTTCATCACATTGAACAGTCAAGTTGCTGGACTGTTTCTAATAAACACGGAACAAATTCCATTCATGGGTCTTGAATAAACATAGTGTAGTTGATTAAAAACAAAACAAATTTTGACTAATGAAATAGAAAAATAGGATAATTTAGGGGTCCTGGGACACTGAGATATCTCATGAAAAACTGGCCCAAGTGGGCAATTTATCTTCAGATTAGACTTCATTTGGATGCCAGAGCAGGATGTGTCTGAGTTGCATTGTCTCTCTAGATTGTAAAGCCCTGGGAGCAAGGCTCATGCCTTCTTTGTGGGTCATAGGGGACCCAGCATACTGGGTGCTAAATGAATAACTTTCCTCTCTTCTTCTTTCATCCAGCTCTTATGAGCCTTGGAATATGGTGATGAGAATGTAGCTAAAGTATGCTGTGCTGAAAAATAATTGTTATGGCTTTTTGTAAAGCCAGTGTGACATTTTGCTTTGTATATGCAAAATATTAAACATACTGTTCTGCTGTTAAAGTGGCAGTCCTAAAAGGCTGCTTTAAAAAAAAAAAAATCCTAGGGATTGATTTGTTTTTCCAAAGATTAAGTCAAATTAACTCCTTTGTCAACATCTAATTCTCTCCTGAGCTGGTTACACAGTTTACTTCACTGGATTTGTGGCTCTTTGCCCAGCAGATAATCCTTTTCTGTGTTATAGCTTGTTTTCAAGTTAGTTACTCTTTCCAATAACTATCTGGCATCAGGCTGGTCTTTCCCCTCCACCATCCACTGGGCCTCAACATAATAATATTCACTTCTGCTTTCCTATGGCTTGGAGCTAAGGAAGGAAAAACATGCTACATCGTAGGAAAAAGTCCTTAACTGCAAAAGTAATTAGGTAATGGAATGGAGGGAGGCAGAAATAGCACTCTGCCTGCAAAAATACAAGAACAGGCTAGATCAGGTATTGGTGGGCATGAGGTAGGGAGAAACCCTGCAAAGTACCAGGAGATCAGATGGAATCATCCGGTCTGGTATTTTACTATCTCTGAGTTTTGTTCTAAAGCCTGGAGCGAAGAGCTGCTTGACCTTTTGGCTGAACTCACTTCCCCAAACTGGATGGAATCACTCCTCAGGCCTGTGGTCATCAACACTTTATCTGCATTTCTTGAAGCACTCTGCAGAGAGGAGAGAGCAGACTCTACCCTTCAGGGTAGATTCTTCTCCTGCGTGTGAGAGGTTCATGTGCTGGGGAGGGCATGCCAGCTCTCGAGAGTTCAGCCTGGTTTTGCCAACACAAGAGCAAAGGATGTGAGTGTGTTGTATACAAACTTCAAAACTTTTTGCAGCGTGCCAGGACTATTTAGGAGGTGAGATGATCAGAAGACCTAGAGCGGTTTAGTAGTATTTCTGTTATCCCCAACCAGCTGCCACCCCATTTGTGAGATGGGGTTTTATTGTATTTATTTATTTGGTAGTGGTAAGAATGCTACCTGCACAAGAATCCTTCTCTTTGCATACAGCCTGGCACCTGTGCCTGGCGTCTGCTGGAAGGGAGGGTGTGCCCTCAAGCACAGGTTACTTGCAGCCTGAGGGTTGATTTTCTTTTTATAGTCAAGAGATTAATATTATCATTAAAAACATGAATCCTTGCCACATCCTTGCCAGTAGGGTGCCATTATTCCCCATGAAGACACTGACGCTGAAAGGTTAAGGGTACATCTGCACTGCAAAAAAAACCAAACCCTTGCGGCACCAAGTCTCGGAGCCTGGATCAACTGACTTGGGCTCGCAGGGCTTGCGCTATAGAGTGAAAAGTGTCAGTGTAGACACGCCCACTTGGGCTGGAACCCAGGCTGTAAAACCCGGCGAGAGAGAGAGGGGTCTCAGAGCCCCAGGGGGAATGTCTGCAGGCACTGCTAGGTTTAGCCCCATTGCGTGTGTGAGCCTCAGTCAGTTTATCCAGGCTGTGAGACTGGCTGCTGCATGGGTCTGGGTTTTTTACAGTGTAGGCTTACCCTCAGTGACTTGCCCAGGGTCTGAACCAGCCTTTGAACTCAGGGGATCTGGATCCCTTTGTTGTGATCGGGCCATGATTGGACTGTCTATCTCGCAACAGATTTTATTGACTTCCAGCTCTGCCTTGCTGCTCTCTCCAGCAACGGGATGGGGAGCAGATCCCGTTTCTGTTTCCCTCCTCAGTGTTAAATCTGTGCTAATCTTTCCCTCCTATTCCTGAATGATTCCAGACTGTAATGTTGCAAAGAGATCCTTGCACGAGGGAGTTAAGCTATTCAATTTGGCTTCTATGTTTTTAAAGGCAGTTCATTTAGGAACTGAGTCACAGAGGGCAGGCTGCTGTCTGAGAACAGAGGAAGTCTCCAGCTCCGTGACTGATTCGCACACTCGCTAGGGGCATCTGCTTAAAGCCTGTGTTCATTGGCCTTGCTAAATATGGGCTGTTGCTAAGAGCATGGCTCAGTTGAGGCAGGGTTGGCAGTGGATATCTGCATTGCAACAGGCTCTTTAGTGTGGGGCTGTTATTATTTGCTTCTGCCAGGTGTCCTAGTTGCAAATCAAACTGTGAAAACGAACTTTATTGTACTTCCTGGTTCAGAAGGCTGTGGTAAGATACAGCCACCAGCAGAACCGACTGGCTGCTAACACTTTCTAGAGACCAGAAGCCCTTTCACTGCCTTCAACACACTGACCCACATTCTCCTTCTTTGCCTGAAACACCCCATCCATGTTCACATGTATTAAATTAAGAGCCCTGTTCTGGTAGAGAGGTGACGAGGTAGCAGCCGGGGTCTTGCTCTATTGGTGACAGAGCAGCAGCCAGAGCCTTGCTTTCATTGCTGCAGGGCTGGGCAGCATGGCTCTCGTCTATAGGCGGGAGCGGTTTTCTCTTTGATGTGTCTGTCTCTGAAGCAAGATTAAAGCTGCCTACTTGCTTGTCTCGGTGAATAAGAAACAATGTAAAGGGAAAGGAGTACTTGTGGCACCTTAGAGACTAACCAATTTATTAGAGCATAAGCTTTCGTGAGCTACAGCTCACTTCATCAGATGCATATCGTGGAAACTGCAGCAGACTTTATATATACACAGAGAATATGAAACAATACCTCCTCCCACCTCACTGTCCTGCTGGTAATAGCTTATCTAAAGTGATGTAAAGGGAGACACTAACTCACCCAGGCTGCCTGTGACTTATTGGGTAGCACTTGTCTCTGGTCCAGCATCCCACCGTCCCAGGGTGTAGGTGGCTCATGCCCATGTTGACAGTACAGGGCAGTACTGGGAAGCTGGGGGTTACCTGGCTATTTCTATTGTTTATCATTTGTACTCGTGTAATCCTCCCTGAGTACACTCTGTCCAAAGGGATACAAAGACACTGTCCCTGCCTCAAAGAATTTAGTGTTGTCACCCGGTTGGTCCCAGGATATTCGAGAGACAAGGTGGGTGAGGTAATATCTTGTATTGGACCATTTCCTCCTCGGTGAGAGTGAAGCTTTCACAGAGCTGCTCTTCGGGTTCAGAAGCAAGAAAGTCTTGCTGTTATCCCACAAGGCTCCCATACAACAACCCCCGGAAGAGTGAATGCTCCCCTCATTAGCTTGCACTGGACTTCAGTTACGCAGAATCACCAGGGAGATGAGCAAATCTTTGGGCACTGATGGCCATAGGAACAGTCCTATCCGTTTGAATTGCATGGTGCCTCCTTCCTAACCTGCTAGCGGAAATGTTAACAGACAAAAGTATGATTCAGGAAAGCACCAAAATAATATAGACTAGAGTAGCGGGATTTTCTGCAACACTGGACATTCCAGGGATCTCAAAGCCCTGGACAGGACAGGCAGCAGCAAACAGAGCAGTCACCAGGTACTCAGGAGTAACTCACGCAACTTGAGACATCAGGGCCATCCCCTGCTCTTAAGAACGTGGCCAGGCAGATCAGCCACATGCCATTTGTAGGCAGGCCCTTCGTACCCTCCCCTCCATAACTTTATCAAGCTCCAGCTCCAAGACAGTTCAGTTTTTTGCCCCCACTGCTCCCCTTGGGAGCCTGTTCCAGAACTTTACTCCTGCAATGGTTAGAAACCTTCACATAATTTCAAGCCTAAACTTGTTGATGGCCAGTTCATATCCATTTGTGCATTGCAGGTAGCTCAGAAGTAATTGACTTGCAAACTAATGCCTACTCATTATTGTTTGTGCAGTTCCCAGGGCACTTTGGCACACTGTGGTTCTGGGGCTTTGGAAATTGTTTCTATGGCTGTGCAATGTACAGTGTTAGTGCTAAGTGGGCAACAAGACTCTGGCGATGGAGACAGCTTTTGATTCTGGGAAAGTTTGGCTCTTCCTGAGGACCCCTCTGGAATCGGTTCCAAAGAGCTCGTTTGACTTGCTCTTGTTGTTTGATTTCCTCCAAGTTGGCAGGCTGTGGCCAGATGGATGGAAATCATTAGCCAATCTTGATATTGGGTAATGGACCCAGCGTTCGGTTTTGTTTACTGCGTGGCTCCGTGTCTAATTTCAAACACAAACACTAGGGAAGGAGTTTTAAACTCCCACTTACTAAACCCAGGGACATGTATAAACAACTGAGGAAACTGCAGCATTTCCACTGTTGTTTACAGTCCTGATTCTAAACTGATGGGGGAAGGACCCATTTAGCTGCCCCTCCCATAATCTGTGGGCAGAGAGGCAGTGAAACAGCAGAGCTGATCTCTCTCTCTCTCTTGCAGCATGTAAGGAAGCCTGGCTTCCTTGGCTCAGAAGTCAGACTGTGTGCGTGTGTTATGTGAGGAAGCTAGAACCAGTTTGTACTGGCAGAGACAGGCTAGGAGATTCCAGATAGAGCAATTTCCCAGAGTAGACCAGAACAATTCAGAGCTAGCAAACAGTGTCTCTGTTCGAAATCTTCCCCTACAGGGCCCTTTTACTGAGAAACTTGTAACTGGAATCCTTCAGGTGTGAAAATCCAATGTTTAATAACATTGCAGCGTCACTATCATCCGATTGGGTAGCTCTGGAGTAGCCCAAACTCACTGCATTCTTCCTTCACTGACTGAAGAACAGGAATTGATGCATTTTTGGCTCATTGCTAGGGCCATTAGTAACCATCTGTCTCCTTAAAAAGAAAAAAAAAGAAAAGAAAAGAAAAGGAGTACTTGTGGCACCTTAGAGACTGACAAATTTATTAGAGCATAAGCTTTCGTGAGCTACAGCTCACTTCATCGGATGTTCCAGGCAATGGAACCCAGCACATGTCCGGCCCTCGGCTCCAATTGAGCTTCATGCTCTTCCTTTTTCGAAGGAATTTGTGAAGAAGTCTGTCTTTTACCCTCCTCATTCGTTAGTTCTTTAATTTGGATGCCCCTCCAAAAAAGGTTAAAGATACTCTCCTGTACAGAGGGGGCAGGTGCCTTGCACCTGCTTCTACGGGACTTTTCAGCTTGGAAGAGATGACTAAGGGAGGATATGACAGAGGTCTATAAAATCATGAATGGTATAGAGAAAGTAAATAAGGAAGTGTTATTTACTCCTTCTCATAATACAAGAACAAGTGGCCACCAAATGAAATGAATAGGTAGCAGGTTTAAAACAAACATAAGAAAGTATTTTTTCATGGAACACACTGTCAACCTCTGGAACTCCTTGCCAGAGGGGGTTTTGAAGGTCAATATTATAACGGGGTTCAAAAGGGAGCTAGATAGATTCATGGAAGATAGGTCCATCAATGCCCATTAGCCAGGATGGGCAGGAATGGTGTCCCTAGCCTCTGTTTGCCAGAAGCTGGGATTGGGTGACAGGGCATGGATCACTTGATGATAATGGTCTGTTCATTCCCTTTGGGGCACCTGCCATTGGCCAGTGTCAGAGGACAGGATACTGGGCTTGATGGACCTTTGGTCTGACCCAGTATGGCCGTTCTTATGGCAGACTCAAAATCCTGTGGTTTTAAACACTGCCCCAGCCTGCAACAGACTCATCTGCCTGGTCAATGGGCCTGGTTGATGAAAAAGTGAAAGAAGTTAAAATTGCTGAATGGCACGTGCCAGGACAGGGACCCCTTCTTGGGCACAAAGCCTACTCATCTGCTTTGCTGCCATTCTGAGTAGCAAACTGTCAGGCACTGTTTGTAGAGTATAACTTCCTAGCATGGGAAAGGGTGACCCTTGGTGTTCTGTAGCATTCTTTACAGAAAGGGGAAGAGCTAAGGGAGATCATCACAGAAGGCCAAATGGTTGCTAGAAAAGTCCCGGAGGCAGTCATGGGTGCCACCAACACAGCCTGGATTTGGAATCTGGAGCCACTGGAACAGGGGAATGCCAAAAGTCCTTCCTCTCCAAGGAGTCAGCAACAGCTTAGCAGAATTCCTGAGCGGATAATCAGTGACCCACCATGAATAGTCCCTGCACAGAGCATCACAGAAGTGATATTCTGTCAGCAGGATTCCTCCCCAGGATAGAGTTATTGGCCACCAAGGACAATGCTAAATGCCAGAACTTTTGCATGAGAGGAGCCCTGAATCCAGGGTCACTACTCAACGCCTTTCCCCTGCAGTAGAAGAGAGGTTTGCTGTACGCATTCCCACCAGTTCTCCGATTCTAAGAGTGACTGCCAAGATCAAAAGGGACATGGTCATGATCATTCTGGTGGCTCTGTATTGGCTGAGGCAGTTCTGGCTGATGGATCTACCACAAATGGCCATTCAGCTTCCAAACCAGCTCCTGGACCACCTGGATCTGATCTCACGGCACGCTGGCCAGATACTCCATCCAGACCCACCACCCCTGAGTGCATAGCTCTTGGGTGCTGAGCACCATGGACAGGGGACTGTGTCAGGATTTCCAGGATCTGTTGGGAGCAAAGAAGGATAACATCCATCAGAAGAACATATTCTTCCAAATGTAAAAGTTCTTGGTGTGGGCAGCCCAATGAGGTCCATACGATGAATCTTCTGTTGGGCAACTTCACAATCTTTCCCAAAGGGAAACTAATTTCATCATTTCTCACCAAAAAAAGCTGTTTTGGGGGTAGAAATGTCTGTCTGTCCTTCCCCACCAGTTCCCTCTCTGTTTTTGCTTGTGTCTCAGGTTTGTGTGTGTGTGTGTGTGTGTGTGTGTGTGTGTGTGCCTGAACCATTGTGTGTGTGGCAGAGCGGCTTCATCAGAGAAGAGAGAAAACACAAACTAAGTCATTTGGTCAGTCCGCTATTGGGTGTATGCATGGGTGTTTCATTGCAGTTCTAGCACTTTGGCTAGTCCTTTTTTTTTTTAGTGTATCTAATGAAGAGGTTCCTATGTCTTCCCTTGGGAGACTCTTCCATAGCTTAATTCCTGATTTCCCTGTTCTTAATTTCACTCAGTGCTCCTAGTGTTATAGCCTTTGGTAGAACCTTACATAATTTGTCTCCCTCCTTGGAGATCAGCCTCTTCACATATTTGTAGACTTACCAAGTTCCCTTGCTCAGCTATTGCAAAGACAATTTATACATACTTATCTCTATCTTTACTGATTGATAGTCTCTCTAGCTCCCTAATTATTCTTATTGACTACATGGAATTTAATTCCAAGATATGAAACCTCTTTTGATGATGATATTCTGAAAGCTAAACACAGTATTTCAGGTGCATTTATCAGAGCTACTACTGGTCACACAGACAACTACTTGCCTCTCTTGTGATGTCATGTGCTTTGATATGACATTCTTCAGTCTATGGTAGGCACCAAATGAACACATTCCTCCTGCCAAGTATAAGCTGAGCTCCCCTGGCTCTCTGCTACTTTTGGGGTGGCTCTCAAATGAATCTTTTAGACCAATGCACAAAGATTCAGAATGGGTCTGCTCCTGACTGGGGGAAGCAAGCAGGTCGTGATAATAGCTGCACAATAGCCTTGGTTTGCTCCTTGTGCTGGGCTCCTTTTTGTGTTTGGCCTGTCAGCGGGCAGGCCAGGGAATTAATGTTTGTCTTGCAATGGGATTTGTAAATCATTTGCATCTGCAACCAAATGCCATGTACAGTTACCTTGCTATATATAACTCGGTAATTTCAGGAGCCATTTCAATGCCATTCTCCCCACACAGAAATGCCAGACAGTCCAGTTGAAGTGAGGTCAAGGGAGGACTCGCCCTCGCACTAAGCTGCGAATTGCTTTACTTGCTTCAGCAGACTCCTGTGTCATCAAGTCAGAGCTGTTCATGGGAGTTTCATCTGGGAAATATTTCTATGAAAAGCGAAGCCCTGAACCATCTATTTGCATTATTTTGCAGGCTGAATTACAGGGCAGCCTAATTAGATTGTTACTGCATGGGCTTGTGAGGTATTCCCTACTCAGAGCACATAATTCAGGAAACAATTGGAAGCTCATAGGGACAGTGCGTGCTACCAGCAGAGATCAAGTCAGGCACCCGATGTGGGTGAAAAAGGCATGTTTTGTAAATGTCAGAGCATTGCTCTGTCCTGTCCAATGCAAGTGGATAGGGGGCTTTCCAGGAAGGGCCAGAGTTATTCTGTGGAAGAGCGTAACGTGGGCCTAAATATTTTTCTAGTTTAATGCCACATCCTGTATGCACATTAGTCTCAACCTAGAGATAGTAAGCAAGGAAAACTTCCAGTGGCTCTCTGATCAGGGGTTTCAATTTGTGTTGGAGAAATTACAGTTTCTAAATAACTTTCCAGTTTGTTTTAAAGCAAGAATTAGAAACTGCCATCCTGGTTTAAACTTTCTGATCCTGTGTTGTTTACAGATCAATTTTATTCTCACTGCATCAGTGGCACTGAAAACAAGTGAAGTGTCTTTGTACTGAATGCTTTACACAAGACACGAAATATTTCAGGAACCAGCCAACTGTCTTGTACTGTAGTGGTCTTCAGTAGTCACTGTTATAGTTAGTTACAAAACTCTTTCATTTATAATGCCCAATTTTGACTTGCTCATAACTTTCTGGAAAAAAACCCTCTGTTTAAAAGAAGCTGAACTTTTCCACACCTGGTCTCTTCTCTCGACTCCTGGAAAATTTGAGCTAGTTGTGTTTGGCCATGTTTGAGGGTGAACCTCCACCCCTACCGATATTTGCTGTTCTGACCACCAGCTATTGTCAAGTAGGTAACTCAAAAGGAGCAGAATTCTGACTTCAAACCCGGGAAGAAATAAGCCCTCACTCATGGGTTTATAGTGCCCTTCTTAGGGTTTGAACAATTCTGGATTTGTGTTCTGTGTGAAAATACTGTTTGGCGCATTTGCTGTGGGGTGTAGGAAGCTCTTAAACCTGTGTACTTAATTTTTCATGATTGTTCAGAAGCACCAATCAAGACTTTGTATGCGGTGCCTGCAGGGTCGAGCCCATGGCTGTGATGCAATGGGGCAGAAACCCTCTACATTTTGGATCGTCAAGCCATGCCGGAAGGAAGACAGGAGGGAATGGATGTGGTTTGGTTAGCTCGCTGGCAGCTCTATTTACTTAAAATATCTGGGAATACCCAGGAATAAATTGTGCAGTGCAGGTCATCATCACCGCCTTAAGAATTTCCACATAATCCTACACCTTGGTCCCAGCCATCCCATTGTTGGGACCCTGCCATCCTTCCCTTGAATGAGGTAAAAGGGGGCTATAAAAGGACTGGGATCAGTGCCCTGTGTTTCAGTCATAGAAACCCCATATTCTTCTTCCTCAGCTCCCTTAAGGGGGGGTTAGAAAAAAGAGGGCAGGGTCTCCCTGCTGTTCCCATCATAGGAGCCCCGAACCCCCCTTACTTAGTTACCCTAAGGGATGCTTTCCTTCCCATCTGTGTTGTCCAATAACTATCCCTTCCATAACGAGTACACGCCCTGGATGTCTGCCACAAGTTTTACTTACTCGGTTGTGATTGTGATATTATAACCTAGCCTCCCTACCCCACTGGGTCCCAGACCTGCTGTGGTGAAGGCAAAAAACCCCACCCCACTTGGGCAATCTGACAGTGAGGGGAAAATTCTTTCCCAGTCCCCAAGGAAACCTGGTCCTTTTGCAAATAGCGTGGTGGGTGGGCGCTCTTGCCTGATCCAGGTAAGAGCAGGCTTCTCCAGTACTGCATGGGGTATAAATATCACTCCCCTTCCAGTCAGCAGGAAGAGCACCTGGCCCAAGTGCTTCCTTCTCGGGTGAGCCTTTTCCTCCAGTACCTGTTGTCATGGGGAGGGCACTCTTAAAAAGGCAAGAACTCCCTTTTCCTCCGACAAGCCACACAAGGACCCGCCACAATAGAAGCTGCAGTGAGCACAATATCCTGTCTTTGGGATGTTTGCCTCTTCAGCCTCAGTGTACCACGGATGCTAGATGTGCATTTAAAGATACAACGCTGCACTAATCAGAATTCAGCCAGAACCCTTCTAACTTGTTCTGTTTTTATAAGGTCCCCTGTACGCTTAGGTACACAACATTGTGAGCTAGTTATCCAATTTCTGGATCCTTATATAACACTAGCATGGAGTATGCAGGCCATCAGTCTGGCTGAACTGAAGTTGCCAGATCCCGAGGCTGTTAGCAGCATGAGAGAGGTTATACAAGTTCTTTTGCTGGCTGTCTCTTCCCTTATGTGACAGCTGCCTCTGGGTCAGAAAAACATAATCAAGAACTGTCTGATACATTTGACTCAAAACCCAATAGTTGTCAAATTTGGTCTTGGTTTGAATTCGATCTGTGTGTGAAATAGCAGTGATTCATTAGAACTTTGTGTGTGTGTCCCCACAAATGATCTGTCAGAGTCTGCCTCCATCTAGATCTCTAAGAAAGTACTGGGGCTGCTGTTCCCTGGAAAATTGTAAGTTCGCTTTGTTTGATGGAGTACGTTGCATAGCATCTTCCTATAGGAGTACTACTTCCACTTCTGGTAATAGCATATTTGCCTATGTAATTGCAATGAAAATGGTAAAATTGTTAATGATAACGATGCAGAAAAGGCAGAAGTGAACAATAAATATTCGTTTCGCGTTTGGAAAGAAGCATCATGATGTACTTGTATTATACGACAATGATGAAGTATTTTCCAATCCATTAATAACTAAGAAGAATATCAAGCAATGTCTACTAGGCATTAACATTTTTAAATCCGCATACTCTTATAACTTGTACCAAGAGTCCTAAAGGAATTGGCTGAGGAGCCCTCTAGCCCCTTGATAATTTTTAATGAATCTTGGAATATTGAGGAAATTCCAGAAGACTGAAAGAGTGCTAATGTCATGACAACATTAAAAAGGAGCAACCAGGATGACCCAAGGAACTGTAGGCCAGTTAGCCTGACATCCTGGGGAAAATAATGGGAAAGATTATGCAGAATTCAATTGATAAACAGTTAAAGGATATGCATATAATTAATGCCAGTCAACATGGTTTTATGGAAAACCTGTTTTTGTCAAACAAATCTGAGTTCGTTCGTTGAGATTACAAATTTGGTTGATAATGGTAACTGCATAGATGCAATAGAGTTTTGTAAGGAATTTGACTTAGTACTGCATGACATTCTGATTAAAAACTACACTATGCAATACCTGTGAAGCACATGATAAATGGATTAAGAACTGGCTAACTGATAGATCTCAAAAAGTAGTTGTCATGTTCCTAGTGGGATTCTGCAGGGTTTGGTACTAGGCCCAACGCTATTCAATATTTTCATCAATGATCTGGAAGTAAATATAAAATCACTGCTGATAAAATTTGTGGATGACACAAAGATCAGCAAAGTGATAAATACTGATGAGGACAGGGCAGTCATACAGAGCAATTTGGATTGTTTGGTAAACAGGGCCCATTTAAACAAAATGCCTTACAGTGAGAGACTGAAAGAGCTCGGTTGGTTTATCTCCTCAAACAGAAGACTGAGAGGTGACATGACTACAGTCCCATCTGGCCTTAAACTCTATGAATTAGTGAAAAGCAACCACAGAGGGACTGGGGTCAGTCAAACCCAGATACTTTTGACGTTCAGGGTCTACAAACCGATTTGCACACACAAAACGGTGAGTCCATTTTGAGCAGAAGGTACCAAGGTTTGAGCCTGGCAGCTTTTAATTCAGTTGCAAATTGGCTGAATCATCATAAATCCCCCCATAACGTGCTTTGCAGTAAGGGTCTCTTCCAGTTCCCTTGAGTAACTGCAGGATTGCTTTTGAAATCCAGCCAGAGATGCTCTGCTACACTTTTGTTAATGAGTCGCCTAATCAGCCATGGACTTGACTTTCTCCCTTTCAAAATCCCTTTCTCTTGTGGGAAGGGGGTTCTTTCACTTAGAACAGCTTTGTAGCAGATACTCTGGGTTCATCATTTCAGAGTCACTGTGCATTTCCCCAAGAGTAACCAGCCACTGACCTTACTAAAGCAGAGGCTGCTGTCCTGAGCAGGACAAGCCAGAACACATCAGCCTCTGGCCAAGGGATATTCTGAGCTGCTTGTGACTGGAGTATCATCTCTGCTTGACACTTTCTGTTTCCCAGCTGCCTGCTGAGTCATGGCTCCAGGAATGTGTTTATCTCTTAGTCTAGGCTCTCCCCAGGTGACCAAATTCGGCTGGAGATGCCCGGCTCTGAGCACCAGCTAGTAGTAAAATCCAGTAAAACTGTGGAGTTGCCATGTCAAACAGGTTTCAGAATAGCAGCCGTGTTAGTCTGTATTCACAAAAAGAAAAGGAGTACTTGTGGCACCTTAGAGACTAACCAATTTATTTGAGCATAAGCTTTCGTGAGCTACAGCTCACTTCATCGGATGCAAACAGGTGAGGGTGGGCTTATGCCTCCCCACAAAGGGATGTACCCCAATGCCTGAGATGCCTCTCTGCTCCTTCCCTGGGCTTCTCACTGCCATCTGAAAAAGCCTGGCACCAAATACATGTCTTGGTTTTCTTTTTAAATAAGAAAAATAATCCCTTCCCATACTAGAGCTGTCCAGTGACTCAGAACTGTCATCATTGTGGCCTGGCTGGCCTCCTTACCCCCCTCCACTCTGTGTCGTGGGTACAGCATCTGCTCCCAGGGACATCCCCAGAACTCCTGAGTCCTGGTATCCTAAGAAATCCATGCAAAGCCTGAGATGGAGCCGTCCCGGTGCAGGGTCAGGGCGAGGTACGAACAGGGGCTGCTCTGGGTGAAGTAAAGAGTGTCTCCTTGAATCCCCCCCATCTGACCCAGCTGCTCAGACGCCCCTTTCCTGATGAGTTTGTGTTTTGTTCAACAGCAGGTGCTCGGGTTGGAGCCGGCAGCCTGCCTCAGGGAATGCTGAGGCTTTGTGGTTTTAAGCCTAGAAAGCGCAGTGTGAGACTGGGCCCTGCCGGCTCCTCCCCTAATTACAGAGTTTAGGAGGCTGTAATCGGAAACTGACTGCCACAGTTTGTGTATAAACGCCTAATTACAGTGGCGGGTGTGTGCCACTGGGGCCTTTGTACAGCCTGAGCAGCGAGCCAGGTTGGTCAGACACTGGGAGCGGGAGCAGGGAAACCTCGGCCCGCTGCCTCGCCTCAGAGATTACATTACCTCAGGCAGCCCAGCGGCTCCCTGGCAGGGAGGAGGGAAAAGACCAATTTTACCTCAGGCTGTGGGGGTTTGTGGCCCGGATCTCTCCGGGGGGGCTTGACCCTTGATTCCACTAGGGGACCATGATACATCCCAGCTCGCCCACCCTCCAGACCCTGGGCTTTCCTGGGCCTCTCACTGACAGTCAGGGTGGATGGGGGACCCTGTCCACCATGGGGAATGTAGCTGCCACTTCTCAGCAAGTCAAAGTAGGGACAATGACATTGCTCCTTAATGCACTGAGCCTGTCGGTTCTCAGCTCCCCCCGCTGTGTGGGTGTGCCATGAACCGGGGACACAACAGAGTCCTGGAGGGCTCCTCAATGCTACAGTAATACAAATAATTGACATTAATAATACAAGCAGGGTGCAAGTGCGGCCCACCAGGTAGGAACATGGACTCCAACATTTCAGACCCATGTCTGAGAATCTTCTAGGGAGTGAACTAGTCCCACTCCAGATATTAAATCTGTCGAGCCTTTCCAGTTTAGTTTGTTCAAAATATTACTGAACACTTAAACCAGCAACAGTGCAGCAGAACCAGCTCTAGAATAGCAAAGAAAATCCAATGAGTGAGCAGAGGCATCCTGGAGCCAGGATGATGCCATTATTGTCATGCAGGACTTGGGCCAGAGCGGCCTCTGTGGTCTCATAGTCATAGGGGTGCGCGGACTCCAGATTCTCTCTGCAAGATCATGGGCAGATTATGTCACAACACTGAGTTCTTTGGGTTCATGCAGATGCTGTAAACTTGTCTCCGATGAATGAATGTGGAATGACCACTTGGTGGCTGCCACTGCAGGCTGAACCCGGGACCTTCAGGGCTAAGGGTATGAGCCTCTGGAGGCTGAGCTCAGCATCACCCATGTGCAGCCTTTTCTTGCTCCAGCAGATTGCAGTATGACTGGAAAAGCCCTCTGCTGCCACCAGCGACTTCCAGCAAATTTCTGGGAGCTTCAGTGCTTGTGCCGGTTTGATTTGATTGTGGATGTGTTCTGTTGTGTGCTTCAAAATGCACCAAAAGGAAAAGAGCCTTGATCGATGACTGTCCTAAAACTAGGAGAAAGCCCCAGATCATAGTTTCCTCCACAGGGCAATAGTGCAGCGTTCTCTCAGCCCCTCTTCAGTTACCATATCTGCACCCAGAAGTAGTTCTAAATAGTCTCAGGTGTGAGGCACATTCAGCAATGATACTATCACAGGGTCACCTCCTAAAAGAGACGATGTATCCCCTCCCAAGGAACAAGAAAGTGAACTGAAAGGCACCAGCAGCTTTCCTGGGCAGAGAGATCCAGAACTCCTCTTTGCAATCCTGACTGTTAATGGTGTCAAATGTACAGACAAACACTTCCAGTTCAGTGACAGCTGTTAGATCTGGAAGGAATGGCACAGGGTGGGTGGGACACTTGCTGACTTGCTGTCCTGTTCTGGGAATTCGTGGTGTTATAAACAAGATGATGACGCTATATTCTAGATAAAATTGAGGTCCTGACCCTTTGTCGTTAAAGATTCCAGGGTGCTTGTCACGAGTGTGGGATGTTAACCGGGTGTCCTGCCCAGATTCCAGTATGGGCAGTCCTGTTCGGCTTCCCTGAATTCCCCATGCCACCCCCAGAAGTACCATTTGGACCCAGTGTTCTTCACTTCCTCCTCCTAATGCATGCAGGGTTGCTGTGCAGTTTAAACACGCACACCTCCTCCCCCCGGAGGGAGCTGCTCTGCAATGGGGAGTCAGATGGTCTTGTTAAGCACTTTGGGACCTTTCAGAGTGAGGGGCAATGGGGAAATCTCATGGGCTAGCAGTGAGCTGCCAGGTGGCTCCCAGGTAACAACATAGGGTTTATATGGAGCTGGGGGCGTGGTCCCCTCCTCCCCTCACTGCCCTCAGGACTGGAGGTTCATGGGAACTCTGGACGCACAACTCAGCTGAATCAGTGGGAAGATCCCCTGGGGAATTTAACATGCAGAGCCTGCCTGCTGCAGTGGGCACAGTGTTCAGAATGTCCCGCACAAACACATTACAAAAGGGGTTTCAAACTTGTTTTGCTTTCTACAACTTTTGACTTCTCACTTTAACTGTGCTACAGGCCTGGCTGTCTTCCTAACAGATTGGCCTCAGCTGATCTCCCAGTTGCCAGGAGCCGTCCCCTCTCTGCACCACCATGGGCTTGCTGAGCAAGCAAGATTCATTTACTTCCTGGCTCCTCAATTGTCAAGGCTCAGTTCTAGTTCCCATTTGCCCAGTTATTCACCGGCTCATCACTTAGCCCAGCATATTCCTGCAGGGCTGGAGCGTGAGGAAAACATGAAGCCGAATTCAGTCCCATGTAACTCCACTGAGTTGGGATGAATTTGGCCCACTTGTGTCAGTGTGCTTTCCAGGAAAGAGGTTGCGTTGAGGGAAGGGGCTAGGCTCCAGCTTTCATAGTACAATGTGCTTTTGCTGCTACCCTGTGGCCTGCGGTAGGCATGTTATGGTATTTCCAGATCACTTTCATTGCTGTCCTTGTGTGGGTGTGTAAAATTAGCCCCTCAATCCCTTGCTCTTATTCTGGAAGAGAAAGCAACAGTCCTACTGTGCGGTGCATGCTGGGCATCTTGGGGCACGCCATTCTCCCCTTTAAGACATGGTCGTTCACAGTTTCCCTCCTGATTTTACTGATGTGTAGGCTAGTGGCCTGACCACAGCACTGGGGGCCAAGAACTCAAGACTTGGCTTAACACTGACTCCCTCTGTGGGCTTGGTTGTGTCATTTCATCTCTGCTTCAGCTCCCCCACCTAAAAACCAGGGGCAATAGTACTATCTCACCGGGACATCAAGAGGATCAGGTGCTGAATGCTTGAGGAGCACCAAGAAGCTTAAAAAAACCACAATGTTTTATTTTCACTGGTACGCTAGTAATGACAGTCTGTTAAATTAAAGCTAAGAAGGTGGAAATTAATAAGGGACTCATGCTCTCTGTTGCCAGCTGATGTTGTGAATGTTACACTAGGGGTGGTGACATCCAGCTCTCAACCACTGGAGATGCTGGACCAACAGAGAATGGATCCCACTCCATAGCTAACCCATTCAAGAACAGCTTTGATGGGCGGATTTCCCTGGACTGACGTGGGGATGTTGCTGGGCAGTATTCAAGACATTGTCAGGACTGAGAGGATGTTGGTTAATCTGTAAAGAGAGGAATCTGGTCTTGGATGCCATCATCTCGATTCTCCATATTTCTGTACATGCCTTCCAATGTCACGTAGCAGGATGTGCCCTCTGCCACCAGGTGGCAGGACAGGACACGTTTCATGCTAGAATTATCCCTCAGCACTTCAAGTAATGAGCAGCGCAAAAGCTGTGTGGTCAGTGCAGGGGCCTCTCTGGATGCAGCAGGCTATGTATTCTGCACTAAGAAATAGCCCATCGACGGCTTGGAATATTAGAGCCTCTTGCTGAGAGAGAATCGAGGTGTAAAATGCTGGCTCAAACCCACCCCCTGCTCACATCTCTTTCACGCTCCTCTCACCAGTTTGAAAAGTGCCCTGGAAATCATGTAGGAATGTAAGATTCACAGCCAGATCTAGTCAGGTATCCTGTTCCTGCAGTGACCTGAGGCTTTAGGGTGAAGATGAGGGGGAGGGATAAAAAAACACCAACCCAACCACAAACACAAATGTGCAACATTACTTGTGAGAGGAGGAATCACTAGATGACCTCCTGTGGTCCCTTCCAACCCTGATATTCTATGAATCTTTCCTGACTCCTCTGGCAATCTGCTTATACACTGAAGTATGAGGTTGGATTGCCCTGGTCTGAGCATGTTCAAATTCATCCCTGGTACAGACCAAAGGGGAGTTTTGTGGTCAAAATACCCATGTTTTCCATTGACCAAATGGCAGTAGCCAGCATGTAGAAGGACAGCCTTGTGGGTAAGGCACTGGACTAGGACTCAGGAGATCTGTGTTCCATTCCCAGCTTTACCACGGTCTCCCTGTGTGATGCTGGGCTAGCTGCTTACCCTCTCTGTGCTTCAGGTCCCATCTGTCAAACAGGGAGAATTCTCCTCCTCCTCCAGCCTTGTGTATGTCCTGTCTCTTTAGATTATAAGACTTTAGGAGCAGGGACCAGGACAATGGAGCCCCAGCCAAGACTGGGGCCTCTAAGTGCTACCATAACACAAAGAGAACCTGCCTAGATGGAAATTCATCCGTATGTGCAGGGCAGCAATTGATCTTACCTGTTTTGTAAAACGCTTAGAGCTACTGATGGAAAGCGCTCTGCAAGAGCGAGGTGTGGTATTGTTGCAAAGCACTGACTGCCCCCATAACACCAGACAAAGGGAGGCTACAATCATAAGAAAATGTAGCAGGTTCCAGGGTTGCCAGCTCCCAAGCTCAGCTCCCCTTCCCTAGCACAGATGCTTAGGAAAAGGGCAACAGGGGTTGCTGCTTTGGAAAAGTTGACCTCAGCCAGCATCCCAGATCCAGGCTGAATACAGGCTGGGGAATGCTCCGCTTATTCCTTCTTGCTTGTGTTGACTTATTCTGATTCCTTGTTGCAAACTGTTCGGGATGGGGAAGACCTTGCTGACTGCAGCTTTGTTTGGTATTTTTTTATGCAAAGTCCTTCCATCAGCTTAAAGAGGGTTATTGAAAGAAGTTATAAGTTCATGAGAAGGATGAAGACCTACAGCTCCAGCCTTCACAGAACAAATAGAACATAAAGATGTTTTAAAATGCTGGGCCAGATTCTCAGCTGGCCTAAATCAGCATAGTTCCATTCATGTAAGTGCTAACTTGCACCAGCTGAGGACCTGGTTCTCAAAGAATGTAATCCAGGGGAAGGAGCTACCAATTACACAGAAGCTAATACCGAAAACACACTTCAAAACCAGGCTATAATCAGGTTGCAAAGACCTGCAGTGGAAGCAAGATGAGAATCAGCCTTAGGTGCGTGGGGTAGATATTCTGCACGTTGGTTTAGCTGAGACTCACTTATTATTTTTATTCGTGTTGCGGTTCACTCACGTCAGCGATGCTTGATGTTTATCTCTTCATTAACATCAGTGATGTTTGGTTTCGATAGATTGCACAATCAGTACATATCACAGCATCTTCTCCAAATCCCTTAAGAGCTCTCCTGTGCAGCCTCTCTCCTTGACTGTGAGTGGGAATCGTCCCTGGAATGTCTGTTCCAGCCCTCAGTTGAAAGGACCAGCCCGCTTCTAAGGCAGAAGGGGGAATTTGATTCCAGACCCAAATTATTCACTCCTTCACCTCTGCTGAGACTACCAACAAAGGAGGCCCATTAGTGGTAAGCTGGTCAGGGACACACCAACGTGTTTCACCCAGGCCACCAACTACTGTCAGATGTGGCTTCTGCAGCTGTGCAGAATTCAGGCTACCGGAGACTAGACTCAAGGAGAGTCCTTAGCAGCATCTTGTGCTCGGACCCTGTCAGGTCCAACATTGCTGCGTGAGGATGGCCGGTACTCTGAAAAGAGACATACAACTAATGCCCAGGTACTGCAGGAAGTGGTGATGGTTGTTCCTTCCCTCTCAATTAGAATGAAAGAAGTGCCCCAGCATGGGGTTAGGAGACACTCTCCAACTAGAGAAAGAAAGATAAAGCTGGTCCGGCCCAGTGTGCTTATTAAAAATCTCATGGCACTTTTCACAAACGTGAATCCTGTTAATCCTGGTGCCTTTGCCAAATTCCAGCTCTGATCATTGCATTCCAGCTCCCTCTGTTTTCCTTGGTGTTTCAGTTGGATTGAATATTCACTTCATGCTCTAAACACTTGTACACCGTAGCTGAGTGTTGTGAAGCAGCTGTCGTGTTTCGTTCTGAAGTGGCAACATTTCATTGCTGGATGAAGTGATCCATGTGCCTTGTCTGTAAAGCACTTTGTCCTCACTCAGGATGAAAGGGGCTCCCAGTCTCTAAATAGCAGAGATTTTATTGCTGTACAACTTGGAATAGAAAAAAAAACAGGGCAGGTGACTATTGATGATGATAAGGTCAGTGTCTAAAATCCATGGAAAAGCAACAAGCAAGTGAGCAGAAGAGCTAGATGTCGCATCAGGAAGTGAGAGGATGATGCAGAGTGCTGATAGGTTTCTTAACTGGCCGCTACAGTTTCAGTGTTGGTGACTGGGTGAAGAACAGACTTACTTTCCATTGCCTGGTCTAAGTGGAAAGAGTTCTCCAGTTACTTTCAAGAAGCTCTGATGTAATGCTGTCTCCCCTAGTTGAGAGTATGCCCCCGTCAGGTCACAACAGCCCAGATAAGCCAGAGGCCAGGGCGTGACTGTGATAAACGATTATAAAGACTGAGGATGAAATCCTGGCCTTGTGGGAGCCAATGGCAAAACTCCCATCTCACCCTAAGTATAACTTGGCTAAATGATGCCTGCACTCAGAACCCCACCCTCTTGGCTTGGGGAGTGCGACAAAGCGGGGGGTAAGTTCATGCTGCCAGCAGGGTGGGAGTATTTTTTACTTCCACCTCTCTCTCTCTCTTTCTCTCTGTCGGTTAAAAAGCTTCGCCTGACAATGTAGTGACTGCACCCCTCCCAGCCACTGTTGCTCACTGTTGGATGAAACAGACCAACCAAGATCTGGCAAGTGTTATCCTTAGGGCTGTTCCTGATCTGGGCTTGTCTCCAAGGGAATTTGTGAGCAATGACTGTTGCCTGGATTGTAGTGTTCTTACATCTGCAGAGATCTCACCCTGAGGATTAGTTCTCCCTCCACCCCAGGAAAACCGTTCTGCTCTGTGCCTACAATCTCCTGGTTCTTTCTAGCAAAGCCCTTGTTTATGGGAATTCCGATGAGATTGGAGCAAAGCCACACTTGCGCTCACAGCACCCCGTGGACTCCAGGCAGTGCTAGGGACTGCTGGGATCACACATGGATTCTCGGGACACAATCCCATTCCTAACACGTTTGCTTGTTGTTTGTCTGTATTCCGGTAGCACCCAGAGGCCCAGTCGAGATCAGAGCACTGCACAAACCTAGAGTAGGAGACAGTCCCTGCCCAGAACAGTTTTCCATCTAACTAGACAGAGCAAGTGGGGGAGAAAGGGATGCAACATGCAAGCAGAATGATTGTTTGCACATTATGTTAGTACCACAGTATTTGTTGTAGTTGGATTTTGTTGATTGTTGGGGGGAGCTATCTATTTTACTCTGTGTGGGGTGTTAAATGTAATCTATGGCAGGAGTGAATGAGGAAGATAGGCAAAAAGAGATTCGCTAAAATCTGGCTCATTAATTATTTATTAATAATAAATTCACCCTACAAATTCCGATCACTTTGGAGTACAGTGATGATTGGAACTGTAGGAGCTGAGCAGCGCTGCACATGCATTAACCAGTGGCATTGGGACCAGATTCACCTTTTTAGGCAGCTGGTATCTTTGCAGGGTGAGGGACAAGGCAGCCCCGCAACTGTGTCTCAGGTGGCCATGTGCCCACTGAGCCTGATTCACATGCCGCTGACGGTTTTGTGCAAAGAAGGTTGCTGAGCATCAGGTTTTCCCTGTACTTTCCCGAGCTGCTAAATGTGTTTGAACATTCAGCACGCACTGAGACTGTCTCCGAGAAATGCATCATGTAGGCCAAACCACAAGTTAACCCTAAATGCTGATTCAACCTTGCCTTAAATAAGACACGAATTACCTGCAACAGCCTAAGCTTGAAACATGAAAGCTAGTCTCTGAGCTGCATCCACAGAGTGTGGCATACAGGTGCCCTCCATGCTTCCTACTATACAAACAACTGCTGTGTAATATTAAACATGCAGGGTCCATTGGCACAGCAGTGGAGTGAACTAGCCTCTGTTCTAAAGCCTTGGCTTCAAACCCGAGAACAAGTCTGAAAGGAAGATACGTTTGTTAGTCTCTAGCTGATCCGAGTCTTCTGTGCTTAGTGGGTGAACAGAGACTTGGATCTATAACCAGCTTGTCAATTTTAGCGACCAAAGTCTTTATCCAGGAATGATTTTGTTCAGCATTCCGTAAGGAAACTCCTGCCTGCAAAACCACGACCACCTGTTATTGCCACCGTACGGAATCTCAAACAAGGAAGTGGGCTCTGGAATAATAGGAGACCGTGGCTGGACTGTGGGACCTTTTCTCGCATATCAAAATATAGAGGATGTTCGAACAGTTCATTCTTCCTATTCACTATGTCATTGTGGGACTGGGACATGTATAATAAAAGACAGTCCCTGCCGCAAAGAGTTCACACACAAAATCTGAAAGAAGACCTAACAGTGCTGCAAGGCTGAGGTCGGAAGTCTCTCAGGAGACCTGCTGAGGCTCCTGTGTCCTGCACCATGGGATCTCTGCCCAGATGGGCCTGAGCACACGGTGCCTTGTCACTGCAGTGCTCTGTCTTCCCAGGCTGTCCCAAGCTGAACCCTCATGACAAGGCTCACTTATCATGTAAACGGTCAAAGCTGCCCCCATTCTTTATTATGACAGGCTTGTCTGAGAGCAGCAAGGAGAGCTGCATCAGAGGCCGAGAGAGCCCTGTCGGCTCCATGGCAGCACCCTCGTCTGGGTGGGGCTGAGAAGGGCCTGTGCCTGCTTCAGCAAGGTTATTCTGACCACAAACAGCAGCAAATTCTCTGAAATCATCTTCTTCCTGTTCCTCTTCCGCTGGGGTCAGAAGCACCTGCCTTCTATACTCAAATGGCAGGTCATTGTCAGAGCCTGCCTGCCCCTCCTTGGCCTGTAACATCTCTGCCGTTTCTTCAGTCTGGGTGTAGAGATGCAGCGAGTGAGTCTCTGTGTTCAGGTCAGGCTCCCCTTTGTCTGACGTGAATTCGGTCACTAGCGGTTCTGTGCCGCTGACTTTCTCTGACGGCTCCACAAAGTCTGGCCGCGGCTTCACCTGAAAAGGACAAAGCACGTATTCAGTGCAAAACAGCCTGATATGGGGCATGTGTGTGTCAGTCATCTGTGTGCTGAGTACAAACCATTGTGTCGACATGCCGAAGGCAGAACAGACCCTGGTGCATTTCAGGCAAGAAGCTATGCTATTCCAAGCTCTCAGACCCTTCCAGGGCCTGCCACCAGGCTGGGAGCCTGACGCTGCTGGGACACAGGTCACATGTGTAGCACACTGGATGAGGGACTACGATCGGATTCCCTCTAGCTACTGGCCACAGTGACTCTAGGAGCCTGCTACTTGTGGGGCGCTTCCTGAACTTAGATGGGAAGAAACCTGTGTTTCTGGGGCTGAGAGACCCAGTTTCAAATCCTGCTGCTGACTGTGGGTCTGTATATCTATGGCACCTGGTACAGACCTTTTCCTCCCTCCATATTAGCCCTTTTGGGGCAGAGTTTGGGGGTCAGGTGTGCTCAAATTAATATTTTATTGGCACATTTTGCAGCAATTACATGAGAGCTGCAAAGCCTGATTTGATCGCACCTCCCCATGCAGCTTTGCTCTCCCTCAGACAGTGTTCTGACTTGTATCCCATGAGTTATCTCCTTCCCCCAGCAGACCTCCTGGCCTGTAGCTTCTTCCCAGGGGTGAGAGTTCGGGGTCAGAGACTCACCTGGCTCATCTCCTCAGCTGGGAACTTGATTGCTTCGCTGTCCATGGGGTTGGGCAGAGGCGGGAACAGCACTTTCTTGGCCCTGGAGGACGTTGGCAGAGATTGGTTAATGTGCAGGAGAGCGAAAGGGCAGGGAGAACGGGAGCAAAGTCAGCGCATTCACCTCTTTTTGCTGAAGTGGCAAAACGCAGCCAGGATAGGGACGCCTAGGAATATACTGAGGTACCTGAGGTTGAGCTTCCACTCTGCAGGGTTGGGACCTAGGAGGAAACACAGCTCTGTCTTAGAGCCCCCTGGAACCGGCATCACAAGGGACAGGGAGAACCTGCGGGCTCTGTACCAGTGACCATCCCCACCCTGCCCCGGTCCCAGTGTCCGCGGGCAGCACTTGACATTCGTTCCCAGCCAAGAAGGCAGGGATCATAGAATCTCAGAGTGGGAAGGAACCTCAGGAGGTATCTAGTCCAACCCCCTGCTCAAAGCAGGATCAACCCCAATGTACCGCAGTGAAGGGACTAGGCTTGAGCCTCGAGGTGGCCACGCTGTGGCCATGAACGTGGGTAGTCTCCTTCCCCCAGCACAATCCCTGGATGTCCTGGTTGCTTTCCTTGGCATGCCACCCTTCCCAATAGAGGCGTGTGTTGGTGTCCTGTGATTGTCCCTTGTTTATGCTGGTAATGGCACCTATGTTTGAGGGAGCTAGTTAGGGAATGTCTACACTGCAGTGGGAAGTGAGCAGCCCCGGGGGAGAGAGTGGGGCTAGCAGGGGCTCGAGCTGGCCAACTACAAATAGCTGGGTGGACATGGCAGCTCAGGCTGCAGCTTGGATCTCAGGCTGGGCGGGGGTCAGCCCGAGTGCCAGCAGCACACGCCCAAGGAGTGCCAAGGCCGTGGGTTCCTTTCCCGAGGGGTGACTTGTTTCTGTGGGGGCTGGGTGTCAGCAGGTCTTTTACTAACACAGGGTTTGGCCTCTGTCTAGCTGCTCCTGTGGTGTGTAATGGCAGATTCCAGTCAGGGAGGCTGTGGGGAGGCCAGCCCAGGCCAGGGGACAGGGTCAGGGCTTCAGCCATTCCAGAAAAGATGGTTTTGTGGTTCAGGCAGCAGGCTAGGCCTCAGGGGGCTGGGGTTCAATTCCTGGCTGTGTCACAGACTCACTGTGTGACCTTGGATAGATCGCTTAATACCATTGCGCCTCAGCTCCCATCAGTAGAAGGGGGATCATAATCCTCCCCTTCCTGCCTTACCTATTTAGACTGTAAGGTCTTTCCCTGCTTGCTGGTACAGAGTCTAAGACAGCAGGCCCTGAGCTCTGCTGGGGCCTCTGGGAGCTGCCAAAATACAAATAGAAGTACACATTCCCATTGATCGTTGGACCCCTGGAGGAAGCACAGACTTTTCTGTTTTTCCTGGTTTTGCCTTTGTGAGCATCTTTGCCCTCGGCTTCTACAAAAGCTGCATCATTCTGTTTTCAGGAGAGAGAGAGATGCCGGTCCCCGGGAGAAGAGAAACTCCCGCGGGCAGAAAGAGCCTCTTCCGAGAATCTGAGCCTCCAAGCAGCTTCTGCAACATGGTCACGTCAGTCCCCTCCCTGGGCCAAGCAACATGGGGGGAAGGATCCAGTGGCTGTTACCGAGCTTCGTGGTCTTAAACAGGAGCTGGGGGCTGCAGGACCCATCTCTGTCTGCTGTGGCTGCCTGAATCCCAACTCTGTAGGAGGTGCCAGGCTGCAGGTCCTGTAGGGTGTAGTGGGTCGCTGAGGAATTCGCTTCCTGATCTGATTAGATGATGATGGATTAGTTGAGCTATCAGCAGCATGGAAACCCCTCCCAATTCTGCTTTCTTTCTGAAACCGCTTGTCCCAGTTTTAGCTCTTAAACTGCTTACCACACCCTCCGCCTGCAGAACAGGGGCCCATCAGTCCCGTTCCTTCCTCCCATCTCTCTCTCTCTCTCTCTCTCCCTGCTCTGCCCAGCTTTTCTCTGCTCCTCTGCCAAGCCCTCCTGCACTCCTATCCCTAAATCTATTTGGCACATAGACTCACTGGCCATTCTAGAGGCAGCGGGAGCAGGAGACCAAAGAATCAGGTGTGCTCACTGGCTGATTTCTGCCCCGCTCAGTTATGTGGACTGCCTGTCTGTGAGCCTGGACATGCTGCAGCCCACTGGGGTCGGTAACGCGCTGGAAGGGAGAAAGGCAAAGTCAAGTGTTTCACACTCACATGCCGTTCTGTTGTCCTGCTCACTTGTGTAGCAGATAATGTATTTCTTCAGAATGCCGGGGCATTGGGAGAGTGGTGACGGCTTCCACAGCAGGAAAGCAGAGTTTGCTGTGATGTTCTGGATGTGAATGGGCCCATCAAAAGAAGCTGTGAAAGGAGAAGTAGGAAAGAAAAGCAGTAATTGGCTGCATGCACGTGGATTCACAGCAAGAAAACAGACCAGGAACCCATGGATCTTCTCGCCCTGCCTTATTTCGTCGGCCCATAACCTGCAACCTTCAGTTCACTTGATCACTAGTGATGAACTAAGTGGTTTAGGGAAAATAAGAACTGACAATATGAGTCTTCAGCCTTTGCTTGAACACAAACCAAACCCTTAGAGGGCTGCCCCTAAAGAATTCCTGCCTCTGCAGAGTGTGGATTATACAGGCATCTTGCTTTCCCACGAATACAGACCAGTGCTCTGAAAAGCCACCCTGCAAGCCATGCGGGTTTGGGAAAGGCCCCTTATGTAGGGCTGGGGAGGACTTCCCCTTGCATCTGTTCTCGTCATGCACTTATTGTGTGACGTAAAACTGAGATGGTCCGTTCTGCAGGGCAGGGACTGTGGCTTTGCTTGTTTCTCTGAAGGGCCTAGCACATTTCACACAGGGCCATGGTGAATAATTTCTTGCTCCCTGGGTGAGGGCAGAAGGTTGCATGGAGGGAGGGGTGTTTCGGTTCTGGGAGGGGTTATTACTACGTGCAACTGGCCAATTTTTAGAACATGAGAAAAGAATCCCTCCGTACAACAATGTATTTAAAAAGAAATCATTCCACCATCAGCCCCCTCTTCTGAGATCACATGCCCTGCCTACTCCAGGTCATCTGTGAGTCACACTCTGCCCAGCACTTGCGTGATAAAAGCAAGTTTAGTGGGTCTTGCCCTTCCCCAGTGGAAACACACCATATGCAGACTTACTGTTAGTAGCAAAGTGGTACATGGAACCAAACGTCCAGTGCTTCTCTGGCCCCCCTCCGTGAATGGCAATTCTGTAACACTTCCTGGGTTTCACTGACCCTGGAGCATAAAATCAGGAGACGTCATCAAACGTCCCCACACGACTCCTCAGATAAGGGGATGAGAGAGAGACCTTTCTGTCCGAACTGCCTGGTCCCAAGGTGAGGGCCTGGCTGCGCCACGGTGTGACTAGGGCTGGGCCTTAGCAGGCACTGAGAAAGTGAGGCCGGCTGCATATCTCAGCTGATTTCCCGGCTTCGCCAAGTCGCGTGAGTTTCCAGCATAAGTAAAGGAACCTTGTGAGAGACCAAAACGTGCACAGGTCCCAAATGACAGCTGGACTCATCTGTAAATTGAACTTAGAAAGCATGGATGGCTTTGGCACCAGATGGTACCATGCACTTGCCTCACACTGACTCTTCCTGACTTTGGGCCATTGAAATTGATGCAGAGATTCATGCTGGCTGCAGTGGGTTTGGATAAAGCCAGCTGTTACCACATGGGCATTTAGTTTCCAAACAACTGGCAGAGGGAGGAGGGTCCCAGTAGGGAGGGGTGCTGGGAGAGGGAGGCTGAAGAAAGGTATGTTAAACAGGTGGGTTTTGTCCTTGTTACCTGTATTCACATTGCTGTCCTTTTCAAAGAATTGTTTGTGGCTGCATTCCTCTTGGTCCTCCTGGGGCTCTTCCAGGGGTTGCTTCTCAAAGCAGTAGAAGGTCCCATTGGTCTTTGCTGCCCACTGCACTGTCACATTGCTGCCATCCGAGGTGACGTTCAGAAAATTCATTTCTGGGAGGAAATATAAGGAGATATTTCAGCAGGAACACGGCACCAACGGCACGAAGACATGGCACCAAATTCACGGCATCCGGGGCAGGCAGCACTGGGGCAGGGGCACAGTCTAGTTCTCTGTTCGCCAGTTACCCAAAGCCCTGATCCTGCAGTTGCTCAGAGAGGGAGATGTGGGCTCTTGTCTCGCTTTGCAGAGGCCTTGCAACATTGAGAGCTTTGGGGATGCAGTTTGTTAAAATCCCAAAGAGGGAAATAACCCAGGGAAATGGCCGTGAGTCACTATGCCATGGAACTCAATGCTCTGCCTTCAGTCCCTGTCTGAGGCCACAGCAGCAAGGCCAGCAGTGGATGGGTCTGGTTCTTTCAGGAGGCTCGTTAGGGTAGCAGCTGTTTGGAGGGACCGCTGGTCTGAGGCATGGAGGGGAAGCTGAGGTCTCTGTACCTGTGCGATGTTCTGGAGGAATGTGATACGTCCGCACAGGACCTCTCCCTGCTGGGTTAGATGCGCTCATAGAAACGTGATACTCTGCCCCAGAGAGAGCCAAGATCAGCGTTGTCTCGTCCTTTTCAGGGACCTCCTTCTTCAGCACTGTGCACCTGCACGCTGGCATGTAGACAGCTAGCGTGTAATTGACTTTCCACTGCTCCTCATGGGCTTCCTGACAGGGGGTTGGAAGGGTGACACTAAGTGACAAGATCCTGGCTCCCCTGAAGCTGTGTGTGTGTGTGTGTATAACTTGGGCAGAATTAAGGAGCCTTGCATAAATGGTCATGCAGTCTGGGCTTGTTTATAGACCTCATGCAGTGGCCAGGAAGCTGCTGTCGCAGCTGCTGTATTACTGCGGCCGTAACCACCACCAGATTGAACACACCACAGACCCATCTGGACTCTGAATTAGGGAGGATGTTGGCCCTACAGCTTGCATCCTGATTGGACCAGAGGGTCCATAGCCCTGTCACAGGAGAGTTGAGACCCCATTCACGCTGCGCCCTGGAACTACATTGTGACAGGGTCCCCGGAAGTGATGGCGTGTCTGGTGGTGGAGCTGCACCCCATCCACACACTGCATTACCTGCCAATGGAACGTCACGTTTCTCTGCCCGTTCCTCCCGAGTCTCCCCACCGTGTAAGTCACCTCTGGAATTTCTGGAATGACAGCAGGGAATTCTGGCCACCTGTTTGTTTCTCTCTGCAAAGTCCTGCCCTCTAGCTTTCCTCCCCTCAGATGCCACTTAGAATCATAGAATCTCAGGGTTGGAAGGGACCTCAGGAGGTCATCTAGTCCAACCCCCTGCTCAAAGCAGGACCAATCCCCAATTTTTGCCCCGATCCCTAAATGGCCCCCTCAAGGATTGAACTCACAACCCTGGGTTTAGCAGGCCAATGCTCAAACCACTGAGCTATCCCTCCCCTGACTTTCACTTTCCTCCCCTCCCCCAAGTCAGCCTCTCTTCTAAGCCATTCAGCCCAGAGTGAACCATGTGGAATCTCGCACCCTCAGGAACAAAGATGGATTTGCTCCAGCCGCTCCAGTAGCTGCTCCAATGGGCCGTTCTGTGCCGAATCTGGACTTCACAGGCTGCTGTTGTTTCCAAGCTGCATATCACTAAAGCAAACCAAGACACCGGGGACTGAGTGACAGAATCCAGCAGGAGTTTTCAGCTTCATATGGGCACCATGCCCTTCTGGCTAGCTGGAGTCAGTTTCAGGGAGCCTGGGCCTGGGGTCAGAGGGGCTTGGGTCCCCTGAGCATCAGAACAGAATCATGGGACACTACTCTTACTCGCTGCTGCTGGAGCTTGAGGCCACATTCCTGTCGGATGAGAAATTACCTCCCAGCAAGAGAGTTAAGGAGCAGGTGGGTGTTTGAGTGACTGGCAGTGCATGGATTTGATCAGCAGCTGTAATTCTGAGTGCCTGGAAAGGAGCAGAGGGTGGAGAGACGAGGCAACCTGGCACTCCCCCAGCTGCAGTGTGTTTCACAGAACAGAGGTTTTGCCACCGCTTTCCTCTAACAACACCCACTCCCAGTTTCTCTACCTTCAAGGCAGCACAGGCCTGTGTATCCATTCCCCGGGCGCTTCCGAGGGGGTCTTTGTGGGATGTGGGGACTCAGCACAAGGGTTTATAGGCTGTGAGCAGCCGTACAAATCTGGTTCATACATAAACCAGAACTGGGCAATAGGGGTGTTGACTCGAGCCCTCTCAGCCTCCCTCTCCCAGGAACGTGCAGTGATATTGAGAGGAACTCTTGGGCAGAAGGTGCACGGAGGGTCCCCAGGCCTTCCCGGCAGGTGTTTTTCTCACTGTGCTGGGATCAAGAGCTTCAAATGGCATTGGCTGTATCTGTGAGGGTACAGTATAATAAGCTGACCTGTTATGTTGTTACGCTTGTATTCACCTCGTGTCTGACACTCCACCTAAAAGCAAACCGGACAAGGCTTATACAAAGGCAGTATTTCTTCACACAGCACCCAGTCACCCTGTGGAACTCATTGCCGGGATGTTGTGAAGGCCAAAAATATAACTGGGTTCAAAAAAGAATTAGATGAGTTCATGGAGGACAGGTCCAGCAATGGCTATTAGCCAAGATAGTCAGGGACACCACCCCTTGATCTGGGTGTCCCTAAACTTCTGACTGCCAGATGCTGGGACTGGGCGACAGGGGATGGATACTCGATAACTGCCCTGTTCTGTTCACTCCCTCTGGCACATCTGGCACTGGCCACTGTTGGAGGACAGGACACTGGGCTAGGCAGACCATTGGTCTGACCCAGTGTGGCCATTCACATGTTCTTGTAAAGTGCTTTGGTGGTGGGGAGCCCACCTCTTATGATCCTCATGCAAGGAGTTTTCTGCAAAACAAATACAGCAGGAGAGAAAGAGCCTGAGACCATCGGAGCAAAGCTGGCGCTTTCTCAGCAGGAGCAACTCCTGCAGCTTCATTGCTCTGCGAGAAAGCTCGAGGCACCTGCTCCATCCCAGAACAGTGTGGATTGCAGTGCTAAAAAATGAGAACTTGGGAGTAAGCATCCAAGTTTTGTCCCTCTGGCCTGGTCACTGTATGTAACCCCGGAAGAGGTGGATTAAAGTCCAACAGGACAACTCTCCAATGCTATCTCCAGATGGCGTTCAGCCCCAGCTCAGGGCTCTATGCCATGACACCAGTGGCTGGCAGGGGAACCTGGGCCCACCCTCTACATTGGTTCAAGCCCAGGAACCCCGCAACCAGCGATCAGGGCTGCTCAGTCCCAGTCCTTGCTGCTGTTTCCCTGGGCTCCTTCCTGCCCAGCCTTTCTCTCTCCTTGCTTGTTTCTGGGTTTGCCACTGGAGCTTCCTCTACTCCCTGTTGCTACCTCACCCCTGCCATGCCTCTTGCCAGAGTCCTTACTCCAGGGCAGGATCTCTGGGCTTACTCTGCCCTTGGAGTCTCTCCTTGTTCCTGACATTTCCCTCATCCCAGGGATCGTCTGCAGCCTCCTTCCCCAGCAGCCCCTTTCTGCTCTCAGCTGCTTGGCTCTCCAGTGCTGGGTTTCACTCTGTTAACCCTGGCCCTCCTGCTCAGGTGAGGCCAGGAGACTAACTGGCCTCTCAGGCCCTCACTAACCCCACCCCCCTAGCTCTGGTATGGGGTGCTGGGGCCTGGGTGCTGTTGGCCGGTGCAACGAAGGGGCAATTTGTATCACATCTTTGAGAACGACTTCATTGGAAACAAACTGCAGGATTTTATTATTATTATCTGGGTTTTTCCTCCTATCTAATCCCTGCAAACAAGCCCCAGATCCTGTCAAGGGAGACAGCATAATCCATCCCTGGTAAGGGAGGGGAGACTTTATTATACAATGAAACAGATGGAAGGAGCAGCTGGGCTGCGGGAAATACGTCACCAGGGCCCTGAGCTGCTCGGGCAGTGGGTGCACGAGACGTGCTTACAATGGTAACGACGATTAACGATCATCAGCTTCCACCATCAGCGTCCTCGCTGTGGGATTACTGGGAGGAGAAGTAGTGAGCCTGAGCAGGGCTGGGGTCACTCACCTTAGCGTCCCTGCCCCTTGGGCCTTCACTTTTCTGAGTGCTGGTCACTGTGTCTGTTCAACCCACCTGTGTCCATTCGGTGTCATTCCTCTGTCTGTACCGAGCTTCCCTTCGTAACGGCTCGTATCTGACCGTCCAGGAATCTAGCTGCTGCAGTGTAAGCGTCAGGGTACCGCTGGATTTAGAGAATGTGATTCGATGAGGCAGTGGCGGATCCAATTTGACTGGAATGACAATGTGACAGTAGGCGTCACTGGGGCTTGTAACAGGCGGGGCAGATGGGTGGAGGTGGTGTGTGATTTCAACAGGGCCAAGGGCACCTCAGACACCCATTGTGTGTGCGCACACACAAACACAGTGGTGTCCACATCACACAAAACACCAGCGCAGGTGCCTCCGGCTGCCATGTTGGCAGACCCAGCAGAAAGGCCCAGGGATGAATGGCTATGGAAACTGAGCTCCACAATTCTGCTAGCCCCATCTGGGGCAGAGCTGGGATACACGGTGGGGGGGGGGACATGTGGAGCCTCCCCTGCCACTGTCGTCCTGGGGGCAGGACGAGGATGCAGGTTCCAGGTTTGTCAGTCCAGCTGCTTTCACAAGCTGTAGATTTTGCATCACAGGAAAGCAGCTGTTTGCTTCCTAAGGAGGCTCATGTGGCCCCCTGCTAACCCAGCTGCAGCATCAAGGGAGCTGGCGTTAGCCCCCGCCCCAGCAAGGGCCAGTGCTATGAAGAAAGCATACTTCAGAGGGCTGCTTACTGGCGTTCTCCAGTTGCAAAGTGATGTTCTGGGTCCTCTCAACTCTGCCTCCACTGTGGGATTCCACCCAGGCGGTGAGGTTCTGTAGGACCCGCAGTGTCCGATAAGGAAAGCTGCAGTGAGTGGAGGACTCCGTCTTGAATTCCTTGCAGGGATAGGTGCTGTGATAACTGTGGAAGGAAGAAACCTGGTTGCTGCAGTGCCAGGCTGTCCCCGTTATTGGCTGTAGCGCGTCCGTGATGCAGTGCCAGTGTGCCGCTGTTGCCCATCCGCCCCCGGCCTACCCCTTGTTAGGCAGGCCTGGTGTTGCTCTAGCCAGCCTTGCCCAGGGACCGTGACTGAGAGGAAAGCTGGAACCCCCTGCTCTTGGCAAGGCTCATTTGCTGCTGAATCTACAGAGGATGCCTTATGCTAACCAGGCTAGATCCTGAGTGTGTCTGAGCGAGGCCTGCGCTGGCTGAGCCAGGCACAGCTCAGGGCAACATGGCCAGCAGCGGTGGAAGAAAGGGAGCCAATCTTCTTCCCTACTGCTTTTGCCCCTTACTCTTCCTGCTGCTGGCACCAGAGGGCCTAACGCGCACACTTTGCAGCCCCAGAGCTGAGTCTTATTCCTTTGGCTGCGTGCTCAGGCCGCCTGGAATTCAAATATCTTCACCATCCACATGTACAAACTGTCTGCAGGGTTCTGCGCAGGAACTCTCGCTTGTTTCTAATGCTTTTGTATGGGGTCCTGGCTGAGAATTTAGGGAGATGGATGAATGCTAAGTTCCCCACCTCCCTGTCCAGATTCTACCTACCCCATCACCTTCACTGGCATTCGACTTACCCTCCCCTCCAGTGGATTTCTGTCTTTCCATCCCCTGTCACCTTCCCTGCCTTCTATCCATCATCCTTCTCCCCAGCGTCTTTATGCATACATTACCTGACATCCCAAAAACGTACTAGTGAGTTAGTTTTGTGTGCTTTGAGATGTGCCATGAATCCTTCTCCATCACCACCACCCACTCCCTGGTGCATGATGCAGGTGGGTTTTTATTCGCTTGATCTACCTATCCATCTCTATTGTTCCCATCACCGTAGTAGGCAGACAATGCCATCACGGCACAATCCTTCCCACTCACTTGGTCCCACTGTTGGGGCTTCCGACTCACCAAAACTTAAGAGTATAGGTGACATTTCCTGATGTGGGCTTAGCTCTCCAAGTGCAGATGAAATTGCATTGGGTGCAGTTCCTGTAGCAAACCAAATCAGGATCCTCGGCAGAGCCTGCGGCACACAAAGAAGCAGTTGGAGTTGTTCTTTCCTGTTCGATTGGCTTAGCAGAGGTGCAGTGTGTGTAGGGAGTAGCAGGAGGCTGGTGCGAGTGTCTGTACAGAGCCACTTAGGCTACAGAACCTTGGGGGTTTGCCACAGGGTTGTTTTCCTTTCCACCTGCCCACACAATGGGCTACAGGTTTTCACTCCCTGCCCAGCGACCCTGCCCTCTGGAGCTGGATTCAAGGTCCAGGGCAAAACGTTACCAGGATCCATAGGAACTACCCCACACTACAATGGGCTGTGCCTATGTCAAAGAGAGAGCACAATCCTGGCACCTTTCCAGGCCTGGCCTGTGGTTCTAGCCTTGGGCTGCCTGATCATGGTAATGGGCTAAACCCTAGCACAGGGCTGAGCATCTGCAGCATGCCTTCTTCCTCTGCTCGCAGCCCATGCTGCAGTGACCCCCAAGGCCAGCTCTTACCTCCACTTCTTTGTCTGTCTTCTGGGTTTTCAAGCCTTTAGAGATATGTTCCTGCCCCCCTCCCCTCCCCCAAGTGCAAGAAAGACTATGGGATCATCTGGGGCTCTGTGGGAAGCCTGCTCCTTACCCCATCTAACCCCGTCCCCATTAGCCACAGGCTGAAATGAAGCGAGCCCCGCAGGGCCACAGCAGATCTGCCCTTCTCTGCAGGAAGGGAAAGAAGGGTTTGATGCTTCCAAACTGTGGGTGTGTCTGTCTGTGCGGGGGGGGTATGTCCAAGGGTGTATGCGGGAGAGAGAGAGTGTGTGTGTGTGAGGGACTGTGACTGGTGCATCTGTGTGCACTAAAGAACATGTGCGGGCAGTGTATGAGTGGATGAGTTTGTATGGGGCAGAGGGAGAGATTGGAGAGGTGAGAGAGAGATTCTGTTTGCATATGGAGTAAGAGATAAAGTCTATGTGGCATTTGTGTTTGCATGAGGTGTGTGGGAGGGGGGAAGAATGTGTGTTGTTTACTCGGCTCGCTTGCAAGGCTTCTATTTCCTTCTGCTCAAAGTGTTGGTGAGTACAGATCCCCAGAGGAAAATCACCTCTGTCTGAAAGGCACTAAGTAGCTACAGCCCCTATGACTTACGGGGCCACAACTCCCCAGGTGTCTCAGTGGGATAGCCTGGGTGGAAGGATAATTTTCATTTGTAACATACAATGCAATTTTGTTTGTTCTTATTGCTTTTGTAACATTATCAGGCAGGTTGTGTAAAAAAGGCCAGTAGCTGCAGCCTGTGTCCTGCTGATAATAGCTTTCTTTGAAAGGGTAATAAGCCTTGTGAACAGGGTGGAAGCGGTAGATGTGGTAAGTGACTTTACTAAGACTTGACTTTACTAAATCTTTTGATACTGTCTCACATGACCTTCTCGTAAACAAACTAGGGAAATACAACCTCAGTGGAGCTACTATACAGTGGGTGCATAACTCGCTGGAAAACCGTTCCCAGACAGTGGTTCATAATCACGCTGGAAGGGCATATTGAGTGAGGTCCCGCAGGGTTCCCAGTTCTGTTCAATATCTTCATCAATGATTTAGATCAGGGGTTCTCAAACTGGGGGTCGGAACCCCTCAGGGGGTCACGAGGTTATTACATGGGGGGAGGGGTCACAAGCTGTCAACCTCCACCCCCAACCCCACTGTGCCTCCAGCATTTATAATGGTGTTAAATATATTAAAAAGTGTTCTTAATTTATAAGGGGGGTCGCACTCAGAGGCTTGCTATTTGAAAGGGGTCACCAGTAAAAAAGTTTGAGAGCCACTGATTTAGATAATGGCATAGAGAGTACACTGATAAAGTTTGCAATCAATAATAAGCTGGGAGGGTTGCAAGTGCTTTGGAGGACAGGATTAAAATTCAAAATGATCTGGACAAACTGGAGAAATGGTCTGAAATAAATAGGATGAAATTCAATAGGAACAAATGCAAAGTACTCCACTGAGGAAGGAACAATCAGTTGCACACGTACAAAATGGGAAATGACTGCCTAAGAAGGAGTACTGGGGTAGAGCAATCTAGGGATCATAGTGGATCACAAGCTACTTATGAGTCAACAGTGTAACACTGTTGCAAGAAAAGCAAACATCATTCTGGGATGTATTAGCAGGAGTGTTGTAAGCAAGACATGAGTAATAATTCTTCCACTCTACTCCACACTGATAAGGGCTCAACTGGAGTATTGTGTCCAGTTCTGGGGGCCACATTTCAGGAAAGATGTGGACAAACTGGAGAAAGTCCAGAGAAGAGCAACAAAAATGATTAAAGAAAACATGACCTGTGAGGGAAGATTGAAAAAAAAATGGTTTGTTTAGTCTGGAAAAGAGAAGACTGAGAGGGGACATAACAGTTTTCAAGTACATAAAAGGTTGTTACAAGGAGGAGGGAGATAAATTGTTCTTATTAACCTCTGAGGACAGGACAAGAAGCAATGGGGTTAAATTGCAGCAAGGGAGGTTAAGGTTGGACATTAGGAAAAACTTCTTAACTGTCAGGGTGGTTAAGCACTGGAATAAATTGCCCAGGGAGGTGGTGGAATCTCCATCATTGGAGATTTTTAAGAGCAGGTTAGACAAACACTTGTCACGGATACTTAGTCCTGCCTTGAGGGCAGAAACTGGACTAGATGACCTCTCGAGGTCCCTTCTAGTCCTACAGTTCTAGGATAAGGGTGACATAGGATCCAGGCAGCTGGGCATCTCCGACTCAATAAGGCTGGGTGCACGCACAGGCTAGGTGATGAGCAAAGGCCCTCTCCCCCTCTGCTCTCAGGGGACTGGAAGCTCATTTCTCACTGTAAATGATTGTGAAGAATTGGAGGCTTTCCCCCAGCCAGGAGCCAGGCCTGGCACTGCAGCACCTTTGAGTGTCCCCAGGACACGATGAATGAGACGTCCCTTGGGGGGGCCTGTGCCATTGTGGGGAGATTCAGGGCAGATGCCATTGTACTCTGACCCCCCCCCCCATTTTCAGCTTGGGAAGCTGGGGGAGAAGGTCCGAGGGGCTCCCTGGAAGCACTTGGGGGGCCAGTTTCTGTGAAAGGGGACTGTTTTGTATTCAGGACTACAAAAAGGAAGGGGGAAAGCAGGGATAGGAGTAAGGCGAGCTAATCGCCTTCAGGAACTGCAGCTCCCCCGACCAGTCACGCTGCCAGCTCAGCTCAGCTCTCTGCACTAGAGACACGCAGCCTAGGAATAACTCGCCCACACGTCGCTGCTTCAGGAATTCCGATGCAGGTCCAAACGTAACAGACGTTGGCCAGAAAATACGGACTCCTGAAAAGGAGGGTTCGTCTCCTCCCAGCTGAATCAGCCTCATACTCGTTCTGGAAAAGCTGCTCTAGAAGGGCTTCTGCCCGTGGCAGAACAGCCGAAACTTCCTGACGGGGAATCTGAACTCGACGTAAAGAGAACCCTGCTCCCTTTTGCCCAGGGCAGGTTCTCAGCACTGAGCCCTTGTAATGGAATCGTGACCCTTTTGCTGTTGCTTTAGAAATAATCCCCAACCCAAAACAGCAACAATTTACTGCCAAAACCCTGGTCTGTGAGAGTGAGAGTCTGTGGAGGGGAAGCCTCATTATCACCCAGCATCGCTCGTCTGATGGTTCTTTTAAAGATATCTCTGATCTCTGTACACCACAGAACCACTTACCGCTCAGTGCGAGCGCAGCCAGCAGCAGCAGCCAAGCCATTGTCAGTCCAGTTGCTCCCGCACCATAACCGAGGGGAGCAGCACGGAGGGCTCAGCGCTTGGTGACTTTACTCCGGGCACAGTGACTGGCTCTGCAGAGTGACCCTCCCGAGTCTCACAGAGCTCCTGGACCCAGAGCAACTCGGTGACAACTCATCTGGCACGCACGTTTCCGATAAAAGGTGACAAATTTCCCCATGCATACTAAAGGTGCTCACATATTGCAGCAGAAACTGAGGTGTCATTACACGCCTCGCTTTTACCAAAAGCAAAAGAGAAACAAAAAAAAACTATCCCACTTTGAGAGGTGCATCATTCTGTTCTGTCACTTCAGGGAAGCATCACCAAAACCACAAGATCACACCACACATAGAAAGCGGAGAGAGAAGAGCAAAGTAAGCAAAAGCATTGTGTTCTTATGAACCCCACACCGGAGTCCATCTCTATCACACAGGACTGAATCTGGAGTCTTTCAGACTCCAGTCCCTGTTACAGAGGGGCAAATCTGGAGTCATTCCACTGACGTCAGTTTAGTTACTGCAGATTTACACCAGCGTAACTGAGATGAGAATCTGCCTGACACATCCAGGCGTGCATGAGTGTGTGTGTTTGGACTTCTCTTATTTCCAGAGCATGACTCCCTATGTGTGTGCGTGCGCATGTTTGTAGGGATGTGTGAGTGTGTTTGCCGTGCATGAAGAAGCTTTTCTGATGAGGTTTTCCTAGTTTTTCTGATGCTGGCATTTCTGGGCAGGATTTTCCATCCCTGGTTTATTTAGGATTTCTTAGGCAAGGTTATTTCAGAGAAAAACTAATCTCTTTAAAGAGGGGCTTTCATTTTGAGGAGAACACAGAGCTATGATTCCTCCTCTGATGAAATTGTTCCCTTAAGCCCTAGCTTCCCCTTTGATCGGATCCTGGCATGGTCCCTTGCTTATGATATCACAGCCTGTTGTAGAAATAACTGTGACTGTAATAAATTCAGCACAGTGTCTTCACTGGAGGATCCACAAGAGGAGCAGATGGGCCAGGATAGGAAAACCTTTTTGTTTAAATAAAGAAATAATTAGCAAACTTGCCTGGGGAGAGGGCAAAGCCCTCAGGAAAGTTTACAAGAACCCAAGTTTTAAGTAAGATGTGTTTGAAATTTTTCCTTCATGCCAGTTCCCTGCGTCTAGACTTGAAGCGAGTGGCAGTTACTGCTGTTCACCCTAGAAGACTCTCTCCACTCTCCTGTCTACACTGCAATCAAACAGACAAACCCCACGACAGCACCTGTCTCAGAGCCCCGGTCAGCTGACTCAAGCTCATGCTACAGGGCTAGAACTTGAAGTGCAGACGTTCCTGTTCGGGCTCCAAAACCCAGCCAGAGGGCTGGGTCTCAGAGGCCAAGCTCCAGCCTGAGCATGAATGTCTACACTGCTATTTGTAGCCCTGCGAACCCAGAGTCAGTTGACCGGGGCTCTGAGACTCTGCCGCACTGTTGGTTTGTTTTGCAGGGTAGATGTACCCTTAGAGGCACCTTCCAGCCAAGGGTCTCAAGCCCTTTACAAACATCAGAGAATGAAACCTGCCACATCCTGGCCCAGAGAGGGCCCCGGGCCAAATGAGTGGTGGTGTGACCTGGTGCACAAGGTCACAGACCCACCCAGGTTTGGCCCAGCCACCCCACCTTCCCCAGCATGACGGGGGGGCCGGGCCAAACCAGAGTGGTGCTGTGACCCCATGTGCCAGTCACAGTGCTCAGAGCAGGGAGCCGGGTGCAGCCCGTGGGGTAGGAGCCACCATTGAGGGGTGAGTGTGGAGTGGGCCTAGATCGGGGATGGGCCTATTATAGGGTCTGCTGGCTGCCGTGAATATTCCTAAGTGTTCTGCCTCTTTTGCCCATAACTAACTTCCTCACCCTAATAATATCGGGGCATCCTTAGCCTATAGGCAAGTACATTAATTATCCCAAACTTGTTAGCACATACATCAGCTGGTTACTATGGCAATCCTGCAGCTATGCACCTGCTGAGGTTGCTATCTCAAAATACCCCAAAACCAGTATCAACTGACTTCTCGTGGTTGCCAGTCAGCGTTTTATGCAAGATCACAGCAAAACTGCATATTGCACAATAAGATATTAAGGCATCTTGTGACTTAGGATCACCGCTGGTCAACTTACTTACATTAAGGCTTCTAGGCCTAACTGCCTTATGCTAATATCTGACAGGGTTGGGCCTGTAGGTTCTGTGCATTATTGCTAGAGATGAGATCTTATCTTAAGGTAGGTTCAAATCTAGAATGTACTGCATAAGCTACACCGAAGAGGATGCTAGAAGATAGGTGTGACGAAGTGCGACTGTTCTTAATGTTTCCTCTGAAAAGTGTGGGGGTGCCTCAGTTTCCCCTAGGCAGTTCTTAAGTATCTGGGGGGTGGGAAAAGGGTGTATGATCATTGCAGAGCCCTAGAGGGCAGGTGTGTGCAGGGGTCTGGACACAGACAATGGCCGACATCCTGTTTCCTGGCAACTGGTGCCCTGGGCCCTTCCCCGCTGCAAGGTGAGAGCTAATGGGTTGGAGAAAAAAGGAATCCGGTGACCTCCTGGCCTGGGAAAGGGACAAAGCCCAGAGGAGGAGGGGCTGGAGGGAGTTTCAGTTTGGGACTGGCTGGAGACATGGAGTGAAGGGCAGACGTGGTTGTCTGGCTCACTGCCCCCCAAAATGGACCAGGCTGAGGGGTCCTGTTCTCTGCACTTACAAGCTCTGGTTTAGACCCTGTTCGTGTTGTCTAATAAACCTTCTGTGTTACTGGCTGGCTGAGAGTCCCGTCTGACTGCGGAGTTGGGGGGCAGGACCCTCTGGCTTCCCCAGGACCCTGCCTGGGTGGACTCGCTGTGGGAAGTGCACGGAGGGGCAGAGGATGCTGAATGCTCCGAGGTCAGACCCAGGAAGGGGGAAGCCGGGTGAGCTGTGTGTCCTGCAGACAGGCTGCTCCCAGAAAGGAGACTTCCCCAGAGTCCTGCCTGTTTTCGTAGGGAGCAGCTCCAGAGCATCGCCCGGGGACTCCGTGACAATAGGCCCCAATCCTTTACAGGGCATCAGTTTCAGATCTTGGCCTGGGCCCCCAAACGCTTCCCGTGTGGCCCTGCCAAGGTCACATCGCAGGTCTGTGGCACAGCCAGTGCTAAGCCGGTCAAGACTCTTGTCTGCAGCTGCTTGTATATGCCCCATACTGTGCCTGGAACGGGCTCTTCCCAGGCAAGCCAATGAACTGCGAGCCTCAGGCCTCTTCCCAGCTCTTGTGCTGTGGTAGGAAACCTCCAGCCCTTCTAGGGCAGGCATGCAGTCCTCCTGCCTTCCCGCTGCCTGGCTTGTGCCCAGTGCTACAGGAGCCGCCCTGGAGGGCCCCCGGCCAGGGCTACGCTGTCCCCACAGATCCACTGGCTGCAGGGCACTGTGCACGGGCTGCTCCAAGCCGTCATGGCTGCTCCAGCACCCTGTGTCCACACGGGCCCCGCAGCCATCAGCAGGGTCCGAGCCAGGATCTGCAGCAGGAAATGCAGACGTCCCTGCTGCTGGGGCTGGAGGAGTCATTCCCTTAGCCGTGTGTATGTAGCAGGCTGGTGCAGTGGCTGGGACCAGCCACTGCAGGGAGACACTATCCCAGGCCGAGCCAGCGCTTCAGAATTAGGATTAGCAGGTGTTGTTCTGGCTGTAGTGGTTCCAGGCCAGCGCTCGCACTGATAAGGGTGTCTCTGACCAGCAGTGCCCACTTCTCCCTTTGCCAAGGATCCTGATTCCACAGGGAGGGCAGGAAGCAGGCTGAGACCCCCTGACCCTTCTCAGCAGAGAGTGCTGTGCCTGAATTAATGTCTGAGCCTGGTCGCACACCCAGCTGGACGGGAAGAGATGCTCCAGCCCCTTCAGTCCGCAGCACAGAGCAGAGTGCGCGGGGCCTGACTGCCCAGCGTGCTGCACGTCCCTTATGCTTGGCGGTGTCAGTCGCCTGACAGAGACCCTGGAACTCCCTGCGATGCCGCGGCCTTGGGCCTCCCGGCTCTAGCCACGGTCTGAGAGTCCATCCAGCCGGAGAGGAGGAGAGACACGACGTGACTGATAGCAAACTTGCTGGGGACAAGACCTGACCATGCTGGCAGCTGGAAATAGCTCAGCCCCCCAAATGGAGCGGGACAGAGGCAGGGCTCCAGCATAGACAGGGCTCAGCAGAGCAGAGGGGCTGGCACCTCCAAGGCTGGTGGGGCTGCTGCTCCCAGCCACAAGGGTGAAATTATGATAGTCTCTCCAGCTGGATTGGCTTGGGCCCTGTTTGAGTATCTCCGCCATCAGTCTCCGGTGGGGGTTGCTAGCTGGAATTAGTGCTTCAGGCTTTGGCAACTGGCTGCAGAAGATGCTAGTCACGTCCTTTCATGTTCTCCTGGAGGGTGCCCTGTTGCTGTTGTAAGATGTAATAAGATGGGCTTCCCTTGCCTCTCTGACATGGGCTGGGGCCATCGTGCTGGGCCCTGGTGCCCCATTGCTGCTTGCCAGTGCTCGTCTTGCAGCGTAGAGCACTCCCAGCCTCGCACCAGTGGGGCCAGACTCTGTTCCGCAGGCACTGGGCGATACAGTGAAACCTCCTCTTCGTAAAACAGCACAGATACCTGCAAAGGGTGGGAACCACTGACCTAGAGGCCAGCAAGAGGGCATGCACTCAGATAAGCCTGTGTCGTCCCTCCAGCAGCCCCGGCTTGGCAGGTCCTGGAGCTACTATTTCTGCAAATACTATGGTTCCCTCATCTGGTTTCCTGCGATCACGGGAAGGAGGCTGAGTGAGTTTAACTCAGGGGACAGCAAACATGCACAGCATCTTCCTGAAAGCAGCGTCCCCTTTGATGGCGTCACACAGGGCTGCAAGGCAGCTATCCGGGTACTCTGCAATTCTGTCTGAGAATTGTGAGAGAGAACCAGAGCAAGAGGAAATGTCTGCAGAAAACACAGTGACAGAGCTGCCATTCTCTGAGTGACAGAATTCACTTCCTCTCCTCTATTGTTGCGTCTGAGCCAGCAGATTGCTGAAGATTAGAATTGTAGCCCAGTAATAGGCCCAGAAAGCAAACCCCCCTTTTGGAAGGATGAACACCACCTGGCCAAGCACAGGTGTCCACTCCAAACTAAAGGTCAGCTTATACCATGTGACTGTGCTGAGCATGCTACTGGCCAAGGGCAGGCGCTAACAAGAAGAGACTGGAGGTGGCCCATCACAGATGGCTGAGGAAGACGAGAGAGAGAGAGAGAGAGAGAGAGAGAGAGAGAGAGAGAGAGGGCCAGTCTGGAGCCAAAGGGAAGAGCTGCCAAGATCAACATCAGAAGAGGAAGACAAAGGGGAGTCAGAGAGCAAGCAGACAAGCGCACAGACAAAGGAAAGAAGGAAGAGCAGTCGGTTACTATCCTGCCTGCAGGTGTGGAGGAGCAGATAGCCTGCCCTGCCCTCCACTTAAAGCAGGGAGTGGCCACTTGGCCTCATTGGGCTTTTCAATGTCAATCAGAGTTTGGGATGTGAAGAGCTGTGCTGGAAGACGTGTCTCCTCAGTTACCCTGGGTTATTGTTGTGATGTTCTGTATCTCAGGGGATCACCCAGCACCCCCATGTTCATCCTTATAATATGATTGTGTGGTATCCAATGCAAAGTTTGTCATGTCGGGTGTCTTCGGAAGGCTCATGATGCACTGAGCATTGTTGTTATAGTGATGTGATAGTAATTGTTGTTACAGTAATGTTATAGGTTGTAATTTCATGTATATAGTTATGAGGCTGAAAATGTGTCTTCATGGCTTAAAATAGACCCAGGCAAAAACTCTCCAGGAATAGAGGGTCAGCTCACACCTCATCAGGGCATGTATGGGACAAACCCAGCCCAGCCTCACAGGAACAAAGGATGCTGGCCGAGGCAGCAACAAAAGGATCTGTTGGACTCTCGAGTGAGTCACCCCCACTTCCACTGGTCAGCTTGGCACAGCGATGAGGTAATGCTCACCTGACTCTGAAGGGGGTGGGCAAAGCCAAGAGGGAAGAAAGGACATGATAAAAGGGAGAGATTTTGCCATGCTCTTCCTCTCTCTTCCACCTCCATCTACAGATACCACCACCCAGCGACTGAAACGCTGATCAAAGGGGAGAGCCTAGCTGAAAGGCAACCAGCCAGCCTGTGTGAGAAGTGTCTACGTTTGTAAGGGCACTGAAAGTGTTAAGATCAGCTTAGAATGCATTTTGCTTTTATTTCATTTGAACAAATCCGATTTGTTATGCTTTGATTTATAATCACTTAAAATTTATCTTTGTAGTTAATAAATCTGTTTATTCTACCTGAAGCAGTGTGTTTGGTTTGAAGCATGACAGAGACTCCCCTTGAGATAACAAGCCTGGTACATATCAATTTCTTTGTTAAATTGACGAACTCATATAAGCTGGCAGCGTCCAGCGGGCAGAACTGGTCACTGCAAGATGGAGGTTCCTAGGGTTGTGTCTGGGACCGGAGGTATTGGCTAGTGTCATTGGGTTGCACAATCCAAGGAGCAGCTTACATGCCAGAGGCTGTGTGTGAACAGCCCAGGAGTGGGGGTTCTCACAGCAGAGCAGGGTCAGGCTGGCTCCCAGAGTCAAGGATTGGAGTGACCTAGCAGATCACCAGTCCGGATAACACCAGAGAGGAACGTCACAATCGTTAATGAGGCATTCACCTGTTATATCCTCATGCCTTGCTGTGCTCCCCGCTTTCGTGGCCAGCTGCCCACGGTGGGAGTGTTAGTGTAGACAGACTCTGGTGCCTGGTGGCACTTTGCCGTCTTGTCTAGCTGCACTGGGAGCAGAGGGGGTGACAGTGACTGGCTGCTGCTGCCCACGGTGTGGCACCAGTAACAATGGTGGGAACCATTAAGAACACAGCTATGGCTAGTGGGGGCAGCATGTAAGCCCCTGGCATTTCCTTCCTGTTTCTATTGGCCCTGCGAAGCGCGGGGTCTGCTGGAGCCATGTGGACCACACAACAGCACGTGCGGGGAAGCAGGCGTTGGGTGGGATCTGTTACTCAGCTCCCGCAGATGGGCAGAGGCTGTGAACGGTTGGTGCGGCAGTCGCTGGGGCCCGGTATGGAGCGGCGTCTGGGAGCGGGCATCACGCACCGGAGACGGCTCATGGGGCCGTTTGACATTTCAGGGACATTTCACAATGACTCATGAACACGGACCAGCGTGGCTAAGCCTGTGCCGGCTCTCAGTTCGGAGCCAACAGCGCAGCCTGCCTGAATCCACCGTGGGCAGAAGAGGGGTGAGGCCAATCCAGGGCAGGGAGCGGGAGAGGCAGCCTCCCTCTCTCTCCCATGATGCTCCATTCTCACAGGGATAAACAACTGGTTCCAGGGAGGTAGCAATGGGTGTTTGTTTCCTGGGGAGGAGATGAGGCCCCCCTGCGGGTGAGGATGGATTCCTGAGATCCCAAACAGACACAATGTCCCTGCCCGCTGCGCTGAACAAAAGCCCCAGTGAGCGCCACTGCCCGGAAGCCAGCGGCTCAAGGGCTGCCTCTGAATGCAGAGCATTTGTCACAAGCCTCCCGTGTCACTGGGAGCCTGGCCGTGGGGCCGGCGCCACCACATGAGCAAGCAGACACGGGTGGTACCGGGCCTGGCACAGAGTCCCCATTGTCCAGGCAAAAAGCATCCCTTTCACCGGGATCAGCCCGGGAGGGAAGGCGGCACAGATGAGAGGGCCCTGGCCAGCCCCTGCCCCTGAAATGAAGGCTGCAGGGCTTTCTTGACATGCTAAAGTGATGAATCCCCAATCACTCCCCCAGCCCCTCTGCCCCAGTGAGCAGAGCCCAGCAGACACTGTCATTACCCACTGCCGGTTCTCCTGCCTCCTCCCATTACCCAGTCTCCCTCCTGACCTGGGAGTACCCCCCATTTTGTGTTGTGCCTTTGAAGCCACAGGGACAATGCAGGCCCCATGGGAGCTTCTCCCCTGAACGGAGCCTCCTGCCAATGTGGGAGCTGGGTCCCTTGTTGTGAGCAGTGCACCTGCTCCGAGCCCTTCTGGGGGGCCCAGGATTCACCAGCTTCTTTGGATGCTGGGCCTCATCAACCCATCTGTTCTGTTTCTCTCTCATTAACACCCACACACCAGGTGTCTCTGCTCCAGCAGCTGCTCGCAGCATTTCACATAGATTCATAGATATTAAGGTCAGAAGGGACCATTATGATCATCTAGTCTGACCTCTTGCACAATGCAGGCCACAGAATCTTCAACCAGTGGGTCCTAGCCCTTGAAAGGCAAAGGATCCACCTTTCTCCCCTCTCTCTGGGGGCACTCCCCACTCAGCCCCAGCTCTAGACAGCTGTGCAGGTGAGCATCCTATGGTCATTTGGGCCAGGCAGTCGCTTCAAGGCTGGGTTATGTTTACTGTCAAATGGAAGTCGATGGGTCTCTCGAGTGGGGCTGGGTCTCTGGAAGGACTCTTCAATCGATACTCTGTTCTTCCATGCACAGGGAACTCAGCTGGGCTCGGTGAAGAGCCATGTTTGGGTTGAAGCAGGCAAAAGGCAGATTGATGGGTTTGAGGCCAAGTCACAGCGCTGAGAGACAGGAGGCAGCAGAGAAGGAAAAGTTGCAGCAGGCCAGTCAGCCAGCCCCACTCCTGATCTCAGGATAAGATTTGTTTCTGGCCGTGGAGGCTACATCCTCCTGCAGGGACCACTAACACACGCAGTCAGGAAGTGGAGAGCTGAGGCTGCCCATCGGCCCAGGAGCGGTTCCAACAGAGCAGCCCATTCAGAGCAGAAGAACGACTGTGTGGGGTCGGACCTATAGTCCATCTAGCCCAGTGTCCTGTCTTCCCACAGTGGTCAGTGCCAGGTGCTTCCGAGGGAATGAACAGAACAGGGCAGTTATCGAGTGACCCATCCTCTGTTGTCCAGTCCCAGGTTCTGGCAGTCAGAAGCTTAGGGACACCCGGAGCATGGGGTTGCGTCCCTGACAATCCTGGCTAATAGCCATTGCTGGACCTGTCCTCCGTGAACTGATCTAATTCTTCTTTGAACCCAGTTATACTTTTGGCCTTCACAACATCCCCTGGCAACGAGTTCCCCAGGGTGACGGCGCGTCTGTTTGTTTTAAAGCTGCTGCCTGGTCATTTCACTGGGAGACCCCTGATTCGTGTGCTATGGGAAGAGGTAAATAACATGTCCCAAGTTGCTTTCTCCCCCCCCCCCCCAGACAGGGATTTATAGACTTGCATCATCTCCCCCCTTAGTCGCCTCTTTTCTAAGATGCACAGTTCCAGTCTGTTTACTCTCTCCTCCCCTGGAAGCTGTTCCATCCCCTTATCATTGTTGTTGCCCTCCTCCGAACCTTTCCCGATCCAATAGACCTTTTTTTGAGATGGGGTGACCAGAACTGCCCACAGTATTCAAGGTGTGGGCGTGCCATGGATTTATATAGTAGCGTTATATTTTCTGTCTTATTATCCATCCCTTTCTTAACATTTTCTCAGCCTGTTTGATGGCTGCTGCACAGTGAGTGGATGTTTTCAGAGAACGATCCACCATGACTCCAAGATCTCTTTCTTAGGTGGTAACAGCTAATTTAGACCCCATCGTTTTGTATGTATAGTTGGGATTATGTTTTCCAATGTGCATGACTTCGCATTTATCAACACTGAATTTCATCTGCCATTTTTGTTGCCAATCACCCAGTTTTGTGAGATCCCTTCGTAGCTCTTCGGAGTCAGCTTTGGACTTAACAATCTTGAGTAATTTAGTCTCGTCTGCAGACTTTCCCACCTCACAGTTTACCCCTTTTTTCCCAGCTCATTTAGGAATATGTTGAACAGCACTGGTCCCAGTAGAGATTCCCCCCTTGGAGTACCCTGCAATTTACCTCCCTCTACTGTGAAAACTGGCCATTTATTCTTTTGGTCCACCTGGGTCCCCTGCTGTACTGCCTCAGGCTGTTGGTCCAGCAGGCCCCTCTCCTCTGGTATAGGTTCAGACCATGAATCCAGCTATCTGATTCCTATACTGGCAGTGTTTAATTTGGGCCGAGGCTTGCCAGGCCTGAGCCCTGGCATCTCTGGGTCTGGCAGTTCATAGCCCCAGCACCTCTGGGCTTGCTGCATCAGTTCTGAAAGGGAAAAATGCTTGAGCCCCTGTACGTCTTTCGTTACAAATTAAGTACTGCATACTGGCACCGGATGAGTCCATGCAGCTTTGGGATTCGTACCCCATTAGGGCACTTGGCCTCAGTTGTCAGTGCTTGGTCTCCACAGGGCACGTGAGGATGCTCTATATAAGGCAGCAAATGTGGATTACTTCTCTCCTTGTCTAATTCAGATAGGCCCAGCAAACATTCCCTGCAGCGACTAACATGGCAAGAGCTGCTAAGGAACCCCAGCGACTAACATGGCAAGAGCTGCTAGGGAACCCTACTCAGGTAATTGATTTTAGGGACCATTCTGATCATCTAGCCCAGAGTTTCTCCGGGGGGGGTCATCACCCCCAGGGGGTTGTCCACGTTCATGGCGTCTCAGCTGGACGACAGCAATGCAACGTACCTGGGCACGAAACAGAGCTTTCTAGGGTCCACCCCAGACTGTGGATTGAACTTCCCCAGGAACAGACTGTCCCAAACCTCCCCACCTTCCACCCCAAGTGCCAGGAGCATTGCTTGGTCCTGTCTTCTCTCACATAAATGCAGAGCAAGATGTTCCCCCCTGCAGCAAGGCTGAGAGGACAAACGACAGGTTCCAGAAGTCAGTCGCTGCCTAATGCACGGCTGGAACTAGGGCTCAGAGACTACGACGCTGCAGGTGTGTGCCAGACAAACCCCACGCTGGCCAAGAAAGCGTTAATGAGCCACTGTGGGCTCAGTCAGCCCTGTCCCGCCCGGCCCTGCCTGCAAGTCTTGGAGGGACGGGCTAAAAGCGTGGAGGGCCCCACTCAGGTCAGTGGGGCTGAACAGCTGATCTCCTGCTGATGGCCAGCCCCATGGGACTGGCCTTGGCTGACTTCGTGGGTGGTGTCTTGCCTGGGGTTTCAGAGGCCGGTGCTGGCCTGCCTGATGGGGGAGGCCGCCAAGCAACAGCCCAGACTCCTTGCAGCTGAGCTGCGGTTTGTCCTGAGCCCAGCACCGCCGCAGGTCGCTGGGCCACCCCCTCCCGCACACAAGCAAGGGGCAGGGAGCCAGGCCGGGCCAGGTGCTGACAATGTCGCTGCAACTGAAAAGCAAAAGCAGAACTTGCTGCCCCGCCCCCATTCTCCGCTGCCCTTTGGACAGGCTCCCCGTGTTGAGTGGGGGGGTCGCTGCGCAGAGGGGCTCCCCAAAGGCTGGGAACCAGGGCGGGGGGCGCAGGGAGGCCACCCAGGGGACCTGCTCCCCGGGACCCGCCCCTAGCTGCGCTGGCCGGACCGAGGGGCCGCTGCACCGGCCGCCTGGCCCCAGCCCCCGGCGCTGCGCGGCGCCGGGCGGGGGATCAGCTGACTGGCGCAGCGCAGCGCGGAGGGGCGGGCGCGGCGGCGCAGGTTGCGCGCACCGCGGGGCCGGGAGCGCGGCATGGACGAGCCCGGCCTGCTGCGGCGGCGCGGGCTGCAGGTGAGCGCGGCGCCCCCGGCCCCGGAGCGCCCGGCCGGGGCCGTCCCCGGCGGTCGCTTCACCTGGCCGGGTCCCGGCTCCTGTCTCGGGCGCTGCGGCCGGGGGGTTCCCGGGGTGTGACGGGTGGGGGGGCTGTGTGGGGGTGAGGGGTGTGATGGGGCGGTGAGGCTGTCTGGGTGAGGGGTGTGACGGGTGTGTGTGGGTTTGATGGGGGGCTGTGTCTGGGTCAGGGGGTTGATGGGGGGCTGTCTGGGTGTGATGGGGTGGTGAGGCTGTCTGGGTGAGGGGTGTGATGGGTGTGTGGGTTTGATGGGGGGCTGTGTCTGGGTCAGGAGGTTGATGGGGGGCTGTCTGGGTGTGATGGGGCGGTGAGGGGTGTGACGGGTGTGTGGGTTTGATGGGGGGCTGTGTCTGGGTCAGGGGTTTGATGGGGGCTGTCTGGGTGTGATGGGGCAGTGAGGCTGTCTGGGTGAGGGGTGTGACGGGTGTGTGTGGGTTTGATGGGGGGCTGTGTCTGGGTCAGGGGTTTGATGGGGGGCTGTGTTTGGGTCAGGGGTTTGATGGGGGCTGTCTGGGTGTGATGGGGCGGTGAGGCTGTCTGGGTGAGGGGTGTGATGGGTGTGTGGGTTTGATGGGGGGCTGAGTCTGGGGTTTGATGGGGGCTGTCTGGGTGTGATGGGGCGGTGAGGCTGTCATGGTGAGGGGTGTGACGGGTGTGTGGGTTTGATGGGGGGCTGTGTCTGGGTCAGGGGTTTGATGGGGGCTGTCTGGGTGTGATGGAGCGGTGAGGCTGTCATGGTGAGGGGTGTGACAGGTGTGTGTGGGTTTGATGGGGGCTGTGTCTGGGTCAGGGGTTTGATGGGGGGCTGTGTTTGGGTCAGGGGTTTGATGGGGGCTGTCTGGGTGTGATGGGGCGGTGAGGCTGTCATGGTGAGGGGTGTGACAGGTGTGTGTGGGTTTGATGGGGGGCTGTGTCTGGGTCAGGGGTTTGATGGGGGCTGTCTGGGTGTGATGGGGCGGTGAGGCTGTCTGAGTGAGGGGTGTGACGGGTGTGTGTGGGTTTGATGGGGGGCTGTGTCTGGGTCAGGGGTTTGATGGGGGCTGTCTGGGTGTGATGGGGCGGTGAGGCTGTCTGGGTGAGGGGTGTGATGGGTGTGTGGGTTTGATGGGGGGCTGAGTCTGGGGTTTGATGGGGGCTGTCTGGGTGTGATGGGGCGGTGAGGCTGTCATGGTGAGGGGTGTGACAGGTGTGTGTGGGTTTGATGGGGGGCTGTGTCTGGGTCAGGGGTGATGGAACAATGTGTACAGTGGGGGTGCTGGGAGCCATTGAACCAAACTGCATATGATGGAAACCACTTCAAGCCAGGGGGTGCGGCAGCCCCCCCAGCACCCCTAGTTCCAGCACCGATGGTGTGAGATAGGGTGCCATGTGTATGATGGGTGTGACGGGGCTGCATGTGTTTGGGGGGATGCACGAGTGGCAGTGGTGGGTACTGGCCTGTGCATGACGGGGAACTGAGGAGCTGTGCAGAGCCAGTGTCTGCATGTGATGGGGGTGAGGGGTGCTGAGAGGCTGCATAGCACCCTGTGTATGTGATGGGGGGAGGGGTAGGGACAGAGGGATGCACAGAGCCAGTGTTGGCCTCTCTTGAGGGGGTAGGGGGTGCAGCAGAAAAGGCCTCTAAGCATGAGAGTGGCCCTGCCCTGGCCCTAGGCGGCTTGTTCCCATGTACCATGTGGAGTCATTTTGCTCCCCAGTCTATGCTCTTTGCACACAGGGGCCAGGGTGGCGTGTGGCATTGAGATGGAACGTGGGATGAGTCAGGCCACGAGCCATTGCCCGCAATGCCGGGGGTACCCATGCGTCCTATGCAGGGGCAGCCCCATGGCTGCTCTGAGATTGGCTTTCTGCCTGGCATCACCTGTAGCCTATGGCTTGCTGCATACAGCTCCTGGCCTGGTGTCTTTGGCACCAGGGAGTCCAGCAGAGGGTGGGCTTGGTCCCCTGACAACTGTCTGCCCCCAGTCCATCCTCTTGGCCCTCATGCTCCAGAGGGGCGAGGGGCCAAGGTAGAGACTGGGACTGGGCGCCCAGGGTTTGCCTGCAGAGTGATGCTCTGCATAATGCAGAGGTGGGTGGCTGCAGCACCTGCAGGTGCTCAGCACAGTGCCCTGGAGGGGAAAGGCCGTTTACCCTGGGTTACGCTGGTGAATTCAGAGCCCCACGGATGGGAGGCAGAACCTGGCCCAGTAGTGAGGGAAGGGAGAGAAGGGCCATGCCCTGAGCTGCAGCGGCACTGGGCTATGTGAGCACAGAACTCCAGTAACTTCTGCTGCGACATTGAGCAATTGCGTCCTGGCTGCTCCAGCCAAAGGAAGCCTCCCGCTGTGTGTCTATCCATTCTCCACTCAGACTCCCAGTCCAGCAGGTTGGTCCACTCCTGTCCCTTCCCCGGCTAATGTTAGGCAGTACCACTCAGAAACCTGTGTGAGTGTCCCCCTAGTGCTGTGTCTATGGCCTCTGCCTGTATGTACACCCTCCCTGCGATTGCCTGCACCAGGCCTTGCTGCAGGGGATCAGCTGGCAACTGTTTAGTGAGCAAGGTGTTTAGAGGAGATGAAGGCTGGGTTCTGCACATCCAGGGTACGCAGGACTTGCTGGTCAGACCCAGTGCCCCAGTATGGCTGTGGAATGGGCAGGCTCCTGTCAAAACTAGCTTGGAAATTCCTTGGGGCAGGGACAGTCTCTTCATTTCTTCAAGTGCCCCATAACAGTGGCTCCAGTTTGCTGTAGGCGGTATAAGACGAGACTGGGGTTACAAGCTACAGGCGTGACACACTCGGGAGCGAGCGCACGACAAACAGCAGCGTTGCATGGGCAGTGGCGAGAGGAGGGAGGAGTTAGCCACCCCACGCACTGCCACCCCCCCTCCCCCCCGGGCCCCACGGACATGTTCTCAGGGCAGTCAGGCTGGGCCGCCACTCGCTGCTTCCTGTGCTGCTGTTGCTGTCTTACTTTTAGCACGTTACCTCCGTGAAAGCTAGCGAGAGTCTGTCTCCGTGGCCTGGGAATCCCACCCCCAGGGCAGTTTTATTTGAGAGTCAGGACTCTGGGGCTCTGTTCCCAACTCTGGTTTGCTGTGTGACTTTGGGCAAGTCATGTTGTCTCTCTGTGCCTTGGTTTCCCCATCTGCAAAAGGAGCTTGTGATGACAAACCCCCTGTCAGGGCTGGTCTAGGTGTACGTGGTCCTGCCTCAGCATAGGGGGCTGGGCTGGTAGTCCCTTCCAGCCCTACGGTTCTGTGCTGCTAGGGGCTTGTGAGGTGCAATCGCTGAATGTCAGCGAAACTCTCTGGGCTGTTGCACAAGGGCACGGTGTTACTGTTATTTAGTCTGGCAGCTCCCGGGGCAGGCATGCTCTGCTGCCTGCCTTGTGTTCATCTTTCTCCATTGGAATACAGCAAGTGAAATCATCCGTAAACACCCTGCAGCATGGGGGTGGGATGTGTGGGGTTGGGGTGCATAGGGAGGTGGGGTGTACAACGGCCCCCCTCCCCCAGAAACAAATCCTTCATCAGCACAATTCATAGAATCATAGAATATCAGGGTTGGAAGGGACCTCAGGAGGTCATCTAGTCCAAAACCCCCTGCTCAAAGCAGGACCAATCCCCAATTAAATCATCCCAGCCAGGGCTTTGTCAAGCCTGACCTTAAAAACTTCTAAGGAAGGAAATTCTACCACCTCCCTAGGTAACGCATTCCAGTGTTTCACCACCCTCCTAGTGAAGAAGTTTTTCCTAATATCCAATCTAAACCTCCCCCACTGCAACTTGAGACCATTACTCCTTGTCCTTTCCTCTTCTACCACTGAGAATAGTCTAGAACCATCCTCTCTGGAGCCACCTCTCAGGTAGTTGAAAGCAGCTATCAAATCCCCTCTCATTCTTCTCTTCTGCAGACTAATTGCTACTCAAAGTCCTAAAATACTCTTGCCATAACCGGTTCCTTCCTCGAGCGCGTGTGACTGGGCAGGGAGGCAGGTGACCGTGTGGGGTGCTGCGCCATGGAGGGTCTGTGGGGGCATGCACGGGAGGGAGTGTTGTGCAGGGGTGCGGGACATGCACTCTGCGAGGGCTGCAGCTGTTGGGGGGCTGCTTGCTCTGTAGGAACCTGGACAGGAGCTGTTCCAGCTGTCAGCCCCCTGCAGCGTGAAGTGGCTCCCGGTTTCCTGCACTCTCTCCTCTGCTGAAGTTGGGGCACACGGTCCTTGGATCTAATTCCAAAGCGTTGAGCGTCATGGCCATCCCGATAACAAATGTTTAATCTCTAATCCCTGGCTCCATCCCCACCACAGGGCTCGGGGCTCAACGGCTCCTCCAGGGAACCTGCACAGGGGTTGTCTCCAGCCATCCGCTCCTGAGCATGACACACGGCCTCCCGTAGGCAACCTGGGGAACAGGCACCAGCCACGCAGCCCTCGGGATGGCTCCGTGCTGGCCTGTCATCTTGCAGAACGAGGGCTGCCTAGCCAGGACTCTCTGATTCATAAAAACGCTGCACAAATGTTCCCTGATTAGCCTGGGCACACAATAGACTTGTTTTCTAAACCAATCGGACTGCACCTGGTCACTGACAAACAGGATAGGGAGCATCCTGTAGGAATGATTGGGGGTGGAGGGTAATCGGGGAGGAGATAATCTGAGTAATAGGGGGGTTTATTGGGGGAGGGGATAACTGGAGTAATCGTGTCTCAAACAATTTTACTTGTTTTTTTATGCGCTATCTCCAAATTTTGCTAAATTAAAACCCTTCCTCCCTGCCCCACAGCATCCCTGACTCTTCCATGCCCTGCCCTACAGCATCCCTGATTCTGCCCTGCCCCACAGCATCCCTGACTCTTCCATGCCCTGCCCTACAGCATTCCTGACTCTTCCATGCCCTGCCCTACAGCATCCCTGATTCTGCCCTGCCCCACAGCATCCCTGACTCTTCCATGCCCTGCCCTACAGCATCCCTGATTCTGCCCTGCCCTACAGCATCCCTGACTCTTCCATGCCCTGCCCTACAGCATCCCTGATTCTGCCCTGCCCTACAGCATCCCTGACTCTTCCATGCCCTGCCCCTGCCCTTGCCTTGCCCCACTCTGCCTGCATCCTTTTGCTGCCTTATTGTTGGCCTTTGGGAGGCAGCGTGGTTGAGTGGATGGAGCAGGGAGCTGGTATCAGTGTGTGTATCAGAACATCTGCTGTCTGTTCCCAGCTCTGCTGCTATCCCCCTTCATGTCTCTGTGCCTCCTTCCCTACCTGTGAAAGGGGATACGACACGCAGTCCGCCCCCCGCCAGCGGCTGTGTGGATTATTTAGCACTGTGGAAGACATGGGTGCTAAGCCCCGCTGGCGGGCTGAGGCCTGGCACATGTGGGCGGCAGGGGGTGGACAGAGGTTGCAGCTCCCAGAGCTCAGGATTCTGTGCACAATTCCAGCTGCCCCTGCTCTCACGAGGCAGCGACTTCTCCCCGCCCCTGCCATCCCCTGAGAATCCCTGGCGCTCCTGGTGCATCACGGCACTGTGACATCAGTGGTTGCCATGGCAAATGCCTGCCTGCCTCTTGGCATCCCAGCTTTGATCTGGGAAGAGAGAAGCCTGAATGAAAAGCAAAGCCAGGGAACCCCCTTAGCCCCTGGGCTCCTGGAAAGGGCCTGGTGGGGCCGCAAAGGACTAAATGAGGCTGGAGAGCAGAGGATGGGGGTTGGTGCTGCTCTGACACGATGGCATGTACTTCTGGTGCATGGAAGGTTGCAGTGCTGCTCAGGCCAGGCTTCTGTACCAGATGTGGAGCGGCTACAAAGCTCCTTCTGAGTGCAATACGCACCAGATGTGATCAGTGTAGGATCCTTTAATGCTCTGCTAGGTGGGGCTAAGGTTAGTCTAAATAAGGTAAAAAGAAAAGGAGGACTTGTGGCACCTTAGAGACGAACCAATTTATTTGAGCTTAAGCTTTCGTGAGCTACAGCTCACTTCATCGGATGCATACTGTGGAAACTGCAGAAGACAGTCTGCATCCGATGAAGTGAGCTGTAGCTCATGAAAGCTTATGCTCAAATAAATTGGTTCGTCTCTAAGGTGCCACAAGTCCTCCTTTTCTTTTTGCAGATACAGACTACGGCTGCTACTCTGAAACCTGCCTAAATAAGGTGTTACACACAGCGCCACCTAGTAGCCGACCAGTGTAATAATTTAGCATAATATTCCATCTTCCCCTTTGCCTTTTCTACCACTGACAAAGTTTACATTATCATCACACTAGCTTTGAGGTTCAGCATGGATCAGTCTGTTACGTGTCTCTGAATTGTACTGGTTTTCTAATGACACAAATGGAACGTATAACAACTTGGCCATCTGCCTGTACATTAGTTGTCACGACTGGCTGTGGTGGGTTTGGAATCCTTATGTCATCTTTTCTGCATGCGCCATCCATAGCATTTGCTCTGTTGATTGTTCTTTCTGAGGAACAAACTGTAGATGTTGATGGTTTCTGTTGAACTCCCCACTGCCAATCTCAATTGCATATTAGCCCTGAATTCTTTTTCTATGTGACAGCTGGAGTTGTCCGTCCTTTTTCTCCATCCAGGTTGACACAAACGTGATCACCAGGTTCTAGACTCGGCAATTCTCTGAGTCACATCTGTTATAAAAGTGTTCATAATCTCTTTTTGCTTTTCTATCCGATTTGGCTAGTCTCTTGCTGTCGCCACTTTGGAGATAGATTCTTTTCCAAAGTTGGAATGGTAGTTCTGAGTTGTTTTCTAATCACCTGTGGTGCTGGACTATATCCAGGAGCCATTGTAGGTGTTGATCTGTAGCTCAGAAGAGCAAGGAAAGGATCCTCCTGCTGTAGCATTTTCACGGCTGTCTGTACATCTATCTCAGCCTCTCCATTTGCTTGTGGGTAGTATGTGCTGCTGGTAATACGATCAAAATCGTATTTCATTCAGAATGACTTAAATTCTGCTGCAGTGAATTGTGTGGCCTGTTGTCCATCACTAGTTCTTCTGGAATACCAAAGTGAGCAAAAATGCTTGTCAGTTGTTCAATAACACTGTGTCCCAGTTATGTCCTTCAAATACATTATTTCTATATGCATGGAAAAATAGTCCACTATGACCAGATGATGTCCACTGAATTGCCATAAATCCGTAGCTAGTCTCCTCCATGGTCTCTGGTGTTTGTACACTGTAGGGTTCAGCATCGTCTCTTAAGTTGATTTGTAGGGGATCCCCTTTCAAAAGTCCAGTATCATCAAATAATCCATTGAGTCCTTTCTCACTTGGCCCCTCACGGCTGCCAGCCTGCATCTGAGAAGGTCTGTTTTTAATTGTAGCTGCTGTGAAAGGTTTTTATCTGTTGACCCAATAACCAGCCTGTCCCTAATATTTTCATGTTTTGCCGTCCCCAAACCACAGTTTGCAGTGAATGTATGGAGAGCTCTTAGAAAACAGTCAACATTTTCTCTTGTTTCTTGAATTCTCTGGTGAAATAAAATGTGCTCTTTCATAAACCACATTTCTCTGAGGTGTAAAGTATCCATCAAGTGTAACCAGGACCCTTTCCTAGTCACCTCTGTGACTGCGTCAGTAAAGGGAAAAGATTTAAAGATATACTCTGCTTGCTTCACCGGAGCATCAATTAAAGAAGATACCTGAATATCATCCATTTCCTCGTGGAGCTTGGAAGCAATGCAAAGTCTTGCTTCCAGGCTGTTCACGCTGAAGGTTTGTCACAGCTGACGTTCTCCGGAGCCCACTGGAGAGGGAGAGGTTGGTGAGATCCTGCAACCATTGGTGCTTTGTTCCTTGTTGTTTCTGTTCTTTGGCCCTAGTTTACTTTTGACACCAGGGCATGCCCCTGGGCCAGATATAGACAGGCTACAGAGCTTCCTTCTGGGAGAGAGACACACCAGTCTTTTATGTTCTGCCCGGTGTGGCTGAGGTTATCTTAAATAAGGTGTGTTACACACAGCTCCACCTTGTGGCTGGACTGTGTAATACCGTTTAGCATTCCATTACTGTACCATGGGTGGGGGTTTCCCCATTCTGGGATGGGGGGAGACAGGCTGTCCAGGAAAGAGGTGTGCGGGCACACCTGCGTGTGCGTGGACGGCAGGGGTGTATGTGGTGGGGTTGTGCTTACGTGTGGCTGTGTTTGAGTACATGTAGGGAGCACACCTGCGTGTGCATGTGTCAATAGCCAGGTCGTTGGGGGCGTGTGTCTGGGGGAGCAGATGTGAGTGTGTGCAAAGGCCCTAGAGTCGTGCCAGTAACTCGGTGTGATTTCACATCTGTGTCTAAGCTGCTTACAGGGGCTGGGCAGGGCTGGGGCAGTGGTGCTGGAGAGGTGCGTTCATTAGCTTGTTGCTGGAGAGCGTGGGAATCTGTGCAGGTGTGGGGCTCGGGGTGTTAGGCCTCCGGCTGCTGGCAGAGCAGTGGAAGAAGCACCAGCCTGGGCAGGGGAATGTTCCTCCACTTCAGTGTGTGCACAGGCACCCCCACGTACAATGACACACACACAACCTGCCGTTTGTGCACGCGCCGTGCACCCCGCCGACCTCACTGAGAGGAGCCTGTGTCTCTGCCCCTCGGCACACAGACGCGCGCACCCAGATGCAGTTGTTCCCAGCACCACCCTCTGATATTCCCAGGGGCCTCCGAAGAACTGACCTTTGTCCCCTCATGCCACGCGCCAGCAAACCACTCTTGCAGAAATATGCCCGAGGGGAAAAGTAAACAGGGCTCTCATTGCTGCTTGCTGGCTGCTCCACACATGCTGTGGGCTCACGCTGGGCAGGTGCCAGGCCTCCAAGCAAAGCATCATGGGATGGGCAGCCTTTCACCCCCAGCCCAGGGGCTGAAATGCAGCTTTGCCAGCTGCTGTACAATGCCTCTGTTTTGCTTCCCTTCCTCCAGGCGTCTGTCTCCCTCCTGCATGCTGGGGTTAGGGGTCTTTGCAGGGAAATGCCACTCACTGTGCCCGACCTGGGCAAGGGGAGGGGATCCGCCAGGACTCTGCGATTTGTTAGATGTTTGCTGGGGGTTGGGGAGTTTACAACCGTGGGAGAAGCTGAGCGTGCTGCTCCCACAGGACTCAGAACACGAGACAGGGTCATGGGGTGCTGATGTTCGACGTGGCTAGGATCACTTTAAGGGCAGTGTCTGTGTAAGCGGTGCCTCGGAGAGAACCCAAACGTGGGGAGCCCAGACACCCATCCATGCCCAGGCCACGGCGCCGTCAGCAGTCTGACCCCGAGGAGAGGTGATGGACCTGAGACGCAGGAAGAGGCTCAGCAGGGCTGCAGCTTGCCAGGATACGTGAGAGCAGAGCTGTGGGACGCTGCAGGGGGGAGTGTGCTCAGTCGGCCTGCCCTGGGCTCCCTACTCAGAGCATGGCGTTCTCAGCCTCCCCTGCTAGGCCAAGGGCTGGCTCCCCCAGACAAGGCACACGCCTCTCCATGTGGGTCTCAAAGACCTTCAGAATCCTCAGCCAGCGAGGCCTTGCGCGCCCCCAAAGAGAGAACTGTCCCAGACGTGCCCAAGGACCCGCACTGTGCCAGCTTGGGAGCGAGAAAGAGAACCCAGGAGTCCTGCCCCTCATCCTGTGTGTCAGCAGCCATAACTAGCGCCCAGCGGCGAGGCTCACGTGGTGGCACCGCTGGTTGGGAGCTGGAGGAGGCTGAGCTGCAGCCATTTGTCTCCTCCCAGCTGGCAGAGGGGGCAGGGGCAGAGCCTGTGGCGGGCTGTGGGGTCTGATGCGCTGGCTGGGCACCGTGCCTGCCTGAAATCCCCCTGGCTGCTCTGTGGCTGCAGCAGGCACGGTGCTGGCAGCAGCTGCCATGGCACGGCGGGGGAAGCGGCTGGCTGACCCCTCTCTTCTCTGCCCTCTCATTGCAGAAGGAGCTGAGCCTGCCCCGCAGAGGAAACATGTAAGTACGAGCGACGGACGCCTGCCCAGCCCTGCTTTTCAGCGTGAGCTTTAAGGTCCAACTGGCCCAGAACTTCTGGGACGGGATTTTTCCCGGGAGAGAGTTCTGGCCCTTCCCTTGTGCTGCGGGGCCCAGCTGGGACTGGAAGGCACCGTGGTCCCTGCTGGAGTCAGGGGAGGGGGGTGCTTTTTTAAGGGTGTCATTTTTCTTTGCTCAAATCATTTCCCTGCTGGAACGGGCCCCCAGGGTGCGGCGCTCCAGCGATATGCCCCAGTCGCAGCCAGCCCTGGGGCTACCCGTGTCAGGGCAAGGTCGGGGGGTTGGGTGCAGCAGGGGCTGTTTTGGAGGGCTTGGTGGTGGTTTGCTGTCTCCTTCCGGGTGGCTCCGTGCTCAGGGCGGCTCCGGCCCAGGCAGCACTGGAGGCTCTGGCCTGAGTCTCTCACTGGTACGCTGGGGAGGGACTGACATTGGAGCTGCCCACTCGCCCCGGGGCGCTTTGCTCTGAGCGGGGGGAGCCCGGGCACTGAGACAAATCCCTCCTGGCATCATGCCAGTGGGGTCGAACCAGGGATGGGTTTGGTCCTGTGTCTACAGTGGCACCTCAGGGCCGTGCCGAGGCCTCTGCCAGGAGGCAGGGAGCCTGCGGGGCCAGGCCCGTTGGACTGTGGGTGGGTTTGGCCCATTTTCCTCTGATGCAGTGTGGAAACCCAAGTGAACCTGAAGGCCAAGCTCAGTTGCCTTCCCAGGCTCAACCGCCCCTGTGGGCTCCAGGGTGGTGCCCAGCAAGGGCCGGGGAACACAGGTTAACCCTTTGCCTGCAGATCTGTGCACGTGCTTGGGCCGTGCAGCACACAGGGGTTGGGGGAAGTTTTCATGGCTGTGCCAAGGGCTCGCCCAGTGATGCCAGGACTCGCCGCCAGACAGACCTGCCATGCGAAGGCCCGTCCTGGTGGAGGGTTTGCCATGAACGTGGTTTGAGTCTGACTCCTGCCCTGACTCCCGTCTGGACCAGGGCCTGTGGATGAGACCCTCAGTGGGCTGGCAGCCTGGGACTGGGAGTAGCCCGGCCTCTCGGAGGGGGCAGATTGCCGTGGGGCTGAAGGTTGCCCAGACTCCGGGCAAAGGGCTGAGAGCTGGTGTCACGTCTGTTGCAGCTCCAGGAAGGGAGCCCAGGCTCAAGACTCAGTTGTTGGCTCATGGGCCTGTATTTGGCCCAGGCCCTACGGGAGAGCATGGAGGGGGTGGGGCAGGGGGCACCTGGACCTTGCACAGCCTTGGGCTCCCCTCGGATCTGCAGGGGCCCCTGCCACCTCGTGCCCCTGGCCCCAAGTGGCGCGTGGTGGGTGCTGGGTCTGGGACCGTCCCCTGCAGCGCCCCGGCGGGTCGGGCCAAGGCGGGTGGCGGCCCCGGTGCGCCGGGAGGGGCCCCGCGCTGCGCCCGGCCGTGCTGGGGGCGGGGAGGGGGCACGGAGCCAGCCCCGCAGAGCGCGTCGTCCCTGCGCCGGGGCGGGGGCCGCCTCCCCCTGCGGGAGCCGCAGCCCCTGAGCGGCGGGCGGGGGCGGCCGGTGCCCAGATCGCTCCAGCGAGGCTGGCGCCTGGTGCCGGCCGCTGCGCTGCTGGGAACCGGGCCGGGCGGGGCGGCGCGGCGCGGCCGCCCCCAGCCATGAAATCGCGGAGGGACCGGCTGAAAATCCCGTCTCTGACCTTGGAGTGAGTCCGGGGCGCGCAGGGTGCGGGGCTGCGCTGCGGGGGGGCTGCGCGGTCCGACGGGTCCCTGGGCTGCCCCCTGCGCGGCGGGACCGTCTGTTCCCGGCCGGGAGAGCGCAGGGGCCGCGGACCCTTCCCCAGGGAGAGCTGGGGGCAGGGCGCGCTTCTCTGCGCGGGTCCGCCGGGGCCTGGCTGGAGCCCGGCGCGGGGAGGGGGACCCGTTCCGGTGCCCCTCCTTCCCGACCCGCAGCCCCCTGCTTCCCCAGTCCTGGGCTCCCCCCAGCCCGCTCTGCCCGTGCCCCTCGCTCCCGACCCGCAGCCCCCTGCTTCCCCAGCCCTGGGCTCCCCCCAGCCCGCTCTGCCCGTGCCCCTCGCTCCAGACCCTCAGCCCCCTGCTTCCCCAGCCCTGGGCTCCCCCCACCCCGCTCTGCCCGTGCCCCTCGCTCCTGACCTGCAGCCCCCTGCTTCCCCAGCCCTGGGCTCCCCCCACCCCGCTCTGCCCGTGCCCCTCGCTCCTGACCTGCAGCCCCCTGCTTCCCCAGCCCTGGGCTCCCCCCACCCTGCTCTGCCCGTGCCCCTCGCTCCAGACCTTCAGCCCCCTGCTTCCCCAGCCCTGGGCCCCCCCCAGCCCGCTCTGCCCGTGCCCCTCGCTCCCGACCCGCAGCCCCCTGCTTCCCCAGCCCTGGGCTCCCCCCAGCCCGCTCTGCCCGTGCCCCTCGCTCCCGACCCGCAGCCCCCTGCTTCCCCAGCCCTGGGCTCCCCCCAGCCCGCTCTGCCCGTGCCCCTCGCTCCCGACCCGCAGCCCCCTGCTTCCCCAGCCCTGGGCTCCCCCCAGCCCGCTCTGCCCGTGCCCTTCGCTCCCGACCCGCAGTCCCCTGCAATTCCAGTTCTGGACTCCTTGCACATAAACAGTTGTGCTGGTGCTCCCCTCTCCTTAGTCTCCTGGTAGTCCAGCCCCACGACCGAAGGGGCCTCTCAATCCTGACCCTCAAGACACCCCATAGAAGCCCCACTGGAGGGTCTGTGCAGCCTGGAGGAGTGTGGCCTTGTGTCGCTGCTGGCCAGCGCTAGGGTGCATGAGGCGCTGGAGGGGGTGGGCATTTGAATTCACACTGGTCTGGTGCATCTTGCTTTACAGTTTGTCTCCAAGTAGCCAGAGCCCGACCCTGCTCAGCCCCTGCAGTCCCTGCAGCCCCTGCAGCCCGTTACTAACCCTGCATCCCTGGAGGTAAGACCCTGCGGTCCCCTAGCACCACCCAGCACAGCTGGGGCTGGGACAGAGCTGTCAGGGAGGACGGGAAAAGGAAGCAGCCCTGGGGGCGCTCTGGGGAATGCAGCAGGCTGTAAACCCTCTGGTCGCAGTTCTGAGTGGGAGCCCCTGGGTGGCAGCGGCCCCACCCTTTGCACGGGGCAGATGGTGCAGATCGAAACCCTCCTGGGCAGGACAGGCAAGGGAGGTTCCTGCTGCAGGGCTGAACGCACCTGCTGCCCTGCTCTAGGGCCAGGCGTGTCTGAGTGCTGCCGTGGGCTGTGCTCTGCCACGCAACATCCCTTGTACTGGGGGGGGCGGGGACGACACACGTTCCAGCCACGCCAGGACAGCCGGGGGAAAGCGCCCATCCCTCCTCTGCACTTGGGCCCCCAAAGGGGCCTGAACCTTCTGGCTGAGGCTGCTCGTGAATGGCCCCGGGGGGGTGGGGGAGAGTGAGTCAAGGGGGTCCAGCCAAGAAACCCACTGTGTTATACCCGGGATCGTCTGGGTCAGTGCGGGGCTCAGTGCCTTGCTGCACCCCACTGTCACTGTGCAATTAAACTGCCCCTCCCCTCAAACAGCTGGACGGGGCGGTGACAGCGAGGGGGGATGGGGAGGGTGGCTTGGAAGCCTGCAGCTGGAGTCATGATGCAGTGTATGGCCCATGCTCCTCCTGCCGGATAACGTGTGGAGCTGCAGGAGTTTCCTAGCACTGCCTGTCAGGACCGGGCACCGCAGGGCTCGGGTGCGAGGGGCCCTCGTCTGGACTGGCTGCCACCCGCGCTGGTGGCAGGTGACCTTGTTTCTCTTGGTATGAAACGGGGCCAGTGCCCGAGTGCCAGCACCTTTAACCCCAAGCAGGCAGCCTCCCAGCCCAGTCTCTGCATCTCTGTCATGGGGGACAGGCTGCACGGCTGCCTTCTCCAGCCATTTCCGCTTGTCAGTGACCCCTGCTCTGAGCACTCCTGTCTCTGAGGCTCTGCGGGTCGGGCTGGGGGTCCTGAGTGGCCTGGCTTTGCTCATGGCTGTGCGGGTTGGGTCTCTCAAGGCTGGGGGCGGGGATATCTCTGTGGGGGGGTTGGCTCTCGGCTGTGTGGGTTGGGCCAGGCTGGGAGGGGCTGGCCCTGTGGGTCAGACTGGGGGGCCCCGCTCTCGGCTGTGTGGATTGGATTGGGCTGGGGGGGGGCAGCTGTGTGCATCGGGCTGGCGCAGGGTCTCAGCATTACGGGCTATTAGTTCACCTCTTCCCCTTGTCTCTGGTTCCAGCGGGGAGCGACCGTTAATGGGGCAATGGGAAGGGTTTTGTCTGACAGGTTAATTCCCACTCGGCTCCTGCTCCGTCTGCAATGGGGCATTAATGCTGGACTCCAGCTGGAGGGGCAGGTCCTGCCTGCCCCACACACATCCAAGCAGATCCAGAGCCAGGCTCCTTCTGACCGCGTGGCTGTGTGCTGGAGAGAGACCAGCTGGATCTGAGAGCAGTTGGACCCCGTCTGCCATTAGCCGGACAGGCACGTATGTGACAGCGGGGAATTGTACCCTCTGTGTGTCTCTGTAACTGTGCCCATGGCTCCCTGAGATGCCTCTCCCAAAGCGTGCCCAGCAGCAGAGGGGGTGAGGGCATTTCTGGTGGCAGGGACTCAGGGAGCAGGGTGTGGGGAGACGCTAGGCAGCTCCTCTCGATGCCAATGTGTCTGTTTGCCCCGCAGGACGCAGCCTTGTGTGGAGAGGGCAGAACGTGACCTGGGTGCTGCAGAGCTGTCATGGCAGCAGGGAGGATGCACCCAAGACTTGGGCAGTTTCCCAGCTGTTTGCTTTCTCTGGCTTGGCTGGAGGAGGCTGGCGCTGCTCAGTGGGGGGCCGCACAGGTGGGCCCCATGGTTCCCAGTGGTTTTCAGGCACTCCAGGGCCCCACTGCACCAGGCCAAGGGCCTGTGGCTAAGCCAGTGGCGTGGTGCTCGCCCCCAGGCTGCAGGGGGCATTTTCTGGAGCCAAGTTCCCTTCCCAGTGGCCGTGTGCCCCTGGGGAAGGCTGGGGGTTCGCGCTGTCTGGCGGCAGCTCTTTCGTCTGAGCCGGCAGGGGCTCCGTGGGAGTTGGGAACATGTCAGTGCCCGCTGTGTCTCGCGCCCGCCCCCCCCCCAGCTCACAGCCCCCCCAGGGAGGGGCTAGGGTTGCCAATTCTCTAATCACACAAAACCGAACACCCTAGCCCTGCCCCTTGTGTGAGGCCCCGCCCACTGCCCACTGCATTCCCCCTCCCTCGCTGTCTTGCTCTCCCCCACCTTCACTCACTTTCACTGGGCTGGGGTAGGGGTGCAGGAGCGTGTGAGGGCTTCGGCTGGGGGAGCCAGCTCTGGGGTGGGGCCAGAATTTAGGAGTTCAGGGTGCGGGAGAGGGCTCTGGGCTGAGGTAGTGGGTTGGGATGCGGGAGGGGGTAAGGGCTCTGGGGTGGGGTTGGGGAGGAGGGGCTTGGGGTGCAGGAGGGGGCTCCAGGCTGGGGCCGAAGAATTTGGAGTGTGGGAGGGGGCAGCAGGTTGTGGCAGGGGGTGAGGGCTCTGGGGTGGGGCTGGGGAGGAGGGATTCAGGGTGTGGGAGGAGGTTCTGCGCTGGGGCAGGGGGTTGGGGTGAGGGCTGTGGGGTAGGGCTGGGGATGAGAGGTTTGGGGGGGCTCAGAGTCGGGGCAAGGGGTTGGGGTGCAGGGGGGTGTGAGGGCTCTGGCCTGAGGGTGTGGGCTCTGGGGTGGGGCTGGGGATGAGGGTTTTGGGGTGCAGGAGCGGCCTCTGGCTCAGGGCAGGGGCTTGGGCGGGGGCTTACCTCCAGCGGCTCCCAGTCAGCGGCGCGGCGGAGGGGCTGAGGCAGCATGCCGTAATGTCAGCATGGCCAACTCGGGCGAACCTGAGACTGAGCCTCTGGCCATGGGCTGCCCTGCCCTCGGGTCCCTGTTTTCTGGGATTGAAAGTTCTCTGGTTTCAGGGTGGCCAAAAAGGGCGGAGAAGCAGGGAATGGCCAGTGGTGGGAAGGGAGCTTGCAGGCTCAGGGCTTGAGAGGCTGCGTTTTTCCTTTGCAGTCTAATAAAGAGGCACTTTCCTCACTGAGCATCAGGCTGGGAATGAGAAGACAGCGTCCTGGGCAGGCCGAAGATCCATGTTTCTCATGAGGTCAGATCTGGTGGCAGCAGAGACGAGGGTCTCAAAACCTTATAGCTGCGCTGGGTACTTGTTTACAGCTAACGGGAACACTGTGTGCGTGTACCCACTCTGCTCTGTGTTTGCGTGTGACTTTATTCTGTGCATCCTGGTGTACACACCCTATCCCAAAGTGCTTTGCTGAATTGATGCGTTTACCGAGTCTAACTAAGGACAGGTGGGAAAGAGGGAGAGAGGTTTGGGGCAGGGCCAGAGAGAATGGGGCTGTGTTCGGCTGAGATCTGCTGGGGATCAGAGACGTAGGGAGGTTGATCCAGATGAAGCCTGCTCCTGCCCCAGTGATGGTGATTGCTGAGTGAACAGAGTGCGGGAGGAGGGGCATGGAGAGACACAAGATCCAGAAGGTGTAGCTGTGGTGGTGAGGTGGGTAGGACCCTGGATCCTGCACACACTGGATGGAGTATGGGGTGCTGGCCCGGGGCAGGCCTTAGTGAATGGCTGGTCTGCACCAGGAGGCTGCATGTGTGTATCTGTTACACTTGGTGTTATCCTTTTCCAGACAAACCTATTGTGATCCCCAAATCTGGATTCTCTGAGATCAGCCCAAGGGCCTGGTTCACTGCCTAGGCATTAGGACCAGGGCTCTGAAGCCCCTCCCAAAAGGCGTCTCTCCTACGTTACAGGGGCAGGTACCTGGAGCCAGTGGCACTAACCTGCGAAGAGGGTCTGAGTGGCACAAGGCATGCCATGTCACAAGGGAATCAGCCGAAAGGCTCATGTTTCTTCTCACCAGGATGTTAGCCCGGTTCTGGAACCCTTCGATTCCTTCCTCTCCCATTAATTAGACTTGAGTGCATATTGAGCGCAGTCAGTTTGCTCTGTGTGCTTATTTGTGCTTGTGTGTGCCATGACTGCGTGTGTGTGTGGCTGTGCAGACTCCATGTATGCGCCCAACCAGCCCAGCATATGGTGCTGATAAACCAGAGGCTAGAGACTTTTTTTGGTTGGGTGCATTTTTACATGCGCAAAGGTGGGGGGTCCATAATGCTTTGCTCTCTCATGGTCCAGCAGAGGGAGTTCTGCTGGCTTGCACCACCCAGCATCTATCTGGGGAGCTGGGAATTGACTTGCCATTTTCCTCCTGGAGGAGTCTCCCAACCTGTAAATCCAACCCCCCAGCTGTGGACTGACTCTTCTCTTGGGAAGAGCAGGTCTGGGAGTGCAGGGAGCCCTCAGAACATCCTAAGAAAGAAAAATTCGAAGCCTTCCCCAAGCTGAACCCAGGAGAGACCCTGGGGTGCTGGTGGCTGGTCGATTGACTGTGAGCTTCTAAGTGGTTTGTGTTTCTCCATTAGTAAGCTGGCAGTAGGGGCACCAAGGTCTAAAGGGATGAGCTGCCATATTACAGAGAAGGAATTCATTGAGGTAACTGCACAGAAACAGTCAAACTAAGAATCACCTCTTCTCTGCTGAGCTTAATTATCCTGCTAGAGAGTTTGATTCTGCTTCATCATGGCCCAGAATTATGCAGGTTCTTTCTCCCGTAGTTATTGTTCTTTCCAGAGGGGAAAAGATGCACTAAACCAAACCACACTGGGGAGATGCTGCAGTGCCGCAAAGCTCATTCCAGATGTCGGTCGCAGTTGGGGACAGATGTGTGCATTCAATATCTCTCCAATTTCAGAATACACTGCAGGGAGGTGGGGACTCACAGACTTACGGTCAGAGGGGACCATCGTGATCAGCTAGTCTGACCCCCCACACATTGCAGCCACGGAACCTCACCCACCCACCCACCCACCCCTGCAGTAGACCCCTAACCCCTGGCCGAGTTCCTGAAGTCCTCAAATCATGGTTAAAGACTTGAAGTTACGGAAAATCCACCATTTACACTAGTTCAAACCTGCAAGTGACCTATTCCCCATGCTGCTGAAGAAGGCAAAAAGTGTTGCTTTCCTGAGTGAAACTTCTATAGGAATAGAATCCTGGGGTGGCAGGTGCTTGTTTTTGAGGATTTTTTTGCTGATGTTTAGTTCTTAGGCCTGTTTGGTTTCATTCTTATACAGGTAGGATTATGAGACCAAATTATCTTAAATCGGTGGGGTTGCACCTGTTTACTCAGACAGAAAATTTGGCCTAGGTAATCTGCAAGCAAGATAGTAGTTCCAGAATGATTCTTCAGTGTTTCAGGCCACGAGCCTGACCTTTCATGGCCAGAGAGAACTCCCTTTAAAGTCTCTGCCCTGCTCTACGCTGCAGAATTAGGTAGATGGAAGGCAGCTTATGTCGACCTAACTCTGTAAATGACTACACCAAAATTTCTCTTCCACCAACAAAACTTGCCTGCTATATTGACTTAAGAACTCCACCTCCATGAGAGGTGTAGAGTCAATGTCGATGTAGTTAGGGCAACATGGTGAGAATGTAGACACTGCATTGCTTACATTGACTATTGCTGGCTTTCAGCAGCCGTCCCACAATGCCCTGCACCGACTGGTGCAAGCGCTGCTGGTGAGGACATGCTCTGCCGATGCAAGGAGCAAAGTGTAGACGCACACAAGTAATGTAATTGCTGTGGCGGCTGTATGACGACATAAATTAGGTCAATTTAATTTTTGTAGTGTAGACATGGCCTCTGTGCCTACAGAGATTCAAACCATGCTGGAAGCTCTCTAGAGAACCTCTGACACTTAACTGCTCCTGTTCACACTTTCCAGATACTTGCCCTGTTTGCTGCAATGTTTTGGTTTTACAGTTGCCGTTTAAAAGGCTTTAGACTGTGCTTTTCAGGCAGCTGTTGTACACTTTCTGAAAACGTGATAACAAGCAATTTACACTTGTGATCACTTAGCACCTGCCCTACTAATCAAGCCAGGAGAGGAATTAAAACATAGGGGGATTATATCTCTAGGTTTTTCCTTTCCCTGTTGCAGACTTTCCAATGTTACAGAGATCTCTCTTGATGAATATAAATGCCTGAGAGAATTCTCCACCACAACAAGTATGTGATACTGTGCCCAGAAGTGGCTGTACAAGACAGGGTGAGTACAGGAGGTCTCTGATGATAAGTCTAGAAACAAAATGACCCCGCCAGCCAGTCAGCAACCAGTTTAATCATAAATATAGCAAGAGTTGTCTAAACTGCACTTTGCAGGGCATGAATGGCTGCGGCATGGAATCTGTCTGGTCTCTCTGGCCGTGGGAAAACAGCAAGCCTACAAATCTTTTTTCTTTTTTCTGACCTCCACTGTAATCATCAGATTCATGGGTCTCAGGAAGGACATTTATTTTGCATACAAAAAGAAACTTTCTGGGCATGACGATAAAATAGCCACTTGCTTTCTGCACAAAGGCGGGGCCGTGTTTAGCAAGGGTTGGCCTGGGCTGCAGAAGGGCAGGCTCTAGACATGTCTACGCTAGGGGAATTCTGTAAAGATTGCTAAAGCCAACTCAGTGCCACAAATGTTCGCACAGCTGCCTGGGAGCCCAGTGTGGATGGCTCTGAGTAGGGCTAGATTATATGGTGCTTAAAACTCTGGCTGGTTATGTAGAATCTTCTGAAGGACATGAACAGGTGTTAGCAATGGTGGGAGATTCTTGCAAAATCTCCCCAGTGTAGATAAGGCTTAGGAGCCATGTTTTCACAGTGTGGGAGGACTCCCTTTTCTAGGTGCAATTTAATCCAGGTACAGTACTTGATCCTCTAGCTACCTAATTGCAGGGGAAAGAGTGGTGGTTGGAAATTTACTTTGAAGGTTTTTGCAAAAAGAAAAGGAGGACTTGTGGCATCTTAGAGATTAACCAATTTATTTGAGCATAAGCTTTCATGAGCTACAGCTCACTTCATCGGATGCATTCAGTGGAAAATGCAGTGAGGATATTTTATACACACAGACCATGAAAAAATGGGTGTTTATCACTTCAAAAGGTTTTCTCTCCCCCCACCCCACTCTCCTGCTGGTAATAGCTTATCTAAAGTGATCACTCTCCTTACAATGTGTATGATAATCAAGGTGGGCCATTTCCAGCACAAATCCAGGGTTTAACAAGAACGTCTGAGGAACGGTGGGGTGGCAGGGTAGGAAAAATCAAGGGGAAATAGGTTACCTTGCATAACGACTTAGCCAGTCCCAGTCTCCATTCAAGCCTAAATTAATTGTTATTGAAGTTAATTGAAATTGAAAGTTTTGTCCTCCTTGAATCCAGCCCTTGGGCAACATACATAAAAAAAAAGGCAAGCTGAAGGCCATAAGAACGGCCACAGTGGGTCAGCCCAAAGGTCCATCTAGCCCAGTATCCTGTCTTCTAACAGTGGCAATGCCAGGAGCTTCACAGGGAATGAACAGAACAGGGACTCATCAAGTGATCCATCCCCTGTGACCCATTCCCAGCTTCCGGCAAACAGAGGCTAGGGGCACTTCAGAGCATGGTTTTGGATCTCCCAGCCGGAAGCTGGTCAGATCATCATGTCCTAGTTGTTCGCCACTAATAAAAACCATCCGATGCTTTCCCAGTGTGACTGCGGAAAACACATTGCTGGCCCTTAGGAACATGTCAGTTGCAGATGCTCCTTTGTGCATTCCAGCTCTAACTGCAGCACCAGGAAGAGTGAACTAGAGGAAGTTGTCATGGTGACGCAGTGCTTCTGGCACAAAGGATCTTGCTGGAAGCATAGTGATGACTGGGTGGGGGAGGTGGCTTGCATTGTACAGACACAGTGTGGCTGAGCTATGGATGTCTTGGCAGCCTTCAGAATGCCCTTGCTTTAATGACTGTGTCTCTTATTGTTTGCATTAATTAGGCTGCACCCATACTATCTTTTGCTGTGATCTTGTCAGCTCTCCAATGAAGCAGGGCTGGGCCTAGTTAGTACTTGCATGGAACCCTCCAAAGCACCCAGGTTCAAGTGTGTATTTCCCTTTCCTGCAGTCATGAACAGATGCTCCAACATGCAAAGTGCTGGTGGGGGTGCTGTTTTGGGGATAAGATGTAAACTGCGGTCTTGGCCACTCAGAAAAAAGAAAAGGAGGATTTGTGGCACCTTAGAGACGAACACATGTATTTGAGCATAAGCTTTCATGAGCTACAGCTCTCTTCAAATAAATTGGTTCGTCTCTAAGGTGCCACAAGTCCTCCTTTTCTTTTTGCTGATACAGACTAACATGGCTGCTACTCTAAACCTAAAGATTCAGAGGCACTCTTGGTAATTGTTGTGTGCTGGGTAAATTCCAGCATGAGTAATTGCTTCCTGCCTCCCTAAATCCCCTGTGTCATTTTCCTTGGCTATGGTATTCATCTTCATTTCCTGTCCTGAAAAGTTGTGTAGTGTTGCTCTGTGTTGTTAAACGGGTGCTGTGTCCTGTTCTGGAGGAAACTGCTTGTCAGTCCGGGGCAAAGTAATACCTATAGGCCCTGATCCTGCAGTGATGTCGGCATAGGTGGATTCGAGCTTGCTCAGAGCACCAGTGGGGCCGTGGACAAGCAATGGGGTCTGTCCATGTGGTCAAGCCCGTCAGGAGAAATTTGGGGCCCTGGTGCATCGTGTTCACTGCAACCACTTTCATCTTCACCACAGTCAGATATTTTGGGGGCCCTCCTAAGTGTGGGGTTCCAATACAGTTGTCCCCCTTTCTCCCCATTTCTTCAGCTCTGCATGTGGGTCACACTGCAGAGTCCAGTCCATGGTTTGTAAAATGCACTGAGAGATCCGTCTGGCTGAAAAGCACTGGACACTCTTAATGATTAGTTATTAATAATTATTCAAGATTATTCAGACACCGATATTGTGTGGGATTGGGAAGAAGTGGATTTCTCATTATTGTAGCTATAAGAAAGCTGAGATTGGGTCCAGGTTTCTCTCTCAATTTAGATTTCTAGGTACTAAACTCCTGGTTGTGTAGGAGCTAAACTGTAACAAAGGAAGAGACTGGAGGCTACAAGTGTTAATTGTAAAAAGGGAACGGTTGGAACGGACAAGACTCGTAACTGGAGAGCCAGACTCGCTTGGCACTAAGCTTCACTGTCACGCTGATCTCTGCCAGCAGGGCTGAGTTTGGCTTGTTGCATGGGGATTGTGATCATCTCACGGGTGAACTGCAACAAGAGCAGTGGGAAATTCACGGCTTTCTGGAGGGCTTGTCTAAACACAGAAGTGGCACCCCGTTAACCGTGCCAGTGTAGGTAAAGCAGAACAGCTCCCTAGTGCAGACAGCATATTCCCTCTATGCTAATATAAGCCCCTTTTTACTGGCATAACTGTGTCCACACAGGGACTGCACCAGTATCTCTATTCCACACCTCTAGCCATAGTCACAGACTGGTACAAACGCTGTGTGTAGACCAGGCCTAAGAAAAGAACGTGCAAAATCTGTAACGTGCTGGCTGGAGCTCTTCTGCCAAGGAAGGAAGAAGCTAGGCACATTTTTGCAACGTTAAGACACTCACGCTATGTGACCACAGAGCGGAAAAGCCTCCTGCTCTTGCCCAACCCAGTTCCCTCGCTGTGGAGGGGATTGCTTTCCTGTGGCTCTGGGGTTCTGTTCCCGCAACAACCCTTTTGCTTAATGCCTCCTTCACTGAGCAGACATGTGCTTAAAGGAAGCTTTTCATCCCTGGCAAGCCCAAAACAACAGAACATTTATGCAAACAGCAGTTTAACTTTCTTGTAACTTTTGGTCTCCTCCTCCTACCTTAGTGTTGAAGATCCTTCAGTTGGCCCAGATGGGCCGGCTTCTCCTGTGGGATTGCCTGCTGCGTTGAGTGTTACATCAGACGGTTGCTGTGGAGACAACTGGGGTGCCGCAGATTCAGTATTAATTAGGACTTTCAGGAGAGGAAAAAGGGAGATTGGGATTAAATTCTCTCTCTCCCAAGTATCTTCACTGGCTAAAATCCAGGCCCATGCTGGGGCCAGCTGAGACTGCGTGCAATTCCTGTGGGTGAGATGATTCCAATTCCTCGATTGTTTTGATGTGTTTGTGGTCAATGATGCTTCAAATGACATTTTGGTTGTGTTTGTATCATGTCCCCTGCACTGAGGGGCTGAGGTGGACACTGAACGGTAGAGATACGAATGTTATAGGCAAGGCAGCAGAAACACCTGTGCTTAAGGTTCCTTAACATGACCTGTTCTAAGTTTTCTAACCCTTTTTCAGTTGCTTATAACTTTAGCAAACTGTTTAAGTTGAAATTTTCCAGGCTTGGTCTCTGCTTCAAGTTGAATTTTTTGTTTTAAGGTTTTTGAAGTTTTGGTCAGTTGTTTTAGAGAACAAGGTTAGTGGAAAATAGGGCTCCGTGTGATAGACCAGTGCCCTTTGGAGCCGCTGGAAAGCCTTCCATTGGGTTCAGTGGGAGTTGGCACACCCTAATGGGCCAGGATTTTCAGATGGGCCCAGTATCCACAAATGGGCCCAGATTTTCAGGAGCTCCCACTGAGAACAGTAGGCATAGAGTGTTTTTGAAAATCTGGCCCTCGAAGGCAGCACGTGGTTGCCCGGGCGGTCTTCATTCTGCCGTTTCCTAACTGGAGTGCTTGACTTTTTTGCACTTGTGGCGGTTTTCCTGTCCCATGGTAGTTTGTCTGGAATTAATGTCTGTCTGTCAGGCGGGAAGGGCCCTCTTTTGCAGGGTGTCTGCTGGTCCTTGCTGCACAGGGCTCTGTGGCAGAGATGTGCAGGGGAGCTGCATGGAGGCTGTAAAATCTGAATGCACCCTGCTGGGATTTCAGTGGATTTCCACTAGGCCCCGCTGCTGCCTGGGCCTGGCCAATGTGACGAGCGCTGCTTGGCTTTGCCATGGTACGTCTACAAAGGTCTGTATTTATATGTGGCTTAGACAGCAGGAAATACCCAAACGCCACACAGTGACCATGACAACTGCTCTGGCCCTGCACACACCCCAGCAAGGTGTCTACAGCCCGTGGGGCAGGATGGGTGCGGGGTTCGCAGACAGCGCCTCCAGTGACCCCACTTGCCAGCACCCCCCTTCCACAGCCCCAGGGGCAGTGTAGCCCCTCCTGGGTGGCTGGAGCGGCAAGCATGTTACCTGGGGGCTGGGAAAGGAAGGGGGGATTAGATCAGCCTGGGGGCAGGAAGGGGGCCGATGGGGGGTGTGGGAGGGAGGCTCTGGAGGGGCTCGGAGGGGGGCAGGCTGCGGCGGGGGGGTGGGGGAGGCAGGCTCGGAGGGGGGTGGGGCAGGCTCTGATGCGGGGAGGGAGGCTGGCTGGCTCCAGGGGGGACAGGCTTTGGCGGGGGGGCTGGGGGAGGAAGGCTCCGGGAGGCTCGGGGGGGGGGCTCGAGGTGGGGGGGGAGGTAGGCTGCAGGGAGGCTGGGGGGGGCGGGCTCCGATGGGGCTCAGAGCTCGGGGGGGGGTAGGCTCCAGGGAGGCTGGGGGGGGGCTCCGATGGGGCTCAGAGCTTGGGGGGGGATGGGCTTCGGGGGGGGGAGGTAGGCTCCAGGGAGGCGGGGGGGGGCTCCGATGGGGCTCAGAGCTTGGGGGGGGATGGGCTTCGGGGGGGGAGGTAGGCTCCAGGGAGGCGGGGGGGGGCTCCGATGGGGCTCAGAGCTCGGGGGGGGGGTAGGCTCCAGGGAGGCTGGGGGGGGGCTCCGATGGGGCTCAGAGCTTGGGGGGGGATGGGCTTCGGGGGGGGAGGTAGGCTCCAGGGAGGCAGGGGGGGGCTCTGATGGGGCTCAGAGCTCGGGGGGGGGTAGGCTCCAGGGAGGCTGGGGGGGGGCTCCGATGGGGCTCAGAGCTTGGGGGGGGATGGGCTTCGGGGGGGGGAGGTAGGCTCCAGGGAGGCGGGGGGGGCTCCGATGGGGCTCCGAGCTCGGGGGGGGGATGGGCTCGAGGTGGGGGTGGGGGAAGGTAGGCTCCAGGGAGCCGGGGGGGGCTCCGAGCTCGGGGGGGCGGGCTCCAGGGAGGCTGGGGGCGGGCTCCGCTGCGGGGGGGGGCGGGCTCTGACCGGCCGGGCCCAGCCCCGGGGCGGGAGCGGCCCGCGCGGGGAGGCTGCTGGGCCCGCCGCGCCGCGCTCTGGGGCCGGCTGGGCCCGGCGGAGCGGAGCCGGGAGCCGGCGCCCGGCGGCGATGTCGGACCCGAGCTGCTGGGGCGCGGCGCCGCCCGGCTACCGGGGCCAGCGCGGCCAGGGCGACCTGCTGCAGCGCTCCAAGAGGTGCGGGGGGGCGAGCTGCGGGGGGGGCTCTGTAGGCTGTGGGGGGGTTACATGCAGTGGGGGGGGCTCTGTAGGCTGTGGGGGGGTTACATGCAGTGGGGGGGCTCTGTAGGCTGTGGGGGGGTTACATGCAGTGGGGGGGGGGCTCTGTAGGCTGTGGGGGGGTTACATGCAGTGGGGGGGGGCTCTGTAGGCTGTGGGGGGGTTACATGCAGTGGGGGGTTACATGCAGTGGGGGGGCTCTGTAGGCTGGGGGGGGTTACATGCAGTGGGGGGGCTCTGTAGGCTGTGGGGGGGTTACATGCAGTGGGGGGGGCTCTGTAGGCTGTGGGGGGGTTACATGCAGTGGGGGGGTTACATGCAGTGGGGGGGGCTCTATACACGATGGAGGCTACACATAGGTTCTGGAGTGAGGGGGGGCTGCTGCACCCCCTGGTTTGAAGCGGTTTCCATCAGATCCAGGGTTTACAGTTTGGTCCAATGGCTCTCAGCACCCCCACTGTAAAAACTGTTCCAGCGCCCTGGGGCTACATGGCGGGGGGGGGGAGGCTCTACGCAGTGGGGGGCCTGTATGTGGGGGGTTACATGCAGTGGGGGGGCTATGTGCTGTGATGCGTGTCTGTGACTCAGGATTTGGGGCCCCCTGGTCCTGCCGCCCTGGGGAGAGGATGTTCCAGGTCTCCAGACTCAAGGTCTGGCTCTGGCTGGGCTCCTCTCCTGCTTGGAGCTGCTGAGCTCTGGGCTGGAGGTGAGGGCCAGAGCAGTGGAGGTAATTGCAGGGGGGTTAAAGTCACTTCAGAGAGCCCCAGTGCAGCGGCAGGATGGAGCTCAAGCTGGGGCGTTGTGCTCTGGAAGGGGAGCCACCTCGGAGTCAGGCCAGGCCCCAGCTAAGGAGTCAAGTAGGAGGATTCAGCGGGGGCGGGAGGGGGCATTTGGTCTGTAAGATCTTTGGGGTTTCCCAGGCAAGGCCTTTGCAATCCAGGTCCTGAGCACACTCCAGCTGGGGCTGTGCTAACAACACCAGCGTCTCTGTCCTCATTGTCCAGAACAGATCTCGGTTCTTGGGACAGGAATTCCTGCCCAAAGTAGGCTGGGTTTAAAACTAGCCATTAAAACAGCCATTGCTAGCGAGTTCCTGCCATGCGGATAGGGCCCGAGCAGTGCACTGCTCAGGGCAGGTCAACGCTTAAAATGCTGCGTCAATGCAGCTGCTGCGCTTTAATGAAGACGCTGTACGCCAACACGAGGGGCTCTAGTTAGCCCACCTCCCAGAGAGGCAGTAGCTGTGCTGGAGGGAGGAGAAGCCGTCCCGCTGACACAGCCTGTCTACATCTGGGGTTTGGTCAATATCACTATGTTGCTGAGGGGTGTGGATTTTTCATACCCCTGAGTGATACAGGTCTGTAGTGCAGACCAGACCTCAGTTTTGCAAGTATTACCCGTGTTCTTGCTCTCTCCCCCAGCCAGAAACCAGGCCAGAGCATTTCACCCCTCTCCTACCAAACAGGTCTTGTTCCCAGACCAGGGGAGCTGTGTTTGCCCAGAGCAGCGGCACTAAACAAATGGCTGCTGCTGGGATGGCCGGAGCTCATTTTTTCCAAAAACATTAATCTTTTTCTGTTGTGTATTTTCTGATTGTTCCCAGGACTAGCCTGTGTGAGGGCTGAGTGGCTGCACCGTCTAGTTAGACAAGCTAAAAATGCTTCCCTAAAAACATGGAATCCAGCTTTTATTTAAATTCAAGAGGGTGATTAATCTACTTTTTAAAATGTTTGCTCCCTAAAAAGGGCTCTTATTTATTATTTGCATTATCCTAGTGCCTACGAGCCTTAGTCAGGGGCCGGGACCTGGTGTGCTGGGAGCTGTACAAACACAGAACAAAAAGGGAGTCCCTGCCCCAACAGTCGGAGCATAAGCCAAGAGACATGTGGTTACAGGCAGGGGAGTGCAAGGAAACAATGCAATAATAATGGTCAGGGCGACAGGCAGTGATATCCGCATGCCAGCAGCCTAGCCACTGCCAAGTTGTTTGTAGCATCATGGCAAAGGAGAGCTTTGGGAAGGGGTTTAAGGAGAACAGTGAGGGGGCTTTGAGGGTGTGTACAGGGTGTGAGGGGCAGCCTGGGGGAAAGCACCAAGGCACGTGTTTGAAAATTTAATAAGTGAGCAATGGGGGCAACATTTTGATAGGAGTGAGATTTGAAATCTCTGATTCCACGTTTAATCCAGGAGTGAGTGTCTTTGATATCTTTATATAATGTGAGTATTTAACTCACTTGCACACAGACTGATACACAACTGTAAAACTGCCTTCCTCAGTCTCAAAATGTCAATGCTTTTTATTATAAAGAGGAATAGGAGAGTGTATTTTCTTAGCAAATTCATGGATCCATCCCCTTCTTGGGCCCAATCCTGCAAACCACAGCTTTAAAGACTTTGTCCCTTTGACTCACATGTATAAAACTTAATGAGTGCTTGCAAGTTTGGGGATGAAATGTCACAATTAAATGGCAGGCGGGGGGAAGAAGAATTTCTGGATAAAATGTCAACTTCAGTTGTATTGGTGGGAGTATGAGTGGCACCACTGTATCTTGTATAATAATAATTGTACTCATGGAAGCATATCTGTGAAATGAATGTTCCGTGAAATGACTTTTTAAAAAATACACATAATCAGTGTGATAATCTAAGGAGTCGTGTGCATCCAGCGGAACCTAAAGAGGCCGTAATTCTCCCCAAGGGCTTGGGCAATGCTCTTGTGGTTCATTAGTATTGCTAGAACCCAGAGATGGAATTACAGTGCGGTGTATTTTATAATAGCTAAGAAGCATACAGTGTTGTTTGGTATGATGAAGAGCACTGTAATGTATGAGGAATCCTAGCTTCCTGCCGCGTGGCTGTTGAAATGGCTGGTGCAGAGCTGGAACAGCTCAGCAGAGTAGGATGGAGCAGCCTCTGAGTGATCTTGATTTATCTTGATATTTAACTGACCCTTTCTTCCTGCATGGGTGTCAGACCTGCATGTTGTTGGTGTGACGACAGCACTGCACTCTGACCTCAGCCTCTCTCACAGCAAAACCTGGCTATCGCATCTGAACTCTAGTGTCATGGGCAGATGGCTGCGAGATGTTCAGTAGTGCCCATTGGGTTAGGATGGGGTTTAATTGATTAAGGCCTCCGGACTCAGCAGCAAGTTTAGGCCCTGATCTTGCAAGCACTTAAGCCTGTGCTTTAGCTTTTGTTCAAGTTTCTAGCTGTCGTGGTTGCAGAGAAAAGCTTGAAAATGTGACCAAAGTGTGACCTAAAGGCTCTCCCCCCTCCCCCCAGTTAGTGCAAAGAACCTGAAACGCATTCGTTTTTAGAATCTCCTGAGTTTTAAGCCCATCTCGTGATTTTGGGGGCTTCTGGCTCATAACTTTTGGACAGTTGGGGTGGGTGATGCTGCTGCCCGTGCTGTGCTGTACTCCATTACGTTGCAATAGGCCGTTCTGAAATTCTTTGACAATGCAGACTGTTAAAAAGTAAAGAAGTCACTACGCGAAGGGAATTGTCTGAACCCATTGTTGAGTTAGAACAATGTAGAGAGGAGTGTGTGATTGGGCGGGGACTAAACATGTGCATCACAGCTGCTGTCTGTAAACTGATCTGAGGTGAGTGGCCCAGACAGCAGGCCTGGGTAAGCCCGCTAGCATCTTTCCAGTGAGCTACAGTTCGTGCTAGAAAGCGGCTGACTCTTTCCCTGAATGGTGTAGACAGGGCCTGAGAAATTGGTTAACAGGGCCAGCTGAATTATACTGTCCTCTTGAAGGCAATAGTTTGGTTGTGGCTGACAGCGCTTTGCAGTTGTTAGCCCTTTAAACCCTGGTGTACACTAGCAAAATTACTTGTTGCACCCTGATCTGATGCCAGTTTCGTTTTAAAAAATGAGTGCTACTTTACCTTGTGATTTTAGTCCAGCAGTCTCAACGCTTTTGACTTGGATGTTGCCATTTAACCATTTCAGAAGTGAGGAAACTGAGGCACAGAGCGGGGAAGTGACTTGCCCAAGGTTTCACAGCAAGTCAGTGCCGGATTCGGGAATAGAACCCAGGAGTCCAGACTCGGCTCCTTGTCTCGTGGTTACAACGTGACCTGTGGCCTGCCTACTTATTGAGATCCTGTTTTTTAAAGAAAGGTGTAATTCTCCTGTGTTATCAGACTGGATGTATTGAAAATGTTCCTGGGTGACTTGTGTGGTTTGTATTATGTGGTCTGCACTGTCCCATGCACCTCTGTGGCGCTCAGAGGGCGAGGAGATTGGGCTCATCAGGGTGGGGGCATTGCAGGGAAGCAGCTGGGATTGCATTGCAGTCCTCATCCAGCAACAGTGTGCCCTGTGCCTGCATAGTCTGCACTTGGGTCTGAGTGGACTTGCTTGGCCCCTTGCGTGCCTTTTACTGTAGCTAAAAATGTTTGGGTTGAATTGAATGCTGGTGAAATCCTCCACTCAGAGTCAAACTGGGCAGCCGCAGTGCAAGCTTCGCTCTCTGCCTCATCCTGCCCTGGCAGGGCCACCGGTGCGGGAGTTCTGTTTCCAGGCTATTGGACAGACTGGGCCTGTTTTGAAAGTAGGTTCCTTGGATCCCTGGGGAGCTGGGCTAGACCATCCAGTCATTTTCCATAGGCCACCAGACAGCTCATAACAGCTGGTCACCTTGTCACCAGGTTTTGATTTGAGCCCATGTCCAAGGCAAAGGGGCCTGTGTCCCATTCCTCAGAGCCAGCCTGGCCTTGTGGTGCCCTGGAAGGTGTTTGTAACCAGATGCTTATTTCTCTAAACATTTAATGGAGAAATGTGATAGGCCCCTTCTTAGGCCTGGTTCTGTAGGAAAGGCACAAGACACCTGAATGCATTGTGCCCTGATGGTAACGCTTTGGTCGAAAAGCCTTGTCTACGTGTTCTAGCTCTCAGACTCTGCTTCCTGTCTCTCTTGCGGGGCAGCCTGGGGTGGGATTGCCTTGCTTATATTCATGAAATAAACCTAAGACTGATACTGTGAGCCGCTGCCAGGTGGAATGGCCTGGGGTTGTGATAATGAGATAGGTCAGATGATGCAGTTCTCAGCCTGCTGTGGTGTTTACTTCCTGTCTTCTGTAGCAGGCTTTCTTGTGCTGTCACAGGTTGTTGTGAGGGGCTTTTGGGTCACAGTTGCTGCAACAGTTCCCTGATCTGTGAGCGTGTGCTTGAGGGTGCGATGGTTGCTCTGGTGCTGCTGGAAGGTGACTTTGGAGATGTGCCGCACTGAGGGTGCGTTGTCACATTCTTCTGTAAATAACCTGATCTTTGCTGACTGCTGGTTTCCACTCCATTTTTGGCAAAACTTACAAATGTAGGATTAGAGCCAGAGCACTGGGGGCTGGGTTAGTGCCCCTCACTCCTAACTTTGAGAGTAAGCAGCCGTTTTTGCACAAGGCTTACTTATTTTGGAGGAAGGGAGCCAGATGCAGCTGATGCATCGGGCAGGGTTAAAATGGCGCGAGATAGCTGTAGCACCGAGGGTGGAGTGCGCAGGAACAGGAAATATTATCAGAATCTGTCTGTATAGAGATTACGGGAACTAACCTAGCCAAACGTTTGTGTTCACTTTAAAAATAAACCTCCTGAGGGGGAGTGTGCAGGGTGGTCGTGTCTCTACAAAAAATGATGCATTGTATTGCAGAAATCAGTAAGCTGCACCAAGCTCTTCAGATTTTTACATGCTGCCGTTCTAAAGATTATTTTGGGGAAGTCCTATGGCCTGTGTAATACAGGATGTCTGACTAGAGGGTCACAATGGTCTCTTCTGATCCTGGGATCTATGAATCTATGGAAGACGGCCGTGGTGTTCTGCACATGTTCGCTGTCGTTAATTATTTACCATTTCTCTAGAGCTGACCTCTTGACGTGGGTTAACGAGGTGATATGAGAGCTTGCTCGTTTATTAATCAAAATCACTGCAAAACATCCATTCAAATTTGTTTGTTCATTATTCTTGGGGTATCTTATGTATGTCAGTCAATCTTCATCTCAGTGTAGCTACAGATTAGCATTAGAAATTTGCTAACATGGAATTAGAGTAGAAGTGAATCCTCACCGGTCCATGGGTCAGTATTTCAAACGCTTGGGGGTCAGAGGGGAGGGGTTTGCTACTGTAGATGCTATACCTTGTTTAAAAAAAAAAAAAAAGTCAAATACCAAAACAAACCCACTGGAGTGGGCCAGGAAAAAATGATGGTGGAGGAAGACTGGAACTTCTGGAGTACCAGTCTGTGGCAATCCCTAGCTGCTTTGGAGGAAGGGCAACACACCTGGTGGTATAGGGTTCCTCCAAGGCTGGTTTTTTCTTTACCCCTGTTAATTAGAGGTCCGCTCATGTCTTGCAGCAAGAGCGGAAGAGCCATTCCAAACGTCCGATTTTACCCGTATTTACTGTTGTAACTCTGGATGTTCTCGTTATCCACTCAAAGGTCCAATCATTTTCTTGCATTCTGCTGAGCTCTTGGCCTCCTGGAGCTCTGTGTGGGCTCTGGAAAATGCCTTTGCAGCCAGAGGAAACAACTGTCTTTCTAGGCCAGCATTAATATGGGGAGCACTGGGGATACAGCTCCAGCAGGGTAGGTACCAGAGAGACTGCAAGCCCAGTCATAACTGCAGCTGAGAAAAGGCTTCTGTTGCCCCACGCGGGGTAAAGATGAAAATGCTTAAAGACACATATCTAACCCTTGATTTAAAGTATTTCCCTCCTTCCATCCTTCGCGGCTGGTGCTGCAGCATTGCCTCTCTATGCTGCACAGTTCCATCAGCTGGGTAATTAAAATATGGCCTCTAAGTAAACGACTTCTCTGATAGGAATGGCAGGCACCACAAGGGATTTGCAGGTGAGAAATGAGGAGAGGTGTGGGAAGTAGGAAAATTGGTTAGAGCCTGTGGAAGCTTCCTGACATCCTCCAGTGGCTAATGAATATGCCCTTGATGAGCACAAGGTGCGGGCTCACCCTCAGCAAAGGGGACTATTCAGAAAACAATGAATGTGCATGGAAAAATGTTCACACGCTGCTGTGTGGGTACACTGTGTGTCTGTGTGAAGCCACGCCAGGCATTCCTCCTGCCAGGGGGGTGTTGGGGCCCCCGCGTGGCAGGACAGACTAATGCCCACGAGGTGACTGGGTCAGCCGCTGACGTTCGTTTAGTGCAGTCGGTAGCAGGTTGTGCACTGATGCAGTGAGAATCCATACAGCAGTTATAGAGGGTCTGTGTGGGGGTTGTCTGGAGCTAAAACATTGTATTGCCTTACTCCTGGTGCAAATAACTTTTCTGAATTCATAATTAGACCCCACAGAGAGTCTTCCCAGGCTCCTTGGTTTTCTTTTCTTTGATTTGAAGCTCTGAGCTAATGTGGGTACCTCATGATGGTAAACTGAGTTGTTATTTTTAGTGCCCATGCAAGGGTTTCTGTTCCCAGCTTTGAATGGAAATTCTGCACAGCCTTTTTACTGAGCAGTCTAGGATTACAGCAATCCAGGAGACATAGTTTGACTTACTTTATTTAAATCTGGCTCTCGGGTGTATTCTTGTTTTCATGGAAGATGTGCCTTTGGTCTGACATCTATGGAAATCTCCCCTAATTTTAGTTTGTGACTCTGTAGATTGTGTTTTCCTGCTTCTGGGGTCTGCTCTGAGTGTTTGCTACTTTTTATTCATTGTTAAATAATAAATATTCGGTGTGTCCAGAAATATGGCAGGCAGTCTCACTAGCAAGCAGACACGGGCCTGGCCCCCAAGCACTTACTGACTCCGTTTAATGGGAGAGGAGACTGGAACAATTTTTCAGCCGAGTCTGTTTCATTATATACTCGTCACATCAAGCATCTCTGTCAAGGCACTGAAAGGCAGCTTTTTATACTGGCCACGCAGGTCTGTGACGCAGCGAGGCGTTTGAAGTTACGGATGCTGAAGGTGAAACTCGTTCTCCTGTGTGCAATAGACTATACTGGGTTTTTATTAAAAGCTATTTGCAAGGGAACATCTGCAAAGATCAGAGGCCTGTAAGTCCTTTGCTCAGAGGAGCATCTTAACAGTTTGTGCAGCGAGAGGCACATTGCACCAAGGATAAACTGTGAATTATAATTGGAAACGTGAGATTAAAATCAGCAGTCTGGAGTCTCATGCGGCTGGCACCTGTTGTTGCTGAAAAGGGAAGTTATTTGTTACAGCAGATCCTGAAGGAGGAGACTGAGCCAGATCCTGCAAATGGATCCTCACAGGCCCAGCCCTCTTGCTGTGTTTACTATCCTGCTCTCAGTACTTGATACACTCAGATGTTCAGCCCAGCACTGATGGTGTCTCATGTGCCCCTTTTCAGCAAAATGGAGGGAGGCCTGGAAGGAACCACTAATTATAACTGAATTTCAATTTAAAAAATTGACAGCTTATACACTGCAAGAAATGCTTAAGGCTATGAGAATGGCTTTATATCGCACTGTGCAGAATTTATATCGCAACTTTTTAAAAAAAATAGAATGCATTGGTCGATTGTTAGTAGGCACAGACAGGATGAGTGTGAGTAATTGTATCAGGAATCTTGTGATAATTGGCATTCAGACCCCAGCTGCTAGAGTCATGTAAAATTAAAAATATATTTTTTTAAACAAGTACATTTCTAGCCCTTACAGAGAAAAGCATGAAAATGTGACCTCATGTATCTTAAATACTCAAAAACCTGACCTCAGACCTTACTTCCTCCTGTGCTGCAGTCCAGTTCCTCCCCTGGTTACGGTCAGTCACTGGTTGTGATACTTCCTCCCAGATGATGCCAGTGTCTTCAATATCTTCTGGCACTGTCTTCTGCTAGTTCTCCCCTGACCTTTCTCTTTCCTCCCTCAGGCACCCAATTCAAGGCTGGCTTAGCATGTCTCCCATCTTCTATGTGGGGTACGTGTCCCAACGTCCTGAGCCGACTTTCTTTGATGATATTTTCTAACACGTCTGGCTCTGGCAGCTCCCTGACTTCCCTTTGTTGTTTTGTCTTTCCAGGAAATACGTAGCGTCTTCCTCAGCCATCTGTGATGGGCCACCTCTAGTCTCTTCTTGTTAGCGCCTGCCCTTGGCCAGTAGCATGCTCAGCACAGTCACATGGTATAATCTGACCTTTAGTTTGGAGTGGACACCTCTGCTTGGCCAGGTGGCGTTCATCCTTCCAAAAGAGAAGTTTGCTTTTCCTGATCTCTGATGCATATCTTTATCCCAAATGTCATCGCACTCTACAGAGAGAGGGACTTGGACCTGTTGGATTTCATTTCCATCCACTCTGTCAGGAATCAGGGCCTGCAGCAGAGCTAGTCTCTGGGCAACCTAACACACCCAGCTATCCTGTAGTAGGCAGCTGGATTTGGTCCCCCACCCGATTGGTGGGAGGGTCAGCATACCAGCTCTTGAGCCAAGCAGCAGCAGTTCGGCTGTGTTAGCCTGCTGGTTCCCAGCCTTGCCCCTTTCTTGCTGCACTTTAGGTAACCTGGCTCTGACCGTTGGCTCTGATTCCTGACCTGTCTCCAGTTCTGACCCTCTGCTCTGATTCTTGACTTTTGAGTCTGGCTCTGACACTGGATTCCTATTCCTTGCTTCCGACTCCTACGCTAATCATAGATTCCAGAGGAGACCCCAGTGATCATCTAGTCTGACCTCCTGTATAACACAGGTCAGAGAACAGCCCCAAAACAATTCCTAGAGCAGATCTGGGAACCACTAGGCCTGACCACCCACAACCCTGTCTCTGACACATGTTAACCTTTGCATCTGTTCTCCAGTTTCCTGCCTTCATAATCTGGGTTTTCTCTACATTTACTTTCAGTCCAATTTTTGCTCCTGTTCTCCCTCTGATGGAAGGGCAGTCGTTCTGTTCAACGTCATGCTTTGTAAAGCAGTGTCATTGGCAAAGTCTACTCATCTATGCTAACCGATTTTACCCCTTCAGCGATGCCTGTTGTCTGCTTTATCACCCAGACCGTCGATAGTACAAGGCAAATTGATAACAGACACCCTTGTCTAAGTCAAGTCACAATATCGAAACACTCACCCAGGACTGTATCTGATCCTACTGCATATTTGCTTCCATCATATAAACTCCTTATTATGTTGATAGCTTGTCTGGTATCCCCTAGCTTCTAGCAATATTTCACGGGTCTCTCTATGGACACTGTCAAACTCTTTCTTAAAGTCAGTGAAGTTAATTAAGATGCCTTTTGCCAAGCAATAGCTTTTTCAGTGATCTGTTGAAGAGCGAATATCTGTTCACAACATGATCTACCTGGACAGAACCCAGCTTGCTCTTGTAGTATGGCATCCACTGTAGTCTTCATTCTGTTCAGCTGATGGTAGCCGATACTTTGCCTGGAATTGATAGCCTTACAGTACCTCCCCTGTTCATGCACTAAGATCCCCCCCTTTTTTGGCAGTGCCACCATGATACCATCTTTCCAGTCTGGTGGCACTTTGTCTTTCACCCATGTTTGGTTACTTTTGTTAGCTGCTCAGTCAGAATATTGCCTCCTGCCTTCAGTACTTCTACTTGAATTCTGTTAGTCCCGGGAACTTATACCTGTTTGAGGACTTGGATAGCTGCTACAAGTTCATTGGGTGTTACTGGTCCTACTTCTATTTGTGCATAATCATCAGCTCTGAGCAGTTTAATGTTCTTTCCATTGTTTGGCTTTTTCTTCAGATGTTTTCAGCATCTGTCCATGAGAGTCCCTGAAGGGCATCACAAGGGATGGTCTGGTGCTTCCTGAGAGGTTTTTCACTGTTCTGTAGAGCTGCTTGAAAGTCTCCCTTCTGTGCTTCTGCAACCTCCTGAACCCAAACATTTCTCTCTTGCCTGCATCTCTCCTTTATTTCTTTATCCCTGTCTCTGTCTTTTGCATCCACCTCTAAGAGTTCTGCCTGTCTTGCACTGTTCCTTTTTTGCCTTCAGAACCTTGTCAATCACTGTTCATGTTCCAGATGTAATCCACGCGTCTTCCTTCTGCCTCCTTCAGTGGCCCATTACTTCCTCTGCTGTCTCAGCTACCATCTTCTGTCAGTTTGACCATCTGTCTTCCAGGTTTTCATCAGCCTGATCCTGTAAAACACCGGAATGGTTGCTAAATGCAATCTGATCTGTGTTTCTTTGTCCTTGAACTTCTCGCTTGCTGTAACACTCCTGTTGCCTATCTTTGTGATCTTTTTGAGCATACATTGTAACATGGCAACTAAAAGATAATGATCTGAGCGAACATCTGCTCTTCTGCTGATTCTGATATCTTTCAGAGAAGATGCCCATCTGTTAGTTATACACTCATGGTCTATCTGATTGACTGTCACATTGTCTGGTGGTCTCCCTGTGAGCCTGGGAGTACTATTGTGCTGGAAAAGACAGCCTCCTCTTAAGGGGTTTGTGCCACAGAGATTCAAGAGCCATTTGCCATTATCTTGGATGTCTTCTGCTACTGTGCCCATGACTTCTTCCCAGCCAGTAGAGTTGTTGCCACTTTGTGCTTGGAAGTCTTGCCTGTCATCAGCTTGATGTTGTGGTTAGGCATGACACCCAGGACTGCTGCACCTGCTTGTAGACTATCCTTTTCACTGTTGCTTGCTGTGCATTGTTGGTGCATATCCTTGGATTAATGTTCCCTTGACATGTCTTGTTTCAACCTGGTTGTTAGTCTGTCTTTCACTGGCTCCCAAGCCAGCAGGATTTTCACTGTGATGTGGTCCAGCATAATTCCTACACTTCTTTTCTGTGTTCCTCCTCCTGAGTTGACGGCTGTAGCGCCTTCAGATATCATCTTCCCACTCCCTGCCCATCTCGTCCCACTATTACATCAAGTATCATCAGATGGTATTTTTTCATTTCTCATGTAACCTGTGCCAGCTTTCCCGCACCATACAAAGTATGTACATTCCACCTGCCTAGACTTGTTACAGCTTTGGTCATTAGGATTCCATGTCTCAAGATCTCAGGTTCCTTTTGGCTTTCACTGAGCTCTGTCAGATTTGGGTTTTGAGTGTCCTCTGCACCCACTGTCCTCAGGTTTTGATTTAACTGTTTCTGTTGCAGTAAAGTTTTAGCTGAGGGGGTCGCAAACCTAACTGCAGAACCCTCCTCTTCTGTCCAGGCCTGGGACCAGCACTCTGGCTAACAGTGGCAAAGTTTTCAAAAAGAAAAACAGCAACAACAAAAAGAATCCCCACATCTATGGCTTAAAAAAACATGAGATTTTGTTACAGTCTCATGATTCTTGAAAATTTGGGGTTGGAGACTCTCTGCTAAGGGCACTTACGGGGGGGTACCAGCACACAGGGACAGAGCCCATGGGTCTGATTCCAAGGCAGTGAGCCTTCCTCGGTTTGCAGGTTGCAATGCCCTCCTCTGTGCTGTAACAGCTGATCTAGGATAAGTCAGAAGATTGGGTTATCCATGGTTATAACACAGTGATTCCTTTGCTTGGATTGGATTCTCAAATAGCTTTCCAGCTAGCAAAAGGTTCTCTGCTCCTTCCTGGCCCTGTTGCGCCCTTGGTTTCTTGCTCCTGTTTTCCACATCCTTTGTTTAAAGAAGGCTCTCCAGGTTGAACCTCTGGCCGGGGAGGTAGTCACCAAAGTCCTAGTGTTTGAATACAGACATGGAGCACAGCTGAAAGGGGAAACTGATCCTGCAGCTGTCTTTTATGGAGCAAAAGCCAGCACAGTTTCACCAGTGGTGTCTCTGCAGCTGTGGCAATAGGGCATGCTCGTCCATTCGGGCTCACAGGTATCAGAGCAAAGTGGTTTAAAGTTAGACCATAAACAACAGTGATTTACTGTATTATTTGGTTACGACGGTGAATTTAGGAACCAGAGGGCCTTTTCCATCAAACTCTCGTTTATGGGCATGAAACCACTTGCCAGTTTCTTCTTTGCTTCCACTTTTTTAGGTCCTTTTGGCTCTTTTCTATTCTTATTTGCTGGATATTGGCTGTCTGTGAGCTCCATCCTCCCCTAGGTCCAGCTGGAACTGGAAGTCGGACCTGGGCGAGACCAGTTTCCTGTTAAATAAAATCATGCCAGCCCTCTTCAAAAGCATTCAAGAGGCCACGCTCTTCCCTTTTGCTGGGCTCCTCATGCTCTGTTCTGTTATACCAGAGGTGCTGAGCTCTGGGGCTGGCACTCCGGTGGGGCTCTCCTGCATGAATTGGGGGTGCTACAGTTGTAAAGCAAAGCACTTGGAGTGTTGAGATGGTTTATAAATCCCGAAGCCTTATAAACTTCCACGCCCCTTTGCTTTGGCTTCTGGGAACCATGCAACAATGACACTCTGTTTTCCCTTTCTAGCTGCCGGAGCAGTAACAGGAAAAGCCTGGTGGTGGGAACGCCGTCTCCAACCCTCTCACGGCCTCTCTCCCCGCTCTCTGTGCCGACAGGTAGGGAAGGTCTGAGCTCTGGGGAGCAGGCTATGCACCTGCCGTGGTTTTATCCTGGTTACTTTGGAGGGGCAGTGCGTGGCCCTAAGGTATCTTGAAGGCAGCTTGCTGACACCTTCAGTCCCTTGCAGGATCCTTTGTTGGAAGGACTGGAGGGGCAACACCAGGTTGCCCCTGTGGGTTTTGTTTTTTTTTTATTCAGATTATTATGAAATCCCTTCTCAGTGGTGTATGTGCTGTGTGAAGATGCTGTGGGCCAGAAGTGTTGATTTCTCTATTTTAGCAGTAAGCCGAGCGTCAGCCCCTTGGGACGGGCGTGTGTGTTAGACTTGGGGTTTGCAGAGCGGCAGCTGCACAAGACATGGGTTAATAAATAAAGATTGGAGTGGGGGAGGCCATGTTTTAACTTTGTCCTCGTAGCAATTGCGGTTGTCGTGACAGTGACGGGGACAGTTATCTCCCCACAGGATGTCTCCTGTCTTCATGGAATGGGTTTATTTTCCAATAGGAATATAACAAATCTTTACAGCACAATTTACTTTGTGACTCTTTAACCTTAAGTAACCTCTGCTGTCAGAGGTGAGATCCCAGACAACAAGCCAATGGGCTGGATCAGAAGTTGCATTAATTTCTCTCTCTCTCTCTGTCTGCAGCTGGGAGCAGCCCCTTGGATAGCCCACGAAACTTCTCCACTAGCACGTCTGTCAACTTTCCCTTTGCTCGCAGGTAAACCGGGGCTTGCTTTCTCCTTCCCTCTCCTACCCCCAACAGAGAAAGTAAATACCAGCAGACAGGGCTGGACTGAGAGAGAAGTGAAAGAATCCACTCTCATTTACAGTATTGTTTTCATGGCAAAAGGTGGCGCAGTGGGTAACTGCTGGCTGCTGCCTTTCACCTCCAGAGAGCAGTGTCCACATGGTGCATGTGCTCATGGGTGAGAATGTGCTTGGGGATTTCATCATGTTCTTTAATTAATCCATGTCACATTTCAGTGTGATTATCAGTCTCTGTTCAAGAGTTATCCATGGCTGGAGAAAAAGGGCCAGGGGGATTTGCAGGGCCTAGACTGAGAAGGTCCAATGGCAGAGTCACTGCGCAAACCCTGCCTGGTTTGCACCTGACTCAAGCCAGAACTAACATAACAGAGGAAAACTCACTTCGGGTTGTGGGTGGGTGTTTAGAGACAGCCCCAGCTGGGTAGGAAGAGGAGGCCCTCTTTCCTGAGTCCCTTCATAAATTAGAGCACAGCCCAAAAGGGCTTCAGAGCACTTCGTTAGCTGAAGCATTTGTCCCCAGAGTTCTGCTATGTGCAGATTTTCCCTCTTAGCTCTTTGGAGACTGGGTGAGCTGTGATGCCTGCTAGAGCTGTCAGTGTTCCCACGGACAGAGAGAATACGGTAACCCGTGAGCCTAGGAAATGACAGCAAGCCTGGGAGTGTTGTTCTCGGTTACCGTCTTGTTCTTTTTTTCCTTCTTTCTGTTTGTCTCTTTCCTCTGCCACTGTGTCTCGCTCCCTCTTCCTGGCTGATAATCTCCCACCACCCTGCAGTCATGCTCCTCGGACTGACAGGTAATTACGAGAAGGAACCAAGCCTTTCCAGAGAGAGGTGCGGAATGGAGGGGGCCTGTGTTCAGTGGGTAATGCCTGCTCCACTTTGACATGTCCCTTGTCGCTGTGTGTTCGTACCTCGCTTGTCCTGAGCGTAACCCCCATTGTGGCAGTGCCGGATTTAATCAGTCTGTGACTGGCCTCCATAATTCTCTGCGGCTCCAGGCACAGACACGGCTCTGTTCCCCTCATGCTGCAGTTGGCCAGGAGTTCAGGCCCAAATTCTGCCCCACTTTCACACTTCTCACCAGATTATAAACAGTGTCCTGGATTCTAAACAGCTGCTCCTCTGAAATCTACAACTAGGTCACCAGGAAAAATCGCCAATGCGTGTGCAGGGTGGAGATGGGAACAGTGCTCTCCAGGCCCTGCTGGGTTGATGCCGTTAGCCTCCCTGGTGTACGCAGGCAGAAATGAACAGGAGGTCAGGTTTAATTTCAAGGATCATTAGGGAAAATGGGGAGTGTTAACTCCTTGTTTGCCAAATGGGAAAGAGCTAGGATGGAGCAAGTGACACTTTATTCTCAAGCTGCTAATGATGGGAAAACAGAAAAATGATAATGCAAGCAACTTACGAGGTTGAACCAGCTCCTGATGCGAGAGTCCTTGGCACTGCTAAAGGCCTTACTGTGGGGGCTTAGCCAATTCTCGTAACTTATCCCGGCGAGCTGCTGGGATAAAGCGGGAATTTTCTGTAATATTTTCATGAATCCTATGTGTGCCTCAGTTTCCCTGTGTACTTTGCATTGCTACCCTGTGAAGGGAAAAGGGTCAAGTCTCCTCTTGGGGACAGCGCAGGACACAAGGTCCCCTTGCTGACTGGGCTGTAGTGAATAGGCTCCTTAAGAAACTGGTTGAAACTGACCCAGATCAACAGAGGGTCCAGCAGGACAATGGAAGCCCCAAGGACTGAACAAAGCTCTGGGACGGGGTGGGGCTGAACACAGCATGGCCCTGCCTGGAGACAAAGGACTGGGAGGTGACCAGCAAGGGGTAAAGAAAAGGCTTCTGGAAGAAGCTGGCTGCTCTCACCTGGGACTGGCTAAGGAATCTGAGAGAGACAGAGCCTGCAATGGAATTCAGTGCAGTTTGGCTGGTGGATTGCTCTGGCTTGGCTGGAATGAACTATTTTCACCTTTGTTTCTCTGTGCTAATCTAAGGACTCCCAGTGCTGCATTCCAGTTGACTAATTAACCCTACTCTGTTTGAAAAACACTGCTTGGTGTCCTGCACATCCTGGCTGCAGTGCCGCACCCCCTGGGGCATGTACAAGTCTGGAAGCAGGAGTCTCTCAGTTGGACTCCCTGAGCAGAAGTCACAGCACGAAGCAGGCTGGCTGAAGCCCAGAGGCTCAGTCTCAAAGGCAGTGGGGCTGCATGGCCTTTCCTGAAGGAACAGTGAGAGCCCTTGGGGGTCTGCATTATGAAGGGTTCTCCAAGAGACTGGTTAAAACAGGGGTGGGCCAAGTTTTTCGCCAAGGGCCACATCTGGGTATGGAAATTGTATGGTGGGCCATGAATGCTCACAAAATTGGGGGTTGGGGTGTGGGAGGGGGTGAGGGGGGGGTGCGGGCTCTGTGGTAGGTTCAGAAATGAGTTCAGTGTGCGGGAGGGGGCTCCAGGCCTGGGCAGGCAGTTGGGAGGGCGCAATGTTCCCTCTCATTTTTGACAGGCTGTGTGCACAAAAAATGTGTTCTGTGCAAATTGTTGTGCTTCTGTGTAAATTTTTGTGAGCGTGGTGTTTCGCCGTGTGTGCGGGGTTTAGGATCTGTGCACGCGCGCACAGCTTAGAGGGAACAGTGGGGTGGGGCTCTGGGGTGCGGCTGGGATTAAGGGGTTCGGAGGGCAGGAGAGGGATATGGGCTCGTGCAGGGACTTGGGGCATGGGAGGCGGTTGGGGTGCAGGCTTCAGGTGGCACTTACCTCAGCAGCTCCCAGAAGCAGTGGCATGTCCCCTCTCCAGCTCCTATGTGGACGTACAGCCAGGCAGCTCTGCACGCTGCCCCGTGCACAGATGCCGCCCCTGCAGCTCCCATTAGCCATGGTTCCCAGCCAGTGGGAACTGTGGGGGCAGCACTTGGGGTGGGGGCAGCGTGCCGAGCCTCTTGGCTGCCCGTATGTGTAGGAGCCGGAGAGGGGTCGTGCTATTGTTCCGGGAGCCACACGGAGCCACGGTATGCAAGGAGCGGGGCAAGCCCCCAACTCCGCTCCTTGCCTGGAGTGCCGGAGCGGAGCAAGCCCCGGATCCTGCTCCCTAGCGGGAGCTCGAGGGCCAGATTAAAATGTCTGAAGGGCCGGATGTGGCCCCTGGGCTGTAGTTTGCCCACTCCTGGTTTAAAAGCTGGGGCATAGCACCGGTCCTGTGGATCCATGACAGCTGGGTTAGGCAGATGGGGAAGCTGAGGCCAGACAGGTGAAGTGACCTACACAGTGAGTCAGTAACATAGGGATGTAGAGCCCTGGGCTGGGCTCCTAGGCCCTTAGACTACTAGAAAACACTTCCAGCAAAAATATCCTTCTAGGTTTTAAGTTTCTGGCATCTTGTTTATTGCAGGGGTGGGGTGGGGGCATGTCCATTGTGCGTGTTCACTTTCATACGCCCGAAGGAATCATGCTGTTCTGTAGAATAAAACCCCGGGGCCCAAATTTGACTCTCATTAAAAATCCCACCCTAATGGTTTTCCCCTTCCCTAAGTGGATTCGTTCGAGCGCAGCTTGGAAAGAAGCCAGGATAGAGCTGTCACATGGCTGCAGCCACTTCCGAGTTGTCACCCCGCTCACTGACTGAGAACAGCACCAGTTCATAGGGACACGTGCACCAGTTTGACCCTCTGCTGCAGCAGGGGACAGAGCCTAGTTTCTAAGATTCTAGCATTACATTCCTCTCAGCCATAAAATTAATTGTACAAAGTCGTTTTTACTTACATGAAGTGGTATCAAAATACATTTGGCATAAGAGGCGTTGGATTGCAGCTGTCTGGGCCAGAGCGAGGTGCCTGTTCCTGCCCACAGCACTTCGACATTCATTGTTCCTTTGTCTGCATTTAAACAAAGTTTTCTCTGTGTGATCCCTGTGTTTCCTGTTGCAGGGCTGATGGCAGAAGGTGGTCACTGGCTTCACTACCCTCGTCTGGCTATGGGACTAACACCCCCAGTTCCACTGTCTCGGTAAAGCTATCCAGCCGTCTGTAACAGGAGAGGGAAATCTGAAATAGTGGCCTGCCCGGTGTGCCTGCCTCAGTTTCCCTTTCAGTTGTTCTCAGAAATAATCTAAAAGCTCCTTGAGTATAAATACAGCCCTTGGAGGATTAATTTAATATGAACAAAAGCTCTTTGTGCACAAACTGTAACAACACAAGTCCCCACAGTCCATCCATGAGAAACCTCAGCGTCTCTCACCACGCTTTCCTCTCTGGTATGGTGCTAGTGTCCCGCAGCCTCTCTAAGGTCCTCTGGCTTCAGCTCTATAGCCCAGAGAACCAGCAGGCATCTGAGCCTGCAGCCCTCTCCTGCTTTCTTTGGCATGGGAAGATCAGCAGCCTAGCCCCATCTGGTCTTCTCAGCTTCCCGGCTCTGGTTCTCTGGCACCGGAAGGTGAGCTGGGTGGCCCCCTCCACTGGCTTCCTGACCGTTCCTCCCTCTTTCGCGGGAGGGCCTCATGAGCCCGGAGACCTTCTCCAGTCTCCTGGTCCTTGTTGCCTTCACCTGACTCACCCAGTCTGTCTCCTCAGGCCCAGGTGCCTCTTTTAAACCTAATTGGGAATCAGAGGCTCTGGACTTGCCTCCCTCTGAAGGGGCCAGTGCCACCATGTCCCATGGGGTTTAAATTTCCCCTGAGCTCCATAGTTTCCCTTCCTCAACATCGCATTCTCTGGGGCTTCTCTGCATGGCCAGATGTTTTGTTCAGATGTTATTTTTACAGTGTGCATCTGAGTTAGCTGCAACACTTTGTAGATGGCGGGTTCTTTTGTCGCAAATTAATACTGGGGGCTGCATGTCTGGGTTGGGGTGTACTGTGGAGCTGTTTGGGGAGCCCAGGGCTGTAACAGAAGAGGATGCTACAGACTGGGACTGAGGAGCAGCTACAGAGTTGTTCTGTAGGGAGCTAGAACAGCAGAGGAGTTGCAGGTCAGAGTTGTCTGGGGCAGCTGGCGGTGCCTGATCTCATGGTGTTTGGGGGCTAATGCAATGCATTTTTCACACTTATGTGCAGCGGATTTGGGAGTGTTTGTAAAAAGCAAGGCCCCCAGGTTGCCTGTCAGGATTTCTAATCTATTAAAGGAGTGTGAGGCAGCTGTTTCTAATGAACTGTTTCCATCCTGCTCCAATGGAGGAATTTAGCTGTCTCGTAACTGCTTGCATTTGTTGTTCTATCCAGTCGTCTTCATCCTCTCAGGAGCGTCTGCACCAGTTACCATACCAGCCCACCCTTGATGAGCTGCATTTCCTCTCTAAACATTTCCGCAGCACAGAGAGCGTCACGGACGAGGAGGGGCGCCGTTCACCCTGCCTGCGGCCACGATCCAGGAGCCTAAGGTATCCAAAGCCTCTGGCTGCCCCTGGGCTTTCCACAGTGTGTGTGTGCGTACATGTATGTGTGCACACGTGCATGAAGTTGTGTGTCTGATGCATGTAAAAGATGCTGGTGAAGGAGGCATTTCATTGTCATAGGCATTGCCAGACTGGAGCAGGCCCATCTAGCCTGGGATCCTCTGTCTGACGCAGGCTGGCTTGCCGCTTCAGCGGAAGGTGCGGGAAGCCCCCTAGTGGACAGTTATGGACTAGCCCTGTCACAGTTTGGCTGTACCAATAATGCTGACCACCAGTCTGATTCTCTGCTCTCCGTGAGAGTCTGGGGGTGTGAAACTTGGTATTTCTTGTGCTTTACTACACAGACCGTGTTCTACAGAAATGCCACTGCTTTCCCTGCAGCACTTCCACGAATGGAAAATGGCGGGAGTTTAATTCCAAAGCACAGTGCAATAAATCTCACGCTAATCCTGTCGGCACTCCCTGCCTCTCGGGGGGCTCTCCTCTGGACTTGCAGTACAAGCCATACACAAGTCTGCTAGCATGAGGCTTTTGTTGCTGGAAACTGTTTACGCCTGAAATGCAGGCTCTTGAGGCTGAGATTACAGAAGCTTTGTTTGAAGCGCCTTGTTATGTTGTTTGTTTTTGTGTCCTTCAGTTGGGACTCATGCCTTCACGCTGATCCTTGGGTGGGTCACAGCAGATTGAGAGGTAAATTCTCAACTGATCCTCAGATCAGATCAGGGCATACCTGATAGTCTGTCGTTGCAGACCCTGCTGCAGGTTGGGATCTAAGTCAAGAGGCCAGGAATCAGACTTACCCTTGAAAGATTTAAAAAAATCTGTTTATGTAACTGGATCTAGAAGCATTATGCATATTAAATAAAAGCTAGGTGCTCTGAGTACATCTGTTTGCAATGCCTTTTTTCTTCCCTCACCCCTGTTCTCCCCAACCATTGCTTTTTCAGACCCAGGGCCGCAAGCAGGTGTACAGCATTCTCAGAGATTTCAGACATGCAGTGTATTTGTGTGTAGCTGCATCTGTCTGTTCCCTTCTTGTACATAGGCACATTGCATGAAATTCACAAGAAAGGTCCAGCATGGGAGTGGAGCAGAGAAGTACAAGCAAGAGTGCCTGGCAACTCCTCCTCAACTTCTGCAACTGACAATAGACTAAACATGCAGACCTCCTGAATTTGACAGTGCCCCTTCATAAACTCGCTGTGCATTGGAATGTCGAGTTTCCATTCATTGGTTTGTTCTCCAGTTGTCAAATGCAGCAAGTGTGCATCCTTACAGGGAATATTTCAGTTAAATACTTTTTCCTGTTGTGGAATGTGTTTAGAGGCCTCATTAGTAGGGCGAGAGCTGTAATTGGTCCTGGGCTTTGTTGCCTGAAATTTCATTAAAATTAGATTAATTATCTCAAGGGCTTTACAAGTGGATGAATGTTTTACCAAAGAAATGCTAGTTATATGACTGCCATCACTTGTACTTAGAAAATACAAAGAGTCCCTCGCTAAGCTGTGGCTTACTTCTTAGTTACTGAAATGAGAATGGGGGGAGAGTTGAAACTGGTCTTGATCTTGGCATTTGTTATATCTTGGTTAACAAGTAGGTGCTGCTCCCTGTATCTGGCTTTGTGTAACAGGATTAAGATTCCAGTGGTGGCGCTGTGGCCAGGGGAGAAAGAAGGGTCCGCTGAATTCACTGGTGGGCTAAAAAAGATAAACAATTCATGTGAAGATCTCTCTGTGCCCTGCAAAGAACAAAAATCAGTTGTTTTGCTGCCAGTAGTGAAAAGACAACTATATCAGCAGATCGAGAGGCCCTGGGTGTCAGGCATGCTGGCCTGCTCACAGTTGGCTGTGGTCTAGGCATCTCGCCAGTGGCATTATAGTTTGCTGTCTGTAATACTGGCATTAGGGTGGGGACTGGGACAGAAATTATAACCCTGAGGGAAAGAAAAAGGACAAGCCCTTTCTTTAATGGACACATTAGTCTCTCAGCTCTGGAGATCTAGATTCAAAACTACCTTGGTTTATAAATGCCATGAGTCTGGAGGTCGGAGTAGCTTATTGCAGACAATTATTCAGCTCAGACAGCTGCCAGGCAGTCTCTTCCGTCGACCAGTCTCTCCTCCTGGAGACTAACAGCTAGGGGTGCAGATTGGGAATGTGGTGGGGGATGTTCTGTGAGTCAGGAATGACGAGCAGTTCCAGAGGGGATGCTTCAGGGCAGCAGTGAGTTGTGTTGCTGTTGGTGGGAGGGTAGGGTGGTGGGGGAGCTGCAGGCAGCCATTGAGGTGCATTGGGGAGCTGTATTTGGGGGTGACGGTGCCCTGGGAGAGTCACTAACTGTCAGGATGCTGAGTGCTTGGTGTGAATGTGCTTTAATGGCTTGTGAAACGTAGCAGTTGAATAGAAAACAAAGTGTGATGAGTCTCCAAAGGCACTTAAGACTGCACAAACCCATAATTACTTGGTTTTCTGAAGATAAACCTGTTTTTCCCCCCAGCCCTGGACGAACAAGTGGAGCTTTTGATAATGAGATTGTTATGATGAATCACGTCTACAAGGAACGATTCCCGAAGGTAACTGCCCAGAGCTCAGAAAGATTATTCAAACATAACGTATCTTTGGCTTTTCAGCAATTTTGTCTCCAGCAAAATCATTTCTGTTCTTTATCCTGGGACGAAAGGTGTACCTTACAGGGGAGGTGTGTGAGGGGGCTGGAAACCTGATAATTCACTGGGGGAAGAGCTGAAGATTCATAATGTCCTCTCCTGGTCACTGTGGAGCATGTGTTACTGCAGCAACATAAAACTCTCATTAACAGTCTCTGGAGACCACTTCTTGGTTAAAACAATGTCCGTGTAAGCACATGAATATGGTGCTGAGATTTTCAAATGAAACAATATCAGTGCAGTTACAGCACAGTCTAAAATAGTGAGACATAATATCACAAAAGCAGGGAAATTCTCGTGCCGGCTGTTTGTACAGCTGCAGTGGTCCTAGGGTGCCATGACACAGCTCAAAGTCGCATACATAAGAGGAACATTCTTTCCAGCACATCTCTAATGTGAGGATCAGTACAATTATTTTGTATGCCGCTGGCATGCTGCAGTCATAAAAGACAGCCCAGTGCGTGCCAGGCTCCGGTTCTGTGCGAGCTGGGATCCAGGCTGATGTGCTGCATTGCTGGGCACAGCAGCTCATAGCTTCTGGCAGCAGGTTTTTCCATTTTGTCAGCTGGCAATTTCCTGGCTGCGGGCCTGCCAGGGGTGACAAGCCCCTCTGTTTTCATCCTTCCTGTGGTTTCACATGCTTCTACTTAAAGGTTTACGGGAGAAAGAGCTGGTAAGTGCTGAGTGCCAGATCACTTGGAAATTACCAATCTCGAATGCACTGTCATACTGAAACGCCTGTCCTGTAGCTAGGAGTGTTTGGACCACAAGGGTCTACTCTGCAATCTTTTCAGAAGGATGTTCAGGAATATGTGTGTGTAAACCCCAGGGCCAGAGCATCAGCTGGTGTAAACTGCCATAGCTCCAAGTTCACTCCAGCTGAGGACGTAGCCCCTAGTGTAAACATGCTGCACTTGTGTAGGTCCTGGCTTGCCCCAGGGCAGCGCACTTGCAGTAGGAGTTTGCACTGGGTCAGCTGTGCTGATGGCTAACACCCGGATGTAGGCTCAAGGTCTCAGTCCCACTGTAGTCATCTCCTGCTCTGCCCTGCAGGCCACAGCGCAGATGGAGGAGCGCCTGCAGGGGACCATCACCAGCTGCTCGTCGAGCAGTATGCTGCCCCTTGCTGATGGCGTGCTGGGGTTCATCCACCATCAGATCATTGAGCTGGCCCGAGACTGTCTGGCCAAGTCCCAACAAGCTCTCATCACTTCACGCTACTTCATGGAGCTGCAGGAGAAACTGGAGAAAATGCTCCACGATGTGAGTGTTTGGGTGTTCTCGCAATCCCCCGCTCCTCCCAACCCTGGCTCCCCACTGACCATGGCTGTTTGGTGACCTCAGCATTCGTCTCATTCTCTGCAGGCCCAGGAGCGTTCAGAGAGTGAGGAAGTGAGGTTCATTGACCAGCTGGTCAGGAAGCTGCTGCTAATAATATCCCGCCCTGCCCGCCTTCTGGAGTGCTTGGTAAGGAGTACTGCGTGGCCTGCCAGGCTGTCTGCACGTGCAGGTCTGTCATGGGTATGCCTCATTTGGAAAGGGAAGTGCTCATTACTCATGGAGTAAATTGGAAAGAATCCCTTCGCACAGAACAGCTCGATCTACGTTCGTGCACCCAACAACTGAACAGCAGTGCAGCTCCTCTGTCGCGTACGCAGTAACTGAGTAACCCTAACACAAGCTTCACTGTACTCGCTAACCCAGGCACTGGGCTTCAGACTCACCGTTAGGGAACTTGGTTAGGGACCAGAGAGAGACGACGAAGACAATCAGATCTTTAGATCCATGTGTTAAAGAATATTACAGTACAGGATGGGAATTACAGTGAGGTGGGAATGTCTAATCTGTTTTCCTTTTCTTGTCCATCTCTAGCTTTTATCCGTTACACTTAATCTCCAACACACATTCTCCTTTGGTTATTAATCCACCTTGAAAACCTAAAGTTTTCAGTGGTGTATTTCCAAATCTCTCTCAGTAGGGCTAGTCCGAGAATTATTTACAGCCAGAAGGAATAGTAGGTATGCCAGCTCAGGCATACAGCCAGCTTGCCCCCTGAATTCTGGGACATGGGCACATGGCTGGATTTTTCAACCAGGGGGGATTACACTGGAAATGCAGACACAAACCCAAGATCAGGGGAGCTATGGTTCTCCTGCAGAATTCTGATGCCCACGTAGCATCCCGTAACTCCAGAGCTAAAGGGAGCCCTATCATTACAATCTACGATAGTTACTCTAATTCCGTTTAAGAATATGTACATGCCTGTGTACTGTGATGCCTGTGAGTTGTGGTGGGGGAGGTGCTTTTATTTAAAGACACAAAGGCAGAACTCACTTCTTGACTGCACTTATTCTCCTTTGGCTAGGAGTTTGATCCTGAGGAATTCTATCATCTTCTGGAAGCCGTGGAAGGACATGCTAAAGTAGGCCAAGGAATAAAAACTGATATCCCGCGGTACATCATCAGCCAGCTGGGGCTTGCCAAGGACCCTCTGGAGGGTAGGGATATTTTACAGCTCTTGGACTGTGTCTCGCTGAGTGATCAGGCAGGGGATCAGGAACAGGAGAAGGAGCCTCTTGCACATGGCTGCTGCCAGTTAGTCAGAGTTAGCATGTGTTGGAAGGTCTCTGCTACTCCCAGGCTAGGAGCTGCCCAAATCCGAAAAGTCACCACGGCAGTTAATGCTAGTGTCAGCTTTGCTGACATTCTCAGCCAACGGAGAAGGACTGAACAGGCTCTTCTAAGGGTGGTCCCTCCAGGGCAAAGGGGTGGGGGGTGGCATGGCAGCCTGGTGTGGAGAGATTTGTGCTGCCCCTGCCTGTGCTGAAAGTGCTCCACAGACAGACCGAGAGCTTGTCGCTCCAGCACACCTTGCTGCTGGGCAGAATGACAGAGATGGACCCGCACTGTGAAATGAAACCAAAGCAGATGCGGCAGGACTGTCAGAAATCACTATGCAGTCAGCAGGTCAGGTCTAGGTAGCTGTTGGTGTATCCTCTGGGAGGCCCTTTCCCCTCAACTCTGGTGAAGGTGCGTAAGGCAGTAACCCCCCTCTCAGTCCCGCAGTGCAGGTGACTACTGCAGGATGGGATTTGTGATTTCTCCCCAATGGATCTTGCTCTTTGGTAAGTGTATAAACATTGCATCACCAAATGTTAATTGCCCAAGTGTTAAGGTTCCGATAGCATCGTTAACTCTGCCTCCTGTTCCTTACACATTGCATTGGAATAGATGCTTATGAGGCCAATCAGGAGATCTCTCAGACCAACAGGTAACTCTTTCTTCAGCAAGTTCTGGCTGATACTGATTGGAATTAGCCTTGAAGTTGTTGTTGGAAATGTACCTCTCTAGATGCTGTGGTAGCAAGGGTTCAGATGGCATGATTGCCTTTGCAAGGATTAGCGCACAGTACTGAAGCAGTCTGTGCAGGGATAAACGTGCATCAGCTTCCAAACCCACCCATGCTTGGACTGTGGTAGTGGAGTGAGATGTGCATTCTAGGACTGTATCCAAGTCTCTCTATGCCAGAACCAAATTTTTCTTCATTATCGCTTGCTACATATTAAATATTACTTTCAAGAACACTTAATCCATGGGAAGCCAAGGCCTGTGGGGGAATCATAATCCTTCAAGAACACTGAAAGGATGGTGCAGAGTAGATAGAATTGTATAAATGTTTAACCCCTTGACGCCAGGACCCTGAATTTCCCAGCAATAATGGCTAAAACAAAAACATACAGACGTTGTGTGGGCTCCAGGCAGGCAGACATCAAAGAAACATCTGAACACAGAGCGCGGTATGGATGGTGACACTTTCTACTTTCAGCATTAGTTTTTGTTAGTGATGAAGGCCTCAAAGAGCCTGAAGCTTCCATTCTGACAGATATCTGTGAGTCAGGCTGCCCGCTGCCTGCCAGCGGGCTTCCTTGTGGTGTTTTGGTGCTCCCAGCTCTGGGAAGAACTGATCCTGGACTTGCAGAGGAATGGGTGAGAGACCAGAAGTTAGTCAAGCACTTGAGGATGGCAGAGGCTCGATGTGGGCGAAGTTTTGTATCTGTTCTTCTTTATCCAGACCAGTTTGCTGATCCCACATATATAGCAGCCCATCACATCCCGTTGAACAGTCAGAATATTGGCTGCAGAGGGATTGTGTGTGCAGCAAACCCAGACAATGTAGTGGGAGTAGGCCAGGAAAAGCATCTCTGCAGCTTCTGGTGAAGTTGGCACCCAGTGCAGGTTGCTCAGTGAACTTGTGCAAGGCATCTTGTGTGTAGACGGCACCTTCTGCCAGCCTGATACTAGCTGCGGCAGCAGGGTCAAGCCTATGTCTGGAAAAGGTGGTTAATTTTCTAACAAAAAACTTCCCCGGAAGGGAGCAGTGTGCAAATCTCAGTGGAGTTCCTTTAATCCAGGATAGACGGGTTTCAGTTCCTCCTCCCTCTGAAACAGCAGCAGCGTGTCTCTGTGGTCTGTTGAATTCCTGACGGCTAGCTCTTTCCGTTTTTCTGCAGAAATGGTTCAGCTGGATCATTTTGATAGTGGGAACACCATGACCCCAGAGAATGACGTCTCCCATGAGGTAAGACCATCCAGCCTGAGTTAGTATTCGCATTTCCCAACCAGCTTCTCTGACACTTAGCAAATTAACTCTTGGCATGCCATATAAGGCAATGCCAGGAGGCTGTCTACATTCCCAGGGAGCTTGGAGTTTGAATTGTCCATCCATGGAGGGTTGCTGAAACTGTGTGAAGTTTTGAAGGTACATGTCTCATGGACACCTCTATTCCTGTACATGGACCCTCCAGTTGGCACCTGGACATGTGGAATGGGCATGTGCTTGAGGCAGTTTTGACTTGACAGTTCACAGTTTGCAAAGTGCAGTTGATTTCTGATGTGGTGGCTTCTAAGGATGCTGAGCAACAGCAGCCTCCTTTGAGTGTAGGTCTAGGTTTGCTTTTACTGGTCGGACTAGCCCCTTGTAGCAAGAAAGCGTCCCTTCGTGTGATGGGTACCATAGGGGTAGGGAAGGGTGGGCAGGAGTGTTTCCCAGGGCTAGTGAATTGTGGAGGGGAAGCATACGCAGTATTTACAGTCACAGCACTGGGATGTGAAGAAAGATCAAAACACCCCTTTGTGTATGTCTCATGCAGAGCCGGGCCTCAGCTGCCACTTCTCGGAGGAAACCCTGTGAGAGTGACTTTGAGACCATCAAGCTGATCAGCAATGGGGCCTATGGGTAAGTTGGAGAGAGCCTCTGCTTCAGTGCAGGGCGCTCAGGAGCTTACAGGCTTGGGGCTGCGCTGAGCAATCCACTTATGACCGCAAACATTGGCTTCTTTTTGCAAACGATCTAAGTGTGAACTAATCATCTTAGTGTTGGGCCTGGCCTGAGCAAGACCAGCTCCCCTAGAAAGCAGGCACAATGGTGGCGAGTGCAGAGAGACACAGAGCAGGCCAGGTATCTCACTTACTATATCAGTCTTGGCACTCCAACGCAACTCCATTGAGTGTGTCATTACAGCTATTGCACACAAATCCTCCTGGCGAGGAGCTGCTTGCCACGTCTGACAACGGCGCCTGCCTCGCTGCTTGGGTTGTAAATAAGGCCAGTGTCCAGTAAGACAGATGCAGCTGGCAGCCTGCTTGGAAAGGCCCATTGTAATTGACCTACTTGTCAAATTCACCCTTTGCACATGGGGAGCACAGTGCTTGGCAGGTTAGAGGCTAACCTCCAGAAACCCCATGCCAGAGTCCTGAGTGAATGCTCGCTCTCACTGGGAACTACTCTAGGTGGTGGGAGATGCAGGGTTTTCTGTGCTTTACAAGTGTTTTGAAGCAACAAGACCAGCTCTTCTGGTCGATAAACTTGACAGCAGCTGCTGGAGCCCCATGCACTCAGTAATGAACCCTGCGGTGCCTGCAGCTTGGCGGGTGGTCTCATCGCTTTCTCCCCTCCTAGGGCCGTGTATCTGGTGAGGCACAGGGAGACCAGGCAGCGTTTTGCTATAAAAAAAATTAACAAGCAAAACCTCATTCTGCGGAACCAGATCCAGCAGGTGTTTGTGGAGAGGGACATCCTCACCTTTGCCGAGAACCCCTTTGTGGTCAGCATGTTTTGCTCCTTTGAAACCAAAAGGCACCTGTGCATGGTGATGGAATACGTGGAAGGTGAGAGCCAAGCTGGTCACCCAAGGGCTGAATGGTGACTTTACACTGTGGTTGTTAGAGCAGATTTTTAAACCTTAACCTGCTGTCTTAGGGTAGGAAAACAAAGATCCCCAACATGAAGGTTGCGGCCTGAGAATGCTTTTAGCTCTCATGGCCATCAGGCCCCTCGGTGCTGAATGTCTGTGTGATGTCCTGTGCGAGCACGTCACGCTGCCCTCTGCTCCCCGTGCCTGTCCTGTTCCTGCAGGAATGGAAAATCCTCCTTCCTTCGCAGAGCAGAGACTCAAAAACCATCTGCTGCCCGTTGAGAGAGGAGCTTGGTCTGTGCACACAACTTGGAGACAGGTGCTCCTTGTGTTTCCCTCTCTCTGCCTCCGTTTCCCTCTCTGTAAAATTAGGTGGTTAATACCTCCTCTCGGGGGGGAGCAAGGATTGTGTGTGTTAATGTCTCTGGTGTGTTCCCTCTGCCAACCTCTCCTGTTCATCTGCATCCAAACACGTAACAAATATGCATTCACCAGGTAATCGATGTCTTTGAGCTGCAACAGACCCTCCTTGCTGGAGTGCCCTCCGATATGTCTCAGTCTTAGACCTGCTGTTCTCAGCTTGTACCAATGCAACATCCCCAAAATTGGAGAGCCAAGTGCCACCTGAAGCAGCAGCAGGGCCTGGCAGATGGGTGGCCATCCAGGTTCAGAAAGAAACGCTTTTCTGCCATATGCAATTGGCCAGGTATAGCATTGGGTTGCGGCCACTCTGAGGCAGTATCCAGGACTTGACAGCTCAGGGGTCTGATTTGGTGTAGGGAGGCCTACATTCCTGTTAAGAAGAGGTTGCTTGAAATACTTCAGGATGCTCTCAGCCCAGTCCTGCATGCTGCACAGTTGCCTGTGGCTCATGGAGAGTTTGTATGTTTCTGTAGGTGGGGACTGTGCCACGCTACTGAAGAACATGGGTCCTCTGCCAGTCGACATGGCCCGGATGTACTTTGCAGAGACTGTCCTAGCTCTGGAATATCTTCACAACTATGGGATTGTGCACAGGGACCTGAAGCCTGACAAGTAAGGACAGAAAGGGGGCTCAGGGTTGGAGGAGCATGGACAAGAGGCTGTCAGATTCTAAAGCGGGGAAGGAAGGAGGGGTTTCCTTTGTGTCCCCTTTCCCCATTGAGAGTGGTGGGAGTTGCTTCTGGCTGAGTGATCCCAAGTCAAGACCATGGCATGAGCAGAAAGCAGCCAGCCTTTTCAATGTAATTCTCAGAGCGGGGCCCTGCTTCTGCTCTCTGCTTTGTACCAGGCTCTGCTAGGGAGTGAGCCAGTGAGATTACGCATACATCTTCTCTCCTGCAGTTTGTTAATCACTTCGATGGGCCACATCAAGCTAACAGACTTCGGCCTGTCAAAGATTGGGCTGATGAACATGACCACAAACTTGTATGAAGGGCACATTGAGAAGGACACTCGGGAGTTCATGGACAAGCAGGTACATTCAGGATCTTGGTAGGCTCAGATCCCACGCTGTAGTGGGTGGGGCCATTGGTTCAAACCATCTCTCTTGGTCCCTGGGGAGAGGGTGGGAATCCTGTATCCATCTCTCCCCATCTCAGGGAACCAGCATAGTTCTGGGCATGCTGCAGCAGTACCTGGGCTGCTATAGAGAGCAGAGGTTCCAGTATGACCGACACCTCTTTGAATGCAGGTGTGTGGCACTCCCGAATACATTGCGCCAGAAGTGATCCTCATACAAGGCTACGGGAAGCCTGTCGACTGGTGGGCCATGGGCATCATCCTATATGAGTTCCTCGTGGGCTGCGTCCCCTTCTTCGGCGACACCCCAGAAGAGCTCTTTGGGCAGGTGATCAGCGGTAGGTCTCTAGCAATGGTCGATACCCTGAGTCCATCCTCTCGTCTTCGTTCCAGAGGCTTTCTGGGTCTGAGAGTTCCTAGCCCTTCTTTGTCTTGGGTTATATCAGCACCAGGTCTGGGGCGTTTGGGTATTCGGGTTAGTGCTTCTGGCACACTGAGACTCTGAACCATGCGGGCACCGCTTCCTATTATAGGCCGCAGAGCACAGCTCATCTGCGTATTAACAATGATGAGATTTTGCCCTTCTCTAGCCTCTTCTATCCGTGGTCCTCGAAGGGCTGTACAAACGCTTACCAATGAACATTTGCCTGCAGGGGTTCGTGGGCTTCTCTCACGACTATGGCTGGGCGTTGGCGCAGCCCTGGCTTTGTGGCAGGTTAGAGTGCGCAGCTGGCTCGCAGGTGGCAGGCACTGGGCCAGGCGTTTAGTCTTTTGAACTGATTCAGTGACCCCAAGGAGGTTGGGATCCTCTAAATGAACAGATTCCTTTTTACTCCTGCCTCCGTTTGACTCCAGGCGAAGGAGGAAGGACAATGTATTCCTTACCCAGGACAAGGTGAAGGGTACCCAGGACAAGGTGAAGAAAGGAGAGATGTTTAGGAACTGGCTTAGGAGAATGCGCAGCCTAACTGTTGCCTGCACTCAAATGCTGTTCCCTGGAATGAGGGTTGGGCCACAGGGGTGTTTCATCATCTGATTTAGACATGAGTGTTCTCGAAGTGTAGATGGGCCATGTCTAGTTGGGTTTCGCTTCCTTCCTAGGCTTTGGGGGAAGCGTGGCTTGCAGGGCTGTCCTTGTACAGCTGTCATTTCACTTTTCTCTTTTGATTGCTGCTTAATATTTCTTTTAACAATAACTCTTCTGATTAGGTTGTTGGGCATCACCCAGGTCTTGCAGCATCCTCACCTTATGATTAGTGAGTCAGAAAGATAGCTATGATGTAGCTTTAGAGTCACCGAGTGTGGACATGGGACTCTTCGCTTTCCCAGAGTTAGGTGACTAGCATATGCTTTGCAGTTACTCTGTGGCATTTTTCTTGTGCAAAAATAACTTCCCTAGCAAAGGTACTTTGCCTTAAGGCCACAAGTCATAATGACCTTTCTTCAACTCGCTCCTAATTCTGACCCAAGTGGGATGCTCCCTGAAGCCATAAAGGCAGGAGACCTGAGGTCAGAGCTGCTCATCATGAGAAAAATAGGGCATGAACCTACAGCTTCCTGCCCCCTCCAATCCCAGCCACTTTTGGGGTGCCTGTTGGATGGAGTCCCAGACCACAAGCTATGGGGGCCCCAGGCAATAGTGCAAGTCACTTGTGGAGTGGACAGTTACAAGTCTCCAGCTGGTGTCTCCATGATCCGCTTTTGACCCTGGCTGTTCTTATGCAAATGGCCTTTTGCTCTCAAGGGAAGGGGTCACCTCATGATTTTCCATTTTCTTCCAGATGCCGTTATGTGGCCTGAAGGCGATGAAGCTCTTCCTGCTGATGCTCAGGATTTGATCACGAGGTTGCTAAGGCACTGCCCACTGGAACGCTTAGGCACCGGTATGCGCTTACTGTACCCTACTTTTACAGCTTACATCTGCCAGGCAGCACAGGGCATGGTCACCGGTGAGATGGCTGGAGTGGCTCCTGGCTGATTTGCATTTGTCTGTTCAATTGATGTCTGTCTCGCCTTTGAGATGGCTTCCTTAAGCAATTAGAAGTGTCCCTAGGATGTTTATAAGAGCTCTTCTTTAGTATCTGACTTGTGGGCTTTGCTCTCTCATGTGGTACTGCTCATCTCAGCCTTGAGCATAGCTTTTCTACAAACTGTATTCTGCCATTGGGGTAGAAACATTCCCCTCCACTCCAGATGTCCGCATCCCTGGAGAATCTGGGCAGTGCTGACTGCATGATGGCACCCTATGTGGATAGGTACTTGATGGGATTAAAGCATGCTCCTGATGCCCCGTGGCCACCTGCAGTTGGAAACCTACAGCAGTGCTTAATAACCCAGGGCTCCTGCTCCTGGCTCCTGCAGGTGTTGAAATGTTAGTGGCTCTGTCCTGAAGAGCCCTGGTTCTCCTTCTGGTTCCCACCTAGCTTTTTGCTTGCCTTTCATTTCACCTTCAGCCTCCTGCATTTGCCGGCTTAGCACGGTTGCTACCTCTCTGTTGGTATATACAGCCCAGGGCATAGCTATGGTTCTGTGCCACTGCCGTTTCCGGCTTTAGGGTCCTGCTGCCTCTTCCTGCTCTAGCCATTGCTCGTTGTTCTCTGCTTGGCTAATGAGAAAGCGCCAACAAACATTTTGGCAGTAGGCCAGATCCTATCTCTGTTCCTGCCACATAACTCTGTAAATGTCAAAAGATTACTCTGGATTTCTCTTTGTTGGTGTAACCAAGAGCAGAATCTGTCCTGTTGTTGGAGACGTGCTGGGGATGCCAAGGCCAGAATTTGGTCTTGTGAACTTTGTTGGGATTGGCTTTGGGAACCTAAATCCAGGCTGATTCCAGTCTATCCAAGCCATCTGCACTGGGGGTCAGATAAAAATAAACTTGTTTCCAAAGTGAGAGCGCTTCCTGGGCTGAGGGGACAGCTCTAAGACCTGAAGTCATGCCTGCTCTAACCTACGTGATTCTGTGCTGGACACCAGGTGGCGCCCATGAGGTGAAGCATCATTCCTTCTTCCACAACCTGGACTGGAATGGGCTGCTGCGGCAGAAGGCTGAATTCATTCCCCAGCTGGAGGCTGAGGATGATACCAGTTACTTTGACAGTAAGGCCAATTCTTGCTTCTCCTCTTTGATTCCATTGTCCCAGCAGTGAGTCTGGGTAGAATTACCCAGAACAAAGAAACTTTCTCCAGGAAGCTGTGGGCAAATTTCTGACAGTGACTTTGCTGTAGAAAGGAATGATCAAGTCATTGCTGTGTGAAGTGAAATTCTCCTGGTCATTCCGCAGGTGGCCGTGCCTCCAGGTGCACCAGCTCCTTCGATTTGCTCGTATAAGCCCTTTGCTGATGGTGCCCCTGGCTCAAGAACCTCCTTGATGCGCTACCTGCCAGGCACAGCGGGAGGGACTGGCAGATCAGACTGAGTGCAGAGGGCTGTGGCCGGAAGAGTTCACTTGTGGGATTTTGCATACAGACTCTGGTGCTGCAGATAAAACTAAAATCTGGCACCAGGGTGATAGTTCCTAACAAGCAGTGAAGGGGCTTGCGGCTGCACCTTGCTTTGCTCCCCTCAACTGCTTTGGGAAGTGGAAAAGAAACATCCATGCAGGGAAACCCCAGCCCTCAGCGATGTGTCTCGAGGAAAGCTCCTGTTGCTCTGCCCTGCATGCCTGAAGGCATTGATTTCTTGTGTACCCACATAGCTGACCAATGGTGCATCAGGGGTTAAAGCTGGAGTTAAATGAGTGTGCAAGGCTGAGTGCACGGTAACCTGAGGCTCACTGGGGAGCACTTTGGGGGTTGTAAAATGCATGGTTAATTCCCCCACTCCTGCAAGGCTGTGATATAGGTGACCTAATTACTTAGAAATTTGGTGTGTTTAAAGTTTGTTCTATTCACACGCTGAGAAACATAGGACTTGCTGGACCAGATGAGACCCATGGTCCATGTACTCCAGGAGTCTGTCTGTCGTTGGTCAGAACCAGACACTTCACAGGAAGCTGCAAGAAACCTAATCCCTATTATCTAGAGACTGGCGTAAGCCCTGAAGCATGAGCTTTAAGATCTATTCCAAAACTTCCTAGCATTAGCAAAAGAAAATAACTTTCACTTCTGTGCCAGGGCTTCCCTGGGATTTAAACCTTGGCCCTCTGGCACGGTAAGCAAGAGGTCTACCCCTGTGCCATTTGGCCATCAGGGCCCCTCTGAACTGGTCCCCATGTGACAGTGATGGTATCCCTGCTTCAGCCTTTATTTCTGCGGTGAGGGGCTCTGGCAGACAGTAGGAGAGATGTTATTATTTTCTGTAAACAGTGAGTGTGGCCAAGTTGCTGGGATTGTAGCTCCCTGGAGGATTGACCCACCCTCATGGGAGGACCAGCCCTGGCTGCATTATCACTTCTTGCTTTCAGCTCGCTCTGAAAGGTACCGTCATTTGGGCTCCGAGGATGAGGAAACTAATGATGAGGAATCATCTGTGGAAATCGGCCAGTTCTCATCATGCTCTCACCGCTTCAGCAAGGTACTGGAAATGCCCCTGTGGAACCAAGTGGGCTTGGGGGTTTAGAGAGACCTTCCCCCTCTGGTAGGGCCAAAGCCCCCAGCTGTCACTCTCTGCCAGAACACAAGTTTTACTAGTGACCTGAGAGGGGCTTTCTGAGCTCTCAGGCAAGGGAAAGCCCAGGGAGTCGGCTCACCTGCTGCAGGAGCACCATTGAAAGCTCTGCAGGGAATGCTCTGGGAAAGGCTGCTGGTGATTCACGGGGGGGGTGCTCTTCCTTCCAAGTGAGCACTGACCCAGCACCCCAGCCTGGTACTAAGGAGGGAGATGTTGCTAGAGGTGCTGCCCTTCATGACAGCTCAGGTCTGGATCTTGACTTTTCTGGGATAAGGATCCCATGGCACCATGCCCCAGGGTAGGAGAATTAACCCTGGAGTGTTCACCAAGGTCCCATTTGGCTGGTTGCTTCCTAGAACGCTCCTGGATTTATTATTCTTCACTCTGTCCTGAACTGTTATGTGGAGTTGCTGTGAGATGTGGTAGCTGTTTGACCTCAGAGGTGGCTGCATTTCATTGGTGGGTGGGTGATGCCTGTAAACATGTAGTCAGAGTCTCTGCTTCAGTAGTTCAAGTGACTTTGGTGGAGCCATGCCGGCAGAGGCTGGCCTGTAATATGTAAAGTTCCTGGCTGAACTCCACCTTCTGCTGGCTTCTAACATGTGGCCTCTTTGTTGCAGGTTTATAGCAGCTCTGAGTACCTGGCAGCTCACTCCAACTTGAGCCTCTCATCCTCTGAGCGCAGTCAGAGTGAGGACAAAGAGGACAGAACAGAGCGGTGGGACAGGAGCTCAGGAGACGAAGAGAAGAGCCGGCTGTCGGGCACAGAGACCAGGTGAGCTGGGTGGGACGATGCTGCAGAGACCTGGCTGAACCTCCACTGGTGCATGCTCTCCAGATCTCCCTCCATGGAGCACGAGCCTCCTGTGCCTCTAGGGCAGTGGTTCTCAAACGTTTGTACTGGTGATCCCTTTCACACAGCAAGCCTGAGTGCGACCCTCCCCCCCCCCATAAATTAAAAACACTTTTTAATATAGTTAACACCATTATAAGTGCTGGAGGCAAAGCAGGGTTTGGGGTGGAGGCTGACAGCTCGTGACCCCCCAGGTAATAACCTCACGACCCCCTGAGGGGTCCCGACCCCCAGTTTGAGAACACCCGCTCTAGGGGAAAGCGGACTCCCGAAGGCAGCAGGGATGAGCAAAGTGTGTGGACCCTCACACCATTGTTATGGCTTGGCAGCTCAGCCAGCCCTGGGCACTGGGATTTGCTCCCAGCAGTCGCCTGACAGAGGGTGGGGGAGTCCCCTTGCTGAGGGGGCGGCAGGAGATCCAGCAGTGGGTGAGTCCTGCTCCTAGAAGACTGGTTTGGAACCCCAATGAGATGGTGAAGTCCCCATAGCAGGGTCCTTGGCTGCTAGCAGTCCAGTTAGCCCTGAAGTTGGAGAAGTGGCCCAAGGGGACCCTATGGTATGGTGCTGGTGCTGTGTCTGTCCCCAGCCTCGGTCACTCTCTGACCATCTCTTTCCTCTCAATAGGCTCCGATCGTGGACGTCCTGTGGCTCAACGGCCTACTCCTCCCGGCACGAGCGAAGCTGCAGCCCTGCCACCCTCACTAGCACCTTCAGCCTGGAAACCATGCCGAAGTTTGCTTTCTCCTCCGAAGAGGAGAGCCCCTGCCCAGGCTCTGTAAAGGCTGAGAGACCAATGTTTGTGCTGGGGGACCCTGAAGCAGGGGCAGGAGGAGTGGCGAAGTCCTCAGCGTTATCAGGTACATGGGCTGTGGATGGCGGAGCTGGGTATTAAGGATACTGCAAGTGTCACCTTTTGCCATTTGGCAAAGCTCTGTGCTAAGTGTGGGACACAGCGTTGTGTCTGGCCTTCTGCTGGGGAAGCAGCCTGTATACATTGTGCAGGGCATTTACGCTGGATTGGTTGGTAGAGGCCCAGGCCATTGGGAAGCCTCCAGGTAATTCTAGCTCTAGGGTTCCCTGTTACTCCCCAAGGTTCCAGGGCAGGTGAAAGACCCTCTGTATTTATGCCCTGTTGGCACGGCATGCAGACTCTACGCTCTTCTGTCTCCCCCATCATTTCCCTGATGAGTACAGTTGGAGACCTCCGGAGCAGGTGTGTTACGCTCTGAACATCCTGCACTGTGCAGAATGGCTGGGCGTTCAAGCTTGCATCACTTGGTGGTAGGGGGCTCATCACGTGCCTCAAGGGGACGGTGATAGCTTCCCCGGTGTGTGCTGCTCGTCTCTCCTTTACCCCTTTGGGGGGGGTGGCGGCAGCGTGTGTGGTCTGTGAGGGTGCTGAGGGTGCTACACCCATGCCCCACATGTGCCCTTGAATAGGCACTGACAGGCTAGGGAGGGAGCAATTGCTGGAAGAGGGAGCCAAATGGGGGATGGGGCTTCTGGGGAGACAGCCATGTGTGGGAGTAACCACTGGGAACAAGATGGCCCTAGCTGGGCATTTGCTTAGTAGCAGAGTCTAAACCTTGCCAGTTCCTGTGGAAGGAGGTTACCTATGAGCAGGGGGAAGTGACAGTAAGGGCAGTGGCTCTTAGACTGGATACTGTTCCAGTGAATGATTCAGGATCATCCCCAGCTGGCCAGCAGCAGAATGGCTCTGCAGTGGCATTATTGTGCCTAAGAAGTAGCCGCTTGCTGACCCCCTTCCTCCCTCTTTGTCCAGCTGATATTGTCAGTCTGAACCGCGTCCGCCTGCGGAGCAACAGCACTGGCACCAAGAACTCCGCCCCGAGAGCCCTGGAGCCTGGGGTGGGCCGCAGGCTGGGGAGTCCGAAGAACGCTCCAGAGAAGCAGAGAGTGTCTTCAGGAAGCAGAGTGCCGAAATCTGCTTCTGTCTCAGCCCTGTCCCTGATCATCACCTCAGGTCAGTGGGAAGCAGCTAGTGAATCTGATGCCCAGCGTTAGCTGTGTAATTAGCAAATGCATGTTTCAGACTGGAACATCTCCACCGTGCACTCCTGCACCTTGGCCCCAGCTGCCCTGCCCCACAATGGCAGCCCTTTGTAGCTTTTATTGTCTCTGTTACACTTTCAACAGCTTGAGCATTACCAAGAAGGCTTCCCAGGCAGTTCCTGCTCAGTTAAGCCCTCTTGGGTTCCTCTGTGCCCCTCGGCAGTGGGACCCATGTAAGTGATAACACTGAACAAGAGCCAGAAAATGGAACTAGCTTTTGATGAGAGGGAAGCTGGCAAATCTTCAGAGTAGCAAAGGGAGACAAACTGTACAGACAGTGGTAAGGAAGTGAGATTTTTAGGCTCCTTTGTGGAGCGGACTGAGGTGCTCCTCACTCGGACAAAGAAGTTTCTGCATATGGTTGTCTGCCAGGCCAAGTCCTGTTAATAACAGCAGAGTTTGGCAGCCCCATTACTCTTTGGTGTGAGGGGACTGACTCCCCGCTGCGCAGTGCTGGCAGGCACGTGGGATCCAAGGGGAAACGGACACTGTCTGTTGTTTGTAGATGACTCTGGCAGCGGAGCCCTCATGAGCCCCATCTCCCCACACTCTCTCTCTTCCAACCCATCCTCTCGGGACTCGTCCCCAAGCCGGGATTCCTCCCTCAGCATCACCAGCCTGCGTCCACCCATCATCATCCACAGCTCTGGAAAGAAATATGGCTTCACCCTGCGCGCCATTCGTGTGTATATGGGGGACAGCGATGTGTACACAGTGCATCACATGGTGTGGGTAAGTGACTGACTGGCTGGGGAGTCTGCACATGAAGGGAGCAGTGTTGTGCTGCATAAGGCACGGTGCTCTGCATGCTGAGCATCAGTGGTGTAAAGGGACCAATGTTCTCTGAAGAGGAGAGGGAGGTGGCACCAACCGGCAATGAAGCCTAAAAGCTGTGTGAATAATCCTGAGGATCTGCTTAAGTAATGTTTCCTGGTTCTTCAATTCCAGAGCGTGGAAGATGGGAGCCCTGCCCAGGAAGCTGGGCTGAGAGCTGGGGATCTCATCACACACGTGAATGGAGAGTCTGTGCTAGGGTTAGTTCACATGGATGTTGTGGAGCTGCTGCTGAAGGTAAACAGCTTGCTCTGGTTGTAAATGTGCCACCGGGTGCTTTGCTCTTTGTGGAGCTCCTTCTAACACTTTGCTCCCTCTGCACATGCCTCCTGAGCCCCCGGGAGCGAGCTGCTGTTCAAGACTTTGAGCAGCAAACTTTTTGTTTAATTATCTGAGAGAGAGAGGGAATTCACAAATCAGCAGGAGTCCAGCGATAACCCCTCTCTGTTGTGGCTTGGCTTTGCCCTACGACAGTGTGGCTCTGACTCACATGCTGTGTCTGCTCCCCTGAAGCAGAGTTCTCAAACATGGGATGTACAGAGCGGGCCAGTCACTGGGGCCTGGCTGCTCCTCCTTGCTTCCCACTGCCAAATTCTATTAAAAGATGCTGAAAATCCAGCAGAATGTAGTCTCCCATGTAAGCTATGGTTGGAATTGGCTTAAGGATTTTATGAGATCCCAAATGGGAGGGGAGGTGGGTGGGGCTGCATGATTGCGAAGGGGTGGCCCCTCTGGTCGCTTGCTGTTCCCCACAGGTGTCGGGGCCTCATGACTTTGCCTATCCCAGGGTGTAATTTCACATTTCTCTCATTCTTAGACTTGGCCCGGGCTGTAGTATCCTGTGTACGGACCAAGCTTAGCCAGTAGGTCCAGTAGAATTCAGACACCCGGGTTCTTTCCTTCAGGACTGTGTGACCAAACAGCCTTCTTAAACCTATTGCTTATTTTAACAGTAGGAACAAAGCTTCTTCAGAAAAGAGGATTTTAATTCAACAAACAGTATCCATGCATGTCTGTGGCTTACCAGCCCAACAGTACTGTAGGCAGGACTAGCTTCTTCAGACACACCCAACAGGTGTCTGAAGTCTGGTTCCCCAGAATAACTACCCTTCTCTTCGGAGTGTGTCCCTTTTAAACTTCTGTAGTCCTTTTGTTGTTCTATGTTCTTGGGCTTTGACCCTTCTGGACAAAACCAGTCCTGTAAGCTCAGCAGGATATTGAGCCTGAGTCCTCAGAGCCAATGGAACCATAATAGCCCGCAAGTGTTGGCTGAGGGGAGGCTTATCTTGAGCCATTTTTTCCACTTCCTGCTTCTTTTTCCTTGCAGCCCCCTGTTAATCTAGACCAATATGTGTATACAGTAATATCCCAGTGACCAGGTCAGCATACAGCATTAATACATTATTGCAGAACAGCTGCATATCCAACACAGTGCCATCTAGAAACGCTGTGAAGAAGTTTGAGAACCCCCTTGCCCTAGAGACCACATGGCGGAAGTGCAGTTCTCCCTGTGGATGCTGGCAGCCCAAAATGTCTCTCTTTTCAAAAGGCAATTCTCCTGGGGTGGTTGGGACCTTTGTGTTCCACAGACTGGGCCCTGAGGAGAGAGGGGGGTCCGCTCCCTTATAGTCCTGTCTCCTCACTCAGTGACAGTGAGACAAGCATATGTACGTACAGTGGCCCACAGACGATCTATTTTTAATGAGGTTTACACCCTTCCTCAGTAGGGTTAATTACGGGGGGACCCTCAGGGCAGTGGTGCATTCCATAGGCTGAGCTGGAGACTCAAGCTTCAGTGTGAGAGCGCCACTGGAATGGAAGCTCAGCCTCCTTACTACCATATGCCATGAGTGAGGCATGATCTAGCAGTCTGAGCAGTGGACTGGGAGCCAAGACTACCTGAGTCCTGATTCCAACTCTGACAGTGACTCCTGCTGTCGGCTTGGTGGACCAGGTCACTTATTCCGCGGGAGGTCAGACAAGATGATTCTGATGGGCCCTTCTGGCCTTAGAATCTGCTGTAAACAGGCTCATGCCGTATGCGTCACAACAACTCACTTGGTGCATTTCACAGAGTGGCAACAAAGTAGCGCTGCGAACCACCGCCCTAGAGAACACATCCATCAAAATTGGTCCTGCTCGGAAAAACAGTTCCAAGACCAGGATGGCCAGAAGGAGTAAGAAAAGCAGGAAAAGGGACAGTCAGGACCGGTGAGTAGAAATAGACTGGGAACCGGATGACTTCTGTTACTGGGCATCTCTGTGTAGTTCTGAAGAGAAGCTGGCGTGTGAGCCCTGAAGTATCTTGGGGAGCTTTGAGTTTATTCACCTAAGATAGGGAAGGAAAACGTCTAAATGCTGCCTCCACCAGGGAGAAGCTCTCCCAACTAGCAAATGCTACTTAGTGTTAGCCAAAGAGACCAGTGCCTTCTGTACTTACTCTTGGGCCAGCATCCTCTTGCTTCACACAAACAGAAGGGGTGAGAATTTACTCAGCTTCTTGAAGCCACAATGCCTGGTAGTGCCATGTTATAGCATGCCCTGGGGAACACAGGTTGAAGGCTCAGTGAAACAGGCTGTGGATATCAAGGGCAAAGAATAGAGATTTTTCCTTTAAAAATTCCATGGATGTTAATGGCTGCAGTAGCTTTTAATGGTAAGGTTCCTGTATGTGCTTGTTGGCAGATCTGGCTCTTTGCAGCTTGCTATAGAATATTTTTATAAGGCATCTTTTGTCTGAAATGGTGATGCAGTAAATTCCTTTCCCCATTGTTCGTAGCATGCAGAATCCTGAAGTGTTGAGTTCTTGGCTGAAAACTCAGCCTGGAGTTGTAGACCTCCCTAGAAGACAGACTTGGGAGAAATCTTGTTTTTTAATGCCCAAGGGGAATACAAAGAGGTTTTGTGAAGTTTGTTTCTAATGGGCCCTTCCATGTAAATCCTGCCCCTGGGGCTTTTTTCATCTCAAAGGAGAAAGTGCCTTTTCAAAAAGATCTCCAAGCAAACGACTGTACTGCACACCAGCCGGAGCTTCTCATCTGGCCTCCATCACTCCCTGTCATCAAGCGAGAGCCTTCCAGGATCTCCCACACACAGTCTGTCACCTGGACCTACAACTCCCTGCCGCAGCCCTGCTCCAGACCTCCCACTAGGTAGGGGTTAGTTCTGATCACTCACCCAACTACGGCTTCTGCTACTTGTGAGGTGGCTTGCCCTGTGCTCTGTCCATTCCATGGGTGGTGTATGTGGCTGTAGAGCGTGTGCTCTCAGGCTGTTCCTGCAACAGGATCAAGGCTGGGAATGCGACTGTGTCTCCAGGGTTCACTCGGGGGCTTGTGGACACTCTAAGCCTGCTCCACTCAAAGGAGAACACTATGATAACTTGTACAGATGGGTATCTCTGTCACTCATGCGTTTATGGCAACAGTGCTTTGTGCCAAAGGGCTTGTCTGCCCCAACTGCTAACTTGCCTTTCAAAAGGTATTTTGACATGTTGAGGATCATAGTGGCTCTTGGGAATAATCTTCCAGAGTAAATGAACATTTCCCTGTAAATTCACAGTACGGGGCAAGGACGGAGAAACGCAGTGTATAAAAACACAGGGTAGAATGACAAGAGGGAGCACTAGGTCAGCTGCAGTTGCAGCTGGGTTCGTATGCAGTGATTGGAACCTGTGGGTCCCCCTGTAACTTGCAGTGCTGCTCAGAGTAAAGTAGCCAGGTTCCAAATCATTCATGAAGTGCCTTGATTTGGCGGACATCTCATTCAGGCCCACCATATGTGAGACTGATGCTGGAAATGCTGACCTTGCCCGAGCCCTGTGATGTGTAGGGAATGTGAGCATAGTATTCATCTTGGGTGAGTTGATCTCTCTCTCTCTCTCTCTCTCTCTCTCTGGCAGATTCTGTCTCCCCACAGAGCACCTCCCCATCCTCTAGCACCCCCACCTCTCCTGCAGGACACATCAGACCGAGCTCTCTTCATGGGCTAGTGCCGAAGCTCAGTGGTCAGCGTTACAAGGTGGGGCGCCGCAAGTCCACCAGCAGCATCCCCCCATCTCCCCTTGCATGTACTCCTTCTTCAGTCCCACAGCCACCTTCTCCTCAGAGGTCCCCATCGCCACTACCAAGTTACACCAAAAACGTTCATTCCTTCCAGGGCAAGACCCTGTCTCCCCCCACCATTGTCAGGCAAGTGTCTCGGCCCAGGAGTGCCGAAGGCCCCAGGTCCCCTCTGCTAAAACGAGTCCAGTCTGCTGAGAAAATAGCTACCTACCTAGCAGAAAAGAAAACCATCAGCAGTCGGAAGCTCACACTGGAAATGCCTCCAGGAGACGGGATGGGGGAGTCTCTCGGGGAGCGGGAGACTCCTATCCAGGCGGGAGAGCTCTGTGCTATGGCTTACCCAGGGACCCCCCGAATGAGAGACTGGACAGGGGAAAGGCACGACCGCGACCAGGAGGTTGTTGTCATGAGGAGGTTGAACCTGTCAGAGCGCAGGGACTCCTTTAAAAAGCAAGAAGCTGTCCAAGAAGTGAGTTTCGATGAGCCAGAGCTGGTGCCTGTGAGTGAGGATGGCACGAAAACAGAGGCCAAGCTGGACAAGGAGCATGCGCCATGGAGACTTTCCCCTCATGCAGCTTCCTGGGTGGAGACCAGACCAAGTTCAGTATTTGGTAGCTCTTCAGAGCCCCCAAACCCAGAGCAGATGCCTACTGTGGTGCCCCAGATAGCAGTTCAAGGGTCAGAGAGCGATGAACAGGAGACTAACACAGCTGAGTGGGAATGCCAAGGGTCCTACCCTATCCAGTTGATGGCCAGGGTTTATACTGAACAAATGGATGGAACTACAGCAGTGGAATACAAGAGTGTCTCCTCCCAGTGTAGAGAGAACCGGGGGCAGAGAGAGCTCTGTGCGGGGCAAGAGCCCTCACCAGCTTCTGGGTCCCCGCATAGGACATGTTGTGGTAAGGGCATGGTGGGCTCACCCCAGCTGAGCAAAGCGCCTCCAAGGCTGAAGTTGTGGGGGAGCACAGGAATGCAGGAGCATGAGTGCACAGAAACTGAGACGCCCAGCGCAAATCAACAAAAGATGCATGATCAAGCTCGTAAAAAAGTCAAGGATGAGTAATAGCCACACGTTTAGCAAAAGGAACTGCTAAAGGTGAACAGTCAACACAGTGACAGGGCATCTTCAACTCTGCATGAACTCCACAAGGGATCAGCTTCCAGAAAAAGCAAATCTGCGCTGGAGACTGGCACACCATCCAGCTGCTGAGATGTGCTCTTCAAATTACATACCTGCGTTTTGTGAGAGTAAATGCACCTGAAACATTTTTAACATCAGACCTGGCAGGGGTGGGGAATAATTTGACGAATTTACTTACAAAAGGTTTTTGTACTAACTGGAAAGATGTTAATATTTTTGTAGAGCTAAGGAAGCTGCTCTGTTGTGATGGCGTTTCCTCAGTAGGACCTAAACCGTTGTAAATAGAAAGGACTAGACGTGAATCCTTCTAACTAATTTATTACCTTTATAAGCTAAGAAGAGGCATCTGAGGGCATCTCAACTGACTTTTGTGCTAGGGGAAGCATTACCGCTATTTTGTAAATGTTTATAATCCCACCTCTGAAATGCACTATATGTTCTATCATTTCTAAGAACCATTAGTTTTGCCCCTTTTGTTATTGTCAGTTTCAAGAGGCAAGGCACAAAGAAAACAGTTAAGAGCCAAGCTTTAAAATACCGTTTTTGGTAGGGATATGCACAGCAGGGTATGTCTTGGTGCCTTGATCTTCATACAGGTGTCTTATTCTTCCCGGAAGAGCTGGTCTTCATTGAAGGTAAAAGCAGTAACTTTATAATGATGTGATTCGTGTTCTGGAACAGACCAATGGTCCATCTAGTCCAGTACCCTACTCTTGCCAATGCCAGATGTCTCAGAATTAGGCATAAATTTCCCTCTCCCCAATATGTTTGTTTGGGAAGAATTTTTGCTTTGGTGTTTTATGATGCTCCTGGGCAGGGGACACGCGTGTGATTGATGCCCACCAGGAATGTATAAATCAAGTATTACAAATCCCAGACAAACGTTGTTGAACAGTTTCCATATCCTGGCCTTGTGCTGTCACTGGCATTGAACATTTCTCCCCCAGAATGTTGTGTATACATCTCAAACACCAGCTCCTCTTTAGTGTGTGCGCTGAATCATTACTCTTCCACTACTTCTTCTTTGACATGTTGACTTGGCCAATTCTAGGACACAGTGGTACTGATAAAGGGCAGCAAGGTCTCTGTGCGCATTTGTCAAGATGGGACTGATTTTAAGAGTGAGAGTGAGAACTCCCTTGCTGTGTGTGGCCAGTTCCCATCTATGTTAATTGATGCTGCATATAAGCCAGGGTGTTTGGGGTGGAAAATGAATGTTTTAGTAACCTACAGAAGTTCCCTCCAGTTCTTTCCATGTTGCGGTTATCTTTCTTGGGTGATAACAGATTCAGAGCCTTCCAGTGTCGCTGCTAGCTCAGCCAGAGGGGTTTCTGCAGAGTGAGGTGAGCTGCTCCCTCCTAGGTGCTAATTGTGTTTCCTCCCCACAGAGCAAGAGACTCTGCTGAGAATCTTACCATGCCTGCCTCATGGAAATGAGAAAAGGAGGACTTGTGGCACCTTAGAGACTAACAAATTTATTTGAGCATAAGCTTTCATGAGCTACAGCTCTCTTCATCGGATGCATTCAGTGGATCCGATGAAGTGAGCTCTAGCTCATGAAAGCTTATGCTCAAATAAATTTGTTAGTCTCTAAGGTGCCACAAGTCCTCCTTTTCTTTTTGCAGATACAGACTAACACGGCTGCTACTCTGAAACCTGTCATGGTAATGAGCATCACCAGGCTGGCTCATCAGGAGTGATTTAATCATGTTAGTCTTAGTTGCAAGAGATGGCGCTTGGGGATCTCCTGGCATTTGGTGATTGATCAAAATTGCTATTTAGCAGCTGAGGAAATTGAGGGATTTTCACTTGAGGTGCTGCTGGCAAGGGGGGATACACCAAGGGATTAGACTCCTTTAAATCATGTGACAGAGATATGTGATGTATTGGGCTAGAATATGTCTTAGTGTGTCAGTTTATAAGACACTCCAGGATTCCATCTTTTGGAATCAAGATGACACCTAAGAAGCAGTTTGACAACAGCTAAAGAACCACAAAGCTGGGATTAGTCTATGAGCAATATCTATCCTCCTCTTGTCGCATTGTTAGGTCCTGTGTTCCCTGTCTTCATGCACCTTCTAGTTCAAATCAGAGGACTAGATGTGATGGGCAAGGAAAGTCTGGACTGGCTGATGTCCCTCGGTGCTTTCTACCTTTCCTTGAATCTGCAGCATGTGAGGACTGTCATTGTTCAGCTCAAGGCCCTGTTGTAAAGGGTGAGCCTACAAACCCTGCCCACTGGCTTTACATGCTGAATAAGCAGCCAAGTGCAGGTTACCTCTTGGCACCAGATATCTAACCTTGTTTAACTGTTCCTGTTTTCCAGCTGCTCTTGGCTAGCCTGGTCCCATTCATATTGTGCTCCCATGTTAAAGGGAGACAAGAAAGGCTATAAATTTGACTTGACAAGAAGCACCTTCTTAAGATCTTTACTATGAGTAGAACCAGGAATGGAGGGAACATTAAGAGATTTCTTAAGAGGAACTTGCCTATTTTTTCCATTTAAAAAAAAGACTTGAACATCTCTCCTCCCAATCCCTCATTCAAACCTCGTCACCAACAAAGATGATGTAATTATTTAATGTGTTCTCTACCCCAGGTATGTCCTTTTCCTCTCTCCCATATAACCGTGCTCTCCATGGCAGCTCCTAGGAGTAGGGTAGGGCAGTACCACCTGCCAGCCTAGCTTTTCCAAACTGAAGCTCTAACTCATTTGGAAAGTGTATATTCTTTAATAAACAAAACACAAATAGACTGTATCACTGGCTGTTTCTATTGTGTCAGCCTTGTTCAGGGGCTAGAACAGGAACTCAGCCCTCAAACAGAAAATACTAGTTGGGGTTTTGCATGTTATGCTGGGTTTCTAGTGTGGGGTTCTTTTTATGACATCTGGGCAGATTATGTGAGCTTTCAAGGACTCAGTGATGCTCCGCTGGCACTTGTGCATTCCTGCCACATTAACAGCATCTCAACATTTGAATATTTATAACTTCCAATATTAAACTTTTTAAAGGAAAAGAAAAAGTAGAATTCTCGTGGTCTGACTTCCAAAGACTGTTTGAGCTTGGGCACACTTTTAAATGTCCATGCGATGGTCAATTTGTACTTTTAGACATATAGGCAAAACCTAGATAGTTGTAGAGGTTTGTAAGAGTTTGTGTGAACACCCCATCTTGTATCTCATGCATGAGAACTACAGCACTGTACTGCCTATGCCTATCCTCTGAAAGTATTTGTTTTTTCAGGCTTTGTGTGAGCAATAGGATTGCCAGTGAAGATGTAATAAGTAGGCAAGCTAGGGGTTTGATAGATCTGTCAGACCTCAAAGCTCATTCAGGGACCTGTGTGTCTGAACCAAATGAAAATTAGCTGAAGGGTTACTAATTACTTGTGACTATTTAGAATGGGGGTGGGGGGAGAGAGAGGAACTTTTTTTCAGACCGCTTGTTTTAGACAAGATTGAATTTTATAATCGTATAGAGGGTTTTTGTTTCTGTTTAATGCTTTTTTTTCCTTGTAGAGAGAGATTTAAATACTTCCGAGCCAAAATAAATTAATCAGTTTGATCTTCTTTTCTGAGATGTTCCACATGAGACAGAGTTGGTTAGGAAAAGCACAACTGGAATTTATCCATCTGTTTCCCTCCTTCCCTGGGCCAGGTTTCAGAATATTCATGCAAATATTGAGTTTTTGTTTATTTTCAGTGATTTGCAGTTTCTCTGCTGTATTCTGCATAAAGCTAATTTCTAAAACCTTCCCCAGGATGTGCTTTCAGAACATACAGACATTCCACAGAGGCTTCTGAGTGAACGGAGCATTTAATTAGAGCTCTACCTTTTTATTAAAAATGTAATAAACTACACTGTGTTGTCTCAGTTGTCTTTAGTTGTAATTTCTGAATTCCCTTTCCCTCTTGTGCTGGTGGATTTTGTATGAAGAGTCCCTCTGGCATTTTCCAGCATTTCTAAGGTTTTATATGATGTAAATGTTTACATTTGATAATGCATGTGTGTTTTTTCTAACTGCAGTGTTTGCAGAAACTGACACAGTGCAAGTATTGGGCTTTTATGTCAAAACACTTATTTATATCCTTCCCTGTACAGTTTGTATGGCGATGATACCTAACCATGTGTGCAAAGCTGTCAGAATGGTATTTTTTTATTATTATTTGTATAATGCTAATGTCTATGCCATTTTGTAGCACCAATCCCACCGTAAAGTGATTCCTTTTCCCACCCCAGACTTGAGAGTAACTGGTGATGCTAGCTTTCTATTTTGATTGCTTATTTAAGCAGAATTTGGTTTTTTTACGTTTGTGTGGCTGTTTTAAATTGACTGCTTCTCCTGTGTTAATCCTTGTAGTAGTTTACCCAGAAAACAAGCAAACAATCATGTTGGTGGCCAAGAGCATGTATTAATTCCACATCATCAGCCTGTGGAGGCACAGAAGCACTTTCTGGTCTTGGGGTTTAGTGAACAAAATGGTTCTTTGCTAGAAGATGATGCAGAATGAAGTGTTTTTGCTTCTGAAATGATGTTGCCAACAATTACTCTCTGTTGTAATCCTGTTTCTGCGGAATCACTTGTTTCCTTTTTATTTTATTTTTTTTACTTTTTAATTTTTTTTGCATCTCTCTTATTTAGGATAGGCTTTCTGCTTGCTTCCTCTGCCTTCTCTATTAACCACTCAGGAAGTTAGCATTGTTGTTTTGAAAAAAAACTAAAAATGGACACCTCCTTTACACTGACCAGCTGTAAAAGGGGATCAACAGGACAGTGGCTGAACTAGTATTTAAGAATAAAACTCTTGTTTCAGAAGTTGTATTAAAAGGATTTTTATGGAAAATGTCTTAAAAGTAAACAGGACTCTGTCTTCCTGTATTATACTGAACACTGGTCTTGGTATGAATCTATTCAGAAAAAGTTTCATGTTGTAATAAAATTGTTCCTTGAGATGGAGCTGAAGTTCATAGCCTTCTGTTCAAGGGGGGAGTACTTAGTGCAGAACTGCTGATACTGAAGCTTGGAAAGAACATTTTGGAAATAGATTTCTTATTACTCCTGCATGTTCACTACCCAATCTTCCTGATGTGTAACACGAAGTAAATGGCATGCAGTGTAACAACTGCTTCAGTTCCTTCCAGATTTTGCAATTCCATGCCTGTGACTACACTGTCAGTTTGTTCCTTGGTGTGAAGATCTTGTTGAATGGCAGTTCACATCCCAGCTTCATCCAGTAGATTCTAGAGTAAAATCCTGAAATTAGCTGAAGCACTAGCTGATGCTGTCAACTCAGCCAGCAGGCTCAAGACCAGGATTGCATCTGTGGCATTGACAACTGGTCTAATCAAGTAAAAGGATGCACAAGAGTGACCAGCCCAAGGAGCTAAAGTATAGTACCTGGGACCACCAAATATTTCTCATTCATGACCTCCTTCCCTTCCTTTGCTCTGCCTGTGACAAGTTCACTGCAACCCATGATCTACATCAGTGATGCGCAAACTTTTCCAGTCATGCCCCCTTTACCATTGGTCACCCTCCCTCCCCCACATCACTTGTAGTCTGAAGTAATCCTGCTGACGCCCGTGCTGCCTTCAGGGCTGGGCGGCTGGAGAGTGGCTGCTGCCAGCCAGGGCATTCATATTGTTTGCGGTATGGGAGAACTATTTTTTTTTTTAATCCCTCTCCTGTCCTGCTCTGCAATACCCACTCTTTTTATTCCACTCCCGCTATTATGGCAGTGGGTCCTGTGGGATGCACGGGATTCCCGTTTCTGTGCGCCTCCAACCTCTTGTGCATGCCTCCCCAGTTTGTGCCCCATTGACCTCCATCTCACTTCTTTTGTCTCCTCACGCTTTCTGAAAGCCAGTTCTCTGCCTCCAACCGCAGACTCTTTGCTCCCCTCAGCATCACTGCTGTCCAGCTTCTTTCATTTCCAGCTATTGTCCTGTGGCATCTTCTACAACCCAATCAACCTGCCTCACTCTTTTGTCCTCCTCCTCTGGGTGGCTGCCATATCCCCCACCCCATCCTCCAACCTCTCTGATGTGATGTCTTTCCCTTTACTCTGCTGAACTGCATGAGGCCTCCCAATCATGGCCTGGACTGACTAACAATCTTGGTGACTCACTTGACGTGGTCTTCAAGCACTGCATGCTCTCTCTTTCCCATCTCCTCCCCTTTCATTTCTGTTCCCTTATTTATTTGTAGTGTCGTTGTGCCTAGAGGCCCCACTCAGGGATCATGGCACAAGGTGCTGCGCAAACAGGAAGATGGTCCCTGTCCAAAGAGTTTAATCCCTTTCTCCACTCTCTGATTTCTTTCAAAATTGGGCACACTCTTCCACTTCCTCTTGCACAGTTCTGTGACCTCAAGCCTATTGAACTCCACACCACTGACCCTGTCACTTCCGTCCTCTCCTGCCTTGTTCAGAGGACCTGCGCTACTCCAGCCTTCTTCAGTGTGTGAGATCTTGTCAACCACTTTTTCCCCAAACCTAAGGAAAAAACCTTCCTTTACTGCCTCCTACCCATTTCCTCTCAAACCTCTTTGGGAATGCTATCTGTGCCCTCTGTCCACTTCGTTCTGGCTTCTCTCATCAGGGACAGCACTGACCACCTGGACAAATCAGAAAGCCTGGTCTCTATTCATTCCACTCTAGATATTTGAGCCATTGTCTTCCCAGCTTACTCTGTTTATGACTGGTTGTCATCTGTGGGAGGCCTGAGTCACCCTTTGATCTGAAATTAATTTAGCATGGACAAACTGACTCTGGCAGCACCCTGGATCCTCAGAAACTTGCATAAATGACAAAGTGCTCACTAAACATGGGCCAGAAAATTGGATTCTGTATTTACCCTGGACAAAAATAAAACTGTCTCCATTTTGAAATGTATTTCCAGTGAGCCATGTCAGCCAGTTGCCAAATCCAGTGTGCTTCGCTGGCAGGTGAGCAGCATCTCATCAGCACCCATTTAAACATGGAACTGGGCCTGTTCTCACAAAATATTTAAAATATGCTTTAGCTGAATCTAGCTGCTCTGCTTTCCCACCCTGCAAGAGTCATCAGCTAGCAAAAATGTGCAAGACTGGAAAGACAAATCTTCCTCTTCCATATGTACACAATTACCTGTCTGACACCTACCAGCTGAGATGTGTCTGCACAAAATCACGCTTCCAGCTGCCTGTCTCTCATTGGCATGGATTGCAGTACAACAGCAAAAGAATAAAAGACAGGCTGCTCCCACTGCCACCATAAAGCTTCCATTCTGCGGGGAAAAGATGTTACTTAAACCTTTTGGAGCTAATCATGTGTGTCTCTCTATTTTCCTCACTGCCTTCTGGGATGGTAGCTGAGCCGGGCATGGCAAGACCTGCTGCCATAAGCATCAGTGCTGGAATTAGGCCAGAGCTGAGCTTCAGTAGATTAAGGAGGAGGTCAGACTAAACAAGAGCCCCAGTATCTCTTGGGCAAAGATGACAAGTACATAAGAACGGCCAGACTGGGTCAGATCAAAGGTCCATCTAGCCCAGTATCCTGTCTTCTGACAGTGGCCAGTGCCAGGTGCCCCAGAGGGAATGAACAGAACAGGGAATCATCAAGTGATCCATCCCCTGTTGCCCATTCCCAGCTTCTGACAAACAGAAGGTAGGGACACCATCCCTGCCCATCCCGGCTAATAATAAGTGATGGACCTGTCCTCCATGAATTTATTTAGTTCTTTTTTGAACCCTGTTCAACTTCACAACATCCTCTGGCAAAGAGTTCCACAGGTTGACTGTGCATTGTGTGAAGAAATACTTTTATTTGTTTTAAACCTGCTGCCTATTAATTTCATTTGGTGACCCCTAGTTCTTGTGTTATGAGGAGTAAATAACACTTCCTTATTTACTTTCTCCACACCATTCATGATTTTATAGACCTCAATCATATCCCCCCTTAGTCATCTCTTTTCTAGGCTGAAAAGTTCCAGTCTTTTTAATCTCTCCTCATATGGAAGTTGTTCCATGGCCCTAATCATTTTTGTTGCCCTTTTCTGAACCTTTTCCAATTCCAATATATATTTTTTGAGATGGGGCGATCACATCTGCATGCAGTATTCAAGATGTGGGTGTATCACAGATTTATATAGAGGCCATGATATTTTCTGTCTTATTATCTATCCCTTTCTTAATGATGCCCAATATTCTTTTGTTTTTTTGACTGCCGGTGCACATTGAGTGGATGTTTTCAGAGAACTGTCCACAATGACTTCAAGATCTCTTTCTTGAATGGGAACAGCTAATTTAGCCCCCTTCATTTTATATGTGTAGGTTTTCCAATGTGCATTACTTTGCATTTATCAACACTTAATTTCATCAGCCATTTTGTTGCCCAGTCACCCAGTTTTGAGAGATCCTTTTGTACATCTTTGCAGTCTGCCTGGGACTTAACTATCCTGACTAGTTTTGTGTCATCTGCAAATTCTGCCACCTCACTGTTTACCCCCTTTTCCAGGTCATTTATGAATATGTTGAATAGGCCTGGTCCCAGTACAGACTCCTGGGGGACATCGCTATTTACCTCTCTCCATTCTGAAAACTGACCATTTATTCCTACCCTTTGTTTCCTATCTTTTAACCAGTTACCAGTGCATGAGAGAACCTTCCTTCTTATCCCATGACAGCTTACTTTGTTTAAAAGCCTTTGGTGAGGGACCTTGTCAAAGGCTTTCTGAAAATCTAAGTACACTATATCCACTGGGTCCCCCTTGTACACAAGCTTGTTGATCCCCTCAAAGAATTATAGTAGATTGATGAGGCATGATTTCCCTTTACAAAAACCATGTTGACTCTTCCCCAACAAATTATGGCCATCTATGTGTCTGACAATTTTGTTCTTTACTATAGTTTCAACCAGTTTGCCCGGTACTGAAGTCAGATTTACTGGCCTGTAATTGCTGGGATCACCTCTGGAGCCCTTTTAAAAAATTGGCGTCACATTAGCTATCCTCCAGTCATCTCGTACAGAAGCTGATTTAAATAATAGGTTACAGTCTACAGTTAGTAGTTCTGCAATTTCACATTTGAGTTCCTTCAGAACACTTGGGTTCCATCTGGTCCTGGTGACTTATTACTGTTTAATTTATCAATTCGTTCCAAAATGTCCTCTAATGACACCTCAATCTGGGACAGTTTATCAGATTTGTCACCTAAAAAGAATGGCTCAGCTGTGGGAATCTCCTTCACATCCTCAGCCGTGAAGACAGATGCAAAAAATTCAGGTAAAGGGAAGAGCCTTCTGTCCACCTGGGAATATTGAGAAGGCTTTCCCTGCCTTTTAGTTTGCTGATCTGAAAGAAGATGGGATCTTTAACTCTGCCCTTTAAAGTGACTTGTTTGGGTGAGCCTTGTGGAGCATGCTTGAGGCCCAAAATTGAGCCAGTAAAAGCTGTATTCCGCCAGGCCCCAGTGCAGTGTGAGTGGTCCCATGTACTGTGGGAAGTTTGAATGTGTCTAGCTGTGTGTGTCTGTGCAGTGCTGCCAGGGCTGGTGGCTTTTTTTTTTTAACCAGTGAAGGGATTTGCTTGGGGCTGGAGCAAGGCCTCCGACACACTGAGATGTTCCAGGCTCCCAGGGTGCTTAAGACCCCTCGTTGGCTGTCTTGTCCAACTTGCCTGCTTTCTAGGACAGAAAAACCTCTTAAAGCTGCCACAGGCAGCGCTCTCTCCTCATCAACTCCAAGCCATTCTCGCAGGAGGGGGGCCAAAAGCCTAGCAGCTCAGGAGCCTTTTCCCTTCCCCTCCTGCAAACAAGGGGCACAGATGGGTCCTCTATTTCTCCCCCACACACCTAGGAAGGAATGGGGGGGTGCCACTGCAGCCCTGTGGGGGAGGGGAGTGAGCCCCAGGAGGAGTGGGGTGGGGGCTGAACTGGAGTGGGGATGGGTGGGGCTGAATTAGTAGCTGGGCAGGAGATGGGGAGAGAGCACCTGCAGCAGGGACCAAACCCCCTTACTCAGTAAGTTTGGGATAGGGGCAGGGCAGCACCTGATAGACCAAACACACATGATTGTAAAAAACTCACCATGACAATTTGGGTCCCACACGTGCGGGTTCGGTGCTGGTGTGTCCATACTCCCTGCGGGGGACAGGAGGAGCTGTCAGCATCGAGCTGCCCCAGGCCTGTTGGCTCTCTGGATGCCTGGGTGTGATGCAGGCTGGAGAGCAGCCATGGCGCCCCTCAATGACAACAACATCACAGAGAGGCAGGGTGGGCACAGGGGGGGTGTCTCAGAGGGAGATGATGGGTGCTGGGGGGGTCACTGAGGGGTGCAGCTGGGGGGGGCTCTGAGGGGCGTGGAGGATCCTGGGGAGGTAAAGGGGCTCTGAGAGGCGTGACAGGTGCTGGGGAGTGGTGGTGGGGTCACTGAGGGGAGTAGCTGGGGGGCTGTGATGCATGATGGGTGCTGGGGGGGTCACAGGAGAGTGGCTGGGGGACTCTGAGGAGCGGGGTGGGAGGTCACTGAGGGGAGGTGCGGATGCTGAGGGGGTCACTGAGGGGAGCGGCCTGGGGGGCGGTGGGGGGGTCACAGGGGAGCAGCCAGGAGGGAGGGTTCTGAGGGGTGTGATGGGCTATGGGGGGTCACTGAGGGGATCGGCCATGGGGGGGCCCTGAGGCGCAGGGTGGTGGGCACTGGGGGGGTCACTGAGGGGTGCAGCTGGGGGGGGCTCTGAGACACAGGGCGGTGGGCGCGGGGGGGCTCTGAGGCATGGGACGGCAGGCACTGGGGGCCTCATAGGAGAGCGGGGGGACTCTGAGACGCAGGGTGGGGCGACGGGCGCGGGGGGGGGTCACAGAGGGGCGGGGGGGGCTCTGAGGCGTGGGACGGCAGGCACTGGGGGCCTCATAGGAGAGCGGGGGGACTCTGAGACGCAGGTCGGGGCGACGGGCGCGGGGGGGGGTCACAAGGGAGCCTGGGGCGGGGCGACGGGCGCTGGGGGGGTCACAGGGGGGCGGGGCGGCGGGGTCACAGGGGAGCCCTGAGGGGCGGGGCGGTGGGTGCTGGGGGGGTCACAGGGGAGCCCGGGGGGGCTCTGAGGGGCGGGGCGGGGCGGCGGGTGCTGGGGGGGGTCACAGGGGAGTGGCCGGGGGACTCTGAGGAGCGGGGTGGGAGGTCACTGAGGGGAGGTGCGCTGGGGGGGGGTCGCTGGGGGCGGTCACAGGGCGGCGGGGGGGCTCTGAGGGGCGGGGCGGGGCGGCGGGTGCTGGGGGGGGGTCACAGGGGAGTGGCCGGGGGACTCTGAGGAGCGGGGTGGGAGGTCACTGAGGGGAGGTGCGCTGGGGGGGGGGTCGCTGGGGGCGGTCACAGGGCGGCGGGGGGGCTCTGAGGGGCGGGGCGGGGCGGCGGGTGCTGGGGGGGGGTCACAGGGGAGTGGCCGGGGGACTCTGAGGAGCGGGGTGGGAGGTCACTGAGGGGAGGTGCGCTGGGGGGGGGGTCGCTGGGGGCGGTCACAGGGCGGCGGGGGGGCTCTGAGGGGCGGGGCGGGGCGGCGGGTGCTGGGGGGGGGTCACAGGGGAGTGGCCGGGGGACTCTGAGGAGCGGGGTGGGAGGTCACTGAGGGGAGGTGCGCTGGGGGGGGGGTCGCTGGGGGCGGTCACAGGGCGGCGGGGGGGCTCTGAGGGGCGGGGCGGGGCGGCGGGTGCTGGGGGGGGTCACAGGGGAGTGGCCGGGGGACTCTGAGGAGCGGGGTGGGAGGTCACTGAGGGGAGGTGCGCTGGGGGGGGGGTCGCTGGGGGCGGTCACAGGGCGGCGGGGGGGCTCTGAGGGGCGGGGCGGGGCGGCGGGTGCTGGGGGGGGGTCACAGGGGAGTGGCCGGGGGACTCTGAGGAGCGGGGTGGGAGGTCACTGAGGGGAGGTGCGCTGGGGGGGGGTCGCTGGGGGGCGGGGGGCGCTGCCCCGGGGGACCCTGCCCCGGGGGGGGACCCGGACCCACCCCGCCCCGCCCCCGCCCCCGCCCGTTCTCTCGAATCACCCTCCTGCCAAGGGCGGGAGCGCGGCGGCCGCTCGCAGACGGACACGCCGGTCTGGGTTTCACCCCCGGAAGCTTGTGCCCAGATCGGGGTGTCCGTCCCCGGCGCCGCCGGGCTCTTTTCGGGGTTCAGGCGAACCCGGCTCCCGCCGCCCGCTGACACTTTAAAAAAATGGATGTGACGTAACGGCGGGGGCGGGGGCGGGGGCGGGCGGACTCGGGTGTTTCCGCCCCTGCTCGGGACTCGCCGTTGGCTCCGGGAAGGGGGCGGGGTTTTCGCTTCGGGTGTCTCCGCCTTCGCTCGCGGGTTTTCGGGAGCGGGCTCGGGTCGTTCCGCGGCACCTCGGCTGTTTCCGCCGCGCGGGGCGGGGCGGGGCGGGGCGAGCTCGCCGCTGCCGGGCTGAGGCTGGCGGGACGTGGGGCTGCGGCGGGGCGGACGGGGCTGGCGCCGGCGGAGCGGTGGGTCTCGGGCCCGGTTTGTGCGACGGTCGCAGCGTGGCTGGGCAGGCGGCACGTCCCCCAGCCGCGGGGGGGTTGTGTGCGTTGTACCCCCCGCCCTGGGGAGGCGAGCGGGGGGGGGCTATGTGCACTGCACCCCCCCCGCCCTGGGGAGGTGAGCTGGGGGGGGCCTCTATGTGCACTGCGCCCCCCCCGCCCTGGGGAGGTGAGCTGGGGGGGGCCTCTATGTGCACTGCGCCCCCCCCGCCCTGGGGAGGTGAGCTGGGGGGGGGGCTATGCGCACTGCACCCCCCCGCCCTGGGGAGGTGGGGGAAGGCGAGCTGGGGGGGGCCTCTATGTGCACTGCGCACCCCCCCCGCCCTGGGGAGGTGAGCTGGGAGGGGGCTATGCGCACTGCACCCCCCCGCCCTGGGGAGGTGGGGGGAGGTGAGCTGGGGGGGCTCTATGTGCACTGCACCCCCCCGCCCTGGGGAGGTGGGGGGAGGTGAGCTGGGGGGGGCTATGCGCACTGCACCCCCCCGCCCTGGGGAGGTGGGGGGAGGTGAGCTGGGGGGGGCCTCTATGTGTACTGCGCCCCCCCCCGCCCTGGGGAGGTGAGCTGGGGGGGGGGCTATGTGCACTGCATCCCCCCCGCCCTGGGGAGGTGGGGGAAGGCGAGCTGGGGGGGGCTATGTGCACTGCACCCCCCCGCCCTGGGGAGGTGGGGGGAGGTGAGCTGGGGGGGGCTATGCGCACTGCACCCCCCCGCCCTGGGGAGGTGGGGGGAGGTGAGCTGGGGGGGCTCTATGTGCACTGCACCCCCCCCGCCCTGGGGAGGTGAGCTGGGGGGGGCTATGCGCACTGCACCCCCCCGCCCTGGGGAGGTGGGGGAAGGCGAGCTGGGGGGGGGGCTCTATGTGCACTGCACCCCCCCCCGCCCTGGGGAGGTGGGGGAAGGCGAGCTGGGGGGGGGGCTCTATGTGTACTGCGCCCCCCCCCGCCCTGGGGAGGTGAGCTGGGGGGGGGGGCTATGCGCACTCCACCCCCCAGCCCTGGGGAGGTGGGGGGAGGTGAGCTGGGGGGGGCCTCTATGCGCACTGCACCCCCCCGCCCTGGGGAGGTGAGCTGGGGGGGGCCTCTATGCGCACTGCACCCCCCCGCCCTGGGGAGGTGAGCTGGGGGGGGCCTCTATGCGCACTGCACCCCCCCGCCCTGGGGAGGTGAGCTGGGGGGGGCCTCTATGCGCACTGCACCCCCCCGCCCTGGGGAGGTGGGGGGAGGTGAGCTGGGGGGGGCTATGCGCACTGCACCCCCCCGCCCTGGGGAGGTGGGGGGAGGTGAGCTGGGGGGGGCTATGCGCACTGCACCCCCCCGCCCTGGGGAGGTGGGGGGAGGCGAGCTGGGGGGGGGCTATGCGCACTGCACCCCCCCGCCCTGGGGAGGTGGGGGGAGGCGAGCTGGGGGGGGGGCTCTATGTGCACTGCACTCCCCCGCCCTGGGGAGGTGGGGGGAGGTGAGCTGGGGGGGGGCTCTATGTGCACTGCACCCTCCCGCCCTGGGGAGGTGGGGGAAGGCGAGCTCGAGGTGGCAGCTGTGCATTGCAACCTCCCATCTCAGGGTGGGACAGTGGGGGGAGAGGCCGTGTCCATTGTATCACGGCTGGGCACGTTGTACCACTACACTTCAGGGAGATAGTGCGTGCATTATGCCAACCCATCTCCTGGAGTGGGGGGAGGGTGTAAAGTGACTGCTGTCTGCAGGGGCTCCCGATGCAAGGGGGTGCTGTATGCGTTGCAGCCATCCCAGAGGAGTGCAAGAGCCCCCAGTGCTCAGAGGAAGATGTCTTGGATGATGATGCTCTTCCCTCCGGGGGCCATTCTCAGTTTGCCTGAGGAGGGGGCTGCAGGACCTTCCCCGTTGCTGTCAGTTGGCTGCGGGTACAGGGTAGGCTGGACTGGTTACAGGGGGATTTTGAATGTAAAACCCCAAACTCATGTTGACTCCATCTGCCTGGCTTTTTACTTCCTCAGAAACCATGGAGTGGGTCTTGACTGAGCCTGGCAGTCAGGAACCTGGCCCTGAGAGGCAGTGCATGTGGAGGGTGTTTCTGAAGCCTTGTTCCAGGCTCTGGCTGGGGACAGGCCGGCCCTTAGCATAAAGTGGATTTGAAATGGCTGTGAAATGAACTTGGAGCGCTGCCCAGGAGAGGTGTGCGTGTTGGTGATGTGAGCGGTGCCAAAGGCCCCGACTGGGATCTGGACCCCACTGGGTTGGGCCCTGTGCAGATTTGGAAAGAGAGAAACCCTGCTGGGGCTTAGTGTCCAATGCACTGAACAGAGCATGGGGATCCAACAGACAAGCAAATGAGTGTGGTGGAGACTTGGCATGGTCCATTGTGGCTCTGGAGAGAAAGTTGGTGGAGCAGGCAGTGACATTTGCCTGCAGAGGCCTAGTTTGGGGAGGAGGATGGGATCCTAGTTGAGCTAAATGGCCTCTGCATGCAGTCTACATGGAGATTGCTGCTTGCAGCTCTCTGACTTTTGTTGTCATTTTAGAGGCTGGCTTTAACCCTTTGTGTCAGGCATGATAGTGCAGCTGCCTATAAATGGGGATTGTGGGCATCCTTTTTGCATATGGCAGATACCTGGAGCCTGATGATAGGAATTCACTCGTTCTGGGGGGTCTCCAGGCAGAAAGCCTCTTTCTTTGGCTTGTCAGCTGTATTCTGGCCTCCTGTGTATTAACGACTGCCTGGCTTGGTTTCTCAGTCATGTCTGTTTGGAAAGTTTAACATTTTTTAAAAATGGGAATAATGGCCGGGCTGGGAGAGGGGCGCCTCTCTCCCCATCTGTTTGTGTTAGCAGCTGGGCCATTTTGCGTGTGCTACCCAGAAGTACTGGGACCAACTTGAAATGATTTTGTAAAATGAAAGCTGAACCCAGGAAGTTGGTGGAAGGAATTATTGCTTTGATATGGACGGCTACTGATGAACACTTCTTAAACTCATTGCAGCTGGAAGATTGATCCAAAGGGATGAGAAATGTAGCAATTTCTCTTACTCTAAACCCAAGCAGTCCTCTTCCCCATGTAACATTACAAAGTCCCAATCTATGCATCATAGATATCTGCCTTCTAAAAGACAGGGGCAGACCTGCAGCAAATCTGACCTGTTTATAGTATATTTTGCAGTTTTATTTATCAGATTGCAGGGACACTCTCATTCTCTTTGGGAGGAACTTTCTTCTGTGTCCACTGACTTCCAAGGCTGATGTTTAACACTGGGGTGGGGAATAAAATCTTGTGGAGTTGCGTGGGATTTGGCTAGCTGAGACCCTTCTATAACTGCCCCAAAATGAGCTCCCACAAAGTGAGAAGGTGTGAGGACCCTGAAATGATATGGCTGCTTGCTTACCTTTAATGCTGACGCTGTCTCCTTTGGATGCTAAGCAGCCTTTCTAGTGACAGGAATGGAACAGTGGCCTCCTTTGCTCCCCCGTTAATATATACAGCATTATTTCTTTTATTTTTAGGGCAGTTCTCAGAACCACCAGGGATTTCACTCTGTGACTCTCGCTGCAAGAGCAGAGAATGAAGACAGCTGAGTAAATACAGCCTAAATAATTTTTCTACTCTTCCCCCTCCCTCCCCCCTCCAAGTTTAACATGGGAGGGTAAAGTAGTGTGTTAGCCCATGCTGCAGTCACTAATATCTCCAGGATGTGGGAAAGGTCCGGTGATAGTTTGGTTTCTTTCGCGATTATCTATTTGTACTCTGACCTGTTGGACTTGCTCTCAGATCCTGCTGCGGAATTCAAAGTAGCCGTTACTGTGTCCCCATCTCTTATTTCTTAAGATACTTGCATCTTGGGTACTTCTAAGGGTAATTACTCCAAACCCCTTATTTTGAACTCGGAACAACATTCATCAACTTTGCTCTTAGAATGGGAAAAAATCCTGCCTCCCTCAGCCAACTCTTGTTGGACCAAAAACTCTGGGTTGTGAGAGAAGCCACAAATCAAAAGGAATCCAATGAAGAATGGACCTGGCTGCATCAGTGCCTCCGTTGAGGAATTGATGCATGTTTCCAGTGGAAAATATTTATCATATTGGAGGCTCCCTTAGTTCCTGAGAGAGGATCTGGAGCGGCTGCTGCTTGAAGCCGATGTGATTTGAGTAATGGGAGATAAGCTGAGAAAGGAAAAATGAACTCTGAGTTAGACTCTAGCTCCCTCAGCTCAGTAACTTGTGCATAATTCCAAATATTTCAGGGAACAGATAACATTATTCCCAACAAATGCCTCAGCTGAAAGAGTGGCTACAAGCTTTTGAAAGATTTTCTTATTGGCTTTGGAATTGTAAGTGATGAGTGACATATCCAAAATACAGTTAGCCTTTTACTTCTGAAATTAGGTATTCCAGGAAACCAAACATGCAAAGAAGATGCTTCTAAAATGGGGGTGATTTACTCTGGCTACTCAGGGATCCAAATTAAGGGATAACTGAGCAATGGGACAGTTCTAGCAGGGGCACTTTTTTTTTTATTCCTTTCCAAACATTTCAGATACCCCTTCATGCCCACGACTTCAGTAACAAATCAACTGCAGAATGCTGCATTAACACTGCAGAAGTTCAAGCAGGAAGCAGCCTCCCCTTAGCATACACACAGAGTAACAGTCATGGACAGGACGCTCGTGATCCTTTGCGTCCATGCTCTTGGCAGGAGGAGGCAGCCAGGTTCAGGAAACTCTGTCTATGAGTATATCGTCATTGCAAATGAAAGGTGTGTTCCTAACTCGGGTTAGCAGCTTGAGTTCATTCGAGCAGCTAATCTGAGTTAAAAGCTGAGTTGCTGGGTCTACACTGCTAGTTTAACCCGAGCAAAGTACACACCACTCTTTGCAGCGAAGATACTCGTAGTCTCTGGTGAGAGATTATGTGAAAGCAGCCAGCGGGCCGGGACTGCAGCCCACACACAACAAAGGCATCCAGAGGAAGAGGCGCTTGTGGTGCTTGGCAAGGAGTACTCACTGCAAAGGCCACTAATCCTGAACCTGGGTATTTCATGTCACGGGGGACCAAGGAGGCCCCCCAGCATGCCTGGGAGGGTCATGACTGTCACCTGCCAAGAAACTGGAGAACCTCAAACAACTTTCACCTTTCAGTTCCCACTTCTTTTCTGTGGTGAGAGCCAGTAATTCAGTGTATTGCAGCTTCCGTCTGACTGTGCAGATACTCCCCAGGTAAATGTTTCTCACTTTCACTCAGGTCAATCCCTCCCTCATGCTGTGCCCATCCCAGAGTTCTCGCCTTGCCTGCTGTCATGTCACATCTTGCTCAAACTCTCCTATAAAGGGGCTCTTTCCAGTGAGGCCTCCCTGGAACCTCACCCTCATGCTGTGATCTCATCCAGCCTCAAGCTAAGCAGGGTTGTACCTGATTGGAACTTAGATAGGAGACCTTGGATGGGAGACAGCCAAGGGAAATCCAGAAATGGTGTCTGTGAGTGGTGCTCTTGTGAGTCAGTACTGAACCAGTGCCTGGGGATGGGAGCGCTGTACTGTTTGGTATGTTATCATTAAGACAGTCATTGTTTGTCTGTGTTGCAGTAACACCTGTAGGCCCCCATCAGGGCTCTGATTCTAGGTGCTGTACAGACACAATGAAAAGATGGTCCCTGTCCCAAGAGTGATGGGAGTTAGTCTGCTTAGGTGCCTGGTGGGATTTTGGTGCCTAAAGACCTTTGAAAACGTGGCCCCATGACCATCAAGTGTTTAGAATGAATACTCTCCCACTTAGTTTTCAGTCCTAGATTGGAATAAAGGGGGGAACAAGCTCTCCTGCTGCTTCAGCTCCCCGTTGGTTTCCCAGCTTTGAAGGAACTAGTCCAGCTGAAGACACAGCTCTCAGGGCACTTGCTAGCTAACCTGACTCCCAAAGGAAGTGAGGTGCAAAAGCTTTTCCACACAGCAAACTGGAAGTGCTCCCAAAGGGAAGATGTAAATACCAGCGCTCGTGCTATTGTAGTGACCGAAAATAAAACAGATGTGTCCTGCGGCACGTGACATAATTCTGGGTCCGGTTCTGTTCAATAGCTTCATCGCTGATTTAGATAATGGCAGAGAGAGTGCACTTATAAAGTTTGCGGATGATACCAAGCTGGGAGAGTTGCAAGTGCTTTGGAGGATAGGACTAAAATTCAAAATGATCTGGACAAACTGGAGAAATGGTCTGAAATAAATAGGATGAAATTCAATAGGGACAAATGCAAAGTACTCCACTGAGGAAGAAACAATCAGTTGCACACATACAAAATGGGAAACGACTGCCTAGGAAGGAGTACCAGGGTAGAGCAATCTAGGGATCATAGTGGATCACAAGCTACTTATGAGTCAACAGTGTAACACTGTTGCAAGAAAAGCAAACATCATTCTGGGATGTATTAGCAGGAGTGTTGTAAGCAAGACATGAGTAATAATTCTTCCACTCTATTCCACGCTGATAAGGGCTCAACTGGAGTATTGTGTCCAGTTCTGGGGGGCCACGTTTCAGGAAAGATGTGGACAAACTGGAGAAAGTCCAGAGAAGAGCAATAAAAATGATTAAAGGTCTAGAAAACATGACCTATGAGGGAAGATTGAAAAAAAAATGGTTTGTTTAGTCTGGAAAAGAGAAGACTGAGAGGGGACATAATAACAGTTTTCAAGTACATAAAAGATTGTAAAGGAGGAGGGAGAAAAAATTTTCTTATTAACCTCTGAGGATAGGACAAGAAGCAATGGGGTTGAATTGCAGCAAGGGAGGTTAAGGTTGGACATTAGGAAAAACTTCCTAACTGTCAGGGTGGTTAAGCACTGGAATAAATTGCCCAAGGAGGTGGTGGAATCTCCATCGCTGGGGGTTTTTAAGAGCAGGTTGGACAAACACCTGTCAGGAGTGGTCTAGAGAATACTTTGTGCTACCACGAGTGCAGGGGACTGGACTCTCGAGGTCCCTTCCAGTTCTGTGATTCTAAGATTGAGACACATTTACGATATCTAGCTTGAGCTGACTTCAACAGCTAGATGTTTTCCTGCAATTCTGTAATTAAAAGAGCAGCAGCACCCTTTAACTCCTTAGAGCTGGAGAGAGAGCTCATTGGCGCAGTCTTGGTTTTTGTTTAAAAGATTTTAGGAGATTATAGGAAGTTTAGGCTTCAACGTAGGTTTTCATAGTTTCAAATTTAACAGTAAACAGATTTATTTTTAAAAAGAAACATGTTTACATAACTGATTTAAATTAAAAAAATCCAAATATGTTTGTTTTATCTAGTGTTATAGTCTCCCACACTGTGTGGGGTTTGGGTGGGGACTTTGGGCCCTGGGGCTTTGGAGACTGCTTGCCTGCTCCTGATTGGGGTATGTAGGCTGGCTTGGTGAAGAGGGGGCATGATGGGAAGTTGAGCTTTGGTACCCGGGTCCGGGAGCCCATACTCTGTGTGGCGGCCAGGAGAGCAGAGTTGCTCCATCGGCTGTTGGGGGTTTGGGGCTGGCTATTCTGGAGGTGAGGGGATTGGGGCGTGAGGAGACCCTGGCCTGGTGGTCGTGGTTGCAGGATGGGATAGACCCTCTCCGAGCAGAGGATCCTGGTCTCAGCTCTTCAACAGCTGATGCTGCGGTGTCTCCCCTGGCCTCCTGGGGCCCGTGGTGGCTGGGCTCTTAATCACTGTGGTGTCTGCACCACCCCTCTGGCGGGACAGGAAGCAGCAGGGGCAGTCTGGGCTGCAGCTCACTGTGAAGGAGTCAGGCCCCTTTCCTGGCCCGCCCCCTCCAGGTTGGGATCACCCCACTAGCCACCCCAGCAGAAGCGGGGATGCCCATGTCAGCCTCCCTGCTATGGGACAATCACAGCAGTGCGGTGGGGGCTCACTGGCCATGCATGTCTCTTGACATGAAACTCAAACGTCCACCCAGGACACTGCCAGGAATTAAAAAAACAAACCCAAAACCCATGCAATTTTTGCAGGGCCTCACCTTTGGGACCTTTGTGCTGTGGCACGGAGTGGCTACTTGTGTGCTCTCCAGGAGAAGCCTGGTGGTGAGGGAGGCAGTCAGTGCATGTGTTCAGAACGGGCTTCCACCTCCAAGTCAGTGGGGGATTCTAGGGACTATGGGTTTTTTGGGGGCCGGGGAAAACAATCGCTGTCTTTACGCAATGTTAAACCACCTCCATGCTGAGGGCATGCCCCTGGGACAGGCATGTGCATGGCCCCTATCCCTGGCTGACTGCCCTGCTGTGGGACTTCACTCCCAAGCGTTGGAGCTGCTGGTACCCTCCAGATATCTGTTTATGGGATTTGGCACATAAGCCCCATCCCTTAGCACAGATTCTGTCCTCTGCTTTCCATTGGGCGCCAAGGTTTCCTGATCTGTGGTTGCCGCTGCGCGCACGCAGTTAAGCTGCTTTCCTGGATGTGTGGCGGGATGTAGAACAACTGTTTCCCCTGCAGAGGACAGGTGCAGACACCGGAGATGTGGGCTTGTTTGCTTTGAATAGGCTTTACCTGGCCCCTGCTGCACAAACGGCTGGGTTGGCTGAGCCAGGAGAGCAGGCTGGTAAGGGGGTTGCTTTAGCACATGTCTGAATTCAGTTGAGCTTTACTCTTGTGCATTCGAGCGAATGCGTTGTTGTCGGAGGCTCTGTGGAGGGGAGGCAGCATAGAACGTGGTCTCCCTCCGAGTGTGTGTGTGTGTGGGGGTGTTGTGGGGGGGCACTTAGATAGCGCACCACTGTGGAAGAGCAGACACCCAGGCTGAAGGGAAGATGTCAGGGTAAGTCATCTGGTTAACGGCACCCCCACGCCTTACCCTCATGGAGCTGTGGGATCCTCTGTCCGGAGAGACTCCTTGCACCACTGTTGGTGTTTGCCTCCTTGCATCCCCTTCGAAAACCAATGGGGCATGTTTCTCCCTCCCCCATCCTGACTCAAGCATAGAGGTGCTTTGTTGTGCCTAAAGCTTTGTGCTGGGATTCCCGGGGATGTGGTAGGTGCTTTGTTCCCCTAACCCCAGTGCGCCTGTTCTCCATGCTGCTCCAGGGTTCTCTGCTGGGACTTACCCTCCACGGCAGAGGAGAAACTGGCACATTCCTTGGCAGCTTGCACCCTTCCTGGCATGCAGCAGCTGCACGGCGCTGCTCAGACCCCCTGCTGCTGGGGCACTTGCCACCGCTTTGCTGACTCTTGGCTGTCCACCCACATCAGGCAGAGTTCAGAGGGGCGAGGGGCAGAAAGCTGAATTTAATCCTCTCCTTCTTTATGTTGTGGAGTATGAAGTAATATTTTCCTGGCTGGAGCTGGCTGAGTTCTGGAAGCGAGAGCTCTGTTCCGCTCGGCGGCTGCCATGCCAGGACAGCGTGAACTCGCGGTGCCCTTGCCTGGGCCGCAGCACTGTGGTTTGAGATGTGCCTTTCCTTCCACCGTACCACCGGCTTGCTCACATTCATCGTGTTCTTCTGGCATCGAGATTCTGGGATCCAAAACAGGTCAGAGCTTCTGCAGTTCTCAGTGGCGCTCCAAAGTGGCTCCCATCCTATAGCTTAGGATTTCTTGCAAAGTGGGGCAATTTTAAACAGTTTGCTGTAGCCCCCTCAATCAGAGAGGAAGGAGGGTGCCGTGGTTCGGGCTTATGCCCTAGGACATGGGAGACCTGGGTTCCAGCCCTTGCTCTGCCCCAGACTCCCTGTTTGACTAAAGCCGCTCGGAGCACTGGGGATAAGGACACTGATAAATACCTTGCAGATTGTGAGGCGCTCAGATGCTGCTGTAGTGGGAGTCAGGTGGGGCTGGACAGCAGTTTCCTCACCGCCCCAGTGCCGGGGCTCAGAGGAGGATTTCACTCTGGTGTTTTAAAGGTGCACTTTTATCGCAGTAGCCCCATAGGGGCCTCGTTGGGCCAGGTGCTGTTCAGACACATAGTACAGGATGGTCCTGCCCAAAGAGCTCGTGGTCAGTCTGTGCAGATTACGACCTGCTGCTCACCTCACAAAGCTGCCTGTGCAGGGGAGCTTTCTGTTCACGCTGTTTCACAGGGACAGCAAAGTTGCAGGATTACTGCAGGCTTCACTCTGCAGAGGCCTCAAGCAGCAGGTAGGGAGTCTGCACTTGGATATTGTGTGTGCTGTTTAACTGCTCTGGGTGTGTGACAGCCTCCCCGGCCAGAGGGGAATAGGGACTGCAGGCACGTCAACCAGTGGAGGGAAAGGTTCGCTGTATCCTCCACTGAAATGCTGCTGTGCAGCTCCGTACCCTGCACCCAGGGGACTCACAAGGGCTCTCCCTCTGCCTGCCACGGCGCCCCAGGGAGCTTCTCTTCCCCTTCTGCCGGGGTGGAAACACACTGGTGTGTCACAGGGCGGCTGTGCTTAAAATGCAGTCCTGGAAATGGCCTGCTTCGTGGTGTGCCGGTGGCCTGGGTGTGAATCTGGCACCTAATCAGCAGAGAGATTCCAGAGGAAGTGCCTCCCTGCAGTGGGTTGTCCCCTCCCACACCACCTGCATGCACAGTCTCCCAGGTCCTAGGTTTGGAGCCAAAGTTCTGGCAGGACTTGGCGCCTTGGTTAAAGTCACAAGCCCAGATCCAAACGAACCGGGGAGCCTTGCAGTAAGGCCAGTCTGCGTGGCTCCGTCACTACCCGCATCCAGGCTGATGGCAGCAAGGGATCCCCCACCATTTGGCGCTCGGGAGATGCCCATAGGGATGGGGTATAATGGGTGGCCCGTGAGGCCAGAGCTGAGGAGGCCTTAGGAGAGCCAGCCGCTGCAGGGGCACGCTGTCTTACCACTTCGCCCATGCCAAGGAGCCACTGTTGGGAATTAAACCCAGGAGGGCAAACCCAGAGCGCCTCTGGAGTGAGAGGTGTCGGTCCTGTGACAGTCTGTGGTTTGATTGGCTTAGAGGGCCAGCCTCAACCAATCGGAAGGCCCCCTCGTTTGGAAGAGGAAGCTCCTTTGTAATGAAACAGTGTGTTGTGAATTGCCCTGTCGCCCCATGTCTGGGGCGGGGGGGGCTGTGGATGCCACCCCATGGCCCTGTGTCTCGGGTTTACCAGGTTGTCATGTGAGGGGTCACAATGGGAAGAGGAATGGGCGGTGCCAGCAAGCATCCCTTGGGTGGAACTAACGATCCCAGAGGAAGAACTTGCAGTTCTGGCATGAACCTGGCCTAGCTGCAGTTAGGATGAGGCTGGCTGTGGTGGAAGCCTCGTTTGGGGTCCTGGGACAGATGCTGCTGGTTGGTGAGGCCAGCTGTAGATGCAGAGTGTCTTTTGCGTGACTTTTGGCCACTGGTGAATCATGAGCCTGTAGTCACAGAACTCAACAGCTAGGGAAGAACCGGCTCCTTCTAGGACCTGCCCCTGGGCGATGGTATGGCTGGGGTTTGCATGGAACATCATCGGCCCCTTTGGGGGCATCAGACTAGGGCAGAGCTTTGGGGGCATGAAATCCTAGACTGTGCCATGCAGACCGGGAAAGAGTCTCGGGGCCAGACGTTAAGGAAGGGAACGTCAGGACCCGAGGGTCCCAGAGCCTCAGCTCTGCACCAACTACATTAAGAATTCGCCCAGGTTCCCATGTGGGGGAGAGTTGGAGGTTTTGACAGGGGCAGTCTCCTTCCCCCAGCTGCACTTGGTGCGATGCAGTGGGGTTATCGCTGGGGAGGGTGGCACTTTGTCAGCCTGGTTCAGGTTTTGAATCTAACAGAACTCGCAGGTACCCAGCTCCTGGCTGAGAGGAGCCTTCACTTTGCTTAGCGGGAAGAGGGTGCAGATCGCTGCCAGACAAGTGAACTCATGGTTACAGACATTCTCCCCCTCACCTTATTTGCAGAGTCTTTCATGGCCATCACCTTGCTGTTTCCTACCCACCGTGTCTCCTCCTTGTGCGTCAGAACCCTGTCTGTTTCATAACCTGTTGGCCGCCACAGGTCTGATGATACAAAGTGGGGGGGGCCTTATAGAAGGTAGAAATGGGGTCTCTGAGCTGCATGCCCACTTGTTCTTGGGTCTGTGGAAGCTGGTTAACCTCTCTATAGCTGTCCTCGTCTGTGAGCTGCTGTGTTAACTCCCAGTCTGTAAAGCACCCTGAGACCTGCACGCATACAGAGGGGTGCTCCAAGGCTTCAAGCCAGTTCCCGCAGGATTAGAACAAAAGCACCAGCAGCTTTCAGTGGGGCTGGCATCGGAGTCCAGAGGGGGGATGTTCAGGGTTTGAGATGTCCTGGGTCCTGGTGAACGTAACACAGCTGTCTTGTCTGTGTACCAACATGGAGCCTTTGGGTGTGAGTAACTGAGTGGTTTGTCATTCTTTCTCCCAGGGTTCCCAAAGCCTGTGTCAGGAAAGCGCTTGGATTTGGGCAGAGAGCTAATGCTGTTCTGGGGCTGGAGTGGAGCTCATTGCTTTTGAGAGCAAAGGGGAAATGGGGTGTGGTGCTTGGAAAAAGGTGTCTGTAAACACCCCCCTGCCCCAGTGATACCAGATATCCAGGGTGCTCTTGCGGCCGCATGACAGTAACTTGGATACTCTGTTGGGCGCAGAGGCTGAGTTGTCTTGGGGAAGCTGGAGGCAGCTGGTGTCTGGATAAGTCCCACATGAGTGAGCACAGAACCCTGAAGGGGAAATGGTAAGAGCTGGACGTGGGACTGGCGCAGTGAGGTCTGACTGGGCCCATCAGTCTGACGAGCTCCTGGGATCAAAATCCTGACCCTGAGCGGGACTCTTGTGGGTTCAGAATGAGCTTTCTGCTCTCACCAGGAACTTGGTAACTGACAGACACTTTGATGTTACCACATCATTCATTTGGTGTCCCTGCATACTAACCCAGCCCAGCTGGGGGCCAATGGCCAGCCCCAAACAGACCCATCTCTCTTGGTCAGTAGCGGCTCTGCAAAAACACATGGCTTTCTCACAGGGCAAATTTAAAACATCCATGCATTTCTAATTATGGGACGGAGCCTCCTCGTGCCTCCATCTCAGCAGCGTTTGTTTACTCCTAAAAATAGCTCTGGCTTTTGCTAGCTGGGTTCGTGCTGGGGGCTAATCAGATGCCCGCTGTCGAACGGGCTGGTTCCTGTGACCTTCAGAAGTGCTGCTCCGAATGCTGTCAGCGTGACTCCATAGAGACGGGGATGTGCCATCTGAGCGCACCTCGCACAGTCTCCACTGCTCCTGTAGCACCCGGAGGTTCAGGCAGGGTCAGGGCTCTATTCTGCTGGGCACTGGGTGAAGGGGGTGTGGAGATGGTTCCTGCCCGGAACGCCCTGGGCCAGCACCGTAGCCATTCTGCACTCCCTCCGTGGCTGGCTTCCAAGCTTGTGCGCGTCTTCTGCCTGCAAAGAGAACTTGTCCGACGCCAGGGTCGGAGGGCCAGTGAAATCTGGAACCCTGGCAGGAGCTGGACTCAGTGCAGATGGTGAGCAGCTGGAGGAGCTAACTAAGAACAACAGCAAAGGGAACAGAAACCAGAAGTAATGCAGAAACAGAAGCCATGCAGTAATGTCCCGTGGGAAGGCAGGGAGCCCTGTCACTTGGGACACAGACTGCTCAAGACGGCCCCTAGGAATAGAGCGAGCCTGCACTACGGTGGGGGGGGGGGGGATGGGCCCTGCTAGGAGTCCTCCCTCTCCAGGTTAGCTAATTCAAAAAGCAGAAACCTCAGCAGCCATAAATGGGGGCTAGTCCCTTCCCCAGCACAGTAGCTGGGGGCCAAAGCTACCTAGTGGAGCATGGCGATTAAAGGGCCAAATGTGCTTTAGCTGTGGGGACGCTGCTGGCTGCAGCCCATGTGCCCTGCCACAGCATATCTGGTCTGCAGTGCAAATGTTTGCAGCTGTCAGATGCCAACAGGCTGCAGGTGGGTGGCTCCAGGCTGCTCCTGCCTCCCCTCTGCATCCTGAGAGCATGTGGGTCCTGCAGGCTTTGTTCTAACACACATCTTACGATCGGCTTAAAGCCAGATTAGTTAAACGTGTGCCGGCTAGCTTCATTTAGCTTGTGCCAGGAAACGTATTGATGCAAGGACTCAAGTGGTTATCCCACTTACTGGGTAGCTGCCCCTCTGTCCCCTCCCACCTGGAGCACACCCCCTTTGTGGTGGGATCCCATAATTCTGCCATGCTTGGCCAGGGCCTGGGCTGCAGTCCCCTGCGATCGCTGGCTGAGACCCTGCAGCTCTCTTCCCACCGGGAGCACTGCCCGTGGTTCATACGGTGGCCAAGCACAGCGGTCCTTAGCTAGAACCAAAGCATTTTGAAGCCACCAGACTGGACACGGAGCTGTTGCCTGGCCCCTTCCTTGCCTGAGAGGGGCTTTTAACCCTTTAGGGTTCTTCTGTGTGCCAGGCTTCCAGCTTTGGCAAAACCAGCCTTGTCAGAGGCAGGATCCTTGATGCTAACAGCTGCCCCTTTGTCTTTCAGTTGGGTGCTGAAGGATGCTTATCTAGATCTGTTGTGTTGCTTTCCTGTTTAGGTAGCTCAATAACGTGGCCAATACGAACACCCCTGAGTTACACAGCACTGTAAAAAGAAAAGGAGTACTTGTGGCACCTTAGAGACTAACCAATTTATTTGAGCATGAGCTTTCGTGAGCTTACCTCCCTGCCCAGGTTGTGTGCATGCAGATAACCCGACCTGCTCCTGGGGGTGGCTGCAAGAGGAAGATGGAGCTAGTGTCAGATGGCTTCTGGCATGGACCTCTCAAAAGCAGCTTGAGTAGCTAATAGGAATGGCATCTGGAATTCCCAAAGACATTGAAGACTGGAGGAATTCCGATTTGAACTGCTCTCGGTAGCTGCAGACATTCTAGTGCCACTATCGGTTTTGATTCAGCTGCATGTCCTGTAGAAACGCCGCGTCTTACCCCGAGGGAAGCGGAGTCAAATGGGAAGCTTGGGCACAGCTGGTTGGAAGTGCTGTACGGGTGTGTGGGCATGCCATCGTTTCTCATTGGACTCAAATGATTGACATCTATTCTCTCCAAATTAAAATGCTGTTAAAAGTTTGTTCCTTTTGGCTGCTTTCTGGGTCAGGCAGGCCCCATGTTCTTCTGCTCTTTGTATTTTTGAATCACTTAAAGGCAACTGGTGGCTCTCAAATTTGAGTAGAGTTGAGGGCGTTAACAATTCATTTCTTCCTAACTCCCTCCCCCCTCACCTCCCTCTGTCCAAGAAAAATCTCCTCTCCCCCACATCGCAGGCACTCGCACTAGGTATCCAGCAGCAGAAGTGGTTTTGCTTCAACCTAATCTTTGAACCTCTTCTGTGTGGCAGCTGCCAGGCATTTGCTGAGCCTGTAGACTACAGGTGCAGAGACTTAGGCCACGTCTACGCTCTGGACCCTGCAGCTGGACTGGTGTAGCACCCTAGCGTGGTGATGCCCGACGGTGATGAAAGGGGTTTTTCCATCACCGGTGATGATCCACCTTTCCAGGTGTTCGGTGGAAGAATTGTTCTGCTGATACAACCCCATCTGCACTGGGGGTTAGGTTGGCATAGCTACGGCTGTGGCTATGTCGATGTAACTTTTCTGTGTAGGCCAGGCCTTCGTGGTGGTGATCTCCAGAGATTTCTTAGTGCACAGGAAAACATACATTTGTGAAACGTGTATTCCGTTTGACACAAGAAGGAAATTTGGTGTCAGGTTCTGGGTGGCTTGGAGGGCTCCTTTATCTGTTTGTAAACGTTGCTGTGTAAAAGATCATGCAAACAGGAAAACAATGAATTACTTTTCACAAAGTGCTATCAAAGAGAGCAAACTGCAGACAGGCAAACAAGGCCCTGTGTTCTCTTTGTCTTGCAGTTACCTTGGGGTTGCAAGTCCCAGGCAACAGAGTGATCCTGCAGTGAGCAGGGGCTTCTCTCATGCTTTTGCAGTTTATGGAGCAAGTCAGTCCCATGCTCTGATGTTCCTGTGCTTGGGATCCAGGTGTCAGTAAAGGACTGACTTGATTGCCTAGTGCCTGGAGTTTGTTTTACTGAAGTGGTTAGCATGGCGGGAGCCGTTTGGATGTTGGGGGCATGACAGGAAGGGCCATGCTCTGGAGCATTTGGCCGTGACCTAACAGACCCTCGTTCTTCCCCCTTCCAGGTTCTGGGAAGAGAAGCGGGAGCACACACCATGCTTGGCTGGAAACACGCTGTCCCCTCGCCCTACGGACCCTGACACACCTGCCCCCTTCTAGGACTGCAGAGCCCTGAGCTGCCCCTTTCTTTGCTGCATGCCCAGTCACGAGTGCTGGATTATGTTCGTCGCATTCTCCCTCTGCTCCATCATTTGGTTGAATCGTGGCTTCAAGTTAAGGAAAAGGGGCTGCACTGCAGCGTGCGTGGGCGGGGCTGTCCTCACCAGGCTTTGCTCATCCTGGCTCGTGCAAAGATGTTAAACCCACAAAGAATGGTGCAGGGCGAGAGCAGTGCCTGAGCCCCCTCCCCGCCTCTCCACGTCCCGAGCAGCTGGCCCCGGCACCAGCTGCCCTGTGCAGCAGAGAAGATGGGCAGCACCGAGGGCTTTCAGTACCGCGCACTCTACCAGTACTGCAAAGAGCGTGACGAGGACATCGACCTGCTCCCCGGGGACGTCCTGGTGGTGAGCAAAGGAGCCCTGCAGGCCCTGGGCTTCAAAGATGGAGACGAGCAGACGCCCAACCAGATTGGGTGGATCCCAGGCATCAATGAGCGCACCAAGCAGAAAGGGGATTTCCCTGGCACCTATGTGGAGTATATTGGGCCCGTGAAAATCTCCCTCCCTTCCCAGAGACCCAGGGTGCAGAGACCGCTGCCAGCGACTCCTGGGGCCAGCACCTCCCGCATGCAGGAGGTGCTGGAGCAAGGTAAGCCCTACCCTGCACAGCAGGGTCTCACTAAGGTGAAGGTATAAGGAAGTACGGCTTCTCTGCCTCCTCCTGGCCCGCAGAGGCTCCTCCTCTCCAGTGAGGTTGAGAGTGGAACATGCTGTGGGGTGCTCTAGTGGTTAGAGCAGCAGGCAGGGGGCCAGGACTCCTGGGTTCCAGTCCCAGCTGTAGGCCCTCATGTGCTCAACCCCCTGCCCCGCCCCTCCTTAGCAAATTGAGACTGCGCCTTCCAGGGCTGCTGAGGGTTAATCCGCTTGTGTGGAGCCTGCTGGAGGTGCTGATCGTGTAGATGCATTCGTGATAAAATCCCCACCTCTGGGGAGGTGTGGGCTGGGCCCCCCCTGCCGCTGTTGCTCAGCTGCGGTTTTACTCTCACAGCTCAGGCTGGGTGGTATCATGTGAGCTCTTTCCCTCACCCCATGGCCTCTAATCCCAGACAGGCCCAGAGATGCAGGCATCCAAGGGGGGCTGTGTCAGATGCAAGTCCTGGGATGGATTTCCATCCTGCTGAAGCACCCTCCCTCCCAGTGCTGCTGCACCTGCATCCCATGCCAGCCACAGGAGCCGTCGTGTGCACCCAGCCCCCGGCCTTGAGCTTGTGCAGGTGCTAAATAGCCTCTCTGACCAGGCTGTCCTGAGTACGCTGCCCAGCCAGTCGTGAGTCACCCCCCCGTGGTTTTCAGCTGCGTTTGAACTTGGTCAGCCGCAGTGTGCCCCAGCCACCCAGTGCAGGGCAGTTGGCCAGCCCCTGGAGCCCCTAGGCAGCATGTCCTGCCCCATGCGGTGCTGTCTGTGTGCGAGGGCCCTGCACACGAGGACTGTGATGGCACACTCCGGGCGTGGGCACAGTGTGCCTGCCCGGGCGTGCAGGGCTGTATGACCTGACCATGCTGCTCTGTGTCTAGCCAAGAGCACAGAAGGAAGTTTTTCTGTTAATCCTGGCGAGGCCCCAACTGTGGGGGTGGGGAAGGCGGTGTCGGGGGAGGAGGATGGGGTAGATGGAGGTCCTGCGGGGGGGGGGGAGGTGGTGTCGGGGGTCGGGGGGGAGGACAGGGAAGGTGCGGGTCCAGCGGGGGGGAAGGCGGTATCGGGGGAGGACGACAGGGAAGGCAGGGGTCCGGTGAGGGGGGAGGTGGAGGGGAAGGTAGTGTAGAGGGGGGAGGACAGGGAAGGTGGGGGTCCCGCGTGGGGGGAGGAGGACGGGGAAGGCAGGGGTCCGGTGGGGGGGGAGGTGGAGGGGAAGGTAGTGTAGAGGGGGGAGGACAGGGAAGGTGGGGGGTCCAGCGGGGGGGGAGGATGGGGAAGGCGGGGATCCGGTGTGGGGGAAGGAGTAGAGCAGCTGTGGGCCCCCATGGCGCAGCAGAGCATGTCTCGTTGGGGAGAGGGCGCAGCAAGGGGCATGGGGGACAACACCCCCTGCAGCAGGAATTCAGGTTCCCGCTGACCCTCGGAGCGCTGCCTTTCCGTGCGCTGGGTGCTGCCCCGTTCCGCGAAGCTGCTTCTGTTCTGCCAGCAGCGCCTGTGTGGGCAGGGGCCGTGCGGCTCTGGGTGGCAGGAGAAAGATCCGTGGCCCGATGACTCCTGCTCACAAGCTGCAGGTCCACGGGCTTCCCTCCAACCCAGGGCTCGTTCCACATCGGGTGTGCTGGCCTCATTGGCCCGCAGGCCTCGCTCTCCTCGTGAGGCAGCGCGGCCTCCCTGTCCCCAGCAGGCCTGGCGGAGGTGCGCTCGGCCAGATGGCCCTTGCGCTCCGCGCCGGACGAGCAGGTCAGCCCAGGGGTGCTGGCTGGGGCTGTGCGATGGGGTGGAATGTACGGGACCAAACTCCTGGCCTATTCTGGCTGGAAAAGGGGCCAGAAATACGGCCCGTGCCTCCAGACCGGGGAGTGCTGGACCCTTTGAGGACCAGGACTCGGCCGGCGCTCTGACGCGTCCCCTCGGGCTGGCCCCAGCCTGTAGCCAGAAGAGAGCGTGTGCGCCCAGATCCAGGGAGTTCTGGCTGCTCTCCACATCTCAGCATGGGGCTGTATTTGAGTTGAAACAGGAAGGTGAAGGAAGGTCCGGGGAAGCAGCTCTGAAATTCCTCATGCACTCTAAAGGGGCCGTTCATCTCCTCCTCCTCCTCCTCCCCTGGTGAGCAGCTCTGCAGAGGGAGACTCATTTCAGACTTGCGAGGGCACTTTATGCCCAGCAGGGCGGGGCAAATGGTTGGAGATTGAGACAAACGTCTTGTGAGAAATCCGTCTTTAGGAAGAGGCCGTGGTAGGATTGGTCTGTCGCACGCGTCGCATCACTGCGGAGCCCCGTCGTCTGCTCATTAACCATCTCGGTAATTGTACTGTGGGGGGCTGGAGCTGGGGGCTCGGAGCCGGGATTCCTGGGCTCTGTTCCAGCTCTGCCACTGGCTCAGGGTGGACAAGCCCCTTACCCCCGCCCCCCTCCTTGCACCTGTGTGAGGCGTGCCTGTGGGGAGAGGGTAAGTGACTGGGGGTGAAAGGCGCTCATGGGCACAGGGGCTTTGGTGGTAGCAAGGAGATAAGGGGGCTGTTTTCGTCACACTGCATCTGGTGTGAGCGGCAGCCCCCGGAGTGAGGTGGCTTAGCCGGTGTTTGCGGTCTGTGAGGCGCGCGCGTGCGGAAAGGGTACCTCGGGAATGTTTCCGCTGCTGCCGTGTGAGCCGCCGTGGTCCCTCCCCAGCCTGGAGATGCTGGCGGCTGCTGCTTTCTGAAGCAGCACACTCCAGGCCGGCCACGTGGGGAGTCTCTGCAGTTGCCCTCTGGAGCCCTTCCAGTCGCTCTGGGAGCCTTGTGCAGTCCCCAGCAGCTCTAGGTCTGGCTCTCTCCGGTAGCGGCCTGGGCTGTGCCAAGCTCCCCAGAGTCCGATGGCTTCCGGCCCTGAGCCGTGCTGCAGCCTGATGCACATTCCTCCTTAGAGCGCCTCCAGAAGGCCCCTCAGTGATGCAGCCCTGTTCTTAAGCCATTTGATGAGATTAATAGCCCCTGGGCGTGATTCCCAGTGACGCCATCCCTGCACTTCAGTGGGGGATGGGGGCTTTAACCTGCCTTTCACTTGCTCCATGTATTCTATGGCTGTGCAAGGCCTGACCCCCCCAGTAGAGCAGCCCCGAGGGGGCTCTGAGTTACACTGCTTTCTGCGGCCCATAAGCGCCTAGGGGAGCAGAGAAAGCTGCAATGCAGCAGACTGTGGCTATGCCCCCTATGCTGAGGGCTGGGAGCAGAACCCCTGCACCTTCTCCATGCAATTGGGGGAGATCCCTGCGCAGGGATGGCCTTGGGGAGCTGTGTGTACCCACTTTAAGGCTCCTTTGTGTTGCCTGATCTCCACTGCAACTCTCCCTTCTTGCTTTTCACTCACCCTCACATCTGGGATTGGGAGCGTCAGGGACTGGAATGTGAGCACTGCATCCTGTCTCCTGAGGCCTGCCCCAGAGTGGTGGGCTCGGTAACATTAGTGGGGTCCCTGCAAGATTCACAGCAGCTTTGGAAACGGTCAGGTGCCAACAAACGTCTCCGGGGCACATTGGACTCTTGAGAGGATTCCGGCACGGGCATGACGGTGGAGACGCCTCTGAAGTCTGCGTATCGGGTCTAGTGGCACCATTGGCAGCATCCTCGTTGTGAGTGCAGAGGGTAACCTGTCCGTGTCGCAGGAGTTCAGGTGTTGTGGGGCTGCAGAGCAGAGCCCCCCCTGGGGTCACCACCCCAGAGCCCACTTAGTGCCACCCAGCCTGGGCACTTGGTCTCTGCCTGTCCCACGTTCTGTCGTAGGCAGCTGGCAGGACTGCAGTGCCCTCCTGGACTGAACTAGCCCCTTACAAAGAGCCCTGCAGAGACACAGTACTGAGCGACTGGAGAGCTGCGCTGACCTCTTTCCTGAGAACACAGCGGGCATGGTTGGGGGCTGCCCCTCTCTCCCCTCCTGGCCTTAAAGCTTAGCCAAGGAGCCCAGATGAAGGGTCACAAGCAGTTCCTGGTCTGGGGCGAGGGACCAGTGTCTGAAATGGGCAACCAGGTGACAAGTGGCGGCCACCCCAGGATCCTCTAAGCAGCCGCCCTGCCCCAGGTGAATGCCCAGGGCTCAGTGTGGCTATGTCCTGGCGGGCAGTGAGCGTTTCTGGCTAGGGACTGTATGTGGGAGTGCCCCCTCCGCCCTTGCTGCAATGCTGATGGCCGCAGGAGGCGGGTCCTCAGCCAGCCAGGACCCACCACCTGGAAGGACTCCAGAGGGAGGGGCCTTGTGTAGCTTGGGCTCGGGGTGACGCTGCAGCTCTGGACCTACCTGGTGACTGCTTCAGCTGAATGCAGGGAGCCTGGGTGCCCAGGAGGGCCAGAGAGACGAGCCCTACTGTGACCCTGCATTCATAGCTCCTGAGCATGAGAGCTTGTAGCCAGGAACCTTGAGTCTCTCTCACATGTGGTGAGTTGCTGGGTCTGCCTGCATCTCACAGGCCAGGAGCTGAGGGCAGGGCTTGCCCTGGGAGAGTCTCTGCAGCAGCCCCAGGTTGCAGTCTGGATGGCACACTAATGGGCATGGCTTAGCATTCGTGCACAGAACACAATAGCTTGTCTGGGACTGCCAGTAACCCTGGCCCTGGGGCCGAGGCTGGTTTGGCGCCAGCAGCATGTGGGTGCACTGAGGGAAGGCGGGCAGTGCCTTAAAGCCCCTACATCTTGCAGAATCCAGCTTTCCCATGGGTCTAAATCTCCCATTTCTAGCCCTGATGCTTCCCGGGTCCAGGAGTGAGGAGCCAGAGAGCTCTGAGAGCTGTTCATGGAGCTCGTAACAGTAACAGACTGGGTGAAGCCAAGCACTAGCCCCCATAGTCTGGATGGGCTGGGAGCCTGTGGAAGTGTGTTCGGGTCTGGCAAACATCCTGACACACCCAGGTTCTGACTCAGTGACTGTGATGGGCATGTTCCCAAATAGTCACTGTGTTCTTCATCTGTAACCAGCTTCGTTCCCAGAGCCCTGCCCATGGGGCCTTTTCTTATGTGAAGGAAGAAGCCCTACGGTAACGCACTGTTTGGCCCTGGGATGGCTGTGCCACGCAGCTGCAGGGCCTGCAATTCAGCAGCCTTCTGCTTGCATCCCTGATGTGGCCGGGCGGTCCAGCACCACTGCAGGGCCCAGCATGCTTGGGGATTTCACGCTGAGACCTGTAATCTCTGTGGCCTGCTTCCACACTGAAGAGGGAGGTTCCAGACATCAGTTCTCTGGGAGCTGGCAAATTGGCATGGTGTGACCCCTCTGCGTACCCAGCAGACATCGCGATTAACGTGCCCAAGCATAGCACTGGAGCAGGGTTTCCTGACTCGCTGCTGAGCATGTGTGTGGAGACAGGCTCCTGTTAGCTACAGTCCAGACACTAAGCAGAAGCAGGGACAGTCTTGGAACCCTACAGTGCTGCCGTGGCCTGAAGCAGGGCCTTGGTGTGTGTGTAGCAGTCGTATGATCAATTGGTATCTGCGGTCAGGGCAGGGGGGTGGGGGTCTCCTGACTGATCCTCCAGCCTCTGGGAAGGGTGAGGGGGGACCTGGGCCTGGGTCTCTGCAGGGAGTGCTGAGTAGCAGCTCCTGCCTGCAGGAGGCAAAGGGCCAGTTTCCATGTTTAACAAGCAATCAAGGGCAGGAATGTGCTGACATGGCATTCTCTCTGGATCTGAGGATTAAGCCTGGCTCCCTGCAGCCAGCTCCTCCCCCCCACTCCCCAGATCCGCCAAGCCCCCCCTTAGCAGCCAGGGCCAGGCACTAGATCTGGGCCTGGAAGGTTTGGATGCTGCATTAACCCTTCCTGTGCCTGGTTGGGTCAGTCTGGCAGGAGTTCGAGTTTCTCTCCCCCTTGGCTGGGACTGGGTTAATTCTCGCAGGGCGCGTGGCTCTAAGGAGTGAAGTAGGGGAGGGTTTTATCCTTCCCCAGTACGTCCCCCTCCCTCCTGCCATTGCATAATTTTGCTAGATTAAAACTTCCCACCAGTGAGCCCTGGCTACCGGGAGAGACGCAAACCGCACCCTGAGGATCAGCTGGCCTGGGGTCTGACCCAGACCCAGCCTGGGCTGTGCTTAGTCGGCGACACAATGGGGCTGGTTCCTCTGAGTGTCTGGTCCAGTCCGGTTCTGTCGCGGGGTGCGTACGTGCCTCGCCACCGCTTCCTAAACGCCTGAGCTTCAGGAAATTATATCCCTGCTTGCAAAAGAATTGTAGCATTGCTCTCTGCCAGGAAGAGGCTGGAGCAGCTCTGGCTCCACATGGCCCCTCTCTCCTCCCCCTGCCCCAAGTCAGCCTGCCCTAAGTGGAAAATAACTTAGCCCTCCCCTGAGCACCAGCCCCACCCTGGGGGCCCTCCCTGCCATCCTTCCCCCAGCCCTCCATCGGCAGGCGGGGGCACCTCCCAGGCCCTTGGCTCACTGCTAGCATGAGGCCAGCCAGAATCAGTGCCTGGTTGCGCCAGGTCCTGGACAGGCAGGAGGAGAAGCTCCCTGACCCAAGGGCTTGCCCCCAGGGCACTGGGTGGGCTGTGGTACCTTGGCTTGCTGAGTCCCTGCTGAACGAGCCAGCTGCTGACCTGCTCCTGTGTGCTGGAGTGTGGGGGCTGCCCCTCCCCAATGGGGAGGCAACCTGGCTGCGGGCCCAGCAAGCCTGTGCGGTGGGTTGGAAGTGAGCCAGGCAGTCAGAATCAGTCCTGTGGCCTCAGCCTCTGGCTGTCAGGTGCTACATGGGCTCTAACTGCCTGCTCTCCCCTGCTGTCTCCATCAGCATGGCTCCTCCCGGACCTGGCGGAGCAGTTCACCCCCCCTGAAGTCGCGCCCCCGCTTCTGCTGAGGCTGGTGGAAGCCATTGAGAAGAAAGGTGAGAGGGGAGGGGAGGGGGCTGGTGTCCTGAGCCCCCGTGTGAGGTAGCAAAGGGGCAGCATCCATTGTTAACCCCTTCTCTGCCAGGGCTCCCTCCGGGCACAGCTACTCCACTGAGCCGCTGGAAAGCGGGGCCAGGAGTGCCTGGCAGGCGGCAGGGAGCCGTGAAGCCGGACACGCTGGCAGCCTGGCAAGTTCTCGTTATCAGGATGGGTTTAGTCTGTGTCCTGTCAGCCCAGCTGGTGCCACCTCAGCATGAACTCGCCATGGGACTAGCTATACGCAGCAAGTTCAGGCAGTGACCCTTGGCCCACCTTGGCGGCCGCTGGCCCAGGAACCCTGTGCTAGTCCAAGGCTGGCAGGTGGCTAGTTGTTTGGAGGCCAGGACTTAGGCTGGGTTTCCTAACGGATTGTGCCATCACCTCGGGGAAACAGCAAATGCTCTGTCTCTGGAGTCTGTTAAAACAGCCTGATCCAAGGCTGGTTAGCCCCGGTTCAGCTGACGTGAGTCAGAGTCTGCAGATCAGGACATGGCTGGTGGGCAGGGAATGGAGCTAGCGTTCCTGCCGCAGGGCTGTAGCTCCCTTGGGTTAATAACTGCTGTGGCTGCAGCTCAGAGATTATCAGCACTGCTGAAGTGGCTGCCTCTATTCACAGAGCTAACATAAACCGTCCTGCACTTCCCACAGGCTTAGACAGTGAGATGTTATACAGGACGTCTGGCTCGGAGTTGAGACAAGCGCTGAAGACCGGTAAGAACCAGTTCTGTACGGAGGGGAGGCGAGCTGGGTCAGATGGATGAGATTAGTGGACGTGACCGTGCCAGCAGTAATGAAATGCAGGCCAAGCTTGTCTTCTGTCCTCGGCAAGTGGTAACTCCCCAGCAGCCGGTGAAGGACGGGCCCGTCTTGCTGTGTTGGTGTCATTGCACGTAAGGGAAGCCAGCAAGTGTCGCTTCCGAGGCGGTTGCACTTTCCTGCAGTTTGGCAGGAGGAGGAGGAGTCTTGTGCAAGGGAACGTGGACACGAGTTCTGCTCTTTGGTTGTGGGGCATGGAGCTGACGTCGCAAGCCAGCTCCTCCTGGATCTCCTGCTACACACTGAGTGTGGTGAGCCCGGTCCCCTCCCCAGTCAACTCCGTGTTGATGGCCATGCTCCCACGCTCCCCTGGCAAAGGGCTAAATGCTGCTTCCTCAGCTCCAGGCTGTCCCAAACCACGAATAAGCCAGAGATCAGCTCAGCCATGTCACTTGCGTTTGCTCACTTCCTGCACGTGCAGCTACCATGGCAGCTGATCTCACTGTGCCGGCTGCCCTCTTGGCTGGGCCCTCGGAGTCCTGGTTTCAGGGAGACAGTTCCCTGCCCTCCGCCGGACTGGGGTGCAGCCACCTGGAGGTGGCTGCTGCTGTGTTGCCCCAGGGCTGCCCGATCCTCCTCCTTGTGGAGAGGTCTAAAAATGCAAAGGCCCTAAACCAGCTGCGGCAGGGAGTCTCTGGCCTGCCCGACGCCCGCTCCCTGCCGAGCAAAACCAAGCTCCAGGGTCCTCTGGTGTGAGAGGAGAGTAGCGAGCCTTTGTGCTCATGCCAGTGGAGTTGCACTGGGCCGCGTGGGATTTGCAGAGCTCCTGTCAGGGCTGGGGCGGGGCTGCTGCAGTCTGCGTCACAGCGAGGCCTGTATGCCGCAGGTCCCTGGGGATGGGAATCAGAGAGCATGTCTGTCCTTGGCAGCTCTGCCCTGTGCTGGGCCTTGAGGGACCCCGCCCATATGCCACCCCCTTGCTGTGCCCCAGCAGCAGCCACTGTTGTGGATTCTGGGGTGTCTCATGCCCCCAGGTTCCACGCTGGGGAAACTCCAGATACATCCTTCAAAGCTGAGCTGGCCAGAGAGCTGCCAGGGGCTGCCGTGTGTGAGCCCCGGCACTCGCTGGAAGGGTCTGTTTGCTCTGTGCAGATTGGGTGCTGGGTGACGTGGAGCCATTCGACGTGCATTCCCTGGGTGAGGCGCTGCGAGGCTTCCTGCAGGATCTGCCTGCTCCTGTGGTCCCGACATCTGTGCATGGCGAGATCCTGTGCATCCTGCAGGGTAAGGGCTGTGCTGCAGGGGGTGGGGAAGGGCATTGATGGGCTCCAGGGCACAGTTGGTGATAACCCTGGTGCACAGAGGCAGGTGGATTACAGAGCAGCCCGTATGCACTGGGAGCACTGGGGAGTGAGGCAGGCCTGGCCCCTGCCCTTCCAGCGTGTCTCTTGCTTCTCTCCAGAGATCCCACAGACAGAGAGCTGCAGGAAGCAGCTGCTGCTGGCGCTGGAGTCTCCTGCGGTCCCTCTCCAGAACCTGCTCACCTTGCAGTTCCTGCTCCACCACCTGGGGAAGGTGTCCCAGCAGGCCGAGAGCAACGGCCTCCACCCTCGGGCCCTGGGCGAGATCTTCGGCCCTCTGCTGCTCCGGCTGCCTGGCACCAGGTACGCGGGCTGGGGGTTTGCGTCTCACCAGAGGGCAGATGGGTGAGAGCAAGACATGGCTGGTGGTGCTCTGCCCCGGGAGCCAGCCTGCCAGCTCAGCTCACGCTGCCGTGGGCCAGGTCTCTGAGCTAGGGGTGTGCAGGAGCCCAGAGTGTGGCTGAGGGCCCTGTACTCGACGTCCTGCATGGTGACACTTTGCAGACAGTGGCCCCTGACCTTACTCTGTCACACCCAGATCACGCTGCCTCCTGCACCAGCATCAAGGGGAGACAAATGGGGTCGGCCCCTCGCTGGTGGTCTGTAAAGAGACCCTGACTTAGCCCCGCCGGAAATAAACTGCTGGTATGAGCAAGGGGCGCAAAGCCCAACTGTAACAGCCAGTGCCTCCCCATGGCCTCTGGCAGCTCCACCCCGCAGCTGAGTACCTGTTCAACCCTAGAGTGGGGAGCTGGGGCCACAGGTTGTAGGCAGAGTTGGGACTAGAAAGTGGGGCAGACCCTGCATCTGTCTGTCAAGGAGCACCTTGCTAGCTTGGTGAGTTGGGGACAGTAGAATGAAGTCCCATCCCCCCAACCCCCCACCCCGGGGTTACAGGCTGTCCGGATAATGCAGCATGCTGCACTGCTCATCTGAGCGTGCACCCTAGAGCCTGGGGGGGGTGCTGGGGCAATGAACCCCCATCCCCCTCTGGCTCAGTACCTGCCGCGATGCCTCCTTCCCGGATCTGTTGGCATCTCTCCCGGGTGCTGATTTCCAGTCCCTGTCTCCCTGCAGTGCAGAGCTGAGCCCCGATTTCTCAGGACTCTTCCTGGAAACACTTCTGCAGGTGAAGGACTCGGAGCCAGAACAAGTGCCGCCAGGTACTGAGCCCCACAAGCTGCAGCACCCTGGGGCCCTTCCGGGCTGCTGCTCACTTCCTGTGTGACTTGGGAAGGAGGAGGCTGTTCAGCCTCCGCCAGGGCTGTGTGTTTGGTTCGTTCCCGTCGGCCCCCGTCACAGAACGGGCACTGAGCGGGGCACTCGCTGAACTGGCCCGAGTTGGGACGGGCGCAGAGATGGTCTCTCCCGTGCACGGGGAGGCGGTTGGGGGGGGCACTCAAGGGAGTGGGTCCTGCCTGGAGGATGCTGCATCAGGGCTCTCGGGGTGGCACCTTCAGCACCCCCAACACCAATGCGGTTCGACGCCCATTTGGAGCTGGGCCAGGGCAGCCCAAGCCGGGCAAGTGGCACGGTGCTGGGGCTGGTGGCGAGCAAATCCTGGCCGGAGCAGGGCCCGAGCGCAGCCCAGCTCCAGTGCTCACCTGGCTCTCTTGCAGCTCTGCCTCCGAAGCCCTCGAAGCCGAAGCCCGGTGGAGCCAGCCTGGCCAATGGGAGCAGCGCGCCCCTGCAGGAGGCGGAGTGGTACTGGGGCGACATTTCCAGGTACCGGGCTCTTCACACCGTGTTCCTCTGGGTAGTGGGCCAGCGAGAGCACCCCCCGTGCCCCCTGGGTAGCCATTACACCCTCAGGAGCCGCTAAAGGCGTGGGGCCCCCCTGTTTGGGGATGTGTGGGGCTGGGGCCGGGCAGGGTGAGACTGACTAATCCCTACACTCCAGCCCCCCACGGGCGAGGGTGGGTTCTGTGGGTCGTGCCCTGGCGGCTGTGACCACGCGTGCCCTGTCCCCTCCCCAGGGAGGAGGTGAACGAGAAGCTGCGCGACACACCAGATGGCACCTTCCTGGTCCGCGATGCCTCCAGTAAGATCCAGGGGGAGTACACGCTCACACTGAGGTAAGGGCGCCCAAGCCCCTTAGGCAGGGCCACTAGCCGTATGCCGAGGTACGCGCCTGACTGGCCGGGCTCTGCCCACTGTGCGTGCCTGGCTTGCGGCGGTTCCCTGCCCCAGGACTAGGGCTCTGAGCCCCAGTGTGGCGGCAGGGCTGCAGCACCCCCGAGCTGTAGAGCACTGATAGCCTGCTGGCTTCCAGACCAGACAGGCTCCCCCGCTGCCCCGGGTGTCTGTGAGGGGCTAGGGGGAACGATGCAGTGAGGGAGGGGAGGAGTGTGGCATCTGCAGAAGGGGTGGCAGTGGGGGGGCTTATCCTTGTCCCGTGCCCAGCCTCCATCACTCCCTGATGCTGGACTGAGGGGATGCCCGTCGGCCAGGCTTGTGCTGGGTGCTCTGAGCCCCACAGTGAGTGTGAAGGTTGCCATGGCCGGAGCACGGGGTGTCACGGAGTCCCTGGGCGATGCTCTGGAACTGCTCCCCATGAAGCCAGTCAGGACTCTGGGGCAATCGCCTTTCTGTGAGCAGCCTGTCTTCAGGACACACAGCTCACACTGCTTCCACCTCCCTGGGTCTGACCTCAGAGCATTCAGCATCCTCTGCCCCTCCGTGTGCTTCCCCCAGCGAGTCCGCTCAGGCAGGGCTCCTGGGGAAGCCAGAGGGTCCTGCACCCCAACTTCGCAGTCAGACGTGACTCTCAGCCAGCCAGTAAAACAGAGGTTTATTAGATGACAGGAACATGGTCTAACACAGAGCTTGTAGGTGCAGAGAACAGGAACCCTCAGCTGGGTCCATTTTGGGGGGCAGTGAGCCAGACAACCACGTCTGCCCTTCACTCCATGTCCCAGCCAGCCCCAAAACTGAAAATCCCTCCAGCCCCTCCTCCTCTGGGCTTTGTTCCTTTCCTGGGCCAGGTGGTTACCTGATTCCTTTGTTCTCCAACCCTTCAGCTTTCACCTTGCAGGGGGGGAAGGGCCCAGGCCATCAGTTGCCAGGAAACAGGGTGTTGGCCATTCTCTGTGTCCAGACCTCTGCACACACCTGCCCTCTAGGGCTCTGCAATGATCATACACCCTTACCCCACCACCTAGATACTTAAGAACTGCATAGGGGAAACTGAGGCACCCCCACAATATTCGGAGGAAATATTAAGAACAGTCCCACTTCGTCACACGGGGGCAGGTCACTGCCAAGCTGGTCCCCTGGGGATGTGACAAGTGGGTCTCTGCCTGGCGCTGAGCTCGCTCCCTGCTCCCACTTCCGCCCCGCAGGAAAGGTGGCAACAACAAGCTGATCAAGATCTTCCACCGGGAGGGGAAGTACGGCTTCTCGGAGCCCCTGACCTTCAGCTCCGTGGTGGAGCTCATTAACCATTACCGGCACGAGTCGCTGGCCCAGTACAACGCCAAGCTGGACAGCAAGCTGCTGTACCCCATCTCCAAGTACCAGCAGGTCAGGCCTGGGCTGGGGGGTTCTGAGCCCCGCGGCTGGTGCTGATACGGAGGAGCTGCCCCAGCCCTGCTCCCCACGCTGAGCGCCGTCCATGTGAGCATAGGGCCCAGCCATGGCAAGTGGCCGTGCCAAGGGCTTGTGAAAATGCTGGATTCCAGGTCCCTGGCGGAGCTGGCAGCAGATCCTCCCACCTCCCTGGAGCGTGCGAGGCCCGGCTGCCCAGGGGACGCTCATTGGCCAGGGAGCCAGCAAGGGGAAAGGGAAGCCACGTTTGCATGGCGTCCTGGGACACGCTCCTCCCGACCCAGCTGCGTCCCCTGAGCCATGGGGGACTCGGCCCCAGCCTGACGCTGATGTCCAAGGGGCCGTGGCCAGGGTGGAGGAGCTGGGGCTGCCCAAACCATCCCCTGGGCAACAGCACAGCCTGGAGAATGGGACACTTGTCAGTGGGGTCCATGCGACAGGAGGGGCAGGGGGCTGGGCCAGGCTGCTGAGGGGCGCAAGCAGGGATATGTGGGCAGACCCTATATTCCGGGGCTGTCCATGGGGCCTCTGGGTGCCTCCCGCTGCCAGGTAATTCTGTCCTGTCCACGGGTGGAAGAGGCGGGGCTCGGTGCAGGCAGGCACAGGGCCCCACAATGCCCTGCTGTCTCATCCTTCCTGGTGCCCTGGGAGCTCCCCCGAACCTGGCCCTACCCCAGGCCTCTCTCCACCTCCTTCCTATGGCCCTCTCACTCCTGGGCAGCGCTGGCATGGTGGGCCAGCCCCACGTCCTGCAGTGAGAGTACAGCGGTGCCCGCATAGCTGGTGGGGTTGGGTGGGAGGGCAGTGCCAAGCTCTGACGTGCCCTGGGGCCTTCTGTGTGGCAGGACCAGCTGGTGAAGGAGGACAGCGTGGAGGCCGTGGGGGAGCAGCTGAAGGTCTATCACCAGCAATACCAGGACAAGAGCCGGGAGTACGACTTGCTGTACGAGGAGTATACACGCACCTCGCAGGTACCCCGGGGCCATGCGCCCCCCCCTTCCCCTCGCGGGTCCCCCGGGGCCACACGGCTCCCTCGCGGGTCCCCTGGGGCCACGCACGCCCCGTCCTCCACTGCTGTTCTACCTGGCACTCCAGCCAGCACAGGGGTGTAATACCTTGCACGGCTCCTCGCTGCCAGTGGGGCCTGAGCTCTGGCTGGCTTGCCCTGCTCTGTAGGTGATCTGGGCCCTGGAGAGCCCTGGGGGAGCTGCGCTGGGGTGCAGATACCCAGCCTGCTGGTGAAGGGGGAGGAATTGGCAGAGTCGCCTCGCTGAGAGGCTGTAGGACCTCAGAAGACGGTTCCGGCTGGGGGCTGAGGCGTGGCTGGGAGGGCTGGGCTGGGGATCAGACCATTGCTGGGCAGCCCAGGGTGGGGTGCAGTTGGGGCGTTGCTGGGAAGGCAGGGGACTGGGCTGGGCCCCGATTCTCGGCTCTCACTCAGAGTGCCCCCTCCCCCCAGGAGCTGCAGATGAAAAGGACAGCGATCGAGGCCTTCAACGAAACCATCAAGATCTTCGAGGAGCAGTGCCAGACGCAGGAGAAGTGCAGCAAGGAGTACATCGAGCGCTTCCGGCGGGAGGGCAATGAGAAGGAGGTGCAGCGGTGAGGGCCCAGCCTGGCGCTGCCAGGGGCACAGGCCCCAGGGCAATCTCCGCCCTAGCTGTGGGTGCTCAGATGCCTCGGGGATGGGCGGAGCCTGAATGGAGCAGGGCTAGTTCCTTTGCAAGGCAAACTGCTTGCCTGATTTTCCTGTCACCCCGCAGCCCTACCACACTGCAGCTGCTCCCAGTCCTTCCCCCCCCTGCCCCTCCACCAGCCAGCTCCAGCTGCCCGGCAGCCCTTCCCCTTTGGCTCCGGCATCAGGCCCAGGTTCCCCTCCCCAGCTCGTAACTCCTGTGCCCTCCCCGGCAGGATCCTGATGAACTCCGAGAAGCTGAAGTCCCGCGTCACTGAGATCCATGACAGCAAGATGAAGCTGGAGCAGGACCTGAAGAAACAGGCCTCAGAGAACCGGGAGATCGACAAGCGCATGAACAGCCTCAAGCCGGACCTGATGCAGCTGCGCAAGCTTCGGGACCAGTACCTGGTGTAGGTGCCGCGGCCTGCCCCGTCCCCCTGCCCCAGCTCCCGGCTCTGGCCTGGGAGTGAGGGAAGAAGCAGCCCGTGGGCCCTTCTGTGGCCCCAGTTGTGATCTGTCCTTGCTGCTCACTGATCCCGGCTGGCTTCTGGCTGGGCGTCCAGCCGTGTTTGGGGCTCTGGCCCCGGTACGCCCTCCTTGTGCCCTGTGGGGCTCAGCTCAAGGGGCAGCTGGGCCCAATCCTGCCTGCTTGGCTCATTCCGTGGGGGATTCTGCCCCCTGGTGGATCAGTTTGTGAAGGAGGCCGGAATGAAAAGCTGCTCCTCTCCCGCCCTGCAAATCGCTCAGTTCTCGTCTTCCTCCCCCAGGTGGCTGACGCAGAAGGGGGCCCGGCAGAAGAAAATCAATGAATGGCTGGGCATCAAGAATGAGACGGAGGAGTAAGTGTCCCTCCCCACTGCGCCCAGCGCGATGGGGCACTGCGGGCTGCTCGGAGAGCCCTTCCAGCCTGGCCTGGCTTTGAGTGGAGGAGTGGCCCGAGCATTGCTTCCCCCTCGAGGCCTCGCTCTGCTACTGCAGTGCAGAGCACTGCACACACGGCTAGCCCCCGGCGCCGGGTCCCAGCCCCGTGCTACGGAGGGGGGAGCTGAGATGCAGAGCGGGGCAGGGACTCACGCAGCGCGACGATGGCTGGGCTGGGCTGGGCTGGGAGCAGGAGCTCCCGGTCCCCAGCCCTGTGCTCTCACCAGGCTGGCTGTAGAGCTTCTCCTCACGGGGTGTTGAGACATGGGGGAGATGCAGCTGCCTGTGTTTCAGGGGCTTCTGTCGGCACTGACGTTGCCTCTGTGCTGGTGGCTTGTGGGCTGCAGGGGCCGAGGACTGCGGGCTCAAAGCTGGTACCAGGCCCTGACGCTGTCAGCCTCCCTCAGGTTACAGTGAGAGCTCCCTGGGTGCCTCGGGTGCCTGGTGGAGCAGGGGGCTGGGGACTGAGCCATGGGGAAGGGTCAAAGGCCCGGGGGGTATTTGGGAAGGTGCTGGAGCTGGGGAGGCACTGCTCTAGGCTGGGGTCTCCTGCATAGCAACGTAGCTCTGCGTGTGGGAGCGGAACTGGCCTGGCCTCCCCCAGCAGTGGGCGCATACCCTGTGGGGGAAGGGTCTGCTCAGCCCCAGGCTTGTCTTGCAGCCAGTACTCCATGATGGACGATGAGGAGGAGCTGCCGCACCATGAGGAGCGCACCTGGTACGTGGGGAAAATCAACCGTGTGCAGGCGGAGGAGATGCTGTGTGGCAAGCGCGACGGCACCTTCCTGATCCGCGAGAGCAGTCAGAAGGGCTGCTATGCCTGCTCCGTGGTGTGAGTTCCCTCCCCCTCTGCAGGGCCACCGTGGGTCTCCCTCCAACTGCCAGCCCCAGCCCGGCTGGGGAAGGCGGGCCGGCCGAAGCAGGGTGTGCAAGGGACTGCTGGGCTCTCCCATCAGGGGAGAACAGGCTGATTGGGCGCAGGCGTGATGCCTGGAGCAGGCTCAGCTCCCGACATGCAGGGCTGAAGCTTCTCTGCTAAGTTCGCAGATAGGCTGGTCGATTCCTGCAGGGACGTGGGGGTCTCTCGTCCCCCGCGGGCCGCCCCTGGGAGGCGGGGAGTGGCGGGCCTCTCTCGTCCCCCGCGGGCCGCCCCTGGGAGGCGGGGAGTGGCGGGCCTCTCTCGTCCCCCGCGGGCCGCCCCTGGGAGGCGGGGAGTGGCGGGCCTCTCTCGTCCCCCGCGGGCCGCCCCTGGGAGGCGGGGAGTGGCGGGCCTCTCTCGTCCCCCGCGGGCCGCCCCTGGGAGGCGGGGAGTGGCGGGCCTCTCTCGTCCCCCGGTCCCCCGCGGGCCGCCCCTGGGAGGCGGGGAGTGGTGGGCCTCTCTCGTCTTGCATGGCTTGTGGGAGGGGTCCCCGGCTCCTGACGGCAGCCCCGGTGACTCGTGTGTTTCTGCTTCCCCGGCAGGGTGGATGGAGACACCAAGCACTGTGTGATCTACAAGACGGTGACCGGCTACGGCTTTGCCGAGCCCTACAACCTGTACGCATCCCTGAAGGACCTGGTTCTGCATTACAAACACATGTCCCTGGTGCAGCACAATGACTCCCTGAATGTCACACTGGCTTACCCGGTCCTCTCCCAGCCACCTGCCAGATGAGCCACTGACGCAGAGCACAATGGCTGTCTCTGGCTCCTCCTCAGGCTCTGGCCCTTGTCTAGATGAGTCTCCTGCCCCTCCAGAGCCTGTGGGATGTTGTGACCTGCTCCTGGTGTCCCGCTCGCTCAGCAGTAGAAACCCAGCTGGACGCTGGCCGACGGGGAGGCAACGCTGGGCCGTCGGCTTGGGATGGAAAAGCCGCTCGTGACTTCAGCCTTGCTGAGGAGGAGTCCAGTCGCAGGCTAATTGCTGTGTGGGGCTTTGTCTCTCCCTTCGCAGTTCCCACTCCCCCACTGTGTGTCGCTGTACAGCTCGGTTCCTAGGTCCGGGGTGCACCGTGGGGTCGCCAGCCCAGCGGCCCCGTCTCGCGTATAACTCTGGTGCTGTCCCTGTCCCAGAGCGCTGGTGGGACCAGCCCTGCGGGGACGGGGCAGGTAGCGCTCTTGCCTGACCCCCGAGTGGTCGTTGCTAAAAGCGTTCTCGCCTTTCCCTCCACTTCAGTAATATTGTGGACTGGAGTGAGCGCTGGCCTTTGGTCTGCGGGGCACCAGCCTCACCCAGGGAGAGCTAGAAAAGGGGGCACTTGATCATTGAAGGGCTTGGCGAGGGCATAGCACGCTGGCTCCTTGGCGGAGAAGCCAGGTGTTGGCAGCACATTCCATGTAACCTCTGTGTGTGGCTTGCTGGGGGGGCCCCATTAGATTAGTTTGTTACTAACCCCCCGTTTCGCCTTGGTTGTGCCAGCTAAGCTGTGAAATCCATGTTGGTACCAGTGCTTCCCTTGGCTGCCCCTGGGGGATGCACAGCTGTGCTTGTCCATTGCTTCTGGGAAGTCTCCTCAGTGTCCCTGATCACAGCGAACTGTAGCCATGTGAATACGGTTATTTTATAATCAGCTGCTTGCTAGTGCTCATTCGTATGCAGAACCCTTGTTATGATATGCAAGCCCTGGGCAGCGACAGACCGAGCACATCCCCGGCCCTGGGAGAACGTGAAGTCAGAGGTGCCTGGAATGTCTGATGCTGCGAGCCCTATGCAAAGAGAGGCCCTCCTGCAAGGGAAAGGTGTGGACTCGGCCGTGCCCCTCCGGCCCGGGGCTTCAGCAGGGAGCAATGTGTATGCATGAGGTAGAACTATGTATGCAAAGCCAACTGTTTCCGAAGCACTTCTAATCCTGAGTACTGTAGGGAGCGGGCATGGAGCTTAGCCCTGGGGAAGGAGCTGGGGATTTCTGTAGTATTTCCAATCGTGTCCGTTTTAGTACGAGGGAGCAGGAGAATTGCTGTGTGTTTCCTAATGATGCCTGAGCCAGGCAGCAGTGCAGGGCATAGGTCTGACTGCTGTGGGGCAGGGGCCAGTGTTACCTACTGGGTGAGACGGGGGGTTCTCTTCGACCGAGCAAAATGGTTTGGGAAGCTTCCTGGGTGGGATGTGGTACCTCTCCCTCCATGTCGGGCCTCAGTAGGCACCAGCCCCTTGCAGTGCCTGCCCCTCTGCCCCAGCGTGGCTGGCAGTGCCAGGAGGGTTGAGGGGTGATGCTTGGTATCCCATGGCACTCTCCCCTTGGCACTGAGCCTGCCCAGCTCTAGGGAGGTGCTCCTCACCCCTTGGTCTGTCTCCAAAGGCCTTATGCTCCGTCCCAGCTGGAGGCAGACGCTTGGTCTGTGTCAGTCGCGGCATGGTTAGGTGCGAGGTGGGCGGGGGAGACCTCAGCTGGCAGGGTAGGGAGCATGTGTGAGATCTGCTGGGGCGGGGAGTGCGTCCCGTCGTGCGCATGCCGTGTGTGGGCGCGCTGGGGCGGGGAAGAGTTTTGGATGCGCTTCGTTGCCACGACCACGCTACTCCCCGCACCCTTCCCACCCCTGCACCATCAGCTCTGCTGTTCATGTCCTGCTGCTGGGGCCTGGTTTCCTCTCTAGCTCCTCTGGAAATGGTGTGGGTGGAGCCCAGTGCGGCCTGCCCTGGGCTCTCGTGGCACTGGGAATTGCAGGAGCTGATGTGGCCCTACGCGTGGCGGCGTGAGCATGGGTGTCTCTTCTCCCCCCCGTCCACGTGCCCTGCGGCACTGGTGGGAACGGACTCGGGGCTCAGCGAGCGAGTGCTGGCGTCTCCTCGCTGGGTGGAGCTCGGCTGTCTGAGCTCCCTGGACTCCGCCAGTGTCAGCCAGTGGAGCGAGGTGGCTGGAGGACTCGCGGCTGGGTCCAGCCACGTGCTGGCCAAAGTGAGCCGCATGTGTGGGGCAAGAAGGGAGTTAGCTTCAGGCTGAGGTCAGCAGCCACGATGGCTGCTGCTCCTTCGACCCCCTTGGCACAGGGGGACACTGAGGACTGGATTTGGGGATCTCTGGGCAATGAAGGGCAGAGCCAGTGAGTTTAGCCCAGTGTGGCAGCTGTCAGTAGGTGGGAGGCTCAGGGAGGTAAAGCTCCCTCGGGAGAGGCCTAGGAGATGGTGACTCGATTGGTCAGGAAGATCACCCCCAGCTTTTGGCTGGTTGGAGTCCATGTCCCTGCGCCAGGAGACAGCAAAGCACACGAGACCCCCTGAGAAGCTGGGGCAACCCTACCTGCTCTCCCAAAAGCTGACTTGCTCCTTGAGAAATTAAGCCATAAAAACTGACCCCTCTATTGTACATATTAGTATTAATACTTAGCCACTTACTTCCTCGCTGGCCTTCCCCACACCTCAGTGTGGCGACTTGGCTCACGGCGCCTGTCTGTGCTGCCAGACAGCGGGATTGTTGGGGTAGGGTACAGCACCTGGGCGGGGGGTAGAGGTGCTGCTCTGTCCCTGGGGCACACGGGCTGGCAGGTGTTACATACACTACATCCATTGCACAGCTAGGGAGCTGGCTGGGGATGCTGTGTTCCGGCTCCTCAGCCGTCCTGTGTTTGGAAGCACCTTGGTAACTCCGCCAGCATTGTGTGTTGGGATCCTGCTGAGATTAGGAAAACCTCTCCCCTCTGCTTCTAGCCTCACCCTCCTCTCGTTGGTGGGCTCACCCGCCTCTCCCTGCATGGACGGTTCTAGCTCCTTGGGGGAGACTTGCCCTCTGCCCACTTGGCCTGGTCTGTTGCTGCCTGACCCAAGCCTGCTTCTCCTCAGGGGAATTTGAAATTCCCCCTTTGCTCCCTGGGAGCTGAGCCAGCTCCATGTGAATGCTCTGACCAGTGGTTGCTTTGCTTCTGTGCATCTGCTAGCACGGCCCTTTCAGAGTGGCTAGAACACTGCTGAGGATGGAAATGTGGTCAGTGGCTGCATCCTGTGCCTGTTGCAGAAGGAAGGCTCTGCTCTCCTCAATCCAGTACGCAATGAAGAGTTCCCCCCCGCCCCTCGCCTCCCCAGCTGACTTTCTCTGATGATGCCTGACTTGGCTCTTAGAAACTTGGCTTTTTCTCCTCCTCCAGTGGAAGAACAAGGCCCTTGAATGAATCTTTCTTTCTTTCTTTTTCTTTTTTTTATGACATGACTCCTTTGGAATAAGCCAGTTGTGATTTGGGCTTTGCTTTAGCTGTTGCTGTTTACGTCTTCTGGGTTAATCCGTGAGAACACTATCTTTGGATCGCCTTGGTTGTGCTCTGCTGTCTGTGATCTCATCTGCACCCTCGGTCAGGATGTGAACCAGAACCTCTTGTGATTCTAGGCCCATCTTCTGCGTGTCCTCGTCCCACCTGGCAAACGTAAAGCCGCAAGCCAGAGAGTCGGCTCGTTCTGCTTTGCACAACTCCAGGCTGCCCAACATGAAATAGCACCCAGCCAGCCTTCCCCTTTTGTCTTGGCTGCCATGTGGGGGTGGAAGAAATTGACCTAATATCCTTGAAATGGGGCTTTGATTTGAGACCAAGTGCCCAGTTCCTGGCCAGGCCCTTTGCTAGTTCCCTTCTTGTTTCTCTCCACTCCTCCATCCACTATGGGCCTGGTGACTGCGCTGCCAGGGTTACTGGGTAGGGGGGAAAGTGCAAATCTTCCCCCTGGCATCAGGGCAGAGGAGATGTGGGGGTGGGGAATGGGCAGTGTCACAAGGGGAGGGGGGAAGCTGCTTTGGGGGGCCTGAGCCACTCCTGCTTCCCGGCTCCATCCATCGTAGTTTGTGCAGCACGCGGAAGCTCGGGGCAGGAGCACACATGCCAAATGCACGGGGTCACCGCCTGGTTGGGAGGACAGCAAAGGAGGCCCTGGTCTAGAACCCCCCTCTTGGCCTCAGGACCATGTGGCTTTGTGCAGGATGCTGAAATTCTGCTTGTTCTGCAGGAAGCTCTGGGCTGCATTAGTCAGAGGTGGTTTGTTTTAAGCCTGCAGCCTAATTTCATTGGAGGAAAGAGCCCGTTTGGGTTGTGAGCAGACAAGAGCCTGATTCCTTGCATGGGTCCCTGCCTGCTGGGGGGCGGGCTGACATGCTGGGATTTGCACTCAGTCTGAGAGGAACTTGGCTGGTGAGCACTCCTGAGGTTTTAGCTCTTATGAGATATGCAATAATAAATACTCTAATCGCCATGTCTTCTGTCTGTTAGCAGAAGACATTCTCTGTGCTCTTTCTGTGTACGTTTACTAACCTAAGCCCAGGATTTGTTACTGTCAGATCATTTTTGTACGGTACTTTAAACAAAGGAAGAAATAAACTGAAAGAATGAAGCTGCTGGATGAGGGGAGGGGTTAATTCTTTTAAAATGTTCTTGTAAGTTCAGGAGTGTTTTTTGTCTGACTTCTGCCTTTTCCCCAGAGGGTTAAATTATCTCGCTGGGGAGCTCTGGAGCAGGAGCCGGCTGGTTATCTGTGCTGCAGAGAACAGCAGGTAAAACTGGGCCCCGTGTGGGAGTTCTCCACCGCTCACGCTCTGGCAGGCAGCACCCACCGCCTCTGCAGGGCTCCAGGTGCCTCTGGCAGGGAGAGGCCTGTCCAGTTGTTTAGAAGGTGTCAATTGCCAGACAAAGACCCTCCCACCAGGGTCCAACTGCGCTGCTCCAGGCCTGCCCACAGGAGGCTGCAGTGCATGGGGGACCCATGGAGGGAGCATGTGACCCCAGTAAGACGTGACTCTGGGCCCCCATGGCAGTGGAAAGCTCTCTTGCCCAGCCAGCTTGTGATGGGGTGGATTTCCCATCGCGTCCAAGAGAAAGTCACTGAATCTCATGCGCATTAGGCCCTGGATCCCTAACTGGGGGCTGCTGGTGTCCCAGGCTCTCCCTACTGAGCAGGGGGAGATGTGGACCCCGGGGAGACAAGCTTGTGACAAGCTGACCCCCTGACAGGGCAGGAAGTGGCCATATGTTGTTTTTCCCTAGAAAAGGGAAGTTCCTCAAATCTCTCACATCAGTGTGGCCAGCAGATTTTTGTGCCATGGGAAGTAGCCAGCACTTCTGGGACTTGGTGTCCTCGGGCACTGTTCAGGGTAATGCAGGGGGATAGGGGCTGTTGGCTCAGCGTGGGGGTCATGTGTAGAAGTCTCCCCATGGCCATTGGGGACAGTAGCTTGTAGCATTTTATCTATGGAACCGGCCGTGGGAATGCCACAGGGTGTCCTATGTTCACCCCAGCATAGACCTGCACCCAGGGCTTGCATGGTGCTTTCCACTCTTCCCTCAGCAACTGCTGGCCACCCGCCCGCCTGGGGGCTGGACAAGTCGCACAGGGAGCCTGTGGCCAGGGTGCCAATGCAAGCTGTTCTGCCCAGGCAACATCCTGAGCCTCTCGACTTCTCACCAGTTCAAAAGGGCCTCCCCCAGGTAATGCCCAAGGCCATTGCCCTGGCGTGCCAGTCGGAGCAGCAGGGCTGTGGTGTGACCTGCCAGCAGCCAGGAGGCCATGCGTGGCGCTCGCTCAGTGTCTGCTGGGGCCCAAGGAATGGTGTGTGCGCAGACGTGGTGGAGCAGGCAGCCAGTGGGGAGGGCTGGGGAGGGCGCTGTGCATGTGTAGCCCCTTGTCCCTCATCTAATTGGGAGGGGTTGAGCCTATGGCTGTGCAGACCCCTCTCCTGCCAGCCTGCCCCCAATGTGAAGCAGGGGGGGCTGAGAGCCTCCGGGGCACTAATTCCCTGAGCTGCCTCTGAGCCTGCCTGCCCCACGGCACCTGGGAAGCAGCCTTGGCTCTGGGGGCAGCAAGGGGCCCTTTCCCCAGGGGGTGGGTTACAGGCCGATTCACCCTCCTGTGCAAATAAATCCCCCATTGAACTGCTGGGAAGGGAGCAGGCCCCAGCCCAGCCCTGGGAGCCTCCTGGTCTCCGTGCGTTCCAGGGGGACTGCTGCTGATTTCAACAGGCACAATGGGGGCCAGGCAGCTCCGAGCAATGCTGCCCTGGGACAGAGGGAGACCCTCTCTCTCGGTCTCCGCAGCGCCACTGTCCTGTCCTGCCAGCCTGCTGCCTTCACCTCCATCCCACCGCTGCCTCACCTGTTCCCCCTTGTCCTGCATGTAGACTGTGAGCCCCTTTGGGAGGTTGTACAGCACCTAGCACCCTGACCCCTCCCCGGGGTTTGGGGGTGTTACCCCCATACAGTGAAAGGTGTGTGCAGGAGGTGGTCAGTGCACGGCTCGTTCCGTCCCACTGTCCCCTGCCCCCTCTCTGGTGCCCAGATGTGATTGCTCTTCCGGGTGTCAGCAGGGGCTGAGCTGGAAGGTGGGGCAGGCACAGGAGGAGGAAGAACAGGCCGAGTTGGGCGGGCGGGCAGGCAGGCAGGCAGCTGAAGGCGGGACCAGAGAGCGTTGAAAGTCCCAGCTCCTTCCCCAGCTCTACTCACTCTGGCTCCCCTCCAGGCTGATCGCACCATGAGCCGCTGGCTGCTGGCTGCCCTGGCCCTCTGGGCTGTGAGCGGTGGGGACTCCCTGCCAGCCTGTAACTACCCGCCCAGGCTCTTGTGCAGCTCCTGGAAGATTGCCATGGCCTGCCAGGTAAGGGGGACGACTCAGGGCAGCCTGTCCTTGGGGAGCTCCAAGCAGGAGCTGGGGAGCTGGCATCTCGCCCTGCTCTGTCCTGTGGGTTTGGCAGCAGCTGCTTCCTCTCTGGTCTTGGGAAAGCGGAGAACCTGCCTGGTCCTTTCACAACAAGGCTGAGCTGAGCTTCCCCCTCAGTGACCCTGACCGCAGAGAAACCGGCTCAGACCCCTGGAGACTCGGGGGGAGTACATGTACTCACTGATACTCCAACACCAGTGTTGCCTACGGGCCCCCTGTGAGACACAGCAAATCCCTTCCCATCCCTTGTCCCCTCGCTTTCGCAGGGGCAAGGCTGGGTAAAAGGCAGACAGTGCTGACTCCTTCCCCCTGGGGCTGGGGCCTTGCAACCCACTCAGCAGGCACCCAGCCTGCCCCGAGCAGACTCGCAGGCCACAAGCCCCTGGGCTCCTGGCTGTGGATGTGTCCATAAGAGGAGGCGTTCCTCGGGCGCTGTGGGGAAGGGAGAGAGGTTTGCCTCTAGGGGCTAGCCCCCCTCAGCTCTCCACTGCAGCAGCAGCAGCCCTATCCCCATGAGCTTCAGGATAGGGGCAGAGCTGGGAAAAATAAGCACAAGGCGGAGAAAGAACCCCCCACTCCCCCAGCCTGAGTTCCTGCCTGCCCAGCGTAGAATTTGCCCATCACCCCAATATCTAGGCACCAGGTTCCAAGCTCTTAATTGTAATCTCCTGTGCCTCACTGGGAGCAGCGCAGACAACGCTGTGCCTCCCCCCCCCCCCGCCCCCACAGGGGTTGTACATGGGACCCAGCAAGCGTCTGGTTCCTGCTCTTTACCCTATGATCCAGGGGTAGCAGTGCCCAGTGCCAGTGACTGCCTGTGGCCGTGGCCCCAGGCCTAAAGGGGCAGCACGCTGCAGCGCCTGGATCCTGAGCTCTTCATGGTGCTGAACAGCCTCCTAGCTCCGGCTAACTCCCCACACCTCCCTGTTCCTTAGTCACCCCCTGAGCCGAGCCCAGGCCTTCAGCGCTGGCAGAAGCCTCAGGCTGGGGGAGCCCCGCCATTCGGACCCTGCGCCTCGCCTGGTGGCTCAGAGCTGCCCCTGGCCTCCCTGACGTGGGCAGGCTCAGGAGAGAGCCTGCAGGGCAGGGGGAAGCTGGCCCCTGTCCCTGGCTCAAGAGGGAGCCAGCTGGGGCCCTGGTCCATTTGCCATCCCCATGGGAGAGCTGCGCTGCCGTGCAGCTCCTGACCTCCGTCCCCGCACCCTTGCCACGGCCCAGCCTGCTCTGCCCTCGCCCCATCCAGCTGTGTGGGGGTATTGGTGATACTTCTGCTTTTTCTGCCGCTCTGAGCACAGCAGCCATTAATAACCCTCCCATGGCGGAGCGGGAGCGGGGCCTGAAGCTGCACAACCACTGCGTGGGCTTCAGAGTGCGGGGCTCAGAAACTGGCAGCCCTGACCAGGCGCTACTCCAAACTCTCAGCTTCAGTCCACCCCGCGGGCCCGGCCTGGCGACAGGAGCCCGAGCCCCGGGGGTCTGTCCCCGCGGGCCCGGCCTGGCGACAGGAGCCTGAGCCCCGGGGGTCTGTCCCCATTCGGGTGACCAGACAGCAAGTGTAAAAAATCAGTGGTGGGGGGTTATAGGCACCTATATATGACAAAGTTCTGAATATCGGGACTGTGCCTATAAAATCAGGACATCTGGTCACCTAGTCCCCATGGACCCCACAGGCGCAGCCTGGTGATGGGAGATAGAGCCCTGGCCGGGGTCTGTCCCCATGGGCCCCACAGGCCTGGCCTAGCAACGTGAGCCAGAGCCCCAGGGTCTGTCCCCATAGGTCCAGCCTGGCGATGGGAGCCAGAGCCCTGAGCTCTGGCCCCATGGGCCCCGCAGGCCCGGCCTGCCAACGGGAGCCAGGCTCTGCTGCGTGTGTTGCTTACAGGCTTGTCTGCTAATGCCCCAGTTGCTGGGTTGGATTCTGCCCATTGAACAGAAGCCAGAACTGGGTCTGATGGGACGTTGAAGCAGGAGAGAGTCTAGGGGCCCGGATGTGCACTCGGAACCAGAAGGAAAAAAGCCCTTGAGTGCTCTGGACCTGGATGTTTCCCCCACCCCCCAATCCCTCCGTGGGGTGTGGACTCATTTCGCTAAGCGTTTGAAGTGCACGTTTGAACCAAGTGGATTGAGAAAATCCCCTTGGAAAGCCCCAGCAGCTGTTTGGTGTGTGGCAGGCTCGGCTGCAGCTCCCCAGAAAGCCCCACTGAAAGCCCCGGCATCCTGTTTCACTTCCCTTCTGGCCTGGATTCTTGGGGAGGGCTGGCAGGTCTCCCAGCTGTTTCCTCTAAAATACAAATGAGCTGGGCTGGAGGCAGAGCACAGTCCTAGGACAGGGACCCTCCGTGCACCTGTCGGCACCAGCTCACTTGGTTGCTATTTAAACACGACTCCGGGTGGCACCCCCATCCTGTCCGTCAAGCGCCTCTGGGGAAGGGACTTTGTCCCCAGGCCCCTTGCTGGCTGTTGCATAAACGGGTTGAGCAGAGCAGCTGCTGCAGCACCCTGGTGGCTCCCAGCAGGGTCAGGTTTCTCCTCCACATGCCCCAAGAGGCTCATGACTCCCTTGTGCACGCCCGGTTTGCCTGTGACCGAGCCGGAACCAGAGCTCAGGATGGCCGGGTCCCAGCTCGCTCTTTGGGGCAATGGGGTCTGTGCCAGTCCTGGTTCTGCCGGTCCCAACCCTGCTGCTCATCCCCGCTCCCCGTATCTTTCACTGCCCGCAGGTGGAGAAGCAATGCACCAACTTCTACCGCCGCCCCCAGGCAGCCGACCCTGTGTCGCTGAGCCTGTATTACGAGAGCCTGTGCCCGGCCTGCCGCGGCTTCCTGGTCACCCAGCTCTTCCCCACCTGGGTGATGCTCAGTGACATCATGAACATCACACTGGTGCCGTACGGAAATGCCCAGGTAAGCGGCAGAGTCTCTGGCTGCAGAGGGGGGGGGAAGGGCCCTGCACCCCAGTTTGAGCCAAGGGTAGGGACTGCATGACTGTTCTGTCCCCATAGCCTGGTCTTCCCTCCCCCCACTGCCCTGATCCTGGCAGGGCGTGTGGGGCACACGCTATGGGGCGAGGGGGAAGTGTGGGGGAGGGGTAGTGTTATCTTAGGCTCTGACTCGGTTTCCTTTGCAGGAGAAGAACGTCAGCGGGAAGTGGCAGTTCGAATGCCAGCATGGCGAACCAGAGTGCAAGGGGAACATGATTGAGGTGGGGCTGGCCCCAGGCATGGCATTAGGATTGAGGGGGGGGGGGTGTGCTGTCGGTGGAATGTGCAGGACAGCGGGATGGAAGGAAACAGTGGCTCCTGGTTAGGTGATGGGACCCCCCACACTCCGCCCCACCCCTGTGTCACTGAGCCAGGGGCGACTTGGACTCACTAGCTGTGCTTGGAGTGGGGGAGGAGGGGGCAGGGCTCCCTCGTCCCTGGCCCGGAGGTGGGGCCCATGGTGAGAGCCGCAAGGGCTCTGCTATGGGACTAGCCTGGGGTGGAATTAGGCCCTGTCCCACGTGTGGCCTCAGCACAGTCACCATGTGACACTCGAGTTGCTGAGTTTCACATCCTTGCTGGCACAAGGGAAGGAGCAAGGAGGCCCCTGGCCCCACAGGGCAGAGTCCAGGAACCACTCAGGCAGCTGTGCTGGCATCGGGAGCCAGACCCAGGTGTGATCTATGGGGGTGAGCCAGGACATCTCGGGGTGAACATCAGAGAGCAGCAACACCTTCCCCGGGGCCTTCCACAGATAGCGGATTCGGGGGGGTTGCCCCTCAGCTGCCTCATTATAGGCCTCTCAGCATCATCCCACCTTGGGGAAAGGACTCCATAGGACTCTCCCAGTTGACAGTGAAGTGTGGGGCTCCCCCTGCAGCCATTCCTCTCTCCCTAGGAGGAGAAGCTGGTCATGTTAGGCTCTGCCAGCTGGAGAACCCCCGGGGCACAGCCTCTCTGGGCTCTTCAGACAGGGCTTCTGCTCCTGGGTATGTTCCCGCTGGGCTCAGGGCACTAACACTGTGGCTTGCCCTGCTCTTCCAGACCTGCCTGATGTACCAGCTGAAGGACTTTGATCAGTCTTTCCCTGTGATCTTCTGCATGGAATCGGCGGGCTCTGTGGTCGAGAATCTTGCAGCTGTATGTTGGCAGTGCTGGGCGGGCCCAGAGCTATAAAACTCCGTTGGTTCAATCAAGTCCTGGGGGGAGCTGCCTCAGCCAGCTGGTCTCTGCACCCACCCCACAGTAACCCCCCTTCCACTTGCCCCTTGTTCCCCTGCCCAGGTCCAATCAAGTGTCTTGACCCAACGCCCAGAAGGGCTGGCATTTCCTGCCAATCTGTGCCTGGTGGGACATCCGGCCTTGGCCATTTGCAGCTTAGTGACAAGGACAAGGCCATGTCCATTTCTTGCCACGCCTCAGCCATCCCATGTGGACTGCGAGGACGCTTTCCCCTCCGTGCTGCCACCAGGCACCTGCCCTCACTCCAGAGGTGCTCTGCAGGAGTGAGGCCCAGGTGGCAGGTGAACTGGGACATGCTCTGGAGACTCTAGCATTATGCAGGCAGTCACGGGGGTTGCCCCTGGGACTGGCTGAGTCCCATGGCCCGTTGTGCTTCCAGCCTGCACTATGAGTTAATGAGTTCAGAACAGATAAGAGCCCCTGGCCTCAGCCTTCCTATGTGGTGGGGAGTTGGGTAACCAGCTCTCTGCACTGGTTCTGACTACTCCTCTCCTCGCAGTGCCTGCAGGTCTATGCCCCAACTACCCAGCTGGCTGAGATCACGGCCTGCGTGACAGGAGATCTGGGGAACAAGCTGATGCACCACAATGCTCAACTGACAGATGCCCTCAACCCACCCCATAACTACGTGCCATGGATCCTCGTCAATGGGGTAGGAGACATGGTGCCTTGTGGCCTTCCTGCTGAAATGCTGGCAGGGCCCATGGGCATTGCCACACAGTGAATCAGTGGGCAGCAACCAGAGCCAGAAGTTCAGTGCAGCGTCCATGTGCTGCAGATAATAGACGTGCATGGGAAGCACGGGCTAGAACCTGGGACCTTCAGCTCCAAAACCCAGGCCTATTGCCCTTGAGAACACTGAGGCAGGGCAGTCGGTGGGTCTCGTAGCCAGAGGGTCAGTCTCTTGCAGTCCCACACAGAGCTAGGTGTTACAGCATGGGAGCACCAGCCACCTAGCATGTGAAATACGGGGGGGCGTCCCAAAGCACATGCCTGTTAATGCTATGGAGCCCATGCACCTGGTATCTAGCTCTGGTAGGTGACTTGAGTGCAATGCATTGTGGGATTTGGGAAGAATGAACGGCTCTCAGAAGCACCCACAGAGCCTGTCTTTGTGGTGAAGCGAAGGGTGAAAGTTGTTGCAGAGTTTTTGAGGAAATGCTTTATCTCAGCAGCCAGGCCCTGCCGCTGCATGAGCCTCATCTGGCTGCCCTTGGTTGCCCTGCAGTGAAGACAAAGGGGCAGGAAACATAGGGGCATTGCCAACAGATCAAGGGATGTGATCGTTCCCCTCTATTCGATCTGGAGTACTGTGTCCAGTTTTAGGCCCCACACTACAAGAAGGATGTGGATAAATTGGAAAGAGTCCAGCGGAGGGCAACAAAAATGATTAGAGGACTGGAACACATGACTTATGAGGAGAGGCTGAGGGAAGTTTAGTCTGCGGAAGAGAAGAATGAGGGGGGATTTGATAGCTGCTTTCAACTACCTGAAAGGGGATTCCAAAGAGGATGGATCTCAGTGGTAGCAGATGACAGAATGAGGAGTAATGGTCTCAAGTTGCAGTGGAGAAGGTTTAGGCTGGATATTAGGAAAAACTTTTTCACTAGGAGGGTGGAGAAACACTGGAATGCGTTACCTAGGGAGGTGTTGGAATCTCCTTCCTTAGATATTTTTAAGGTCAGGCTTGACAAAGCCCTGGCTGGGATGATTTAGTTGGGGATTGGTCCTGCTTTGAGCAGGGGGTTGGACTAGATGACCTCCTGAGGTCCCTTCCAACCCTGATATTCTATGATTCTATGAACATCCACTTGCTTTGGGGTGAATCTGCTCAGGAAACTGAATCCAAGGGACTGGCTCCAGCCAGGTGCGGTGTGAGCTCCCTGCATGCAGTTCTGCTGTGTCCCCTTGAGCCCGTCCTGCTTGAGGCGTGGCACTCCCCTGCCTGACACCACGTCGCGTCACTTACACCTGGGCCACGTGGGGGCCTGATGCTGCTGCTCTGCTCAGGTGACACATTGTACCCACTTGGCCCAGGTGTGACCGATGTCCCCCATGGGTGCAATGATTTGGGCCTTGGGCCGCAAGGGGATTTCACACTGACTTTCCCTGGCGGGCTGCATGTTCTGTACCCGAGCCATAGCCCCCAAGAGGCTGCGCTGTGCTCAGACACAAGCCCTGGTTTTGTGCTGACAAGAAACACACCCATTCTGCAGCTGCTCAAACAGGGACCCCGGTGAATGCTGAGGGCACCATGCAGGTAGCGACTGACGCAGTCAGGTAGCACCATCCGATCTCACTCCATCTCGTCCTGTGCGTCCGGAGCAAAGCGCTGCAGAGCTGTCGCTCGTGTTCCAGGCAGCAGCCCTAGCAAAAGGCATGTCTAGATTCCTGGAGGAATTACTGAGCACCTGCCTGCCTTCTCCAGCCAGAGGCTGAGCCCTGGAATGGGCTTGTCCAGTTGCTGACACCGATTTGTCCTCTCTCTCTCCTGCTCAGAAACACACAGACGCTCTCCAGGAGCGAGCGCAGAGTGCTCTGTTCAAGATGGTTTGTGAGATGTACACGGTGAGTGGACCCTGGCAATGCATGAAACCCTGTGTGGGCAGCTGTTCCCAGTGCACCACGCTCACAGCGCCCTGCTCCCCAGGCTCTGGGCAATGAGCTGCAGTAGCACCTTGGCCAGCTCATGCCCAAAGGATGCCCACTAGCCAGATTCGGGGACGCCCCTCTACTGGTGGAACTGCTGGAATAGCTGTTGTCCTGCCTGCCCAAAGAACAAGCAGCTCGAGCCTGCCTGCCTCCCTGGCAGGGTGCCCGCTGGGGCTAAAGGCCAGGGCCGGCTGGGAGGGGAGCAAGGCAAGGGCAGGGGCCGAGGCTTAGTGCTCCAGCAATGCGACTGCAGCCATTTCCTCTCTACGCCCCTCCCGGTGTCTGGAATGTCGTGAGGGTCCCTGACTGATCTGTGTCTTTGCAGGGTGAAAAGCCAGATGCCTGCAAAGACGGGGGGGCTGAGTCCCAGTTCCTCTGAAGACCCAGTCTCTCTGCCTGAATTAACCCCCAGCCTAGGGCAGCTCCCTGCACCCCAGCTCCTGGCCTTGCAATTGGGGTGACCAGACAGCCAGAGGCAGCAGGGGATGTCTTTTTGCCTGGTATGATGTCAGCTCTGGGCTCATGCCCAGTAAACTCTGCTGCAGGTGGGGGCAGTTCAGTTGTGAGGGGGGGTTGATGGGAGAAAAGGCACAAGATGGTTTGAATTTGGACATGGGAATTCGAAGCATCTCTTCACGCAGGGTGTCTAGCACCAGGAGCTGTGCTAGGGAGAGCCCAGCCTTCTAATCAGGAAGAGCAGCAGCAGGAGCCCTGCAGAGGTCAGGGAGCAGCACCAGCTGGAGAGTCGATTAAAAGAGCAGGTTCTGCTGGAGAGAGGCATCTTGTCACCCTGACTCCAGTAGGCAGCCTGGCTCAGCAGCTGGGCAGCATGGGCCTGGAAGGGCTTCCAGATATCTCGGCCAGTGTGTGTCGAATACACCGTATTGAAAGCGCAGGAGCAACTATCCACATCAGGGAACTCCCTGACCCCCTCGGCTCTTCCCTCTCCAGATCTGTCGAGATGACATAAGGGAGGGTACATTCCGGCTCACTCTCCGAGGAGGTGCCCCATCCCTGGGCTGGAACCTGCGCCTCTCACAGCAGACAGTCCAAACCAGGAATGGGGCCCCACACCTGCCCTGCTTTGCCCCAGCCTTGGGCACCAGCAAGACTGGCTGAAGATCTTGCTTTATGCTGCGCAGCTTGCTGGGTGCTGTGACCAGAGGGGGACAAGCCTTAAGCACAGCAAATCTTGGGGGACACGCTACATTTGCTTTGCTGATTTGGTGCCTGACACCTGACCCTTTGCCCGTACTGATGCCTTATGTGAACTAGCTCCACCGGCCCCTCCAAATGCCGACATCTCCATGTCCTCTACCCACTGGCCCCTCCAGGAAATGGTTCTGTGTCGCTAAGCCCCATCCTCCTTCCACGCAAACAGACCAGTGCCTTACCCTCCCAAGCCTGATGTACATTCCCTTCTACTTGCTCTAATTGTGTTGATGTCACAAATGCAGATTTTTGGGACTCAGAGTAGGAATGCCCTTCCTGCAAATGAATCTACTGAGTAACTGCCTGGCCTAGTTCTCTCTCATTTTGGGTCTCTCCTGCGTCTAGCCCTGAGCCCAGGATGGGGTGGGGTGGGAGGAGGGGTGAGGGGCAAGGCTGGTGTGGGGATGTTGGTGCCATGTCTACACTGGGGAAATGTAACAGTCCCTCTGGTGCAGCTGCTCTCACTTCACCCACTGGGTAGGGATGGCACCTTGCTCACGGTTATCTCAAACATGGGCATTAGCTTTCAGCTAAAGAGGGGCTCTTGGAAGCTCCTCCCCTGGGGAGATGCTCTTCTCTGTGCCATAGCCAAACAGTGCTGTAGGAAGCCTGGACCAAATTGGGGGGAGGGGTAGAGACCTAGCTCTGGGGGCCAGATGCCTTCTCTGTGCCTTGGGGAACTTCCACTGGACTGAGCTCAGGAAACGCTCAGTGTATTTAAGTGTTGTCACGAGTTCCCTGTGGTTTTACTGCAGTAGCCTTGCATTTGCCTAACCCCTGATGTGGTAGCTGCTGAGCCCAGTCCTGGCAGCAGGGGCCCATGGCCTTCTACGGGGCTCTTTGCAAGGTCTTGCAAACTGCAGTTAAGCTGCTGACAGGCTGAGGCCCTTGCACTGCCCAGCTTAGCTGGGAGGATCACCAGGACAGAGGGGATGTCCTTCACCTCCTGAGCGGGACCCACGGGTACCCCTTTGGCTCCTTGCTTCCCCATCCAGGGCCACAGGAGGGGAAGTGAGAAGTGTTCCAGAGGGGGTGGCCGGGAGGAGAAGGCACTCGGCAACCCAGGAAACGGTTACAAGAGGGCAACTCAAATGGCACAGCCTGGAAGGAAAAGCTGAGCACTTCTTGGTGACTCCAAAGCACCCGCTGAACCGCATGGTCAGGTGCCTTGCCTGGCTGGGTGTGGGCACAGGGCCCACGGGATGGGCTGCTTGGGTGGGAAGAAGCGCAATCTCTTCTGCAGTGCGGTGATGTCCTGTGACCGCCCTTGGCGGGGCGAAGCTGACTCCCTCGCAGACGGCCTGGTGTGCACCCAACCAGCCGCATGGGCAGGCCGTGAGCCCACGGGCACCAGAACGCTCAACGGCAGCTGCCCAGGCTCCACGCCCTGCTGGGCTGGGGGCCCCTAGCACCCCTGTCTGAGCGCAGTGGAGGGGGAGTGGGCGGGGAGGGGGCGGAGCCAGGAGGGGTCACAGAGCTCCTTGGGGAGCGAGGGGGGGCAGGAGCCGGGACAGGGGGGTCACAGAGCCCCTGGGGGAGCGAGGGGGGTCAGGAGCTGGGAGTGGGGGGGTCACAGAGCCCCTGGGGGAGCCGGGGGGGTCAGGAACTGGGATGGGGGGGTCACAGAGCCCCTGGGGGAGCAGAGGGGGGCAGGAGCCAGGAGGGGAGGTCACAGAGCCCCTGGGGGGGGCAGGAGCAGGGACGGGGGGGGTCACAGAGCCCCTGGGGGACCCGGGGGGTGCAGGAGCCGGGAGGGGAAGTCACAGAGCTCCTGGGGGGGGGCAGGAGCCAGGAGGGGGGGTCACAGAGCCCCTGGGGGAGCGGGGGGGGTGCAGGAGCCGGGAGGGGAGGTCACAGAGCCCCTGGGGGGGCAGGAGCCGGGAGGGGGGGTCACAGAGCCCCTGGGGGAGTGGGGGGGCCAGGAGCCGGGAGGGGGGAGCAGGAGCTGGGAGCGGGGGGCAGCACAGAGCCCCTGGGGGGGCAGGAGCCGGGAGGGGGGGTCACAGAGCCCCTGGGGGAGCGGGGGGGCCAGGAGCCGGGACGGGGGGTCACAGAGCCCCTGGGGGGGCAGGAGCCGGGAGGGGGGGTCACAGAGCCCCTGGGGGAGCGGGGGGGCCAGGAGCCGGGAGGGGGGAGCAGGAGCTGGGAGCGGGGGGCAGCACAGAGCCCCTGGGGGGGCAGGAGCCGGGAGGGGGGGTCACAGAGCCCCTGGGGGAGCGGGGGGGCCAGGAGCCGGGACGGGGGGTCACAGAGCCCCTGGGGGGGCAGGAGCCGGGAGGGGGGGTCACAGAGCCCCTGGGGGAGCGGGGAGGCCAGGAGCCGGGAGGGGGGAGCAGGAGCCGGGACGGGGGGGTCACAGAGCCCCTGGGGGGGCCAGGAGCCGGGACGGGGGGTCACAGAGCTCCTGGGGGAGCGGGGAGGCCAGGAGCCGGGAGGGGGGAGCAGGAGCCGGGACGGGGGGGTCACAGAGCCCCTGGGGGGGGCAGGAGCCGGGACGGGGGGCGGCCGAGAGCCCAGTTGCGCCGCCAGGTCCGGTACCGTCCCCGTGCTCGGCGCTGCCCGGCGGCTGCTCCGGCGCCGGTGCCACAGGCGGGAAATGGCGGGAAGCGGGGGGGCGGGGCGGGGGGGGCCGTTAGGGTTACCGGCCGCGGGCCCAGGGCACTTCCGCCTCGGCCGCCGGGCCCCGGAAGCGGAAGGCGCAGCGCCGTCACGTGACGGGGCGCGGGGCGCGGCGGGAGCCGGCAGGAGCGAGGTGCTGAGCGGAGCCGACCCAGGAGACGGGACCCTCCGGGGTCAGGGGGCGGGGGCGGGCGGGGCGTCCAGGGCCCTGAGGTGGGGCGGGGGCGGGGGGGCGTCCAGGGCCCTGAGGCGGAGGCGGGGCCGCGGGAGCCGCCCGGATCCGGCTTTGAGCGACCCGCCCCCCCCCGCGGCGCCCCCCCCCCCCCCGCGGTGCTGCCTTTTGCCCCGCGACTCCCCGCCCGGGCTGCACTCCGCACCTGGTGGAAATGGAGACGTTTCACACACCGGGGGGAGGGGCGGGGGGTACAGGACACGTGGGGGCGGCATGGGGCTGTGAGGGGAGGGGCTGTGGGGGAGGGGCACGGGACACTTGTGGCAGGAGGGGGCTGTGGGGAGAGGGGTACAGGACACTTGGGAGGGGCCATGGGGCTGTTGGGGGAGGGGCACGGGACACTTGAGGCAGGAGGGGGCCACGGGGCTGTGGGGAGAGGGGTACAGGACACTTGTGGGAGAGGCTGTGAGGGGAGGGGCTATGGGGGAGGGGCACGGGACACTTGTGGCAGGAGGGGGCCACGGGGCTGTGGGGAGAGGGGTACAGGACACTTGTGGGGGGAGGGCCTGTGGCGAGGAGGGGGAGACGCACTTCGGGCTGAAGGGGGCGTCCCAAGGCCTGTGTGGCCCTGCAGGCTGGCGCTCTGGGGTGCAGAGCGGGCGACGGGTGGGGCCCGGCAGATCAGGGGAGCCCCCCGCCCCGGGGTTCGTGTGGAGCTGGGTGCAGGGACTCGTGGTGGGCGTGTGGGGCACAGAGCTGGGGACGAGCAGGCCAGGCTGCCCAGGGCAATGGCAGCGGTTTGGCGCAGTGCCAAGCACCCCGACGTTTTGTTTCGCTTTGGCGCAGGCACAGCTGGTGCAACCTGGTTGCTGAGGGTTTGTTGCTGAGCAAAGGATGCTGGCCCGTGGCAGACAGATGTTCGTTGGCTTCTCGGGGTATTGGAAGCCTTTTTTCAGAGGCCGGTTGCTCCTGGTTACAAACACTCTGAGCTGCGGGGCTCTCCTGGCGACTGGCGACACCGTCCAGCAGACGTGGCAAATGAGGAAGGACCCGGAGCGGAAGCGGGAGCTGGGCCGCACAGGTGTGTTTGCTGTGTGCTTGTTTGACAGCCAGCTGTTGTGCCACAGGAGGGGTGGGCACATACCACTCACAGGGCTCTAGTGTCTCCCTCTGCCTCCGGAAAGGACCCACCAGCTGCCTCTGATCCATTTAAATGAAATGAGGGGCATCTTCATGCCTGGCTCTGCCCAGCCTGAGAGTTCTCCTGCTGTTTGGCCTGTATTGCCAGCAGCATTGGGTGGGAGTAGGGGGCTGGAAACAGCATGTGGGGTCTACTCTGTTATTTATTATGTGTATTGTGGTAGCGAAGGGGCTCCACTCTGCTGGGTAAAGCCGCATACACATAGCAAGTGAGAATGTCTGCCCTGAAGAGGTCACAGCCAGACAGAAAAGGAAGATGGGCACCGAGGCCCAGAGAGGATGAGGTGAGTTCCCCAGCATTGCTTAGTAGTGGTAGATCTGGGGATCATACCTACTCTCTGCCTAGTGCTTATTAGGTCAGTCTTCCTTCTGTGCGTGAACCGTGGCAGCTGTCTGTCATCTGCTGGGGCCAAACTTCCCAACAACATCCGACCCTTGGGGAACTGCTGCGGTTTTAACCATTCTGTTTTTAAGGCCATTTTTGCAGGGAGTCAAAGCAACATTCAGAATATTCTAGACTGAAATCTGCCATCATCTCCATGCGTCTCTGTGTCCTTGTGTGAGGCAGGGTACATGCACCTTTTGTAAAGGGACAGATATTCTTACAGAGCTGTGTCAATAATGCATGATGGCATTGTGCTGGGCATTTGTATTTATTAATAAGGTGGCATTTTGTTGCAGTTCGGATGTTTGCTATTGGCTGCAGCATGGGCCCGTTAGTGCATTACTGGTATCTCTGGTTAGACAGAGCATTTCCTGCAAGTGGATTAAAAGGAATTAAAATTGTCCTGAAGAAAGTCTTCATTGACCAGATAGTAGCATCTCCGGCCTTTGGAATCTGGTATTTTCTGGGTAAAACTTTTAATATCACTTTCTCATGTAAATGTTACTAATAGACTATTCAAACATGTGCCCTCTCCAACAGTCATCAGTCGGGGAGCATTGAAACCCTTCTGCACCAAGCAGGCCTGCTCCTTCCCCCTGAAGTGTTTCCCTGCCTTGGCTGGGGAGTGGGTGTAGTGCCCAGGCTCTATTCCAACATGTGCATTAAGCAGCTGCATTTGCAATGACTCAGAGAGCTCACTCTCCTCCAGCCAGTCCTGTTTTCCCGTTTGCTGGGGCATGGGGGGGTTGTACTGCCCCATGGAGCTGAGAGGGAGAACAGAGCCCTTGGGAGGCATGTTCTGTCCTGATAAACACAGAGAGCTCACAGCAGGTATGGGTTAGTGGCTGCCATACTAGATGAAAGCACGGCCACTGCCTTTTCTCCCTGCCTTACTAAGCTCCCCATATAGCTGAGCCAGCAAAGTCCCTGGCCTGCTGAGACTAAAGATCACACTCCCTGGCTCAATGACAGGTTTCAGAGTAACAGCCGTGTTAGTCTGTATTTGCAAAAAGAAAAGGAGTACTTGTGGCACCTTAGAGACTAACCAATTTATTTGAGCATGAGCTTTCGTGAGCTACAGCTCACTTCATCGGTTGCTACAACTTTCGGGATGACCACTAGGGGACAGGAACAAAGGTACACTAGTAAAGCAGGGGGCCAGGGCTGCTCGCTCACTCACCGGCAACCAATTGTGCCTTGCACAGGGATGGGGTTACTGGAGGGGCAGAGGCTGGAGGAAAGCTGGGACGAGCTCAGAGAGAAGTTCTGGGAATTTTACAAGGTAAGGCTGCTCCGAATCCCTGATAGCTTCCCTGCCCCCTCAGCCTTTTCTCCCCTTTCTTAATACTTGATTCTCTTTCCCAGGCAGACTGGTGCATCTGGCCAGCAGCTCAGGTGATTAACTTCCTGTTCCTTCCTCCCAAGTATCGGGTGATATATGTGAACGTGTTGACCTTGGGCTGGGACACATACCTTTCCTATCTCAAACACAGGGTCAGTATTACCCAGACAGGCCATTGCAGGCTGCTGTCAGCTCCCCAGCCACTAACCCCTTGTGCTGGAGCCTTTGCTGCTCCAACAAACATTTAATGAATCATGGTTCAGTCAATTTCTTCTCTTGCGTCTGTAGCACAAGCAGCCACTCGGTGCTGAGGCTGAGCTGAAGAGCAGTACTCAGCCCCACCGCACTGGGGTGAAAACTGTGGGCTGACAAGCTGTTTGCAAGGATGGCTGCTCTGTTTCCATCTGTTCCTGGGGGAGGGAGCTGGCTCCCATGCAGACCAGAAAAAATAGCTTGATCAAGTGAACAAAATGCTTCCTGGAGACAAATCACTACCGTTGTCATGTGGCTGACCTATCCTGATGGGTGTGGAAGAGAAACATGAGGGGGTCTCTCTCTGAGTTAGCATTTAACTCGCTAGCCGCAAACCCAGTGACTTTTTAAAACGAAGAATCATGTGTCAACAGGCTGCCTAATATAACTAAGTTTCTTATTCTTCCACTGACTTCTGCGGAAGTGGGGCAGGTGCTGCACATTACTGTTTTGCACCTGAAACCAAGGTGCCAGGCATCCCTAAGTGAGCCAAGATCCTTAAAATAATCCCATGACTTGGAACCAACTTAATTTATTCTCACTGTGTCTGAAAACTGTATTTTGCTAGAAACCGTGATGTACCAAAATGTCACTTAAAAAAATAATTAAATGAGACCTTAATTATGTAGCTTGTCTTTTGAAACAGTAACTGTGTCCCACAGTGGGAATTTAAAGCTCACCCGTTGGGAAGGGGGGTGGGGAGGCTACTCACTTAAAACTAGAACCATGGGATTGGTGAATGTTAATTAAGAAACCAGATATTTGGTCTTCCTTGCAGCCAGGTTGAGTGTCTGAAAACACTGATCTAAGCTTGGCCTCAGCAAGGCAATCAGACGCCTCAGGCTTGAGAAGGGACCCTGGATCAGTCAGATCCAGCTTTGTAGGAAGAGCCCCCAGTCCAGGCTTAAGGAGTAGATGGGGTCCCTTCCCGCCACAGACTAGAGTGGGCTAGTCCCCGTTAGGCCTCGCAGAGCAAGGACGTTCCAGGACAGGTGAACTAGTGCAGTGGTATGGTGCTCGGGCACCTCTGCTCTAGGACTAGCTCCTGACCCTCACCCCATGGGGCTGCGGAAAATGAGCCTGAAGGACTTGTGATTAGCATTGATTTATTTCTTCACACCAGCTCTTGGATACAGTGATCTTTAGGAAATTTTACTTTGACACTTTTGACATTTTTACAGTAAACATCACAAAAACAGGAGGCTGGATGTGCGTACCTGCGAAATAGAGAGAGTTCGCCAAGAAAAATAAATAGAGGGAAGCAACGCACCAGGTTTGGGCATTGATAGAATTCGATCTACTGCTTCACAGTCTCTACAATAACACATTACTATAGTAACAGACAAGGAACAGCGAGGCCTGTAGCAAACTAGCACCCTTCAGCTGCTAGTGCGACATCCTGGGGCAGGTGGGGTGTCAACCCCACCCCCAGCATGGAATGGGGCAGCAGTTCGGTGGCTTGTTTCTTTGCTTGAGGCAAACCATCAAAGTTTTTCCTCTAGCATGAGGTTTCCATTGGTCATCCACCACCGGGCTGGGGCTAGTTTGGTACAGGAGTGCCTTGGCCCTTACTCAGCTTTGTTTTTAAATAATAGATTTAAAAGTGATATTCACAAGCAGGTTCATACCACACTGATAAAATAAATACATCTGCACAATCACAGCACAGCATGTCACACCATGGTCACTCACTACTTCTATTTACAGGAAGGTTGTTTTTATGTACAAGGAGGAAGACAGCAGGAGCATAAATTAGCATCTATTTATACAATAGTCAGGAACTAGCCATCCTTGGTGGGGGAGAACAGAGCAGCAGAGGAATGAAAGTCAAGCGGCTCTTCAGCCAGTCAGCGTTATCGGCCAAGGCCTCTGTGCTAGCAAGGAGAAGTTAAGGGGAGGTGTAAAGACAGGGCTGGAACACATCTCTATGAAGAACAAACCACCTGCACTAATGCCTTACTGGGATCTAGACGCACCGTTTAGGAAGTGATTGAATTGTCAAGGTTAAAATCCACATCTGCCCCGATGCAACCCCAGTGTGTCACCCCCTCAGCAGCACTACAGCGAAGGGAGCAGGTCTCTGGTTCCATGGGGCAGGGCTGTTTGTTCAGGACCAGGTGGACTCTAGTCCTTTAAGCTGCTGTCCCCTGAGCAGGGCTCCTCCCACCACCCAGCAGCAGGGATCCAGCTGGGAAGGAAGGAAGGAAGTAAGGAACACATTGGCCAAGCTGAGTCAGCTGGTTAATGCAGGATTCTGCAATTAACCCCTCCCCCCCTTCCAGCAAGATAGACAATTATCTATAAACAAGGGGGCACAATCAGGAAATAGTTAAAAGCAAACAACAAAAAAGTTTCTCCTACCATCCCAGGTTGGAAAACTGGAGGGCACGGGGAGGGCAGGGTGACGCCCCACAGAACCTGCAGACTCTGAGAGGGTGGCCAGAGCCCTTTCAAATCCTGCCAGGTGAGAGTGGACAGACAACTCCTCGCTATGGGCCATCCCACCAGACCTCGTGATTGGGGTGTTCAAGTGGGAGCACAACTGAGCGTAACTAGGGCACTGGTTACTTGGAGGGGTGATGTGGCCTACGCGGGCAGAGGGGGCCGTCCTGCAGTCTCTAACAGGCACAGTCCTGGTGGGGGGGTGCTTGCTGGTCAGTCAGCTGCGGCCCTTGTTTCGCACCAGTCACTGCTGGGTCTGCCGTGTCTAGGGACTCGGACATCTTCTCGCAGATAATGTCGACGAGCCGCTCGAATGTCTGCTTGACGTTGATATTGTCCTTTGCGCTGGCTTCGAAGAACTCAAAACCTGCCCAAAGAGAGATGGGAGAGTGTGAGACTGGCAGCCGGGAGGGACTTGGGGCAAGGCAGGGCCTTTGCTCACCAACAGGGGCCCCTGCAATGCACCTTACCAAACGATTCCTAAGCCCTGGGAAGTATTTTTAGCTGGGATAATTAAAGACCCTGGAAATTAATCTGTCCCAGGTAATTACTTTTACATGGCCCCAAATGTTCATGGAAAATAACAAGGCAACCTCAGCAGCAGGCAGGGGCTGCATAGGCAGCGTCAGCAGCCGGGGACCATCGCTCTGGCCAGCGAAGTCACCCCCCGGCTCTGTTAAATGGCCCGGGATGTTCAGCTCAGACTCCTGCTCCCCATCACAGGAGCTGCTGATTCAAGCTAACTAGGTCAGTCAGGGGAAGGCATTTTTACAAGCTTTGCATCTCTGACGGCAAGAGCCGAGATCCGGGGCTGGGATTCCACCAGCTTAGAACCAAGTATCAGTGCTCAGCATCCCTAGAGCTGAGTGTTTTCTGTGCAGCCAGGTGAGACCCACATGCAAGGGACCCCACCTTACAAAGCCCAGCAAATACCCACGCCTCTTTGATCAGCAGTTGGGTCTTGACTGACCGTTTAAAGATGTGGGGTGGGGGTAACTTAACATTGATTGCCCAAGTCCCGTCCAGGTAGGTGACAGAGTCCATGGCCGGGGCCACTCAGGCTCCTGCTGGCTATAGACAGTTCTCGTCATGTGCATGATAAATATGGAAAGTCTCTGAATTTTTAAGGGTTTTACAGCTCCTCCTCTGGGCTGTTAAATTTTAATGGCACACTTTGCAGGGAAAAGGGTTTAGTTATAAATCCATAAACTCGCCCCACGTTCTAAACTGGGTTCAACCTGCTGTTCAATCCACCCAGGCCGACTGGTTTTCCAACCACTTTACAGCAGTAAACGCAGGGTTTATACGGTTGTGATAATAACAGATTATAATAGAAACAGTTGTCGAAAACACTGGCGCTGGCTCGGCAATTACAGTTTTGTTAGAAGACAAGCCATGCTGCTACTTAATGACAGGATTATGGCAAGTGCAATGAGTCAATTAAATTACTCTACAGGAAAGAAACAGACACACAGGTCCCCTCTCAGGGTTACAGCCCCTGTGCCTGCCACACAACCGCACCGCCTCCACACGCGCGTGTGCACTCGCACAGACAGGTCCCCTTGCAGGGTTACAGCTCTGTGCAGCACCCCCCATCTTCCCCACACCTGTCAGGCCCCTAAAAGATGCTGCCCAGGCCTGCAGGGCACCGTTACGGCTATCTCTCAGCACAAGGACGTCTAGATGCCTTTTGGGGCAGCAAATGCTGGTGCTCAACTGACCAAAGAACCTTCCCATGCCCAGGACTTACCCACGGTGCTTCTGACCTGCTCTTGTGCAAGGCAGCGCAAAGCCCCAACAGCTCGGCAATGCCTGGAACCCTCTCAGATGCTCACATAAGACTGAATCCTGAAAGGGCCCGAGCGGCGCCAACCGGAACCTTGCAGGGTCGGCACGTTACCTAGGCTGGGGCTCAGTGCACAGCACCCAGCACTTACCCAGGTGCTCCGCCAGCTGGCGCCCTCTCTCCGCCGCCACAACTCGCTCATCCTCCATGTCGCACTTGTTACCCACCAGTAGCACCTGTGCATTATCCCAGGAATAGGTCTTGATCTGGGTTGACCTTAAAGCCGCAATAGGGGAACAAATAATCACAATATTCAGACAGCAGGGCTGTGGGCAGCTGGTTATAGACAAAGGCCCAGATTGTCAAAGGTGCTGTGCTCAGCGTTGCAATGCCTAACTTGATTTAGGAGCCTTTAGCTCATTTTCAAAAGTGATTCACACATTAGGAGCCAAAATCCCATTGACAGGTAATGCAATTTAGGCTCCTAAATCAGTTAGGCATTGCAGTGCTGAGCATAGCAACACATCAATACTTTTAAAGACTCTGGGCCAAAAGTCCCAGATCCCAGCCAGAGACTGAAGCCAGGTTCTCTGGGTCAGTGGCAAGAGGCCTTCACCCCCCAGCCTCTTAGCAGAGAAGTTTCGCCTTCACCCCATTTCAATCAAGCCATCAAAGCCAGACTGCCAGAGGGCATGTCAGAGATCCACCACAGCTGCAGCCACAGAGTGTGAAGAAACCAGCAAAGCAGGAAGAGACCTAAAGAGAGAGCTAATGGGAAGAGAAACCAGTAGCAAGATGCATTGGTGGTCAGTGCACAGAGAACAGGGGAGCAGAGGAAGTGGGGAGAGGGGGACAGCAGAGATGGAAAAGCTCAACCCCAGTGCTGGGGCAGGGGCCAGATGAGCAGCCTGGACACCCCATGGCTAGCACAGAATAGACAGCAACAGAGCAAGCTGGGCTCCCCTCCTCCCACAAACCACTCTGCGACTTGCCTGCCCCCAGCCCTAGCGTGCCCAGCTGGGGTGTCCAGGGCTTCAGCTTCTCTGCAGAGACTGCCATGAGGGGCATGCCTGGGGGGCTGCGTGCGAGTGTGCTGAAAACACGCCACCTGTTCTCTGAACCAAGTGCCAGGAAAGGATTTCGGTCACTGCCCATCCGGGAACCAGCCTCCTAGGGGGAGAGCTCTGGACGCCGTCACCAACAGCCAGAGCCAGGCAGCCTACCACCAGCAGCGCGAGATGCACGGAACGGGCTGGCAGGGCCCAGCACAGGCTCAGTTAAAGGCCAGGAACTCTGCATGTACGTGGGACTCTCCAGCTACACAGCAGGTCTGGGCAACATCGGGGAGGGGAGGGCACTAGGGTGAATTTCTGAGAGATTCCCAGTGATCCAGGGCTGAAAGCAGAGCCTGGGGAAGTGGGAACCAGGCCACGCTAGACTGACAGGACCCTCTCTGAACGCACTCGGGGGCTGTTTCGGTCTTGCATTGGGGAGGTAGTGGGCGGCCCAAACAGCCAGCCAGGCTCAGTGCCAACGGGACACGTTCCAGCCCGGATTCCAGCTCTCGCACTTGGAGCCTGGACTAGTTCCACGGACATGGCCCGTCAGTGGCTGCTTGGGGCACCTTGGCACCTGGCTCAGGGCAGCTCTCCCAGCCTGCTGCAGAAGTGTTCCTGGGGGCTCTGAACTCATCTCGCTGCTGTGGGCTGGGGGAGGAGGCGGCTCCTGGCCCAGAATTTCTGCAAGGGCTGCACTTCGTTTGGCTCAGGTGCAGAGACAGCCCACGCGGGCGGGTTATTAGCCAGGCTGCTGACAGCACAGTACTCAAGGCTGGGGACCACCCTGTGGGGGGAGCCATGCTGGCTGCATTACAAGCAGCCCCTGTCCCCTCAAACCTGGGCAGAGGCCAGGAATCGCAGTGCACAGAGGAGGGAGAAGCTCCAGGCAGCAAACCTTGCCCTGTCTCTGGGCGACAAGAGCTGGGGGCATCGCAGGCCAGGCCAGCTCCACCCCGCAGAGATGTATTTACCCAGATGTAGGAAACACCCACTTCAAATGGGGTGGGGGCCGCAGCGGAAAAGCAGCCAGCAGCAGCTGTGCAGAGTCCAAGCTGCAGCCCTAGGAGGAGGCAGGGGGTGCAGGCGCCAAATGTGCGTGTGGGGGGAGTTTCCTTAGCAGAGGAAGACTGTAAGTGGGGGAACATCTTGGCAAGCTTCGAGAAGACAGCAGCCCCTTAGGAGCACGGCTCTGCAGCGGAGCAGGCCCTAGAGGGCACCTGGTGACCAGCTGGCGGCAGAGAGAGTCACACGCAGGGAGTGCTCCCAGCGGGACCACAGTCCGTGGGCATGCAGACATGGCCTGGGGGAGGGGTCCCGGCTACACAGTCCAGTTCGGGACTGGGGCTGGGCAGAAGCGCAGTTAGACATCTGCTGAGTGGCCTGGTTGCCGGGTCCCAGCATGGCTAAAGTGACGGCAGTGAGAAGCTGGCTCTGCACGATGGAGAGGCTCCCTCCCCCTCTCCCCCATCCTCACTGGCTCTGCTAACGAGACGCTGGCCCCGTCTTGGCACTGGCCAAGGCTCAGTGTTGCTTTCCCTTCCCGGTGCCCTCAGAGCCACCCGCTCACCAGTCCTGCACAGCGTTGAAGGACTCCTCGTTGGTGATGTCGTACATCAGGATGAAGCCCATGGCCCCCCGGTAGTAGGCGGTGGTGATGGTCCGGTACCTCTCCTGGCCCGCGGTGTCCTGGGGAGACCAGAGCAGGGTCACTTGGGAGCAGCAGGAAGCATGTGGGAACTCACCCTAACTTCTGTGCACCCCCCGCCCGGGCCCCGGAGCTCCAGCACTGCGAGACGGGAGGAGACGGATCCTGCCTCTGAGATTTAAAGAAGGAAAATCCAATGTTTAGCCAAGTCTCTGGAACTTTCTCCCAGGGCTGCTGACCCCCACCCAGAATGATCTAGGGCACGGGGCCAAGCCAGTGCGCCCCCCTTCCCCATTCGGCGTCTCCTGGGCTGGGAGAGTGCGGGACACGGCAGAGCGCCTCTCCCACACATCCCCTCCCAAGCCTGGCAGTGAGATCACACCCAAGCAACCCTGCGTGTGCCATGGGGGTGGGGAGGGGGACGGGGCCTCCAGGGAGCCCTGCCAAGGAGCAGGGGGAAGAGGAACCGCGACTCCCTGTCTCTGGGGTTTCCCAGGACAGCTGGGAGGCTCAGCCAGGCCTGCAGTGGAGCTGCCTGCGATTCACCATGGCAACCTGTCCCCGTGCCAAAGGGAGCCTTGGTCCCACACTGTGCGCCCAGCTCCAGGGACAGGCTGTGGTTTGCCGCCTCTTGCGGGCAGCTCTCGCACCCAGAGCTGGTGGGCCCAGGCCCTCCCTTCCCAGCCCTGCATGCGGCTGCACCAAGGGCAGGGCTGGGGCCCGGTCAGTGTCAGAGCGATGCCTGCAGACACCTCCTCCATGGCCCCACGGACCCCCACCGACCCTGCCCCAGGCCTCCAGCCACTGCTGATGCATCCCAGACACGTGTGCTTCGGGACGCCACAGCTCCCCCCGCATGCACACGCCTCTTGCCAAAGTGCCCCGCCCCTGCATGCACATGCTTTCGGCTCCTGCACTCCCTCCAGCCACTGCGGCGAGCAGAGCGGGGTGCAGCCGGCGCAGTGGCTCCGACCTGCAGGAGTCTGGCTCAGGGCCAAAGCGGCGTGCTCAGTTTGGGAAGAAGCCGGCCGGCCCCGGGCCCAGGAAAGAAGCCCGGGGTCTGAGCAGGGCTGCGAGCCACAGCACCCACCCTAGACATTTGGCCAGACCCTGCCCTGGGGATCCATGTGGAGGGTGCCCTGCCCCAGACCTCCCCGCAGGGACAGGCAGAGGTGGGGAAGCACCTCACAGTCTGGCTTTGGCCCCCTGGTTCCTGGCAGCAGGAGTCCCGAGTGGCCCTACCTGGGCATTTTTTGCCTCCTAGCAAGATCTGACCCAGAGCTCCCACAAGTGCTGGTAGGGGCGGGGGTGGAGGGCAGGATCCAGGGAGTTTAGTCATCGCTCCGCTCCGTTATTTGGGACCCACAAGCCCCAGGAGCTTGGCAGAAGCCCCTGCTTATTTGCCTGGACAGTTCAACCCAGTGCTCCGGAGCAGTGCAGGGCCTGGAAACCCCCGTGGCTGTCGGCCTGCGGAACAGGTGCTGCAGGGCAGGCCATGGAGAGGAGAAATCCACCCCGAGCACTGAGGGCAGTAGAAGCAAGATGTTTACCAGCCGGTAAAGCGACACCCGTGGGCAGCTCCAAGCACTTCAGACAATCACCAGCCCCGACTCCTCGGTGGGGGTGGGAAAGATTCCTGCCCATTTCACAGATGGGGAAACAGAGTCAGAGAGGCCACATGAGCCAAGTGAGTGGCAGGGCTGGGAACAGAACCAGGGACTCCTGGGTAAGTCCCTACTCTAACTACTAGGTAACTAACTGTATAACAAAACCACCCCAGTGGCTGGCCGACTGCAGCGCTACTGTGCCAAGTAACTTGCCATCCCCACCCAGGGGTCTCTCGGGTTGGAGGAGCTCCCCGTCCCCAGTGGGCAACCCTGGACCAGCTGAAGCACATGAGGCAGAGACGGGGACTGGCAGACCTGCCATGGCATCGCTGCTCAGGAGAGGAGAGGTGTGTTAATGGAACCCGTCTCTCTCCAGGGCTGGGTTTCAAGCAGATGAAGGGGGAGACTTTGGGGTGGATTCGCTAAGAGTCTCAGCCTGGCCAAGAGACCGGTTCCCGATTTCCGCTCTGATCCCACTGGAATCGCCATGTCTCTGGTTTTATATTTGAATTATTTTATGATTCTTCCAATCAAAGAATTTCCAAATTCTCTGCAGATCTACCCTTTCCCTTTGGGCCACCCCTGGCTGCAGGGCATGCTGGGAGGCACTGACAGCAGATGCCAGCTGCCTTGCCAGGATCATGTCAATGCCGAGGAGCAGGACCCAAGCAGGGCTCAGCTGCAGAGCGGCCAATAGGGGCTGGGACTGTCCTGTCTCAGGGAGGCCTGTAGGGAGAGGCAGGCCCAGGCACTCCCGACACACCAGCTTCTCATTCGCCTGCCGTTGAATGGGAAGGGGGAGCCCTTCGTTTCAGATGAGCCTGTGGGAGTGGGGTGCCTGGCGATTAGCCACATGTCTGCGTGAACAGCCCAGCTCACCGAGTTTGCAAAGAGCAGCCTGAAGCAAGGCTGGAGAAGCCCCTCCCTACGCACCCTGACAGAGGACAGACGGACCAGAGGAGCCCAGGGAAGAAAACAGGAAGCCACAAAATTTACAGGGCAAAGCCCAGCAGGCAGGGGCAGGAACACCCCCCGCGTGCCCCAATGTTCAGACAGCCGCCCTGAAGCGGTTCAGTGTCAGACAGGGGCTCCCCTCCCAGCAAGGGACCGTTCTGCTGCCTTCAATGCTACCGGGGGAGCTGAACGCAGCCCCAGCAAAGAACCCCGAACTCGGCTCTCCTGAAAATTAACCCCCACTCTGCACTCCCAGGCAGTGGCTTCATTAGGCTGGGAACTGGCACGTGTGCCCAAGAGACCCCTCCCCGCTCTCCAAGAGTCACCAGGCTCATCGCTTCTCTGGTTCCACCACCCAGAGCCTTTCATCGCTGCGGCAGGCAGCTCAGAGCCACGAAGCTGCATTTACATCCCACGGGAACGAGGGCAAAGCCACCGCAGCTAAATCTGTCACTCCGGCTACTCCCTCATCTCTGCTGCTGAGACTGTTCTGGGCGCTTCTGTGTTGACGCTTTGTGCCCAGGGAGGCAGGGAGCCTGTCAGCACATGGCGCTGCGGAGCGTGAGGCCACCTCTGAGCGTTCTGGAGCCAAGGCCTTGGGCTAATGGCTCCTTCCAGAGGCTGTGTGTGTGTGAGAGTGGGGGGGTGGAGGGGGCCAAGGTGAATCAAGGTGGAGCTGACAGCCTGGGTGCAGAGCAAGGGGCAGCCCAGGCTTGCTCTGCAGCGGCTCGGTGGAGGAGCTGGGAAAGGCCATGCTGTAGAGCTGGGCTTTAGAACAGCCCTGAGCCTACGCGGGGTGCTCAGGTTCTAGGAGACAGCATGGCCACAGCCACCACCCGTCCAAGCCTCTTCTCACTGCCGCTGTCCCACGCGGACCACAGTCCCAGGGTGTACACAGCACACCAGGACCCCTCTTCTGAGGGCCACTCTGCCAGGCCGCCGCGGGGCTAGCAGCAGATGCAGGATGCTCACACTTCGTGGAAGTGGTTAGTTAGCAACCTGTGTCCTGGGGGGAAAGAGCGTAAAAGAAACCAGAACCGGCATCACCCATGTGATGTCCGACCTTCGGAAAACACTCCGGGCTGGTTATCACTTCGTGAACATCTCCCCCAGCAAGCACCGATCCCATGGTGCCCACTGACGGCCTGGGGAGAACACACCAGGCACACCATGCAGCAGCCAAGGCCGGAGGGCCAGTCTAAGCCACAGGGAAGTTGAGGGTGGCTGAACAGGACTCCCCGGACTGAGGCCTGGCTAGGACTCTGGGTTATCACCCCAGCCCTGGAGCAGCTGGCTGGGCCAGGGAGGTTTCAGTGCACATCTCCTGTGACATACAGCAGCACAGAGCCCCCCTCACTGCATCCCACAACCCCCAGCACCTGCTGCGACCACAGCCCCTACCCAGATCTGCAGCTTGATGCGCTTGTCGTTCCTGTAGATGGTTTTGACTTTGAAGTCGATGCCCACGGTGCTGACGAAGGCGGGAGTGAAGGAGTCATCAGCGTACCGGAACAGGAATGAGGTCTTCCCCACGCTGCTGTTCCCGATGATCAGGATCTTGAACATGTAGTCGAAGTTCTGATCCGAGGATTCCTTCTGGCCATAGCGGGAGTCGGTAGCGGAAGCCATCTGCAAAGGGAAGCATACGGCAGAGCTGGGCTGGGGGCGTACGTGCTTCCTGGGGGATTCAGGCATGCTCGGCCCCATGGAGTCACCAGGGTGGCTGCTCCCCGCTCAGACCCAGAGAGACCCCACCACCAGCTTCTGGGAGGTCAGAGCGAGGCCACGTCATGCAGTATCGCAGCCCATCACCCCTCTGGGTGCAGTAACATGGGCGGGCACCGTGAAGCACCAGAAATGGCACCCAGATATGCCCACCCTTTCTGCCCTGCAATGGGGAGGGGGGAGGCTCATGGGGGTGCCCTTCCGGTGGGTCATATCTGGTGTCATTCGCAACGGAGTACTGCAGCGTCCAGCACCCTGGAACGAAGGTACAAGGTTTCTCAGCGAGGGCGGAGTGACCAGAGAGCTGGGAACAGAATCCAGGTCTACGCATACCCAGAACGGATTGGTCAGATTTTAAACATGCTCCTCTCTGCCATGCTGTTTTAGGATAACCCTGAGACCGCAGCCCTGCCTGAGCCTGGGCCCTGCCCCATGTTTCCCCACTGGCAGCTGGGGGTGATCACAGCACATGCCACCCACCAATGCGGCTGATGCAGGAAGTTGGACCCGGCAGAGGACACCAGCCCCAAGCCAGCTGGGCTCTCTGATCCAGCCTCTCCCAGACCTAGCTATTCTACAGGATCTCCCTGCCCTGTTCACAAGCCGGAAGCCACGAGGCCCAGCAGACCACAGGCCCGGGCTTTCTGTCCCGGCACATACCCGGGGTACGTTACACCCGGAAGTCAACAAGGGGGAAGAGGCCCATTCCACCCAACCCATCACCCAGCCAGCACAAAGCTGCTCCTACAGCCTGCTCCCCAGGGCAGCACCCAGAGCAAGGCTGTATGACTCCAGGCACAGCTCCCCTCATCCCGCCCTGGAGAGCCCCATCACGGCCTAAAGCCTTCCTGCTACCCACCTCGAGTCTCTGCATCTTCATTCCGTCCCTCTGGCCTTGCCCTCAGCAAAGCGCCCCATCGAACCCCGTGGGCTGCTGCTGCTTGGCCAAACTAGGCAGAGTTCCTTCCCGATCCCCTCAGAGCTCAGCCCCTCCAGCCCCCCAGGCAATGCCCCTGCTCTCCCCAGACCTTCCTGCACTTTGTCTGCAAAGGGCCGGTACGAGGGGCCTAGACAATACTGCGTTTCCCCCTCGCCCCTTTGACTTGGCCAAAGGCTCAGGCTGCCCTTGCTGTGATCCTTGCAGCCCCTGCCAGGGCTCATGAGAGGTGCCGTGTGGGGACAGTCCTGAAGACTGATGCCCTTTGATTACCCAGTGACATGGGCAGCTGGTGTCCGCTATTCCCCGCACCCCCAACCCTGCTAAGGGGAGTTCGAGCCCCACAGCCCATTCAGGCCGGGGCCCTTGGGGGGATGGGCAGCACGGGGGCCAGTCCGTTCCAGGTGTGGCAGCAGTTCTGTGCCAGTGGAAACAGGACCGAGCCCCACAGAGCCGTCAGGGATCCAGACCCATGATGACGTTTCTGAAGCCTGTTGCTGGCAAGCGATGGATATTCAGGGTCTGAACAGCTGCTGGAGACACAGCAAGCAGCATCTGCGAGTGGAGAATGCCAGGTCCGTAGCACTGGGCACAGCCTCTGGGTGTGGAAAGAGGCGACTCTGCTCCCCAGGTTCAGTGGGGCAGGAAAGAGACCATTGGGAAAATGGAAGGTGTGACAGACAGGCCCCCAAACAGCAGCCCTTTGCATGGAGCCCCTGTGGCTCACACTGGAGGTGGGACGGCTCTCTGCAGCCCCCATAGCTGCGCTCCGAGTCCTAGATGGAGCAGGAGCCCAGCTCGCAGGAGCCTTACGGCTACCAGCCTGGGGAAGCCACACGCGTGTGGCCAGTTCCTCCCTGGAACGCTGCTCTCAGCCGTGCCTGCACAAGGGCCTCTGCTTCCTCTGCTCATCACCACCTTTGTCTCCCTCCTTCCCAGCTGCTGGAGTGAACTGGAGCAAGGCACCAGCCAACACTCAGCATGCGCCTCAAGTCCTGCTTCCTCCCCAGCGTGGAGGGGCTAACCCAGGGCAAGCTCTAGTCCAGACTCCTCGGCTGAGAGTCCACCCAGCTTCAGCACAAAGCAAACTCAGGTCTCTGCCACAAACTCCTCAACTGCTAATGTAGCTGTGAACTACCCCAGCACATGCGTCAACCAAAACAAGGACCCCTCGGGGCTTCTAACGGAAATGGCCCCCCCAAGGATCTGTACGGGGACCAACAATGTTCAACATATTCATAAATGATCTGGAAAAGGGAGGGAACAGTGAGCTGGCACAATTTGCAGACAATATAAAATTACTCAAGATCGTTAAGTCCAAAGCTGACTGCGAAGAGTTACAGAGGGATCTCACAGACCTGGTGGCTGGGCAACAAAATGGCACCTTGAGACTCAGTCTAAGTGCAAAGTCATGCACATTGGAAAACATGATCCCAACTGTACATACAAAACGATAGGGTCTAAATGAGCTGTCACCACTCAAGGAAGAGAACTTGGCATCATCCTGGCTAGTTCTCTGAAAACATCCGCTCAATCTGAAAAATCAGCCAAAAAAGCAAACAGAATGGTAGGAACCATTAGGAAAGGGATAGATCATAAAACAGAAAACATCACAAGGCCACTTATAAATCCATGGCACGCCCACACCTTGAACAGTGCGTGCAGTTCTGGTCACCCCATCTCAAAAAAATATATGAGAATGGGAAGAGGTACAGAGAAGGGCAAGAAAAACTGCTAGGGATGGAACAGCTTCCATGGGCGATTAAAAAGACGGGGACCGTCCAGCTTGGAAAAGAGACGCCTGAGGGGGGAACATGATTGAAGCAAAGAAAACAGGACTGGTGTGGAGAAAGTGAATACGGAAGCGTTATTTATCTGTTCCCGTCACACACAAGCTAGGGGGTCATGTGTTGAAAACAAACAAACAGACGTACCGCTTCACACGGCACACCGTCAAGCCATGGAACCACCCATGGTCATGGCCCGGAACGTTGTGAAGGCCAAAAGTAGAACTGGACTAGAGAGTTAGATACTTTCATGGAGGACAGGCCCATCAATGGCTGTTAGCCAGGACTGTCAGGGATGCAACCCCACGCTCCAGGTACCCCTCAACCTCCAACTGCCAGAAGCACCTGGTACTGGCCACCGTGAGAGACGGATATTGGGTTAGATGGACCATTGGTCTAACATCAGCATCGCTATTCCTAGACCAGTGGTGCCCAAAGACACAGAGACCGTCCCTGCCCAAGACAGGCACATGGCGGGAGAAAGGGAATACAATCCCCATTTTGCAGGTTGGCAACTGTGCCCAGAGGGGTTATGGGCAGGATTATCAGTGGCCAACTCTCCTGGGTTTTCAATGGGAACTGGGTGCCTGAACTCTCTCAGCTGCCTGTGACAGCCCTACCCCAGTGACACTGGACCTCTGGGGCAGAGCAAGGAACCAAGCCCAGATCTCAAGACTCTGTCTAGAGCCTTCCCCACAAGGCTACGCGAATGTGGAGAGGCATGTGGCTGAAGGAGCAGGGTGAGAGCGCCCTGGACAACCCAGAGCAAAATTCCTGAGAACTAAGGGCAGGTCTGTGCCTCTAGATTTTCCAGGGACATAGCAGGGCAGACAGCACCAGCAAACACTGTTGCTCTGGGAGGTCCCAAGAGCTTTGAATGCAATAGATCCAGGAGGTCTGTATTTACTAGGTCCTGAGACAAACTCCTTCCCCCCAGAAATTAATGCTCCCTGTGAAGTAACAGTCCAAGTGCACCATGGTGTTTTTCCCATTATATAAGCTTCCTCAAAAGAAACCCTTGAAGCGAACAGCTTGCATGAATAGATAAGGTTCCAATTTCCTTCTTGAGGCAGCCAGCCAGTGCGGGCCTTTGATCCATGCAGCTGTGATGTTCCTGCACTCGGTCTGAACCACTACAAAGCCAGGCCTCCACTACTGGGTCTAACGTGCATCCCACCGGCCTGGGTGCTGGCAGCAGCCAAAACCATGCAAACAAAGTAAGATGTTTTAACATAAGAACGGCCACACTGGGTCAGACCAATTGTCCATGTAGCCCAGTGTCCTCTAACAGTGGTTGGGACAAGACAGGTCAGAGGGAATGAGTGGAAGAGGGCAATTAACCAAGTGATCCATCCCGTCACCCAGTCCCAGTGTCTGGCAGTCAGAGGTTTAGGGATACCCGGAGCATGGGTTTGCGCCTTGACCATCTTGGCTAATAGCCCCCCGATGGACCTATCCTCCAGGAACTGAGCTAGTCATCTAGAGATTTGCTTTGTTTTACAACAAGCAGCATGAAAAACACTAGTGAAGTCAGTACAAACTAAAATTTCATACTGAAAATGACTTGCTTATACTGCTCTATATCCCATGCACTGAAATGTAAGTACAATATTTATATTCCAATTGTTCTATTTTATAACGATATGGTAAAAATGAGAAAGTCAGCCACTGTTCAGTAACAGTGGGCTGTGAGACTTTTGTATTTCCATGTCTGATTTTGTAAGCAAGTCGTTTTTAAAGTGAGGTGACACTTGGGGTACGCAAGACAAATCAGACCCCTGAAAGGGGTACAGTTGTTTGGAAAGGTTGAGAGCCACTGCTCCACACCATTCAGGACTTTACAGACCTCTATCATATTCCCCCTTAGTCGTCTCTTTCCTAGACTGACGAGCCTGTCTTTTTACTCGCTCCTTATAGGGAAGCTGTTCCCTCCCCCTGATCATTTTTGTTGCCCTTCCCTGTACCTTTTCCCTTATAAACCCAACTGTGCCTCCTACACACCCCCTTTTCTAAAGTCATACCAGCCCCAATATTAGTGGGTTAGGGTTAGAGCCAAGGTAGAATTTCCCCCCCAGTTTACCTGAATTGGATAAGCAGCTCCCAAATTATGACATCCTAAAAACAAAGGCATTCACTGAAGCTCATCAAGTCTATTATTGTGCCACTTTGTAACAAAAGGAGCGGATTCTCCAAGCTGAGATCTACCCCCAGGTCTGAGATGACTCGGTTGTGATCAAACATGAAGAGCTGTTAAACATTTTTTAACACGGGCACTCTTGTGAATCATCAGCCCCAACAAGCACTGCGCAGCACAACTTGTCAGCGAGAGACCAAAGGCAACATTGTCAAAAGGGCCCAAGTGGCTTAGGAGCCTAGGCCCTATTTTCAAGTGACTTAGGCACTTGGAGCCTAAATTCCATTCGCTTCCAATGAGACTTAAACTCTCAAGGGACTAAATAACTTTCAGAAATAGGACTTAGGTGCTTCTGAAAACATTACCCCAAAGCTCTCGTTGAAAAGCCACCAAGGGTAGGTCTGCCCTGCAGCTGGCAGTGCGATGGCAGCACGGGTCCGCACGACCATGCCAGCTTGAATCTAGCAAGCGCAGCTGGCTACAACAGCCATGACAATGCAGCGGCAGGACTTCGGCACGACCTGTGCAATGCACGCTGGGGACACGCTTGCATTAGCTGGCCCACACTGAAGCTCGGGCTGCCATTTCTTCACTGCTATTTTCAGCCATGCTTGCTAAGTTAACGTTAGCACAGGTACGCCAGCGTGTGCTGCATCACACCTCACAGAATCATAGAATATCAGGGTTGGAAGGGACCTCAGGAGGTCATCTAGTCCCACCCCCTGCTCAAAGCAGGACCAATCCCCAATTAAATCATCCCAGCCAGGGCTTTGTCAAGCCTGACCTTAAAAACTTCTAAGGAAGGAGATTCTACCACCTCCCTAGGTAACGCATTCCAGTGTTTCACCACCCTCCTAGTGAAAACGTTTTTCCTAATATCCAACCTAAACCTCCCCCACTGCAACTTGAGACCATTACTCCTTGTCCTGTCCTCTTCTACCACTGAGAATAGTCTAGAACCATCCTCTCTGGAACCACCTCTCAGGTAGTTGAAAGCAGCTATCAAATCCCCCCTCATTCTTCTCTTCTGCAGACTAAACAATCCCAGTTCCCTCAGCCTCTCCTCATAAGTCATGTGTTCCAGACCCCTAATCATTTTTGTTGCCCTTCGCTGGACTCTCTCCAATTTATCCACATCCTTCTTGAAGTGTGGGGCCCAAAACTGGACACAGTACTCCAGATGAGGCCTCACCAATGTCGAATAGAGGGGAACGATCACATCCCTCGATCTGCTCGCTATGCCCCTACTTATACATCCCAAAATGCCATTGGCCTTCTTGGCAACAAGGGCACACTGCTGACTCATATCCAGCTTCTCGTCCACTGTCACCCCCTAGGTCCTTTTCCGCAGAACTGCTGCCTAGCCATTCGGTCCCTAGTCTGTAGCGGTGCATTGGGTTTTTCCGTCCTAAGTGCAGGACTCTGCACTTATCCTTATTGAACCTCATCAGATTTCTTTTGGCCCAATCCTCCAATTTGTCTAGGTCCTTCTGTATCCTATCCCTGCCCTCCAGCGTATCTACCACTCCTCCCAGTTGAGCTTCTCACACTCAGGCCTGGGCTACGCTTTAAATGTAGGCTGACATGGCTACAGCACTCCTGGGTGCGCACTTTTCACCAGGCTCTGCAGACCTTACCCCTCTGCATCTACGCTCTGCGGCTATGGGCCACAGCTACGTGGCTGCCGCCCCCCAGTGCAGACGTGGTCTCACTCTCTCTTTTTCCTGCAGAGCCAAACTGCAAAGCTTAACTCGACTCTCCAGGGGTTGTCGTTTGCAATAGCACCTACCACAACAGGACCCAACCTGGCTGTGGCCTTGAGGGACTATTGCAATGTAAATGTCACAGAATCATAGAATCTCAGGGTGGGAAGGGACCTCAGGAGGTATCTAGTCCAACCCCCTGCTCAAAGCGGGACGAATCCCCAATTTTTGCCCCAGATCCCTAAATGGCCCCCTCAAGGATTGAACTCATAATCCTGAGTTTAGCAGGCCAATGCTCAAACCACTGAGCTATCCCTCCCCCCAAAACACCACAACAGAGAGGACAAAAAGCCCTGCAATACAAAAGTGAAGCAGAGAGGCCATTTGTAAATTCAGACATTAAGAATTGGTGGTCGCCACGGCTAAGCTTCAAACATGTGATCGCCAGACCCCAGTGGGAGGACAAGAGACAGTTACCTTCACTGGAGTAATCGCTCTCCTGGGCTGAACAGCTCCCGCCCTGCTGCCCAGCCCTAGGCCCCTGTGCTCCCCACACACACTCAGGACCCCTGCTCCTCTCACCGTAGCAGATCTGTGGAGGACTGGGAGGAGAGAACAGATGATCAAGATTGGCTGTTTTGCTAAAATAATTTACTGGGAATGATTCTGGGGAAGTCCTGGGCCCATTTTCAACAGAGGGAGACACTAGATGTCTGCAGTAGATTCCAAGGCCAGAAGGGCCTAGGAGGGTGCTGTTCCCCTCTGCTGTGAGCTTCTTAAGAGGGAGAACCTGCAGCAAGCCTTAACAGGCTGATTGGAGACCCCCACGTCTCAGAAGGTTCACCAGGGACCACCCCTTGACCCCTCTGTAACCCTTAGTAGCTTTTTTGGGGGGGAAAGGGGAAGAAGATAACCATAAACTTTGCAACTTGGAGCAGAGTACGAACGGATACAGGAGCATCTTCCTGAATCTGCAGACAGACCTTTCCATTGCCTCTGCTGCTGCAGGAAAGAGTTCTTTTCAGCAACAGCATGAAATTAGTTTCAAGTATTTAGTCTCAGCACCTCAGGGAAACTCAAGAACCATGTCAACTTCAAGTTGGGCGCTCCAGTCATCTGCAGTAGGGAAGGCACAAAACAAGATGGCTGTGGGAAGCAGCACAAACCTCCTCTCCTTGCCATAGGCAGGAGGTTCTTCAGACAGGCAGATCCTTCTCCCTTCCAGCAGCTTGACATTTATCAGATCCCTACCACCCAGAGCTGAGAAAGAGCCCTGAGCATGGTCCAGGGGCAGCTCATTGGTAAGAATCCCAGAGCCAGGGAGGGAATGGGGGTTGGCTACTGCTTCACACCAGGGAGTTGCCCACATAACCTGCAGACGCCCACCTTCTCAGATTTGCAGGCTGGCCCCGGCTAATCGCTTCAAATCTCCGGTGACGTTTCCGAGCCCTGTTTATAAAGCACAGAGACTAGATTCGGCTTGATCTGAGTTGTACCAGGGTGCACAGTAGCATGAGCTTTTAGCTCCAAGATTTAAGTACGTGGGATATTGCTTGCACCGGGTATGCTGTCTCCCTTTACCGCCAATTGAAGCTGGCAAGGTGGGTGAGCTGCATCTTCCCTGTTCTAAGGTCACCCTTTGCAAAGGAGAAACAGAGACTCCCGAGCCACAAAGTACTTTTTTCTCTTTCTGTGAAATAATATCGGGAAATGCGACCTTATAACCTCATTCATAGTCACTACTGTGCAGACTCCTACTCTGAGTCTCTAATCGCACTTCCTGAAAAATTGTTGTACCTTTGTTTTAGTCTCTGATCACTTAATATTCAAGCAATAAGGTGACAGGCAGAGTACACGAGGCAAGCGTGTACGCAAGGCGGTGTACGCACGATGCACAAGGCAAAAGGTTGAACAACTTCAGTTTTGAGTGCAAAACTCACCCAGAAATACATGGCCACTTTCTGCTTCCCTTTATCAAACTGAATTTACAAACAGCCAGGAGGAGGAGAGTTTTTGTTTTACAAGTGCTGTCCCCAGTCCAAAGGCACCTCAAATAAGGAGCACTCGGACGTACTGGACAGTACAGTTATGGTCATGCCATTACATGCCGTCAGGAAGCTTTAACGGTGCACCGAGCCGAACGCCATTTCCTAATAAGCTGCACAATTCAGAGTTTGGGGGGAAAAAAAAATCAAGAGAATTTTCAGCCTCTGAGAAATCAGCCCTGCTCCATTTCTCTAAAGCCAAACAGAAGAAAACCTCCGAACACGTGTATGAATAAGTATGTATCCGATTAATAAGTATGCATCCACAGTATGCATCCGATGAAGTGAGCTGTAGCTCACGAAAGCTTATGCTCAAATAAATTGGTTAGTCTCTAAGGTGCCACAAGTCCTCCTTTTCTTTTTGCGAATACAGACTAACACGGCTGTTACTCTGAAACCATGAATAAATCCTGTTTACATGGCTAATCTGCCAGCAATCCAGATCCAATGGGAACTATACAATCCAGCAAGTCACTTAGGCCATTTTAACAATATGCAATTTAACTCAAATAATGGGTCTCAACATAATATTAGTCATTTGGCCCTTGTGGACCAAGTTCATATTTAGAGAAACATTTTATTGCTACATTAAGCCAGCCACTTAGTGAGCTAACTCCTCCAGTGCATTTTAATTACAGTACTCTTAATACCTACAGGCAGCTTTCCTGTATACTGTCTCCAAGCATCTGCATTGAACGAGGAACACACACCTCCTCTGACAGGCACATGGAGACCCCAGCAATGAGCTAGCGCTCCAGCAAAAGGGAGGGCGATTCCCCACTAGCCCTGCTGCCCCACGACTTAGTGTTTGCCACCCAAGTAAAGGCATCTCTCTTCTGCCAACGCTCAACTAAGACACATGACCCAAGCCGCACCGTAAGGGACATAAGAGAAGGGACCGTGCAGATCAGGCTGGTGGTGGGCTCCATTTCTGCAATGCCTTTGGACAGGGCAGCCCAGTCCTGGCCTGGCCGAGCCCTCTATTTTTCATGAGTCTATGGCAAGATTCTTCGTAACCTCACAGCGTCCTGGTGTAAAGTAACGGACACTAGTGACCCTGCGCTAATGAGCAAAGCTTGGTGTGGAGGCAGATTTGGGTTGGTAAAGTCAGATAATTACACTGACCTAGGCAAGGCATGTTGTGAGGAAGAGGGTAACAATGAAGCGGGGCTGTACCTAGGACCTGGGCAATGAGTGTCTTTCATTAGCTAGGGCTTTTCTGAGGGAGGGAGCAGTTTTACTCTGTAGAGAGGAGTGTAGAGATAGCAGGACTGAAAAGGGTTCGTGGTATGTCTGCACCAAAAGCTTCTGCCCTAGCAATGGGCGCTCTTCTCCTGTGTTCTTCTGGAAATTTCATCCTTTAATATCACCCAAGAAACACAAAACACCCATCATTGTAGGCAGATCATCTCAGTCACTGGTTTGCCTTCACCATGCAAATGTCACTGAGTGCACAGATGCCAAGGCAAACAATCACTCAGGCCCCCACATCCATTTTGCTCTCTGTTTTAAGAGCAGCATTAGGCACATGTGAAGTTAGTTATAACACCCATCAAAAGGAGAGCAAAGCAGTAACCTTATACACCACCGCATGGTACAGCAGGAACCAACTAAGCTGCATGCTTGGTTGGATGTGTTAATAAATGATCGTCACTCAGAGACCAAGGGGTTGAGTGGATGCAGATGGCTTCAAGCTATTCAGTTGTCTGTACCATTCAGCCCTCAGAGTCCCCGCCCTGCTATCAATCATTCATATTAAAACATCCTTAACCAGCTCAGTGTTCTTTTATTTAACAGGCTTTCTCTGGATTGCATCAGTGAGCACCCCCCCGCCCCAACACTGGCAGAAAAGGCTGCATGCACAGCAAACATCACGTCTATGTTATTCTTGAGGCCCAGCCAAATCTTCTGACCTGGCACCAACCAAGAGAAATGTCTCACCTGGGGCCGAGAGAGAGAAATATTCAGTGACCCTGTTTGGTCCCCTGAACCTCCATGTTTCCCCACGTTACCAGCCGAGAAATCACATTTGCAGAGCCTGGCAAATCACTGGAACGGATTCAGCCTTCGGTCCAAAAACGACCCTTCAATATGTTTTATACAAATCCCTAAAATGCCCCATCACCCCCACTCCAGGTAGGAGGCCAAGGAGCTCCCGTGCACCCCAGCTCCCCTCAATCCCCCCCGCCAGACAGGCAGCGTAGGTGGAAAAGGGGGGGGAGCGGAAGCTCGTTTGCTCTCCCCCCCAGGCCGGATAGAGACGGACATGGATGCAGAACGCTGACCCATGCACCCCCCACCCCCGCCAGCAGGTCTGTGTGCATGCATCACCCAGCGGGGTTTGTGCACACCGCCTCCCATTGCTCTGCCATGCGAGGGGCGCCCCCCAAGCACACAGCCCCCCTCCCTCCATCCTTCAGCAGGAACCGAGCCCCCTGCTTGCCCCCCCCTCCCGTGCAGCCACGAGCCCCGCCCGCTGCATCATCATCCCCCCGGGTGTCAAATGAAGGTTATCGCCCTGCACGCGGGAGGCCGGGCGGGGCTGCCAAGGGGGCCGGGGGGGCGGCCGGGGGGGGGCGCGCGCTCACCTCCAGATCGCGCTCCCCAGCCTTCTCTTGCACCAAATGCAGCAGCACCGCGCGCGGCCCCGGCAATTGCAGAGCCCGGCTGACGTCGCCAGCATTCCGAAGGGGCGGGGACCGGTATGCAGATGAGAATATGACGTCAGGAGGCCGGAGACGATCCATTCTGAGCTATTCCCTCAGGCTCCGGAGGAGGCGGGCTTCTACCCAATCTTGCGCGATGATAGGCTCGCGCTAATGATTGACAGCATGAAAGCACCACCCATTCGACGCTTTCGTGAGCTTTTGAGTGACAGCCTCGAGCTCGAGCCTCCTTTAGGGCGGCCAGCTGGCCTGGTCCCTCAGGGGTGGCATAGCCCCCTCAAGGCAGTGGCTGTTAGTGGCACGTGACGTGCCACCCCTCCACACCGTAGGGCAGTGGTACGAGCCAACACTACCAAGATATATGCCACCCCCACAGGAAACAGTGGTATGAACTGGATCTCCGCCTCTCCCCTGTCAGGACATGGCACCATCCTGCACAAGGGCCCGCACACGTCATCTCCCCCGTCACAACAGGTTTCCCCCCAGTAGGGATAGTGGTACAAGCCACCATATATGCCCCCTCCTCTGTCACAATTCCCACCTGCCCCCAGAGGAGCTAGTGGTATGAGCTGCTGCATGCTAGTTTCCTGCCCCACATGTCACCCCCCATGGGTCGGTGGTACGATCCACTCCAGGCCATCTCCCCGGTCCCGACATTTCACCCCCCGAGTCGGTGGTACGAGCCGCCCCGGCCCGCTCCCCTGCCCCATATGTCACCCCCCATGGGTCGGTGGTACAATCCACTCCAGGCCATCTCCCCGGCCCCAACATGTCACCCCCCCCGAGTCGGTGGTACGAGCCGCCCCGGCCTGCTCCCCTGCCCCACATGTCACCCCCATGGGTCAGTGGTACGATCCACTCCAGGCCATCTCCCCTGCCCCACATGTCACCCCCCATGGGTCGGTGGTACGAGCTGCCCCAGCCCGCTCCCCTGCCCCACATGTCACCCCCCATGGGTCAGTGGTACGATCCACTCCAGGCCATCTCCCCTGTCCCGACATTTCACCCCCCGAGTCGGTGGTACGAGCCGCCCCGGCCCGCTCCCCGGTCCCGACATTTCACCCCCCATGGGTCAGTGGTACGAGCCGCCCCGGCCTGCTCCCCTGCCCCACATGTCACCCCCCATGGGTCGGTGGTACGAGCCGCCCCGGCCTGCTCCCCTGCCCCACATGTCACCCCCCATGGGTCGGTGGTACGAGCCGCCCCGGCCTGCTCCCCTGCCCCACATGTCACCCCCCATGGGTCGGTGGTACGAGCTGCCCCAGCCCGCTCCCCTGCCCCACATGTCACCCCCCATGGGTCAGTGGTACGATCCACTCCAGGCCATCTCCCCTGTCCCGACATTTCACCCCCCGAGTCGGTGGTACGAGCCGCCCCGGCCCGCTCCCCGGTCCCGACATTTCACCCCCCATGGGTCAGTGGTACGAGCCGCCCCGGCCTGCTCCCCTGCCCCACATGTCACCCCCCATGGGTCGGTGGTACGAGCCGCCCCGGCCTGCTCCCCTGCCCCACATGTCACCCCCCATGGGTCGGTGGTACGAGCCGCCCCGGCCTGCTCCCCTGCCCCACATGTCACCCCCCATGGGTCGGTGGTACGAGCTGCCCCAGCCCGCTCCCCTGCCCCACATGTCACCCCCCATGGGTCAGTGGTACGATCCACTCCAGGCCATCTCCCCGGTCCCGACATTTCACCCCCCCGAGTCGGTGGTACGAGCCGCCCCGGCCCGCTCCCCTGCCCCATATGTCACCCCCCATGGGTCGGTGGTACAATCCACTCCAGGCCATCTCCCCGGCCCCAACATGTCACCCCCCCCGAGTCGGTGGTACGAGCCGCCCCGGCCCGCTCCCCGGTCCCGACATTTCACCCCCCATGGGTCAGTGGTACGAGCCGCCCCGGCCTGCTCCCCTGCCCCACATGTCACCCCCATGGGTCAGTGGTACAATCCACTCCAGGCCATCTCCCCTGCCCCACATGTCACCCCCCATGGGTCGGTGGTACGAGCCGCCCCGGCCTGCTCCCCTGCCCCACATGTCACCCCCCATGGGTCGGTGGTACGAGCTGCCCCAGCCCGCTCCCCTGCCCCACATGTCACCCCCCATGGGTCAGTGGTACGATCCACTCCAGGCCATCTCCCCGGTCCCGACATTTCACCCCCCCGAGTCGGTGGTACGAGCCGCCCCGGCCCGCTCCCCGGTCCCGACATTTCACCCCCCATGGGTCAGTGGTACGAGCCGCCCCGGCCTGCTCCCCTGCCCCACATGTCACCCCCCATGGGTCGGTGGTACGAGCCGCCCCGGCCTGCTCCCCTGCCCCACATGTCACCCCCCATGGGTCGGTGGTACGAGCCGCCCCGGCCTGCTCCCCTGCCCCACATGTCACCCCCCATGGGTCAGTGGTACGAGCCGCCCCGGCCTGCTCCCCTGCCCCACATGTCACCCCCCATGGGTCGGTGGTACGAGCTGCCCCAGCCCGCTCCCCTGCCCCATATGTCACCCCCCATGGGTCGGTGGTACAATCCACTCCAGGCCATCTCCCCGGCCCCAACATGTCACCCCCCCCCCGAGTCAGTGGTACGAGCCGCCCCGGCCCGCTCCCCGGTCCCGACATTTCACCCCCCATGGGTCAGTGGTACGAGCCGCCCCGGCCTGCTCCCCTGCCCCACATGTCACCCCCCATGGGTCGGTGGTATGATCCACTCCAGGCCATCTCCCCGGTCCCGACATTTCACCGCCCATGGGTCGGCAGTACTAGTCGCCCCGGTCCGCTCCCCTGCCCCACATGTCACCCCCCATGGGTCGGTGGTACGAGCCGCCCTGGGCCTCTCCCCTGCCCCACGTCACCCCCCATGGGTCGGTGGTACGAGCCACCCCGGCCCGCTCCCCTGCCCCACATGTCACCCCCCATGGGTCGGTGGTACGAGCCGCCCCGGCCCCATGTCGATGACCGGTTTTCGGGGGCCGCGCCCGGTCGAAAAGGGAGCCTGGTGGCTCTGGTTGACGCTGCCAACCGGGCCGTTAAAGGTCTGGTGGGCGGCGCAGTGGGAGCCCAGGGCTAAGGCAGGCCCCTGGCTCCGTGTGGCTCCCGGGAAGCAGCCGCCAGTTCCCTGCGGCCCCTAGGCACATGGGCAGCCAGGGGGCTCCGCTCACTGCCCCCGCCCTGAGGGCCGGCTCCACAGCTTTTATTGGCCAGGACAACCAATGGGAGCTGCGGGGGCGGCGCCTGCAGGTGTGAGGGAGTCACTGTTTCCCAGGAGCCGTGGTAAGCACTGCTGGGACCCCGCACCCCAAACCCCCTTCTGCATCCCAACTCCCAGCTCCAGCCCGGAGCCCCCTCCCGCACCCAAACTTCCTCCCGGAGTCCGCAGCCCCCCCAGCCTCTTGCCCCAGCCCCATCCTGCACCCCAAACCCTTCATCCCCAGCCCCACTCCAGAGCCCACACCCCCAGCTGGAGTCTGTCCTGCCCCCCAACCCCCTGCCCTAGCCCAGAGCCCACTCCTGCACCCTAAACTCCTCATTTCTGGCCCTATCCATAGCCCACACCCCCAGCCCAGAGCGCATACCCCCCCTCCCCACACCCCAACCCTCTGTCCCTGCCCGGAGCCCTCTCTCGTTCTCCAAACCCCTTATCCCTGGATCCACCCTAGAGCCCACACCCCCAGCCGGAGCTCTCACCCCCTCCCACATACCAATCCCCTGCCCCAGCCCAGTGAAAGTGAGTGAGGGTGGGGGAGAGTGAGTGATGGAGGGAGGAGGGATGGCGTGAGCAGGGAAGGGGCCTTGGAGAAGGGGCGGGGCCTTGTTGCAGGGGCGGGGCCTCAGGTCAGGGTTTCTGTCTTGAAACGAAGGTTTTGTGCAATTAGAAAGTTGGCAACCCTACCCCAGCTGCCAAGCCCTAGAAGCCCAAAATTAAATTCTAGCCCAGCGAGCCCAAGATGCCTTGATCCATATTATCCCAGCGATCGCTAGGGATGAACCCTAACCCCAGCCTGGGGAGCCCCAGCGCCCCAAGCCTAAATCGAGCCCAACCAGAGTCACCAGCCCCAATCTCAACCCTACCCCAGGGAGGCCTATGGGCCATGACCCTACTGCTAGCCTGGGAGCCCAACAGGCCCATATCCTTGCCCTAGCTAAGGAACCTCCCCAGCCCTGTCCTGCACCCCAGCTTGTGCAGTCCTACAGCGCTATCCCGAACCTGGGCAGCCCTATGGGACCCACACCTAACCCTGGCCCTGGCAGCCTTCCAGACTCAGCCCACACCCTAGTCCTGGGTGTCTCAGCAGCCCCGATCCTAAGTGCAGGCCCAGGTGCTCTACTAACCTCAACCCTAACTTTAGCTCCGGAAGCCTCACCTGCGCCCTGGCTTGGGGAGACACCCCAACTCTCACCCAAGCTTGGGGAGCTCTACCAGCCCCAACCCTAACTTGAACCCAGGGAGCTCTATGGGGTCCAACCCTAACCAGGGGAGCTCCACTGACTGCAACCTAATCCTACCCCTGGGGGCCCCACACATCCCCACCCTGCCCATAGCCAGGGAGCCCTACCCCCAACCCTCTCTCTAGCCTGGGGAGGTCTATGGCCCCTAACCCCAGTCACCTCCATTTACACGAACCTGAGCCCAAGGAAGGCGCTGAGCCATTATTCGCGCGAAGGCTGCACGCTGACGTCCCAGCAGCACTGAGACCCCTACTCCAACAAGCAGCAGTGCCTGGAACTAGGTCTGGCGTCCCTGGGGCCCGGCCAGTGCCCTGTCCCAAAGGGCTCAGGCGATTGGCTTGGGGGATTAGGTGGAAGCACCATATGTCACAGTCGCACACGCGCTGTTGTTTTCAGCCACAGTGGCTTCAGGCGTTAAAGCCCCTGCATGCAGCCCTGAGGGCACAACCCGTCTCACTTTACCTGCCCAACAGCCGGTCACAGCGACCCACCAGAAAGGCGGCCCTGAGCTACCAAATCTATCCAAGGATAATTTCATCAGTTGCTGAAGCATCAGCCGGAGCTAAGAACAATCCCCAAAGAACACGGGCTGGGCAGCCCTCAGCAATATGCCCAGAAAGCAGGTTGTAGGGAACAGCACTGCACAGACCCCAAAAGCGTGGGCTGCCCCAGACCTGGTGGGGCCTTTCTGGTCTCTAATCGCTGCCGTTGATGGTGAAATGTGGCTCAGAGCAGCAGTGTTGGCGGTGAGGGGTCTGGCACACTGACGGCGTTCCCCCACGCTGTGGCAAGTGAGCGTAGGGAGCGGGCAGGGAGGGCGAGTGGGATGGAAACATGTCACTGCCCGAGTGAGGGGGTGGGCGGAGTCCCAAGCTGGTGAGCACGGTGTATGTGACATGTTTTGCCCCTTCCCAGCCCCCAGGGAGGAGATGGACCCTGGGCCTCAAGCCCCGTCGTGCCCTGGGCAGAGGCAGTGATGGAGGCGACGTGACTGACCTACCGGGCATGGCTGGGAGAGCCCCCATCCCATCCCCCAGCCGGCTGGCAGCAAAGGCAGGGCAGCAAACCTCTCCCCAGCCCTTGCAGGGTCCTTCTGGCTAACTCATCTGGCCACTGGGTGGTGCCATTGAACCGTTATTGGGAGCATCGTGGAGGTGGGGGGCAAGGACAGGTGGCTTCTCCTGCTCTGGGTGCTCAGCCCCCGGGGGTAGCCGGCCCCACCCTGTGCGATCTGGTTCCGGGCCCTTAAGGCCAGAAGGGACCCTCGTGGTGACTGGTCGGATGCCCTGCGGGCACGACCAGCATGAGAGTCAGAGCCCGGCAGCCCCAGCAAGGCACTGGGGGCTGAGCAGGCGCCTCCCAGGGGAGTCTCACAGCCGGCAGCCACACGCAGGCGGGAGGGCACCAGGGGCTCCCAATCTGCCTCCTGCCCTGGACTCCACGGCCCCCCACTTCAGCCCTGCTCCACCCCCCGGCCTCAGCTCCATCCACTGCCCTGCAATGGGAGGTGGTGGCTGCTGCTGCCCAGCTCAGTGCTACAGGGAGTTGGGGACCTCTCCAGGGCCCTACCCGCTCAGGGGACCCCAGAGGGCCAGGGAGAGCTGCAGGTGCCATTCCTGGGTGGGTCGGGGGCTGCACCCAGCTTGCAAATTGCCTGCGTCCTTTACCCTGCTGACACAGCACCGCCCGGACCCTCACGGGCAGGGGAGAGCCAGTCTGGCCTAGGCCACTCGCCTCCATAGCACTGGGGGCATCGCAGGCAGGCAGCCTGCGCGGGAGGAAATACCCACCTAGCAGCAGTGGCTAGGATGAATCTCTGCAGCTCACAGCAGCCAGCAAAAGCTACAGCCTGCCCCCCATGCCCTGCCCTGGGTCTGCACTAACTCAAGCCAAGGTGCGGTGCAGGGAGCAGCCTGGGTGTGGCTAGGGGAGCCAGTGATGGCTAGGTGGGTGGACAGTGCCAATGGTGAAGCGGCATGCTGGAGCACGTGCCCAGCTGGGCTGGGCGTTTGGCTTTCTCCCTGTGAGGCTCCCCTGGGGAATGCAACGCACTTCCTCTGCCTGGGCCTGTTTCCCATCAATCCGCATAGAGCACAGGCTTCCCCGGTCACCGGAGGCCCGGGGAGAGGATGAACAGCCCCCCAGAAGTCAGGGATGATGCACTCCAGAGCCCTCTAAAAATACACTCGGCAGGCACATTCTGCGCTGCTCCCTCCCAGCCAAGCCATGGAGTTCGGGGGCCCCGAGCTGCCGGTTCCTTTCCTCTCTCGGCCCTGCCCATGCATCCCCGGCTCCTCAGCCACCTGGCTGGACAACGGGTGAGAGGAGCCTTTGAAGCCAGTGCTTGTCATTCTCCCAGGGCCAGGGCTGGCCATGTCACCCCTGGGAAAGGACACAGCTACTCTGGGTGCCCCAGGCTCCCTTGGCTAGTCGGCAGCGCTGGCTAAGGTCGCTCTGGGGCAGAGATTAGTTTTAGGAGCTGAGTTTATAGCTGGCTGCTTCTTTCAGTTAAATTTGTCAAGGCCCCAGGGGGAGCCCAGCTCTGCACCCTGCATTCAGGACATGGGGCCCTCTCCCTGGGCTGTGGCATGACAGCCAAATACTCCAGGGACAGATCAGCTCTCAGTGGCAGCCAACCACTGTGGGGAAAACTCACTGTCCAGCCCCAGATGCCACCCAATTGCCCTCCATCAGACCCTGCCCAAATCCAAACCGCTGGAGCGGGGCTATACAGAGTAACATGCATAAACCGTCTGAGAGCGACCAGGCAGGTGTGGAGCAGAGCTGGCCGCAGCCTCCTCCCACCCTCCCATTTGCACCTTGTCACAATCCCAGCTTGCGAGTTCCCTCAGGCAGGGCCTCAGTCATATGTGCGGTGGTACTGCCCCTGGCCCGGCCTGGGTCTCTGCCTCACCTAGCACAGTGGTGCTGTTGGGGGGCCCCCAGGTGCTATTGCCATATGTAAGAATACAGAACCACGGGTTTGTGAATTCTGTCTGCAGAGATGCTCCATACCCAGATCCGGAGGGCATCCGGTGCCCTCTCTAGGCAGGTCCAGGGATGCCCAGACCTTGACCCCTGCATTCGGTTCTGGGCTCCTCGGCCGCACAGTGGCTGGGAAATCTGAGGGGGATTCGGAGGCACACAGCTAGAATGACGCAGAGGCGGGAGGAGCAGAGGGCTGAAGTCTGGTAAATAAGTAAGTCCTGCTTTTGAGTAAGAGGAGAGGGGGGAGGAGGCTAGGCCCTGTCGGGCAGGGGGGATGCAGAGGGGGGAGGAGGCTAGGCCGTGTGGGGCAGGGGGGATGCAGAGGGGGAGGAGGCTAGGCCGTGTGGGGCAGGGGGGATGCAGAGGGGGAGGAGGCTAGGCCGTGTCGGGCAGGGGGGATGCAGAGGGGGAGGAGGCTAGGCCGTGTGGGGCAGGGGGGATGCAGAGGGGGAGGAGGCTAGGCCGTGTGGGGCAGGGGGGATGCAGAGGGGGAGGAGGCTAGGCCGTGTGGGGCAGGGGGGATGCAGAGGGGGAGGAGGCTAGGCCGTGTCGGGCAGGGGGGATGCAGAGGGGGAGGAGGCTAGGCCGTGTCGGGCAGGGGGGATGCAGAGGGGGAGGAGGCTAGGCCGTGTCGGGCAGGGGGGATGCAGAGGGGGAGGAGGCTAGGCCGTGTCGGGCAGGGGGGATGCAGAGGGGGGAGGAGGCTAGGCCGTGTCGGGCAGGGGGGATGCAGAGGGGGAGGAGGCTAGGCCGTGTCGGGCAGGGGGGATGCAGAGGGGGAGGAGGCTAGGCCGTGTCGGGCAGGGGGGATGCAGAGGGGGAGGAGGCTAGGCCGTGTCGGGCAGGGGGGATGCAGAGGGGGAGGAGGCTAGGCCGTGTCGGGCAGGGGGGATGCAGAGGGGGAGGAGGCTAGGCCGTGTCGGGCAGGGGGGATGCAGAGGGGGGAGGAGGCTAGGCCGTGTGGGGCAGGGGGGATGCAGAGGGGGAGGAGGCTAGGCCGTGTCGGGCAGGGGGGATGCAGAGGGGGGAGGAGGCTAGGCCGTGTGGGGCAGGGGGGATGCAGAGGGGGAGGAGGCTAGGCCGTGTCGGGCAGGGGGGATGCAGAGGGGGGAGGAGGCTAGGCCGTGTGGGGCAGGGGGGATGCAGAGGGGGAGGAGGCTAGGCCGTGTCGGGCAGGGGGGATGCAGAGGGGGGAGGAGGCTAGGCCGTGTCGGGCAGGGGGGATGCAGAGGGGGAGGAGGCTAGGCCGTGTCGGGCAGGGGCTGTCACTGAGTGCGTTTGCCAGTGCTAGTTCAGTCGCACAGTGGGCCCCGGGCTGGCGCCTCTTGGGCAGCAGCTTTATGAATAGCACTAGGTGAGGAACGTGCCTGGGCATGGGGGGGTTATACTGTGACAAGGGAGCAGCGGCCCAGGGACGGGACTAAAAGCAACAAGCTGGAAACTTACGCCGAGACTAGGGAAAGGTCAGCGGTGACACAGCCCAGCAGGACTGGCTCAGCCCGGTGCCCGCAGTCCTTGCATGGAGTGGGCGCACATTCGTGTCCAGCAGCCTGGCTTGCCCCGGGGCGTCAGCTTCCTCGCAGTGTCTGGGGCTGGGCTGGCGGGGGCGGCGGGGCCCAGGCTGGGGGGATCTGGGCTGTGGGCGGCAGGCAATGCTGGGCTGGAATTTGGAGTCGACGAGAGACGAGCGGCAAGGCCGGAGCCTGGCGGAAGCCTGCGCTCAGGGATAAATCACGCAGGCGAGCGCCAAGGAGGAGACAGGCGAGGCTGCGGGAGGGGAGCAGGGCTTGTGCTGCACTGCGCAGGGGCCAGGCTCAAGTATTTACTTTAGCTGGGTCGGGAGCATCAGAGACAAATTCACGTTTCCTGGGGAGAACCCGGCCCTGCTCAAAGGAACGGAGCTTTTCTGCGGAGAGCGAGCTGCGCTGACAACATGAATCCCCGCTGCCATGTGCCCGGCCACTGCCATCACCGGCCTCAGGTCTAACCATCCCAGGGCTCATTCTCCCACAGGCGGCTTGGGCCCAGGAGAGAGGAGCTGCTGGGGGGCATGGCAATGAGGGACTCTGGGAAATAACGGCTCTCTTCCATGGCCCACGCCCAAAGGGACTGGCTGAGTCCTGCAGTGGGCGGATGGCATGAGCACTGACTGATCGGAGGAAGCAGGTGTCAGGATCCTGACAGGGCAGCTGGGACCAAGGGTCAGAGCAGGGCCAAGCCTGAGGCTGGGAGGAGCAGAGGAGTTTTGTAGGCAGGTTCCGGCCAGCGTCGATATCCGGGGGCCGAGTGTGAGTTGGGTTTCGGGGGCTGGGTCAGGAGGTGAGGTCCAAACCGAGGGGAGGCCGAACCCAGGCGTTTGGGAGCAGGGCTACGAGTGGCAGCTACAGGAGAGCCACGCTGCTGCGTGGACACTGACTGCAAGGCCCCTTGGGCTGGGACTTCCCATAGTCTGTGTGTGTCCACAGTGGGTCATGGGCAGTGGAGTGCAAGCTGGGTGCAGCCTGGAGATGCCAGCAGCCTGGTAGTTCTGCAAGCCCACCCTCTAGACCAGTGGGCCCGACCCACATAAGGCAATAAGACAGGGCGGAAAATCAGGGAAATGAGGCTGTTGCTGGCAGGCAGAGACCAGTCCCTGCTGCAGCTGGCCATGCGGGATCTGCCTCTCACTGCAGGAGCAGCATCCCCCAGACCGGCTCTGTGACCAAGGCTGCTGCTATTTAACCCCTGAGGATGCATCTCACCTCTGGATGCTGGGGAGAGGGGGGCTTTATTCTAAGGGACAAAACCCAGACATGTGAGAGCGGGTGGGGGGGTGTCACGTTATTGACTTGAACTGGGACCATATAGAACATGGTTGCAACCACGGTCCTGTAGTGGCATCTAATAAGGTGTCTCACACAAGGTGATGGTTTGCTGGTTATGATTGTGCTGTCTATATGTGTGTATCATTTTTGTAGTTGAAGTTATGAATATTGGCTCTATACTGTCTGTATTTCAAACTTATGCTATTCTTCTGGGGGACACCTCAGACAAGCTGGTGACAGCTCTGCCTAGCCTGCTGGATGGCCCATTAAGGACCATCAGCTACACAACTGACCCATTGAGACAAGGCAGACACGCCTTGGGACTCAGCAAGGCGTGCAGGGACCTGCCCATGGACCGAACTCTGCGGGTTTTCCAGGCCGTGTGATGGACAGCTTGTCCTTGGGACAAAGAAAGACAGACCACATAAAGCTGCTGCAGCTCCTCTATCTTCAATCCTGCTTCCGACCTCTGGAGGGACTTTGCTACCCTGAAGCTTTGAACCAAGGACTGAAACATCCCAGCTGGGGATGTTCTCCAGAGACTTGATCTGAACCTGCAGTTTATTCCATCACTGCTACAAGCCTGAACCAAGAACTTTGCCATTACTGTATGGAATCGATTCCATTTCACAATTCTAGCTCTCGTCTCTAGCTTTTTCCTTTTATGAATAAACCTTTAGATTTCAGATTCTAAAGGATTGGCAACAGCATGATTTGTGGGTAAGATCTGATTTGTATATTGGCCTGGGTCTGGGACTTGGTCCTTTGGGATTGAGAGAATCTTTTTTCTTTTACTGGGGTATTAGTTTTCATTCATCCCCTTAATGAGTGGCTGTCACGGAGTCCCTGGGCAATGCTCTGGAACTGCTCCCCCCAAAACCGCTCCTCTCTGAGCCTTCAGCACGCCTGGTCCTCATCATTCCCCCTTTGTTTTACTGCTCCCCTGTCACTTACTGCAGGAAGTGCCATCCATGGGGTGCAGTACATCCCACCACTGCCACCAGTTGTCACGGAGTCCCCGGGCGATGCTCTGGAACTGCTCCCTACGAAGCCAGGCAGGACTCTGGGGGAGTCTCCTCTCTGGGAGCAGCCTGTCTGCAGGACACACAGCTCACCTGGCTTCCACTTCCTGGGTCTGACCTCGGAGCATTCAGCATCCTCTGCCCCTCCAGGCGCTTCCCACAGCGAGTCCGCCCAGGCGGGGTCCTGGGAAGCCAGAGGGTCCTGCCCCCCAACTCCGCACTCAGACGTGACTCTCAGCCAGCCAGTGAAACAGAGGTTAATTCGATGACAGGAACATGGTCTAACACAGAGCTTGTAGGTGCAGAGAACAGGACCCCTCAGCTGGGTCCATTTTGGGGGGCAGTGAGCCAGACAAGCACGTCTGCACTTCACTCCATGTCCCCAGCCAGCCCCAAACTGAAACTCCCTCCAGCCCCTCCTCCCCTGGGCTTTCCCCTTTCCCGGGCCAGGAGGTCACCGGATTCCTTTGTTCTCCAACCCTTTAGCTCTCACCTTGCAGGGGGGAGGGGCCAGGCCATCAGTTGCCAGGAAACAGGGTGTTACCTGTTACCCGTGCTACCTGACGCTTCGCTTTCCCCATCCAAGCTGTCCGGAGCTGGAGGGAGGGTCCCGCTGAGGGCATTTTGGCTCATGCGGGGTGGGGGGGGGCTGCTGAGGGCTCTGAGCTGTAACCCCTCACACACACCTGGCTGGTCCTTGTCTGGCTCTCCGCAGGAAGGGCCCCATGCGCTTTGGCTGCGCAGCACCATGGGGCACTGGTCCCTGGCGGCCGGGGGTCCTTAGCTGCCCCCCAGCAGAGTGATGCTTAATGTTAACAGTGCCCCCCAGCAGCAGGCCTCCACAGGCACAGCCGTGTCAGCCGCGGGGCTGCACGAAGCGAAGCCTCCGGAGCCAGGAGAACTCGCCCCCCCCGGGCAGCGTGACCCCTGGCCTGGCTGCTGCCAGGGAGCGGGCAGGATGGCGTGTGCTCTGCCCTGCCTCCTCTCAGTGGTCCTGGGTGCCTCTTCTCAGCTCTGAGGATGACACGGCTCAGTCTGGAGCCTGCCCTGTGCCCGTCGCTGTGGCCTGTGGACCAGCCTGCCTTCTGAAGGCTGGGGCACTGTGCGGGGCGCCGTGCCCCAGCCAAGCGGCCAGTGCAGGAGAACCCGGGTGGTCGGGAGCCTCTCCGCGAGGGTGGAAACTCCTGGAGCAAACCTCTTGTTCCCACAAGCTTCAGACAGACCCAGCCCCCCACGGATCGGCCCCTGAAAGCCCCGCCGGCCACACGGTGTGTGCAGCGCGGACCAGCCCCACTGGAGAAAGAACTGGCTGAGTCCTGCCTGGGGTGCGGCTTCCCTCAAAGCCCGCACCCCCCACACAGCAGGGCGGCAGAGCACGTGTCTTGTTCCCAGTCTCCAGGGAGCCACCAAATCCACATCTCATAGAATCTCGGGACTTTATCTCATGATAAAAACACGTTTACATGTATCACACTGAAAAAATGAAAGAGACGGGACAGGTTTAATACCCGCCGAGGAGAAGAGTCTCTCCCCTAGCTCAGACCCACGGCGAAGGAGGAACAGGGCCCGGCGCTCGGCTGGGCCGCCAAAGCGCCAGGTATAAATGCAGCATTTTGAGTGCTGATCACAGTAAAACCAGTGTGTAAGGAAGGGACGCGGGAGTGAGGATGTGAGTGGGAATTAAAAAGTGAGCTACAAAAGGCTTTAAAAAGTGAACGTGCCCCACAATAAATTAAACACGCTGCCTAGTGCACAGTGGTCTCCCCAGGCCCCGCAGCCAGCCCCGCTCTGCAGCGCTCCCTGGTTTCCCCAGCCCCCTCCCTTGTAGCACTCCCCAGCCAGCCCCTCCCCCCCAGCGCTCCCTGGTCTCCCCAGTCCAGCCCCCCCAAGCGCTCTCTGGTCTCCCCAGCCCCCCCAGCCAGCCCCTCCCCCCCAGCGCTCCCTGGTCTCCCCTGTCCAGCCCCCCCACAGCCCCCCAACACTCTCTGGTTTCCCCAGCCCCCTCCCTTGCAGCACTCCCCAGCCAGCCCCCTCCCCCCACAGCGCTCCCTGGTCTCCCCAGCCCCCTCCCCTGCAGCTCTCCCTGGTCTCCCCAGCCAGCCCCCCTCAACGCTCTCTGGTTTCCTCAGCCCCCTCCCCTGCAGCTCTCCCTGGTCTCCCCAGGCAGCTCGCCCCACCCCCGCAGCGCTCCAGGGTCTCCTAGCACCCACTGCCCGGCCCGCTCAGCCCCCTCCCCCCCCAGCCGGGGTGCTGTTGCATTGGGGAGCCATTGCTGCTTTGCGATGGGGAACTTTTAAAGCGGTGTTTTATGCATCTCCCCTTTCGGTTCATATTTTGCAGTGTCTGCCTGCAAAGGGCCGTTTGGCATCAGGGAGGCAGGGGCAGGTCAGTGGCCCCCTGCCGAGGGAGGCCAGCCCATTAGTTTAGTTGCATAAATTAGAGGCAATGGAGATTCACAGCAGCACACCAAAGCCTACAGTACTTGCATGGCCGAGGTCCCGTGTACCCAGCGCAGGACAAGGCGTGAGAACGGGGTGTCCCTGGCGGGCAGACTAGATGCTTTTCCGTGACAGCTCCTGTAAATACAGAGACCCGCTGCCCCGCTCTGAAACGCCCATTCCCAGCGGTGCCTCCTGCTGGCTTCACTAGGCCCCACACAGCTGGGCCGGGCGGGACGGGGAAGGGGCTACCCACAGCTTGAGCAGCACAGCTCTGGTGTGGCACCAAGAGCCCGGATAAAGGTGCCCAAGACCCAGACAGCTTCTCCTTCCCCTGTGGGAACAGCTGGGCCTGGGCTCTGGGCCCAGCCGCTATGCAGGTAGAATCCAAACCCTTCGACAGGGAGCCACCTCCCTGGACCCAGCCCGCGGGGAGGCCTGGGGGAGAGGGGCCTGCGCCCGGTGACATGGACAGGGTTCCTTCCTGTCTCCCGGCTCTGTTCCTCACAGGGCCCGAGGCCGGCAGCTCTGCTGGGTACCAAGGAGCTGTGCCAGGCCACAGGAGCTGAGTGCCCGGCCCCAGAGCTCCTGGGGAGATGATGGGACAGGCACCCTCTGAGGAAATCCCAGCTGCGGCCTGCATGCACCCAGCGCTCCAGCCACGGGACGCAGTGCTTGGAGCTGGAACGTGGGGGCAAAGCCCCACCTCCTGGAAGGGGGTCCCTGCCCCACATCCCCTTCCACAGGAGGGGGTGGCTGGCTGGGGAACTGCCCAGGGAGCAGAGTGTCTGGACGGGAGGGAAGTGGTGAGGCGCTGACTGGTCTCTGGGGACTGCCGCGGCAGGGAACACGCTGTACAGTGGGCGAAACGCACAAGGAGGCGGGGTTGAGGCTTCACGGAGGGAGCGCTGGGCCGGCCCGTGGGGGCCAACGAGGCGCTAATAGGCAAGAGGCTGCAGACTGGCTGCGCAGGAGCTCGAGGTGGGGAGCCAGGCCAGCAAGGCAGGGATGCTGCTAAGGGCTTAGCTGGGCCCCCGGGCTGGCACAGGTCCGATGTGCATGTGGCTCCAAGGCCTGGCCTTCCTGGGAGGAGAGTCAGTGCATCCCAGCAGGGGGAGGGGGAGGGAGCCAGGCTCCAAGGGGGACCGGCCCAGGGGTACCAGGGAACACGCTCCCCGCTCGGGAGCCAAAGGGCATGTGCCCAGAGCAGCAGCCTGAAGGGGACACAGTGCTTAGCTGTGAGCAGCAGGGATGCTCATGGGTCTGCATGGCCCGTCTGCCCTCCTCTCCGCTCCCAGCCCTTCTGCCCGGCCAAGGAGGGCCCTGGCTGGCAGGCGTGGGGACGCAGGGCACAGGGTGAGACCGAGGAGAGTGAGGCAAGACACACATGACAATGCTGCAGCTGCAGCCCCGTCCGAGCCCAGCGACAGCACGCAGACCCGCCCAGGGTGGCTGGGGGCCTGCTCAGGTACAGAGCCATTCCCACGCCGCCTGGGAGCTGCCCGGTCGCCACTTGAGGGCACACGGCAGCTTGACAATTCCAGTCCGGGCCCGCCTGGCCAGCTGCTGCCTGCTCCCTCCGGAGGGTCCCGATCTCAGTCCCCAGCAGGTGCTATGGGAGGGTGGGGGCCCACAGAGCTCATGTGCTCCACGCCAGGCCGCTGGGAGGGGAGCCAGGACATGGCCCCGCTCTCGCTCTCTTTATTAACGACCCTGCGGCGCCCAGTCTCCGGGTGGCTCCCAGACCCAAGCAATGGGCACAGTGGGCCCCGCCCGTTACGTCCCCAGCGGCAGAAACGTGAGTTTCCCCTCTGCGTCCAGGCCCAGCTCCCCGTCCACCAGGCTCCCCCTGCGGCCCAGCTCCGGGCACCCCAATGAGGTGCCGCCGTCGGGCTGCGAGAGCGTCCTCTCCAGAGCCCTCCTGTTGTCAAAGTGCAGGGCCTCCTTCTGCTTGACCAGCATGTTCCTGAGCGGGCCGCCGTGCGTGGGGGGCGGAGAGTCCCTGCCAGCTGAGCCGGGGGACAAGCGCTCGAACTCTGCCGACTCCGAGTCGTCTGTGGCCAGCGTCTTGGAGTCGCTGCCACTGTTGTCCTCCTCCAGCGGGCTCTCGGCCTCCTCCGGCTCCGTGTCCGACTCGCCCTCCTCCTCCAGGGTCAGCTGGAACTGGAACTTCTCCCCCCCGCCGCCCTTCTCAGGGTCCTGCTCCTCAGGCAGCGAGGGGCTGTGCGGGATCATGCTCTGGTACCACTCCCGGTTGTCCTCCAGCGTGTCCAGGATCTCCTGGGCGTCGGGGTGCACCAGGTCGGCCCACGTCTCCCACAGCGGGTGAGCGATGTAGTCGATGAAGCCCACCTGTGAGCAAAGGCAGAGCTGGGGGTTACGGGCAGGTCCAGGTACGTCCCCAGAGGGGCAACATCCCTGCCCCCGGGGATTCCTGCAGGCAGGCCCAGCATCTACATCACCTCCCGCCATCCAACTCGGACCACGCGGGGACCTGCCCCTGGGACAGGGCTCTGCTGATTTCCACAGGCTGCTGACGGGAGGGCCCATGGGCGACTCTAGGTGCCAGCTCCTCCCTGCTTCACCACCTGCTATCGCCCTGTGACGAAGCGGGGCTGCTCTTAATGTCTCCTCTGAATGCTGCGGGGTGCCTCAGTTTCCCCTAGGCAGTTCTTAAGTCTCTAGGTGGTGGGATAAGGGGGTGTAATTGTTGCAGAGCAAAGGGCCAGGGTACATAAACAGCCGATACTCTGTCTCCTGGCAACTGATGGCCTGGGCCCTTCCCCCCTGCAAGGTGAGAGCTAAAGGGTTGGAGAACAAAGGAATCCGGTGCCCTCCTGGCCCGGGAAAGGGACAAAGCCCAAAGCTGGAGGAGGAGTCAGTTGGGGCTGGCTGGGTACAGGGAGTGAAGGGCAGACGTGGTTGTCTGGCTCACTGCCCCCCAAAATGGACCCAGCTGAGGGGTCCTGTTCTCTGCACCTACAAGCTCTGTGTAAGACCATGTTCCTGTCGTCTAACAAACCTTCTGTTTTCCTGGCTGGCTGAGAGTCCCGTCTGACTGCGGAGTTGGGGGGCAGGACCCTCTGGCTTCCCCAGGACCCCGCCTGGGCGGACTCGCTGTGGGAAGCGCACGGAGGGGCAGAGGATGCTGAATGCTCCGAGGTCAGACCCAGGAAGGTGGAAGCTGGGTAAGCTGTGTGTCCTGCAGACAGGCTGCTCCCAGAGAGGAGACTTCCCCAGAGTCCTGGCTGGCTTCATGGGGAGCAGTTTCTGAGCATCGCCCGGGGACTCCGTGACACGCCCCCAGGGAGTTGCGCCCAGGCTGCCTCTCCCCACCCGAATCATTCCACAAGAGCCCGAATGCTGCCTTGGAGCGAACATGCCGGGTGGATGGGGCCGTGGCAGGATCCTCCCCACTGGCGAGTGCAGTGGGGTGGAAGCAGAGGGGTTGGCCCAAGAGCCCCTGCCCTCTGCTTGGTGACAGTTCCCCAGGCTAGTGGACGCAGAGGTCCCCCAGAGATGACTCCTCCCTGGGCCACATCCCTCCCTCCTGCTGGGCTCCATGGTGCCTCGCTGGCCCCTCCACCCCACTCTGCATTGTCCTGCCCAGCACTGAGCCCTGACGGGGCCACCCCACCAGCCCAGCACAGCCCCGGCTCCAGCCCCCGCCCCACCTGGGACTTCTCCACAGAGGCGCTGAGCTTGTCGCACATGGGGCTGATCTCCATGCCCTTCTCCCGCTCCCGGTCCCCCTGGCGGAAGAACTCCACCATGATCCGGTCAGTCCACTGGCGGTACAGCTCCAGGGGCTTGGTTGGGTTGCTGAGGTCAGCACAGTGAACCATGTTCTGCAGGACCTGGGGGAAGGACAGTCACAGCTTTGCAAAGAGCCCGTCCTCCTCCCCGATGCTGGGCTGCCCTGGCCAGCCCCACTCCCAGGGCCCGTCCCTTGTGGGCAGCGCTGAGCTGGGACCTTCAATGTCTGCACGAGATGCCCAAAGCTGAGGGGGCAGGGCCCTGGCTGGGCATTCACTTGGACAGCACCAGAGCATCCCCCTGGACAGCACCAGAGCAACCCAGCCTGGAGCCAGACCTGGCTGTAGCAGGGCCTGGGGCTGGAGCTCTGAGTGCTGGGGTGGGGCCAGAGAAGGTGGGTGGTTGGGGTCTGTCTCGGGTTCAGAAGGGCAGAGGGGGCAGCAGGGAGGAATGTCTCTGCCAAGGAGTGTTACTGTCGCATCACAGGCCGGAGACCAACCTACGTGAGCAGTTCAGGCCGATGGGGAAAGCCATAAGGAGGAAGGGCTGCGGCGTGCCCTGGCCTGCAGCCACGCAGTGCTGAGCTGCCCCATTCCATGGGGTCGGGGTCCCAGAATCCCTGGACCTCACCTGGATTCGGTCCGAGTAGTTATCCAGCAGCAGGACTCCCAGACTGGTCACCTTCTTGGTCTCCACCATTGTCTTCAGATCTGCCAGCAGGTTCATGTGTTTGGACATGTCCGTTGCGAGCACCTGCACAGAGGAGAGGGCACCCATTAGCCTGTGTCCAGCCGAGCGGCCCAGCCCCACGGTCAGCAAACCAGGCAGCCTGTCCCTCCATTCCCCCAGTACCCCGGGTCCAGCAGCCACATCCACAGAACTGAATGCAGGTCTCTTGTGCCTCCTAGGCCAGTCCGATCGCTGGGGTCTGGGGTGGGGAACAATCCCAGGCTGGCTGGGGAGGGGGCAGCTAGAGGGGACCTCGCAGGCTGCGACTCTCCCATTCCAGGGGTGTCACAGAACAGGATGGAGACCGAGATCAGCTGTGCCCAGAGCAGCCAGGTCCTGTTGGGAGTGAAGGGAACAGCATGTCCAGCTCCCTCTGGGCCACCACTGAGTCTGCGGATTATTGACCCTGACTCTGCCAAGCCCTGCTGGGAGCTTGAGAGACACCAGAACCAGCTGCACTGGGGCCGTTGCTCTGCAATACCACTGCACCCAGGGCCCCACGGAGCTGACAGGAGTCAGGTCAGTCAAAGGGGGCCCGTTACTGTCAGGCTGTCATTCCGTGCAGACGTTGGGGGTTGACCGTGGGTCACCTGCTTTATGATGGCACCACACTGCTCCGCCCTGGTGCTCAGGGTGGCTCTGGCCCCAGCTGCATGTGGGGAGTCTGTAGGGAGTACCTAGGCCTGACCCCCCTGGAGTCGGGGTCAGATCCTGCGTCTCATAAGCGCTGAGCAGGCCCTGGCCCCCTCACCATGTCGATGGCCATCTTGCGGAGCGACTGCCGCTGCTTCTTGCTGAGGTGCTGGAAGATGTCGCAGTTTTCCTCCTGGAGGAGCCTGAAGCCCACAGCCAAGTGGTGATTCTCCAGGACAGAGACGTCGTTGTACATCAGAGCCAGCTCTGAGTCTGCAGAGACAGGCGGGGTTAGCACAAGAGGCCGACGCGGGCACCCGGCCGCCAGCTGCTGGTGGCTCTGGGTGGGACCCCCGCTACAAAGGGGCCTGCGCTGAAAAATGGCTGGCACCAGCCAGGTCTGGGGCACCTCATGGGGTACCCGGGGCCACGTCAATACCAAGTGCAGAAGCCATTCGGGGGGCCGGGCCTGCCTTGCAGTAGGTGACCATGTTTGCACCGTGACTGTTTGCAGAAGAACTGCAGGTAAGCTCCCAATGCCCACGGTTACACCCAGGGTTCAGACCCACCGCGCCCAGCACAGGGACCTCACGGAGCTGGGCTACATGGCACAGGGCCCCCGTACCGTGGCTCTGCTCTGCAGTAGGAGCCCTGGATTGGGTCAGGGGAGGCTGGCAGTGGAACTAACCCTGTGAGTGCCAGGCCTCTGCAAGGGCTGCTTCACCTGGCCAGTGTCTCATCACAGTGACCTGAGGCAGCCAGCCATATGACACACGCGTCTCCAGGGACCAGCCTGGGACCAGCGGGTTCCTGGGAGATCTGAACTCACTGGTGTTGATCAGGAACTGGTTTGACACGCCTGGGTGGTCAACATCATGGATGGCGCTGGCGAAGATGGCAGCCATGACCTCCAGGTCCGTGAACACCGCCTGGAACGAGGGACAGGGGGAAGGGAGTCAGAACGGAAAGAAAGCTGCTCTGCAGCATGACGGACATGATGGGCCCACGCATCGAACACGTGGGTTTGCATGCTGGGCAAGCCCAAGGTGCACGTCACCGCAGCCCATTGGGAGCAAGCCTCTTGGCTCTGGTTAATTGTGGCTGGAGGTGCCTGCATCCCAGGCTGCCTGCATTCTGGGGCAGCGAGCCGGGGTGAGGGAAAGTCGCAGTATTTCCCACACACTCCAGGCAGAAGGTGTCCCCCAGCTTGGATCCTGGTATGAACAGGTCCAGGATAGGACCTGGCTGATAGGACCAGCATCTGCTGGACAACATCGGGAAGGAGCAAATGTAACTCCTACCCCTCCCCCCTGCAGCCATGTGTCCCACCCAGACAGTGTGACCTGCCTTCAGGGACCACCCAAAACTCCAGGGAACTGGGCTGCACGAGGGGACTGAGAGGAGACATGATAACAATTTTCAAGTACGTCAAAGGTTGTTACGAGGAGGAGGGAGGTAAATTGTTCTCAATAACCTCTGACGACAGGACAAGAAGCAATGGGCTTAAATTGCAGCAAGGGAGGTTTAGGTTGGACATTAGGAAAAACTTCCTACCTGTCAGGGTGGTTAAGCACTGGAATAAATTGCCCAGGGAGGTGGTGGAATCTCCATCATTGGAGATTTTTGAGAGCAGGCTGGACAAACAGCTGTCAGGGATGGTCTAGCTAATACTTAGTCCTGCACTGAGTGCAGGGGACTGGACTAGATGACCTCTCGAGATCCCTTCCAGTCCTACGAGCCTATGATTCCTGTGCAAAGATGGCTCCTTAATTAAAGGATGGACAAACCTCCCTGGGGATGGATGGCTTGTGACGTGGTGCAGACCTAGCCCAGGTTGCAGAGACGTGCTCTGGGGGGTGCTGAGCTCTGGCGCCCAGGGGAAGTCCTGATGTGCCGTTTTCCTTCCCTCCATGGAGTCACACCAGTGTGCAGCCCCGCCAGCCACCCAGTCTGGAGCCTGGGTAGGGGAGCGACTCCGAGAGTTGTCCCCACCCCCTCACCTCCAGAGCCGGCGTGGACAGCAGCACGTGCGTGGACTGGACCACGTCTGCGGCGTGGATGTTGTTGTGATAGGCCACATCGGCGTGGTAATGGTCCTCCAGGGTCATCATGAAGGTGATGAAGGTGTCGGCTGGGATGCGGAAGGTCTTCATCAGGTCCCGCTCCTGCCGGGCATCAGAGAGGGTGGGATGGGCTCAGTGCAGGGTGTTGACCTCCCCGCCACCAGTACAGCTTCAGTATGAGCCAGGGTCAGTCCCTGGCTTCAGGCCCAGCTCAGCAGAGAGAGAGCCCCAGGTACCCCAGGGCCAATGTGCTGTGCCAGCCATGCCCAGCCCCTGCCTGCCCAGGAAAGGGTGGGGTAGGAATGGTGGGAGCAGCATTGTGCCCGCTGCCCGGCTGCTTCTGCAAATCCTCCCCATTCCCTCCCCTAGCCAGGGGCTTCCACCCATGCCTCCCCACTACACTGCCACAGCCAGGGCCTTGCTGAGCTCAGGGAGGGAATGGTGGGGGGGGGAGGCGTTAGCAGGATCAGGGCGGGGGCACAGCTCCGTGAGCGGCAGGGACACCCTGTGACAAAGTGGGACTGTTCTTAATGTTTCCTCTGAATACTGGAGGGGTGCCTCAGTTCCCCCTAGGCATCTTTTAAGTCTCTAGGTGGTGGGATAAAGGGGTGTAATTGTTGCAGAGCAAAGGGCCAGGGTACATAAATGGCCGACACTCTGTTTCCTGGCAACTGATGGCCTGGCCCTTCCCCCCTGCAAGGTGAGAGCTAAAGGGTTGGAGAACAAAGGAATCCGGTGACCTCCTGGCCGGGGAAAGGGACAAAGCCCAGAGGAGGAGGGGCTGGAGGGAGTTTCAGTTTGGGGCTGGCTGGGACATGGAGTGAAGGGCAGACGTGGTTGTCTGGCTCGCTGCCCCCCAAAATGGACCCGGCTGAGGGGTCCTGTTCTCTGCACCTCAAGCTCTGGTTTAGACCATGTTCCTGTCGTCGAATTAACCTCTGTGTTACTGGCTGGCTGAGAGTCCCGTCTGAGTGCGGAGTTGGGGGGCAGGACCCTCTGGCTTCCCCAGGAGCCCCGCCTGAGCGGACTCGCTGTGGGAAGCGCACGGAGGGGCAGAAGAGGCTGAATGCTCCGAGGTCAGACCCAGGAAGGTGGAAGCCGGGTGAGCTGTGTGTCCTGCAGACAGGCTGCTCCCAGAGAGGAGACTTCCCCAGAGTCCTGCCTGGCTTTGTAGGGAGCAGCCCCAGAGCATCGCCCGGGGACTCTGGGACACCCCCCCGCCGGCTGGACAAAGGGTTTTTAATTCAAGGCTCCAGGGAGTTTCTCCGACCGGTGGCTGACCTGGCACCTCCCCAAACCGCTGCCCTGTAGGGTCGTTCGGACAAGGAGGAGCTTGGGAGAGGTGAGGCCAGGGACTGTGCTGGGAGGTCAGATTAGAGTAAGAGGCACCGTGCTGTTCCCCCCGCCCCCGCCCCCGCCTACCCCCCCCCAGCCCTGCCCTGCCCCCATCCCCACCCTGCTCCCATGCTCTGCCCCCTACCCCTGCCCTGCCCCCATGCTCTGCCCCCTGCCCTGCTCCCATCCCTACCCCTGCCCTGCCCCCATGCTCTGCCCCCACCCCTGCTCCCGTGCTGCCCCCATCCCTTGCCCCCCACCCCTATCCTGCCCCCCGTCCTACCCCCACCCCCACCCTGCCCCCTGCTTCCTCCAGCTCCACGCTGCCCATGCCCTGCCCCCACTGGGAGCCACCCTGGGGCTCACTCACCTGGAAGATACTGTACATGATGACCGTGAGTGGGCGGTTGCCAGAATACTCTGTGATTTTAAACATGTCAAGACCCCATTTGTTTGTATCTTCTAGTTCCTGGGAGAGACACGTGGCAGTGAGTCAGCAGGCACACACGCGTGGCGATGGGACGGGGTGGGGGGGCACGGCTGGCACACGCGTGGCGATGGGACGGGGTGGGGGGCACGCCTGGCACACACGTGGCGATGGGACGGGATGGGGGGCACGGCTGGCACACGTGTGGCGATGGGACGGGGTGGGGGGGCACGGCTGGCACACGCGTGGCGATGGGACGGGGTGGGGGGCACGGCTGGCACACGCGTGGCGATGGGACGGGGTGGGGGGCACGGCTGGCACACGCGTGGAGATGGGACGGGGTGGGGGGCACGGCTGGCACACGCGTGGCGATGGGACGGGGTGCGGGGCACGGCTGGCACACGCGTGGCGATGGGACGGGGTGGGGGGGCACGGCTGGCACATGCATTGCGGTGAGACGGGGTGGGGGGGCACGGCTGGCACACACGTGGCGGGGGGGGGTGCAGCCAGGGGGACATGGGGCCGAGGGGCCCTGGGGCGAAGCATTCCTCCCCCTGCTTACCTTGGCCAGGAGCCCTTCCTGGTCCGTCTTGACCCCGAAGCGAGGGATGCCGGAGCTGATGAAGCTGGAGCTGTGTGTCAGTTTCTTCAGGCCGCTGATCTGCGCCATGGGGCACATCGACTTCTCCGCGACCTTCTCCTTGGGCGTCGGGGAGGGAATTTCCACCTCATGCTGCTTGTCTGGGGGAGAGAAAATGCAGGGAACGGTCAGCGCATCGGGCACGGCCCCCCTGGCAGGCTGTCGCCCTCTGGGAGTTGGGGATGCTGCCCGGGTCCGGACCTTGTGACCATTCCAGAACCTGCCTCTGTCCTGCTTCCTTGAGCAGCAGGTGAGCCGAGGCTGCTCTGAGAGCCAGCGGGCCCCTGGCTGGTCAGAGCCCACTGAACGCCCCCCACCTCGGAGCCCCTTGGCAGCACAGCTGGGTGAGGTCCATGAGCAGCATGACACTGGCAGATTTCCAGCGGGGGTGCCCAGGATCGGGACACCTCTTCCAGGCCGGGGGAAAGCCCCTGACCCTGTGCCCCAGGCAGCGGGTGACAGGCAGCAGGGGCAGTGGGGAGTTCAAACCGGAAGCTCCCCCCTCCCCCTGCGAACACTGCGTGACCCTTGCCAAGCGCCCGTCAAAGTCCCACACTGCAGCCCAGCGCCCGCACTCAGCGCCTGAGAGCAGCCGGCTCAGTGCCCTGGCCTGTGACCGGGCTTACTGCTGTCAGTTTCCGAGAGAGTTAAAATCCTGGAGCAACCCCCGTGTGCTTTCCGCCCGAGCCCCACGGCTTCACGCTGCTCAGGCCTGACCCACCCGCCATACGACTCAGACCCAGAATTGACGTAAGCAGAGTCGAATAATATTATCTCTGCCATGGCAACGGGAGACAATGTGCTGAGGAATGTTGGAGCTTCCCAGCTAAACTGATGTTTCAAAGACCAATTCCTCCCCTCTCCCCTGGTGCACACGCACGTGCACAGATCGCCTGTGTAAACCACCCCCCGCCCTCTCCCCGACACACACCAGCACCGGGAACCGTGGCAAGCCGGGGTTCTTCATAGAGACACATTTCATTTCCAGACAACTCTGCTCCATCGCCCTTAGGGTGCTGTTCCGAGATCTGCCAGAGGCTCCCAGGAGAGCCGCTGACCTGCTCTGTGCCTCAGTTTCCCCATATGTAAAATGGAGCTGCTGACGCAGCCCAGAGGCAGGGCTGGGAACCTGCATTCATTCTGACTGGTAAAGTGCCCCAGGGGGCAGGAGTGGTGCAGGTTTTATCTGTGGAGGCCTTTCCTGTTCCTGCAGCCAGGTAGGTACCCAAAGGAATGCTTCCTTTGTTAAAGCCCCACTATCTCAGCAAAGGGCCTGAGACTTTGCAGGGAGCCCCAAGGCGTTTGCATTCGTCAAACAGGCAGCTGCTGAAGGGGGGCGGGGAAACTGAAAGCAAAGCCAAGTCTGTGTGCAGGACAGGGCTGATCCAGAGGGACAAGCGCTGGCTTACCAGGCTGCTTTGAGCCCTCAGCCCCAGGAATGCAGGGTCTGTGCACGGCCCCATGCAGAGCTGGGCAGTGCAAGAGAAACCCAAAGGAATCGGCTGCCAGCTGCACCCAGCGCATGCTGCCCAGCTCTGCCTGGACACGGCACTGCAGTTCAAGAGCCAGGCACCCAGAGATGAGCCCCCTGCCCTCCCACTGCCAGCTGACTCCAGCAGGAGGGCTCTGGCTGAGCTCCGGCTCCACCCTCAGCTCTGCTGGGAAAGGAAGAGACACAGGGAAAGCATCTCGCCTCCAGGTCAGGTCTGGATTGCAGTTACAAAGGGACACAGAGGACAGAGCCCTGGAACAGCTGTGGTGCTCTGTGCCGGACATGGCTGGAGGCGCATGGTGAGAGGCCAGCAGCCTCTGGCTGGCACTGGGCAGCGTTCATACAGCCCCCGGTGTCGCCGTCTCTCAACGGTCGGTCCGCACTGCTCTCCGGTCTGCAGCAGGTGTGCGTACAAAGCTCACTTTGATCTGGCGACCTCCAGTAACAGCAGCAGTGAAGATGGAGGAGCCCCCCCATCCCCCAGGACGCTGGGTCATCCTCAGGGGGATAGCGCCCCCAGCTACCATGGCTATGGTGCTCTTGTTCTTGGAGCGCTCGGGCGTGCTGATGCATGCTGCAGTCCCACTCCCAAGTGCTCTGCAGACAGACCCTCTGTTACCGGGCAAACCCTCCTCTTGGACGCGGGGGCTGGTGCGCACGCTGAGGAATGTATCTTCTGGCCTCTGTGTCACTATTATGTGGCACTAGAAACGTGGCCGGCTCTTTAAGTCCAGCTGGAAAGCCGGCAGAGTGCCCTGGGGCAACAGGCTGAATTGCAGCTGGGGACGTGTTAAACCAGGCCCTTCCTAAACCCTGGACACACCTTGGCCACTGCAAGGCTGCTGGACCCCACCCCAACCACACTGACACGTAGAGAGTACAGCGAGCTGAGACACAGAGAAATCCCTCCTGCCTGCCCCTCAATCCTGACTGGGGGTGGAGGGGGCCCAGGAGAGAGCCGCAGCCCCAGCTCTCTCCGACAACCTTGCTTTTGGCACTTTAATCAGCCCTGTCACATCCAGCAGAGACCACGTTCCCACAGTAACCCAGCAAGAGGTCAGGAGGGCAGATAAGGCCACTTCTCCTTTCTCTGCCGAAGGAGATAAAGGGGAGGCCTCGTTATTTCCATGGCCCATCATTGGGAAGAAGTGGCTGATGTGCTTAGCCAGGGCATGATGCAGGACCAGGAGACTGTGGCATGCCCTGTCTCTTTAGTGGTGTGTCACACAACTTCCGTAGCTGGCTGACACAGCATTGCTGGGTACAGCATCTTCCCCTAGCTACCCTCACAACAATCATTAGCCCTGTGATTACAGCCACCCCTGGCTCGCCCCAGCCCCTTTGTGCTGGTGCTTTGTAAACCCTGCCTGCCCCAAAGAGATTACACAGAACTGAATCAGAAACAAAATGCAAGAGGCAGGGCTCTTCCACCCCATGCACCAATACCCCTCAATGTTTTCTGCCTGGGTTTGGCCCAGTCTAGGAAAGCCTAGAGACAATGGGGCTTCCGCACGTGGCTAGGGCTCGTCTCTTTGCTTAGCACTCAGTGGGGAGGTGATGAGGACAGTGAAGCACAAGAGAAAATCTCTGGCTCCAGCTGCCATCCCTGGCTTCTCACTGGTCTTTCAACTCCAGACATCACATTCTCTAAAGGAAAGTGCCACCGTGTATGGATGGGGCACACCTGGCATACGGACGGGGCAGGCATGGCATCCCCAGCTCTGCTACTCACCCAGGAAGGTGCTGGAGATGTACTCAGACACCTGGTTGCCAGAGCGGCTGGTTTCGGAGAGGTGTGACAGTTCCCTATTCAGCATCCTTTTAAACTGCAAAGACAAGAAATGGTGCCCATTAGGAACACGGCCAGGGGACCTGAGCAGGGGGACCCGCCCCAGCCTCCATGGCCCTGCCCAGGGCAATGGGAAACGGGTGGAGTGGAAGCACCAAGCAGGCTCTGGGGATGGCAACAGGAATTCATTTCCCTGAGCGTTGCAGCACTCTGCCCTGGGAGGTTCTCACGTGTTTTATTGTAAGGTGCTCATAATGACCTGGGCCTTCCAAGGTGTACGACACCAGACCTTGCACCGCGGAACAGCACCAGCAGGTAAACACAGAGCCGTAGCCCGCACAGGTGCGAGCTGCACGGACGTGAGCACGGGCTGTTACAAGAACTCGCTGCATCTGGGCCTGTGACGCAGGAGGGAGCGGGGTGGACTGACCGAGGAATGTCGTCTAGTTCTACTGGGACTGTGCCCTGGGGATGGGAGAGAAGGGGATGAGCCTGTAACCTGAGCCAGGAAGGCGGTGGGGCCAGGTGACACCTTTGCCTGGGAAACTGGACAAAGGCTAGAGGAGAGAGCCTGCTGGAGGGGTTTTGGTTTCAGTTTGGTGCTGGGTGGTGGAAAGCAGGGGAACCCCAAGGCTGGGGTCTAAGCTCCCTGCCCCCCAGCAGGACTTGACTGAGGGGTCCTGGTTGTACCCACAAGCTCTGTTTTAGACTGTGTTCCTGTTGTCCAATAAACCTTCCATTTTACTGGCTGGCTGAGAGTCATGGTGAATCCCAGGAAGAGGGGTGTAGGGCCCTGACTCCCCCATACTCCATGATAGGGCTGTTGTCCCATTTCATGCTCATTCTTGGGGAATATCCCAGCAGGTGCAGCTGAAGCAAATTGTTCTGATCACAGGCTGCTTTCAGACTGATTTCCTTCCCCGGGAGTAGGCTGGACCCTGAGTTCACACCATCATGTCTGACACACGTTGCACGTGGCACAATCACAACACACTGGCAGCCTGGCCCCTGATCAGCTGGGAGGCTAAGGGACTGGCTGGGCCTGGGAGGGAAGCCCAGAGCTCAGGACTGGCAGGCCGGTAATTTGAGCACCCATTCAGGAAGCTGGCTTTGAAGATGATCTGCTCAGTGAATGGCCTGCCACCTGAAGGCTTTTATCGCTGCTGTTATTAGGGGTGGTCTCTATCATGGGAGGCCCAGAGGCCCCGGTAGAGACTTGGGCCCTAATTGCTCCTCAGACGTTTGCCAAGTTCGCCTCTAGACAGGTCAACACAGGGTCGCGCCTCTGCTCAGCCAGGAGCTTGGCAGCAGATCTTGCTCCCTGAACCGTGTGCACTGGGATCTAGCTTTGGCCCTTCATTCCCAATCACGCCCCTTTGGGCAGGAGACGAGTGGCCGGGTGACAGCAGCTGCTCAACCCTCTCCAGGATGCCCACACCAGTGCATGGCCCACTGATGGCCCACTGCTCCCAGCAGAGCACGGAGCCCCAGGGATTGGGTTAACTCTTCCAGCCCAGGAGTGGCAGGCATCAGTGAACATGCATATCTGTCCCTGGCATGCCCCTCGCCCTAGTCTCCCAGCAGGCAGTGGAGCATGGCCCCCCAGGGCTGCTGCAGTGCTGGGCAAGGGAGGGAATTCACTCTGGATCAGTCCCACTGCACAGCACCACGTGCGTGTGAAAGGAGCAGGGAGCACACAGAGCGTGGGAGCTACTGCCATGGGCACAGGCTCATGCCACCCTGGAGAAGGTGCCTGGCAGGGACCCTGCGAAGGGCACTGGCTGAGCTCACCGGGAGAATTTCCAGGGGGTGACGTTGGTTCTGGGGCAGGAGACAAAACATGACTGGGGCAGCTAAAGCCATCACCAAGGGCCAGGGCTGGAGGCAATTGCTCGAGGCAGAATAGGACACCCACTGGGAAATACGGCTGGCCCTGCCTCCCCAGTTGGGCACTGAGGCGCATTTTGGGAACCGGTGGCTGGAAAAGCCGGCCTCCCTCCCCACTGCAGGGGGGCTGGCACTGTGAGGACGGGGGGCCAACCTGCCATCCCCTGAACAGCTGCCATGGGTGACACGCTAGACCCGGGCTCTCCAGCACAAGGGTGCCCGGGGGTGCAGCCTGTTCCCAGCACTAGCAGGCTGCACCCTGCTTGGGGTGTGAGAGCCAGAGGGCGGGACCGGACCAGGCTGCCGCGCCGTTTGCTAGGGTGACAAGCCCCTGGGCCTGGGGCCAGCTCACCCACTTACCTTGATAAAGCCCCAGGCTGCGGAGATCCAAGGCCTTGCGTCAGGCATCTCAGCTTCCCCCCCGCAAGCCTGGCACCATGCAGCCAGGAGCCTTCGGCGGAGCCAGGGATGCTCCTTGGGAAACGGAGATTCGTCCCCCCTTGGGGGGGCCGGGAGCTGGGGGGGCCGGGGAGGATCAGCCGAAAACCTGATGCCCCACGAATTGGAGCGGGATGCTGAGCGCGGGATGCGGCAAAGGCCATGGGGGCCCGGCGGCTCAGCTCTCGGCTGCATCGCGGCGGGCTGCAGGGGTCCGGACCCATGTCCAGCACCTTGCGCCTGCCCTGGGCACCCCAGGGCTGCTCCGCCTGTGGTAGGGAGCCCCCCCAAGCGCTGCTGCCCAATGAGAGAGAGCTCCGCAGCAGGGGCAGGACCCAGCACCGCTCTCCCATTGGCTGCCTGAGCCCCCACCGAGGGAGCCCGCTTTAACCCTTCGTGTGCTGCAGGCCAGCCTCCATCTCAAAGATTGGCCAGGGGACGGAGCCTGGCTCGGTGCAGCTGCCAGGACAGGCGTGGGGAGGGCTGTGGAGCGGGGGTCATAGAATCATAGAATCATAGAATATCAGGGTTGGAAGGGACCCCAGAAGGTCATCTAGTCCAACCCCCTGCTCGAAGCAGGACCAATTCCCAGTTAAATCATCCCAGCCAGGGCTTTGTCAAGCCTGACCTTAAAAACCTCTAAGGAAGGAGATTCTACCACCTCCCTAGGTAACGCATTCCAGTGTTTCACCACCCTCTTAGTGAAATAGTTTTTCCTAATATCCAATCTAAACCTCCCCCACTGCAACTTGAGACCATTACTCCTCGTTCTGTCATCTGCTACCATTGAGAACAGTCTAGAGCCATCCTCTTTGGAACCCCCTTTCAGGTAGTTGAAAGCAGCTATCAAATCCCCCCTCATTCTTCTCTTCTGCAGGCTAAACAATCCCAGCTCCCTCAGCCTCTCCTCATAAGTCATGCGTTCCAGTCCCCTAACCATTTTTGTTGCCCTTCGCTGGACTCTCTCCAATTTATCCACATCCTTCTTGTAGTGTGGGGCCCAAAACTGGACACAGTACTCCAGATGAAGCCTCACCAATGTCGAATAGAGGGGAACGATCACGTCCCTTGATCTGCTCGCTATGCCCCTACTTATACATCCCAAAATGCCATTGGCCTTCTTGGCAACAAGGGCACACTGCTGACTCATATCTAGCTTCTCGTCCACTGTCACCCCTAGGTCCTTTTCCGCAGAACTGCTGCCTAGCCATTCGGTCCCTAGTCTGTAGCTGTGCATTGGGTTCCTCCGTCCTAAGTGCAGGACCCTGCACTTATCCTTATTGAACCTCATCAGATTTCTTTTGGCCCAATCCTCCAATTTGTCTAGGTCCTTCTGTATCCTATCCCTGCCCTCCAGCGTATCTACCACTCCTCCCAGTTTAGTATCATCCGCAAATTTGCTGAGAGTGCAATCCACACCATCCTCCAGATCATTTATGAAGATATTGAACAAAACCGGCCCCAGGACCAACCCTTGGGGCACTCCACTTGATACCGGCTGCCAACTAGACATGGAGCCATTGATCACTACCCGTTGAGCCCAACGATCTAGCCAGCTTTCTACCCACCTTATAGGGCATTCATCCAGCCCATACTTCCTTAACTTGCTGACAAGAATACTGTGGGAGACCGTGTCAAAAGCTTTGCTAAAGTCAAGAAACAATACATCCACTGCTTTCCCTTCATCCACAGAACCAGTAATCTCATCATAAAAGGCAATTAGATTAGTCAGGCATGACCTTCCCTTGGTGAATCCATGCTGGCTGTTCCTGATCACTTTCCTCTCATGCAAGTGCTTCAGGATTGATTCTTTGAGAACCTGCTCCATGATTTTTCCAGGGACTGAGGTGAGGCTGACTGGCCTGTAGTTCCCTGGATCCTCCTTCTTCCCTTTTTTAAAGATTGGCACTACATTAGCCTTTTTCCAGTCATCCGGGACTTCCCCCGTTCGCCACGAGTTTTCAAAGATAATGGCCAATGGCTCTGCAATCACAGCCGCCAATTCCTTCAGCACTCTCAGATGCAACTCGTCTGGCCCCATGGACTTGTGCACGTCCAGCTTTTCTAAATAGTCCCTAACCACCTCTATCTCCACAGAGGGCTGGCCATCTCTTCCCCATTTTGTGATGCCCAGCGCAGCAGTCTGGGAGCTGACCTTGTTAGTGAAAACAGAGGCAAAAAAAGCATTGAGTACATTAGCTTTTTCCACATCCTCTGTCACTAGGTTGCATCCCTCATTCAGTAAGGGGCCCACACTTTCCTTGCCTTTCTTCTTGTTGCCAACATACCTGAAGAAACCCTTCTTGTTACTCTTGACATCTCTTGCTAGCTGCAGCTCCAGGTGCGATTTGGCCCTCCTGATATCATTCCTACATGCCCGAGCAATATTTTTATACTCTTCCCTAGTCATATGTCCAACCTTCCACTTCTTGTAAGCTTCTTTTTTATGTATAAGATCCGCTAGGATTTCACCATTAAGCCAAGCTGGTCGCCTGCCATATTTACTATTCTTTCGACTCATCGGGATGGTTTGTCCCTGTAACCTCAACAGGGATTCCTTGAAATACAGCCAGCTCTCCTGGACTCCTTTCCCCTTCAAGTTAGTCCCTCAGGGGATCCTGGCCATCCGTTCCCTGAGGGAGTCAAAGTCTGCTTTCCTGAAGTCCAGGGTCCGTATCCTGCTGCTTACCTTTCTTCCCTGCGTCAGGATCCTGAACTCAACCAACTCATGGTCACTGCCTCCCAGATTCCCATCCACTTTTGCTTCCCCCACTAATTCTACCCGGTTTGTGAGCAGCAGGTCAAGAAAAGCGCCCCCCCTAGTTGGCTCCTCTAGCACTTGCGCCAGGAAATTGTCCCCTACACTTTCCAAAAACTTCCTGGATTGTCTATGCACCGCTGTATTGCTCTCCCAGCAGATATCAGGAAAATTAAAGTCACCCATGAGAATCAGGGCATGCGATCTAGTAGCTTCCGCGAGCTGCTGGAAGAAAGCCTCATCCACCTCATCCCCCTGGTCCGGTGGTCTATAGCAGACTCCCACCACTACATCACTCTTGGTGCACACACTTCTAAACTTAATCCAGAGACACTCAGGTTTTTCTACAGTTTCGTACCAGGTCCTGGGCTGTCACGGTGACAGCTCTCGCCTCTGTTCCCCCTGGTGCAGGAAATGGGGCCCAGTCCTCGAGGTGGGTGCAGCTCAGGATGGCAAGGTGGGGCCAGGGGCACAGCAGGGCTGGGGGTGCACCCCCTGGCTTGAAATGGTTTCTATTATATGCAGGGTTTACAGCTGGATCAATGGCTCTCAGCACCCCGGGCCAAGGGCTGGGCTGCCGGACTGCGGGTGCTGGAGCGAGAGCTGGCGAAGGAATGCCTTTTACCAGACCCTCGGCTCTTGGCGAGAGAGACAGCACGTGTGTACAACGCAGCCTGGGGTAGCCTCTGCTCCCGGTTACACCCCTGGCACCCCGCTGAAGCCTGAGGTCCCGGTTCCGCTTCTGCGTGGTGTGTGTGTGTATCGGGGCTCTCCCCCACCCCGCAGATCAGACCAGTTCTAAGGAAGGCCCAGCCCGCAGCCCTGAGCCACTTGGCAATGCAAGCTCCTGAAACCGAAATGAGCCGGAGAAGGAGCCGAGGTGCAGATCGAGCAGCCGAGCACATGCTGCCGCAGCCGCGTCTGGTAACGCCAGGAAGGAAGGAGCGGGCGACGTAAGCCGAGAACTTGGTGCCGCACACACACGAGCGTCTCCGTTGCCTTCTAGCGCGCTCCAAACATTCGTCAGAGCGGAAGGACCAGGAACCTAATCGCTCATGGGCTTGGCTTCTGCAAGAGCAATTGGCCAGGCAGGTCCCTCCGGAGGAGAGCGGGATTTTCTGCCTCACATTTTGTCAGCACTGACGAGTTCCAGGATGGCAGTGGAGACAACATCCAACCCTCTCCGGGCAGGACTCGGCAGCTTTCAGAGCCCCTGAGCCTGGATACGTACGGCAGAAGAATCTGAGCACATCCTAAGTGTCTATGGACCTATCTTCATGGCCCTCCTGGAGGCAGGGAAGCATCATTGTTCGCATTTACAGGTGGTGAACTGAGGCATGGAAAGATCCAGTAAGTTGCCCAAAGTCACCCAGGGAGTCAGAGCAATAGCTGGGAACTGAGCCTCGCTCCCCCGACTCCCACAGCCGGGCCGTAGCCACACGGCCACCCTTCCTCCATTGCCGCCCTGGTGAATTACGGTGCAGTTCTTGCCAGTGCCGAGAAGGCCCCAGTGACTACACACCAGCACCACCCTGGTGCTCCCCTCTCTCCACAAAGCAGGGGGAAGTCCTTTGGCTCTTCCTGGGTTGCTCCGCAGACCCTGGTGGCTGAGTGTGAAGGCCTGAGGTCACAGGCTTAAGCGAGTGCCGAAGGCTGCGGTCTGCCTGGAGGTGGAGAGGCATTAGACCAGCACTTTAGAGGCTGGGCTGGCTCCCAGTGTGTTGGCTTTAAGCTCTGAGCCCTCGCTTGATGGCCTGGGACCCGGTTCCCTGAGACACACTTTCCCTGTGCCAGGACACCATGGCTCAGACCAGCGAGGCCTACAGCTGAGAACCCTTGCTAGAAAGGGCCAGGAGCTGTGGGCAGGGCATTCACTCGGGTTTGGCACTCACCCCCCATTCGGTTTGCCAGAGCCAGGGTTTAACCTTTCAGGCCCACTGCACAGCCCAGATTCTCTCTGGCTGCTGCAGCGTGAGCAGGTTGGGGCGGGGCTGTGTGTATGCGCACCCCTTGTGTGTTGAACCCCATGAGAAAGGCACCAGAGCCCACCCAGTCAAAGAACTAACCATAAATATGACTACCTCCTAACGCCTCCCTCCACCCACCTGGGCCTGCCATCAGCGAGCGGAGCCGCAATGTCCAGCCCTCCGAGCGGGGCACACTGTCACCGAAGGACCCCATTAGCCATTGCACCCCAAAGGTAAATCTGATCTGGGAGCGAAGAACATGTCAGTGCAGAACCCGACTTGCCTCAGTCAGAGAAGAGCCCTGAAGGGGGAACGTAATTCCTGAGCTCATGGTGCGTGGGGAATCCCAGAGCTAGGCACATTGCTGAGCCTGCTTCTTGCTACCCTGGTCAAGGGCCCTGAAGCAGCAGACACCCTCTTGCCAGGAGCCCCCTGCACCACCCCAGAGGGAGCACACCCCTGGCCACACACCGTTTCTGGTGGAGATGTTACCCACGTGTCCCCCATCCGGACAGTGGGAGCCAACGCACAGGGGGCAATGAGGCCGAGTCTGGCACTGGGGTGTGACGATGGGACGCAGCAGGGAGGGGGGAGTGTTGATCTGGGAATGTGCCCTGGGGATGGGAGACCTGAGAGCCTGTAACCTGAGCCAGGAGGGGCAGGGGGAGGTGACACCTCTGCCCGGGAATGCGAACAGAGGCTGCAGAAGGGAGCCTGCTGAGGGGGGTTTAGTTTCAGTTTGGTGCTGGGTGGAGGAACGCAGGGAACCCCAGGGCTGGGGTCTAAGCTCCTTGCTCCCCCAGAAGGACTTGACTGAGGGGTCCTGGTTGTACCTACAACTGAACTGTGTTCCTGTTGTCCAATAAACCTTCTGTTTTACTGGCTGGCTGAGAGTCTCAGTGAATCCCAGGAAGAGGGGTGCAGGGCCTGGACTCCCCCACACTCCGTGACAACTGGTGGCAGCCGTGGGATGTACTGCACCCCGTGAATGGCGCTTCCTGCAGTAAGTGACTGGGGAACAGTAAAACGAAGGGGGATTGATGGGGACCAGGCGTGCTGAAGATTCAGAGAGAGACAGTTTCAGGGGGCGGTTAACCCCTGGGAGTGTGTGACCAGAGAGAAGGACTTTTGCAGTAACAGGGTCCCCCGGGGGATTGCAGCGAGCGGTCCCGGGGGGCAGGAGTCTGCAGCTTGACCCTGGCAAAGAGGTGGTGACCTCAAGAAGGACTGGCACCCTAGGGGTTCTTCCTGGAAACCATGGAAAGCTGCCCGGCCTGCGAGTGGCCAGCAGGGAGATGTACGCTAAACGCCTTAAGAGCGACCTGGTGGAGCTGTGCAGGCAGAGGGGGCTGCGCATCCGGAGGTCCACCAAGGAACAGCTGATTGCCCAGCTGGAGGAGAGGGATCGCTTGGATGACCCAATCCCTGTCCCTGAGGGAAGCTGCCCAGTGAATGCAGTGTGGGCCCTGGGGCCTGACTGGGCTGGGAGGGGTCAGACTGCTGCCGAGGACATCTCGAGACCCTTCCTACCTAGGCCTGGGGGAGGGGTTGGGGGAAGCCCGGCGAATACCGAGGGCACCCTGACCCCAGCAGCCAGCAGGGGATCCTCCCGGCGGAGCTCCCCATCCCTGGAGCAGAGGCAGCTGGAATGGGAGAGGGAGATGAAAATGAGGGAGCTGGAGGATCATGAAAAGCGACATCAGCATGAGCGGGAGGAGAAGGAGAGGCAACGTCGGCATGAACTGGAGCTGGCCAGGCTGAGGAGCAGTGGGGCCCCGGCTGCGGTGAGTGAGGAGGGACCCAAGACTGCAAGGAGCTTTGATAAGTGCTTCCTGGCCCAGCCGAAGGAGGGGGAGGACATGGATAGCTTCCTGACGGCCTTTGAGAATGCCTGCGAGATGCACAGGGTTGACCCTGCGGACAGGCTCCAGTTCCTCACCCCCTTACTGGACCCCAAAGCCGTGGAGGTGTACAGCCGGATGACAGGGCCAGAGGCAGGGGACTACGAACTGTTCAAACAGGCCCTGCTCCGTGAGTTTGGGCTGACCCCCGAGATGTACCGGAGAAGGTTCCGGAGTCAGCGTAAAACGCCTGAGGTCACCTACCTACAACTGGTCAACCGAATGCAGGGATATGCCCGCAAGTGGACAGCTGGGGCCCAAGCTAAAGAGGACCTGCTGGACCTAATCGTACTGGAGCAACTGTATGAACAGTGCCCTTCCGACCTGAGGCTGTGGCTGGTGGACAAAAAACTAAACCCCCGCAGCAGGCTCCCTTCTGCAGCCTGTCTTCACATTCCCAGGCAGACGTGTCGCCTCCCCCTTCCCCTCCTGGCTCAGGGGACAGGCTCTCAGGTCTCCCCTCCCCGGGGCACATTCCCAGGTCAACACTCCCCGCTCCCTGCTGCGTCCCATCCTCACATGGGGTACGCCCGGTAGTGTCTCTGTGGCGTGGGGCGGTGTCTCTCCGGTCTGTGGTTGTGCAGCGGCCAGTGCAGTGGGTCCTAGCCAGTGGCTGGGGCACCTGGGCACGACGGTGACACACAGAGCAGCAGCAGACCTATGCTGAGTCGGGCCCCGCAGGAGTTGCATGGAGCCAGGTTGCCAGAGGGCTACTCACCCGTAGCTGCCTTGGAGTCCGCTGGAGCTACTGCTACCAAACGCAGAGGCACCTAACCCAGCAGCTTCTGTCGACAGGGTTGGCCATAATCTGCCAAGCGCCCAGCAGAAGGTGCTAGCCCCACGGCTCTGGTCTGGGGACCATTTTCCAAAACTTCCCATGTCAGCTGGCTAGAGCGTTCTCCACTTCCTGTCCCGATCTGCTGCGTGCCATCGCTGTGTGTCAGACAGCTGCCGCACTCCAGCCCAGAGCAGGCTGCATTCCTGTGGGGAAGGGGGCAGGGGAGTGCGACCCCCTGCGTCCAGGCTCTGCAGGACGGGGCGTGGGGCTCGCCACCAGCTCTCTCTGCACAGCTGTGGCCCACAGGACGGCTGGGGTGGGGGGTTTTAGGCAGGAGCAGGGTCGGTCAGGGATCGTGGGCTCCCGCGAGGAGCTGCTGCGTCTCTCACCTTGTTGGAGGCCATCTCGCTGACAGAATGCCTGGTCTGCAGGGTCTCCAGCTGGTCCAAGCACCAGTCCAGCTCTCCCAGGGTCTCGATCGCCAGCTTCTGACAGGCATCCTCTGCGGACAGAGAAGCAGGTGGCATGGGGGAGGGTGCTCGCTGGCCAGCTGGCCGGAGGCCATGCCAGCATGCCCCAGGCTCTCAGCATCACGCCCGTGCCCCCTGGGCCATGCACAGCAGCCGCTCTGCTCCCAGCATTGAACGCCTGGGCCCAGACGTGCCCTTGCTTCACAGACCGGCGCCCGGGCAGCGTAGCAGCCTCTAGCCCTGAAGTTTTCTCTCCCGCTGCCTGGCCTGCTCTGCCCTCTCCCACCAGGGCTGTGCTGCGCTCGGCCTGCCTGCCGGCCGCGCGTGGTGCGGGGGGAGCCGAGCCAGGGGTGCTCGCGGGGCCGGCTCGTTACATAAAGCACAAATAGCAAATATCGGGTGGAAGTTGCAGCCATTGGTTGTGTTGCCATGGTGACAGCAGGGGGTTGGGCCTGCCGTGTTCGGTGCCAAGGGAAGGGGCAGGGCCGGGGCTCTGGGGGGATTTGGGGTCCAACAGGATAACGATCTCCGTCAGGAGCTCGAGAAGGGAGCTCTGCTCCCCCGGCTGCTGCAGGCACCAGCTACCAGGCGAGTCCTGCCCGGGGCCCAGGCAATCACACGGACTCCAGCACTGGAGCTTGTGAGCGGCATCATCCCTCAGAGCTGCCCTGGAGCTGGGCCTGCCCCCAGCGGTGCGGTGCCAGGCCCCGGACGTTGCCGGGAGCTTGTCCGAGACACTGACCGAGGCACAACCATGGCACAGAGCCAAGGGGGAGCCGAACCCCAGCCTGGCTGGGGGAATTGCTGCGTGACTTTCTGCCATGAAACAACAGGGATTTCTGGGCCCAAGCGGCTGCTTTCCCCAATAACAGGCCACACTGCACCCCCCAGAGTCGGGGCGATGGGAGCTGAGCCCAGTACACACAGTGGGGCTTGGCCAAGCTGCCGTTTCCTCTGGGCAGCAGCCCATGGGGTGAATGTCCCTAGCCCAAGGCCCTGCTGCCCGGCTAGCTAGATTCTGAGGGCAGAGGGGATGTGATTGTCGGACCTCCTGCCGGGCACAGCCAGTGACCTGCCCTGAATTAATGCCGGTTTGAGCCAGGGTATAGCTTTCAGGAAAACCATCCCTCGTGAGGGAGACCCCAGCACAGCCCATGGCTAATTCCACTCATTGCATCTTATTCCCAGTCTGAACTGGGCTAGCTTCAACTTCTGCCGTTGGATCTTGACAGACTTGTGTCATCATAGTCCCCAGGCCAGATTAGGTGCACAGCTGCCCTGGCATTGATGCCCAAGGTGCAGGGGGCGAGGCCCCAAGTCCACGCAGGACCCCTGCCAGGATTGGGCCCTACACTGGGCCTTATGACCCTGCCCCAGACAGAGATGTCCTGGGATACCCTGTATTATAGCAGAGATGTCCTGGGACACCCTCCCATCCAGCTACCCAGGGAGGGAGATGCCCACGCCCCCTGTCCTACCCAGTAAGGTCAGGCCAGCCTCGAGAAGTACTTGGCCCTTCAACGGGGCACAGACTTCTGCAGGGCTGCCAGGCGCTGCGATGATAGGGTTTATGCCCTGCTTCCACCCAAAGGTGCCCAGGTTCCCCACTGGCTGGCTGAGGGGTGCCCCTCTGGCCCCCACATGGCATCAGCAGCCCCCACGCTCACGCCCCAGGCTGAAGCCAGCTGCACTCAGGTTTGTGTGTGTGCTGCAGGTTGGCCGGGGTCAGAGGAAGCCGGGACAGGGCCCACCCAGCAGCCCAGCTGCAGGCAGCAGGCCTCCCACCGGGGCTGGAACTCAGGCCTGGAGACAGGAGCAGAGAGTTTTATTAATGGAACGTCTGACGTCAATAGGAGACTTTTCCATCCTTGCTGCGGCATGAAGAGGAGCGAGCCAGGAGGGAGCAGGCGAAAACCCGACATGGATCAGGAGGGGCCGTGCCAGAGCCACGGCACACTCACCCCTTGGGGGACTAGGCTGGGGAGTGTGAGGGGAGCTTCATTCCCACAGGCCTGGCCACAGGAGGCCCCATCTCCTGGAAGCTGCCATTGCAGCACCTCATGGGACATGGCTCCCGGGGCTCATGATGGGGACGGTGCCAGTGACACCATAAGAGGGGCCAGGCATGACGGTGCCCATGGCAAAGGGTGGTGCCTGTGACGAAGTGGGACTGTTTTTAATGTTTCCTATGAATACTGTAGGGGTGCCTCAGTTTCCCCTACGCATTTCTTAAGTCTCTAGGTGGTGGGATAAGGGGGTGTAATTGTTGCAGAGCAAAGGGCCAGGGTACATAAATGGCCGACACTCTGTCTCCTGGCACCTGATGCCCTGGGCCCTTCCCCACTGCAAGGTGAGAGCTAAAGGGTTGGAGAACAAAGGAATCCGGTGCCCTCCTGGCCTGGAAAGGGACAAAGCCCAGAGGAGGAGGGGCTGGAGGGAGTTTCAGTTTTGGGCTGGCCAGGGACAAGGAGCGAAGTGCAGACGGGGTTGTCTGGCTCACTGCCCCCCAAAATGGACCCGGCTGAGGGGTCCTGTTCTCTGCACATACAAGCTCTGGTTTAGACCATGTCCCTGTCGTCTAATAAACCTTCTGTTTTACTGGCTGGCTGAGAGTCCCGTCTGACTGTGGAGTTGGGGGGCAGGACCCTCTAGCTTCCCCAGGACCCGGCCTGGGCCGACTGGTTGTGGGAAGCGCATGGAGGGGCAGAGGATGCTGAATGCTCCGAGCTCAGACCCAGGAAGGTGGAAGCCGTGTGAGCTTCTTGCCCTGCATACAGGCTGCTCCCAGAGAGGAGACTTCCCCAGAGTCCTGCCTGGCTTCGTAGAGAGCAGTTCCAGAGCATCACCCAGGGATGCCGGGACAGGCGCCTGAGCAGATGACGTGCCCACGTCCACCGTTCTCACCAGACTGACGTCCCAGCACCAAGGCGAGCTGCAGCCCTGGCACTGGACAGCAGGCAGCTGCTCTGACTTCCCGGCCCTGGGCTCTGCAGGGCAGGTGGGTGATGGCTGAGGCCGGAGATTCACGTCCTTCTTGCTGGGGAACCCTGAGCCTTGGCTCTGATGGGGCTGGGAGAGAGGGATCCTGGGGGGAGGCCAGTCGGGAGAGAGAATCCTAGGGAGAGTCTCACCCTCCCCTGTCAGCTCTAACCAGCTGCTGCCGGCTGCCTCCATGCGAGCCGCCTGCGCCCCGGGACAGCCCTGCGGTTGGTTCTGTTGCTGCAGCGAGCCTGGCGCCTGCAGGGAACTTACCCGACAGGCTGGCCTTGCACACAGATGGTGGGTTGCTGCTAGAAGTTCTCCTGCAAGACACGTGGGACAGGCAGCAGCTGAGCGTGGCATTGCAGGGGTGCACCTGAGTAAAACAGTCCCCTCCCCAGGGCCACCTCCCGTACACCGGGAAGCAGCTTCTACTGTGTACATGGGAATCAGATTCTCCCCCATCTCCCCTTCCCAGCCCATTGTCCCCAGGATCATTTGCTCTGTGCTCTTGGATCTGGGGGATGCTCCCCACTTGCCCTTGGGACCTTGCCCCCTGGGATGGGCCCCCCAGTATGAATGTTCAAACCCCTCTGCTGCTGGCTGCTCCCCACTCACTTGATAGCCACGCGGTCCTGCAGATGTGTCAGCATGGCAAAGTTGCTCCTGACAGTGCGCAGGCTGGCCAGGACCTGTGGGAGAGGAAGGCAGCTGCTGAGGGCAAGCAGTGAAGAAAGACGCTGGGCAAGGGCCTGGAGCCGGACAGCTCAGCAGGCTCCCGGGGAACTACGCCTGAGAGCCCCGTGGCTGGGAGCCTGGAACGTCAGAGCTCAGACTGGAATTCACGCCACAATCCGCCCCACAAAGATGGCAGGAGCAGCAGCCCCATACGGGGAGAGTGTGGGGTTCATGGCCAGAGCTCACAGGCAGGATCTGCCCCAGGCCTGGGAGGTGGGTGGAGGTGGAGAGGAGAGGGGATGTCCCAAAGGCCTTTCTGAGCTCTGGAAGCATGTGCCAGGATGGTGCCTAAGTATTTGGGGTGTGGGGGAGAAGCTGGTGTTTGGATGGGGCAGGTGAAGTCCAGGGCTCTGTGCTAGGCCTGTCATTCTGTCCTGTCTGTCTGGACACTCCCTTCCCAGACTGCCTGACTCAGCGGCTGGGACCTATTATGCAAGAGGCAGAGTTTTCCCTCTCGGTAGAAAAGCCAAGGAGACATTCAATACCCTGGGCTCAGGGTTCTTGGGAGCAGTTTGGGGCAGGGACGGCCGTTTGCTGCGTGTTTGTGCAGTGCCTGGCACAATGGTGCCCCAAGCTGCTGGGCCTCCAGGCACACGTCTATGGGAGCGTAGGGGGCCAGTGCAGTGGTGGTAAGACGTGGTGGGTGCTGGATGGAGATGTGCTTGTCTGTGGGGAGCATGGCTTAGATCCAACTCCAGAGCAATTCCCAACTGTCCCAGCTTTGGGCCGGGACGGGACGGGCGAGCCAGGGAGGAAGAGACTCTTACCTGCGCGAAGGGCGTGACAATCATGTCTTCTCCATGCCTGTATGGGAAAAACGGCATATGAGGCCCCGAGTGAGCAGCGAGGGAGGGGCTGGGGGGCGAACCCCATGCACAGGGCTGCCCCAGAGTCTGGGCACTGCAAATTAGGGGGTGAGTGATGTGCTGGCATGGAACCACCCTCTGCCCAGGACGGGTTCCAGCCTAATCAAGGAAGGCCAAGACATGCAAGCCGTGAGTCTGGGGAGCCCAGCTGGGGCTGGCCTGGCTGCTGAGCGGGCCCAAGCTGTGGTGTCTGGCCCCTGCGTTACACTAGCTGCCCCTTGGCACGATGCCCCCAAGCAATGCAATTCCAGCCCCAGCAGCTTGGCACCAGGCTCCCGCTGTTCCCTAACCCTGTTCCACAGCTATAGCCCGGTGCCCTGTGCCTCTTCTCCCTTCAGCACCAGGCCCACACTGACTTCAGCTTTGTCTGGCTGGACTAAAGACAGACAGACTGACTCCCTGTGGGAAAGGGCCCACACAAGGGCTAGGCCCACCTCTAGTCCCACTTTGGCCCTAGGCTGGGTGTCTTGGCCTATGATGGCCTGCCAGCCCAGGGCGCATTCCCCCCGGGGAGGGGGCGTCCCAGAGGGGCTGCACGGGGACGAGGCAGGGCTGGTGCTTACAGGTCGCTGGCGATGGAGGAGTTCCGGGACATGGCTTTGGGAGACAGGTCATAGTCGCTGTCGGAGCGGTAGAGGAAGGACTCCCGCCGCTGGCTGTGAGGGACGTTCCCATGCAGGACCAGCCCGGAGCCGGGGCTGGCTTGGGGGTCCAGCGGGCTCCTCCCCGACGAAAGGCCATTTTCAATGTCAAAGCTGCAGAGAGAGGGAAGGAGGAAAGACTCAGAAGACGGAAGGCAGCGAGCCAAGACCTGCCATGGGCCCACACCGCCTTGCCCAGCACGGGCTGCTCTGGGATGCTCCTGGCTAATTTCTCACAGCTCTGAACCCCACTCAATGCACACGGGGCCAGGCCAGGAGCCCAGGGAGCCTGAGGAAGGGGAGGGAACACAGGCACAGACCGATGAAAGGCCCAATAAGGGGCAGGGAAAGGGGTTTCTGAACAGCTACAGCCCAGACTCCTCCATCAAACTGCAATTAGGGGACAGGGCTGTGGGGCAGACCCAGCCTTGCCCCACAGGCAGCCAGGCACACTGGGGTGACTGTCACAACCCCCACTTGCTGCTGGCTCTGTGGGTGAGACCCCCATGGTGGGCGACCCCCATGGCAATGAGGTGCTGTGGGCAGTCCTAGCTCTCGAGTGTAACCCTACAATTACAAACCGGGGTGCTCTGCAGCACCCCTACTCCACCCCAGCATGCCCAGCCCCATGCCAGTCCCCCAGCACCCCGAGCACCCCCAAGGCCCGGGCATGTGGGGCTAAAAGCTAAAAGCCCCCTGCAGTGCCCCATTTACCCCCACACCCCCATAGTGCTGCAACCCCCCAGCCCTACTGCCACTGGCCCATCTCCTGCCCCCCTGGGGCAGGGCAGGCATCCTGCCCATCTCACACTGTGGTCTCCCCTCTGGCAGATTGTTTTAATCCGAGGGGAGCGGGGTCCTTGCTCTGGGAGCAGCAGTGGGTGGGTGCAGATCTGGACCATGAAGTGACGCTGGGGGACAGTGCCCAGCCCTGTGCCTTGCTGAATGGGCAGGTTCTTATCAAGCTACAAATGGGGACCAGGCCTGGCCCCTGGGCATACTAAGTGCTGCTCCCCCAGCCTGAGCCTCATCTACCTGGATTCCTGCACTCAGCCAGCTGCCACCCCCTAGTGCAGGGCTATGAGCCATGCCAGGGCAGCTCAGGCTGGTGGGGAGGCCAGGGCAGGCTCTGGGCAGCCAGAGACTTCTGCCAAATACTATTTGTCTCGTGCCTGAGTCCTATTGTGGGCTTTACCACTGACTCACTAGGCAGCCTTCTGCCTCAGTTTCCCTATTTGTGTAACAGAGGGCGTGATATTCACCCGCCACTGATGAACTTCTGGGATGTGCTTTAGGCCCCCTGCAAAAGGCAGCTCTCCAAGGGCCCGGTCCAAAGCCTGCTCCAGGGAGACACTCCTGGCAGTCCTGCAGGCTGTGCACCAGGCCCCCACGATCCCTGCTAGGGACAGCTGTAAACAGCCAGGCTCTGTGGACGGTGCAGGGACTCAACACACAGGGGGGCTCAGTGCTGCTAGCCCCGGCTCTGCCCTGCCCGATAATAATCCTGGTGGCGCTGCCCAAGCCACCAGCACATCCCCCAGGGCTGGAGCAACCCGCGGCAGCAGAGCCGACCTTGGGAAGAAGAGGTCAGCGCAGCCGAATGCTGCTCTAACAGCCGCTCTACAGGACTTTCCAGCAGCAGCTGTTGCCCCCACTTGGGGATGGAATCAGGAGCCCCCGTTCCCATCGACTGGCCCAGCTCAGCTAATCAGCGCGCTTGTCTCCTTCCCTGCAGGAAGGTCACAGCCGGGGTGGGGAAGGGAACAATGGGCTTGGCCGAGCCATGTACCATCCAGAGGGCTGGTTCACTGGGATTTGTAGGAACCTGTGTGTCTGTTGCATGCCCCACACTGGCTGTCCCAAGGAGTGGCAGGGAGCTGGGCAGCAGCCTGGCCTGAGGCTCAGCCAGAAGGCTGGTAACGTGGGACAAACTCTCCAGGGAGCTGGCAAGTTCCGGCTGGGTTTGGTTTGGCTCAGCCCCAAGGCCATGGCACTGGGCTCTAGCCTGTCTGAAGCGTCCCTGCTTGCAGCCTGCCCAGCTCAGATTCGCCCGGCAGTGCAAACAGCCCTTCAACGCCCCCATAAATATTAACAACCATCCCTGGTCTGGCTCGCTCCCCAGCCCAGCACTGTACAGCACCTAGCACACCTTTGTAGAACTACAGAGAGATACTGAAACGGGCTGGCAGCTTTCCTGGCACCCACCCCCTGTACAGCATGGTCCCTCCATGGAGCTTGGTGACAGAGGGTGCCAAACCGTCCAGCTAGGCCTCTTTCCCACTACTGCTCCCTGAGACCAAGAGCTGTGAGAGAGATGGCCTGCTGCAGTTACTGGCATTAGGCAGGTGTTTTCAGACATGGCAAGTCCCTGAGCTCTCACTCAGTCCCACTCGCAAACGTCTCATGGCTGAGAAGCATGTCCCCACCTTCAGCCGGTATCGTCCCTTCCTTACTGTCACCCCGTTACTCCCCAGACAAGCCCTGCTCCAGTTCTCATGGTCGGGTGGAACCCACCCTTGTTTATGGCTCGAGCTGCATATGGAAACGCAGCCCCCGCTGCGGAGCTGAACTGAGAACCATCCCCACCCCCTCGATGGTGCAATGTCAAGGCCCAGGGCTGCTTTTCAGCAGCCCTGCCATTTCCTGGACACTGACAACGGAATTATTTGCTTTGGCCTGAGCTGCTTGTCCTCCTCACAGGACGCCTGCCCCCTCCAAGTGGATGCTGGGAGGTGGAAAAGGCCCAGCAACTTGAGTCAGCTAGTTTGGGAGCTGGAGGGGGCCCCAAGATGGGCTGAGAATTGCTGAGGAGCAGTGGGAGTGTCAGGTAGCAGCGGAGAGAGACAGTCCAGCTGCTGCTCTGCTGGTGATACAGAATTTACTGATTTGTCAATGGAAAAAGCCCTCGACTCCATCGCTTCCACAAAGCAATAGCGGATAGGGGAGTGCGCTGACCAAATCTGCCGCTGAGCCCCAGCTGGGAGGGGTTTCAAGCACTTGGGAGGACAGGGTTACAATTCAAAACGACTTGGAGAAACTGAAGGCTTGGTCTGAATTCAACAAGATGAAATTCAATAAAGACAAGAGCCAAGTACTTCACTTAGGAAGGACAAATCAAATGCACAGCTACAAGCTGGGGAATACCTGGCTAGGTGGGGGCGCTGCTGAAAAGGATCTGGGAGTTATAGCAGACCACAAATGAATGAGAGTCAACAATTTGATGCAGCTGCAAAGAAGGCTGCTATTCTGGGGTGTATTAACAGGAGTGTCATGTGTAAGAGACAGGAGGCCATTGTCCCGCTGTGCTGGGCTCTGGTAAGGCCTCACCTGAGTCTTGTGTCCAGTTCTGGGCCCCGCGCTTTAGGAAAGATGTGGACAAACTGGAGAGAGTCCAGAGGAGAGCAACAAACCTGCTACAGTTCAGAAAACCTGACCAGTGAGGAAAGGTTACAAAACTGGGCATGTTTGGTTGGGAGAAAAGACGACTGAGGGGGACCTGGTAACAGGCTGCAAATCCGTGAAGGGCCGTTCTAGCGAGAGGATGTGGCCAATTGCTCTGTGTGTCCTCTCGGGGGGGGCTGTCTACAGCCAGGGAGATGGAGGGAGATGAGCCCTGGAACAGGCTCCCCAGGACGGTGGTGGAATCCCTGTCTTCGGAGGGGTTTAAGACCAGGTTGAACAAGCCCGTCAGGGCTGGTCTGGGTTTCCTTGGTCTGGGCTCAGCGCAGGGGGCTGGGCTCGGTGACCTCTCGAGTCACTCCCAGCCCAAGGTTGCTATGATGCTACGAAAGGACAGGTGCAGGACTCACTGCCCCAGCCGGCGCCCCACACCCAGCCCTTCCAGCCCAGCTGCACTGTGCTGTCCGGGGGCGGGGGGGGGGAGCTGGGCGTGTTATGTGGGGGGCTCCTGCCCCTCGCAGCACATATAGAAGTGACGGTAGCTCTAATGAGATTCCTCCCCCCCGGAGTGCACACATTCCCTCGGGTGACACGCTGCGTTCTGCTCAGGTGACAGGCCCCACAGGTGCCAGGGTGTGTCAGGGAGCCACTGGCAGGATAAAACCACCACATGGCCTGCCCTGCCTGGCGCTGACCTGGGCGGGTGGGCCTGGAGGCCTCATCTCACTTTATTCCAGTCCTATAGATAGCACAGGGAGAAACCTGGGCTCTGGCCCCACACGTCGCCCGTGGAGACTTTCACCTGACGGGAGCGTGCCCCTCAGTGAAGGCGTAACCCCACCTGAAATCAGAGCTGGTGGGAGCTGCCCTCCCCAGCTCCCTGGCTTCCCGTGGGCTCAGAGACACCGGCTGGACCTTCAGTCCCTTTCTCCTCAGAGGTGTGCAGTGCAGGACTCCATGGCACAGACCCAGTGTGCCCCTGAACAGCACGCTGATCACCCCGGGATCCTCTGCTACTAACGGGGCCTCCACCCAGCCCTGCTCCCCGGCCCGCCCCGGCTCCCTTCAGCCTGCAGTGTTCCCACAGCGCTAGCCAGGGGCCCGCAGAAAGGCAGCCTGCACATCCCAGCCACCAGTCGTGGGGATCGGCCGCAGCATGTGGGGCTGAGCAAGCAGGGTCCGGGGATGGGCTTTGCTGCAGCTCAGGTGGGAAGGGCCAGGGGGGCCGTGTCCTGCCCGTGCCTGTCGGTTGCTTTCCAGGTCTGTAAACATGCCCAGACGCCGTGGTCTCTCCCCATCCAGCAACCGCTGCCCTGCCCCTCCACCCCCCATAGAGGAACCTTCCTCCTCCCTGCACCACCCCACCACACTCCAGGTCACTCCTGGCTGGGGGAGCTGGGTGCAGAGCCCTCGACACACGTTACCCCCTGTGCCTTCTCCCCTCTGAATGTGCCCAGAGCCCACGAAAGGGCAGCCAGCCCCCACTCTGCTTCCTTGCCCCATCAGTCCCAGGAGGGGAGGGAGCGAAGGATTCTCCCCAGGTGGCCCCCAAGCACCTCCAAAGGCAGTAGAGCCAGAAGGAGCCCCTCGGGTTGGACGCCCTGGCATTACAGGCCATGCCGAGGCAGCAGGCTCCAGCCCCAAAGCCAACAAGCAATGGGGTTCCCCGGCCCCAGGCTGGCTGTTTCGCACAGAGCCCATCGCCGGAGCCTGCACTGTGGTCCGTGGGCTGGCAGTGTCGGCAGCCAGCTGGCCTGAGCCTGGCTGGCCCCAGGATTTGACCCCTTCCACCGGGGAGTAGTGGCCATGCGGCAAGCGGCGCAGTTACCGTCTGTGCTTCTGCACGATGTCGATGGGCCGGTTGACAGCGCGGGATGAGCCGGCCAGGTGGCCGTTGCAGACCATAAGGGCACAATCTGCCAGGGCCACAGAGCCACAGTTTGTGGGCAGGCTCATTCTGTCCCGTGCCCTCCAGTAGCTCTGACGCCAGCAGGCCCCGGCCCCTCCACAGCTGCAGAGAGGGCGAGTCTTCTCCTCTAGCGAGCTCAGCGCGGGGGCCTGGCCCGAGACTCCCGTGGGCTGCCCTGCAGCACCACCATCACTGCGTCCAAGGCCAGCTCCCCACGGCACCTTCCGCTGCACCCCTACGTCTAGGGGGCTCTGTGGAGCTGCAGCCCAGGGTGGGCTTGGCACGGGCACCTCGCCATGCCACGCCCAGCTTCCTTCAGCCTCTCTGCTCCCACGAAGCGGCTCCACACAGCCATGGCTGGCTCTCCCAGCCTGTCCCCTCTCCACGCTGCCCAGCTCCTAGCAAGGGTGCCGGCTCCCCCAGGCTGGCTGCAGGCTCAGATGCACCCCCCCTCTTCTCCCTCCCCCGGTGGCTGGCTTGGCTTTGCCTTGCTCTGCCCCAGAAGTTCCTTCCCTCTGCCCTGCTGCCAGCCGCAGCTCCCAGCCCTGGGTTGCTCCCCCCTGCCAGCAACCGGCACAGGACCCTCTGCGAGCCCAGCTCGGGCCAGCTCCGCCGTGATGTCACTGGGGGGAGGAGGAAGGGGCCAGCTGGCACGTTCAGCTCTCTGCAAATATTTCCCTTTAACTCCTTCCCGCCCAGCATGTGCCTGCTGGCTCCTGCCCACGGCCTCTCCCTGGCGCGCCCCCCGGGGCACGGCTGGCACAGGCTGCCTTGTGCCCCAGGAACCAGTGTGCCCGGGGGTGCAGGCAGCAGAGCTGTCGGCTGGGCAGAGCCACTCTTGCAACCAGCAGGTGAGGAGTTAACACAAGTCCTAGGGTGGCCCCCTGGAGAAGCAGGGTAGCAGGGGCCGTGCTGGGGACACGGGGGCTGGATACCACCTGGCAGCAGGGTAATAACTTTGTGGTTCCAGACACTGCAGCCTTTTTGCCACAGTGACCATGAGAGGCAAATCCACCTCCCCCAGGCTGGTGCCCACGGTTCGTGTCCGGACACAGACGTGGGGCTCAAGGGCACTACAGGCAGGATTTCACCCCCTTCGCTCAAAGCCCCAGATTCCCCCTGCTTCCCCAGGGCCGCAGCTGAGCCTGTCCAGGAATGGGAAGTCATTTATTAGTGACGCTCTGTCCCACTCTACAGCCCCCACGACCATCACATCCGAGATCCTCGCTGCGGGGGACACGTTTCCCGCCACTCTCTGAGGCAGGGCTGTGACCCCAGGAGGCAAACGGGGAAGTGAAGCACAGACAGAATCAGCAGCTGGTCCATGCTCACAGAGCAGGGACCTGCTCCCACTCTCCCGAGTCCCACGCAGTGCCCTGTCCACTGGGCCAGCCGGCCTCTCGCCCCACGGCTGCTGGGCTCGCTGCACCGTGGCTCTGCAGCCTTCCCCCCACCACATCCATTTAGAGGTGAGGGCAGCAGAAGCAGCCCAGTGTGGACGCAGCTTAGCATGGGGTGACTGTTCCCATGGGGCAACGGGGTGATGCTGTGCTGGGGGGTCCCAACCCCAAGGCCTTTCCCTGGCATTTCACACAGGTTTGTCTGGCTCCTGCTGATGTTTCCAAGGGTTCTTCCAGGTGGATGAGCGGGTGGACCCCAGCCTAGCTGGGTCCAACTCCCTGCTCTGCCACAGGTTTCCTGTGGGGATCCTGGGCACTGTGCTTCAGTTCCCATCTGCCTGGGGGTAAGAGCCTGGCCCTGCCTCCCAGGGGGCTGGGAGTGTAAACACAATGAAGACCATGAGGCTAGCACCTACCCAGCCTTGCCCCAGGTTCCTCGCAGTGCCTGGGGCTGATCACCTGTCCGCATCCTCCACCAGGGCAAGTGGCTGGCCAGGCGCACAGACCCTGAGCCGGGGCTGCTGGGCTCAGAGCTACTCTTCAGGCCAAACCACCCAAACAAAGCAGCTCCTCTGCCCACCCTGGGCTTGGCTCTCAGGCTTTCCCAGTAGGGTCCATTCCTGCAGGAACCCAGCTTCCTAAGGTCAGAGAGGCTGAGCATCCTCAGCCCTTTACAGAACTCCTGGCCCTTTCCCAGCTGGGTCGGATCAATGGGCAAGGTTGGCCGGCCCTTAAAGGGGCACTGCCTCACGGCCCCTGCTCTCCTCCTCTGGACCCCTGGAGGGGCTCTGCAGACAGAACTGCCCTCCGCAGGGCTCTGCGGGGTGAAGTAGGTGCGAGTGCCAGGAGAGGCCCCAAAGTGGGCAAGGCTGGCAGCTGCACTGGTGTGTTACTGGGCGAGAGCAGAGCATGCAGAAGAGCTCCCCTCGGAGCTGTCCCTGCCAGCGATACCGCCCATGCTTCAGACAGGCAGCGCTGTGGAGCACCAGCCGAACAGCCACCCGGGCTCTGCCCAGGCTGGCAGCAGAGAGAAGCAAGACTTCCCACTAACGCCCCTTTCCAGTCACCCTCGGCGCGATCTGTAACTCCGGCGGGTGCACACAGTCCGACGACCGAAGTGGGGTGGAATTTAAGGAGCTGAACTGGCATGCGGCCCTGGGGTTTTTAATGGCCATGTGCTGCCAGGGCGTCAGTTTCACGACTCTCGGGAAAGGCTGCATCTCCAGCAGTGCACCAGGCTGGGCCCTGGGTCAAAAGAAACAGTGTCCCCGGCTGACGCGCCAACTCCACTTTCTGCAGAACCCGGGTGCTCCGGAGAAGTCTCCTCCCCTTGGCCTGGCTAGCCGCTGCTCAGCTGGTGAGCTCTGATCGGGCCAGGCACAAGCCAGCAGAGCTGCAGCGTTGTCAGCTAACGGGTTAGTTTAGCTTTTCCTGCACGAGGAAAACCATATGCAGACAGGTGCAGGCAAACCCTGAGGGACCACCAGAGCAGAGGGGCCTGAGAGCCCCTCTCCAGCTCACAGCTTGCACCTTTGCCCATGGCCCATTCTGCTCCCCGACATAGACACACACAGCTCCTGGCATGGGCGCTGCCCGGGGTTGTTTCTGGCCAAAATGCCAGGGCAGAGTCTAGGCTCCGAGCAAAATCCAGCCCTGTAATATTTGCTCCAAGCATCTGGGTGCCTCCCACAGGCCAGAAGCCAGTGCTGGGACAGGGGGATGGGACAGTATTTGGTCTGAAGGCTTCTAACCTCCCAAACCATGTGTAGGTGCAAAAACTTCCCCAGCCCGCCAGACCTCCTGGGCTGGGTGTTATCCCCACTCTAGTTTAGCACAGAGGGTACTTAATCTCTGCCCAGGTGCCTTTCACACTGGTACCATTTCTATATCCAACGTGAATGGTCTGGCAGGGAGGAGGGGGCATCCCCTGTCCTGTGTCCATCTGGACTCTGGGAGCAGCACCAAGGTCCCGGCAGACCCGCCCTGACAGCCTTTCTTCAGACGCCTCTGGAATGCCAGGCAGACTCCTGTGTGCCTGATGCTCTTTGCAGAAACATGCCGTGCCGGCAAGGCAGGATGGCATGTGCCTCCGTCGAGGAATGGAGCTGGCACGAGCCCCTGGACCAGCACAGGTTTGTCTGGAACAGCATGTTTACCAACATGTGCTGTGCACAGACAGTCTCCCCACCCTCTCATCTCACCTGCCTGGGAAAGGGAGCTGCAGGCCCTCTGAGAAATAGACCGATGGCTGTCTGGATTCACAGGATACATTCACACTGCAAATAAAAGGTGTGTTCGTAACCCACGTGAGCAGGGAAAACACGGCCACTCAGCTGTCCACTTGGGTGTTAATCAGAGCAACTCCAGGGGCTGAGACACGTTGAATTGCAGCCTCTTCCCTGCTATCTTATCCTGAGCTAGCTCACGTGGGTTATGAACACGACTTTTACTGGCAGTGTGCACATGTGCAGACTGTCCCCCTGCTAGAGCCCCCCCAGCCGGGATGTTCCTTGTGGCACCTGACTGCACCCCCACTCAGTGAGTCCCCAGGGCTGCCCCACAGCAACACACTCAGCAGGGTGGGGCTCGTTCTCCTTTCTCCAGCAAGGGAAGAGACTCAGGGCCACAGTTGTGCCAAGCACCTTCCACCAGCACGAAAGGTGAGCTAAGGACCCACGGCCCAGCGAGGCTGCCGGCCTTGTGTGCCGGGGAAGCCATCCCCACAGCCTGTGCTCCACCAAAGCCTGCACAGGTCCCGCCAGGCCCCTCTCCCCGCCTGCCCCTTCTCCAAGCCACCACTGTGACAGAAATGGTGCAGCTCACAACCGCGCGCAGGGAAATCGTCAGGAAGGTTTCCTGGCCTGGCACAGCACCCCTGCGGCTCCCACTTTCCCAGCTTCTCCCTGCCGGATCCTGGCCCGGCTTCCATTTCCATGGTGCCATGAGAAAGTGCGTGGCCCCGGGAGCAGAGTAAGGAGGAAAGCCACCCGGCCAGGGGAAAACAAGCTGTGTGCCCTGGTCAGTCTGCCTGTGAAATCCCTTGTGACAGCCCCACTCACAGGGGCAGTGGTGGGTCCACACGCTGGGCCTGGGACGGCCAGTCTGGCAAATCACTTTCCTGCATGCCCATGTCCCCCCTGTGACGCAAGGCTGATGGGGAACCATGGTGCCAATGGTCAGAGACTGCAGCCCTTGGGCTTGCAGCAGCATCCTGGGCCCAGAGCTGAGCTTACCCTGCAGGGGGTTTCTCATCTGGAGCTCACCCCAGGCCAGACCTGGCCCCGTTCTCACTGCCAGAGCCACATCCCCTGCCAGTGCTGCCCAGCCTCACACAGAGGGGGGTAATGATGTGGGCTCCCTGCACTGCCCATCACAGCTGCAGGCTGGATCCCAGCTGCCCTGGTGCTGGGCGGACGTGCGTCACTGGAGCAGCTCCCCAATTGATCCAAGCATCGATCCACCCGTTTGTGCCGAGATGCGACCTTCAGCGACCTCCATGAGCCAGCCGATCCCCAGACACGCAGCCGGGACGGGTGCTGAAGAGGCCCCATGCCACTCCCACTGGCCTTGTTCTGAAGGCAAGTAGAGCGAGGGCCCAGGAGGAAGGCAGGAAGCCCATGGGGGCAGCAGGCTGAGCGGGAGAGCTCTCCCTGGCGGATGGGCCCCTGGCAGGCAGCTGCACATGCTCTGCTGTCTGCAGTCACAGCCGGTACCCGATGGAGGTGGCTCATGGGTCCCATTGTGCCCATCTCTCTCTCTGGGGCCAACGGGATCCTTACAAGACGTCTCCAGCACGGGGGCTTCCAGCCCTTTTCTGGGGAGACAATTCCCCAGGCTCATACATCCTCCTGGCAGGGCGTCCTCCTTGGTACTCGTCACTCCAGTTCCTTGCCCTATGCCCCGGGCCTGTCCCATTTGTCCTGGAGCTGGCCTGGGATGAGACTGTCCTGGCCCAGCAGCATGAGGCCAGCAGGTGCCTGGCCGAGCAGCACAGGAAGGGTTTCCTCCCCTAAATACACGGGGCTCGGAGCAAACCACCAACCTCCCGCGGTCTCCTGGTCCATTGAACTGTCTGATTTCAGAACACGGATACTTTGCACTTATGCAGACGCAGGCCTGCAGCCCAGCATCCCCAGCGCTTCATTCATTCAGCATCTCTCTGCAAAGGGCAGCAGCTCTCCTGAGTGAGGCAGAGGAGTTAAGATCTGCGGCAGAGCTGGGAACCCAGGAGTCCGGACTGCTCGCTAGCGCAGCCTGGGGGGACGGGTCACAGGGGGCTGTGAGTCTGTTCGCCCGTTTGCCTGCCTTTGCAGCGTGCGGTGACGCCATGGGAGAGAGGTGCTGGGGGCGTTAGTAGGAGACTGATTTCCACGACTCCCTCAGGTGTCAGAATGCAGCCAGAGTGTGTCGCAGAGAGCCCCGGAGATGCTGCAGCCGTGGCTCCATAGTAGCTGATTTGGCTCTGTCCCAGGTGCCCAGGCCTCCCACACGCAGATGGGCCAGGAGGACAGGGTCCCCAAACATCACCCTCCATTCTCCCCCACCCCATGGGAACCGTACCTTAACCCCCCTTTCCCTTCCATACGTACCCCATGCAGGAGTGCCTCTGGACAGGGGAAGGGCTGTCTGGCAGCATGCTCCCGGGAGCCAGAGACTGCCTAGCTCAGGACCAAGCTGCAGCGCAAATCTCCACGCTCCCACCCTCACCTCCTGGCATCTCTCCCGGCCCTCTGACTCGGGAACAAAACCCCCTCTGCCATGCCCGCTGCGGCCCCATTGACTGCTCCACTCCAAGTTCGGAGACTCACTTTCACTCGGCAGAATGCGCTTGAAGAGGGAGTCTGGCGGCAGGGAGACACCTGACCCACAGGGCTGTGATGAGCCCCCGCGAGGTGCGAGCCACCAGCAGCAGCCCGGGATTCCAGGAGCCGTGCGACCGGTGGGGAAACACGATGTTCGTTGTCTTCAATTGCTTGTTTTCACGTTGCTGGTTCATTTCTCCCATGGTACCAGAGATACGGAGCCCCATTGTGTCTCCTGTTCTCCAGTACAAACCGTCCCGGTGAGCTACAGATCTGTGGTCTATCCCCAGCCCCCAGACCAGAATCTCTCTGATACCGTCCAAGCTGGGCCCTGCAGGTGTCAGCAGCTCCAGTAACTTCAGCCACCCCTGAGCCAGGTGGCCCCAAGCCCAGAAAGATGAGCCATCCGCCCTCAGAGGGACCCAGGACAGCGAACCCGACGCAGGGAAGAGAGAGGGTCCTGGGGGCCCTTTCCGACGTGCCTGTGAAGCCCTGGGAGCAGGGGCTTGCCTTGCCCCCGCAGCAGCCAGCGGGTGGCCCCGGGTTTGTTCCAGGCCCCTGGATAAAATGGCTCCATAACATTATTTTGCGCGTCCTCCCAACACGGCCGCTCGCCACAACGGCAGATCAAGAAGCACCTCATCATTTGCAGCCTGGTCCCGGGCCAAGAGAAACTGCTGCATTCGCTCCTAAATAGGAAATTCTGGCTCTCAAGGGCAGACACCACTGCACTCCATCCGGCAGGGGCAGCTCTGGCCGCGTCTGCCAGGCTGCCTCACAGCCGCGGGCACGGAAACCCGAGCCAGGCTGCACTGGGCAGCCCCTGGCCTGCCCCTCTGGAGAGAGGCTGTAGCTCACCCTTTCCCAGCCCCCTCCCCTATTCTCTCCTCAGCACCCTGGCCCAGCGTCGGGGCAATGCCCATGGACCCTCCGTCCTCTCCAGCAGGATCCCCAGGTTCCTGGGGGACTCAGGCTTCACAACCCCTCCAGGGCCGGTCCTCGATACAACAAAGCTCCCGAGCGGTTGGTCGGACGGTGAGGAGAGAGACTGAGGGGAAAAAAGCACTGCAAAGGCTGTGGATGGGCAAGAGGAATGTGCTGTGGCCAGGCCAGAAGAGCCCAAGGAACATGCTCCTCCAATGCCCCCCAGTGCCCACCCCTAATTCCGGCTCATGGACGCAGACCTGGGGCACAGAACCCCTTGTGAAACAGACTGGAAGGGGAAGCTGTGACGAAGTGGGACTGTTCTTAATGTTTCCTCTGAATACTGTAGGTGTGACTCAGTTTCCCCTAGGCATTTCTTAATGCATGGTGGGATAAGGGGGGGGTGGGATAAGGGGGTGTAATTGTTGCAGAGCAAAGGGCCAGGGTACATAAATGGCCGACACTCTGTCTCCTGGCAACTGATGGCCTGGGCCCTTCCCCTCTGCAAGGTGAGAGCTAAAGGGTTGGAGAACAAAGGAATCCGATGACCTCCTGGCCTGGGAAAGGGACAAAGCCCAGAGGAGGAGGGGCTGGAGGGACTTTCAGTTTGGGGCTGGCTGGAGACATGGAGTGAAGGGCAGACGGGGTTGTCTGGCTCACTGCCCCCCAAAATGGACCCGGCTGAGGGGTCCTGTTCTCTGCACCTACAAGCTCTGTGTTAGACCATGTTCCTGTCGTCTAATAAACCTCTGTTTTACTGGCTGGCTGAGAGTCCCGTCTGACGGAGTTGGGGGGCAGGACCCTCTGGCTTCCCCAGGACCCCGCCTGAGCGGACTGGCTGTGGGAAGCGCCTGGAGGGGCAGAGGATGCTGAATGCTCCGAGGTCAGACCCAGGAAGGGGGAAGCCGGGTGAGCTGTGTGTCCTGCAGACAGGCTGCTCCCAGAGAGGAGACTTCCCCAGAGTCCTGCCTGGCTTCGTAGGAAGCAGTTCCAGAGCATCGCCCGGGGACGCCGGGACAGTAGCGCGTCCGGGCCCTGGGGAGGCAAACAGCTGGTGCGATTCACAGCACATTGGAGCCCAAAGCAACACAGAAGATTGACCCAACAGGCCAGGCTTCACAGGGAGAGATCAGTGAGTGTGGGCAGCTGGGGCTGTGCCCAGAGCCCTGGCAAAGGAGGTCACTGCATGCCCACGGCTACTGTGCCTGCAAGCTCCCAGCTGGCGAAGCTATTCTCCAGCCAGAAGCAAATGCTGCTACATGCCCTGCAGCAGTGCCCCAGGCTTGGCAGAGTGGCCCCAGAGCCTTCTAGAGCCAGACTTGCAGCAGCCACCAGTGAAAGGAGAGATTGCCTGTGTCTGCCAATGGGAGCTCAGATTTCCTGGTCAGTCTCACGTGATTTGGTGTCTCCCTGGCTGCCCCAGCTGCTGGAGTCAGGGGATTGGAGTGGGCTTGTCTCTTGCTGAAGAAAGAACAAGAGATTTCTCGTCCTCCTGGCTGTAGAGCAAAGTTTGAAGTTGTGGCCCGGGGGTGACGCCGACTCTCAGAGACAGGTGAAGACCCAGACCCCCCGGTACGATCTGTCCAATGCTCCCGGCTCTGGGGCCGGACTCGTGATCTTTGCGTGTTTGGCTGGCTGCTGAGCCCATCGGGAGTTCTGGCCCTGGCTCACGCTCATCTGTGGGGTGGAGTGTCCAGAGCCCATTCCCTCTTCCTGCTGCCAGGCCGCGCCGTGGGGTCCCAGCAGCACGGCAGAGCCACAAGGAATCGTGAGAGACAGTGGAGAGGTGGAAGTGGCATTGTTACCTTGTCTGCGCCATTCTCTCTCCCCCGGATCTGACCTGATCCCGGGGGACTCAGCCCTCCCCACCTGCTGGGCCTGTTTCAGGCTCTGCGGAGCTCTCCGGAGCAGGGATGGACACAGCCACCGTTCGTGCTGTGGGTGCCCAGCCAGGACTCCGCAACCCTGGCCTCCAGCTGGAGCTGGCCACAGCCCTGGTGCTATTTCGACATGGCTTTGCCTTACTGATGGGCGGGTGCTTTAAAAGCCAAAGGTCTCACTGCCCCCTGTCGCCTCCCGCGGCAACATGGAGGGAGCTCAGCGTTGCTGTCAGCAGAGCTCTCGCTCCGTGTCCTGGTGCCCACCCACGTGGCCTGCGAGCTCCAGCAGCAAGGCCCCTCCCCGGCCCAAGAGCCCCCGCCCTGAGCCGGGCCCCACGAGGCATTTGGGGCGCTGGGAGCCACCCAGGGCAGAGCTGGTCCAGGGAACAGCCACTGGATGCAACGGCTGGAGCTGCCCAGGAGCCATTGGACACCTCCTGTCCAGAGCGATGTTGGGCTTGGGATCTCCTATTGCACCTCTCTCAGCAGGAGTTTGTCCATCCGTCTGTCCATCTGAGAGGCTGGTAAAGTGCCCCCTGGCTTCGGTTCCCAGCTCTCCACATGCAGAGCCTGGTTTGCAGGGGCGGAGCTCCCACTGCCCCCAGGGAAGGCCAACGGGCTGCAGGTGGCTCAGGTGAATCAGGCCCAAGGGGCAGCATCCAGCAGCTCCCACTCAGAGCCATGGAGAAGCCCCCTCTCCCCCGAGAGCAAGAATTTCTTGGAAGATTTGGCCCTAGGTGAGTGATGCTGAGGCCCCCCACCGGTGCCCAGCAGGAACAGCTGCGCTGCATTGGGACTGTGCACGGCCCAGCAGTGCAGGCGAGAGCCCTGGCTCTTTGGGTGCAGGAATGCACCACAGACCGGCAGCCCCAGGGAGCAGGCTGCAGCTTCACTGCGACCTCTGGCACCGAGCGCAGGGCAGGGCTGGACCTGCACAGGGGAGCTCCTCGGATTTTATTGCTGGGTCTCTGGCTGGCTTCACTTCCTAGCAGTGCAGCAACGGCATTTCCGCCAGATCAGCAAATCTCCATTAATGCTGAGGGCCTGGGCCCTCCTCTCCGAATGAAGTGCCTAACGAGAGAGACCACGTGCCAGCTGCATGAGCATCTTGGCTGAAAAAAAGCCACCGGGCCCAGATCTGCAAACAGCGAGAGCCAAGTCCTGCCATGTCCTCGCATGGGCCAAGCCCTGAGTGGGGAGAGGCCATTAAACGAGCAGGGACCTCCACTCACCGTAGCCACACAGGAGCTGTCAGCACTGGCACCAGAGCTGGGGACTGCTAGCCATTTCCATGGTGAATAGCCAGGGCCCCTGTGTCACGGAGTCCCCGGGCGATGCTCTGGAACTGCTCCCTACGAAGCCAGGCAGGACTCTGGGGAAGTCTCCTCTCTGGGAGCAGCCTGTCTGCAGGACACACAGCTCACCCGGCTTCCACCTTCCTGGGTCTGACCTCGGAGCATTCAGCCTCCTCTGCCCCTCCGTGCGCTTCCCACAGCCAGTCTGCTCAGGCGGGCTCCTGGGGAAGCCAGAGGGTCCTGCCCCCCAACTCCACAGTCAGACGGGACTCTCAGCCAGCCAGGAAAACAGAAGGTTTATTAGATGACAGGAACATGGTCTAACACAGAGCTTGTAGGTGCAGAGAACAGGACCCCTCAGCTGGGTCCATTTTGGGGGGCAGTGAGCCAGACAACCACGTCTGCACTTCACTCCTCGTCCCCAGCCAGCCCCAAACTGAAACCCTCTCCAGCCCCTCCTCCTCTGGGCTTTGTCCCTTTCCCAGGCCAGGAGGGCACCGGATTCCTTTGTTCTCCAACCCTTTAGCTCTCACCTTGCAGGGGGGAAGGGCCAGGCCATCAGTGGCCAGGAAACAGGGTGTCGGCCATTCTCTGTGTCCAGACCCCTGCACATACCTGCCCTCTAGGGCTCTGCAATGATCATACACCCTTACCCCACCACCTAGATACTTAAGAACTGCATAGGGGAAACTGAGGCACCCCCACAATATTCAGAGGAAACATTAAGAACAGTCCCGCTTCATCACACCCTGCTGTGGGCGGAGAGCAGCCACTGGCAGAGCAGAGAGAGGAAGGGGCTCGTGTGGCGTGGGCTGGGTTGCCCGCCATCTGTTTAGCCAGGGCTGGTCCGGTGGCACTCAGGCCTCTGCCAGCCATTTCCCAGCTGCCTGGCAGGGAGACCATGCTGAGCAGGAGGCAGGGCCAGGTGCCACTGGGGAGTCACCCTGTTCAGGGCTTGCTGTTGGGACCCCGGCAGGGACCTTGCTCCCGGGGAGGGTGCTGGGGGGAGCATTGTTAGTTGTGCCAGGGGCTTTGCCAGGCACCCTGCTGCCCTAGGAGCCCCGAGCCCCCGAAGCAGCAAGGGCCCCCAGCAAGCAAGGCCCTCACATCAGGGTGGGTTCTGTGCCCACATCTGCGAGGTGCCCCGTGTGCTGAAGAGCCTGCCTGGCTGTGCAATGGCCCGGGCACTGGGTTGGGTGTCTGTCAGGACTCCTGGGTTCCAGTCCCAATTCTGCTACCGACATGCTGCATGCCAGCAGGAGGGGCAGACACCAGTAAAATGGGAGCAAGGGGGCTGACCCATGGCTGAGCCAAGAGGGGCCAAGTCGCTGTTATTATTTCAAAAACCCACAGTAAGGTTAGCAGGAAACCAGTGCAGCCCCAAAGAGTGTGGTGCAGCCCGGAGCCAATAGGTATCAGCACAGACAGGTCCATGGAGACACTGGCATGGCCCCGGGAGCCCGGTGTGCCCGAGGGCCGTGCCGCGGAGGTGCCAGGGGCCCGCCGGGGCCCAGCACACTCAGGTCTTGGCACCGCGCCCTTCCCAGGAGACTGGTAACTGAATTCAAACGTACTTTCCGTCCCACACTGTCTCCTTTGATGCACACCGGCCAGTCTGGGCCTGGGGCAGGCCAGCCTGGGAGGTTTGTTTCCTCTATAAATAGCTCTTGTTGCCATTGCAAAGGGCTCAGCTGCTCACGTCCTGCACCGGAGGCAGGGCAGCCCCGCGACCCTGTGCACGGAGACCTGCCGGGCCAGCTCTGGGGCTGTCATTCCTGCAGTAGGCACTGCCGTGCACCCTGCCCCCCAGCTCAGGGACTGGGGGGAGAGAAATCCCAGGAATGGAGTGGAGCTGCCAGCATCACAGGCCGCCTTACGCAGCCTGTCTGGAAAGGTCACCGGGACTGCGGGCCGGCGCCAGGCACCATCTGCGGAGCAGTGGCCCAGGGCTGCAGCCCGCCACACTGCTTGTTGTTTCATGTCCAGTCACCCCGCCGACCCCTGCCCCAAGTGGGCAGATGCAGCCGGCCCCTCCCCCCAGAGCTGGGCCCCCGCCGGGCGGGTGCAGTGGCCTTGGGAGAACAATGCCTGCTGCTGCCTGGCATCCATCATGCACTAATGCCCCTCCCCGAGAGCTTCCACTTGCCTCCCCAGACTCCTCTGTGTGGGACATGCCAGTGGGCAGCCCAAGCAGGGGCGTGGCCGGGGTCAAAGGCCCAGAGGTCCCCTGTGCTGACTACAGGCAGCATGCGGAGGACCCGGCTGGGGGGCAGCCTGCTCACGCGCTCAGCAGCACCAGGCCCCTGGGCAGGGCGTCCCAGTGCCGAGGCCAGTGTGCAAAGCTGGGGCATTTGCAGCGCGCTCCCTCCAGGCCGAGCGGGACAGCTCTGCTCCGGCCTGGGGCTCTTGGCAGGTGCAGGTGGGAGCCGAGGGGACGCAGAGCTGGGGCATCAATGAGCCCCCAGCCTTGCTGCATCCAGGGCTGCTGGCTCCTGCGTGTGTTAGCAGGGGTGGGGCTGGGCGAGCTGGGGCAGGGGAGTTGATGGGGAAATGGGTGGAGTCCCAGGGCTCCCCACAGGTGCATGAGGAGAGGTGCTGGTTGGCTCCTGCTGGCAGGACAGCCGAGCTGGCAGGCCGGACCCAGCAGCACGACCCCTGTGGCCCACCTGGCCTGCCCAGCTGGGGGGGCGGGGGGGTAAGGGGGGCACAGGATGAGTCTGCTGCTTGTTTTCCTCTCTCTGTCATAACAAACGCCCTTTCTATTTACATTCCCACATCTGTTGTGCAGCTGCAGCCCAGCTCCCAGACAGCCTGGCTCCTCCCGGATCCCCAGCACCCTCCGTCCTCATAGCCCGGCAGCCCGCTGGCCAGAGCGGGGCTGCCCTGGCCCCAGGCCTCTGCCAGGTGGAGTTTGGAAGAGGTAGGAAGTAATTGGCCAGGCCAGGCAAACAAAGGCCCTTCAGCCAGCGGGAGGCTGGACTGGGACCTTCACCGATTTGCAGAAGCGGATGGAGGGCTTGATCCCGCAGAGCTGGAGCTGTCCGACCTGGCCTGAGACTGCTTTCCCCACTCAGCTCCACAGCCCAGCCCCACATCCCCTATGCACCTGGCCGGCTGCATGCTGGGGGCTGGGCAGGGGGAACCCTGCAGCACCCCAGGGCCTTCGCCAGGCAAGAGGTGCTGGGGTTGCTGGCCTCAGAGCTGCTTTTGCTCAGGGCTGCAGGGTCCAAGCAGGGTTGATGGCTCCTGGCACTAGTGACACCCCGTAGGCCAGCTCTGCATGAACCTCCCATAGAATCATAGAATCATAGAATATCAGGGATGGAAGGGACCCCAGAAGGTCATCTAGTCCAACCCCCTGCTCAAAGCAGGACCAATTCCCAGTTAAATCATCCCAGCCAGGGCTTTGTCAAGCCTGACCTTAAAAACCTCTAAGGAAGGAGATTCTACCACCTCCCTAGGTAACGCATTCCAGTGTTTCACCACCCTCTTAGTGAAAAAGTTTTTCCTAATATCCAAATGGTGCGGCCAGGGAGACGGACCAGCAGTGGGGAGCACCCCCACACCACACCTGGCTGGAAGGCACCTACCGAGCACCCGCCAAAGACAGTGCTTGGCTGGGGAGCCAGCTCTGGGCACCTCCTGGCATCACCCTGCGCTTGTCAGCACCCACCCATGGCTGGTACCTTGTGTCACCCACATAACATGCAGAGCTGGGCTGGGGCCAGCCAGGTGGGGAAGGGAAGTGCCCCAGGCCATACAGACAGGCCTAACTGCCCAGCTCATCTTCAGGCACCTCTCAAAGTCTCCCAGTGAGTTCAGGTCTCAGCACCCTGTGAGCTGCCAACCCTGGAACCGGCCTGCCAGCGGTAGCCTCTGCCATGCCCGGCTCTGTCCTGCCCTGCCCGGCTCAGTCCTGCCCAGCCCTGCCCTGCCCAGCCCGGCTCCATCCTGCCCTGCCCTGTCTGGCGGTGGGCAGCCCCCCTACCTGCCCAGTCTGGCTCTGCCCTGCCCTGCCCAGTGGCGGGCAGCCCCAGCCCTTACCAGAGGGGGTGAGCCACGGTAAAACGCCGCTGCATGCGGATGCTCTGATTCATCATGAGCTTCCTGAAGAGGATGGGCGAGTTGCAGGGGGAGCTGCAAGGGGAGGCCCCCGGGGAGCCATGCTTCGGGTTCAGCATTTTGGAGCCACAAATTAGTGGGGGGAAGCCCACGTGCACAAGAGGCTCAGCTGGGCCTTCACCCCCCTGTTCACAAATCTCCCCCAGGAAAATCACTTTGAGGGCTCCCCTGCCCAGAGCGGGGACCTGCAGGGGATGGCGGAGCCAGAGCCACAGGTGCTACTTCAGTCCCGTTCACGCAGCGGGGTCCAGGCTGGCAGAGAGGGGGTGCGGGGTCCTCTGCAGTCACTTTCAGGCCATCAGTTTGATTGTGCGCAGAAGCTCCATGGAGGCTGCCTGCCCCCTCTCGCTCCGGCTCCACGCTGTGCTCTGGCTGAAGGTGAACGAGCGTGACCGGGGGGCCGGTGGGGCGTTGCTACGAGGCTCCGTTTCCCGAGGGTCTCACAGGTCCGTCTCCCCGGGTCCCATTCAGAGAAGACAAACTGTCCGTTTGGTACTAAGCAGGAAGCGCATTGCAAACACAGCGCTCTCGCTCCCAGGGAAACTTTCCATTCCCCTCCCGTCCCTGCCTGGGAAATTAAACAACTGTCTGGCTCAGCAGATACTGACTGAAATACGAAGCAAGCCCCCCTCGTTGCTCGGGCTGGGCCAGGCCAGTCTGGCACAGGGACGCTCGCTCCCTCGCCCGCTGCATGGACGAGCCAGGGCTTGCTGGGGCTCTACGTGGAAGGGAGAAGCAGCGCAGCACCCCCCAGCCTGGCTGCTCCCCCACGCAGCACTCAGCCCTTTCCCTGCCAGCAACAGCACTGGCTGCCTCAATTGCGCAGAGACGTTAAACTGCGCTGGAATCTGGGGCAGGACCGGCGAGACGTTCCCTGCTCAGGACGTAAACCACAGGGGCTGGATCCTCAGCTGGTGTAAATCAGCGTAGTTCCGCTGACTCCAAAGACTTCAGTGCAGCTACGCCAGCTTACGCCCTCTGGGGAGCTGGCCCTCTGGCTTCCATGCAGCGCAGCACCCGTGCGGGAGAAACACCCCTGGCACCAGCTTGCACCCTCCTCGGCCCGGGGGGGCTCAGCCGAGAGCTATCTTGCTGTGTCCTGTCCTGCTCGCCCTCATTCTCCCAACCCAGAGCGTGACAAACCCAGCACACGTGGGACCCAGATGGGTTCCCCTTTGGCTCCTCCTGTTCCCCAGAGAGGCCTGGGAAGGAGAGCAGTGGGGCAGAGCCCCTCCCTGGAGCACGGGCAATGGACAGCCCAGCTGGGAGCGCTTCGCTGCTGGTTGTGCAAGCTTCACATACGGCTTAAACATCCCCCACAGCCCCGCCAGAAAAGGGACATCTCCAAACAGCCCCGCCAGAAAAGGGATATCTCCAAACAGCCCCGCCAGAAAAGGGACATCTCCAAGCAGCCCCGCCAGAAAAGGGACATCTCCAAGCAGCCCCGCCAGCTGCAGCCCCACTAAGCAGAGTGGCAGGGTCGCTCCTGGGATCCCCACAGCCCAGGACAGACCCAGCCCTGCTTCGAACCTCCCCCCATGGCACCAGCCTTTCTCCCAGCAGAGCAGCCGGCCCACAACAGCCTCCAGGCCAGGCTGCTGTCCCAGGCCCCTTTCAGGAGCTCTGGGTCCCCCCGCTCCAGCCTCCGCCATCAGTGCCACCCCGGGAAAGGGACTGGAGGCTTCCAGGCCCCAGGGCAGCGAGAAGAGCCCCGAGCAGTGGGGCCAGGTGACAGGGTTTCCGGGGTGGAGAGTCAGTGGGGAGGGAGCCGGCAGCAGTGGGTCAGTGTCGCTCCCACGCAGGGAGCTGCAGGAAGAGTTGCCGTGGCACAGCCAGGAGCTGGTCTGAGCGATCTCCAAGCCCCCGAGCCGGCACAGCCGCTGCCTGGCACAGACACTGGGGCCTCCGCTGCTCCCAGCGCCCGGGGACACGGACACGGACACGGACACACACCCCCTGGGCTGCCCTGCAGGGAAAGGGGTGGGGGGAAGCATTGCAGGCATTCAGCCTTGGAACTGGACGGGGGTTCCCACCTCATGGCCCTTCCCAGGCCCCAGCACAATCCAGCCGTGGGGCCCCAGTTTCAGGAAGCATGGTCGGAAGCCCTGTCTGTCTCCACTGAAGGTCTCACTACAGCTCAGATGACACATTGTTAACCCCTTGCCAGCTCCCTGAAAGCGGAGAAGGCCCAGCTGGCTGTCACACACCTCCCTCCCCTGCCCTGCAGACCCATCACAGGAGGGTCCTCCAGTGAGTAATGGGAACTGGAACCTGCCCTCACACCTGGCACCACGTGGCTCCCTGGGAGACTGGGCCAGACTGGGCCATGGGGACTGAGCTCCCCGCCGATCAGAAGCATGCGATCACCATGTCTAACATGAGTCACAGTAACATCCAGCTCACGCCGTCCCCGGAGGCGAGGGCTGCGTCACCCTGCGCTTTGGCTTGCAGAGGAGCTGCCTTGCTGAGCCAAGTCCGGACACCGCCCCTCGGGGACGGCGGCATGGCAGGCTCTCACCGGCCCTGGGCAGCTGGGCTGCACCAGCCTCCTACGGTTCTTTGAACAGCTGGTAGAGGAGACCTGGTTGGCATGATTTACTGGCACTCGGGCCACGCCTGGCAGATGCAGTGGCAGGGGATGCAGTCTGGATCTGGATCCAAGTGCTCTGCCCGGATCCAAGTGCTCGAGGGGGCGCCTGCCACCCGGGGAGAGCTCAGCCTGCTGCTGTACTGAGGGGGCGGCCCTGCAGGACTCAGCGTCCCACGTGGGTCTCTAGCACCCCCTGCCAGAGGGTGAGCTGCGGGGGGGCGGCGGGGAGACAAAGGCTGGAGGAGGAGCCGGGGGGAGGCTGCCAGAGACCGCTGGAGAGAGTTGGAGTTGAGAGCTGGCTGGGGAAATGGAGGGAGGGCCAGATGGGGCTCTGGCTCACTGCCCCCCCCAAATGGACCCGGCTGAGGGGTTCTGTTCTCTGTACCTACAAGCTCTGTTTTAGACCATGTTCCTGTCGTCTAATAAACCTCTGTTTTACTGGCTGGCTGAGAGTCACGTCTGACTGCGGAGTTGGGGGGCAGGACCCTCTGGCTTCCCCAGGACCGCGCCTGGGCGGACTTGCTGTGGGAAGCACACGGAGGGGCAGAGGAGGCTGAATTCTCCGAGGTCAGACCCAGGAAGGTGGAAGCTGTGTGAGCTGTGTGTCCTGCAGACAGGCTGCTACCAGAGAGGAGACTCCCCCAGCGTCCTGCCTGGCTTCGCAGGGAGCAGCCCCAGAGCTTGGCCCAGGGACGCCAGGACACTATCACCATCCCAACGCCCTGCTCTCGTGCCATGCGCTTGCCTGCTGCTGCGGGAGCAAGACTTGAGGGCGGCCTCTGCCCTGGGGAGTTTGCAAACCCTGCTGCCTGCACTAACGGTGCTCAGAGCTGGACCTTGGTGCTCTCATGGGACTCACCCTTGCATGCTGCTTTGTACATGCACCCGGCAGGAGACAGCCCAACTCTGCTGAGCTCCTCCACCCTCACTTCCTCCCTGGGATCCCATCATGGCAGGGGGAGGTGGGGATCTTTGCCCAGGCCACAGGAAGCAAAGTCTCTGGGGTTTGGCTGGTGAGATTCACACCGATGAGAGCAATACAGGCCCCAGGACACTGACCGACTCCAGGGGGTCTCCAGCGTGTCTGGTAACCCCCTGCTCCACCCCTTGTGCCTCAGACACGTCCCCCCCGCATCTCAGGCAAGGCCCTGGGGAGGCAGCTAAGATCCTGGAGGATGGTTGCCTCGCTCATCGGACAATCCTCTCCATAAACTCATCAAGCTAAGTCTCGAAGCCAGTTCAGTTTTTTGCTCCCACGGCTCCAGAGCTTCACTCCTCCAATGTGACAGAAACGTTTGTCTGGTGTCCCGGCCAGTTTATATCCATTTGTTTGTGTGCCGCCATCGGCCCTTAACTTAAATCAATTCCTCAGTCACAGGGCACAAGCCCGAGTTTAGCGATTCATTAGAAATCCTGGCTATTGGCCTTGCAATTCCGTTAATATTCTTGGATGGAGATTTTCTGAGCCCCCCGATTCACTCCCATGAAGTTGTTTGAGTTTGACATCTGCCTCGGACGTGGTCATTTCTACCTCCACGTCCTCGTCCCCAGGAGGCCCCTGCCACGGTCCCCAGGCAGAACAGCCACAAAGGGTTTGCATTCGCTAAAGCTACTCCGACTGCCAGCTCTGCAGCCAGGGACCGGCTGTGTGTCTGGGTCTGCCCAGCGCCTAGCGCCAGGGACCCGGGCCCGCGATTGGGGCCCTAGGAGGCCCGACCGAAAGCGAACCATAAACAGCGGGTGGCCCATGGAAAGAGCTGAGGGTTTTGATGCACCAGTGAATGCCACTAGATGGCAGCACAGAGCTAACTTGCTTCCCCCTGCTGCCCCAAGCCCTGGCTCCAGCTCCAGGGCGCCGGGACTCAAACTCGCCGCCCTGTGCACAGGTGGCAGGGCTTGCTGGGCTGACGCGCGGGCCCCTCCGTGGCAGCAGCCTCCATGTCACGGGACCCCACTCCCGCCTGCTGCCCCTGCCCCCGAATTCCCCCCCGCCCCATCCAGCAGGGTCTGACACCTACAGCGGTGCCGGCTCTCCCTGCTCAGCATCTCAGGCAGCCACCCACGCCTGGCAGCCTCGCCCACCCCCCGGCACTGGGGGAGCGAGGGGCCAGCGAGCTGGGCCCCGCAGTGCAGAGCAGCCCACGCTGTGCAGGCGCATGGCTCCCTGGCGGGCACTGACGAAATCGGGGGCATAATTCTACACCAATCTCAATGCCCAGGGAGCAGAGCACGCTGGGAGCGGCCCCTCCCCGAGGCTGGACTCTCCGCACCCCGGAGCAGCCAAGCATGGATTAATGCAGACCCAATGTCAACACAGCAGGTCAGCCAGGGCAGGAGGGGCTGGCAGAGCCGGGCAGGAAACCCAGAACGTTCCTGCTTCCTTGGGGTGGCACCACGCTGGCTGAAGCTTCCCCTCACTGCACAGGCCATTTGCCCAGTGACTGGAGCGGAAATCCTGTGTTCTTGGTGTCACCGAGTCCCCAGGCGATGTTCTGGAGCTGCTCCCTACGAAGCCAGCCAGGACTCTGGGGCAGTCTCCTTTCTGGGAGCAGCCTGTCTGCAGGACACACAGCTCTCACAGCTTCCACCTTCCTGGGTCTGACCTCGGAGCATTCATAGAATCATAGAATCTCAGGGTTGGAAGGGACCCCAGAAGGTCATCTAGTCCAACCCCCTGCTCAAAGCAGGACCAATTCCCAGTTAAATCATCCCAGCCAGGGCTTTGTCAAGCCTGACCTTAAAAACCTCTAAGGAAGGAGATTCTACCACCTCCCTAGGTAATGCATTCCAGTGTTTCACCACCCTCTTAGTGAAAAAGTTTTTCCTAATATCCAATCTAAACCTCCCCCACTGCAACTTGAGACCATTACTCCTCGTTCTGTCATCTGCTACCATTGAGAACAGTCTAGAGCCATCCTCTTTGGAACCCCCTTTCAGGTAGTTGAAAGCAGCTATCAAATCCCCCCTCATTCTTCTCTTCTGCAGGCTAAACAATCCCAGCTCCCTCAGCCTCTCCTCATAACTCATGTGTTCCAGTCCCCTAATCATTTTTGTTGCCCTTCGCTGGACTCTCTCCAATTTATCCACATCCTTCTTGAAGTGTGGGGCCCAAAACTGGACACAGTACTCCAGATGAGGCCTCACCAGTGTCGAATAGAGGGGAATGATCACGTCCCTCGATCTGCTCGCTATGCCCCTACTTATACATCCCAAAATGCCATTGGCCTTCTTGGCAACAAGGGCACACTGCTGACTCATATCCAGCTTCTCGTCCAATGTCACCCCTAGGTCCTTTTCCGCAGAACTGCTGCCTAGCCATTCGGTCCCTAGTCTGTAGCTGTGCATTGGGTTCTTCCATCCTAAGTGCAGGACCCTGCACTTATCCTTATTGAACCTCATCAGATTTCTTTTGGCCCAATCCTCCAATTTGTCTAGGTCTTTCTGTATCCTATCCCTCCCCTCCAGCGTATCTACCACTCCTCCCAGTTTAGTATCATCCGCAAATTTGCTGAGAGTGCAATCCACACCATCCTCCAGATCATTTATGAAGATATTGAACAAAACTGGCCCCAGGACCGACCCTTGGGGCACTCCACTTGATACCGGCTGCCAACTAGATATGGAGCCATTGATCACTACCCGTTGAGCCCGACAATCTAGCCAGCTTTCTACCCACCTTATAGTGCATTCATCCAGCCCATACTTCCTTAACTTGCTGACAAGAATACTGTGGGAGACCGTGTCAAAAGCTTTGCTAAAGTCAAGAAACAATACATCCACTGCTTTCCCTTCATCCACAGAACCAGTAATCTCATCATAAAAGGCGATTAGATTAGTCAGGCATGACCTTCCCTTGGTGAAGGTCATTCAGCATCCCCTGTCCCTCCGTGCGCTTCCCACAGCGATTCCGCCCAGGCGGGGTCCTGAGGAAGCCAGAGGGTCCTGCCCCGCAACTCCACAGTCAGACGTGACTCTCAGCCAGCCAGTAAAACAGAGGTTTATTAGACAACAGGAACAGGGTCTAAACCAGAGCTTGTAGGTGCAGAGAACAGGACCCCTCAGCCGGGTCCATTTTGGGGGGCAGCGAGCCAGACAACCAGTCTGCCCTTCACTCCATGTCTCCAGCCAGCCCCAAACTGACACTCCCTCCAGCCCCTCCTCCTCTGGGCTTTGTCCCTTTCCTGGGCCAAGAGGTCACCTGATTCCTTTGTTCTCCAACCCTTTAGGTCTCACCTTGCAGGGGAGAAGGGCCCAAGCCATCAGTTGCAAGGAAACAGGGTGTTGGCCATTGTCTGTGTCCAGACCCCTGCACACACCTGCCCTCTAGGGCTCTGCAACAATCATACACCCATATCCCACTACCTAGATACTTAAGAACTGCCTAGGGGAAACTGAGGCACCCCCACACTATTCAGAGGAAACATTAAGAACAGTCTCACTTCGTCACATCTCTCCCCCCTTCGAGATCGAACTGAGCGGGGTCACTTTAGCTGGTGGCCTGGGGAAGTTCGAAGCCACCAATGTTCCCATGGATGCCCCAGCATCTCTCCCCTTCCTTGGTGGGAGTTACACCAGGCCCTTCCAGTTTCACACCCTCCCTTAGGTTGGGGGTGGTCGATAGCACACGCAGGCCGCATGTGGAAAGGTTTATGCGGCCCGTGCCCTTTTGCCACCCCAAAACCCCCAGGGTCAAACTGGGATCGGGTCTTTTCCCAGCGCTCCAGTCTGGAGGCCTGCAATTCGGGCTCTCTTGGTTAAGGGCCCCCATCTTGACCTGGGCCACATACTGTTCACTTACAGAACTAGCATGGAGACATCCCTTTCTCAACAACCTTGTCTCCCCAACAAGCTGGCCAAACAGCCACTTGGTTTTAGGACTGTTTAACTTGCTTAACAGCTTTCACTCCATTTGAGACCTTCTCAGACTGGGAGTGAATGAGTCATTACACAAAGTAAAACTATTTCCCCAAGTTTATTCCCCCCCCCCTGCTCCTCCGACAACATTCCTGTTAACTGCTGGAAATGGCCCACCTTGATTATCACTACAAAAGGTGTTTCTTCCCCCCCTCTCCCCCCAGCCCCGCTCTCCTGCGGGTAATAGCTCATCTTAAGTGATCACTCTCCTTACAGTGTGTATGGTAACACCCATTTTTTCATGTTCTGTGTGTATATAAATCTCCCCACTGTATTTTCCACTGAATGCATCCGATGAAGTGAGCTGTAGCTCACGAAAGCTCATGCTCAAATAAATTGGTTAGTCTCTAAGGTGCCACAAGTACTCCTTTTCTTTTTGCGAATACAGACTAACACAAACTTCTCAAAGCTATCCACACTGGATCCGTCAACAGGAAAGTCAGTGGATCCATTCATAACAGAAAATTTCTGGCTGTTAGGAACTGAAACTTTCTTGATTAAATCACTTTCACACCCTTCAATTGCAGTAAATTGCTTGTAAAGACTCCATGAGGATTTCTTTCCCTAGAGCTTTTCTATGCAACAATTCACCCCTCACAGAAATTCTGCTCTTACCCTCTTTACCTAGGGCTTGCTCTAGAGGAACACTTTCCTGAGCAACAACAGACTCTTTCTGGGTCTCCCTTACATCCAGAATTACCTCTGGCCCATCAGGCGGATTGCTACACAATCCCCTTTCAGGCAAACTGACAGACTTCCTAGATAAAAGGTCGGAAGCATTCTCCTTCCTTTTGCCACACACAAGTTCAGGAATCTTTTCCTTCTTGCTACAGGTTTCCACACCCTCAGTAGGTAACACAATCACACACCTTCCTGCTCTCCTTGTGCCCTGGCTAGGATCTCACCCTGATTAGACAGAGTTGCTCCACCCTTTCCCAACAACACACTAGCAACAGGCAAAATACAAGCACCAGAATTGTCTGGTCTCTGGGATTTTACATAGACACTAACTGGATGCGATCTAGTCACAGGGCCATTCTCCCGAGCAGACACAAACTTAGGGCCATTCCCTTCCTGGGCTTTAGCTGAATCCAGAACCAGCTCTGAGACAACTGCACGACCCTCAGCCATCACAGGCTGAAAGGCCCCTTCTGTCTGCTCCACAGACGAAGAGCCGGACACACTTTCTCCTTTCCCAGACATACAGCTTGGGATCTCATTCCCCTGGTCCCAGCACACAAGGCTGGTCACAGACAACTGCTTGGAGATCAGGATAGCTCCCTCCATAGGCAAGTCAATACCCCTGACAGACACAGGCACGTTTCCTTCACTGTCCCAATTCTCCACCCAGCTAACAGGAAATGTACAGGGACACTCATCTTCCACTCTCCTCGCCTTCCCACCCTGCTGACTAGACACAGCCATCAGCTCACAAGGCGGCCTAGGCTCATCCAGACTTTCTTTACCAAGCACCTTGCCACTCCCAACAGATCCCCTGCCCTGCCTGTGTCTCCCCCCACTCAGCTGGGGTCTCAGCTCCCCCCTTGCTCAGCACTGCCCTTGCTGTCCCCGTGGGGGTAGGCAGCGAGCTCGCTGCTTTCCTCAGTGCATCAGAGCCAGCGTGAGCCCCCTCTCCAGTGTGCAGGGGGGCGGGGAGCATCTCTCTGTCCCAGGATCTCGCCACCCCAGGAATGTCTCCCCATTGACCATCATCTTCCACTCCCTCTGGGGAGGGGCTTCACCCCAGGAAACTCCACACAGACATATAGGTTGGGACCAGGAGTGGGAGCCTGTCCACCTCCCCACCCATCTGGCTGACGGAGTCTATGGCCTTGGGACCCAGCAAGGGAGCTAGACACCGGGGCTTTTCCGCAGGGTCCCCCTGGTTCAAATCGCCAGCCTGCTCAAAGGCAGTGAGGTGGCATCCACACCCCCCCCCTCCTTAACCAGGGGCAGCAATTTAGTCTCGAGGTTCCCTGCGGAACTGGCCCCCCGGGGTCTATCCCCACTCACCCCTGGGAGGTCCCCTAGGCCTCTCCGCTCCCCCACCGCCAGTTCATGCTTCTGCAGCTCTTTCTCGGGCTCTCGCTGTCTCTCACAGTCCTCTTGCTCTCTCGGACTCAGCTCCAATCCCGTTCGTCTCCGATCCCCGGATGGGGAACCCGATCGTGAAGACCCTCGTCTGGTCGAGGACAGGAGTCTTGGTGATGCCTGGCTGCCACTCCAGCAGCTCCCAGATCCTGCTATAGCCCCATTTGGGGTCAGGAATCTGTTCCTTCGAGCGGTCATCCTCCTCCAGCTGCACGATGAACTGTGCTTTGGTGAACTTTCCAACGCTCAACCCTCTCTGTTTGCACAGGGTTACAATGTCCTTCTGAAGGAGACGGTGACAGGCCGTCACTCCGCTCTTCCCAAGTTGTTGTGGACGCACAGGCCTGTGTGTTCTCAGCTCCCCACGGTTTCCAGGGAGAACCCCTAGTGTGCCAGCCCTTCTCGAGGTCACCACCTCTTTGCCAGGGTCGAGCGGCAGACTCCTCCGCCCCTTGGACTGCTTGCTGCAATCCCCAGGCGAACCCTGTTACTGCGAAAGTCCTTCTCTCTCCCAGGGCCAAGCCGCAGGCTCCTCCGCCCCTGAGACTGCTCACCACAGTCCCCAAGGGGACCCCATTACTGCACAGTCCTTCTTGCTGGTCACACACTCCCAGGGGGTTAACCACCCCCCCAAAACCGCTCCTCTCTGAGCCTTCAGCACGCCTGGTCCTCGTCAATCCCCCTTCGTTTTACTGCTCCCCAGTCACTTACTGCAGGAAGCGCCATCCACGGGGTGCAGTACATCCCACCGCTGCCACCAGTTGTCTCGGAGTCCCTGGGCGATACTCTGGAACTGCTCCCCATGAAGCCAGTCAGGACTCTGGGGCAGTCGCCTTTCTGTGAGCAGCCTGTCTTCAGGACACACAGCTCACACTGCTTCCACCTTCCTGGGTCTGACCTCAGAGCATTCAGCATCCTCTGCCCCTCCGTGCGCTTCCCACAGCGAGTCCACCCAGGCGGGGTCCTGGGGAAGCCAGAGGGTCCTGCCCCCCAACTCCACAGTCAGACGGGACTCTCAGCCAGCCAGTGAAACAGAAGGTTTATTAGACGACAGGAACATGGTCTAAACCAGAGCTTGTAGGTGCAGAGAACAGGACCCCTCAGCTGGATCCATTTTGGGGGGCAGTGAGCCAGACAACCCCGTCTGCCCTTCACTCCATGTCTCCAGCCAGCCCTAAACTGAAACCCCCTCCAGCTCCTCCTCCTCTGGGCTTTGTTCCTTTCCCTGGGCCAGGAGGTCACCGGATTCCTTTGTTCTCCAACCCTTTAGCTCTCACCTTGCAGGGGGGAAGGGCCCAGGCCATCAGTTGCCAGGAAACAGGGTGTCGGCCATTGTCTGTGTCCAGACCCCTGCACACACCTGCCCTCTAGGGCACTGCAATGATCATACACCCTTACTCCACCCCCTAGATACTTAAGAACTGCCTAGGGGAAACTGAGGCACCCCCACACTATTCAGAGAAAACATTAAGAACAGTCCCACTTCGTCACAGCTTCCCACAGCGAGTCCGCCCAGGCAGGCTCCTGGAGAAGCCAGAGGGTCCTGCACCCCAACTTCGCAGTCAGACGTGACTCTCAGCCAGCTAGTAAAACAGAGGTTTATTAGACAGGAACATGGTCTAACACAGAGCTTGTAGGTGCAGAGAACAGGACCCCTCAGCTGGGTCCATTTTGGGGGGCAGTGAGCCAGTCAACCACATCTGCACTTCACTCCTCATCCCCAGCCAGCCCCAAACTGAAGCTCTCTCCAGCCCCCCTGCCCCCCGCTTTGTCCCTTTCCCGGGCCAGGAGGTCACCTGATTCCTTTATTCTCCAGCCCTTTAGCTCTCACCTCGCAGGGGGGAAGGGCCCAGGCCATCAGTGGCCAGGAAACAGGGTGTCGGCCATTCTCTGTGTCCAGACCCCTGCAAACACCTGCCCTCTAAGGCTCTGCAATGATCATACACCCTTACCCCACCCCCTAGAGACTTAAGAACTGCCTAGGGGAAACTGAGGCACCCCCACAACATTCAGAGGAAACATTAAGAACAGTCCCGCTTCCTCACACTTGGCACCACAGCTCTGGCCATAACGCAGGCAACACCAGTGGCTGGGGCTGGGGGCCATGGATGGAGGGCAGATGTGCTGGCCCAGGGATATCCCAGTCCTGGGTCTGTGACACTGCGGAAACTGTGCAGCGAGAAGGACAGAAGCAGGCCAGGGTTTCAGCCTGCCTGAGTCCTGTCTCTCCAGCTTGCAGAGGGCAGGAAAGGCTGCGCCATGCAGCAGGGAGAGAGCTGGCAAAGGCCGGCGTCGGGCTCTCTGACATGGGGGGGACTGGACAGCGACAAAGGGAGGCTAATGGATGCTGGGAGTTAGGCAGCTGTGGGAGCCCCCCTGCCCCGGGGGTGTGAGCAGGGGCTGTGCCAGGTAGTGGGGGAGGTGCAGGGACAGTGACAGATTTGTTTAATTTGCACGCCAGCCTGAGTGAGGCCATTTTGCAGGGAGCAGCAAGCACCGCGGCCCCTTCCTAAGGGCTGGTTGTATATGGGCGCTGTCCCCAGCTGGCAGCTCAGCCATTGCAGGGGCAGTGGGAGAGTGCAACCAAATTATCCTCTGGCTGCAGGATCCCCCGGGGTTGCTTACCAGTAAAGGCCCTGGCCTCATGTCTCTTCATTCACTCCTGATGGATGAGCAATAACCCGCCGAGCCCCCTGCTGCCCCCGGGCACTCTGGGCAACCACCTGGGCCTCGAGGTGCCACACGCGGCAAGCTACACAGGAAACGCCTCCTGGCTCTTCAGGTGGCTGCCCTGGCCCGATCCCTGAGTGGGAGGGGGGCACATGGGGCACATGCAGAGCAGAAGGGCCCACAGCCTGTCCCCTTCTTAGCCCCACCAGCCAGCCACCTGCTGAGCTATGGGCAAGGCCTAGGTGGAACGGTGAGCAGCCCTGGGGGGGCAGAAGTGGTTTCTAGAGGCGACAGGAGGAACCTGGGAGCCCGAGCTCCTGGGTTCTTCAAGAACTGGCTCTGCCCTGCCCCCCTTTCAGTGGGATAGCCCTGAATGCAAACGGAAAGGATTTAACATTGAACTCTCCTCAGTCCACGGTCAGGGTCTTTCAGGCCAGTCCGCGAGTGCTGCTGTCCCCCGCCCCACCTGCCTGCTACCTCTCTGGCAGCAGCTTTGCTGCTGGTACTGGACCCCAGGGCTGCCCGAGATGGACTCTGCCCAATGCACGGTGTGCCCTGGAGAGAGAGACACCCTCTGCTGTTCTAGGGACGCAGGACCCTACGGGGCAGCCCCAGGGGGAACGGCCGGCCCCTGTAACCTGTGTCAGTGGACAGTGATGTGGGGTGCTGAGGGTCTGCAGGGTGTGACAGTGGGTCTGTGTCACAGCACAGGCATGGAGGGGTGTGTGCGTGTGTACATGCATGTAAACGTGCGCACAAATTAGCTGTTTTGCTTAGTACAGATGCTAGAAGTCTAAACAATAAGCTGGATGAATGTGAGTGCCTGGCATTCAATGGGGATATTGATCTAATAGGCACCACCGACACTTGGGGAACGCTGGCAATCAATGGGACACGGTAACACCATGCATCCGATGAAGTGCACGGTGCATCCGATGAAGTGAGCTGTAGCTCACGAAAGCTCATGCTCAAATAAATTGGTTAGTCTCTAAGGTGCCACAAGTCCTCCTTTTCTTTTTGTGAGGGGTGAATTGTTGCATAGAAAAGCCCTAAAGGGAAAGGAGTCTTTGCAAGCAGTTTACTGCAACTGAAGGGTGTGAAAGTGATTTAATCAAGAAAGTTTCAGTTCCTAACAGCCAGAAATTTTCTGTTATGAATGGATCCACTGACTTTCCTGTTGAAGGATCCAGTGTGGATAGCTTTGAGAAGGTCTCAGATGAAGTGAAAGCTGTTAAGAAAGTTAAACAGTCCTATAACCAAGTGGCTGTGCTTGGCCAGCTTCTTGAAAGAAGACCCAATCCCAGTTTGACCCCCTGGCGTTTTGGGGTGGCCAAAGGGCACGGGCCACATAAACCTTCCCACATGCGACCTGCGAGTGCTATCGACCACCCCCAACCTAAGGGAGGGTGTGAAACTGGAAGGGCCTGGTGTAACTCCCACCAAGGAATGGGAGAGATGCTGGGGCATCCATGGGAACGTTGGTGGCTTCGAACTTCCCCAGGTCACTGGCTAAAGTGACCCCGCTCAGTTCGATCTCGAAGGGGGGAGAGATGTGACGAAGTGGGACTGTTCTTAATGTTTCCTCTGAATAGTGTGGGGGTGCCTCAGTTTCCCCTAGGCAGTTCTTAAGTATCTAGGTGGTGGGATAAGGGTGTATGATCGTTGCAGAGCCCTAGAGGGCAGGTGTGTGCAGGAGTCTGGACACAGAGAATGGCCAACACCCTGTTTCCTGGCAACTGATGGCCTGGCCCTTCCCCCCTGCAAGGTGAGAGCTAAAGGGTTGGAGAACAAAGGAATCAGGTGCCCTCCTGGCCCGGGAAAGGGACAAAGCCCAGGGGAGGAGGGGCTGGGGAGAGTTTCAGTTTGGGACTGGCTGGAGACATGGAGTGAAGGGCAGACGTGGTTGTCTGGCTCATTGCCCCCAAAATCGACCCAGCTGAGGGGTCCTGTTCTCTGCACCTACAAGCTCTGTTTTAGACCATGTTCCTGTAGTCTAATAAACCTCTGTGTTACTGGCTGGCTGAGAGTCCCGTCTGACTGCGAAGTTGGGGGGCAGGACCCTCTGGCTTCCCCAAGACCCCGCCTGGGCGGACTCGCTGTGGGAAGTGCACAGAAGGGCAGAGGATGCTGAATGCTCCGAGGTCAGACCCAGGAAGGTGGAAGCTGGGTGAGCTGTGTGTCCTGCAGACAGGCTGCTCCCAGAGAGGAGACTTCCCCAGAGTCCTGACTGGCTTCATGGGGAGCAGCTCCAGAGCATCGCCTGGGGACTCTGAGACACCAGGGTCACCCAATGAAATGAGCAGGCAGCAGGTTTAAAACAAACGAAGGGAAGTATTTCTTCACACAACGCACTGTTACCCTGGGGAACTCATTGGTCGGGGATGTTGTGAAGGCCAAAAGTGTAACAGTTCAAAGAAGAACTAGATACGTTCCTGGAGGACAGGGCCCTCGATGGCTGTTAGCCTAGACGGTCAGGGACGCAACCCCATGCTCCGGGTGTCCCTGAACCTCTGACTGCCAGACTCTGGGACTGGACGACAGGAGAGGCATCTCTCGATAACTGCCCTGCTCTGTTCATTCCCTCTGACACACCTGACACTGGCCACTGTCAGCGACAGGCATGGGGCTAGATGGACCATGGGGCTGACCCAAAGTGGCCACTTGTATGTCCTTACTCCATGCTGCTATTGCTCCCCCACAATGCCCTGCAGAGCAGAGGTTATAAGGCTTCCATTTACCCAGCAGACCCCCAGCTGGTGTGTCAGTCCCCTGTATTGACCCATCCACTGTGGAGTCTCCCCCCAGCACCTCCGCCTGCTCGGGAACCAGATGGAAACACTGACCATTTTGCCTGAGAGTCACCCAGTTGCACGTGCCTGCGCGTGGCTAGGAGAGTCACAGACGTGTTCTCGCCCCCGAAAAGCTCCTAAGGCAGAGAAAGCACCAGACGCCCACGCGAGCAGCTATCGCTCCTCAGCAAGTTAGTCTTCAGACTTCATTTCTGTTCGGTTTATGGCGGGGGGGCCTCTCATCGATCTCTAGGTGCAATTACAGTGAGCGTTTACAGGCACACATCGCTCTCTGCCCAGCCTCAGCCCTAGAGCAGACTGCAAGGCTGTCTGCATCCTCCAGCCCTGCACGCAGCTATTGCTTTCCTCGCTGGAGAACACACCGCAGGGCAAGCGAACGCCTGGTCAAGGGGGTGAGTTTATTAGCCAGCCTACTGGCAGCAGGGTCTGCTATGTTAGAATTGCCTTCTGGTCCAAGATCAGGCTGGGACCCATCTCTCCAGCCTCCCACACAGGGCCAGTGAGGGATGAGCCTTACGGCGGGGAGACCAGGAGCCCCCAGTAAGGGGAGCTGCAGCAGCCTGTCCCTTTTCTGGCACAAAACCCCACGTCTGGGATATTTGCAGCACCAAGGACTGTGGGAGGCTGGTAAATTTCCATGTAAAACATCATCCCTCCCCCCAGTGCATGCCTTGGCCCAGTGCTGCAACAGGAGCCAGCCCCCAGAACATGTTCAGTCATTGCAGCGCCGTGCAAGTGAACTCACAGCTCTCCAGGGCCTGTCATGTGGGTCCCGGCGCCCAGGACCCTGCCCAACGCGGGACAACTGGGATTTTATTCCATGCTAGTGGGATTGTACAGGAACTGGCCCAGCATTAGAGATGCAGAAATGGGTCGCAGGCAGGTGTCCTGCCCTGGCTGGCAGCGCTCAATGCTGGGGCTCATTAATTCCTGCTCCCCCCTCTGGGATCTTTCCAGTGCCAGCAGCACTAGAATGGGCGGAGCATGGGAGGCTGGGCATTACCCTGGGTTAGCGTCATGGTCCAGTGATGGAACGGAGCACGGCCCGGGGTCCTGGGCTCAGTTCAGCTCATTTCCTGCAGCCCTGGCATCGAAACTCTCCCCGATCAGCCGAGCCTTGGACGATGCGGCAGCCAGGAGAGTTTGGGGCAGGGCAGGGCACGGGGTGGGCTGGAGCCAGGGACCACAAAGAATCCCAACAGCCACAGCGTGAGAAGGCAGCGAGAAGGGGTGGGCAGGGGGCAGGCGCCATCCCCCTGGGATTAACTCAGAGCAGAGAGCACGGTCCCCTCCCCAAACACAGTCTGCAGCACCAGCTGAGCACGGTGTTGCCCATCCCCCTTTCTGCCCGTTACACTCCCCTTGGGCAGGGGCTCTGAGACCCTCACTCTGCCACGCCTGGCACCCGGGGGCCCTACCCAGCAGAGCGCTGGGGTCTGAACTGCTGGGCACGGCCCCAGTGCAATGGGGGTCCCAATGGCCCGAGCACAGCAGAGCTGTTCTCACTGTCCCATTGTCACAGCAGCCGGACGCAGCGACCTGGAGCTCCGGTGAGGTGCTGCCCGGAGCCCGAACCCCAGAACACAACAGCAGTGACAGCGCAGGATTCACCCCCATTCCTGGGGCGAGGGGAGCCCGTTCTCCACAGCTCAGGGGATCTGCTCTCTGAGCCTGGGCAAGCGCCCTCTCCTCTCCGGGCCCCTGTCCCTGCCTGGAGGGGGGTCATCACCTCCCTCCTGCACAGGGCCATGGGGAGCAGAACCTCCCTAAGCAGCACCCACCCAGCTTGGGACATGATGGTGCCAGGCCCGGCCCAGACCCAGCGAGAGCCAGCTCCTGCCCCAGAGAGCCCATAAGCAGCTGTGGGTGGGTGTGTGTGGGGAGCAGGGCCTGGCACAGGGTCGCAGTCACCCTGCAGCACAGCGAGGATGTTTGTGGGACTGCCAGGCCTCGCCCCCTTGCTGTGGGAGGTTTGGGCCGGTAACCCCTGCCAGCCAGCGGATGGGATCACACCGCTTTCTGCAAGACTTTCAGAAGGGCCTTGAGTTCTGCTGTGAGAAAGGGGCTTCCCATTCCCCTTGAATGGATGGTTCTGTGCTGGGTTCTCTCCCCAGAAGGGTGCCTGGAGGGAGCGAGGCCGAGAGCCTGGCCCAGCGGACAGGGCAGGTCACTTTCCCGCACGGAGAGAGCAGCCCCTTGGGAAAACACCTGCTCGGAGACTGTGTTTACTTGGCCTGAGTCACTGAGTTATTTCTGGCTGCTCAGCCTGGCTGGGAAAGCACAAAAACAAGATCAGGAGGCTAAGAGCACATGGAGCCTTGGGAGAGCCGCCAGAGAGCCAGCTGCCATGGCCCAGCTTGGGCGCAAGAGCAGGGCAATTGAGCCTCGGCTGCGTGAGCCAGCCAAAGGCTCAGCAGGGATTCCCAGCCTGGTGCTAGAGGGCACAGTGTCCTCTTCTGTCTGAGGCAGAAGCCCCAGGGCCTGAGCTCAGGTATATCTCCCCAGAACACATGCGGATCACAGCCGCCGGGCCAGAGTCAAGCTAAGTCTGTGCATCTCCCGCCCTGAAACTGCTGCAGGATCAGTGGGAAAGAGCAGAAAAGGACGTGGATTTCTGGAGGAAGGTCCCTGCCCCAGGCTGCTCCAGGGAGTCACCCTTGAAGGCAAGCGATATGGGCAGGGAGAACGCCAGGAGTCCAGACCCATCAACTGCACACCCCGGCCATGCTACTCCACACGGACTCTGTCACGGCCCCGTAGGATCTGAGCTGCAGCCAGCTCTGGAGCAGTCTCTTGGAGGAATCCCTTCGGTGTGCCAGACCCCCAAGGGGGGTCCCACTTTTCCTTCAGGGTAGGCCCCACAGCCCGACCACAGCCTAGACTCAAGCCTCTGGATTGGAGGTCTCCTGGGTCACAGTGTGAGCTCTGCCCAGTGAGCCCAGCGATTTATGACTTTCCCTAAGGCCAAGGAATGGCTCCCTTCCTGGGAGAGGGGAGCTGGGTCCAGCCCTGCCTGCGGGGCCAGACCCGGCTGGGTCCAACTGCAGCAAATCACAACACACAAGGAGAGGCCTCCCCCATCCAGCCTCCCCAGCCCCCCACTCCATGCCTGGACACTGGGCCCTGCTCCCAGAGAGGCTGGGTCTGGCTCAGGATTTTTGCCTGGAAGGGGCCTCCAGGGCACTTGGCGCTTTGCTGCCAGCTACAAGAAGGTCCCTGCCCAAGGCTTGCAATCCCGGACAAGTCACAGCCATGGGTGTCAGAGGGTCCCAATGGGGTGGGCACCAAAAGAAGGACCTGTGTTTGTGGGGGAGGGGTCTGTATTTGGCACCGTGGAGTGATGGGCTCCCAGGATCCACCATGCCGGGGTGCTGAGCAGAGTCGGGGGACTCAGGCCCCTAGGCCTGTGCTGGGGTGCAGAGCCACCAGTGCCTCTGGCATGGCCTGGGGGGTCAGGGCCCTGTGCCACACGCCTGAGAGGGCAGGGCAGCTGGAAAGGGGCCCACTGAATGGCACCTGTCATCTCATGGGGCACTCGTGGGCAGTGACATTGTGACTAAATGCCTGGCCTGCAGGGGTGGGGGCAAAGCTAGTGGGCGGGGAGGGGGAAATCACCCGGCTGCCCCGCCCCACCCCTCAGGGCTAGCTGCTGTCAGGGGCTTGGTGCAGCAGCCCAGGGCAGCGGGCCAGGACTCAGAGCTATTTCATGGGGCTGGCACTGGCAGAGGAATGGACAGTCTGTTCAGAACAAGCAGCGGGCCGGGACACACCAGGGACTGAGCTCTCTTGTCCTGGAGTCATGCAGAGCAGAGGTGAGTGCAGGGGACGCTCTGCACCTGCTCTGAGCATCCCCTGAGCCCTGGGCTTTGCGTCAGGCATGTTCCACGAGCACTGAATGCCCTCGGCTCGTTCCCAGGAGGTGGCTGCCGGCCTGGTCTCTGGGGAATGGCGGGGCCAGGACTGGCAGAGCAGAGCCAAGTCACTATGCCAGGTGCAGCAGTTAGCTGCCAGCTCTTCTAGTGCCGCTCGTGAGCACCCACCAGGCTAATGGAGACGATTGCTGGCTGCTTTGTGGGGCCCTTCTTTGGCTGCTGGCCATTCTGAGAAAGGCCTAGCTTCCTCCAGTGACTGGAGTGTGACCAAGCGGGACTGTTCTTAACGTTTTCTCTGAATAGTGTGGGGGTGCCTCAGTTTCCCCTAGGCAGTTCTTAAGTATCTAGGTGGTGGGGTAAGGGTGTATGATCACTGCAGAGCCCTAGAGGGCAGGTGTGTGCAGGGGTCTGGACACAGACAATGGCCGACACCCTGTTTCCTGGCAACTGATGGCCTGGGCCCTTCCCCCCTGCAAGGTGAGAGCTGAAGGGTTGGAGAACAAAGGAATCAGGTGACCACCTGGCCTGGGAAAGGAACAAAGCCCAGAGGAGGAGGGGCTGGAGGGGGTTTTCAGTTTGGGGCTGGCTGGGACATGGAGTGAAGGGCAGACGTGGTTGTCTGGCTCACTGCCCCCCAAAATGGACCCAGCTGAGGGGTCCCGTTCTCTGCACCTGCAAGCTCTGTTTTAGACCATGTTCCTGTCGTCTAATAAACCTTCTGTTTTACTGGCTGGCTGAGAGTCACGTCTGACTGCGAAGTTGGGGTGCAGGACCCTCTGGCTTCCCCAGGAGCCCCGCCTGAGCGGACTCGCTGGGGGAAGTGCACGGAGGGGCAGAGGATGCTGAATGCTCCGAGGTCAGACCCAGGAAGGTGGAAGCTGTGTGAGCTGTGTGTCCTGAAGACAGGCTGCTCACAGAAAGGCGACTGCCCCAGAGTCCTGACAGGCTTCATGGGGAGCAGTTCCAGAGCATCACCCAGGGACTCCGAGACAACTGGTGGCAGCGGTGGGATGTACTGCACCCCATGGATGGCGCTTCCTACAGTAAGTGACTGGGGAGCAGTAACACGAAGGGGGATTGTCGAGGACCAGGCCTGCTGAAGGCTCAGAGAGGAGCGGTTTCGGGGGGCGGTTAACCCCTGGGAGTGTGTGACCAGCGAGAAGGACTGTGCAGTAATGGGGTCCCCCTGGGGACTGCAGTGAGCAGTCTCAGGGGCGGAGGAGTCTGCAGCTCAACCCTGGCAAAGAGGTGGTGACCTCGAGAAGGGCTGGCACACTAGGGGTTCTCCCTGGAAACCGTGGGGAGCTGAGAACACACGGGCCTGTGCGTCCACAACAACTTCTTAAGGAGATGGCCTGTCACCATCTCCTTAAGAAGGACATTGTAACCCTGTGCAAACAGAGAGGGTTGAGCGTTGGAAAGTTCACCAAAGCAGAGTTAATCGTGCAGCTGGAGGAGGATGACCGCTCTAAGGAACAGATTCCTGACCCCAAATGGGGCTATAGCAGGATCTGGGAGCAGCTGGAGCGGGAGCCAGGCATCACCAAGACTCCTGTCCCCGACCAGACGGGGGTCTTCACGATCGGGTTCCCCATCGGGGGATCGGAGACGGACGGGATTGGAGCTGAGTCTGAGAGAGCAAGAGGACCGTGGGAGACAGCGAGAGCCCGAGAAAGAGCTGCAGAAGCAGCAGCAGCATGAACTGGCGGTGGGGGAGCGGAGAGGCCTAGGGGACCTCCCCGGGGTGAGTGGGGATAGACCCTGGGGGGCCAGTTCCGCAGGGAACCTCGAGACTAAATTGCTGCCCCTGGTTAAGGAGGGGGGGTGTGTGGATGCCACCTCACTGCCTTTGAGCAGGCTGGCGATTTGAACCAAGGGGACCCTGCGGAAAAGGGTGTCTAGCTCCCTTGCTGGGTCCCAAGGCCGTAGACTCCATCAGCCAGATGGTTGGGAATGTGGACAGGCTCCCACTCCTGACCCCAACCTATATGTCTGTGTGGAGTTTCCTGGGGCCAGGCCCCTCAGACCTCCAGTGGGAGCAGAAGGTGATGGTCAATGGGGAGACATTCTTGGGGTGGCCAAAGGGCATGGGCTGCATAAACCTTCCCACATGCGGCCTGTGAGTGCTATCAACCACCCCTGACCTAAGGGAGGGCGTGAAACTGGAAGGGCCTGGTGTAACTCCTACCAAGGAATGGGAGAGAGGCTGGGGCATCCATGGGAACGTTGGTGGCTTCGAACTTCCCCAGGTCACCGGCTAAAGTGACCCCGCTCAGTTCGATCTCAAAGGGGGGAGAGATGTGACGAAGTGGGACTGTTCTTAATGTTTCCTCTGAATAGTGTGGGGGTGCCTCAGTTTCCCCTAGGCAGTTCTTAAGTATCTAGGGGGTGGAGTAAGGGTGTATGATCATTGCAGAGCCCTAGCGGGCATGTGTGTGCAGGAGTCTGGACACAGAGAATGGCTGACACCCTGTTTCCTGGCAACTGATGGCCTGGGCCCTTCTCCCCTGCAAGGTGAGAGCTGAAGGGTTGGAGAACAAAGGAATCAGGTGACCACCTGGCCCGGGAAAGGAACAAAGCCCAGAGGAGGAGGGGGTTTTCAGTTTGGGGCTGGCTGGGACATGGAGTGAAGTGCAGACGTGGTTGTCTGGCTCACTGCCCCCCAAAATGGACCCAGCTGAGGGGTCCCGTTCTCTGCACCTGCAAGCTCTGTTTTAGACCATGTTCCTGTCGTCTAATAAACCTTCTGTTTTACTGGCTGGCTGAGAGTCACGTCTGACTGCGAAGTTGGGGGGCAGGACCCTCTGGCTTCCCCAGGACCCCGCCTGAGCGGACTCGCTGGGGGGAAGCGCACGGAGGGGCAGAGGATGCTGAATGCTCCGAGGTCAGACCCAGGAAGGTGGAGCCAGGTGAGCTGTGTGTCCTGCAGACAGGCTGCTCCCAGAGAGGAGACTTCCCCAGAGTCCTGCCTGGCTTTGTAGGGAGCAGCTCCAGAACATGGCGCAGGGATGCCAGGACACAGAGGCAGAAACTGTTTATCTGCTGTGTCGTCCCCTATCATTTCCCTCCCTTAGGATAGGAGCCTCGGAGACCCTGGGTCAGATCCCAAACCGCTGAACCCCAGCCATGGAGCCACGGCCAGACACGTGCCCCCTCCCTTCCCCCCGGCAGCAGCATGCACTTACAGAGTGGGGCTGGGCAGCATGGGGGTGAGTCCCCTTTGACACAGAGGCCTCCTGGCCTCTTCCCCCTTTCTCCACAGCCTGGGGGCCCCAGCAGAGCGGGGTGGAGGAGGTCCAGCAAGTCTGGTTGCCCAGATGGAGCAGGGTCTTCGTGCGAGAGCTCCAGGTCACCTTCCAGGCCTCTCTGCGGTTTGGGCCACATTTCGTTTTCCAACCTTTTTTAAAAAATGGCTACAGCTCTGTGGCCTGGCTCCGCGCCCCCCTCCGGCCAGCTCGGCCCCCAGCATTAACACCCTGTCAAGGCTCCCACCCATGTCCTGCTTCCTCCTAATTACTGAACACACCAGCCCCGGGGGCTTCCCCAAGCCTGACAGCTCTTCCCCCCCAGAGCACCCTCTGGCCAGGCAGGTTCCGACCGGCATCAGGTGGCCTGCAGTCACACTGGGGTGTCTCCCTCGCCCACTGGATTGTGGGGAACCGAACGGAAGCAGCAGCTCTGCGTGTGGCCCGTGAGTATCTGTGACGGCTGGGAGCAGGGCAAGCCAGCCTGCTCCACGCAGACCTCCTGGCGAGAAGCCTTTTCAGGGCGCCCTGCAGCCCCAGAGATGGACACCAAAGCCAAGGCACTGGACTGTGGACCAGACCGACCCCTCTGTGTCCATTTCACCAGGAAATGGCTCGTCCATCCCTGGGCTTCTCATGCTGCTCACCCTGCCCGACACGCAGAGGCTCCTGGGCCAGGGCAGCGTCTCCTTCTGTGCCCCTCCAGCATGGCGTGGGACCAGCCCCCATCAATCATTCAGTTACACAGGGCACGGTGTGACGAAGTGGGACTCTTCTTAATGTTTCCTCTGAATAGTATGGGGGTGCCTCAGTTTCCCCTAGGCAGTTCTTAAGTATCTAGGTGGTGGGGTAAGGGTGTATGATCATTGCAGAGCCCTAGAGGGCATGTGTGTGCAGGAGTCTGGACACAGAGAATGGCCGACACCCTGTTTCCTGGCAACTGGTGGCCTGGGCCCTTCCCCCCTGGGAGGTGAGAGCTAAAGGGTTAGAGAACAAAGGAATCAGGTGACCACCTGGCCCGGGAAAGGAACAAAGCCCAGAGGAGGAGGGGCTGGAGGGAGTTTCAGTTTGGGGCTGGCTGGGACATGGAGTGAAGTGCAGACGTGGTTGTCTGGCTCACTGCCCCCCAAAATGGACCCAGCTGAGGGGTCCCGTTCTCTGCACCTGCAAGCTCTGTTTTAGACCATGTTCCTGTCGTCTAATAAACCTTCTGTTTTACTGGCTGGCTGAGAGTCACGTCTGACTGCGGAGTTGGGGTGCAGGACCCTCTGGCTTCCCCAGGAGCCCCACCTGAGTGGACTCGCTGGGGGGAAGCGCACGGAGGGGCAGAGGATGCTGAATGCTCCGAGGTCAGACCCAGGAAGGTGGAAGCTGTGTGAGCTGTGTGTCCTGAAGACAGGCTGCTCACAGAAAGGCGACTACCCCAGAGTCCTGACTGGCTTCATGGGGAGCAGTTCCAGAGCATCGCCCAGGGACTCCGTGACACACGGGCTCTGCTGGCGAGAGCAGAGTGGTGGGGCGCAGCCAGGCCTCAGACTACAGCTCCCCAGCCATGGGGTAGGGATGCTCTGGCGGGCTGAGGTCTGAGGAGCTGCACTGGCTGCAGGGCCCCGAGAAGCCCTCCCCCGGCCCTGGGAGGGAGAGGGGTCCATCGCCTTGTGGGCCAGAGGCTGGTTCCCATTCCACAGAGGCCCCTGTGCTCTCGGTGCCCCAGCCGGAACATGGAGTCGCTCTGGGTTAGTCTTCTTTCAGGCCTCCAACTCGCAGGGCAATGGTCTCACCCAGCAGTTGGGGGAGGGGCTGCAGTTCAGGACTCCTGGGTTCTATCACTGCTCAGCCACCCATGTCCTTTTGTGGGGTTAATCCTGCCGACGGGAGGGCTGCGGGCCCTCCACGATCCCTAGAGGAACAGTGCTGGGAGAGGATTCAGGCCAGAGCCGTCACAGTCCAAAGGGCAACCGCGGTTACCTCCTGGCTGGGTCACTGCTGCAGGGCTGGGGACAGCTGTGGAAGCAGGGGCAGCTGAAGACTTGGGCTCCCCCGAGGCCCCCCTTGGAAGCCAGGCTCGGCCGTCTGTCCCCCTGCTCAGGCACCGGCAGGAGGCTGCTGGTCAGCCCCTGAATCCCAAGGCAGAGCTTTGCCCCTCCTGCAGACAGACAAAACCGCTGCTGCAGTGCTTGAAAGCCGGCTGGTACCAAGGGTGCGGCTGGCAGTGCTGGGAATGGGAGCAGACGCCTTGCAGAGATCAGGCTCAAGACCCATTCCCCCGTGGCTCTCCGGGCCTGCACCAGGAGCTGCAGTTAGCAACCCTTTTATTTTCTAACCCACAGGTGACACAAGATCCCTTCCAGGCGTCAGCTCTGTTGTGCTGGGGGGGCAGCATAGATCATTCTTGGCAGACCATCCGGGAGCCAGCACTCAGCACGGTGCCCTGCCGGCCATTTCCCCAGGGCCCTGCGGGAGGCACCATTATGGCTTTTTCCACAAGTGGCTCCTACGCAGAGCTGGGGGCAAAGGTCTCGTTCTGCATCCTCCTCATGGGGCTGTAATCACCAACGCCCAGCGAGCCCACGTCAGAGCCTCACAAGTGGGAATTAAGAGGACTTGGCAGGGGAAAGGGGCTGGGATTGTGTCTTTTCATTTAAGGAGCAATTTCCATGCAGCTGCATCTGCACCAGACACTCCCTTGATTTAAACAAAACATGGGGGGGTGGGGGGATGACAGCCTTCCTAGGTTCTCTGCGTCCCCTGCTATTGAACAACAGCCCTTCCCAGGAAGTGTCTCTAATTTCACCATAATTTATCCCCTCCTAAGACAGGTGCTTAAGGATCATTTTCTTCCAGACTCAGGCAGAGAAACTCTTACTGCACAAAATTCATTTTCTGTTGATAAACAACTTGGCTGTCCCAGCGACTGGCTCAGGGACGTTCACCCCAGTGCTTCCTAGGATGCCCAGAGCGCATCGCTCCCTGGCCGCCGCATGGATGGGTGCTAGATTGTACCTGCCCTGGGCCACGGCTGAGCCCAGATTCCCGGCTTTCAACTGGAACGTGCTGACAATGCCGAGCACCGGCGGCATTTGCATCAGATGGTGCAGAGACCGGTTGAGAGACTGTGAAGCCAGGCAGCGTCCCACTCCAGCAGGGGATTCCGTGGGCGTTTCTATAAAGTCTTTGATTACCCATCATGGAGCAGGGGATTAGTGCAAACTTCACCCATCTAAACGGATCTACCGGAGCCACATCCATTGCACAGAGCTCCCTGCCCTGCACACACGCACGCACGCACGCACGCCCTGGACTTCTGTCCGCCTTCTCTACGGCAGAGACAGGAAAGCAGGGGCTGGTGCCGCAGAGCCTGGCTGGCGCCGCAGAGCCTGGCTGGCTGAGGGCGAAGGCCTGGGAACAGACGCTGCTCGTGCAGGTTCCCCTCGGTTTGGGTCTGTGCGTTTTCACAAGGAAATGGGATGCTGATTAAACAGCGCGCAGAAGAGAGTGTCGGAATAGCTCCTGGGAGCTGTGAAATCAGTGCCTGCCCTTGTTTTAATCAACTTAATGAGTAAATAAACCAATGGCATTAAACAAGTGAGAGCCTTGGAACCACTGGTGTGCTCACTCCCTCCCATGGGATGCCTGTCCACACCCCGGCTCCCCCACCCCACTCCTCAGTTAGAATAATGGCTCCACAGAATGGGCCTCCAGGCTGCACCCCTCTACCACACAGGCCAGAGAATCCCCCAACGATCTGTCGCCAGCCCGAACTTCTGTCTAAGCAAGCGTGCGGCTTTCGGGAAGAGACACCCCATCCCGGGTAGTTCTCTGGGGCAGGGACGCTCCCTTTAGCTTCTGCAATGCCCCTGCAGGAGCAGCACGCACGGCACCAGGCCACGGCGCAGGGAGCGGCCAGCCCCCCAGTACGCCCCCCCCCCCAGCACCTCAGTGCCACAGCGGAGGAATTGGAGGCTGATACAAGAAGAGCGACCAGCCTGACCGAGGGCTCTCAGGGCTGGGGCAGACAGGGATAGTTAGAAGGGGCTACGCCAAGGCGAAGGAAGGGCGACCCGGACAGTTTAGAAATAGGGGAAGGGCCTGAACTGCCAGGAAGGACTGAGGGGGCAGTTGGGTAACGGGATCAGATTGAGAAGGGAAGAATCAAGCAGAACATGAGGAAAGCCTCCCAAGAGACGCAGGGCGCTGGGAATGATCCCTCGCCCCAGGAAGGGGTGGGAGCCCCGGGGCTTGGGACGCTGAGCGCTCCCGCGAACACACACGCGGTGGGTGGTTGGCACCGCCAGGAAACAGACGGAGTGGTCTAAGCGGCTTTGCCCGCCTCTAGTGTCCATGATTTCACGGCCGGCCAGCGGAGGCCTCGGCCAGTGGGAGGGGAGCTGTTTGAGCCAGCGGCACTGCATTAACCGCCCACCACGGCAGGAACTTGGAAGCTCCACCTGGCACAGAGCCACAGGCTTTGGTCTTGCTGCCGTGTCCAGGAAAGAGGCGCTCGCACCTGCTCTCTGCACCAGAGACTCTGGCTTGTTGCTCATTGAGCAGCATGGAAAGGAAACCTGTATCCAGTAACCTGGTGTGGAAGGGAAATTGCCCTTGGGGGGCATCCCATGGGAAGGAAGGTTCGTCATCCTGGGATACTGGAACACATTCCCCCCCGCTGAGGGAAGTGGAGGCTGGGGGGAAGGGGAGGGAGGGGGTCACAGTCTGTGTGTGTGTGTGTGTGGTGGGGGATCACAGTCATATTTATAGCAAACCACCTCCCTGCAGCCGGTCCAGTGTCCTACTCAGTGCCTGCAATCACCGGCTGTCGGTATCGCTCGTGCACGGACTACTGGGTCCTGTCCACTCTACAGTCTGCCCCCGCGCTGGCAGGTCTCGGGCTGTGATTCACACCCACCATCTGCGCACGCCAATATGCCCAGGCTATGAACAGCTGCAAAACACTGCCTGGTGCACCAGGGGCTGGGGGAATGGAACTCCCCGATTCACGGCCCAGTTTGGAAGTCCCTCTCCCTGGCCTGCATCCACCCATATCTATGCAGGGCAGGGGACTCTCTGCCAGCAGACCCCCACACTGGCGCATGCCAGAGCCCCCAGCCATCTACATGGCACCCCTAAGCCCTTGGACTGTGCTTTGCACGTCTGGGGGAGGAGAAGCCCCCATCCAGCCCTTCAGCGAACCCCTGGAGATGATAATACATTGCTGGGGGTGCCCCGATAGTGCAGCTCCTGGGCTGGGGGCACATTAGCAGGAGGGCAGCCCTCACTGAGAGCCCCAGTGCTAACCGGGGCTGCACCGGGAGACTGGGCAGGTCCCTCCCCACGTAGCTGAGCCTGGGGCTGTGCAGGACCTTTGGGGAGGAGGCTGCACTGTGCCCACCCGTATGGGAGCCCTACTGCGGCGCCAGCCTGCCCTTTGGACAAGGTGCGAGGGGGTGGGAGCCCTGGCTCAGTCAGTGCAAAGCGGAGCTGTGGGATCCAGGGTCCCCTTCTTAGGTTCTGTCAGGCACTCACCACTCAGCCCCCAAAGCCATGGGAGATTGCTGCTACCCCGTAGGCTCCCTATATTCCCGGGCACATGGAGCTGGACTGGGCGGGGATGCTGCGGAGACACATGGGGCAGAGCTAAGGTTGCAGGTGCAGTCTGAGCACCTGCCCAGACCACCTCAAGGCTCTTCACTTCCCTTGTTTATGGAACAGAAGAGAACACGAAAGAAGAACTCTCCCCTCCCCCTTTCCATGCAACACACAGAAGCTATTTAAATACAGCGAACTTTGCGTTTACACACCAGTGAGTCAGGGAGCTGGAAAAGAAACGCGGCCCCGTTAACTTCTGAGCAATTTTAACTCAAGGCCGTTTCTACATGAGCCAAACCTCTTCCCCTCGCAGCTGAGTCACTGAGCTGTGTCTGTCAGAGGAGTTACCTGTGTCTGAGTCATAGCCAGCCAAATATGGGAAATTAGCTCCGAGGAAAACCCATATTCTTGTAATGACTAAAAAGATGCCACGCTCTCAAACAGGGTCCCCAAAGGACTCTCCCCCTGTCACCAGCCCCTGGCGATTTAGCAGGTTTTGCTCTGGAAGGAAGAATCCCTCTGGAATAGCCCCAGACAGGAAGTTTAGCTGTTGCAAATCTATACTGGAATTGGAAAAGGTCCAGAAAAGGACAACAAAAATGACGAGGGGATGGATCAGGTTCCATAGAAGGAGAGATTAATAAGAGAAGAACTCTTCAGCTTGGAAGAGGCGACAAATGGGGGATGTGCTAAGGGTCTATAAAATGATGACTGGTGAGGAGGAAGTAAATAAGGATGCATAGGCACCAACTCCATGGGTGCTACGGGGCTGGAGCACCCATGGGGGAAAAATGGTGGCTGCTCAGCATCCACCAGCAGCCCCCTGGCAGAACCTCCCCCCAGTGCCTCCTGCCTGCCACGGGACCCCACAGATCATCGCCTCCCTCCTCCCTCCCCCCTCCCAGCGCCTACTGCCCCCACCAATCAGCTGTTTCCCATCGTCAGGAGGTGCTGGGTGGGGAAGGAGCGAGGGCTCACCCTGCTTGGGGGAGGGGCGGATCTGGGGGGGAAAAGGCAGGGCAGGAAGCAGCAGGGCAGGAGTGGGGCCTTGGGGGAAGAGGTGGAGTGGGGGTGGGGCCTGGGCGGAGCAGGGGGGAGCACCCCTGGCAGATTAGAAACTCGGTGCCTATGTAAGGAAGAGCTATTTACTCCTCGTAGCACAAGAACCAGGGGTCACCCAATGAAATGACTAGGCAGCAGGTTTAAAACAAACACAGGGAAGTATGTCTTCACACAACGTGCAGTCACCCTGTGGAACTCTTTGCCAGAGGACGGTGTGAAGGCCAAGACTATACCAGGGTTCAAAAAAGAACTAGATAAGTTCATGGAGGCTAGGTCCGTCAATGGCTATTAGCCAGGATGTGCAGGGATGGTGTCCCTAGCCTCTGTTTGACAGAAGCTGGGGATGGATCACTGGATGATTCCCTGTTCTGTTCATTCCCTCAGGGGCACCTGGCACAGGCCACTGTCGGCAGACAGGACACTGGGCTAAATCGACCTTTGCTCTGACCCAGCGTGGCCTCCCCATGCCACTAGCAGAGCCCAGGGAGACAGAGGAGCACTGGTCGCCATCACCCCACATGGGAAATGACATTTCAGTTTAAAAAAATTGAGGCTGAATCCAAGTTTGAACATGAACCCCCAGAGCACCAGCAGGCCTCTGGGAACCAAGGCCGTTCGTCAGAATAGGGAACCCGCTGTGATCTCAAGGCAGCACATGCTGAGCAGCCGCAGCGAACGATCAAAGGCTGACAGGTGACATTTTTCACAGACTTGTTATTTGAAATTCAGCGGAGAACAATCTGAGCAGCTGGGTGCAGTTACTGTGTGTCTGGGGTCTGAGCTGGGACCAGGTGCGATTGGACCCGCAGTGTCTTCATCCCGCTCCTTCCTGACTGTCCAAGCAGCACTTGGAGAATCTAACCTCCAGGGCAACTGTCAAGAGGGCAAACACAAATCCCACTTATTTTTCAGTGGCCACTTTAGAGTCACCATTCCTGCCATGACACCTGCTCCACTCCCATGTGCGTGCGACTGGCCAGAAGTGCAGGCCAAGTGAATCCCTGTCAAAAGGCAAAGGAACGTTGGTGGCAGATAGTGCGCAGAGGTTGCCAGCAGGCCAGGAAAGATCAGCTGGGCTTGCAGAGATCAATAAAACCAGAAACCCCTGGCCCAGAAAGGAAAGTGAGAGGATCATGCGCCTCACTCCCACCCTGCCAACACACAGCCAGCTCAGGCTAGATCCTGCTTGATCCAGTTACATTGTAAAGTCCCAAGTGACAGAGCTGCCCTGGCTTTGGAAACCATCCCACAGCCTGGAGCCCTTTCGGGCTAGTCACTTCCACCCCATTTCACCTCACGGCCTGTGCATCTACACTGCAATGTGAGCCCATGCTCAGACTCCGGCTTGAGCCCCAGCCTCTCTTCCATCCACACACCAGGCTGTCTGATGTGGGCTAGGAAGCCCTCAGGACCTGGCAGAGGGGGTGGGTCCAAGCCAGAGTCCCATGGGGACTTGGGTCCAAACTTCATCATTTTGCAGGGTGGATGCAGCTCAGGCCAGGTCCCCAGACTCGTGCCCTGAGTCCACCAACACTATCTCACAATCCCCTGGGCCAATGTTCCTTGGCCTGTCTATCCCAAGACTGGCCAATCATTCCCAGGAAATGGAAGCCAACCTCTGGTTCGAGTGCAGTTGGAAAACAAAACTCCCAGCACCAGGCCAGGCCTGTGCTAAATCCCAGCTCATGCTTCACCGTGGCCACTGCTTTCCGCCCCCCTCCCCCCCACCGTCCGTGGAGAACCACCCCCCTCTGCGCTGGCCAGAACCAAGCAGGGATTGCCCAGGATGGCTGGGTCAGACGGCAGGACTGTGGCTGTTCCAGAAAAAGCCCTGCTCAGTCAGCTCTATCCTGGCGCTGCTTGTCCTTCCAGCTCTGCCGAGCAGGGCTGTGCTTCTCCAGCCATCTGCTGGGCTCGGCACCCAGTGGAGCACAGGACAAGGACCTCTGCTCACCCTGGGCTGCTTCCTCTAGGACTGTCGCTCCTTTGTAAACACGGAGCCCCCCTGCAGAGCAGGGGCAAGGCCATCACACCCCTGGCCTGAGGGAGAAAGGTTCCTGTGCACCGAGGTGTCAGGCTCAGCTCTCAGACCAGGAAATGCCCCAGCTTCCAGTCTGCATGTCTGCGGCCAATTTAATCCCCACGCTGAAGCCCTGCCACTTTTCTGGAGCGATGTGTGGGTGAAATCCAGCCCCCTGAAGCTGCTTCTCAGAAAAGAGGGTATAAATACGGCAAGTGCCTAGCTAGCAATGCCAAGCGTATGCATGCTGGGTGATGCCTGGCTTCGCGGCCAACACAGCAAAACTCTCATTGACCGCAGTGTGGCCAGGACCTCACCCACGCAGCCCACCGACCTGCCGAACAGACACAGACTCGGCCCAGGACCAGCATGGCAGCTAAGGAAGAGACAACTTTAGCCAAGCCTCCAGCAGCCTGAAACCAGCCTCTCTGGAAGAGGATTTCCTGGCAGATGCCCGTGCAATGTGCAGATGGAGGGCGTGGGGGGGGAAGGTTGCTAACAGACAAAAATAATGACACCCTTTGCTCCTTCCTAGGAGACTGATCAGCCTGATTAGCTGATTTACCACAAGACTCCGTGTTTGTGTTGCTGGATACACAGATTGTAAAACAGAACAAACAAACCCAAACCAGCGGCTGCTGTTTACAGGGCCGGCTCCAGCGCCAGCTTTCCAAGCAGGAACTTGGGGGCAATTTGGATTTTACCAGCCTTGCAGCCCCAGAGTTGAAGGGTTTGATTCCAGCCCAGCTGAGCCACCATCAATCTTCCTCACGCAGCAGAAACAAACGAAATATTCTAACGCGGCCGCCGAGGAATTAATTTCTACAGGGGCCCTCGTTTGTTCAGTCTGACACAGGTTCCCTCCGAGCTCGCTCCGTCCTTACTCACCCCAGTGGGAACGGGGAGACAATTCCTAATGACCAGCCGCAGACCCGGACCTCGCAGCTGGCTCTGGACTTTCACGGGCAGTTCCCGGCTGCGGGGTGACACATTGTCCCGGGGCCGCCCGCAGCGGGGGAAAGAAAAGAGCGGCTGGCTCTGGTTTTTCTTGGGGCTTGATTTCCTCCCAGGGCTTTGGGTCTCTGATCTGGGCAGGGGCTCTCCGGGGCTGGCCCTCCCAGGCCCCGGGTACCATTCCTTCCACCCCCACTTATTCAGATCTTTGTCCGGGTGTAGCCCCGCTCAGAGCCCCTCGCGCGGGCTAGATGGGGCTTGGCTCACCCCCAGCTGCCCCGTAACGCCCAGCAGCCAGCGAGAGCCGAGACCCCAGCCCGGCTCGGGCATTACGCGCGCCTCAGACCGGGCCGGCTGCGCCCTGCCCCTCAGCCCTTGGGCTCGGTACCAGCGCTGGGAAGGGAGAGGGAAGGCGGCCGAACCCGGCGAGGCGGACTCCGGGACACAGAGACGCTTAACCCCTCGGTAACCGGGGCTCCTGACCCCCCAGCCCGGGGCGCGGCTCTTACCGGCGCTGCAGGGAGCAGGGCCAGGACATCCTGGGCTGCCGGAGGCCGGGCCGGGGCGCGCCGTCCGGGGCGCGGCGCTGCAGGTACCGCTCGGTGTCGGAGTGGAAGCGCCGCTGGACGCGGATGTGGGTGCGGGGCTGGCGCCAAAGGTGCTTGGGGGGCTTGGCGGTGCCGGCCCCCTCCCGGCTCAGCTCCATGGCTGCGGGCCCGGGGCGCTGTTCGCCCCTCGGGTGCTGAAGCGGCTCCGAGCGCGCCGGGAGCCGCCCACGGAACCGGCAAGTTCCTGGCGGCTGCGGGAGGACGCGCGGCCCCGGCCGGAAACTTTCCCGGCTGCGCCCCGCCGGCCGCCCCGGCCCCGGCCCCTTCGCCTGGCTCCCCGCCGCCGGGCTCCGCAGCGGCTGCAGCGCGCTCCGAGAGGCCGGTTATATAGCGGAGCTCGGCGCAGGTGCGCTGGGGGGAAGCGCTAACCCCGCCCCGTCCACAGCCGGGCGCGGCCATCCCCGGGGCCTCGGGCCGGCAGCGCCTTGGCGGGCCGGACTGGAAGCTCCGTGGGGCAGGAGCCGCTGGTCCTGCCTCCACCCACCAGCGCCGGGCCGCCGGGTCACGGGCTGCTGCTTTCCCATGGGCCATGGCCCGGGGGGCCCTCTGGCCACCCTGGAGGGGCCTGTGGGGAAGGGGCGGGGGCTGCTCCCGGGTCAGGCTGGGCCCCCACCATCGCTGCCAGGCACCGCCCGCCATCAAGGGACAGTGACACTTTTCAGTGGGCCAAACCCCCTCCCCCCCCAACCAGGACCCCTCTGCCAGAGACCCCCGCACCGGGCCTGGTAGCCGGGGCACTGCCAGGAGCTGGACAGACACTGCTGGTCGGTGCTCTAGCAGGGATGGGGGAGATGCGGGGCCAGCAGGGATGGGGGGAAGGAGAGATGTGGGGCCCTCTGGCTGGTATGGGGGAGGGGAGATGCAGGGCCCAGAGGGCTGGGATCCGGGCAGCAGCCCAGTTGCTCTCACACCCACTGCATTGGGGGGCTGGCGGGTCAGAGTGCACTGGGGTCTGTAACTTCCATGGCGAGAGGTCAGGGCAGGGCAGAGGGGCCTCGGGAGTAGATCATGCTGCTGTACCCCCTGCCCCGTTGGGCCCCCTGGGCAGGGCCAGGCTGCCCTGCTCCTGCTCCATCAGCCATGCTGGGCCTGGCCTCAATTCAGGAGACCCTCGGCCCCTGCGAAAGGTTGGGACATGCCCTGGAGAGCGAGGCTCAGGCAACGCCAGCCCTTAGCTGTCCCTCGGCCAGCGCCCGGGCCCTGCCGCCCCGGCCTCCACAACACCCACCAACCCTGCAAGTGTCCCGCAGACTGGCAGATGCCAGGTCCGGTAATGTGAAACTTCTGTGAAGTCTGGGTCTGAAGACGAGCAGGTGCAAACCTTTCCCCATCGGGGCCCATGTCACAGCATCCCCAGGCAATGCTCTGGAACTGCTCCCTGCGAAGCCAGGCAGGACTCTGGGGAAGTCTCCTCTCTGGGAGCAGCCTGTCTGCAGGACACACAGCTCACCCGGCTTCCACCTTCCTGGGTCTGACCTCGGAGCATTCAGCATCCTCTGCCCCTCCGTGCGCTTCCCACAGCCTGTCCGCCCAGGCAGGGCTCCTGGGGAAGCCAGAGGGTCCTGCCCCGCAACTCCGCAGTCAGACGTGACTCTCAGCCAGCCAGGAAAACAGAAGGTTTATTAGACGACAGCAACATGGTCTAACACAGAGCTTGTAGGTGCAGAGAACAGGACCCCTCAGCCGGGTCCATGTTGTGGGGCAGTGAGCCAGACAACCACATCTGCCCTTCACTCCATGTCCCAGCCAGCCCCAAACTGAAACTCCCTCCAGCCCCTCCTCCTCTGGGCTTTCTTTGTCCCTTTCCTAGGCCAGGAGGCCACCTGATTCCTTTGTTCTCCAACCCTTTAGCTCGCACCTTGTGGGAGAAGGGCCCAGGCCATCAGTGGCCAGGAAACAGGGTGTCGGCCATTCTCTGTGTCCAGACCCCTGCACACACCTGCCCTCTAAGGCTCTGCAATGATCATACACCCTTACCCCACCACCTAGATACTTAAGAACTGCATAGGGGAAACTGAGGCACCTCCACACTATTCAGAGGAAACATTAAGAACAGTCCCGCTTCGTCACACTGTGTCTTGAGCATTGTTCCGCCCCGACCAAGGTGCGGTGCTGTGCTGCCCCGAGAAGCAGGCTGGGCCCATGCTGGGCTCCAGGATTTCTCTGCTCCTCTCTACCGGAGGAGTGTGTGGAACAAGGGCAGGACCCCGAGCCAAAGCCCAGTGTGGCCAATGGGCAGACTTTGGGACTGGGCCCTACAGGAATTCCCACTCTGCACCTGAAGAGCCACATGCCCCTGACGGACCAGCACCAGATTCTTGCATGTTCCCCCAAAGCAGCTTGCCACTGGCCCTGTTGGGAGCCATGCATGGGCTGCTGCAAGGCCAAACGCAGAGACGCTGGACACAGCCTAGAGCTCTGGGCTCTGATTAAAACACAAGCAACATGGCCAGACCCAGTTCACTGCCAGCCAGCAAAGGCAGAGGCGTCTGGTCCTACAGTCAGCACCAGGCTCTCCGAGACAAATGTGCAGAGGCTGTGGTTATAGCTCATTGTCTGTCCTATGCCCCCGAGCAGGCCTGGCAGAGGGGCATAGCACAGCGGGGCCATGCAGAGAACAGAGGGAGGAACGCGCACTGCCAAGAATCCACCTCCCCTCACATTGGACTTTCATATGACAGCAACTGCTGTCTGGACCAGGAGGTGAAGCCCCCTGCCAAGAGGGACTAGATCACGCGTGGGGAAGGCCTACGGGGCCAGGACAGGCACCTGCTCTGTCTGAAACAAAGCAGACGCCTGGTCCTCCGGCAGCGGCCGCATGGGCATTGAGAGCATTTGCTTTATGCAGCGAGGGTGGGAACTGAAACCTCACTCCCACTGCCGGGGTGGGAGCCCGGCCTCCCTCAAGTTGATGGGGGGTTTGTCACCAACTTCAGTGGAGCCAGGATTTCACCCCACACTGGTCTCTCTGGCCCTGCCAAGTGGGACTTGCGGCTTGCCAGTGGAGGGGCAGGGGATGGTGCCATCACACCTTGGTGCAAAATGGGGAAGTGAAGCCAAAAACCACAAACAAAGCAGCCTTGACCGAGAGGGCAGAACCACCCCAAACACCCTTTTTTCTAGCCGGGTCCCCGTCTGGGGAGAGCAGGTCACCAGTAGCATAATGTACCCCCAGCTTGGCTCTGTGAAAAGCATCCCTGGGGGGCTGGTCATTCCCCATCAGCCCAGTGAAAAGCAGCACGGATCCAATCTCGGCATCAAGGCCGCGCTGCGGGGCAGGGAGGCGATGCAGGGCTGCTGCCGCTTGTTTTTCTTGCCACAAGAAGAAATTAACCCCCCCCCCCCCCGAAACGTGCGTGAGGCAGGGAGGTGCCGGGCTCCAGCACAGAGAAGCAGCCAGAGACAATCTGCTACGACGGAACCGTCACCATCAATGTTGCCGGCGAGGAAGTTAAGAATGTGGAGCTGGGGGAAGGCGGCGTGGGGCTGGGCCAGTGGGACCACAGGCAGGAGGGGAAGAGTGCTCCAAAAGCAGTACCCCTTCCCCGCCCCCCCTCCGGGGCATCTGCTCCCTCTCCCGGCCAAGTTTGAAAACTGAGCATGAAATATCTGCCGGGCTCTCTGCGAGAGCGGACTCAAAGCAAGGCAATAGATGTTCGGGAACACATCTGTGGGGAATGAATATCAAGTAGGTTAGCCAGTCACTGGAGCCGGGAGCAGTGCCTGGGATGGGTGCCAGGCTGCTAATGAGCAGCAGAAGATGGAGGTGCCGCTGGCCCGAGGGAAGGAGCAGGCCTCTGTTGAAGCAAAAGGGCCCCCAGGCTTGGTGGTGTCACCGTAAGTGGGCGGCCAGGGGGCAGGCTGCAAGCATCACCCTGAGCTGCTCTGGGAGTGGCAGCTGTGGCCTGGCAGTTTGCAGAGTGCGTCCAGCGGGTGAGTTCCTAGCGTCCTGCAGGGGCTCCTTGGGGAAGTTTTGCCGCAAGACCAAGATTTCTGGTTTAACGTGCTGTAAAATCCACACAGCGGCTCTGGGTTCACTTCAGGTGCTGTCAGGAGCTCTGCGTTCCCGAGACAGAGTGAAGCTGCTGGGCCACCAGAACGCTGTTTCCTGAGCAATGGGACTGAACGCGAGCCATGGGAACCAGCCCAGCCCACCGGAGATGCCCACACAAACTGCAGGAGGCATCGAGGTCCCTCCGCTTTGCAGCCATTTCCCCTCCCTGTGCCTCTCTCTGACAGAAACCCATTAATAATGGTCCCTGCCGCACACACACCCGCCCCGCACTGCACACCCCCGGCCTCCCCATAAGCTGACACCCCCCCTGCTCCACCACCACTCCTCCCGGCACGTTCCATCTCGCAGGTCTGCAGAGCTCCAGGTACATTCACCTGTTCCCTGAAGCAGCGTCACTAACCGTGCTGGGAACTGGGGGGTCCAGGCCTAAATCCTGCTGGCTCTATGGCCCCCGCATAAGGCTCCCCAAGCCCCCCATGAAGCAGATGGCAATGGGGGAGCTGGAGCCCTGATGGGCCTCTCTCCACCTCTCTGGGCCTTTCAGCAGGTAGGGCCGGCAGCATGGGAGCCTCCCCAGTCAGTGCAGAGAGCTCCCCAGCTCCTCCCATCAGGAGGGGAGGCCAGGCTCTCCTCAGCCCGGCCGGGAGACCTCGGGGAGCACGGGGCCCACCAACCGCTCGCCTTACCGTAGGAAGCCAGGCTCCTGGCCGCTGCTCGGCCTGCTCTCCTCAATGGTGAACACGACCCTGGGGCCCTCTGGCTCTGGGGGCCTGCTGGCCTCGCTGAGCACCACATGGCGACAAGCCAGCGGTGGCAGCAGTGGGGTCCCCGAGAAACGCCGCTTGATGGCATTCACATGGGGCGCTGTGCTGCAGTTGCCGAGGTCCGGGCAGTCTCTGGATTGCTGTGGGGAGAATGAGACTCATCAGCTTTGCAGGGAGTGACGGGAGCTCCTGGGCTGCGCCCCGGCCTCAGGACCAAGCCCCGATGGCACAAGGCACCTCGGCTTCCAGGCTGGATTCCCCAACCCGCTGCTGGGCTGGATTCCCATGCTTGCCCCAAGCCCTGCACAGGACTTCGAAGGGGCTGGATTTTCAGCAAGTGCTGAGGAGCCCCTCAAGGGCCATGCTGGGCACCCAGACTTGGTCACTCTTGACAATGAGGCCCCAGCACCCTGCTGACAGCGGGCTCGGAGCCAGACAGCCACAGGCCTGAAGCCCAGGCTGCAGCACCTGCACAGAGGAGCAATATAAGGAATAACCCAGCATCGCCTTTGCCAGAGCCCCAGGGCAACTCAGCGCAGTCCCTGCCCCTGCCTGAGGCCCCCTCCGTCCCTCAGCTGGCTGCCAAGCTTGGGGAATTCACCCCGGCTCTGGCTGGTCTCTCCAAGGACTGGAGTGACCGACACTACGGGCTGTGCAGCCTGCTGGGGGCACCCAAAGCTGGACTGCGGTGCTGGGGGCCTGGGGAGTTCCCTGCGTGGCCCCCCCTTTGTACTTCTGTGCTTCCCCTCCCCCACCCCTGCAATGCCCTGGAGCGGGTGGATTCCAGGCAACCCAGCAAGCCCCTCCCTCCAGGCCCACCGCTCCCTGGAATAACTCCGGAAAGGGCTCCCGGCTCCTCTTTGCACTAGGGCCCCTTTGCCTGGCCAGAGCCCCAGGCTGAGGGTTATTCCTGCGTTCCAGCATGGAGCAGCTCAGCCCAAAGAAGAGCCGCAAACACACACCTCAGCGGGGCAGGATAATGCCCCCCCCATGACAGCCACTTTGCTGGAGTCAGACGAGCACAAGTGACACCCACAGCCAGCAGCATTCTGCATGTCACCGCTTCGGGTGCGGGACGAGAAACTCCGGAGCCCTGGGACAGCCCAAGAGGCTCTTCCCCCGCCCCCCGCCAACCCACCCCACAGCTGACACCCCACGAGCCCTGGAAGGAAAGGGGGCAAGCGCAGGAGTGAAATCCAGGCCCCCCCAGACAGCTAAGAAGTGCGGTGTGCCACCCCCCAGCCTTCCTGCCCAGGGCTAACGGGCCCACCCAGGGGGCTTGCTTGGCCAGCTGCCCAGACCCGGAGAGCTGCGTGCTGGGGACAGGCCAGGCCTAGACTGAACTGAGATGGGTCTGTGCAGTCCAGCCCTACAGACAGACAGGGCCGGGGGGGGTGGGGGTCGACAACATTCAGCCTGGGGCTTCGCTGCAGGGGGCAGGGCTGGAGCGGCAGACTGGGGAGAGCCTGCGGGAGGAACGTCGCACGTAGCCTGAGCCCAGCCTGCTGGAGCTGGGAAGCAGAGACTGTGTCTTCCTGTCCCTAACCCCTTCCCCGGCAGGGCGACCACAGCCTGGCTCTTGTCTGAGGATCCTCCACAGCACGGCACACGCCGGGGGGCAGCAGCAGCAGCAGCAGGAGCCTGGCTGGGATTCAGTTCTGGAAATGTTCTCCCCCCGGGTCCCCACCTCTGACGTGCCCCAGCACAGGGGCGAGCTGCGATGGGGTGTCCCCTTGGGCCCGGGAGGAGGGTCTCAGCCACAAGACCTTGGCTTCAAGGGCAGGCTGCTACTGCTGCCAGGGAGCCCAGTGGCCTCAGGCTAGTGCCACCAGTCTCATGCCCGTGGGCAGGGCATTGGCAGCTGGGAGCTCTCCATGGTGCCACAACAGCACTGGCCCTGGCAGGCAACTGGCCCTTTGCACACGAGCGGGTGCAAGACAGACCCAGCGCTGGGCAGGTGCTCACCGGGGGTCCCCCCGTGGCCTGGCTGCGCGGTCTCTGGGGGCAGCAGGGGACGTGCCCCAGCAAAGCTCAGCCATGCAGCTCAGAGCAGCACCTTTGGCTCCATGGGCCGATGCGGTGCTGGAGCTGGCCTGCTTCCAGCCCCACGAGAGGGGGGCTCACTGGCTTGCAGGGGAGAAGCAGCTGCTCAGATGCACTTGATGCAGCTTCTCTGCAGGCGAATTGATGCCAGCTGATTGGTCTGGACAGCTGATAATTAATTATCTTTCTTTGAGATTCTCCCATCACTTCGACTAATTAAAAAGCCCTCTCAGAATAAATTGCATTTCCAATGAATGCAGACAAGGCTCCGTGGATTGATCGCAGGCTGTCAGCCCGCACCAGCAGGGCCCAGCGACTGGATCTAGGGTGCATGGGTTAGCCCATGGAGGGGAGTGGGGCAGAGATGGGGGCGGGGAAAGCGGGGGTGGCTCTCACCAGAGCCTGTTCTCACTCCTGGGCCGACGCACATGGCCCCAGATCAAACCAAGGGGCAGTGAGGGCATTTCAGGAGAAGGGGGCACAGCTGGCCTGGCAGCCAGGGCTCAGCCATACGCAGGGAGGGCATGCTGGGGAGGGGGCAAGCAGTGTTTTCCAGCCTGGCAGCAGAGCTGCTTGCCCCGGGCGTGGCATTGCTCTCCCTGAGCAGCAGGTGCTGGGGAAAGCGACACACGGCCCCACGTGGAGCTCTCGGGGTGGGGGTATACTCAGTGCTGCCTTTGGAGCTGGAGAGCGGGCCCCAGGGAGCAGGAAAGGGCCATGGGGGGGGGGTCTGCTGGCTTAACCCCCCCAGCCTGAGGGAGCAGCAGCAGGGGGAGCCCTCTCCTGGGTATGGGGTGGAGTTTAACCTCCCCCCACGCCAGCTTCGACTCAGCCAGACTGGGAATCACACCCACACCCTAGTGCCCGACTGAGCCCCTGGGTGCAGGCAGTGCAGGGCACTGGTGACACCTGCTGGCCACAGTGGTTCTCTGCCAGCTTGCGGGTCCCCTGGGCCTCCACCTCTGCAGGGTGCCCTGGGTTCCTGATGCAGGTTCAGATTCCCAGGCCAGAGACGGGCCCCCAGCGATTCCTAGGGCAGGTCTGGGAGAAACAGCCCAGCGTGACTGTCAGTGCTGGAGTGAGTATCCGCTGTCTGGCGCGGTACATTGTTCCGGTGCTTAATTACTGCACTGGTAACAATTCACCCCTTATTTCCACACTGAACTGCTCTCGCTTCCACTTGCAGCCAGTGGTTCGTGTTAGGCCTGGCTCCGCTAGTGTGGAGAGCCCAGCACTAAACAGTCATTCCCTGGGTGAGACTGATAGATTCGGATCCAGTTGCCCCATAACCTTCTCTCTGTTAAGCTAAGTAGCTTGAGCTCTCTGAGTCCATCACTCTAAGGCAGGTTTTCTAACCCTTTAATCCTTCTCGTGGCTCTTCTCTGAGCCTCTCCAATGTACCAGCATCCGTTGTGAACTGTGGGCACCGGAACTGGACTCAGGATTCCAGCAGCAGTCACAGCAGTGCCAAGTACAGACTCTCTGCTCCTACTCGAGAGTCTGTTTGTGCCTCCCAGGGTCGCATTAACCCTTCAGGCCAAAGTGTCACATGGGGAGCTCATAGTCAGAGGTCTTTCTACAACAGCCCCCAAATCTGTCACCCCGCTCACTGCTTCCCAGGATAGAGGCTCCTGTCCTGTAGGTATGGCTGACACTCGTTGTTCCTAGATGTACACATTTCCATTTAGCCATATTAAAATGCACATTGTTTGTTTGCATCCACTTTACCAAGTGATCCAGATCACTCTGAATCAGTCACCCGCGTCTCCAATTTTTGGGCCATCTGCTAAACTTATCAGTGATTATTTTATGTTTTCTTCCAGGTCATTAATAAAAGTGTCAAACAGCACAGGGCCAAGAACCAATTCCCATGGGACCTCACACCTGATGGACAATGATTGCTTATTCACAATTACATTTTGAGACCTAGTACCAGAGTAGCAGCCGTGTTAGTCTGTATTCGCAAAAGAACAGGAGGACTTATGGCACTTTAGAGACTAACCAATTTATTTGAGCATAAGCCATAACTCACAAAAGCTTATGCTCAAATAAATTTGTTAGTCTCTAAGGTGCCACAAGTCCTCCTGTTCTTTTTGAGACCTAGCAGTTTGCCAGTTTTAAATCCATTTAACATGTGCCATGGTAATTTTATATCATTCCAGTTTTTTAAATCAAAATGTCCTGTGATACCAAGTCAAACACCTTCCAGAAGTCTATCACAACACTCTTACCTTTATCAACCAAACTTGTAATCGCATAAAAAAACAAAAGGATAGCAAGTTAGTTTGACAGGACCCTGTGACACAGTAGGGGGGGTGGGGGAGGGTTGACCTAGGGATGTGGCAGGGGAGTTTCATTGGGGATGGGAGACCTGAGAGCCTGTACCCTGAGCTGGGGGGGGGGGAGGGAGGGAGGTAACACCTCTGCCCGGGAAACTGGACAAAGGCTGCAGGAGGGAGCCTGCTGTGGGGGGGTTTGGTTTCAGTTTTGGGCTGGGTGGTGGAACACAGGGAATCCCAGGGCTGGGGTCTAAGCTCCCTGCCCCCCAAAAGGACTCGACTGAGGGGTCCTGGTTGTACCCACAAGCTCTGTTTTAGACTGTGTTCCTATTGTCCAATAAACCTTCCATTTTACTGGCTGGCTGAGAGTCACAGTGATTCCCAGGAAGAGGGGTGCAGGGCCCAGACTACCCCACACTCCGTGGCAGACCCATTTGACATATACCCATGTGGATTTGCATTAATTAGATTACTTCTTCTCTAATTCTTTACTGAGTCCCATATCAGCTGCTCCATTATCTTGCCCAGGATCGATGTCAGACTGACAGGCCTATAATTACCTGGGTCATCCTGGTCACACTTTTAAAATATTGGCACAACATTAGCTTTCTTTCAGTCTTCTGGAACGTCCCCAGTGTACCAAGACTGACTGAAAATCACTATTAACGGTCCAGAGAACTCCTCAGCCAGCTCTTTTAAAACTCATGAATGGAAGTCACCTGGACCTGCTGGTTTTAAAAAGTCTGGTAGCTGCTGTTTAACATCCTCCTGAAATGCTAGTGGAATGGAAAGTGTGTTATCACAGGATATTACTACATCAGCTGGTTTTTCTTCCAAATACAGAAATATTTATTGAACACTGTGACAAAGTGGGACTGTTCTTAATGTTTCCTCTGAATAGTGTGGGGGTGCCTCAGTTTCCCCTATGCAGTTCTTAAGTATCTAGGTGGTGGGGTAAGGGTGTATAATTGTTGCAGAGCCCTAGAGGGCAGGTGTGTGCAGGGGTCTGGACACAGAGAATGGCCAACACCCTGTTTCCTGGCAATTGATGGCCTGGCTCTTCCCCCCTGCAAGGTGAGAGCTAAAGGGTTGAAGATAAAGGAATCAGGTAACCTCCTGGCCTGGAAAGGGACAAAGCCCAGAGGAGGAGGGGCAGGAGAGAGTTTCAGTTTGGGGCTGGCCGGGGATGAGGAGTGAGTGCAAACGGGGTTGTCTAGCTCACTGCCCCCCAAAATGAACCCGGCTCATGGGTCCTGTTCTCTGTACCTACAAGCTCTGTTTTAGACCATGTTCCTGTCATCTAATAAACCTTCTGTTACTGGCTGGCTGAGAGTCATGTCTGACTGCGGAGTTGGTGGGCAGGACCCTCTGGCTTCCCCAGGACCCCGCCTGGGTGGGCTCGCTGTGGGAAGCACATGGAGGGGCAGAGGATGCTGAAAGCTCTGAGCTCAGACCCAGGAAGGTGGAAGCCATGTGAGCTGTTTGCCCTGCAGACAGGCTGCTCCAGAGAGACTTCACCCGAGTCCTGACTAGCTTTGTAGGGAGCAATTCCAGAGCATCACCCGGGGACGCCGTGACAAACACTTTTGCCTTTTGTGCATTATTATTGGTAATTCTACCATTTCCACTTAGTAATGGACCAGTACCATCATCAAGATTTTTTTTCCTAATAAACTTAAACTCCTTATTGTCCTTGTCTATGGCCAGCAGAATTATCTCCTTATGTCCCTTTGCTTCCCTTATCAATTTTCTTCACTTCCTAGCTTTTGATTTATATTCATTACTATCAATTTCCCCTTAACTGACTTTGTTTCCCCTCTAAACCAGGTTGTTTTTTTAACCAGTATATCTTATTTCAAATTGTAGTATTGTGGCTTTAACAAGTCCCAATTATCATTCACATTCTTCTGATTAAATCCTTCCTCCCAGCTGACCTGGCTCATAATTGCTTTCAGCTTTGTGAAATTGGCCTTTTTAAATCACCAAGTCTGAGTATCACTGGTCTGGGCTTTACTGTGTTTGCGTATCATAGATGTGATCCAGCCATGATCACTTGTCCTAAGTTGCTATTAATGCCGAGTTCTGTGATCAGTTCCAATTTGTTTGTCCCAATGAGGCTGAACACAGAATGCTCCTTCGAGTGCAGTCCCCGGTGGGTGAAGAGTCCCCACGCTGGCAGTAGTGAGGACTGCTGGGAGCTCGCCAATACTTGGGAGAAAGGCTAGAGCAAAGTCCTTCTGTCCTGCTGGGCACAGGGCTGAGGAGGAGGGAGGGAGGAATATCTCATCTTGTGCATGGGTCCCAGCTGCGATGGATGGTCACTGGGAGGGAGGACTAGCCTTGCACACATTGCAGGTTGCAAAGGACGCTTGTAAGAGGTTGACATTAATTAGCTCTTATTTACAATGCTAATTGCAATGACACTGTGCTGGTGCCAATAAATCACTCTGTTTAACAAACCTGCAGCAAGCTGCATCTGCTGCCACATTGATGGATGTCTGGGGGACTATTCCTTTAACTACAAAAAGAAGTATAAGAACAAACTCAGTGGCTAATTAAGCTGCAGGCAGCCTGGCACTGATAGATGCAGCAAGGCAGAAAGCACGCACCACGGCAGGAGACAGCTTCCCGCAGGGCCGCGAGCAGGTGTGGGGCACAGACAGGCTGATGGCTGGAAGGGAGCAGTTTCTAGAGCATGAAGTTCAGAGGCTGCTTCTCTGCTCTTGAGCCAGGAAACCAAGGCCACTCAGGCCTTGAGCAGCTGCCAGCCAAGCGGGGCAGCCAGCCCTGAGCAGAGAACAGAGGGAGCCCCTTCCACAGCCCTTCGCCGACACCAGGGGCAAACCGCACACAAACCTGCCTTCGTGTGGTGTTCACGCTGCAGGCTTTTAGTGCTGCCCTGGGCTCCTCCTGCCCTTCCACTGCCAGGATCCCACCCAAGACCGTCAGGGTCACGGGTCAGAGCAGGGGCAAACCTGAGGCTGGCTGAAGCTGAGGAGTTCATAGTCAGGTCCTGGCCAGGGGCAATGCCAAGGGTGGGAATTGGAGAGTGAGTTCAAATCAAGCCAGGAATTCAAGGGGCTGGCACAGTCATGGCAGCTGCAGAAGATCCACACTATTACCTAGATGCTTCCTAGAAGGCACCTTGGGCTTATATAGGGCAGGGAGCCAATCAGCCCCTGGGGCTGCTGCCTGTCAAACCCTGGAGGTGGAACTTCCCTGTCTGCATCCACAGCAGATCCTGGGAAGTGGCATGCCAGGTGGTTACAGCTGCTGCTGGGTGGCTCTGCAGGCCTGGGTTTTAGAGCCATGGGGCCTTCCCTCCCCCATGGGAGTTCTGGGGACACTTCCCATGCGGCACAGCTGCACACCCTTAACTCTGCCTGCATGGACCCTTGCCCCAGGGAGAGCACAGCGATACGGTCCCTGCTTGACGGGTGGGTCTGGGGTGGCACTTTGCTCAGGAGGCGTTTGACAGTCACTTTGCCCTGGGCCAAATGGACAGAGGAGGAGCTGGGCAAAGACAGGTCAGCCCCCTCCCGCGCATGGGGAATACCCAGACAAAGCCGCAACGTGGCCCTGCCCTGTGCCCCGGAGGACAGCCCCGCCTGCGGCTCTCCCATCGCGGGCTCAGGGCCTGGGCACCGAGTTGTTCTTGGGGCTGTTCCGCACCGAGCAGACACTGCACGGGGCGCTGCTCCACGGGGAGAGCCAGTTTCACATTTAATTTGCAATTGCCGTGCCAGTGGAGCGGGTGCGGCTGGCTGCGTAGTTGCGGCTCTGCTCAGACCTTGACTCTGCTGGAAATGCCACGGGCCGCTGGAGCAAGGCGCAGCAGCACCTCCCCTCCCTGGGCCACGTGCCGCTTCCAGGCTCACTAGCCCACTTCGACCCTCAGGCCGATGGTTCCAGCAATCCCATCACCAACGTCTGGGCATGTGCCACACGGTCTTTCCAGCCCTGACCCCAGTCAGCACCTGGCAGCAAGGGCAGCGCATGCTAATCTGCATGCGGAGGCCAAGCAGCAGGCTTGAGCCACCCACTGCCACCCCAGCAGGGGCAGCCCAGCCCTGGCTACGTCCGGTGACCGTGGGTGAGTCGTTAAGGCAAGGCCATGAAAAGCCAGGGTCCAAATTCCCTTCCCGCTGCGGCCCCCAGTGCGTAGGGGAGTCATGCCCACTCACGCCCAGGCCGACCCTTGGTCAGATGCCTGGCAGGGCGGTGTTAAGGCCTGCAATGCCTTTGTCACATGCACAGGGGCTGTGCCCGTGTCCTCCCCGCACCACAACCCAGAGGTGCCTGCGATTCTGGTACCGATCTCGGGCCTAATCCTGCAGGGTGCAGACTGTCCTGCGCAGTCAAAGAAGCTGGCAGAAGAGGAGGGTGCCCAGCCCTGCGCTGGGGCAAGGGCTGGCTCAGACTGGCCATTCTGTATCATTCCCCTTTCTGTGCTGCACACCAGCATCAGGACTGCCCCCGCTCCTGCTCCCACTGTGCTACCCCACAGCCCGGCCCGGCCCTAGCTATAAATAACGGGCTGGCTGGGGAGCCAGGAACACGACCTGCCCTCGCCCTCACATTCACAGGACTGGGCAAATCCTGGAAGCGTTCGTTCTGGACAGCTGCAATTAGAGTGACAGCCTGAAAAGCAGAGACAGGGTTCCCAGCTGCAGGCCTCACCCTGCCCTACCATGGTTAGTGGGCTTGGGAAGCCTTTAAACATAATTAGGAGAAATAAAGCCATTAATTTGCAATCCCCAACTGACGCAGCAAGGCCCTCTGGCCGGAGAGCACCCGCCCTGATGGAGGACGGATGGCCCAGGACCAGCTGCTGAGGGAAACCCTTCGCTCCCAGCCCACCCAGGGCTGTCACCTGCCCCGCGGCCCTGCTCAGCCAGGCGGCCGTCCAACCCACCAGCACTGCCACTGAGTAACCAGCCCCCCAGCACCCAACCAGGCAGCAAAAATGGAGGTGTTTCGATTCAGCAGAGCCCCAGGAAAATGACGCTTCCCAGACCCAGCCAGAGCAGCAGCTGCTGGAGGGAAAAGGCCCTTTGCAAAAGCTGGGTGAGCAGCTCGGTCTCTGGTCGATTGCCCAGAAAGGCTCGTTCCAGCCCTAGCAGAGGAACAGACCTAGCGCTGGTCTGAACAGCCCCACTGAGAGAGGAAGGCAATGGCAGGAGGAGGAGGGGTGGGCAGCAGCCACCCCCCACAGCTTGTGTGAGGTGCGAGGGAAGGGTAGGGGTGCGTGTGTGGGGGGGTGAGATGTGAGGGTGTGTGTGTGAGGGATGAAGGTGAGCGGGGTGCAGGGAGAGGGGTGCGAGGGAAGGGGGGAGGTGTGTGTGTGGGTGACTGTGAGGGGTGTGTGTGAGGAGGGGTGAAGGGATGTTGTTGAGAGGGGTGTGTGTGAGGGGTGTGTGTGAGGGAAGGGTGAGGGGATGTGGTTGTGAGGGGTGTGTGCGAGGCAAGGGTGGGGTGTGTGTGAGGGAAGGGTGAGGGGATGTGGTTGTGAGGGGTGTGTGCGAGGCAAGGGTGGGGTGTGTGTGAGGGAGGGGTGGGGGTGCAAGGGGTGCAGGTGAGTGGGGTGCAGGGAGAGGGGTGCGAGGGAAGGGTTGGGGGTGGAAGGGGGTGTGACTATGAGGAGTGTGTGTGAGGGAGGGGTGAAGGGATGTTGTTGTGAGGGGTGTGTGCAAGGCAAGGGTGGGGTGTGTGTGAGGGGTGTGTGTGAGGGAAGGGTGAGGGGATGTGGTTGTGAGGGGTGTGCGCGAGGCAAGGGTGGGGTGTGTGTGAGGGAGGGGTGAAGGGATGTTGTTGTGGGGGGGGTGTGAGGGAGGGGTGAGGGGATGTGGTTGTGAGGGGTGTGTGCGAGGCAAGGGTGGGGTGTGTGTGAGGGAGGGGTGGGGGTGCGAGGGGTGCAGGTGAGTGGGGTGCAGGGAGAGGGGTGCGAGGGAAGGGTTGGGGGTGGGAGGGGGTGTGACTGTGAGGAGTGTGTGGGAGGGAAGGGGTTGGGGGTGAGTGTGCGAGGAGGCCGATGGTTTGTTTATGTTGTGTGCTGGCTAAAAAGGCGAACAGCCCCCCTCCCGCTCCCTGCTCGGCCCCAGCCCTGAGCAGATGGTTTTTATCCTGCAGGCCTGAGAAGCTGCCACTGCCAGCAGGAGCCCTGAGGTGCGATGGCGGCCAGCCGGCTCCTTCCCTGCCCTTCCCTGCGCTCCGGCGAGCGACAGACAAGTGGGGGGGGCGCAGCGGGTCCCAGCCGCCGTGACGGGGGCTGCACTGGGCAGAGCCGGTGCCAGCCACTTCCCAAGGGACAAGTTCGCCACTGCAGCGCCCAGCTCCACTGCCCCGCTGCGGGACCGGAGCAGCACCGTGGCCCTTTCCCCAGGTCCCGGCCTCCTGCTAGAGCTCGCGGCACCTGCCCTGGCATGCCCCAGGCCGCCACCGGAGCACGAAAAGCGAAGCAGGCACGGAAAACCAGAGCGGGGGGGTATGGGGGGGCCGGGGTAGAGAGACAACGGTGCTCACATCTAGTCCATGATCCCAGCCTGCCTGCAAGAAAAACAGCCCCGGGGCAGGGCCTCGCACCCGCCACAAGACGGAGCCGGAAAGGGTCACAGGAACCCCACTCTGCTCATCCCCCACCTCAGCGATTCATTGTCACCCCCCCCCAGCCCCACATCAGCTCTGCCCCCGAATTCCCCACAGCAACCCCCCGCCATCAGCCCTGCTCCCAGCCCCCACACCAGCTTGGCCCCCAGCGGCTCACACTCCTGGAACCTGTCGCAGGCTTCCAGGATCTGCGGAGTCAGTGCGGGGCAAACAGCTCCACGCGCGGCCGAGGCCTGCAGCACCGGGGTGTGGAACCCCAGGGCTAGCCACGGCCGCCCGGGGCACCGCTACCCCCAACTCTGCAGTGCCCAGGGTGCCGAGCCAGCGTCCCTGCCTCGCCTGTCCCATCAGCACCCCCCGGGCTCCCTAACCCAGCCTGACAGGCAGGGACAGAGAAGCAGATGAGTGACAGGGTGTGCGCTCCTGGGTGACGGAGATGCTGCCTTCGCGGCTGCTTTGTCTCCCCTCCAGCAGCTGGAGCGTGGAGCTGGAGCCCAGAGCCCGGGTGCAATTCCTGCTATTTCTCCAGCTGTCTGTCAGGTGTCATGAAAGCAGCAACAACGATATCGTTTGCAAACGATCAGGCAGGCGTTTCATGCAGCAGCTTTAGAGCAATTCTGTGCCTTAGTGTAAAACTTCCCTGTTTCTCTCTTGATTAAAAGCAAGTTTTTAAAATATTCCTGCATTTCCTTTCCGTCAAACACGCCCAGGCTCCAAACAGACACCAGCCATTCGCCCTGGTGGTCCACCTGGGGTTGGGTTAACTCACCCCAGAGCTGGTTTCATTTACATCCAGGCCAGAGGAAACTTGGGCTCCAAACCACTGTTCTTCTCCCACCATGGCATGAACACCCAGCCTGACTGGCCACTGCTGCCAGGGTCCCGCTTCCCAGATCCTAGCCCCTGTGCAGAGCAGGGATCCCACAAAGGGAAGGGCAGGACTGACTGTTTCGCTGGGCCCAGAATGGAGCCCCCTCACACACTAGCAGAGGGGCAAGGAGTCAGGCTGCTCCCTCATCCCCCCGCCTAGTAGCCACATGTCACGGAGTCCCCGGGCGATGCTCTGGAACTGCTCCCCATGAAGCCAGGCAGGTCTCTGGGGTAGTCTCCTCTCTGGGAGCAGCCTGTCTGCAGGACACACAGCTCACCCAGCTTCCACCTTCCTGGGTCTGACCTCGGAGCATTCAGCATCCTCTGCCCCTCTGTGTGCTTCCCACAGCGAGTCCACTCAGGCGGGGTGTTGGGGAAGCCAGAGGGTCCTGCCCCCCAACTTCGCAGTCAGACGTGACTCTCAGCCAGCAAGTAACACAGAAGGTTTATTAGACGACAGGAACATGGTCTAAACCAGAGCTTGTAGGTGCAGAGAACAGGACCACTCAGCTGAGTCCATTTTGGCGGGCAGTGAGCCAGACAACCACGTCTGCACTTCACTCCATGTCCCAGCCAGCCCCAAACTGAAACTCCCTCCAGCCCCTCCTCCCCTGGGCTTTGTTCCTTTGGGGGGGGGGGGGCAGGAGGTCACCTGATTCCTTTGTTCTCCAACCCTTTAGCTCTCACCTTGCAGGGGGGAAGGGCCAAGCCATCAGTTGCCAGGAAACAGGGTGTCGGCCATTGTCTGTGTCCAGACCCCTGCACACACCTGCCCTCTAGGGCTCTGCAATGATCATACACCCTTACCCCACCACCTAGATACTTAAGAACTGCATAGGGGAAACTGAGGCACCCCCACACTATTCAGAGGAAACATTAAGAACAGTCCCGCTTCGTCACACCACATGCCCTGCTTGTGCTCAGGGCCGGGACCAGTGCACAGATCTCCCTCCGTGGTTGCCGTGCGCACACACAGCGGGGGGGGGGGGGGGGGCTGGGGAAGGGTCATAAGCACTGTCTCTTTCAGAGCAGCCCCAGCCTGTTCAGTCCTCGGCAGCAAATGGACTGAAGAGTCCACACAAAACTCTGTCTGCCAGGGGCTGCGGGGAGCTCACCCGTGGCTTGGCCAGGGACCTAGGGGGCTGGTGAGCTGGAGGCTCTCCAGGGAGACTGGCCTGTGCATGCCCCACACCCAAGCAGCTCAGAAATTCCAAGAGTGCCAGGCACTGCAGTCTATTGTGCCAGTGCCCAGTGCCTGAAACAAGCAGCCGGGCCCACAGATCGCAGGAGGAGGTGTCTGCAGGCAGGGGCTCGGTGCAGAGAGCAGCCCAACCCCCTTGCCCTGCACTGCAGAGGGAGGGGGGCCCACGTGGACTGCAGGATCTGGCAAGCGCAAGCTGTCCTGATGAGGCCCCCGGCTCAGAAGTCACAGCTCCTGGCCCCCTGGGACCAGCTGCAGCCACTCGGCACTAATGACGCCCTCCGCTGCATTCATGGCCTGGTGCTGAAGATCTGAATTACCTGATATGCCAGGGCCCGTCAGAGCCGAGGGGCTGCCCAGCACCCGCTGCTAATCGAGGGCCTCGGCGCTGCACTGTCGGGGGGCCTCAGAACACTTAGCCCGTTACTTCGCCGCTCGGCAGGGCTCTCCTCAGCCGCGGCCAGCCAGCTCCTAGGACTCTCCTGGGCCGGCGCTCAGGCTCCTTCCTCGCTGCAGGAGCAGGGCTGGAGACAGGCACGGCAGCTGGCGGCCTGACACAGAGCTCAGTGCAGGCAGCTGAGGCCAGGCTGCGTCTCCCCAGCGGGGGGGCAGGCCTAGGAGCTCCAGTGACTGTCTCACCTCAGACTAAAAGAAAAGGAGGACGAGTGGCACCTTAGAGACTAACCAATTTATTAGAGCATGAGCTTTCGTGAGCTACAGCTCGCTTCATCGGATGCATACTGTGGAAACTGCAGAAGACATTATATACACAGAGACCATGAAACAATACCTCCTCCCACCCCACTCTCCTGCTGGTAATAGCTTATCTAAAGTGACCACTCTCCTTACAATGTGTATGATAATCAAGTTGGGCCATTTCCAGCACAAATCCAGGTTTTCTCACACCCCCCCCCTTTTTCCAAAAACCACACACACAAACTCACTCTCCTGCTGGTAATAGCTTATTCAAAGTGACCACTCTCCTTACAATGTGTATGAAAATCAAGGTGGGCCATTTCCAGCACAAATCCAGGTTTTCTCGAAACAGCAGACTGGACTTCTACATAGAATGCTTCTGCCGACGTGCACGGGCTGAAATTGTGGAAAAGCAGCATCACTTGCCCCATAACCTCAGCCATGCAGAACACAATGCCATCCACAGCCTCAGAAACAACTCTGACATCATAATAAAAAAGGCTGACAAAGGAGGTGGTGTCGTCATCATGAATAGGTCAGAATATGAACAAGAGGCTGCTCGGCAGCTCTCCAACACCACTTTCTACAAGCCATTACCCTATGATCCCACTGAGAGTTACCAAAAGCAACTATAGCATTTGCTTAAGAAACTTCCTGAAAAAGCACAAGATCAAATCCGCACAGACACACCCCTGGAACCCCGACCTGGGGTATTCTATCTGCTACCCAAGATCCATAAACCTGGAAATCCTGGGCGCCCCATCATCTCAGGCATTGGCACCCTGACAGCAGGATTGTCTGGCTATCTAGACTCCCTCCTCAGGCCCTACGCTACCAGCACTCCCAGCTACCTTCGAGACACCACTGACTTCCTGAGGAAACTTCAATCCATCGGTGATCTTCCTGAAAACACCATCCTGGCCACTATGGATGTAGAAGCCCTCGACACCAACATTCCACACAAAGATGGACTACAAGCCGTCAAGAACACTATCCCCGATAATGTCACGGCTAACCTGGTAGCTGAACTTTGTGACTTTGTCCTTACCCATAACTATTGTACATTTGGGGACAATGTATACCTTCAGATCAGCGGCACTGCTATGGGTACCCGCATGGCCCCACAGTATGCCAACATTTTTATGGCTGATTTAGAACAACGCTTCCTCAGCTCTCGTCCCCTAACGCCCCTACTCTACTTGCGCTATATTGATGACATCTTCATCATCTGGACCCATGGAAAAGAAGCCCTTGAGGAATTCCACCATGATTTCAACAATTTCCATCCCACCATCAACCTCAGCCTGGTCCAGTCCACCAAGAGATCCACTTCCTGGACACTACAGTGCTAATAAACAATGGTCACATAAACACCACCCTATACCAGAAACCTACTGACCGCTATTCCTACCTACATGCCTCCAGCTTTCACCCTGACCACACCACACGATCCATTGCCTACAGCCAAGCTCTGCAATACAACAGCATTTGCTCCAACCCCTCAGACAGAGACAAACACCTACAAGATCTCTATCAAGCATTCTTACAACTACAGTACCCACCTGCGGAAGTGAAGAAACAGATTGATAGAGCCAGAAGAGTACCCAGAAGTCACCTACTCCAGGACAGGCCTAACAAAGAAAATAACAGAACGCCACTAGCCGTCACCTTCAGCCCCCAACTAAAACCCCTCCAACGCATCATCAAGGATCTACAACCTATCCTGAAGGATGATCCAACACTCTCACAAATCCTGGGAGACAGGCCAGTCCTTGCCTACAGATAGCCCCCCAACCTGAAGCAAATACTCACCAGCAACCACATACCACACAACAGAACTGCTAACCCAGGAACCTATCCTTGCAACAAAGCCCGTTGCCAACTGTGCCCACATATCTATTCAGGGGACACCATCACAGGGCCTAATCACATCAGCCACACTATCAGAGGCTCGTTCATCTGCACATCCACAAATGTGATATATGCCATCATGTGCCAGCAATGCCCCTCTGCCATGTACATTGGTCAAACTGGACAGTCTCTACGTAAAAGAATAAATGGACACAAATCAGAGGTCAAGAATTATAACATTCATAAACCAGTCAGAGAACACTTCAATCTCTCTGGTCACGCAATTACAGACATGAAGGTCACTATCTTAAAACAAAAAAACTTCAAATCCAGACTCCAGCGAGAAACTGCTGAATTGGAATTCATTTGCAAATTGGATACTATTAATTTAGGCTTAAATAGAGACTGGGAGTGGCTAAGTCATTATGCAAGGTAGCCTATTTCCCCTTGTATTTTCCTACCCCCCCCCCAGACATTCTGGTTAAACTTGGATTTATGCTGGAAATGGCCCACCTTGATTATCATACACATTGTAAGGAGAGTGGTCAGTTTGGATGAGCTATTACCAGCAGGAGAGTGAGTTTGTGTGTGGGTGGGGGGGGGGTGTGAGAAAACCTGGATTTGTGCTGGAAATGGCCCACCTGTTGATCACTTTAGATAAGCTATTACCAGCAGGACAGTGGGGTGGGAGGAGGTATTGTTTCATGATTTCTGTGTGTATATAAAGTCTGCTGCAGTTTCCACGGTAAACATCTGATGAAGTGAGCTGTAGCTCACGAAAGCTCATGCTCAAATAAATTGGTTAGTCTCTAAGGTGCCACAAGTACTCCTTTTCATTGTACGGAGAGTGGCCACTTTGGATTGCAAATTGGATACTATTAATTTAGGCTTAAATAGAGACTGGGAGTGGCTAAGTCATTATGCAAGGTAGCCTGTTTCCTCTTGTTTTTTCCTACCCCCCCCCCCCCCAGATGTTCTGGTTTAACTTGGATTTAAACTTGAAGAGTGGTCAGTTTGGATGAGCTATTACCAGCAGGAGAGTGAGTTTGTGTGTGTATGGGGGTGGGGGGGATGTGAGAAAACCTGGATTTGTGCAGGAAATAGCCCAACTTGATTATCATGCACATTGTGTAAAGAGTTGTCACTTTGGATGGGCTATCACCAGCAGGAGAGTGAATTTGTGTGGGGGGGTGGAGGGTGAGAAAACCTGGATTTGTGCTGGAAATGGCCCACCTGATGATCACTTTAGATAAGCTATTACCAGCAGGAGAGTGGGGTGGGAGGAGGTATTGTTTCATATTTTCTGTGTATATATAAAGCCTGCTGCAGTTTCCACGATATGCATCCGAAGAAGTGAGCTGTAGCTCACGAAAGCTTATGCTCAAATAAATTGGTTAGTCTCTAAGGTGCCACAAGTACTCCTTTTCTTTTTGCGAATACAGACTAACACGGCTGTTACTCTGAAACCTGTCATTGTAAAGAGAGTGGTCACTTTGGATGGGCTATTACCAGCAGGAGAGTGAGTTGGGGGGGGGGGCGGAGGGTGAGAAAACCTGGATTTGTGCTGGAAATGGCTCAACTTGATTATCATAAAGCCTGCTGCAGTTTCCACGATATGCATCTGAAGAAGTGAGCTGTAGCTCACGAAAGCTTATGCTCTAATAAATTGGTTAGTCTCTAAGGTGCCACAAGTCCTCCTTTTCTTTTTGCGAATACAGACTAACACGGCTGTTACTCTGAAACCTGTCATTGTAAGGAGAGTGATCACTTTAGATAAGCTATTACCAGCAGGAGAGTGGGGTGGGAGGAGGTATTGTTTCATGGTCTCTGTGTGTATAATGTCTGCTGCAGTTTCCACAGTATGCATCCGATGAAGTGAGCTGTAGCTCACAAAAGCTTATGCTCAAATAAATTGGTTAGTCTCTAAGGTGCCACAAGTCCTCCTGCTCTTTTTGCGAATGCAGACTAACACGGCTGTTACTCTGTCACCTCAGACTGTCCTTCCCCAGCCAGGAAATCCCTCCAGCACTCAGAGGGTCAAAGCTTTCATCCTCCTGTGCCGGGGCTAATCCAGGGGCTCAGTCTGGAGCGCTGGGTACCTGATACGGTACTCCAGGGCTGCCCCAAGAGCCCAGGGCCTGGTCTAGGGGCTGGTGGGGAGCCAGGAGACCTGGGTTCGGTTCCTAGTTCTCTCAGTAACCTTGCGGGTCCCTTCTCCGTGCTGTTCCCCTGGCTGGTTAGCAGCCCTTCCAGCAAAGATGGTGCAGTGCTGAGCACAGTGGGGCCCCTGTCTGGGCTGGGGCCTGTCATTGCCCCTGAGATAGGAATTCGTAGGAGCTTTGGGGGTACGAGTCCCTGTCAGACAGCAGAGAGCTGGGGGCTGCAGGGAGGTGCCAGCAGACACAGGTCACATCTGCTCCATTGTTCCAGTGACAATGGAAGGCCATAATTCATGAGAGAGGCAGGGGCTGGGCCAGTGGGGCCTAGTGCTGCTGGGTTTGCCCCGTTAGCGACTCATTGCTGCCGGGTGAGATGCTCTGTTCTGGCCCTGGAGAAGGGCCCTGCTGTTAACCCCACTGTGAAACGCCAGCAGACAGGACATTTCAGCCTCTTCCCTTTTTTGGCTGAAGAATGTGAACGATAAGGAAAGACTCATTTCCTGAGGGTGCTGCGTGTGTAAAGGGCCGAACCAGCCTGCAGCCTCCCACCTCCCCACACTGGGGGGCACCCAGGGAACAAGGCAGGGGTCAGTGTAATGGGAACCAGCGACATAACCAGGGAGCAAGCGAAGGCCCCGCTAGCAAAGGGAGGGGCAGCTCCAGAGAGAGAGAGAGAGGTCAGCTGGGGGCAGAGCCCCCGCAGCCTGCTGTGCATAGATGGGGCTACAGAACAAGCCGGCTTTGGCCCAAAGCCCAGGCCCTCCGCTCGGGGCTCTAGGAGCAGCTCCTCAGCGCAGGGGAGTGTCTGAGCCATGAAGAGGGAGGATTGAGACCAGGCAGCAGAGGGCAATGGTGAGCGTACACCTGTCGCTCTAAGCGTGCACCTCTAAGCTATGTCTGCACGCTGTTTAAGGCGGGCAGGGTCCAAACCTGCAACCCCCCCAGCAAGCTAGAAATAGCAGTGGTGACGGGGAGTAAAGACACATACCCGAGTACTGACCCTACCGGGCTCTCCGCTCGGCCAAGCTGTACCCCCGGCTCGCCCACTCGCCCCATGGCCTCCCCGCCTTTCACTGCCGCCTTCCACTGAGCCCTGTAGCTACATGCTACAGCATGGCCACGGCCGGCTTCTCACCGGGGTGGGTAGCAACGCGTCCCCTGCCCGCCCCCATCCTGGGGCCGCAGCCTGTGTGCAGAGGCTGCTTTCCTGGGCCCAGGGAGGTCTCACTCAGCAACAGCTCACTGGATCATGCCCCTCCCTTTAGCTCCGAGGAGACGGGCTGTGGCAGGAGTGGTCCTTTCCCTGTGCCACGAGCTCTGCCGCTGGCAGTGGCCGGCCAGGAGCCGCTGCACCAAGGAGGTTAATGGCCAGAGGGGGCTTGGGTTAGGGTTAGGGCAGGGTGCGGCTGGCTCCCAGCAGAGCCGCGCTGAGCTATGGTAAGTAAGGAGCCTGGTCTGGGCATAGGGAGGAATAAAGGGGGGCAGCGCCCTGGCACCTAAGGAAAGAGCTTCCTGGAGTCAGGCAGGGCTGGAGCAGGGGGAGCTGGGGAGCAGATTGGCGCGCGCAGGCCCTGGGTGCAGTGGGGCACACAGCTGCTGTGCGGGTTGGGAGGGGTGCCCCCCATGGTGAAGCTGCATTTGCAGTGGGAGGGTGTCTCGTTCCCAAAGCAAGTGGGTTGGGCTCTCTCACTCCAGCTAAGAGGTTTATCCCGTCACCCATCACCAGGGTATCTGGGCACCTTCCCATAGAAAATCAATGGGAATAGCGCAGTCTGTGGACTCTAGGGAGGCCCTGGCACATCTCCCTTTTTAGGGTAAAATCTCGGCTGGGGGGAGGGGGAGGGGTTGAAGTTTTTTAAGATTTTAAATTGAATGTTTTGGGGCCAGCATGGTGCATCCCACACACTACCAGGGCTGATCCACTGGCAGGCCTCAGAGAGCCTCTCCTCACCCCCCAGCCTGCCCCCCATGCCAGGTGCAAAGCAGTGGCCGTTTGGTGAGAGCTGGGTCAGGGGTCACAAGGCACCAGCCTCGGAGGTGGCCAGCGCAGTGGAAAATCCTCTAGGGGCCGAATGTACAATTATCCCAGGAATAATAATAATTAACTGCCCATTAGGGACATAATTAACTCCCGCTAAGTGCTCTAATCTCCGTTATTAGTGCCCTGGAGCGGCAGCAGGTGGGCCGGCTTGGGAAGGTGGGGAGAATGTGCCTCTCATGCTCACGGTCATGTTCATTTCAAGGGAGCTTGATAGCCGACTCCCAGTGCCGGGGATGCTGCTGCCTTTCCTCCAGCACCCCCTCGCACGCCTGGCAAGGGAGAGGGGAGAACCCAGGTCCCAGCAGGGAGTGGTGTGCGTGGGGCCCGGGGGTGCTGCAGGGCTGGGCTCACACCAAGGCAGGGGGAATTTCCCGCCCCTGGCGGGGCCCTACCCTGCCACTTGACAGACTGCAAGTGGGCAGGGAGCTGGCTAGCAGCGCCCACCTGCTGTGTGTTGGCTCCTTGAGCCGTAACCAGGGAACCGCAGGATCCAAACAAGCAAAGTGGCTTTTAGTCCAGGTGCTCTAATGCCCCCAGCCGCAAGCCGCTGGAGCGGAGACAGAGGCGCAGCCGGAGCGTGCTGGGGCGTGTTTGCTGCAGCACGGGGCTGGGGTCGGCAGCTCTGACATTAGGAGGCCTCTCAGGTTAATGAAGCAGCAGGAGCTGGTGCTAAATCGCTAACGAGGCGGGCACCTGTGGCCAGTTGCACCTGGCGGAGCCCCCAGCAGATGCTAGGCCGAGCTGAGTGCAGCAGTGTGAGAGCGGGCACTCGGGAACATCACCCCACCCTGGCCAAACCCAACCACAGCGCTGGGCTGGCCCCTGCCAGGCTCTGCCTAGCACAGGAACCTTAACCCCTAGCTAGCCGCACGGGACCGCAGAGCAAGCCACACGCCACACGCCGGCCAGAGCCAGCCCCCGGGACATGCTCAGACGCCCATAAGTCACTAGTGCCTGGGGCGTGAGGGCAGAGGCCCATTAGCAGGGAGGGGAGGAAGCTGTTACCCCAAGCCACAGCCACCACCGTGGCACTCTCCACACCCCAGTTCCTGGGCCCCAGGATTTGCTCATCACATAGAATCACAGAAGTGTCGGGCTGGGAGGGACTCGAGAGGTTGCTGAGCTGAGACCAAGTAAACCCAGACCAGCCCTGACAGGGGCTTGTCCAGCCTGGTCTTAAACCCCTCCGAAGACGGGGATTCCACCACCTCTCTGGGGAGCCTGTTTCAGGGCTCATCTCCCTCCGTTAGAAAGTGTTTCCTCATTTCTAAGCTACAGCTCCAGGGCTGCAGACTGAGCCTGTTACTCCACATCCTACCTTCGGCTGCCTCACAGAACAATCAACCACAATCAGCCCTTCACGGATTTGCAGATGGGTACCAGGTCCTGCCTCGGACTGCTTTTCTCCAGACTGGACATACCCAGGGTGTTTAACCTTTTTAACCTCAGGATTTCTAACGCTGTGATGAGCTCTGTCGCTCTCCTCCAGACTCTCCCGTTTGTCCCCATCTTTCCTAACGTGCAGCACCGAGAACTGGACACAGGACTCAGCTGAGGCCTCGCCAGTGCTGAGTAAACCAGGCCAATGGCCTCCCGTGTCTTAATACCACACTGCTGCCAATACACCCCAGAACGAGCTTAGCCTTTGTCACAACTGCACCACATCGCTGACTCGTTCCCTTTGTGATCCTGCTCCGCAGCTCTCCCACCTCGCCAGTTAGTCCCCGGTTTGTAGCTATGCATGTGATTGTTTGGGGGGAGGGACAGCTCAGTGGTTTGAGCATTGGCCTGCTAAACCCAGAGTTGAGTTCAATCCTTGAGGGGGCCATTTAGGGATCTGGGACAAAAATAAGGGATGGTTCTTGGTCCTACTGTGAAGGCAGGGGACTGGACTTGATGACCTTTCAAGGTCCCTTCCAGCTCTAAGAGATAGGTATATCTCCACATTAATTAGCTAATTTGTCCTTCCTAAGTGACACACTTTGCCCTTGTCCTCATGGAGTTCCATCTTGTTGGATTCAGACCAATTCGTCCAAGTCTCCAATTCTCCTGTCCTCCCAAATGCTTGCAACCCCTCTCTGCTTTATGACAGGTTTTAGAGTAACAGCCGTGTTAGTCTGTATTCGCAAAAAGAAAAGGAGGACTTGTGGCACCTTAGAGACTAACAAATTTATTTGAACATGAGCTTTCGTGAGCTACAGCTCACTTCATCGGATGTAGCTCACGAAAGCTCATGCTCAAATAAATTGGTTAGTCTCTAAGGTGCCACAAGTACTCCTTTTCTTTCTGCTTTATGTTATCTGCAGCTCTTATCAGCAAACTCTCCACTCCATTAGCCATGTCACTAATGAACACAGCCAGGCCTGGTTTCTGTGGGACCCACTCGATGCACCTCCCAGCTAGAAAGCGAACCACTGGTAACCCCCGAAGTTCTGTCTTTGGGCCAGTCACGCACACACCTCAGTCACTTTATCTGGACCCACATGCCACAGTTTGCTTATGAGACTGGGTCAGACGTGAAGGGAGGATGCGGCTGCCACTGTCCGTCCCAGCGCCGAGGGCTCTGTGAGGCCCCCTGAGCAGCTGGGGCGGGCGCTCAGGGCTGGGGACGAACGCTCGCTTGGTGGCTCGCTAGCAAAGGCCGTGAGATGGGGAAAGTTTCCTTCCTTCCTTCCTGAGGCAGAGACTAGGCACGGCTGGGGGCAGCGCTGCTCCGAGGAGGCTCTCAGCCTCGCTCTCCGCCCCGGCACACGCAGAAAAGCTCATCCAGACCCGGGGAGCTGGGCTGGGGAGGGGGACCAGCCCCAGTCTCAGCTGGGCCAGAACATGCGAGGTGCACCACAGGGACACAGCAGCCAAATGAACCAGAGGCCACTTCCCCCCAGCCTGGGGTGGGTATGACGCTGACACTTGCAGCAGCTGCCCCGCCTCGCCCCCTGGTTAGGGATTACAGGCCCCACAACCGTCCCCCACCCGGGGTCTGTGCTGCTTGTCCCCTCCCCAACATCAGCCCCCCACCCCCTTTTGTTAGCAGCATTGACCCTTTTCCCCTCCCCGCGCTGGGGCCCAGCCTGGCCGGTTCCTGCAGCATCCGGGCTATAGTCCTGAGCAGCACTGCCGGCCCCAGCCCCAGATGCCGTCTGGGCTGCACAGCGTGACCGGGATCCACTCCGCCTGGCCAGCTGGGTTCCCAGTGGGGTGCCCTACCCCCGCCGGCCTCCAGCCGCGCTCACCTCCATGCTCAGGAAGGACAGGGCTGTCCGACTCCGCCTCATCCTGGCCCCTGCTCCAGCTGGCCCCGGTCCTTCCCTGCAACCAAAGGAGGAGGAGAGGGTCAGGCTTCTCATGGCTTTTGCCTTCGGCGGGTCTTGCCCTCAGCTCTAGGGCAGGGTCTCGCCCGCCCTGCACTGGATCTGGGGAGGCTGGCAGGGGACGGCTGGGAAGTGGAAGCCAGACCTGCAGGCGCTCGAGCCCGGAGCGATGGGGTGGCTCTGAAGGGTGCTGAGGGGGAGGGGGTAGATCACCCCCCGCTGCAGGATACCTGCCCTGTCAGGCCCCAGCTGAGCTGAAAGCAAGACTCCAGCCACTGGCCCCCTAATTTGAACCCCCCTCATCGATAGATCCCTCCCAGCCAGCACCCCGGGGTGGGGGCAAAGCGCCTCCAGTCAGGGCAGTTTCCGGCCTCCCAGCACAGCGAAACCAGGTGACGGCCCCACTCAGGGCCAGCGCTACCCAGGTGGCAAACCATCACCCAGGGCTCGGTGGGCCTCTCTGGGACCTGGGAGCTGCTGAAAGGAGACCTCCCAACGCGGCCAGAATCACGGCTGCCCCAGCTACACCAACCCTGGGCCTTTGGCTTCAGCCTGTGTCCGGGGCGGAGGGGAAGGTTTTGCTCACGTCCACCTGCAAAACTCTGATCCTCAGAGACATGGAGCAGGAGGGGATGGAGCCCCGGTGAGCCCCACATGCCCGGGGTCAGGCAGTGCCAAGGGGGGAGGTGTCACCTCCTGCTCTTTTGGAGACATTTCTTGTATGTTCATTTGTGGGGGATCAAACAGAGTGAGCGGGTGGAGGCTGCGTCTGGCGGGATGGCGCCAGCTGATCCTTGCCCCATTGGAGGCTGGGGCCTTGTCCCCAGCACCGCAGGGTCTGGACGCCTGGCACAGCAGAGTGGACAGGGCAGAGGGGTGGGGGTGGGGTGGGGGATTGGATAAGGGGCAGGAGCTCCCAGGGGGCAGTAAGGAGACAGGGGGCGATGGGGTAGAGGTTGTCAGGAGACAGGGAGCGGGGGGGTTGGATGGGGGTGGGGTCCCGGGAGTCAGGGGGTCCTGGAAGGGAGGGGACAGGGAGCAGGGGGGATTAGATCGGGGGTGGGGTCCTTGGGGGTGCAGTTAGGGCAGGGGGTCTGGGGAGGGGGTGGTCAGGGGACAAGGAGCAGGGGGGTTGGATGGGTGGGGCATTCTGAGGGGGGCAGTCAGGGGGTGGGAAGTGGGAGGGGGCGGATGGGGGCAGAGGCCAGGCTGTTTGTGGGGGCACAGCCTTCCCTACCCGGCCCTTCGTACAGTTTCGCACCCCGATGTGGCCCTCAGGCCAAACAGTTTGCCCACCCCTGAACAAGGCGATAAAGACTCGCTCCTGTGAGAGTGTCGATTGCAGCTGAGGGCCCTGTGGCAGCTGGCATCATCCCCCAGCCTGGTCAGCCCCGGCCCCCAGCAGCGTGGAGGGGGCATCTGTCCTTCACCAGTCAAACGCTCCCCTGCAGCACAGCGAAGGCTGAGCAGGAGTCTCTCTCACGGCCCCAGGGCTGTATAAATCTCCCCTCCACACCAGGGAATGATTAAATTCCAGGCCTGGGAGAATGAGGGCAAAGGGCCGCGATGCCGAGCAATCCTCAGCCAGCTCTGGGCCCCAGCCTGCCCCGGGAATGGGCCGCACTTGGCAGCAGGCCAAGCCATCCGGCCCAGAACTTGGCTGCTATTTCATTCCCTCTCTGGGGCATTGATAACCAACCTTGAGCAGGCGGGAGAGGGAATGGCACCAGCTTCCTTCTACTGCGCCCTCCTCCTACGGGGCCCTGGCGGGGGGGAGGTTGTTCCAGCTCCTTGGGGCTCCAGCGGTGGAAGGAGGCAGTGTTCCTCCCCCAGGAATGTGCACCTGGCTAACCCCACTTAAGCATTTGCAAAGCAGTGGAAGCCCCTTCCCCACGCCCAGCTCTGTGCATCTCAGGGCCAGCTCCCTGTAGGTCGGCCACGGAGCCTAGAGGCGTCCAGCCAGGCTGGGGCCAGTAGTGCCCCACTGGAGGAGGTGCTCAGGTGGGAACTCTACCAGGCAGCGCTGGGTCCCCCTCCCCCAGCACAGCCCCACTGGCCAGGGGAGAGGGGAGAGTGAGTCCAGCTTCCTGCGGCATCTGAGAGGCAGCCACTCAAGGCGACCTGCTCCCCGGGCCTGTGCTGCAGCACACAACCCAGTCCAGGGCGCAGCCCACACCGGCCAGCTGGTCTAGAGAAGCAGGAACAACCGGCCCCAGGAGCACATGGCCCACGAGCTCTGGGCTCCAGGGCGTCCCTGGCCTTGCCAGGGGTGAAGGCCAGTCCTGCCCAGCCCAGAAGCAGACTGCGAGGTGCCAAACGGGGAGGGGGGGGTGCATCGGGCTCTCCGGGGAGAGATCCCAGAGCTTCCCTGCAGCAGAGTCAGGCAGGCGGGACGGCACCGGAGGGGTACGGAGGGCCAGGTCCCTGTGCCCTGCAGGTGTTCACAGCTCAGCCCAGCCCCCCAGGAGGACCCTTGCTGTGAACGCCCCGACGACTTCAGACGATTGAACCCTGAGAATGTCGGGAACACCCAGGGCTGGGAGGGGCCTGACAGGCTGGGAGCCGCATGTGACTCCCAACTGCTGCTGCTAGCAGGGGCTAGGGGGGATCCCAGGGAACCCCCAGGCTCAGCGCAAGGCAGCAGGCCATGGGCTGCCACCTCTATGGCTGCTGAGAACCAGCTCCCAGGGGCTGGCCCTGCAAGTCCCTACAGGAGCTGCTGTCAGACTGGGGCACATCTGCGGCTGCTCGTCCAGGCATCGGGCTGTCTTTGAGGTGCAGCTTCAGGCTGTAGCAGCCTGACAGGCCTTTAGCCGGGGCTGGGTGGGGGAGCTGGCCTGCAGCGGGGTGCCTTAGGGGAAGAGCTTGTTCTCTCCGGTCTAAACCAGTGGGGTCTGGAGCCAGGAATGGTGCAGACTGCCCACCTCACAGATCTGCTGATGCCCCTCAACTCCAATAGCAGCCCCCCATTATTCCAGTCCTGCCTCCCCTATGGGGGTGACAGAGGCACCCTCTGCGCTGTGGGACCCCGTCCCAATAGGGTGGGCAGGGAAAGCTCCGCCAGACTTCCTGCCTGCAGCCCCTCCATCCCGAGCCCATAGGTCAGGAGTGGCAGACGCCCACCTGGCCCTACAGCCCCCAGAGCGAAGAAGCCAGCTAGACGGGAAGGTGTGACAAAGTGGGACTGTTCTTAATGTTTCCTCTGAATAGTGTGGGGGTGCCTTAGTTTCCCCTATGCAGTTCTTAAGTATCTAGGGGGTGGGATAAGGGTGTATGATCATTGCAGAGCCCTAGAGGGCAGGTGTGTGCAGGGGTCTGGACACAGAGAATGGCTGACACCCTGTTTCCTGGCAACTGATGGCCTGGGCCCTTCCCCCCTGCAAGGTGAGAGCTGAAAGGTTGGAGAACAAAGGAATCCGGTGACCTCCTGGCCCGGAAAGGGACAAAGGCCAGAGGAGGAGGGGCTGGAGGGAGTTGCAGTTTGGGTCTGGTTGGGGAAATGGAGTGAAGTGCAGACGTGGTTGTCTGGCTCACTGCCCCCCAAAATGGACCCGTCTGAGGTGTCCTGTTCTCTGCACCTACACACTCTGGTTTAGACCATGTTCCTGTCGTCTAATAAACCTTCTTGTGTTACTGGCTGGCTGAGAGTCACGTCTGAGTGCGGAGTTGGGGGGCAGGACCCTCTGGCTTCCCCAGGACCCCGCCTGGGTGGACTCGCTGTGGGAAGCACACGGAGGGGCAGAGGATGCTGAATGCTCCGAGGTCAGACCCAGGAAGGTGGAAGCCGGGTGAGCTGTGTGTCCTGCAGACAGGCTGCTCCCAGAGAGGAGACTCCCCCAGAGTCCTGCTTGGCTTTGTAGGGAGCAGCTCCAGAGCATCGCCCGGGGACTCCGTGATAGAAGGTGATGGAGGGATCTCTGCTTGTGGCCTGGGAGCTCCAGCTGCTCTGCCTCAGAGCACAGACCCGTCTCTGCCCAGCTCTCTGGGGACGTTCGATCCCACCGGAGGGCTGGGCTCTGGGAATCACCAGGGGGTAGTTCTCTGGACATCAGCCTGGGTGATCACAGTGGGACCTTCTGGCCTTGGCAGGGGCGAGAAGGTTTGACCCGCAGTGTCCTGACGGGCCCCTGCCCTGGCTGGTAGCACGACCTGAGAGCCTGGCGCTAATCCGGAACACCCACCAGAGGGGCAGCCGCCCTCCTGTCCACACACCCCATGCGCTGCAGCCCAGCTGCATGGCACATGCTGGCAACGCTGCCAGCCAAGGTTGCAGAGGCACGAGGGAGCCCAGAAATTCCAGGCAAGTCAGAGCTGCAAACGACTGCCCCGGGCACTACTCCACATGCCGGGCCCTTAACACGCAAACCCACTGCCACCAAGTACACCTCGAACCAGCCAGGGCCCCTCGCACAAGGCCTGGCTGAGTGCCCCGCCACTCGCTGCTAGCAGAATCTCAGGGATCCCTGCCCCCAAGACTCTACGACGCACACGCTTTGCCTGCTGTTATTTGAGTTTTGAACAACAGCCACGTTCCCACCTGCCTGTGCTAGCCCCACGTCCGCAGAGACTTACACTGAGTGGCTGCCAGCGGGGCAGGGACGCCGAGTCTGTCCGTGGGCCGCCGGAGCAAGCAGAGGGGAAGTATTTAGCAAACCGTCTGCATGTGATCCAGCGGGCAATAGCACGGTCTGGAGCAAGCAATATTAACATGCAGCTTTCTCTGCACTTTTCTGCGGTCCTTAACTCTTCGCTGCCTGGATGACAATGCTTCCCACTCAGAGCAGAGACCCTGCAGATGGCCCAGAGCTGCGGTAACACAGACCCTCACATGCGCCAGTCTGCCCTCCAGCAGCCGGAGGAAGGCGTTTGCTTTCTGTGCGTTTGCATGTTTGCTACCCCCTTTGATTTACGTGTGTCCCGAGAGACCTGGCAAAGTTTCCTCTGCACAGGGAGCGGCTGGGCGCTCTACTGGTTATACTGCAAAGCCAAGGGATGAGTGCACGTCGCCCAGGGGCACACGTTCGGGGAGGAGTGACTGCAGGGGGCTGAGCAAGTGAAACCCAACGCCCCTGCTCAGCCTTTGGCCCCTGGAGTCGCTTTTTACACCGAGACTTGCCAGGCCAGCTGCCCCTTGTGCAGAGAGCGGTTCCCTGCAGCCACCGTCTCTGCGAAAGCCCAGCTGCCGGAGCCTCCATGGCCCCTCACCCAGGGCCAGCACAGAGCAGCCCCAGCAACACGTCCTTTGCCTTTAAGCTGTCCCTGGATTGGGGCGTCTCACCCCCATGGAGCAGGCGCCCGGCAGCTTCCCCTCCCGCTGCCCCCGGGGTCTCCTCTGGAGCCTCACTGGCCAGAGAACCGAGCTCTGCCGGCTCCCCCAGAGCGTGGTCGGAGCTCTCCCGCCCGCAGCACTGACCTGGCGAGAGGGGTCGCCTGCACGGCCATGTGCCGAGCTCAGCAGAGACACGAGGGGGAGGGCACGGGGGCAGACTCCACTCCAGGGATGAGCTGGCATCACATCAGGGGTGTTGCACCCAGGCCTGACCTGCATCCACTAACGGTGGGTTTGAGCCTAGCTCAGTTAAACCGGTGCAGCTTGTGTGCAGCCACCTCCCACTGGACTTAAACGGAATAGCTCAGGCCAGCAAGGGCGTCCACATGGCTGCTTTGACTAAACTGGTTCGAAACCATGTTCGGATCATGCAGTGCAGGGTGTGTGTGGACAAGGCTAGTGTCTAGGGATCCTCACACACGTCTTTACACACCCCATCACGCTGCACCTTGGGCTGGACTGAAACCAGTTTACACGTGGCCTTACCCCTCGAGTTCACTAGGAGTGGGCGCTGCCATCCAGCGAGACTGGAGCAAGGGCCTGCTTGTGACCACACGCTGCACAACAGCCCCTGTCCCGGGCAAGCCACCAGGCTCCGTGCAGCCGGTGTCATGCCCAGGCCGCTGTGGTCCCGCAGGGGCCTTAGCTCTTGGGGTTTACTTTACCACGGCTGGCTGGAACTAGCAAAGCCCATTGACTCCAAGCAGCTCAACCTCAACATGGTTTCCTTGGGGATTTTCCAGTGGGGGGGAAGCTACCTGGCCCCTTGGGAGGGGCTGGCTCCCTATTGGCTGGGAGTCTGCAGCCTGAAACGAGAGTCACCAGACTGAGGACCTTCGGCCCTCCAGGGCAGTTAACTTGCAAATGGGGAAATAAATACTTGGTGGGAACCAGGCCAAAGCACAATCCATATGCAGTTTGGTACGTTCCCAGAGCCACTCCTCCCAGGCCTGGCACCAAGGCAGCCATGCCAGCTGGCTGGAGAGCTGCGGCATTCGCTCTCACCTGGCGCTAACATCCCGCGGGCCCAGGGGCTGGAGCAGAACGAGGCGGTGTCCCTGCAGGAGGAGGGAACTGCTGGTTCTGGCAGAGGCCTCGCCCAGGGAAGGGAGCGTCTGCACGGGAGGAAATGTCGCCCTGAAGACTCATTACACCAGTGAGCGTGGGATTCGCACCGGTATCACACACAAGTGAGCAGAGTCGCCCAGCTCAGTGCAACGTGACTCTGTGTCACCTTCCCCAGAGTGGCTCGTTTGAGATAAATAACCAGCAGGCACCTGGCCAGGAGCACTTTGCAACTGCAGCATGACACGGTGCTGGAGACACCTGGGTGCTCTGCGTGAGCGTCTCTCCGCTCCCAAGCGCTCCCTGCTGGTGGGACACAGCCAGGACCCTGCTCAGCAGCTGGAACATCCCATGGGGCTGGCTGAAGCTGACCACCAGCGATGCTTTCTCAGGGCATGTGAGGAGAAGCACAGCTCTGCTGCCCCGGCTGCTTTGTGTCACTCGGGAATACAGCAGTGCAGCTGGGGCCAGGGCTGCAGGGTACCAGGCCCAAGGGTTTTAACCCCACAAGGGGGATGGGAGCACCCAGCTCAGAAGTCCCTGTCACAGCACTGGGACATTCGCTCCCTCCCTTTCCATAGCACCTTTAAATCCCTGAAGGGCTTTCCTACAGCCAGGGCCCACCTCCCCCAGTAGTGACATGCAGCCCCCTCTGGGCTGGGATTTGGCAGCTGTTTAACAGCACCCAACAACATCGCCCAGGGCAGGAAGTGCATCTGGGCATGGGGCAGAAACTGCCCTGGGTGACAGCCCCCTCCCAGCAATGCCCAAGCATAAAGTGCTCACCCAGTCTTGCTCCTGTTGGTCAGAGGGGCTGACCCATCCCAGGCCCCAGCAGGGGCTGACGGCTGCTTTGGAGTAGCCAGAAACAAAGGGCAGCCTTTTAGGTGCCCTGCAGCATGACACACCTGCATTACGGGCTGGGAACTGGCGCCTCGAGCTGTGCAAAACCCCAGAGCCCCCCAGAGCTGGGGTGTGGACTTGTAACAGCTGAGCAGGGAGAGCGCCCCCTACTGGGCCCCAGCACTGCTCCCTGGAGCCATTGTTCACAGAGACGTGGCGTTCAGCGCCACAGTGAAATGCCGGGAGCCAGCACTGCCCCACGAGCCAGAGGAACGAAAATCCCTGGCGGAGAGATTCCTGTAGGACCAGGCCACTGTGGCAGCCCGGCAGTAACATGGCACTGTGCCCAGCCCAGCAGCAGTAAGGACCGGGGCAGTAAAGCCGAGGCACCGGGAACAGGAGAGGGTTACGCAGTTGTTAACCAGCAGTGAGCAGCGGGATTGTGACCATCCTCAGGAAGGTCCCTGTGCCCCTCTGTGCAGCACCCTGCCCATGCCAGGGTGAGGGGTGGGCGTGGGGGCAGCTGGGCTCCTGCCACACTATTCCCAGCTCGATGTCAACCAGAGATAAGGCCGCAGAGCCCTGCCTGACCCTGATCCAGGAAATTGCCTGTCCTCCTAGCTGTCTCTGCTCCGGGCTCCCCCACGTGCGTGGCTAGATGAAAGCCAAGTTCCAGCACAAACTATTTTCTTGGGGGAAATTTAATTTTCTCCTGGTTTGATTTACTGCCCAAATTCAGCTGTGAGCAGCCAGGCATGTTCCTGCCCTGGTCACTGCACTTCATTAAAACAGCCCACTGCCCCCAGGCTGGGCTGCGGCTCCAGCCCCCCTCCTCCCCTGCAGTTCCCAGCCTCGGTGCCGAGGGCTGGGAACAGCCATGCTGCCGTGGGGGGGTCACATGCCTGAGGACATGGCCACAGCTGCAGTGCACCACTGCTGGGCCTTGTGAGGCCCCCCGAGCCTCCTGTACCCACCGATGGGGGCTCGGGGTCCTGGCGGCTGGGACGAAGATGGAGCCCCAGCCAGCTGACGCATTAGACAAGAAAACAGGTCTGGGAGAGCCAGAGGCTTCGTTCTCAGCACTAATTCCTAGTTCTCACCCTCTGCTATTCAGGAGGCCCATGGCTGCCTGGCCAGCCGCCCTGGGACACTAGTCCAGAAACAAGGGGCAGAGCCTGGGGCCCAGCTGGAGGGAAACGCCGAGCCGGGAGTCTCTGGGAGGGAGCCTGGTGCAAAAGTCTCCTGCCCAGCTGCACTCCCAGCACAACACGCTGGGCTCGACCCAGACCCGAAGGCCTCGGCGCTCTCTGGCCAGCATGGCCTGCACAAAGGGGGCAGCTGCCCCTCCTTTCTGCCCCCTGAAGCTGTCGTCAATCCCAGCTATGAACTTGCTGGGACCCGCAGCCCTGGGGCTGTCACTCAGCCTGTGTGTCCTGTCCAACCCCAGTGGAACCCTGCCTGGATAGATGCCACCAGGTGCCCGCTTTGCCCTGGGCCAGGGGCTCAGATCAGGGGCCAGAGACCAGCACTACGCCCAGGAACTGGGCTTGGAAAGTGACCCTCAGCCCGTGTCAGGGAACCCCCCCTTGCCCCACCGCTGGATCTGGGGAGGGGCAGTTCCCAGGGCTCCCCCGCCTGAGGCATCTGCAGTAGATTTGCAATTATTCTGGACCATGAGAACAGTGTGAGGCGGCTCCTAGGAACCCCAGTGTGACGAAGTGGGACTGTTCTTAATGTTTCCTCTGAATAGTGTGGGGGTGCCTCAGTTTCCCCTATGCAGTTCTTAAGTATCTAGGTGGTGGGGTAAGGGTGTATGATCATTGCAGAGCCCTAGAGGGCAGGTGTGTGCAGGCGTCTGGACACAGAGAATGGCTGACACCCTGTTTCCTGGCAACTGATGGCCTGGGCCCTTCCCCCCTGCAAGGTGAGAGCTAAAGGGTTGGAGAACAAAGGAATCCGGTGACCTCCTGGCCCGGAAAGGGACAAAGCCCAGAGGAGGAGGGGCTGGAGGGAGTTGCAGTTTGGGGCTGGTTGGGGACATGGAGTGAAGTGCAGACGTGGTTGTCTGGCTCACTGCCCCCCAAAATGGACCCAGCTGAGGGGTCCTGTACTCTGCACCTGCAAGCTCTGTTTTATACCATGTCCCTGTCGTCTAATAAACCTTCTGTTTTACTGGCTGGCTGAGAGTCCCGTCTGACTGCGGAGTTGGGGTTCAGGACCCTCTGGCTTCCCCAGGATCCGGCCTGAGCAGACTCGCCGTGGGAAGCGCACGGAGGGGCAGAGGATGCTGAATGCTCCAAAGTCAGACCCAGGAAGGTGGAAGCTGTGTGAGCTGTGTGTCCTGCAGACAGGCTGCTCCCAGAAAGGAGACTTCCCCAGAGTCCTGACTGGCTTCATGGGGAGCAGCTCCAGGGCATCGCCCGGGGACCCCGTGACACCCAGGCAGGCACCAGCGCCGCAGGGAGCTGGCATGGCGAGGAGGGGCTGGCGGGGGGCTCGCTGTAGCAATGTACCCGGAGTAGTGAGGCCAGGACCCCGTAGAGCAGCCGGAGCCCAGGGATGGCTCAGACCCATGGCCCCCTAGTACGCCGGGCCTGCTCAGCTGAGGTAGATGCCAGGTGGTTTGGTTCTGCTGACAGCCTCGCCTTCCCTGCAGGGCTGGCAAGAAAGCTCGTGCAGTGGATTCTTGGGGGCCTGGGCTGAGTGATGGGCACCAGCAAACAAGCAATTACCCAGGGCAGACCCAGGGCTGCAGCCGCAGGCCTCTCCCAGATTTAAAGGGGCAGTTTCCCCCAGAGGAGCAAGCGGGAGACGCCATGGGAAGCAGGTACCAGAGGAGCTGGAAGCCAGGGCAGATGCATGGGGGGCAGGGCCCACACTGAAGGCCAGAGCTCAGCTGGGTGCGATGCAGGAGTGTCTCCCTTTTACTTGGCTAGTGGGAGGCTCCCCCACTCCAGCAGGAGAGTTCCTGCCTGTGGCTAGAACTGGAGCAGGACTCACTGTGTTGCTCCCTGGTGCCCGGCCCTGAGTTCGGATCGCTCCAGAGTGACTCCAGAGCCAGATGCTGGCTGGGCTGCTCCCAGCTGAGCCCCGGGCCAGGGAACCTCAGCCCCACAGGTGGCTCCTCAGTGGTGTCCAGCCCCCACGCAGCCCCCTCCATGCGGCTCAGCTGAGGAGCACAGCACGCGGCCCAGGGCTCATGCTGCCAAGGGGACACTAGTGGTGGGTGGGGACACGGTTCTCAGTGGAGACAAGCAGCCAGCGCCCAGGCCGGCGCAGGCCTCCTGGGTTGGATCCGGTGTGGGGCGATAGAGGGGACAGGCTCCCTCTCCCAGCCTGGGTCTCTGTCTGGCAACTGGTGCCCCCCATGGCAGCGCAGAGCTGATAGGGCAGGGGGAGGGGGACGCTGCTGCTTTTAGCCAAAGCCACACGGGAGGGTGAGTGCAGCCCATGCAGAGTCCACGGCGCCCCTGCCCCCGTCGCGGCTGTGGGGAGAGCTGTGCGGGGCCACAGGCAGCGGGAGCGGAGACCAGCAAAACCAGCAGCCTCTTTATTCCCGCGCAGTCCCTGAGCAGTAGGGGAGCTTTACCCAGGCCGGGCCGGGAGGTGCTGGAGTGGCCAGGACAGATGTGCGGATTCCTACCCTGGCACGAGGCTGGGCTCAGCTCCAGCCAGGGCCGGAGGAAACACTCCTTATTTTGGAGGGTAGCGAGCGAACGGCGAGTCTTCGGTCATCTTCCCCTGTGAAGGAGAGAGGGGAGGGTGAGCGCCCAGGGCCACTCAGAGAGTCAGTAAGACCCCCGCAGCTGGAGGGCAGCGAGGGGAACGCCTGCAGCAACACCCTGGAGCACAGCAGTGGTGGGGCTGGGCCAGGAACTGCCCGCCCCCGGCCCTCCCCCAGGGCGCTACGGCCTCGGGCTGTTACCGCTGGCGGATCGGCCTGGCCCCAGGCACAGACAGCAGCACCCAGATCGGCGCTGTGTCACCCTGCAGCCCATCTCCGCGGGAACAAGCACTGTGCCCTCTGAGCGCCCCGCGGGCCGGCGGGGGGATGCCCGACCTGTGCCCAGCCCTCGCCCCCATTTAACCCCACCCTGTCCTTCAGGCTCTCTGGCGGCTGAAGACCAGCCCTTCTCCTGAGCAGCCCCTCCAGCCCGCTGCGCCAGCTAACACGGGCTAACCTGCTCCTGGTGAGCCCCGGCCGCTTGCAGACTGGGGAGCCCTCTGCCCACACTTCACACCAACACCCCTCCCCGGAGGGGGGCTTGGGGCAGCACAGAGGTCTCCCCAGCCACTGTACAGCAGGGCTCCCAGGCCCGGGCCCTGCCAAGACACGCAGGCCCCAGCAGCAGCTCACTTTTGGCTGGGGCCCAGAGGCAGGAGCCTCAGTGGAAGAGGGGGAAGCTCGTTCTGCCCCTGCCCCTCTGTGGGATGCTGCAATAGCAGGGCAGAGATGCTAGGACCTGCTACAGGCTGGGACAGATGCACGGACAGCGGGCAGGGACAGGGGCCGTGTCTTCTGCGGAGCTACGCACCATGGGCACCTCATCCAGCTTCCTGAACGCCGGCTCCCTCCTGCGGCAGAGCTTCACCACCACCACGCCTGCAGCAATGAGCAGGATGGCCACGAAGATGCAGATCACGGCCACCAGACCGGGGCTCTGGGAGAGCGTGGGCTGCTCCGGGACAGGCACCTCTGGAGGGGACAGAGCACTCGGCTTAGACACCTCCCCAGCCCTGCAGTCACACGGCTGAGAACCCTGCTCAGCGGCCCCGGCTCCCCCCGCTGAGACTACACGTGTCCATGACGGGGCAGAGGACACCCTGGCTGCAGGACTGGGCCCTGGCTGGGGGTCAGGAGTTGCATTGCGGGGTGGGGAGAGGCTGGAGACCAGCTCTGGCAAGTCTCAGGAGAGGCCCCCGGAGCCCCGGGATTGCAGATCTGCAGCTTTGTTTTTTTTTACTTTTTAAATGAGAGTTTCTCTTGCTTCTGGGTCTGAGGAGTTGGGAAAAGGGACCCCCAGGCACAGAAACGCCAGGCAGAAACCCCCGAGCTCCTACAGCTGTGGATTGTTCTAATCCTTTTGTGCGATTTCCGGTGGGGCCAGGCGTTCTGCTCTACAGATATAACTGCACACACCTAGGAGACGCTCCGTGGGGCAGGGCACAGAGGAGCCAGGAGGGTGCTGCCCATTTGATCGGTCATCTCACCCGCCCAGGTACCCACCCACTTTGCTGGAACACCTGTCTCCTCCACCTTGAGGCCTGGGACCGCTGCGCCATCTGGTGGTGAGAGCTAGACAGCGACCCCCGCTGAAGGAAACCCATGGGCCTCACCCACCCTGCACGCCCACCCTGCGCGCCCAGCAGTCGGCAGGCCTGTCCCGTGACCAGTGCTTGGTGCAGGGCGGCCCTGGGAGCCCCGTAGCGGCCAGTGTGGTTCCGTGGCCTGAGGGCAGTGACCACGGCTCGCCTTAGAGGCGCTGGCTGGCTCCAGGGCTCGGGGCTGCCATATGGAGGGCGGAAGTGACTGACCACTGCCATCCTTTGCCAAAGCCCAGGGTGAGCACCAGCCTCCCCTGGTGACAGTCTCTGGGGAGATGCCAAGGACTCAGGGGGTTCCCTGGGGGCAGGGGAGGCAAGCTTGCCTTGTTACCGCTGGGCTGCTCCTGTCCTGGGGCCAGAGGCCTGCAGAGCCTTTTGCCTGGTGCCTCTCGCCCCCGTTAAAAGAGGCTGCACGTCCCTGCACCCCGGTTCTTACCCGAGCCACTGGCCGTTGCGCCGTTGTTGGGCTCAGTCGTGTGGCTCTCACTGGAGCTGGCAGCAGGAGTACTGGAGGTGTAGGGGTGACCGGGGCTGGCTGGGGACAGGGGCGGGCTGGAAGCAGATTCTGGGTTTCTGGACGAGGCCGGAGCTGCTGCTGTGGTTCTGTACTGCGTGGATGCAGCGGTGCTGTCGGTCGGGGCAGCAGGAAGGGAGGTGTCTCCGGAGGCAGCCAGGGAGCTCTGCCGGGGGGTAGTCGCGGTGGCGGGGTGCTGGCTGGACGCGGACAGGGAGCTCTGCCGGGGGGTAGTCGCGGTGGCGGGGTGCTGGCTGGATGCGATTGGTTGGGAGGCAGTTTTGGCAGTAAGGTCCCTCACTGAGGAAGGGGAATCAGAGTTACCAGGTTTGCTCTGAAGATTTCACTCAAGCCGAGGGCGCTGTGCTCCGTGATACCCCAGTGCTGCGGGGGCATTCCCAGCTCACCCCGCTCGGCCCAGGATGATCCCAGCACTAGGAGGGGAGGCCCGGTGGCAAGGGTGTGTTTGCAGATAAGCCAGTAAGCCGAGGGCCCCCACGTCAGATCACGTTCATGCTAGCATCAGCCTGGGACCTCTGCCCCCCTCCCCAAGGGCCTTTCCTAGCCTGTTAGCAGCTTTCCTGCTACCTGGTGTTTGAGTCCAGGCTGCTGGAGACGAGCCCTTAGGAGACACTTGCAGGGTCCAGCGAGGAGCTCAGCCCGCGGGTCGGGACAAGCTTGAAATGGAACCGCTTGCCCCTCGCCACTCACTAAAGGGAGCCCAGTGTTTGTGGAGTCTCGTAACTTTTAACTCATCTCATGGCTTGTTGTCTGCATTCCTAGCACCTCCTGCCCCAGCTGAGATCCACTGCCTGGAGCGGGGGCCCAGGGCTCTGTCTGCAGGCTGCCTCCCTGCTCCAGAGCACCACCTCAGCCCGAGACGCCCAGCACTGCCCTGCCAGTTCAGCCCTTCCTGGGGGCAGAGGCTGCTCAAGGACACCATCTAGCCTCAGGCTGTCATGGAAATGCTGCCAGGCTGGGCTCTGGCCTTGCTGCTGAGGGAGGCAGGCCCGCATCCCAGACAGCAGCTCTGCGCCCTGCAGGGACAGGCTGTGGTCTCAGGGCTGGCTCCCCAGGGGCAGCAGCTGCCCTTGCCATGGCACAAATACTGCATTGATTTTATAGACCTCTATCATATCTCCCTTAGCCGTCTCTTTTCCAAGCTGAAAAGTCCCAGTCTTATTAATCTTTCCTCATATGGAAGCTGTTCCATGCCCCTAATCATTTTTGTTGCCCTTTTCTGAACCTTTTCCAGTTCCACTATATATTTTTGAGATGGGGCGACCACATCTGCATGCACTAGTCAAGCTGTGGGTGTCTCATGGATTTATACAGAGGCAACAGGATATTTTATGTCCTATTATCTCTCCCTTTCTTAACGATGCCCAACATTCTTTCGCTTTTGTGACGGCCGATGCACATTGAGTGGATGTTTGCAGAGAACTCTCCACCATGACTCCAAGCTCTCTCTTGAGTGGTAACAGCTAATTTAGATCCCATCATTTTGTATGTATAGTTGGGATTCTGTTTTCCAATGTGCATGACTTTGCATTTATCAACATTTAATTTCATCTGCCATTTTGTTGCCCAGTCACCCAGTTTTGAGAGATCCTTTTGTACATCTTTGCAGTCTGCCTGGGACTTAACTAACTTGACTAGTTTTGTATCATCTGCAAATTCTGCCACCTCACTGTTTACCCCCTTTTCCAGATCATTTATGAATATGTTGAATAGGCCTGGTCCCAGTACAGACCCCTGGGGGACATTGCTATTTACCTCTCTCCATTCTGAAAACTGACCATTTATTCCTACCCTTTGTTTCCTATCTTTTAACCAGTTACCAATCCATGAGAGGACCTTCCCTCTTATCCCATGACAGCTGACTTTGCTTAAGAGCCTTTGGTGAGGGACCTTGTCAAAGGCTTTCTGAAAATCTAAGTACACTATGTCCACTGGTCCCCCTTGTCCACAAGCTTGTTGACTCCCTCAAAGAATTATAGTAGATTGGTGAGGCATGATTTCCCTTTACAAAAACCATGTTCACTCTTCCCCAACAAATTATGTTCATCTACGTGTCTGACAATTTTGTTCAGTACCAGGCAAAATGGTTGAAACTATAGTAAAGAAGTCAGATTTACCGGCCTGTAATTGCCGGGATCACCTCTGATTTAAACAATATGTTACAAACCACAGTTATTAGTTCTGCCATTGTTAATATCCTTGACGCTGTGGGGGGAAGCCAGGGCCTTGCTGCGGGATAACAAGGCTTCCTAGGGGTGCTGCGGGGATTCAGGAGTGTGTGTATGCAGAGGCGGGGGGTTGGGTGCGTGCTCCCAGCTGGAGCGTGCCCAGGAGTGGCACTAGACACCCTCCACTCCCTTTGCTGGGAGTGACTGCCCGGGCTGATGGGACAGGAAAGCCCCCAGGGCTGTGATGGGCAGGGGAATGGAGGGAGGTTTAATCAGCAAAATCCTGCCTCTCGCTCAGCCCAAGGGGAAATGCCCCCGGGTAGCCAGGCGACTAGCTGGGCACAACCTCTGGCCTGTAGCTCCTCTCCCCACCCCCCTAGGAGCACTGCCTGGGGCCCCGTGGGCATGGCCGTAGGCACCTTCACTAGCAGGGAAAACCCCAGCCCTCCCCACTGCCCCCAGAGCCCCACATTGCCCCTGTCACGGCATTCAGCACCCCACAGACGTGAATTCCCTGGAGGCTGCGCCATGAGCCCCGTGCTGGGGGCGGGGCGTTTCCTCCCTGGGACGAGGACACAGATGCTGCACAAGATTTAAAGGACCAGCCCCAGGCTGCAGAGGAGACAAGCTGGAGAGTGGGCTGCCGTGACCCCTTCCTCCCCCTCTCAGCACCACGGGCTCTGTGCCCCACACAAGGGGTGGCAACAGGCACCACTGCTCCTGCACCTGACCAGCTGCTGCGAGGATTCCCAGAGCCAGCGGGAGGCCGAGGCCCACGCAGGCAAGCGCAAGGAGCGCGCGGGCCACTGAGCCACGGCCTCGATCCATCGACCGGAACAGGCCATGCTCCATCCAGGCCAGTGCCCGGGGGCCAGCCCCGTGGCTTTTCAGAGGGAGGTACAAGAAGCCTCCGAGGAGCAACCCTGAAATAGCTTGTCCCTAGAGCAGTTTCTTCCAAGCCCCAGGCTGCCAGGGGTGGTTTCTGCCCCATCTCATGGCACGGGATTGTTCTTGTTCTCCATAGGGAAGTGCCTAGTCTCTCCCCAACCCCCGCAAAGCAGAGAAATTCACCCAGCATCTTGGCCTCCCTGCCAGCAACTCAATCCTGAAACTGGTTCCTTGGACGTTTCCCCCACAAGAACACAGGGGCTCAGGGTTGAGAGGCCTGAGCACAAGACTGGGAGCCAGGAATGCCCAGATTCTAATCCACTGACTCCCTGGGGGTCCTGGGGCAAGTCACCTGCCTTGGGTGCCCCTCTTTCCCCAGCCCTCCCTAGAGCAGCAGTGAGTGCTGTGCAAACGGCTACAGGTCCCTTCAGTCCCTAGCCCTGCTGAAGCTGGCAGATGTGTAACATGCTCCCATTTCCCCGGCAGGTACAGACTAGGGGGGAGACAACTGTCTTTTGTTGTGTGCACAGCTGGGAACAAGTATCCGATCCTCTACCCAGGCTGCACCCCACCCTCCTGGCTGATGCAAAGTCAATATGTACCCGCCCTCTTTATCCGCACCATCGTGTTTGCTATTCCCAAGCTGCTGCCCTGTTGGCTGTGTGAGCGGCCTGTCCCCACCCTGCAGCAGAGCGGCCAGGGCCCTGGGACTTGCCAGCTGAAGGGAACCCGAATTTTAATGACCAGGATTCTGGTCATGTAGGACCCCCAGGAAGGATGACCATGGCCCACTTAGGGCAGAGACAGGTGCACCTAGGTGGCAGAACTGGTGGATTTTGAGAGGGAATATTTAGGCCCCCCCAGAATGTTTCACTCACACCCCAAAGCTCCAGCTCACTGGAAAACGAGGTGGATGGGGAGGTCTGGAGTCTCCTTTCATTGCTATGAAAACAAGACCTGTTTGCCCAGGCATCTGTATTTGGCCTCCTGGAGTCTGTGACCCGCAGGGCTGCCAATCCAGGGTGCACGTCCCTGGCATTGCTGCACACCCCCACTCTCACAGCTCCTGAAGAACTGAAGGGGAGGCAGTGTCTGCATTTCACAGGAGATCCATGGGTGCTCTCAGCTACCCTCCACGGCCTCCTGTGATCTCTGCACCAAGCTCAAGCCCTGTCAGATGCATCTCTGCACTCAGTTCAGATTGCAAGAACGGCCACACTGGGTCAGACCAACAGTCCATCGCGCCCAGTGTCCTGTCTCTGACAGTGGCCAGTGCCAGGTGCTTCCGAGGGAATGAACAGACCAGAGCGATTACCGGGTGATCCAGCCCCCGTCGTCCAGTCCCAGCATGTGGCAGTCAGAGGTTCAGGGACCCTCAGCCAGGATGGGCAGGAACCCAACCCCATGCTCTAACAGCCACTGATGGGTCCATCCTCCAGGAACTGCTCTAGTTTGTTTTTGAACCATTATTTTTTTGGCCTTCATAACATCCCCTGGCAGTGAGTTCCACAGGCTGACTGTGCCTTGTGAGAAGAAGTTAACTTAGTCTGTTCATTAGGAGGCCACCTTGAGGTGAACAAGAGGCCACCCCCGGCAATTTGACAGCTTTAAGAGTAAACTGTCCCTTGGGAGTTTAGGATACAGCAGTTTCCTTCATACTGGTCCCCTAGCACAGGCATCAAGTCAACAACCGGCCCTTCCAACACCTTACAGGTAGACAAACCAGCGGGAGGCCCTGTTTCTGGGTAGGATCTAAGGCAAGTGCTAATTTCCTGTTCGAAATGACTCATTTCTGGAGTGGTGCCTCCCACACCCGATCTCCCTTCAGTTTCAGAAAGGATAATGAGCCATTGCTTGCTTTAGCCTGGAGGGTTTTCAGTTCCTAAATACAACCCCATTTATTTGCAAGGTTGTTAAGGCTCCGCCAGCCCTTCCAGACACAAGGAATTATTACTCCATTTTTAAATGCCATGACTGTGCCAGAAGCCCTAACCCCATTAAACTGCTGCCACATCCATCATGGGAGGCAAGGCGGAGCCAGAAGAAAGTTTGGGTACTTTCATGTTAAAAGTTTAAATCCAACAAGGGGAAGGCAGCTGAGAGCAGCGGCTGTCCGGGGCCGCTAAGTGTCAGGCAGTTCCGCTGCCAGGAAATCTGGAGGCCCTCGCTGAGCCCGTAGTACGAGCAGCCTGGGACAGTGTCTTAGCCCCATCTCACAGAGCGGGAGCAAGGCACAGAGATTAGGTGCTTCCACCACGCTCACCTGGGAAGGTTGGATCAGACCCAAAGAACTGAAGCCCCATTCCAGTGCCTTAGCCCCACAGACTGCCCTGCAGGCCCAGGCCCGCCTAGAGCTAGGCCCCAGGAAATTCACTCCTGACCTCTGACCTGTAAACCACGCCAGCCAACGCATGCCTTGGTAAGGGGCTTTGCCATTCGCGTGATGGCTCATTCACGAGAGACCCACCTGCCACATTAGGATTCCAGGATGGTATCCCTGGCGGAGTGTACCAAGCCACTGCCCGAGCTCAGACCCTTGCACACTCCCGGCCTGGGGCCTGCCAAGGCTTTAATTAAACACCAAGCACGTGGGATGACGATGCTGGAGGGGAGCTCAGCAGCACCGTTAGAGGCAGCGTTCCAGCTAGGAAAGCCACTGAGGAGTCACAGGAGAGCGAGTGGGAGCGTTTGTTCCTTGGCGTTGGGAGAAATTAATTTTGAGACTTGGGAGATAGGGCAGGTTGGTTCCATGCAATGGGCTGCGGGGGGTGGGCAGGGCAGAGAACCTGCGTGGTGGTGGTGGGGGGGTGAAACGCAGGACAGAGGAAACAGAATCTGCAAGACCTTCTGTTGCCGGGAGGCACCTGCGAAAGGCAGCGGGAAGCCCTGGGCTGGCTCTAGCTGCATCAGACGAATGCCCCCTCCCCCAATCACCAAGAGAGCTGCAGGCACTGCTTGGTACCAAAGCCGGGAACTTTGACAGTCACTTCAGCGGGGCAGAAAAATCTCATGCAGCCCGACGCATGGCCAGCGTTGTGCACGGCCCTGGAAAGACCATCCCTGGACGGCAGTGGGGACAGTGCACATTGAAAGGGCTCAGAAGAGTCATAAGAACAACTCAAGGTTTGGAAAATCTGCTCTGTAGTGGGAGACAAAGGGGGGGGCGGACAAGGGGGGGGGGACAGCTCTTCAGCCTCAGGGGGCTTGATTGGCTGACAAGCTCCTACGGGGGGAAAGATTTCTGACAGTGGGGGGCTGGAATCTAGCAGGCAAAAGCAGAATGAGAGGCAGTGGCTGGAAGCGAAATGAATTCAGACTGGACAGAAGGAGCTTGTATTTCACAGGGCAGGGGACTGCCCGGGTCAGGCCCAGGGGATGTGCTGCATTCTCGGTCATTCAGCAGCTAAAATCGAGACTGGGCAGCTTTCCCCAAGAGCTCCTCCCGAGCTCCACCTGACGTTCCGGGCCGGGTGCAGGAACCGCTGCAGGAGGTTCCCCGGCCTGTGCTATGCAGGGGGTCAGCCTCGAGCATCGCGTCTCCTCTGGCCTTAATCCAAGAGCCAGTAACCACTGTCCCTGCACCGGATAGAGCTGGGGGAGCCCTAGCCCACTCATCCCAGCCCTAGGACAGAGAGGGCTCTGTGCAGTGCTGCCCCCTTATGGCCAAGGGCTCCATGGCATTGTAGCGGCCAGGCACACAGCCAGCTCTGCTGCCCCTCAGCCTGTCTTTACTGAGCCCGAGCCTGGCACCCGTACGGAGTGACGGAGAGCCCCGTTCAAGAAAGGGGCACAAGGACACGGCCAGCAACCTGGCAAGAGGCCAGAGGCAGTGGCCCAGGGAAGCCCAGTGCATGCAGCAGGTTTGCGCCGTCATCGGGGCCCAGGGGTGGGGGTGTTACACTCCAGCGTGTGGCAGATGGCAGGGCCCAGGCCCTGCGGAGGCCTTGTGGGAAAACCGTTCCCAATCCCCACGCTGCAGCAGCGCCCCCTAGAGTGCTGTGGAGGGAATCCTGCTGCAGGTCCAGGGAGTTCTCAGAGCAGCAGCTGCCGAGCGGGTTATATGCCATCCTTGCTGCTGTCTCCACACTGCCCCTCTCCCGGAGGAGACGGATTCGTCCCAGCACCGCGGAGCTGTGCAGCCCAAGCCGTGTTCAGCGCCAAAGGCCTTTTCCCTGGGGAAGGGGCGGAAAGTGGCCCGGTTTAGGGAGGGGAACCCCCTCTCCATGGGGAGCAGAGTCCGTCCATGCCTGGCTCTGCACCCCAGAATCCGCAATGGATCTCAGCTCCCAGGCCCAGGACAGAGATGGAGGAGCAGAGCAGAGCAGTTTCTGCAGCAACAGTCAGCCACGAAAGGGTTAATAAGACAGCTCTTTCACGGCGTGTCAGAGCTGCCCAGTGCACTGAGAGGGACAGTTCTCTGCCCTCCTGACAGCTCACAGCCATCAGCCTTATTGGGATCCAGGAAGTGGGCGGGCAAAGCCCACCCACTGCTAAAGGATCCCCCTCCAGCCTAAGGGGGGGGTCCACAGGACCTGGAAAACCAAATAATTACGGGGGACAACTAATGAACAACAGGGACAGGAGTGCGGTCAAAGGGTCAAACGAAGGGAACCGGACGGGGACACCGAGCAGAGGACCCCGGACAGCGCCCACTGCTCCTCGAAGGCGTCAAGGGAGTCAGTGGACGCCGTGAGCGCCAGGCAGGCACCACTGCCCCTGGAGGGGGGTGGTCTCCGGAGCTAGGGGAGCTAGATTTTCCATGCAGCAACCACTACAGACTACGCGGGGCCCTGCACATGGTGGCTGCCGGAGGCAGGACTCCCAGCCAATGGGCAAATATGGCAAACCTCCACCATCAGGAAGACAGGAGCCAAATGAGTCGTGCTGTCAGACCCTCTGCATTACAGGCCTAGCTCTGCCCTTCCATGTTCAAGCACCAGGAGGAAGGCCCAGGGTCCAAGCTGGGGACCGGGATAGTTAGGAATTTGTTAATAAAAGGAAAGAAAAGGAGGACTTGTGGCACCTTAGAGACTAACCAATTTATTAGAGCACAAGCTTTCGTGAGCTACAGCTCACTGCATCAGATGCATATTGTGGAAACTGCAGCAGACTTTATATATACACTGAGAATATGAACCAATATGTGAGAAAACCTGGATTTGTGCAGGAAATAGCCCAACTTGATTGTCATGCACATTGTGTAGAGAGTTGTCACTTTGGATGGGCTATCACCAGCAGGAGAGTGAATTTGTGTGGGGGGGTGGAGGGTGAGAAAACCTGGATTTGTGCTGGAAATGGCCCACCTGATGATCACTTTAGATAAGCTATTACCAGCAGGAGAGTGGGGTGGGAGGAGGTATTGGTTCATATTCTCTGTGTATATATAAAGTCTGCTGCAGTTTCCACGGTATGCATCTGATGAAGTGAGCTGTAGCTCACGAAAGCTCATGCTCAAATAAATTGGTTAGTCTCTAAGGTGCCACAAGTCCTCCTTTTCTTTTTGCGAATACAGACTAACACGGCTGTTACTCTGAAACCTGTTAATAAAAGGGACAGGCCAAGCACATTGAGCCTTTGCAACCGGCCAAGCGGGTTTGTCTGCATCTGAGCCCAGGGAGCCTGCAGGGCGCCAGCTCCATTTGCCAGTGTCCTGTAACAAACACACAGGGCTGCTGGCCTGAAGTGTCACTGGTTTAGCGCTGGGGGGCACTGCAGGGGGGACACACTTGCCCCCACCTCACAGCCCTGGGGTAACTAAGTCTACGGTGACTTTCTGACCCCCCCCCCCAATTTGGTTTCAAGAACACATGCACCCTGCAGCAAGGGCACTCACACAAAGTGGGGGGTTGGGGGATTGGTGCTGGAGCTGGGGGGGCTGCCGCACCCCCTGGCTCGAAGGGGTTCCCATCATATCCAGGGGTTACAGTTTGGTTCAATGGCTCCCAGCACCCCCACAGTACACGCTGGTCCAGCACCCCAGGGGAGGAGGGGTCTGGCTCGAGAGCACTGGATTCTGGTGCAGGAAGGGGGGCGGGGAATCTGCCTGGCCCCAGGGCACAGTCTGGGAACCCTCCCCACGAGCCAGACTCTCCCTGGGGTGACCAGCACCCAGACCCGAGAAGCTTTCGGATTAGAAAGTTTCTTCACTCCCCCCCGGACGGTTAATGCTGACCCTGCATTAACTCATCAGACCCCCCCCCCGGCTGTCCCCCTCTCCCCGGGGAGCAGGAAGGAAGGAGCCCCCGATGTGCGCGGGGGGCGGCAGACCCCGGGTCTCCCTCCGGGCGGGACCTGCCCCCCAGGGCTGCCCCTCACCTGCGAGCGCCAGGCACAAGCCGCAGCCGATCAGCAGCCAGCGCGTCCCCCGGGCCATGCTGGCGGCGCCGCTCCGGCTCCCGGACACCTGCCGGGATCCTGCCACGCAGGAGGCGCCGCCCCGGGCTCCAGCCCCGCCGCACCTGGGCGGAGACCGGCCGCCGGGCAGCCCCTCAGCCCGGGCCGCTCCCGCCCCCAGCCAGGGCCCGGAGCGGCGCCCGCACCCGGCGAGAGCCAGGCACCAGCCGGGACAGGGCCCCTCGCCCGGGCCGCACCCCAGGGGGCTGGGGACTGTGGGGATCTGGTCCCCGCTGCGGGAGGAGAGTGGGGTCTAGTGGTTAGAGCGATGCCAGGTGGCCACTGGTGTCCTCTCAGCTGAGCTGCTGCCAAGCGCAGGCCAGGGCCCTTCCCACAGCCAGTCCCAGAGCAGATCTTTTGGGAAAGCAGCGGATCCCACTTTAAACATTGCCAGGGGCATGGCCAGGCTGCCCCTCCCCCCCTTCAGTAAATTGTTCCAGTTAGCTACCCAGCCTGTTAAACATGCAGCCCTTATTTCCTGCCCGGACTCCTGGCGTCTAGTCCCAGCACTGCTACTAATTTATTCTATGACCTTGGGCAAGTCACTTCCCCACTCTGTGCCTCAGTTTCCGCATCATTAGTATGTGCAGGCAGCCAAAGCTTCCCCTTCCAAAGCCCGTTATCCAGAGCTGGCGTCACCCCCAGGTCCTTCCCAGCTCCCTCCATTTCCCAAACCCCTGGGTGACACCATGTGTGGCCAGCAAGCTCAGTGTGTCCTGCCCCAGCCTATCCCAAAGCTGTTTCCTGTCTGCTCCCTTCCTGGGGCAGGGGTAGCCAGAGTTGTTAAGTGGGTTATTTCTCACTCTGGTGCCCTTTGGACCAGCAGCTGCCTAGATTCCTTGAGCCCCCTCCCTAAGGTTCAGGGCTCAAGCCCTTGCTCAGGGGGTGCTCTCCTGGCCTTGCCTGGGCCCTGCGGGGAGGGGAGAAAGCATAGGCATCATGGTTCCCGGCTGTCACTGTGATGAAGTGGGACTGTTCTTAATGTTTCCTCTGAATAGTGTGGGGGTGCCTCAGTTTCCCCTAGGCAGTTCTTAAGTATCTAGGGGGTTGGAGTAAGGGTGTATGATCATTGCAGAGCCCTAGAGGGCAGGTGTGGGCAGGGGTCTGGACACAGAGAATGGCCGACACCCTGTTTCCTGGCAACTGATGGCCTGGGCCCTTCCCCCCCTGCGAGGTGAGAGCTAAAGGGTTGGAGAACAAAGGAATCAGGTGACCACCTAGCCCGGGAAAGGAACAAAGCCCAGAGGAGGAGGGGCTGGAGGGGGTTTTCAGTTTGGGGCTGGCTGGGACATGGAGTGAAGTGCAGACGTGGTTGTCTGGCTCACTGCCCCCCAAAATGGACCCAGCTGAGGGGTCCCGTTCTCTGCACCTCAAGCTCTGTGTTAGACCATGTTCCTGTCGTCTAATAAACCTTCTGTTTTACTGGCTGGCTGAGAGTCACGTCTGACTGCGGAGTTGGGGTGCAGGACCCTCTGGCTTCCCCAGGAGCCCCGCCTGAGCGGACTCGCTGGGGGGAAGCGCACGGAGGGGCAGAGGATGCTGAATGCTCCGAGGCCAGACCCAGGAAGGTGGAAGCCGGGTGAGCTGTGTGTCCGGCAGACAGGCTGCTCACAGAAAGGCGACTACCCCAGAGTCCTGACTGGCTTCATGGGGAGCAGCTCCAGAGCATCGCCCAGGGACTCCGTGACAGTCACTCACTGCAGGGGCTTTGCCCCCTGCCCGAAAAGACACTGGAGACAGCTGAGAGAGGCACCAGAGGCCCTGGCAGGTCCCATGCCAGCAGTTATGTGAGGAATGGCCAGTACATGGCAGAGCCTGGCTGTGAAGGGTGGCTGGAGAGACCTGACCTAGAGCAGTGAGTGGCAGAGACTGGGACACTGAGCTTCCTCCACTCCCACCCACCTGGCACAACCCCGGGCCCAGCTCTCAGTAAGCCGGCCCAAGCTTTTGCCCAGTGCCACAGCCCTGCCTGCAAGGGAAAAGCATTGTGGGTCGGTGCTGGACATTTTTGATCAGGCAACTCACAACAAACAGTCCCAGCCAAAGGAGAGAGGCTTCCTCTTGGGTCTGTGATTCTGAATGGCATCCAGGCAGAACAATGTACCAGGGATTAGGAAAAAATGTTTATGCAAGGCTGGGAGGAAAACTTCCTCCCCACAAACCGCAGCCTGCTGGCTGCCCCAGAGCTCCCCCACACAGCCCGGGACAGCGAGGGGGCAAACAGGGCACAGCATTGCTGCATGCAAAGGGGGGCTTCAGCTACTAGCTCTACCATCTAGCCCTGTCTGAAGTCAGCTCATCGGCTGTTTTAACAGGGGTATTTTATCTGCATTCCTAAGGGTTGAGCCAAAGTCCCCCCCGCCCACCCCCATACTCCCACTGACTTCCCTAAGCTGTGGGTCAGAGCCTCAGGCCAGGAACACACAGCTCCTAGCAGAGTGGGACTCAGCTTGTGGTCAGAACCTGCTCCAGTAACGCAGCTAACGGCCCTAGGATAGCGGAGGAGTAACTGGGGCCAGTCTAGCGAGGGTCTCATTACTAACCCTTCCCCTCAAGGAGCACCTCACCGGCAGGAGGGGGAATGCGCTCTCAACGCCAGCTGAAATTACTGGAGCTCCAGTCTCTAGAGATGACCTAAAAGAACAGGAGGACTTGTGGCACCTTAGAGACAAACCAATTTATTTGAGCATAAGCTTTCGTGAGCTACAGCTCACTTCATCGGATGCATACTGTGGAAAATAGCTTATGCTCAAATAAATTGGTTCATCTCTAAGGTGCCACAAGTCCTCCTTTTCTTTTTGCGAATACAGACTAACACGGCTGCTACTCCGAAACCTGTGGAGATGACCAGTCATCTTCTTCCTGCCTGAACCCTTGTGCAGTGTCACTCAGTGCTGTCCAAAAGCCATTGTGCTCCACCCCAGAGGTAGCTTCAATAGAGGACCCAGCTATTTCTATAAACAGAGCAGAGCCTGAACCCCCTTCCTCAGATCACTAGGTCGCATTCCCCCACATAATCCTAGTGCTACCCAGCAGCTCTTCTCTAGTGCTTTTCTGCAGCAGATTTGAAAGCGCTTTACAAAGGAGGTCAGTATCCGTGTGACTAGCCCCATGCTTCTCAGACAGCAGCTTCAAGGTATGACAGGGCCCCTCATCTCTGCAGCACTAAGGGCCTGCGGCCCCCAGTTCCCGCTGGCAGGGCGGGGGCTCTGCACTCGGGAAAGCCAGGCCCCACATCAGCAGGGAGTAGCTTAAGGCAGCACCCCATATGAGCTGACTCCACAGCCCATGACCCTGGAGCTGATGCAGCACAAAGAGGGAATGCAGACTCTGGAACCAGCCCCATCGCCTTTAGCAGAGCAATGTTGTGCAGAGTTCAAAGGCAGATGGCCATAGTGACCAGCCCCTGTGTGACCATTTGAACAATAACTTCACCACTGTGTCCTGCTTCACGTGGTCAAGCCTCCAGCCAGCCATCAACTAACTGATCCTAGCTGGAGCCCCTTGCCCCCAGGGTCCCATGGGGAGTCAGGGCCAGTGCTAGGCTGGGGCAGGGCTGGTTCTAGGGGTCCATTATTGCGGGCGGGGGCAAGTGGGTATTCTGGGGCCCTGGATGTCACCATTTCAAAAATAAGCTCCCTGCGAGGAGTCCAGGGGCTAGTCAGAGCTCTGTGGAATCTGGGCTTTTACGGGTTTACAAAAGCTTTAGTGATTTGGCTTCTGTGTCAGTATTTTGCTGTGATTTATAATTTACATGGAGACTGAAGACTCTCCCATTTGCAGCTGTTCCGATCCTTGACCCTGGATAACCCCCTACGTGCTTTGGCCTGACAATTTTGGATCCCTTGAAGATAGTGGGGGGGAGGGGTTTAAAATGTCCTCTTCTCCCCCCCCACCCCCATTGCACTGGGCCTACATGGGATGCATACAGGGAAGTCACTGCTGTGTTTAAAAGGATGCCATGCCCCTGACAAAGGGGCAGGGAAGGGGGGGTGGATTTATGGGGAAAACACCCATTGCAGCCTAGCCAGTCAGTGCACTGGGAGAGGCGCTTGCCCCCCAGCAGGAGGCGTCACCTGCTACATGCATGGATGTGAAAGAGCAAAGCACCTGCAAGCAGGGCCAGGCCTTCTGTGCAGCCCTAGGGTCCTGCAGGAGCAGTTCTGCCCTGTGCCTGCATGTGAGGAGATCAGGCACCTGACAGTGTCACTATTCACTGCCATGTCCCCTAGGTTTGGGCCGGGAGGAGGGGGAAGAGAGATGATAGCCCTGCCCCTTCTATCTGATCACATACCCCTAAACCTGACCTCACCCTGCAGCATCTCTGTGGAAGGCAAGAGGAAGCCACAGCGGCTCCTGTCCCCAGCCCATCCTTCCCTTCCCTGGGGCCTTCTTGTCATTCAACAGTCATCCTGACCCTGAAAAGTCCCTCAGCTCCCCCCAGGGCCAGCCCCTAGAGAGCCCAGACCCAGCTGCTCTGCCAGGTGCCTGGGCAATCCCACGCGGTGGGTGCTGGGTTTCTCTGAGTGCCCCCCAGCTCCCCAGGCCCCCCGCTGCCCACAAAAAACCTGGTGTGACAAAGCCGGGCTGTTCTTAATGTTTCCTCTGAATAGTGTGGGGGTGCCTCAGTTTCCCCTGTGCAGTTCTTAAGTATCTAGAGGGTGGGATAAGGGTGTATGATCATTGCAGAGCCCTAGAGGGCAGGTGTGTGCAGGCGTCTGGACACAGAGAATGGCCGACACCCTGTTTCCTGGCAACTGATGGCCTGGGCCCTTCCCCCCTTCGAGGTGAGAGCTAAAGGGTTGGAGAACAAAGGAATCCGGTGACCTCCTGGCCCGGGGAAAGGGACAAAGCCCAGAGAAGGAGGGGCTGGAGGGACTTTCAGTTTGGGGCTGGCTGGGACATGGAGTGAAGGGCAGACGTGGCTGTCTGGCTCACTGCCCCCCAAAATGGACCCAGCTGAGGGGTCCTGTTCTCTGCACCTACAAGCTCTGTGTTAGACCATGTTCCTGTCATCTAATAAACCTTCTGTGTTACTGGCTGACTGAGAGTCGCATCTGACTGCGGAGTTGGGGGGCAGGACCCTCTGGCTTCCCCAGGACCCCACCTGGGCAGACTCGCTGTGGGAAGTGCACAGAAGGGCAGAGGAGGCTGAATGCTCCGAGGTCAGACCCAGGAAGGGGGAAGCCGGGTGACCTGTGTGTCCTGCAGACAGGCTTCTCCCAGAGAGGAGACTTCCCCAGAGTCCTGCCTGGCTTCGTAGGGAGCAGCTCCAGAGCATCGCCCAGGGACGCCAGGACACCTGACCCTTCACCACTGCTTCCAAAGGGTGGGTGAGCTGGAACGTGCACTCCAGTCTGTGGCTGCTGAGGCTGGGGGGAGCGGACCTGGTGCCATCAGATGCTCTGGGGCAGGGCCTACCCCCCGCTGACTAGGACTGCTTTCACTAGAACACAGGACTGGGGCTGCTAACAACACCAATCACCCCAGGCAGCAGGGTGGATGCTCCCACAAGTGGGAGGTGGGATGGACAGCCCAGACTGCCAAAGGAGAGGCAGGAGTAGCATGGTGGGGGAAGGCAGACAGAGCTTTCTCTCTGCAGCTGTCCAGGTAGGGGCAGCGGCCAAAGTGCTCTCCATGGACAGCAATGGGACAGAGGGGCAGCGGGAAAGCCCAGGTCCGTGGCTCACGGGTGGGTAGGCAGATGGGAAGGGAGCACTTTGAACCCCACAAGGGGTGGAGAGAATGAAGCACTCAGTCCAGGGCAGTGCCAGCAGCAGACGGGAGATGAAGGCGAGGGAGAGCAAGGGGAGAACAAGCAGCAGGAGGGAGGCAGAGGCTCCAGGCTCTCAGGCTGTGGGGCATGAGCTGACCCCTCAACAATTTTGCTGAGATGCAAAGCCAGGGCCAGGGGCCCAGCTCAAAGGACAGGGTCTCAGCTGTGCTTCCCTTCAATCGAGGTTACCACTGTTAAGCACCTGAATGCTACACCCAGACCACGCATTTGGGGCTGAGTCCCCTGTGTGGTGAGTGAGGCTCTGGGCCCCAGAGCAACCGGGGTGGGGGGCCTGGGAGAAAGAGGAGAGAGGAGTCCGGCTCCCAAGCAGGGTGTTTAGCTCCACCATCCCTTGTTTCAGGTTGGCTTCAGGACAGAAGCATGGACAAAAAACAAACACTTTTTAGGCTATTTCACTCAGTCTGAGAAAAGCCTTTAGCAGGGTGGGGATTAGTCTGACCCCAGCACCTGCAAACTAAGCAGTTAGGGAAATCCACTTCTGACTTCTTCTGGGCAATCCCAGAAATCTGACTTCTTCCCCAGCCTTTCCAGGCAAAACGCAAAAGGAGGCTTTCCAGCCATTTTATCCTGTACAAGCTGTTCTCAGCGTGGGGACTGCTGGCTGGGGCTGGGAAGCGGAGTCCCTGCTTTGGGCTAGCTTTGAGCTTTAATGTATATTGGCTGCAAATGGGTTTTTATTCCCCTCAGTTTTGTTGCCTGTTTAGACAAATGAGGAAAAGACTCAGTGCCAAGCAATCTCCCAGCATAAATTATAAGAGCTTTAAACCACCTTCCCCCTCTTCCCAGGACAAGTTTTCGCCCGCTGACTTGCTGCCAGGGTTTAGAATGTTCCAGCCAATGTATAAATTGTTAGAAACAAAGTGGTTTGTCACCCTCAGTTTCTCATTCCAGGGAAGCACAGTGGTTCTGGTGTTGAGTAGTTGTTTTTAGATACAACACAGAAAACAAAGATCTCTATGATTAAAGGCTGCATGACACTGATCTGGCATCCGTTCTCGTTCTTGATAGTGAACTCAGATTGGGCACCTCAGGCTGCTGGTTTTGAAGAGTCCCTGAAAGGTGTCCAGCTGCACCACCTAATACATGCAACCTGCCAAGCCAAGCAGCGATGAGGGCCGGGGGCACAGGCCATTCAGGAGGTGGCACCCCCCAGCAGGCCAGTACCAGACCCACTGCACCACCTGGCTTCCCTAGACAAGTCATTACTTGGAGCATGGCTCCTCCCGCCAAGCGTGGGCGTCACCACTTGGGAACAGCACTCAAAGGAATACTGCTCTTTTGTTCACTTCATTTCTGGCTCAGCGTCATTCCTGATGTCACCACAGGGTTGGGAACAGAAGTTGGGGGTTATCTGCTACAGTAAAGACCAGGCAGGAGACACAACTGGTTCCTTGCTCCCACAACAAAGTGCAACCTTTAAGGACACATTCTTTAAAGATTTTACAACACTGTCTTGGAATGCTGAAAATAAAGCTCCTATGAATGCTGCCTTTCCCATTGGCAAAAGTTTGTTTTTATTTCCCCCTAGGGCCTGAGCAAAGCTGGAATCCACCTCACCGGTTGTTCACCATTTAGATTATGTACCAGTATCAGTGACAGCCAGCCAGCTCTGGGCCTAGCATTGCACAACCAAGTACCATATAAGCTGTACACACCCCATTTCAGTCCTATTAAAAGTGGCTAGTTTTTAAAGGATCTCAGACCACTGTGGAAATGTTAGAGGACTCCTCTCACCCTGAGCTTTACCATTAGAGTATTTCACAATCCATTTTCCTGGCCCGATGAAAACCAACCTGAGCATGATCAAGTTAACCTTGAAAAACAACAAGGAGACCCTTCCTTGTGCTCCTTCAGTAAACAGGCCTGTATGAGTGGGCCCACATGCAGTCACACACCAAGTGGATAAAATTTAATGCGACTTAGACTTCTTGTAAAATTAGAGCCTAGACCAAAACTCACCTAATGAGCTGTTGCGGTCTTGGATTTTGCAAGATTATCCCTTCTAGAAACCACCAACCCCGCTGTGGTACTGTCAGATACTAAGACACCTCAGTGTGAAAGTTTCGTCTGACCCAATCTTTGACACTGTTTTACACTTTGAAAAAGGCATTTTCCTTTAAGCTCTTGACCAGTTTGCTGCAAATCTTAGCAAGACAGAGCTGCCACTTAGGTAAAATATTTTGGACCTTTCCTGTAATCTAGTATCACAAGCCACTGGCCAAGGCAACCTACGTGTTTAGGGCTTAAGTTCGTTTCCAAGAAGAAACTTGCAGAGCTGTCAATTACAATTAGCTAGAAGTTTGCCTAGTCATAGGGTTTCTAAGAAACCAAGCAGCCCCCTTCACTTCCATTTTCTCTCTCAACTCATTTCCTTCTTTCTACCCTTCTTTGTGCACGCCAGGCCAAGACAAGTGCCACAGGTGATGGACCCAAGAACCTGACAGTTCATTTTTTGCCCCCAGTCACCCCTTTGAGGCCTGTCTATTAATTCACAGAACAGCAAGACTCCAGCAGCCGCCACCACAACTAACCAGCAGGGAAAGGGCAGCCTGAAATGAACACAGACTTGCAACTGGACCAGGTGTCCTTACAAGGAATTGCCCCAATTATGGTGTCTAACATTTCAGAGCACACCACCACAAGCTGCTGTTTAAACGCCTCGTTCCCCCAAGGATAGTCACCTGCGATAGATGCTTCCAGGGCCAAGCTCTACTCTCAGCAAGAACCCAGCTGGGAAGCTTCTTCCTGTGGGGGCGCACAGATGTAGTTTCCACAATGGGCAGGAGGGGGAGCGCTTGACCACATGACACCTCCACCCCATAACTGGAGCTCAGCGCAGCTTCTCCTCCTTTCTGCAACAAGTAGTTAGGTCAGGGAAGGGGGCGGGGGAGCCTCCTTCCCTCTGCCTTGGGGAGCACCAGCCAGGCCAGCGCCCAGCAAGCAACAACCAACCCAGCTCTGATTAGGCAGAGCTGGTGGCTGGCTTTACACCACCTCTCCTGCGGTGGGGAGGGGGGGGAAGAAGAGAGAGACAGCGGACACAGCTCCTGGCACAAGACTTTACTGCACACTGGAATGTGGAGCATAGAACAAGGGGGAGGAACATTGGGCCCAGTATAAACATAAATAGAGCAAAAACACTTCAAACAACAGAACACTGGAGCTTATCGCCTGGGGCCGCCCCAGGCCCGGCTCTGCAGAGGCGGAACCTGGGTAGCTCTGCAGTCTCTTGGATTCGTGCGCTCGGAGCCGGGGGGCCGAGCTTGTCCGAGCCCTGGCGAGGGCAGGAGTCCGCGCCGGAGCGCTCGGTAGGCGATACGGGTTCCGGCTGACCGAGCCGGGCGCCCCCCACCCCAGCTTTGCCACTGCGCCCACAGCCCCCCGGCAAGGCAGAGGCCCCTCCCGAGTCTTGCGGCGCCCGGACCAGCGCCCCCTCTGCTCCCGCAGCCCGGGAGACAGCGGCCCCGGGCCTGTCTGGCGCCCCGCACGTGCGTCCGCAGCGTCCCCGCACCGAGGGCCCCGGCTCAGTTCAGGCGCCCCGGGCGCGCACAGCCCCGCTACGGGCAGCGGGCACGGTCCGCTGTGCGCGCCCCCCGCGCGGCGCAGGCCCCCCGGGTGCGCCCCGGCCCCGGCCCCGGCCCGGCCCGGGCGCGCTCAGTAGGCCGGCACCTGGTGCTGCTGCGGCAGGAGCTGGCAGCCGCTGTTGACGTGGCTCAGCACCTTCTGCTTGAGCTGAGCCACTTGCTCGCGCAGCAGGCTGGCGGTGGAGGCCAGCTCGGTGTTCTGGCTCTTGAGGCTCTTCACCTTCTCCTCCAGCCGCGAGATCCGCTCCAGCTTCCTCTTGCGGCACTTGGAGGCGGCGATGCGGTTCCGCAGCCGCTTGCGCTCCGCCTTGATGCGCTCCTGCGTGTCCATGTCGATGGGCGACAGCGGCGGGCTCTCGCCGAAGCTGGGCACCTCGGGCACGATCTGCGGCTCGTCCTTGAGCGGCGGCTGGAGGCGCGGATGCGGCGGGGCGCCCCCCAGCCCGGGCGGCGGCGGGTAGGGCACGGTCTCGGTGGCGTAGTTCACCGTCGTGCCGGGGTAGCTGCTCAGGTTGGCGTAGACCGGCGGCTCGGGGGGCGGCGGCGGCGGCTGGGCCAGGCTGGCGGCGGGCGGCAGGTCCCCGGGCGGCCCCCCGGCGGCGCCACCGCCGCCGCCCGCCCCCAGCTGGTTCTGCTTGTGCAGGTCCTCCAGCGCCTTGACGAAGCCCTCGGCGAACTCCTGCTCCTCGCTGGCCGTCACCTTGGGGTAGAGGAACTGGCTGCTGGTCGGCGTGGTGGTGACCAGCCCGTTGGACTGGATGATGAGCCGCTCGAGCTCGGGCGAGCCCAGCTTCAGCAGCCCCAGCTCGGCGGAGCTCAGCAGGGCCGGGCCCTCGCCCCCGCCGCCGGCCGCGCCCCGCAGCGGGTGGAGCGGCTGGCCGGGCGCCTTCAGGGTGGCCACCACCTGGTCGCTGAGCCCGAGCCCGTCCTTCTTCATCATGCTGCCGCCGGGGAAGGGCCGGGGGAGGCCGCTGCTGCTGCCGCCGCGGGACGGGGCCGAGGCGCTCAACACATCGTCATGGTAGAAGGGTGTTTCCATCCTCCCCCGCCGGCTGCGGGGGGCGCCGGGCGGCTGCGCCCGCGGGGCGCCGGGCCGAGCCTCCGGCGCCGGCTGCAGGAGGCTGCGCTGGGGGGACCGGGCACCGGGGCGGCTGGGGGGTCGGTCCCGCTGGGGCTGCCCCCGTGCGGGGGGGGGGGGGGCGAGGGGGGCGGGTCGGTCCCGGTCCGGCGGCAGCGTCCCCGGGCGCTGGGGTGGGGGTCGGTCCCGGTCCGGCTGCAGCGGCCCCGGGCGCTGGGGTGGGGGTCGGTCCCGGTCCGGCTGCAGCGGCCCCGGGCGTTACAGGCTGGACGCGGCCCGCGCTCCGCTCCGCGCTCTCGCATACACGCGTCGGGGGGGCGCCCCGCGCCGCCTTAAATACCCAGCGCCAGCCCGATGAGGTCACCGCGTGCGGCCGGGATTGGCTGCAGATGACGTTCTGGTCGGGGCACATTTGCATGGGGGCGGGGCACGGCCACGACGCCCCTCCCCGCCTCCTTGGCCGCCCCCGTCACCACGGCGACCGGCCTGTAAACGGCACAACAGCGCGGAGCCCCCTGGGTTGATGTCATAGGGGGCGGGGTCACGGGGGGTTGGCGCGCGGGCCCGGCCCGGGGTGGCTGTCGGCGCGCGCTGGGAGCCGAGCCCGCAGCTGCGGCGCCGGGGGTCCCGCGGGGATCCAGGGACCCGCCCCGGCAGCCCCTGGCGCCCAGCCTCCTGCCAAACCGCGTCACCCTGCACGAGGCACCCCGCGGCACCCGCCCGCTGGAGCCCCCCAACGACGCCGAGGGCGTGCAGCCCCCCAGGACTGGACCTGTCCCTCCCTGCACCCCCTCAGCACCCGCCCGCTGGAGCCCCCCCCAACGACGCCGAGGGCGTGCAGCCCCCCAGGACTGGACCTGTCCCGCCTGCACCCCCTCAGCACCCGCCCGCTGGAGCCCCCCCCCAACGACGCCGAGGGCGTGCAGCCCCCCAGGACTGGAACTGTCCCTGTCCCGCCTGCACCCCCTCAGCACCCGCCCGCTGGAGCCCCCCCCAACGACGCCGAGGGCGTGCAGCCCCCCAGGACTGGACCTGTCCCTCCCTGCACCCCCTCAGCACCCGCCCGCTGGAGCCCCCCCCAACGACGCCGAGGGCGTGCAGCCCCCCAGGACTGGACCTGTCCCTCCCTGCACCCCCTCAGCACCCGCCCGCTGGAGCCCCCAACGACACCGAGGGTGTGCAGCCCCCCAGGACTGGACCTGTCCCTGTCCTGCCTGCACCCCCTCAGCACCCACCCGCTGGAGCCCCCCCCCCCAACGACGCCGAGGGCGTGCAGCCCCCCAGGACTGGAACTGTCCCTGTCCCGCCTGCACCCCCTCAGCACCCGCCCGCTGGAGCCCCCCAACGACGCCGAGGGCGTGCAGCCCCCCAGGACTGGACCTGTCCCTCCCTGCACCCCCTCAGCACCCGCCCGCTGGAGCCCCCCAACGACGCCGAGGGCGTGCAGCCCCCCAGGACTGGACCTGTCCCTCCCTGCACCCCCTCAGCACCCGCCCGCTGGAGCCCCCCCCAACAACGCCGAGGGCGTGCAGCCCCCCAGGACTGGACCTGTCCCGCCTGCACCCCCTCAGCACCCGCCCGCTGGAGCCCCCCCCCCCCAACGACACCGAGGGCGTGCAGCCCCCCAGGACTGGACCTGTCCCTCCCTGCACCCCCTCAGCACGCACCCGCCCGCTGGAGCCCCCAACGACACCGAGGGTGTGCAGCCCCCCAGGACTGGACCTGTCCCTGTCCTGCCTGCACCCCCTCAGCACCCACCCGCTGGAGCCCCCCAACGACACCGAGGGTGTGCAGCCCCCCAGGACTGGACCTGTCCCTGTCCTGCCTGCACCCCCTCAGCACCCGCCCGCTGGAGCCCCCCACAACGACACCGAGGGCGTGCAGCCCCCCAGGACTGGACCTGTCCCTCCCTGCACCCCATTAGCACCCGCCCGCTAGAGGCCCCCCCAACGACGCCGAGGGCGTGCAGCCCCCCAGGACTGGACCTGTCCCTCCCTGCACCCCCTCAGCACCCGCCCGCTAGAGGCCCCCCAATGATGCCGAGGGCGTGCAGCCCCCCAGGACTGGACCTGTCCCTCCCTGCACCCCCTCAGCACCCGCCCGCTAGAGGCCCCCCAATGATGCCAAGGGCGTGCAGCCCCCCAGGACTGGACCTGTCCCGCCTGCACCCCCTCAGCACCCGCTTGCTGGAGCCCCCCACAACGACGCCAAGGGCATGCAGCCCCCCAGGACTGGACCTGTCCCTCCCTGCACCCCCTCAGCACCCCCTCAGCACCCGCCCGCTAGAGGCCCCCCAATGATGCCGAGGGTGTGCAGCCCCCCAGGACTGGACCTGTCCCTCCCTGCACCCCCTCAGCACCCGCCCGCTAGAGGCCCCCCCAACGATGCCGAGGGCGTGCAGCCCCCCAGGACTGGACCTGTCCCTCCCTGCACCCCCTCAGCACCCGCCCGCTAGAGGCCCCCCAACGATGCCGAGGGCATGCAGCCCCCCAGGACTGGAACTGTCCCTGTCCCGCCTGCACCCCCTCAGCACCTGCCTGCTGGAGCCCCCCACAACGACACCGAGGGGTTGCAGCCCCCCAGGACTGGACCTGTCCCTCCCTGCACCCCATTAGCACCCACCCGCTAGAGCCCCCCCCCAACAACAACACCGAGGGCGTGCAGCCCCCCAGGACTGGACCTGTCCCACCTGCACCCCATTAGCACCCGCCCGCTGGAGCCCCCTGCAATGACGCAGAGGCCTTGCAGCCCCCCAGGACTGGGGCTGTCCCACCTGCACCCCATTAGCACCCACACCGCCCAGCACCCACCTGGTAGAGCCCCCCACAATGACACCAAGGGGTTGCAGCCCCCCAGGATTGGGGCTGTCCCTCCTGCACCCCATTAGCACCCACGCCGCCCAGCACCCACCTGGTAGAGCCCCCCACAATGACACCAAGGGGTTGCAGCCCCCCAAAACTGGGGCTGTCCCTCCTGCACCCCATTAGCACCCACGCCGCCCAGCACCCACCTGGTAGAGCCCCCCACAATGACACCAAGGGGTTGCAGCCCCCCAAAACTCGGGCTGTCCCTCCTGCACCCCATTAGCACCCACCCACTAGAGCCCCCTGCAATGATGCTGAGGGGTTGCAGTCCCCTGGGACTGGGACTGGACCTGTCCCTCCCTGCACCCATGCCACCCAGCGCCCACCCACTAGAGCCCCGCTGCAATGACACCAAGGGGTTCCAGCCTCCCAGGACTGGACCTGTCCCTCCTGCACCCCATTAGCACCCACGCCACCCAGCACCCACCTGGTAGAGCCCCCCACAATGACACCAAGGGGTTGCAGCCCCCCAAAACTGGGGCTGTCCCTCCTGCACCCCATTAGCACCCACCCACTAGAGCCCCCTGCAATGATGCTGAGGGGTTGCAGTCCCCTGGGACTAGGACTGGACCTGTCCCTCCCTGCACCCATGCCACCCAGCGCCCACCCACTAGAGCCCCGCTGCAATGACACCAAGGGGTTCCAGCCTCCCAGGACTGGACCTGTCCCTCCTGCACCCCATTAGCTTCCACAAGCAGTGGGACAGCTCAGCCCGTCCCAGCATCAGGCCCCCGTTGGGTACCCAGCATCAATGGCAGGTCCCCTCCTCCCCCGTCTCAAGGAGGAAGCAGGTGCCCTACAGTCAAAGCCAAACCTCACCTTAGCAGAGGGGATGTTTTGACTTAATTTACCTTCTCCATGGTAACACACTGGTATAAATGAAGACTACACTGAACTGTTGCCAGGCTGGAAAGCCATTTGGTGGGTCAGGGCAGGCACTTGTTCAGTACAGGCTGATTCTGGGGGAGGAGGTCTAGGGACATGCAATTACCTAGTTGGATGCAGTTGCAGGGGGAGGGTATTTGATTTTTAAATTTAAAAATCAAATAAAACTGGAAAGGAGGGAGCTGGGAGGAAGAGCTGGGATTTCAGCAGTCCCTTAAGAACAGAGCAATTAAAGCTCCATATAAAATTACCCCAAAAATACCCATTTGTGCAAACAGGCAGGGTCAGCTAGCTCCGTGGCAAAACAAACCCTTCACTCACAAAGAGTTTTCAGCCTTTGAGCATCACCTCATACCAGAGAAACCCACCTTCTCACTCCAGGGCCAGCAGTCAGGCTTCTAGCCCAGGCTGTCAGCTGCTTTATAGACCATTTCCTGATTGGGCCTTCACTCCCCGCCTGCCTCCTTACTTCATCTGAGACACCTGGGAGGGGGGGGCCAAGCGCAGAATTAACTCCTTACTTGCTGGAAACCAAGATAGGCTTTTGCCATTTGCGATAAGAATAGAAAAAATCGGAGACGGTTGTGATTCCCCCATTCAGTATCTGTAGATACCGGCTGGGCTGGAGAACGATTTCCTACTTTATCGTTAATTGTGACCAGATGGTAAGAGATTAGCTCACCATGGGCACTGCACAAGGGTGGCACAAGCAGACGACTGTGGAAAAGCAACTGGACTTTCTTTCTTTTAAACAAGGCTGTATTTGCTCCCCTGACTCCAGGAGACAGAGGGAGCAAAGTCGCCCTGCAGCCCAGACCTGGCTGGGATTGCTGCGGAGGCAGCACGTGCAGCCCCCAAGGAGCGGCCCTGCTTTTGTCATGCGCCTCTGCTTGACTGGAGGAAGGTGTCCCAATGCAAGGGCTCTTGGGATGGGGGGGATGCTCCTGGAGAGCTGTGTGTTCAACAGAGGGTTAATGCAGCACCAAGGGGGACCGTGCTGGAAATGAACTGGAAGGACGTCCGACTTGGCCACTTCCACAGAATCAGTGGCCGAATCAGCATTTTCTTAAAAGTTTCTGTATTCCAAAATTTTGCACATAATTTTTCTATGCTCCTCTCTGCAATCCAAATCCTCAATCCAGTACCCGCTGAGGGCGACAGCAAAATGCCCAGTCAGAATCAGTGGGCTCCCCGGACCTGCTCCACCTCAGAAATTCACAGAGCCCAAAGCGGAGATGCTGGCTCTGGGCTGTTTGTGCCTGTGCTGGAGTGCGAGATGAGGCAGGGAAGGGTTAATATTACAGGGCTCTATTAAAAATGAAGTGTAACTAGTTTGGGGATGAAAAACAGAAACAGCATTCAGATAGGTAGGGGTGGAGGCAGCCCTTTTCCTCCATCAGGTTTCGGGGAGGCCTGGCCTCTTTTCCAAGCAAGTAGGAGCTTGAGTGGCAGATCTGGGTTCATACAAACCCTCACCAGCTAATACGAGTTTATTCCTGCCCAAACTGGTGATGTTTGTGCCCTAAAGGAACCTGCATAGCAACCCAGGCAGCAGGGGTGGCCGGCTTCCAGCCGGCAGAGCACAGTGGCACTCAGACCGTCACCAATATTTTAATTTAATTTTGTATTTATTGGCAATAAATTATTGTACACAGCCCTTCCCCCCACCAGACCGTGATTTGGCACAAACACGTGGGCGGGAGCCCACAAGCCGAAGGCACTGGATCCTCTAGTCTGAGCTCCTGTACAGTGCGGGCCCCTAGCCCCACCAGCCGAGATGAGCCTGCAGGAGGCTAGGCTGTACGTGCCACAGGCCGAGAGCAGGAGGGATCGAGATGTGTCCAAGGCCCCGCAGGGGCAGGGAAAGGATTGTGAGATACACCCAGAGAATCCAGGCAAGCAGCCCGCACCCCACGGAGCAGAGGAAGGTGACGCCCCCCTCCCAAAGGTCTCTGCTGGTCTGACCTGGGGGAAAATTCCTGCCTGACCCCACACATGGTGACCAATTAGACCCTGAGCACGTGACCAAGAACCAGCCAGCCCAGCACCTGAGAGACAATGCTCAGCGTCACCCCAGAGCCCGGCCCTCCCCGTCCAATGTCCCAGCTCCAGCCAGAGCCATCCCTGTGATGCTTCAGCGGAAGGAGCTCAACCCTCCTCCCCCAGAATCCTGTGGGGGGATCCCTTCCTGAGCCCTGCAGGTGGCTGGCTGAAATGCTGAAGCATGAGCTGACCTAAGACAGAAACCTGAAATGAGCCCCAGGGCTGTTGAGCTCTCCCCCCAAGGGCAATCAGAACTTTCTGAGGACATTTGTTGTGAGTCCTCTTGCAGTTTCATCTGTCCCCTCTGGCCTTACAGCCCAGCCTGCTGCTGAATATCCTGATTGTATTCTGAGCGCTCAGAAAACATCAGGTGTAAATGACTGCTCTCTCACCCATCACAGAACCAATTTCTGCTTGTCAGTGGGGCCCCACTACAATTCAGCCCCAGGCCTTTCAGCCCAGAAAGTCTCCCAGAGGAGCTTTATGGCCTTATATGGTTTGCGCTCTAAGTACCGCCTCTGTCCCCCTGCGCCGCCAAGGTCAGCCGAGGTGCTCCCGCGCTCAGACCCTAGATGTGAACATCTGGCAGCTGCTGACAGGCCATCCTCAACAGAGGCCCCTTGACTCTGCCTCTTGCTTCCCTGCTGGCCCCCAGAGCCCACGTTTGCTAACCTTGGGGCGTGGTGCGAGGCCTTTGCCTGAGTCTGGCCATGTGGGCAGGACGTTAAGGCTTGTGGCTCAGGTTACCGGTTGGGGAAGCTGCCTCTGAGTTTCTCTGTTCAATAGCTGTAAAGTTCAGGAATGGCTTTTTCACAGCAAGTGGTTGGCAAGACCATGTGGAAGGCGCAAGGTGATGAACTGTAGTTTTTAATGACCCTGGATGCCCCTAGCATCTTCGGCAATTGGCATACATCTTTCAGCAGTCTAGCTCCAAAGACAGAATAGCTAACCCAGGCTTATGGGATGTGCCGCAGCCTCTGGCATTGTGAATGCTCCAGGATGGCCATCCCGCCGTGGCGAGCGAGCGTCCCAGACACGAGTTAGTGCACTACAAATAGCCGTGTGGACATTGCAGCTGGGACGCTCCAGCTCACTCGACCCCCTAAGTCTGAGCTCGGGTGCTAGCCCAAGCGGCTGCCCAAACTGCAGTGTCCACGCTGCTGTTTTTAGCACGTTAGCGCAGGCCAAGCGAATGCGAGTCTGTCTGCCCGGGCTGGGAGGCTTGTTCCCAGCACGGTTGCAGGAATACCCTGAGGATCCTCCATACACCGTACCAGTGCAAATCCTCCGCACTTCCCTGCGTGGCCAGTGATTGGTCTGGGGCTAATCTCCATTGTACAGACATGGGACAGAGATTAACTGACCTGGCCAAGGCCACAAAGTGAGTCAGTGACAGAGTCGGGGAGTGTTTGGTGCCCAGTTGTTCTGCTTAGTCAAGGACACTCACCTCTGAGCAGCACAGCACAGTGCGGATGGGACTTGCTCTTCCCTGCACAGAGGCAGCTGTTTTCATTGCCCTGGGTTTCATGGTGTTCCAACTTGCCTGGAAGTTGTTTTCGTTCTCACATTGCGACAGGCTCTGTGAAGCTAATTGTGGCCTCATTTCGTGTGGGCTCTGTAATTGGGTTGCCATAGGGCGGCACACATCGCAGCCACGGCAGCCCTTGCCATGCCAGGGCTTGGCCTCATTCCAGTGTATAGGGACTCTGCGCGCTCAGACAGCAGCTATCTGGCCAACTTAAGTACAATGTCTCTGCTATTTCAAAGCATGATTTTCCAGAACAAAATGCCTTGGTGGGTCGAGCTGTTCTGAGCCACTCCAAAATAGCAGGCCTGGACAACTAGATATATCTACACACAACTCCAGATCAACCCTCCGGGAACCCCAGTGCGTGTGCAGGGCTGACACATGGCTCAGCTGCCTGTCATCTTTTGTGTAGGTGCAAAGGAACATTCTCATATGGGCTGAGTGCCTGTAACACAAGCCTCAGGCTGATATAGTCTCTCATCCTTGCCTGTCTCCTGGCATTGCCAGGGCTCTGCCTCTGCCCTGTCACTGGGGCCAGATCTGGGGAGCTATCACTGCAGGTTCTCTGTGCTAGCCTCATATCCCCGGGTTTGACCCATATCCATATCCATACCCATATCCAACAGGTTCGCCCCATATCCCGGCACACCCATGGTGCTCGGAGGCAAGACAGTGGAAATACACTGAAGGAGAGCACTAAACCTCAGCCTGGAATTCAGACTTTTTCCAGGATTGTGTGGTCCCACGGTGACCCCACAGAACAGAACAGAACAGCACCCTGGGGTAGGAGAGCATGCAACCAGCCAGGGCAGAATGGCTGCCGACTCCTAGGGTGACATCCTGGCCCCACTGCAGTGGCAAAACACTCATGGACTTCCCCGGGCCAGGATTTCACCCATGGCTTTGTGTTGCTCAGCAGAGTTGCCATTAGTTCAGCCTAATTTTAAAAATTAATTCTCTGAGCCCCCAGGTAAAGCAGGGACTGGCTGCTGCCCCCCAGTGTGCACCAGAGTTACCCCCCTCAGCTTTCCAAGGGCCCTCCCCGGGTGCAGGGCCAGTGGGATCTGTCCCTGACTGTGCAGAGCCCAAGGATGCAGGAAGCACAGGGCCAGGCCTTTGGCATAGTAAGAATCATGTGATGCAAGTTTAAGGAAGGGGAGCAGGAAGTGCCAGTTGGCTCAGCCTCGGGCAGTCCAGCAAACCCGCCTGATGCCCCAGAACAGCTGAGAAGCGCTGCACCATGCTAGCAGGACTGTAGGATCCAGCCCATTGCCAGGCAGGGCGGAAGGTTACTCCTGAGAGAGCTGAGGGAGTTTTTCTTTATCAGTTGTGAGCTTTATACTGTCCTGCTGCATAAAGCCAGGAGCGAGGGGAAGAGTGCACAATAAATAACAATCCGCACGGCCTTCGGCAGGAGTCTCCTTTGTACCTCAGTAGGCTCCTGACTGCCAGGCCGCAGCTTGAGCACGGCGCTCGGCAAGTCTTTTTTGCATGCCACTCGAGAGGCGAAAACCAAGCGATTTCTCCGCGTTTGCGGCAGATTGCAAAGGTCAAGTGGACATGTCAGAGTGCCAAGGCTGAGGCTGCAGGACGAAATCCCTGAGCCTGGGTCGCCATCAGGGCATGCAGGAGAAAGCCAAGGGAAAGATCTCAGAAAACTCTCATTCTGGAACCACAGCCCCATCTTGTCTGTGCATCACAGAGGTGACATCTGCCTCACCCCTTGCCGCTGCTTTGCTTTCGGCTCCGGACAGATACCAGCCCCGCTTTGCTTACCCCATACTTTAAGTTTTGGATTGTTAGCATTAGGTCACGTCTGTCTGTATGTTGGTGCCTCATGACCTCACTCCCAGGTCCCTGCAAAGCCCCAATAAAGCTTCACAGCTTACAGTCCTTTCCATTCACACCCATACAGAGTGAGCAGCTGATTTGAGGCCCTAGGGGGTTCGTGTGCTCCAAGCGCTGCCCCCGCCTGCCCCCGCAGCAATGGCTGTCAGTGTTTCCAGCTCTGTACACCTGGGGATTTACAGAACAGCCATGAAGGCTGAGAGCTGGGGTCACGGGGCTTGGCAATTGTCACAAGATGCCCAGACAGCATCCCAAAGCTGTTTTCAAGCCATCCCAGCTGAGATGTGCAGGCCCCAGGCAGGGTTAAAATTAAAGGGGTCCTTCCGAGCCTGGTTTTACAACTCTCTCATGACTTGGCTCTGCTGACTAGGGAGGGTGCCCACCTCCTGCCCAGCCCATTGGGCCCCCATGTCCTAGCACAGCACCCGTCCCTGCCCAGCTGTGACAATCCTGGAGACAGTGAACACAGAGATGGGGCTCCTCCTCCCTGGAGGGCTTTTCCCATGTGGAGGGTCCCCCGCTGTGCAGAGGGGCCAGGGCTCAGTGGGGAATGGAGGGGAAATGCTCAGCCAGAGGGGGAGGGTAAGAAATGTGGGGGTGGAAGGGGCAAAGAGGAGAAAGCAGCAAGGTGGGGAGGAAGGGGAGACAGGCTGGGGAGGGGAGATGGGGGAACAGAAGCAGAACGGGGGGGGAGGGGGCTGCTCTCCTTCTCTATGCTCTGCTGTCTCCTCTCTGTCCAGCTCTCACTTTCGCTCCTCCCCAGGGGAGATGTACTAGGATGTGCATTGTGACAAGGGGCAACCTTCCCACACCCCACGGGTGCTCCCTTGTCAGAGCAGTCCGGAGACACCAGAAATGACACAGCCGCCTTCCCCAGAGGCCATCCATGGGCAACAACATGCAGCATCCCTGCGTGAAGATCATTGTGTGGGCGCAGAGGCAGGCGATATCCCACAGTAGCTACCCACCACTCTGGTCTCTCCTCTCCCAGCAGGCTGGTAACCACAGGAGAGAGATCTCCAGCAAGGTCAGGCTTTCAGTCCAGTCAATTAACTCACTGTAATTTGATCCCCCAGCTAGAAGACCTGACCATCTGCTCCCCTTTATTCCTAGCGGGAATGCTGGGAATACAGGGCAGCCTTGTCAGCACATGGCCAGCGTATGGTTTGCAAATCTAGGTATGTTGCCTTTTTCCAGAGACAGCCCAGTGAGACAGGATCAATTGCACTGGTCAAGCTACATAGAATCCATAGACGGGGGCTTTGTTTTCTAAGGTAAATAAACTATTCAGGAAACGTTAGCTCAAGGCCATTGGAAGTTACAGCCCAGGAGAGGGTGCCAAGCAAGGCCAAGTTCTTGAGGAATCAGAATGCAGCTGGGGGAACAAAGGACCTGGTGAGTGGTGACTATCTGATCAGGCTGTGGGAAGTACCAGCTGGGAATGCTAAACCTATGCAGATTCTTTGGGATCAGGTTACCCAGGAAGAAAACAGCAGGAGATGGGAATGCTGCAACCTCTGCCTAGTCATTAGGGAGTTTCTGAAGGACTCCGAGAAACCAAAAGCAAAGCCAACCACAGCATCGCACACCAACTTCTTCCCCAGTGCCGGAGCTGGGAGGCCAAGGGGAAGGCCAACAGCATATTCCCTGCTCCAAGAGTTTGCAGAAGGAAGGCTTGATTTCCAGAGGTTCGGAGCAAGGGCCTCTCCCACTGAAGTCAGTGTGAGCTCCTGGGGCTCCAGCACTTCTGGAAACCCGAGTCCCCTGAGCTCACCAGCAAAACTCCCCTTGGCCTCACTGGGAGCCAGAGTGGGTGCTGAGTGCTGGAGTCTAACTTGCTGCTCTGGAGAGCGGGGAGGGGCCTTGTCCCAGTGCACAGGAGTCCCCTGAAAGCCCAGGCTGGCAGAGCCAGCACTAGGTCTGACTGTCATACCTGGTGGGTCCTAGGGTGGGAGGTGGCCCTCCAGCGGCTGCTCTCTCTGCCTTTGGGGAGAGCCCAGGTGAGAGCTGTGGTCACGGTTCAGCATTAGAAGGGGAAGTGGGGAGCCATGGGGTGCGGTGTGCTCAGTACAGAGACCGCACCCAGCTTTATGGCTCTGCCTCATCTGGCCCTGGCTGCCCAGCTGAGCACCGAGCCAGTGTCTGGCTGGGACTGCGGGGTGAGAGCCAGCTGGCTGAGACCACTGCAGCTGAGCTGGGGGAGAGGCCAAAGGACCAGGCCTAGGTAATTGCAGTCCCCTTGTGGGAGATTTTGGGCCCGGCCTCATTCTCCATGCAGCTGTCAAAGTCAAGCTCCAGCTGGATCTGCTCCCCCTGCCCCCTCTGAAGGAGATGGGAGGGGAGCCCCTGGCAGGGCTGTCACCCCAAGAATCCCATGCTTGGGAATTTGTTGACCCCTTGGCCCAGAGCAGCTGCCCTCAGGCCACACTGCACAGCCGGTCCCGGTGAGGGCGTGGGGCAGGCAGGGGCTGGGCTGTGGCTGTCTACACTAGCTGGCTCTGGTTGTGTGTGAGCACAGCCATACTGCTGAGTGCTTGTTCCTCTGTGGATTGGGATTCCCAGGAATCACCAGGGCAACCAGGGCAATGGTGAAGCAGCTTCCTCCTTGTGTTTAAATCTAGATAAATAACTCTCAACCCTGCAGCAGGCTCCCCTGCCTCCCCTCCCCAACCCGGATCTGCAGGGCTGACTTGTGCCAGGGGAGCAGCTCCTGTGCCTAGAGCCCTCTCTCCTCCCCCACCCTCCAGCTCACGAGGTCAGACTGGTGAGCTGCTCTCAGCCTGCCGCTCAAGACTCAGCACAGAGGGAAAGGAGGCTCCCACAGGGAGGGGGTTGGCCTGTGACGCCCAGCGCTGCACTTTATCAGAGACAGAAACATTCGAATAACAAACCAACTTCCTCTCCAGGCTTTGGCGCTCTCTGGCTTCCATGAGACAGTTGATTTCACTTCCTGTTTTGCAGCAAGAATGTTCACATTGCCCCACGGTTCCCAGGTGGAGGGAATCTGGCCTTGCTCACCGCACTGCAAAGAGCCAGCCCCCTCCCTGGAACCCAAGGGCTGCATGCTGCTCATGCGTCATAGCGCAGGACCGCAGGACTGGGAGGGTTGCAAGGCAGAGTTCCCGATTTAAGGACGAAGGGCCGTTCTCCGGCATCCTCCAGATCCCACGGAGAGAGCAGCAATAGGTCTGTGCACTTCAGAGAGGGGGAGAGATGGCAGCTGCTCACAGCACGGAACGTGATACCACCCTGGTAGAATTTAGCTCCCCTTGATTTGTGCACGGCTGGTGCCCTTTGCTCTTCAGAGTCCTCACACATACGGTCTGCAGCAGGCCTCAGAATCCCCTTGGCCTGCTCTGAGCGGACACCTGAGGAGAGAGAAAAGATCCAGTCACCAGCCTGACCACAACTGCGGGGTGCAGGCACGGCTGGCCCATCTGAGCCGGGCAGGCCAGCAGCCTCCAGGTGCTGCAGCCAACGATTTGCCTTGGTAAAGGCTGCTGCTGCCCCATGGCCCCTCTCCGAGCAAGTGAACGGAGGGAAAAGTGGGATCCGATAAAAGAACAGAACACTTATTTCACAATAAGGGCCCAATTGTGCAAGCCTCCCTCCCACGCCAGTCCCAGAGACACTGTGTGTAAGTGCCCCCCACGAGGGCCAGCCCTCAGCACGTTATCATTGCTAGTCGTGCAACAAAAGTGACCACGCTTGTGCAAAGCCATCATTTCTGACTCTCCCGCCAGTGCTGAGAACAGCCTGGTAAATGCACAAAACCAACCAGCAGAGACTCGTCCCTGAGCCTGGAGGAATAAACAGTCAGGTGGGTTTAAAGCTGGATCCAACGGCCACTGACCTCCCCAGGAAAGCACACTTTCACGTCAAGGGGCTGCTCCAAAGTGCCAATCAAACCTGCCCTTTCCCCTCTGGCGACACTCAGAACTGGAGCAGTGTCTAAAACAAGCCTCCCTAAACCATGTACTGGCTCTGGCCTGGCTCTGAGCACTGGCCTAGGGGCTGAGAATTGGCTGGAGAGATGGAAACAAAGCAGATGGGAGGAAAGGCAACCTACTGCAGTGGGTCCGGGGAGGGGCCTGGCAGGGCTCAGTGTAACTGAATGAATGGTCTGCAACGGGGGGGGGGGGTATGTAGCATCTCATTGCATTTGCAAATAATATGAATTTGGGAGGAGTTGCAAGAACCAGTGAGAACGGCAAAATAGCCAGAGGCGGAACCACGGAGATCCCCGGCTGGAGGCAACCCACAGGGCTCCAGTGATGCTGCCTGGGGCCAGCTGAAGATCCGGAGCTTGGAGTGGAAATAACCCAGTGGGTTTCACCCTGGGAAAGGGGAAGAAGGGACGTCTGATGGGAGAAGTGGGAGTCGCTGGGAGCAGGTCCCAGCAGGCCAGGGTGCTGGGGTGACAGTGGGCAGCAGTGAACACAGCGCCCCACCCTGGGGAAAGCCAAGGCGGTGATGGAGGCTGCTGAGGAGGAGCGAAGGGACCCAGCTAGGAGGGAGGAATGTGGGCGTCCCGTCAGGATCTCAGGACACAGGCTCACTGGGAGCACTGCCTGCTGGCTGGGGAGCGGCCTTGCCATGCCCCCAAGAGCCACCATCTGAGACATCTGGCCCCACTGCACACAGCTGCAGAGCAGGGCTCCCAACCTCCCCCATGCCAGGGGGGAAGGGGCAGGTGCTGGTGACCCCAGGTGGAGCATAGGCTGCAGGGGACAATGCTGCCCTGGCCCTGGGGTGGGTCTTGACCTGCTCAGAGGCCTGCTCCATCTCCCTGGTCTTCTCCAAACATCTCCCTCCCTGGGCTGGGGGAATAGCAGGGCAGGCGCCTGGGGAGGGGGTGCTGCTGGCTCACATGGTACCAGTCCTGCTTGTACTGATTGGGGAGGGCCGCCAGGGAACCAGCTCTTGTCACGGGCCCCGGGAGGCTCGGTTAATGGGGCAGGAGATGGAGTCCAGCGAGACCCGGGCCATTGGCAGGGGAAGGTTTGACCAGCCCACAGCCAGCAGGACTCGCCCGGCTCCCCCCGGGGGAACCTGGCCTCTCCGTAAGGGCTCCCAGCAATGGAGGGGTGGGGGGAGCTTGGCACATGCTAGTGTCCGCTGGCTTCCGGCCCGGCCCATTTGCTCATCGTTTTGGGCTGGGCGGCGCCGGAGCCAGCGGCTCTATGCATCTCCCTGCGGGGAGGAGCTCTCCTGTCCCAGCTGCGCCTTCCCCGGGGGGCTTTGCCGCCTCTGCTCTAGCAGGCTGGGTGCACAAGGAGCTGGGGGTGGGCGCCGGGAGCCCCGGGACTTGGGCCCAGTGACGCAGGGTCAGGGCTGGGCTGGCAGCGGGCCCAGCCATGGGGGCAAGCGTCACATTGGGATGCGGATCCGTGGGGGCGGGGGGCCCAGCTGCACATGTCCACCCCGGTAACCCTGCCTGCCCCAAGGCCCCCCCGAGGCCCCCGTCACAAGGCCCCCCTGGCTGGCAGAGGAGCCCGAGCCAGAGGGGCTGCGGTTGGGATGCACGGCCTGCGCGGGGCGCTGGGTCTCTCAGGGCCGCGTGGGCGGCCGGCTCCCCGCCGTGCCTCGCACCGCCCGGGCCGGCGAGGGGCTCGCGGGGGGGGGCGCTGTGGGGGGGAAGGAGTTAAGCTCAGGCCCCGCTGCGCGTCATGGCCAGGCCAGGGCCTGCGGGCGGCTGAGGGGGTGGATCGGCGTCAGCCGCTGACGTCAAGGCCCCGGCTCGGCTCGGCGCTGCGGTGGGGGAGGCGGAGAGCGCCGCTTGCCGCGGATGAGATCCCCACCCCCGGCAGCCGGGAGGGGGGCCCGGGGGCCCGCGCCCGCCCTGCGCACGGGGAGAAGGGAGGGGCCGCTGCACGGCCACCGAGCAGCCGTTCTGCGGAGCCCGCGGCTGGGGAGGGACCGGGGCAGCCCCCCTGCCCGGCCCCGGCCCCGCGCGAGGCCTGCGCTTCCCCTTCGGCACAAAGATCTCCCCGCTCCCCGGCTGCGGCCCGGCTCCAGGGCCTGCTGGGCGGGGGAGGGGAGCCGCTCGGCGGGGGGAGGCTGAGCAGAGAGCAGCTGCTGGGGCTTGGCGGTGACGCCCCCCCGAGACACCCCCCCCCGAGACACACACACAACTCCCCCGAGACACCCCCCGAGACACATACACACCTCCCCCGAGACACCCCCTGAGACACACACACACCTCCCCCGAGACACGCACCCCCCCGAGACACACCCCCGAGACACACGCACACCTCCCCCGAGACACACACCCCGAGACACACCCCCGAGACACACGCACAACTCCCCCGAGACACACACACACCTCCCCCGAGACACGCGCACACCTCCCCTGAGACACACACACACCTCCCCCGAGACACATGCACCCCCCCGAGACACACCCCCGAGACACATGCACAACTCCCCCGAGACACGCGCACACCTCCCCTGAGACACACCCCCGAGACACACACACAACTCCCCCGAGACATATGCACACCTCCCCCGAGACACACCCCCTGAGACACACACCCACACCCCCGAGACACACACAACTCCCCCGAGACACGCGCGCACACCCCCGAGACACACACACACCCCTGAGACACACACACAACTCCTCTGAGACACACGCACACCTCCCCCGAGACACTCCCCCCGAGACACACACACACCCCCGAGACACGCGCACACCTCCCCCGAGACACACCCCCTGAGACACACACACACAACTCCCCTAAGACACACACACAACTCCCCCTGAGACAAACACACCCCCCGAGACACACACACCCACCCTGAGACACGCACCCCCCCGAGACACGCACACACACACATCCAGAGACACACACACGCACACACACCCTGAGACATGCACACACATCCAGACACACACATGCACACACCCCCAGAGATGTACTCGCACAAACACACACACCGATACATGCACACACACACGCACAGATCCCAAGACACGCACAGACATGCACACACCCACCCTGAGACACGCTCACACACACACACATGCACACACACCGTGAGACACGCATACACATCTGGAGACACACAAACATGCACACACACGCACGCACCCTGAGACGCACACCCCCCCCAGACACCTCCCCCCGAGATGTGCTCGCACAAATACACACACCCCCTGAGACATGCACACACATCTGGAGACACACACACACACACCGAGACTGACACACACGCGCACACCCACACGCACACGCACCCCCCCCGAGACACGCACACACACACAGAGGCATGCACACGCAGGCACAGGTCTACCTCATGCCCCCCGCTGCGTGCGTGTGCACAGACACATGCTCCCCCCACCCCGGGGGGGCACACCCTGCTCCAGCTCTCCTGGAAGGAAGCTGCAAGGGGGAAACGTCCACGCCAGGATTTCACGGTTCCACTTTCCGGCGGTGACCCGGTTCCCGTGGGCAGCCCCTCCCCCGGCGAGAGGGGCCGGTCCTAGGGCCCTGGCTCCAGAGATGAGACACGATGATCATGATCGATTCCAACTGCAAATCGCGTCCCCTCGCGCGGCGGGGGGGCACTCGTAACACAAGCCAGAGCCTGGCTGTAATTGGAATCACATGGCCCAGCCACACTCCGGCTGCCCTCAGCCTCCCTCCCAGGAAAGCCGGGGATGCGGGGGGCAGGCTGGGGCTCTGCCCTCTCCTGGGTCACACGCAGACTAATTGGTGCCGGATCCCCGGCTGGCCTGTCGTGGCGGTGCTGGGAGCCAGGGGATCGCGAGCCAGCAACCGGGCCCTTTCCCCACTGACCCCAGGCCCTTGCCGGTGGATCCGTGGTGATCGCCCGGCCAGGAGATGCTGAGTGCAGGGAGGGGGCAGGGGGCTGAGTGCCAGGAGAGTCGGGCCCGCTGTCAAATCTCAGTGCTGCCGCAGAGAATTAACCCCCCCCCTTGCTGCAGCCGTCTTCTGAGGCTGCGAGCACTGTGCCACCGAAGGCCCTGGGCAAAGGCGAACGCCACGGCTGCAGGGGCCTCGGCTCAGGCCTTGCCTTGGGTGGTGGCGAGGCCCTGCTGCATGTGGCTGCTGCCCCGCGTTCTCTGCTCGTTTGGGTCCCTTTCTGCTGGCCCGTCTTGCCCTCCAGCTGCAGGCATGCAGCACACAGCTTGCAGGAGGCAGCTTACCACGTGGAGGAGCCTCCCGGGGCAGTTGCAGGGGCCCCTCTGTCTGTGGCTCACCCTGCAGCCCCACAGGGCCTGTCTCCTGTGTGCCTCTGCAGGAGAATTGGGGAGTTCCTTACGAAAACCTTTGCCTCCAGCATCTTCCCTCCCTTCCTCCAGCCCTGACCCTCCTACCAAGAGCAAGCCAGGCTTGGGTGCAGGTGTGATAGCCCTGGAGGCCTGGGCTCCAGTCCTGATCAGGTCACATGTGCACTGAGTTGTATGGTCTCAGCATAATCTCTGCAGGACATTTATCCACGTTGGCTAGACTTTGCAGTGAGGCTGAACCAAATGCCCCAGTAATGGGGAGAAACGAGACTGGGTGAATGTGGGGGGGGCTGATGATGGTGGGGGGTGCATCAGCAGCACTACATGGGCCTGCAGACCCCACCGCATCCCCACCCCGTTACGGGCTGCACTGGGTGCAGAGGCTGCAGGACAGCTGAGGGCCCTTCCGCCTGCTCCTGTTATTCGGCAGAGGCATGGAGTGGGGTTCAGGGTCACTCTCCCCTATCCCAAAGGGCCCTGTGAAGAACTGGCATTGACAACAAAGTGTGGCTCCCCTCCCCTGCAGGAACCCCACTCGCCGGGTCCCTCCGTGGGGCAGTCTGTCCCCAGCTGGAATAACAATCTCTGCACAAACCATGGGTCCCTCAGGCCCCCCCTTGCCCAGAGAGGTCTGTGATGCAACCCCCCTTACGCTGGCACCTCGGGGCTGAGGAGCTGAGCCGTGCTGGGCGCTGTATCTCTGGGACCCCCGGCAGGGCCGAGCTAAGCTGAGGGAGCAGTTCAGGGCTCTGCCTGGGCAGGCTCCCAGGCGCACGTGTGTGCGAGCAGCGGCAGTGGGTTTGGCGGTGAGCCCAGACGGGCCCTTTCCCCCTGTAGGAAGCTGCACCATTTACCGTAACCCAGCCTGCCCTGTGAGCTGGGAGCACGACAGGGCCTGCTCAGCACATTCATTATGACTCGCATCCTCTGCCCTTTCATCTCGTCAATAGTAACTGCAAAAAATCCCTCCAGGTTCTAAAAATAACGGCCGCATGGGCTGTGAAAGGGGAAGCTGCAGTGCCGGGATGGAGAGCGTGAGCGGCCCGGTGCGCTGGGCGTGGCAGCCCGGCAAAGGGGACAGCTCAGTGGAGAACATGCCCCCCGCGTGGCACAGAGGGGGCACGTCGGGTCTGGCGCACAGCTTGGAAACAAACGTAGCCAGTGATACCAACTCTCAGTCTTAATTAGCTGCAACCACCCCCCATGAGCGTCATTATCAACCCTACTTTGCAAATGGGGAAACCGAGGCACACAGCGATGAGGTGATCTCATTTGCCCAGTGTCCCCCAGGAGGTCAGCGGGAGAACAGAATCCAGGAGTCCTGACTCTCACCATCCTGTGCTAACCTCTGCTCCACACGAACCCTCTAATCCCCTCCCATCTACCCCAGAACAGAACATCCCCTCTCCCCTGCGCGGTGTCCACCCCCCGACCCCCAGCACCAGCTGAAACCACTGGGAGTCACATGACCTTGAGCTGGAGCTTGACCAGGATGCCAGAGCTAGCCCCTTGCCTCTTGGGAACAGCCCCGGGGATCCCGAAGGACTCCCCCTGGTCAGAACACGTGGCTTCCAGAACAGGCCCTAGCAGCTGGGGTCTGCACTGACTGTGTGGGGAGAGCGTCCCAATCCCGCTCCCTGGAGCACAGGCCCCCTAGCATCATCCTGGGCCGCCAGGACCAGCCCTGTCTGGAGCTGGGGGGGCCAGTGCCATTTCCAGCAACTGTCTTTCTACTGCAGGGTTTTCTATAGGGCACATTCCAGGGCTGCCCAGCCAAGTCCAGCCCCAGCCTAGGCAGGCCATTCGCCCGGGGGGAACCCGACCAGTCCTGCCGTTCTAATGTGTGGCCCCCTCCGGGACTGAGCCAGAACCGGCCGGGTTTTGTCTGGTATCAGATGGGGGGTGCCATTTCGAAGCGCACACCACTCCGCCCCGGACAGCATCACTTGGTATGCACCCCGCGGGCCTGGTCCCGCTGGCAGGGGTGGGGGGCACGCCATTCCCAGCAGGACCGGAACCTCCGGTGGGCTGGGACACACGGCGGCTCCACCTCTACAGAGCTGACGGGATTTGCCGGCACAAGGGCGCTAACCGGGGCCGTCGCGGAGGTGGGTGGGAGCAGCGGAGCGCTTGGGCACAGGGAACCGGCCTAGTGCAGGAGGCCAGCCCCGCCTGAGACTCGCTATTGCAACACCTCCTCAGCGGCCACCTCCCCCCCAGAGCCTGCGGGAGAGGAGGGACTGGCCCCAGGGGGGGCCCGGCACCGCGGTGCCCCTCCATCTGCATCGAGACGTCAGGCACAGCGTCCTCGCTCATGCGGTGACCTCCCTGCCCAGTCCTGGCCCAGCCCACGGCCCTGTCAGCGGAGCGCGGGCACACCGGGGCCTCGGCACCACAGGACGGGGGCCAGGGAGCACTGGGGAAGGGGAATCTGACCTCGTGCGCTCCCTCCCTGGAGGGGCACCTGCCCGGGCCGGGGGTTACTGGGTCGGGCACCCGCCACCCCCATGCGGGAGCTCGGCAACCCCACGACAGCAGCTCAGGCTCTTTCTCAATGAACGGCCGTCCTTGTGCAACCACCGCAGGGGGTGTGGAAAGCGCCGCCGGGCTGTTTCCACGACTGGTTTGGAACATGCAGCGTGTTCTGCAGCGCGCTGGAGTGGGGGGCGGGGTTCAGGGTCGGGCGGGGGGGTCTGTTCGTGGCGCAGTGTGTGAAGCGTGGGTCGGAGGCATTATTTCCTCTAGCCTGGTAGTGCCCGCTCTGTGTTGGGGGCGCTGCCCATGCACACAGCCCTGCCGTGGCGCTCGCAGTCTAAGGGCGGGGTGGGGGCGATACACCGTGCTGCGTGTCTCGGGGCTGCCCGCCTGCCTCTGTCCCCAGCCGCTCCCCGCTGGCTGCGTTGTGTGCGGCTCGGGGCGGGGGGCAGATGTGAAGGCAGGGCGGGCTGTGGCCCTCCGGATCAGTGCGGGGAGGGCACTGTGGCAGGGGGCACCCAAGATGCCTGTGGGAGAAACAGCAGCCCAGTGGGATGAGGGCCAAGAGCAGATGAGCCGGGGGGTGGGGAGGCTGCATGAGCCAGGTGCAGGGGGATGGTCGGGCTGCAGAGACACACAGGGCAGGAGCTGGGGGGGCCAAGGGAAAAGCAAGCTCCAAAACCAGAGAGAAGAGGGGACACACACAGAAGAAGGGCCTGGGGAGGAGGCAATGCCTGGGCAAGACTGGGAACAGCCCGTCCCAGCAGAGCGATCAGGCCGCAGCCGCGGTGCGCGTGCCCCAGCCCCTGGTGACAGGCGCGGGAGGGGCGGTTCTGCCATGACACTCCATTGGCCCGCTCTGGGCTGGGCAGAGGTGCCTCCCCGCAGTCCTCCTAGCGCTGGCCCCAGGGACCCAGTGAGTGAAGGGAGCGGGTCTGGCTCTGCCCACCCTGGATCCATTGGTTCCGCCAATGGCCCTCTGTGGATGAGCTCTGTGGGCTGTGACTCAGTTTCCCTCATGCCCCAGGTGCCTTTCATCATGTTTCACCCCAGTGACTGCAAAATCCCTCCTGGAATACAGGGGATGCCCCTCCCTCAGATGTGACTGGCCCCAGTGTCCTGCATGAGATGCCTGCGTGGGCAGACCAGGACAGCCGCGGTCCGCCTCAAGCTATGCCAACCAGCCCCGGCCCTGGGACGGCCTTGGCGAGGTGGGCTTTGGGTGCCCAGCTCAGTTCCAGAAGGCAGGTGGGGAGCCTGGCAGAGGCCTGTTCCCAGCAGGGCCAGCCACGTGGTCACCATGCCAGCGCAGGATGTGGTGCAGGGAGATTGTGAAACGGTGTCGGGTTTCCTCCTTCCCTGAGTGCGCGTGTTTGTGCCCCGGCAGCTTGGCAGGAGAGAGGTGTGGGGGCCTCTGCCGCCAGCAGCGCCGCAGCATCCAGCCCGTCGGGATTGTTCCTGGCCTGGGGAGCCCCACAAGGCGCAGACTGGGGCTGGGGTCAGTAGATTAGGCGGCACCATGGCCGAGGGAAATGAGCACCAGGACTCCTGGGTTCCAGTCCTGACTCAGGCATAAACCCGCTGCATGACTGAGGGGGGGGTCCCCCCTTGGCAAGAGGGAAACGGCATGGCTGTGGTGGCCGGTGAGGCTAATAACTGCCCGTCACTGATTTGTCTCCCCACACACTCCCACGGACACAGGGCAGCAGCCACCCATGGGGCTGAGTCATCCTGACCTTGGTGGGAGCGGCAGGGCTGGCCCAGCCCCCAGCAGCCTCTCTTAGGTGTTAATAACAACCCTCTGCACTGACCGAGGGAGCACCTCTCCTGCGGGGAGCAGGGCAAAGCAGCTTCTCCTCCAGCCCAGTGCAGCAGCAAACTGCCCGGGCCAGGCCGGGGAAACACCATTCCCCATTCAGACACCAGAGTCCCTCCAGCCCAGGCCAGGTTCTCTGCTGTCCTGCATCCCCCGGGCGGGCGCTCTCCTCGGGCTCAGGAGCTGTTCCGACCTGCTGAACGGTCCCGGAGGTTCTGGTGGTGGCAGATAGGCCTGGGCTGCTGGGGTGACCCATCTCCCCAACAGCCCCATGGCTGGGTGACTGCGTCCAGTAACAAGGGACGCTGAGGGGCTGGTGTGTTGCTGCAGAGCACAAACAGGTGCTGTTCCCGGCCCCTCCCCATCTCTAGGGACAGTTCCCTGATTGGAAATTCACCAAAGCTGCCTGTCTCTACTGCGGGGCTGGGGGGCCCATGTCGGGAACCAGGGTGGGCAGGAGTGTGGCCAGCTGCACTGGATGGGCCTGCTCCACATGGGACAGCAGGTTCAAGTGATCCTGGGTCATTAATAGGAAGCCCCCTGGTATTTCTGTCTCCAGACTCCGCTCCTGCTGCGGGAGGGACCTCCTGGAAGAGGCTGCCCTCCAGCAACAGTCCCCACTGGGGCCCAGCCGGGCAGCCAGCCCTCCCTCCGCTGCTCCGCAGACTGCCCCTGGGCTGGCCCTGGGAAGCATAGTAGGAGTTACCGTAGCCCTGAGGCTGCTCTACCTTACACAGGCCAAGCAGGCCCCTAGCAAGCCCCAGAATGTGGAGAGTGTAAAGGCGAAGAGCCCCCCATGTCCTCCTGGGGGAGGAGGGAACAGAGCCTGGCCCAGCAGTTACAGGGCTGGAGAGAGAATAAGAAAGTGGGGCAGTGGGCTGCTCTGCGCGGCAGCCACGGCTGCTCGTTTCCCAGTGGCTCCGACGAAGCCTGGGTATGTCTGCGTGGCTCAGCCCAGGCACACCCCACTCAGGGCACCACGGGCGCTCCACACTGCAAGCCGATCCCCCAGCAGTAGCATGACCGTACTTCCCATTTTGGCCGGGACAGTCCCTTTTTTAAGCCCTGTCCCGGCTGTCCCAACTTTGTGGGCATTTGTCCCGGTTGCTTGTCGACTTGATCAGTTGGGCAGAGCAAATAGGACAAATGCCCCATTTTGTCAAAAATGTGGAGTGCAGAGGAACATGCAGGGGGGCGAGTGGCGATGCCAACCTCGGGCAGGGGGGCAGGCAGGGCTAGGACAAGCAGTGAGCCCAGCCCCAGTCTCGCACAGGGAGGGGGGCTCGGGCGAGCGACTTGGGCCAGCCCTGTGCGGGGAAGGGGGGACTCAGACTACCCCATGTGGTGTCCTGTTTTCCCTTTGGGAACTATGGTCACCAGTAGGGGCAAGTCGAGGGCGCTCCAGGCCCATGGCAGAGCACGCAGCACTGGGGGAATTGCCGTAAGCTGGAGGGGGATGAGCCGTTCCACGGGCCCTGGGACATGACGGCTGGGCAGAGCGACGTGGTTAAGGGTGCCCTGAGCCGCCCACCCTGCTCTGTGTTAGGCCCCAACACGGTTATTTTACCTGCGGGGAGCAGCCAGCGCGTGGGGCCCCTCCCGCCCAGCTCTGCCCCCGTGCAGAGCAGCTGGGCCCACGCGGCGCCCGTTTCCAGGTCCCAGCGCGGCACGCGGCAGAAGAAATTGTCTGGACGACAACTCAGCAGCCGTGGCCGCAGCGACGGAGGTCCCAGGGCGTCTGGGGCCGGGCAGCCAGCACGGGAGTGGGAGGACGCCCCTCAGCTCCACGCCAGAGGCGGGGGGGGGGGCAGCAGGCAGGGTGCTGGGGCCCTCGTCACACGGCCCCGGCACCAGCCCTGCGGCCGCATCCCCCTGGATGTCAGCGCTTCAGCCTCACCCAATCAGCACAAGCTGTGTTGCCATGGCGATTAGTCCTTTCCAATTAGTTGTCGCAGCAATTAGGGCACAGCCATGCCTGTGGTTTCCCCCTTGCTTAGCAGCCCCTGTGGGCCAGAGAACCCCGGCCCCCCACCAGCCACAGAACCAAACCCCGTCCCCCGCCCACCCTCCCGGAAGGGCCCAAGCTGCATTGGTCCCAGCCCAGAGCCCAGCCTGTGCAGGGAGCCTATCTGTACCCAGACAGCCCCCTCCCATGCGAGCCCCCCACCAGGGACGCATTCATCCCCCTGCCCCCTGAGGCAGGGCTGGGCTAGGATGGGAGCTGAGCGGGGAGCCTGGGTGGCGCAGGGACCTGAATCCAAGCCTCCCACACCCTAGCTTGCACCCTAAGCACTGGGGCAAGGCTGGGCCCAGGAGTTCGGGGGAGGCGCAGAGCGGCAGAGAAGCCTAGAACTCCCCCAGAGACCCAGTGGGCTGCTGCCAGAGCGTGGAGCTGGGAACCGGAACCCGGGAGTCTAGTCCTGGCTCCGGCGGGAAGCGACATCTAGCCGTCAGAGCAGACGGCCGGGCCTCCTGGTTCTACCGCTGGGAAAGCTGCTCCTCCCTGGGCCTCCCTGCGATACAGTGGGGATGGCACCAGCTGGCTGGGGGGCAGGAGGCTCAAAGCACTGTCCGGCTCTCAGCAGCAAGCACGTCCAGACAGTTCATACCAACACCGGGCCTGGTGCTCCTGCAGCGGCTGCATTATCCCCAAGCAGCCAGTCCCCAAACCCAGCAGCCCAGCTCAGGCCCAGGTGTCTATGACCCCCTCTGGCACCGCAGAGCTCAGCCCCAGGAGCAGCCTGCCCAGGGCAGGGCCCACCGTCCACAGGCTGGATGCGAAGCACCATTAATAAAGGCAAAGCGCTGCGGGACGGAAAATATGCAAATGGGTTGAAGACGAGAGGAGGTCATTTCTGAGAAGGTTTGACTGAGCGAGTGGAAACAGAGAGCCTGGGCTAGGGCAGCCGAAACTAAGCACCTCGCTTGCTCCTGGGGCCCAGCTCTGACCCCCCAGCTCTGTTGACTAGACCGGGCACCGCACGATTCGAGCAGTAATGCTGGGGCCGCAGGGAGCCGCTGTCAGCAGGGCGCCCCCCGCACCAGGCCTCACCGGAGCCCCACAGCACCCACCTGGCTCCCTGGCCCGTTACAAGCACAAATCCCCGCCCAGGTTTGGGGACTCCTGGCTCTCCCCATTGTCCCACCGGCCTGGCGGGGCAGGGAGCACAGGGATGCTCCAGCATGCTCCAGGCGGGGCACCCAGAGGGTGCTGACAGAGGGGGCATCTGACAGCTCCCTTTAAAATTAATACAAGGCCCCCTGTCGGCCAGTGGGGGACCTGGGCCAAGACAGGTCCCTGGCCTGGCTCTGAATGGCAGTGCCAGGCCTCAGCATGGGCCCAGCTGCCTGGCACCGGGGGTGGGAAGGGAAAGCCAGCTGGCTTTCATCCAGAATCCTCTCCTCACGTCCCAGCGACCCTCCCTCTGGCTGAGGACACGTGTGACATGAACTGGGTCCTTCTGCCCCAGCCCATGTCTCCCGGTCCCCCCTGCTACCCCAGGCCGCATTACGCCAGCCCCCCCGCAGCGAGATGCACAGCCCGCCCAGCTGCTGTCCCTGCGGTCAGTGAGTGCGGTGAGGTCACACCCCTGCGGGAGCCCCAGCTGGCCCCGCTGACACGTCCCCATCGCTCCCACCCCCAGGTCGCTGCGTCACTCGCTGCTTTTCAGAAGCCAAACGTGCAGTTCAGGGGCCAGGCTGGTGCTTGCCACCACCCCACTGTCCAAGCATGCCAGGCCGCCAGCCCCCTTCTCCCGGCTCCCCAGCTGCATGCGCAGGCCTCGGGCTGGTGAGCTCACGTCCTGGATGGGGCTGGGATGCAGCACTGCCCCCCCAGGCTCCTGCTGCTGCGCTGGCCTCTCCATCCAGCCCTTTAGCTCTGGGGGGCTTGGTGAGGGGATGGAGACCACTCGCGTACGGGGGCTGTTTATTGGGGGTGCAATCAGAGGCAGCGGATCCTGTCCACGGCCGCTCTAGTGACTGTGTCCCGCCCCGGGGGAGCCCCTTGCAGGCCAAGCCCAAGGGGTCGCCAGGCACCAGAGATGGGGACAGTCAACCCAGGCCTTCCCAGGGGGGAGGGGGGCTGCCAGGAAGGGGGGATAGAGAACTGCAGAGGACAGCAATTTCTCCCACCACCCAGCGCCATCCGCTGTCCCACAGGTGCGCCGGCGACTGGCCTAGAGCCCCGAGGCAGGGCCTGTGCACCAACCCTCCCCCACCGGCTCAGCGGGCTGGGGGTGGCAGTGAGAGCGTCCTGGGGGAGCAGGGGCCAAGCTGGCGGGCAGCCGCTGCGGGGAGAATTGGGGAGACTAAAGGGGGGCTGCAGATGAAATTGTGTGTCGAGAGGAGAGGGTGTCACACAGCCAAGAACCCCCAGTACCTCAGCGTGGCCTCCTCAGGACTGTGGCGTCCCCTGCCACTGGCAGAGCCATGACCAGCTTCTCTGGTTCCCTGAGTCTGGGCATCCACCTGGGCAGCCCTGGCACGGCTGCTGCAGCAGAGCTGGGAGCCTGGTTCGGCGACAGAATGCAGCTGGGAGAAGGGAATGGTTCCCTGTGGAGTCATTCAGGGCTTGGGACACCGTGGGAGAATAAGGCAGACTTGAGCCGAGCGCATTCCACTGCTCGAGGGGAGGGAGCCACAGCTGGGGAAACCGAGGCACAGCTAGTCAGCAGCAGTCGGCAGAGCTGGTAACAGAACCCAGGAGCCCTCGCTCCCAGCCCCATGTCCCCCCCCCCCATGGTGACTGCAGGGTCCCACCTGGGGAGTTGCTGGAAGGCAGAGCAGGTCCTGCATGGGCTTCTGGCTGTATCTGGTGCAGTTGTCACAGTCTCCACCCAGGCAACAGGTGGGTTAAGCTGTGGTAAATCCGGTGACAGGACAAATACCCTCCTGCCCCGTGCTGACAGTGCTCCCCGGGACCCTCTGAGGCTGCAGCCCTTCAAACTGCCCCACTCTCAGGCCATGTCTGCCTGCCCCCCATGCCATCTGCCTACAACCTCCGCCCACACCACCTCCTCCCTGCTCACCCCACTGGGCCATGCAGTCAGGGCTTGGGAACCGTGCTGGAGCAGCTGCCCTGGAGGATGCAGGCCTCTGCTTCTCCAAGCCCAGTCCCTGCAGAGCATGGGACAGCAGCAGGGCAAGTGCCATGCATACAGCCCCTGCCCCCGGGGAGAGGGAAATCGGCCTTGCCTCGGGCGTGCATCTCATGTGAAATAGTCACATTGAATCGTGCGCCAAGTGTTTGTGCCCGAGCTCCGTTCTGCGACAGCTGTCGAGGACCCGGAGGCAGGCTCCGGGGTCCGCCCAGCCTCTTGCGATCCCCACACAGCTGAGCCCCCGGCCAACAGCCCCCTGGGCCCTTTGAAACTCAGCTTCGGGGCAAACGAAGAATCTGCAAGCGTAGGGAGGGCAGGAGAGTGGCAGGGTGCCCCAGGCCAGGGCTGTCAGGGTTAATGGCGGTGCCACGTAGGGGAGTGAGGGATAAATTTACTTCCCGTTTGTCGTAGGACATGGTAAAAATAAATGTCTCCCGTGAGCTGGTTTGCGCGTGGGGAGAGTCTGTGAGCACCGAATAGAAAGGACTTCACTGGTGCCATGGCAACGCTGACGTCACCCAGCACACACACAGGTAAATGATTGATGGCGCAGGGCCGAGGCTGCTCTGGGCTCCGAGCTCTGCTGGGACCCCTGGCCCAAGCTGGGAGCTGGGAGTGGAAAGCTCTGTGACACTCTGCCCCGGCGTCCCTGGGCCAAGCTCTGGGGCTGCTCCCTACGAAGCCAGGCAGGACTCTGGGGGAGTCTCCTCTCTGGGAGCAGCCTGTCTGCAGGACACACAGCTCACCCGGCTTCCACCTTCCTGGGTCTGAGCTTGGAGCATTCAGCCTCCTCTGCCCCTCCGTGCGCTTCCCACAGCGAGTCCGCCCAGGCGGGGTCCTGGGAAGCCAGAGGGTCCTGCCCCCCAACTCCGCACTCAGACGTGACTCTCAGCCAGCCAGTGAAACAGAGGTTAATTCGACGACAGGAACATGGTCTAACACAGAGCTTGTAGGTGCAGAGAACAGGACCCCTCAGCCGGGTCCATTTTTGGGGGCAGTGAGCCAGACAGCCACGTCTGCCCTTCACTCCTCATCCCCAGCCAGCCCCAACTGACTCACTCTCCAGCCCCTCCTCCTCTGGGCTTTGTCCCTTTCCTGGGCCAGGAGGTCACCAGATTCCTTTGTTCTCCAACCCTTTAGCTCTCACCTTGCAGGGGGGAAGGGCCAGGCCATCAGTGGCCAGGAGTCAGAGTGTCGGCCATTTATGTACCCTGGCCCTTTGCTCTGCAACAATTACACCCCCTTATCACACCACCTAGAGACAAGAAATGCATAGGGGAAACTGAGGCACCCGTACAGTATTCAGAGGAAACATTAAGAACAGTCCCACTTTGTCACACACTCCTAGAAAATTGACCAAGATTTTCCTACTTGGGCGCCTCCCTCTCTGCCCTGAGGCCATTCAGGCCCCTAACCAAAAGCAGCCTGATTCTCAGAGGCTCTGCACCTGCTGCTCCCATTGAGGCCCAGGGAAGCTCCGGGTGAGCAGCCCCTTTGGAAGCCAGGCCAGTTTCATTTCAGCACCTAGCTGTGGCTGCCCAAGCATGGGCCTGGTTCTGGGAACTCCATGGGCTGGGCTGGGGAGTGCCCTTCGAGGCCCCTCTCATGACATTTTGTCCTCTAACATGCAGGCGAGTCGCCGTTTTCCATCTGGAAGCTGAGCTGCAGCTGTACTCGCCTCCTCCCCGTTCACAGCCGGCCTGGCAGCCGATCCTGGCAAGTGCATTGTTGAGGGGCTGGGTGGATGTGAGATTGTATTGCTGCACCCTCACCGAGTGCCGAGGCAGCTGCTCCCACACCCCACACACCCTGGAAAATTCTTTGCCTCCCCAACACCGGCCCAGCCTGGGCCCTCGCAGGGGCCCTGGGAAACAGGATTTATGTTTCGGTCTGCACTGCAGTGAATTGCATACATATAAGCAGAGCATGACAGAGCTCGGGGCTGGCACGAGCTCCCTCTCAGAGACCACAGCGCCAGCAGCAGCCCCCTGAGGCCCCTGCCCAGCCAGCCAGCTCAGCATCTCACCACTGCGGTGATGCTCACGAGGGACGATTCTGGCCCGTTGTGTGTGTGGGCTAAAGCGGGCAGTGAGCTGACAGCCAGGGAGGGAGGGAAAAGATCCCGGTGCACGCCAGCCCCAGGGTCCAGGTTCCCGTCTCAGCTCCTCAGCTGTGAATCTGTACAACCTCTGAGCTCAGGATCTGGCCTGTTTGCTCAGGGCTGGAAGGCGGGTAGCAGCCCTAGCCACCTGGATGCGGAAGGGAGCAAGGCAGCAGGGGGTCCGTGGGGGCTGTGGGGAAGAGCAGCTTGCGCTCTGCTCCAACAGGTAGTCGGGATGCTCACGGCTGACCCGTCCCGGCCCAAGGTGGCATTGATGGGCTCTTCCATGTACTCGGGTCAGACTCGGGGTGGGAAGTGCAGGGACCGATGGCAGGGGGCTCCTCCCCTCACGCACCACTGTTCTCCTGCTTTAACCCATCCCCGAGTTTCCACCCACACCCACATCCCAGGGAGGCTCCACAGGCCCCGTAATTACAGGGGCGGGGCTGGTGCTGCCAGATGAGCAGGTTCAGACTTTCCATCCCGAGGAAACACAGTCAGCGACTCCCTCCGGGGGGGAGAAGAGGCCCCGTGCATGGGGGGAGGCTCCCCACCAGGCGTCCCTTGGTGGCCCTCTGTGGAGCCTCTTCGCAGGGCCTGCTCGAGTCCCTGTCCCTTGAATTGGTTTGTCTCCACACTGAAATGGTTCTGGCTGGTGCCAAGCGGCTTTGCCCACCCGAGGTGCCCAGTGGGCCACTTTCCAGCAGCCTGCCCCCTGGTTTCTATGCAGCCTCCCGTTGCGAGGCAGTTTGCTCTACACCCCACAAATTGCCAGCTGGAGCTGCTGGCCCCAGCAATGTCAGCAAAGCAAACAGCCCCACCCTGCTGCCTGATGTGGCTGTTCCTTGCCCTGGGTGGCTTCCTGGCTGCAGGCCAATGTCCCCACCCACGAAGAACCAGCCCTGGGCGAGCAGCATCAGGTGCCCTCCTGCTCCACCTGAGGGGCCCCCCAGACTGCCTTGCTCCTGGAGTCCAGGCTGCGAGGAGGCTGAATGAGAGCCATCCGTGCTTGTAGGTGCTTTAATCAGTTCCAGAGCGGAGCGAACCAAACTCTGGGCCTCAGTGGAAGGGGGCTGGCCAGCAGCCAGGGCTAGGAGCAGTGCCTGGCCTTCCTAGGCTGGGGATCAGCTGCAACACCAGCACGCGCTTATTAATAGAGGTCTTTCCAGCTAACCTTTTAGGGGACATCCACACTGCAATAGCCCACTCGTAGCTGACCTGGGCTCGGACTGTGGGGCTATAAAATTGCAGTGTAGATGTTTGGGGTCAGGCCTGGGCTCTGGGACCCTCTCCCTTGTGGGGTCCCAGAGCCTGGAGAGCTACACTGCAACGTTACACCCCCCTAAGCCCCAGACCTGCGAGCCCCAGTCAGCTGACATGGGCCAGCTGCACGGTTGATTGCAGTGTCCACATCCCCTGAGAGGAATCAAGGCAGCAGCTAGTAGCCATGGCAACTGGGTGCCATGGGGACGCCTTGCAATCCTCTACTTCCTGGGCAGATTCGGGCTGTTGGGTTTGGCTCGACAGGAAAGGTCGTTGTGAGACCCAGGGCCTCCAGCTCGGCTGCCAGGGGTAGTCCACATCCTTTCTGAGAGCAACGGTCCTGGCCTTGGAGTTGTTAGAGGAGGAAAAGCCCTGGGAGATGGAGGTGGGCAGCCCCCCCGCGCAGTGCCGGGCGGCCATCACCCTCACAAGAGAGAGAACGAATCCGCCACTTATTTGGCCTTCTCTAGTGTGACGAAGTGGGACTGTTCTTAAAGTTTCCTCTGAATAGTGTGGGGGTGCCTCAGTTTCCCCTAGGCAGTTCTTAAGTATCTAGGTGGTTGGGTAAGGGTGTATGATCATTGCAGAGCCCTAGAGGGCAGGTGTGTGCAGGGGTCTGGACACAGAGAATGGCCAACACCCTGTTTCCTGGCAACTGATGGCCTGGGCCCTTCCCCCCTTCGAGGTGAGAGCTAAAGGGTTGGAAAACAAAGGAATCCGGTGACCTCCTGGCCTGGGAAAGGGACAAAGCCCAGAGGAGGAGGGGCTGGCGGGACTTTCAGTTTGGCGCTGGCTGGGACATGGAGTGAAGTGCAGACGTGGTTGTCTGGTTCACTGCCCCCCAAAATGGACCCAGCTGAGGGGTCCTGTTCTCTGCACCTCAAGCTCTGGTTTAGACCATGTTCCTGTCGTCTAATAAACCTCTGTTTTACTGGCTGGCTGAGAGTCCCGTCTGACTGCGAAGTTGGGGGCCAGGACCCTCTGGCTTCCCAGGACCCGACCTGGGCAGACTCGCTGTGGGAAGTGCACAGAGGGGCAGAGGATGCTGAATACTCCGAGGTCAGACCCAGGAAGGTGGAAGCCGGGTGAGCTGTGTGTCCTGCAGACAGGCTGCTCGCAGAAAGGAGACTTCCCCAGAGTCCTGACTGGCTTCGTAGGGAGCAGTTCCAGAGCATCGCCCAGGGACTCCGTGACATCTAGACTTTGTCAACACATCCATTCGACCTCCAGCGTCTCCATCAGATCCGTCCCCGTGGCCCAGTGAGCGATCGCACTCATTGCTCCCAGGGCCAGCTCCTGGAAGGGGCAATCCCTGGGCAAGGGAGGCTGGCTGAAAGTCCGTTCCAGAAGTTCAAGAGCATCATGCTGGCCCACAGCCTGCCGCCCTTCTGCCACATCTCTGCTGCCGCTGTGCAGCTCCCAAACCAATTCCCTCGGCCAGAGGCGCACCACTGCGGGGCTATGCAGGCAGCCGCTGAGGAGTAGGCAGGTTCTGGAGTTGCCCTGGGATGCAGCCATTTCATACAGAGCCCTCGTTCCCAGAGCAGCTCGTTGGTGCCAAGTTTTCATCGCTGCCAAGCGGAAATCCCATTGTCATCTGCACTCACCTTCTCTGGGATCGATTCCCAGACCCTGGTCTGCAGAGTCAATAGGAGTTCCATGCAGGGGGAGCTACCCAAGTACACCCCTTAGCCTTGGCCAAACCCAGTTCTCAGCAACACTCAGCAACTTGCTGCTTTCTAAAACCTTTCTCCTGAAAAAACGAAGTGCAACCAATTACCTGCCTTGCCGCTCTCTGTGCCTCTCACCACCCCAGGGCGACGGCCATGTCCAGTGATCTGGAACAGGGTCAACTAGTCTTTCTAAGGCTCCTTGTGGCATGGCAGACACACCCGCCAGGGAAGCAGCTTAGGCAGCTTAGCACTCGATGTGTTTGATGAATGTGTATTTTATTCGGACGGCCCTTCAGTCCCCCTCCTGGTTCCCCAAGGGCCTTGTGGGGCAGGTGACCTGAGAACTCCAACAAAGGATTTTCCCGGCTGTGTTAGGGCCATGGGAAGCCCTATGGGAGGAGCTGCCTTCTTATCCATAGACCATAGGAGCCACAGCCATGTTTGGAGTCTCCCAAATCAAATTGATGCCTCACATGCTATTCCTGGAGCCAGGGCGCGAGCCAGAGCAGCCCGGAGCTCACGCGTACCCACTTAGTCACACTTTTGCTCTGCCACCTGCTAGCTATATTTATCTTGTAGTAGTTGGAGAAGAATTCTGCCCCTGCACTGAGGAGGCATACAATGGCTCTGCACTCACCCGGCTCGAAAACCTCTCCCCTGGGTGTGCTGTCCCATCCCGCTGCTATCGGAGCGAAACCTGGGTATCATGGGAGGAGAATGGAGAGGTCTGGTTTTCCCATGGACAAGGCAGAATCTGTGCTCTCTGGCCCAGCCACTGTGGTTTGAGTGAGCACAGATGGACCCTGACCCAACTCCTGCTGTTCCTTTGATGGTGATGAAACCATTAGCCTCCCAGCTGGACTTCCAAGTGCTTTGGAAATGTAAAGCATTTGATTACCTTGGAGCTGGCTCCAGCACACAGAGGGTTCATTTCATTCCACCTGCTACTGTAAACACCTCCGTCACAAGGGCCCTGCACCGCTAGGGGCTCCGGCTGCAGGACAGGCTGGGGCTCACTGGCGCCTGTCAAACACCCAACGCATGTGAAGAACTTATCACTGCGGGTCCCGGTGCAACACCAACAAAGGGTTGTGTTCCTGGGTGCGATGCTCCTGGGGCAGAGGAGAATTCAGCTATCCCTAGTGACGATCTCCTCCACCAGCTCGCAGAGTGCAAGGATGGAGCGGCTCTCATGAAAGCCACCAACTCCTGCGAGGGAAGCTCCAGGGGCCTGAGCTGTAGGCCCAGCATGTGCTGATTAATAGATGTATGATGCTAGATGCCCTCTGCAAATACGTTAATACTCTCCTTATCCCAGGGCACCATTCTAACTTCTAGACACCTCAGTCTCGGGCAAGCTTGGGCCCTGGTCACCCCTACTGTACAAGGCCTCTTCCCCAGCTGTCCCCAGGCTGTGATCTGTGCAGCGCCAGCAGAGAACAAGATGAGCATGGGGTGCTGCTTCCAGCTGCAGAGCGTCTTCGGCCACACTCATAACCTTCCTGATCTCCCTGCCCTGGGCAAGCAGTCGCTGCAGGTGGCTGGCATGTGACCACGGCCAGGGGGAGGTGGCGTGTGTTTGATAGAGGGCAGGGCAGCCAGTCAGCAGTGGCTCACCCAGAAAAGGCAGAGGGGTCTGGCTGGCGGTGGCGGAGGACATGCAGGTATTTGCAGGCTGGACTCTGCTCTCCGCAGGCCCTAGCTATAAGGTCCAGGCCCCTCTGCTTGCACAGAGCAGCGCGGCTGCACGGTTAAGGTCGCACATGCGGACAGGTGGCTCAGAGGTGCTCTTTGGCTCTCTGCAACCACGACCCCTGAACTAAGCAGCACAGCTCTCCAGCCCAGCCCCTCTGTCCCTGCCTCAGCGGGGCAAAGAGGAGGGTTGATGATGGGCTTGTTGGGATAAGCTCTTTCCCTGTGGACCCTGGCTCAGGGCCAGGAACCTACTGATGCACTGCAAGAGGGGACAGCCCATCTCAGGGCTGCTGGTGGCTGGAGCTGCGGTTACTGGGCTCTGTGTAGCTGCAAGCAGGACCTGCCCCTGTGTTGGCCAGGGGGGCTCTTCCCTGCCCGAGCAGACAGACCTCGCCCTGGGCCCTGATGCAGAGCTTGGCTTGGAACTGAATCCGTTTAAGGAACTTTTCTGGCCTTTATCACCATAGTATGGGCGTCTTGCACACTGTAATGCCATCTTGCAGTGACCCCCGAGACAGGGCAGTGCTGCTGTGCCTGAGTTACAGAGGGGAACTGAGGCAGAGAGGCTAAGGGACTGGCCCAAGGTCAGCAAGGGAAGCTTTGGCACAGAACAAAAGTGAACCCAGCACTCCTGAATCCCACGCTAGTGCCCTGGGCACTCTCCTTCCTCTCCATCACAACAGTAGGGCTAGCACCTGAGGCAGGAGCCCATCCATTATTCCCCTGGCCAGCCCATGGTCTCATTTCTTTGCCTGCGGGAGGGGAGGGGCAGCCAATGCTCGGAGTACAAGGCCCAAGCTCTGCAGAGCCAGCTCCCGCACAGCAGTGCAGAGAGTCTCACCTGGGCTAAGACAGGCTCCATCCAACTCCCCACCTTTCTAGAGGAGGCCTCTGGAGCTGGCAGGGAGGAGGAGGTGTGGAAAGTACCTGCTGCTCGTGCCAGGAGGCAGGTTGCATGGGGTTGTGCTCCCCAACCGGTTAATGACTCCTCAACTGTGTAGCAGCGAGACACCCTCAGCTGGGGCTAGCGAGCCTGGGAAGGAGAATTAACCCCTGCTGGGATTCACCCACCACGAGCAAGGCAAGACTCAAAGGGAAGCGGCAGCTCAGAGACAGCACACGCTTTTAAATTCTTATTTCCTTCCAGAGAACGCGGCTCTGAATTCTGGAGGGAAAGCCTCAGCCAGTGAGGAGCTGTCAGCCATTCCCAACAGCTTGATGGAGGCACATGGAACAATCTGAAATTTAGAAAGGAAGGGAAGGAGGAGGAAGAGGATTCAAAGTGTATTTTTAGTTGCTTAACACAGCCCTAAAATATTTCTGCAGCCACTCCCTCTGGGCTGCAGGCTTCTCCTGTGTAACTATTCCTATGCTGTCTTCCAGCTGAAGGCACAGAAGTTATGAGTCAGAGCTGCTCAGAGTCAACAGAGAGCTGTTTACGCTGTGCAAAATAAGTGTTCTGCTAAAGAGAGATCATGTGTTCCTAGTGTAAACACTTGCCCCATAAATACACACAACTGTGTTTCAGAACAAGGGGTTGCTCTTGCCACACAGCTGGGCTGTGGAAAAAAGAGAATAATTGTATTTTAGGGAAAGGGAAACTCAGAGTCAATAGACCCAGGAGAGAAAAGGGGGTGGGGGTGGTGGAATAGCAGGTTCCACTGGACAGCCAACACCCTACAGAGTAGCAACTGCAGGCTCCCTAGAACACCCTGTTCATGGGAAAGGGGCAGCTCCAGGAACAGGCTCTGACTGCACACTTCTCCCTGTGGCTCCCGTGGCTCCCCACCCCCACTGCGAGCAGACAGGTTTACGACTCTGGCTGCATCCCAGCCTCATGAGCAATTCTGACAACTTCCCTCCTTTGCTGCAGCTCCTGCCCTTGCCCCCTTGATTCTTCTCCCTGGTCTCAGCTTTTCCTCGCACTGCTATGGACTCACCGTGACTACTCTGACACTGTTCTGTCACCCACCTTACACCCCCATTGCAAAGAGGGTAGCAGGCAGGAGAGACGATACATGCACCATAGAGACGTACACTGCTAATGCATCAGTCACCGACGAGGCCCAGAAAAAGATCATCCTCGTCGACGTCACGGTCTCCTTCGAGAACAGGACCCCGGCCTTCCGCAAAGCCTGAGCTCGTAAGCTGGAAAGCCCCTGGCTGACACCCTGAGAGAGAAGGGCTACGAGGTGTAGATGGATGTCCTGACTGTCAGAGCCCTGGGCGCTTGGGACCCCTGCAACGAGCGTGTGCTGCGGCCCCGTGGGATCAGTCGACGCTACGCACGGCTCATGCGGTGCCTCATGGTCTCCGACACCATCCAATGGTCCAGGGACATCTACATCGAACACATCACCGGCCACCAACAGTACCAGGAGGTGTGAGCCGGTACGACGTCGTGCATCAACTATGGGAAAGGGACGGAGAGACTTTTTCCATTGGACCATATGAACTAGAACCATAAACTCACTGAACATTAAATCTCACCAAATGAGGGTAAATCCATCCTCATCCTCGTATCCACTCATTATACTCCACATCTGAACATAGCCATTATATGAACAACATACCCCCATATCTCAATGTCTGTACTTTGACCCATTAACCTTTTACCCCCAATCGGGGAGATTACAGATTATGTATTACGCCACCCGTTCCTAAACCAAATTTCGCACCCCTTGATAATCTGTACCTTAATCCCTGATAACCAGAAACTTCTATGCTTAAACTCTGTACCGTTTTCTTTTTACTTCAACATCATCTTAACAAAATTACATCTCGTCGTCCTGCAGATAACGGCTCCTTTGCAGAAGGCAGGACATGCACACATTAGGTAAGGCCTGAAATATTCCCAAGGAGAAGTGAAAGAGGGCTGGGGAGGAGGAACTCCCCTGCTGTAATGAAATGCCAGCAGCACCTCTTGATGGCCTTCCAGAGTCAAGCCTTCCCGGTTGTTTGGAGTCGCCGAAGGAGAGGCTAGCAGGATGCTACTCTGAGCTGAAGCCGAAGAGCTGCCTGTTGCAACTGCGCCGTGTCTGGCCAGACCAGACCTTTACTCCCTACGCTAGTGACACTAAGAACCACCCTTCGCAGCCCTTGTTTCCTCTTTCACTGAGGCAGCTGCGGCACTTGAAGTCTCCTGGCTTGAGCAGGGATGGGGAGGGGAGGGGAGCAGAATGTTAAAGGGGAAAAACTGGCATGTGGCTCAACTTGCTTTTTGTTCGAGTGCCGGAGTGACATTTATTTCCAAATAGAGCATCTAGAGCAGGTCCCCATTTCTATGTGCGCGGTCTGTGCCCTTGGCAGGAGGAGACTTGGCTGCATCTGAACCTCTTTCGCCACTTTTGCTCCAAGGGATCAGAAGATCCACAGGCCCCAGTGATCAAACATAACCAATTAAAACATACAGCGGAGTTTAAAGATGGGCATTTTAGCCAGTCAACTGGGGCGGGGTTTGGGGTTTTTTGGTGATAACACCGATTTATAAAAAATTAACCAATTGTCTAAAACAGAGACGCGAAGGTCTTCACCAAGTCCCAGCTTTGTTGCAGACAGCAGGCAAGAGTAATTTTCTACAGGTTAACAATGAATTTATTCCACTCACAATTTAGCACTGGACTAGTTCAATAAGGTAAGAATTAAACAAATGTATATATAAAAGCATGTTCTTCACTTGTTTGGTCTTGTTCAGAAGAGGCGATTGAGGGCATAAGAGTGGACATGAACACAGATACCCCTTTCAAAAGGAAATTGTGTTCTCACCAAGAGCTGAAGGGTAAGCTACCTGTAATATTTTTCAAAAAACTACTTAAGTCTTTCAAGACAAGAAATAGCTGAGGCAAAAGCCTACAGCATCTATCTCCACGCCAAAAGTCTGAACTGGTCAGGAGGTCTATTCTAGGAGTACTTCTCATTCAGGGAACACTGCAACCACTGGGGCTGAAGACTGGGGAAAATCCTGGCACTGCTGAAGTCAATGGGGAAATCCTGTCCTCACTGAAGCCAATGGGGAATTCCCAGTAACTTCAGCAGCGCCAGGATTTCCCCCTTTTCACTAGTGGCTCCAGGATAAAAAACTAAGCATAGATTCTTACAGGAGGCTTAGAAATGCCAGATACTGTTAATGAAATTAATCTGTATATGTCATCTAGCAAGAAGCAAGCTTGGGAGGGAGAAAAAAAGCCAGTCTTATTTCAGACAAGTCAGTCTCCAGAGTGAGGTTAGGGTCAAAGGTTAGTCAAAGCAAATCCTCCTCTTACCTCACTATTCAATCCTCTCTCAAATAAAGTAATCTGAAGACGAAGTGGTGCATTGGCATTTCAACCCATTTACAAAGGAAAAGTTTCATCCACAGTCTTAAATATAAAAAAAATCAGTATTTGGGAAACTCACTTACCATGGAGAATTCAGAATAGCGCACGCGCATAAGCCAATGAAACATTAATTTTTAATTTGAGTAGTTATGACCCAATGGATTATATATAGTATAAAAAAGCTGTTAGCCTTTTGGTACCAGTACCTCAGGACTTCCCGATGTGAAATTCACATACAGTAACAAACCAGAGAAAGCCAGGAATTAGCGATGTGATTTGAGAACTTGTAGTAAGTAATTGGTTTATTATTTTCAGTTTTTAATCACACAACCAAAGAGTGTTTTCCCCTTGACCTATGGTCCAAGGCATGGGGGAGGGAGGGAGGGAGAGAGAACTGCCTCATCAGAAACAGAGGGCTAGTTAAAAAAGGATTAAAAAAAAAAAAAAAAAGACTCTTTGAGACAGCTCTTAAGCAAAGATACAATGTCCTCAATTTCAATGTTTCTAACTAAAAAGTTATGTATGCAACAGATGTAAAAACCTATCAAATCTGGTTTCAAGTATAAAACAAAGAACAAAATCAAACTGTCCTCAAAATGTTTACACAAGTTCTTAAAACATACAAGGGACAACATTTGTGTGTGTATTAAAAATATAGTGAGCCTGAAGAATTAAACAGAATGTAACTCTTCTCAGGAGACAGTCTACTGAAGTCACCTCCTTTACCAAACTGAAAAGAGAACCCAAATCTTTCCGATTATGGATTTACTGGCTAAAAAAAGTGACAGCAATTACCCTAGCTTTACCAGCAGACTAGGATCGGAGGGACTGACAAGGTGCATGATGATTCAGAGTTCGTTTAGCTTGATTAATTGAAGTTTAGAAATCTTAACACCTTTATACACATGGCAATCCAGAGGTGACAAAACCAGATAACCTCCCAACACTGTCTCTGGCAAAGGTACAGACAGAGTCTCATTGCTTTGCAGATTGCCTGCCTGGCTTCTTTTCCTGCTGCCCTCTTCCACTCCCTGGTATCCCTCGGCCACGACCACCAAACACTCCTGGGGAAGAAGAGCAGTGAAAGAATAAGTCAGCGGTAACCTCCAGTGTATAGTCTGGGTGCAATACAGTCACACATGCTTTGCCTGACTGGTAGACTCCTTTCCCAGGGTTCTCAAATGAGGGGATAGAAGAACCTTAAAACCTACACCTTGCTAATCCACAACACTACTTTTTACAATAAACCACGTAACCCTCTCTTGACTTAGCAGCAGAGTGCTGTCAGATCTCAGCCTGCAAAGACCGTTAGCAAGATATTCACTGCAGTGGTTACTAGTAGAATGCACCAGGATCACAAATTAAAAAAGTTACAATTTTCAAAATAAGTTGTCAGTACATTGATTTAAAAACTAGACCAACGTATCAGTCATTTAGTGAGATTAGCAAATTCTACCATAGGCAAAGAGAAAAAAAAAAAAAGACACCAACAAGGATGCAGAAATCAACTTGATGGAGAAAGTGACACACTTCAAAGATACGCCAGTTACAAAATGGGACAAGAGTATCCCACTGTGTTATTAGCTTGCCTATCTACCCATCAGACTTGCCTCAGTTTGCACACAGCATACTGACCCAGAAGGCGCTCATGATTGGGGTGCTTTGGTCAGGGCATCAGCAACATGGAGCAGCCTTGTAGTGTGGCCCCAATTCCACCTCTCTCCAGAGCACTGCTCACCAAACTAAAGCTAAATCAGCATGAACATGCTGCCAGGGAGCTCCTCCAGACTGACCTTCTGGTAGGATTACTGTGGTGTGCTGGAGATAGGGGTGCTCTGGGATTCACTCTGCTTACACCCCTGCACACAACCAGGCACAAGCAGCTTCCTTGGGGCCCACAAAGCCAGGTCACAGCTGGCTCTAGAGCAGTGGCTCCCAACCTTCTTAAACTGTTGGGAAGGGACACCAAACTCGCATGCCACCGGTGGGGCATGTACTAGTTTGGGGACCCCAGCTCTACAGCCTATCCATGCAGCTGGGCTCTTTGCAGCCCATGGACTGTTCAGGTGATTAAAGTTAGCCACACTGCTGGCTTGAAAGGAGGAGGGCCTCCTTCCCCCAAGTGGCTGAAGATGTGGACTGCAGTGCCCCCTCCTGCTGGCCAGGAGCAAGAGACCACGAATTGCTGAAAGGGTCATTCTTCTTGATATTGTGTGCCCAGTTATAGCTTTGCTCCTGCCTGCTAGCTCCTTAGCGAACTGTGTCACCCTTTCTGTGCCGCAGTAACAAGAAACCTTTACTTGAAAGTAACCTTTCAGCTGATTAACTAATGTGACAGCAACTCTAAAATATTCCCTAAGCTAATTAAAGTTACACATCGAAGCAGCAGGGAACTCCTCTACCTCAAGAGGAGAAATCGACTCTGCTCTCCACCAGGTGGATACAGCGATGGCACAAGGCCTGGAGGGAATATTTCATGCAAAATGTTTGTCGAACCCACCGCATCCAGAAGCGACAATGCCAAGTACTGTGGTCACTGGAGTGGAGGGAAGAGAAATAAAGGCGCCTTCAGATTTCTGAAGGTCACTTTTGCATTTCAAAGGCTTTTAGAGGCTAAGCAAGAGCAGCAGAAACCTAGCTTTGTTCCTCTGGGAGTCTATTGACATTCCTAGGGATGCTGCTTTTGCAAACAGAGTCCCCTTCACGAGCTCTCCAGTTCAAATCTGAAACTGCCAAACTCATTGCAACCACTGTTGCAATTACTTGTGTGATCACTAAGATAGGAAATGGTTCTGGTGACAAGCTTTTAAGACTGCTCCATCCAAACAGCAGCCAGCCAATCTCTCTCTTCAGTTATTGGTGCACAAGAGCTAGTTGTGTGTCACAGGTGACCAAAGGCCACCTCACGTTTTGCTGTAAGAGAATAAACGTGAGGTCCAGGACTGTCCTTAGGAGAAGCTTCAGACCCTGGCTCAAGAGCAACTCTTTGGCTGAGTAAGAAGCAATACTGAGTGAATCCCATAGGTTTGGCCAAAGCTGCAGCTGGCCTCGGGGTGGGAGACAAGAAGCAGGAGGATAAGGAATGACCAACAGTGATAGGATCCTGGGATTGGGGCAGCCCCTCTATGATCGTTGCACCCTAAACTGATTTCTAGGGTGGTTTTCAAGGGATCACCTTTTAACAACCATGAAGCCTTCAGCTGGAAGGGTGAAAATGCTCCAAACAGTCAGCAAGTGAAACAGAGTCAGCAGCTAGATCTCTTACAAGTAATGCAAAGACTTCCCAAAGGGACGGCCAGATGTGCTTCTCTTAAGCAGACTAGAGTGCATCACCTGAGCCCTGCACTGGAAAGAGGCTTCCTCTCCCCCACTGCAGTAATGGTCAGAACCCAATGCATATTCAGATAGAACATTCACTCGGGCCCCCAAACTGATTTGCTAACGAAGGAGATTTCACATGAGGTTTGTGCTGAGAGGGACAGAGCGATTACACAAATGGTCCACAGCTTGTTTGGAAGGAGTCTGACCCAGCCAAGTTAAGGGACTTACTTATTTGTTAAGCTCCTACCCAGCTCCAGTAAACAGAAAGGAACAGTTCCTGCCCTTCCCTTTGTATTCACCTGCCTTACAGGCATGTTTGTGAACAAGGTAAAGGACTTATTCCTCCTTAGCTGGTTCTTTTGTAGGACTCATTCCAATGTCTCATACCACACAACAACAACAGTTACACGTACAAGAGATTTGCTTAAGACAGAAGCCTAGGCACTCCACTGCAAGCAGAAGAGCAAACAGGACCATTACCTCGCCCAGCACCTCCACCTCCTCGGCCTTTCTGTTGTTTCTGCTGCTGCATGCCACCACGGCCTCTGCCCTTTGACACCACCTCCTCCTTCACCATGTCAATGATTTCATCTGGGATACGCAAATATTTAATTGTGCTGCCACGAATGTAACACTCTGGCATTCTCCAGAATTTGTCTCCGTCCTGTTGGGGAGAAGCATGTTAGGGCAGAGCAGGTGCGTCAGTGCACATGTGCTCTTACGTCTTTGACTCAGAAGTGCCTAAGTCACTTTGAAAATGTTACCACATATTTATTGTCAGCATAAATGGTTTCTCTAACACAAATACATGCCTTGGTGGGGTGGGGAGGAGGGAGAGAGAGATTGTACATCTGCCACTAAAGTTTTGTCCACACATGGGGTTATTCAGGGATAGCTCCCTGTGTTAACAACACTTGCTCCCGTTTAGCTTACTGCTGCCCCCACCCTCGGCCTTGGATCCTCCTAACTAGACTTCGGCTCAAAACACAAGAAACGACTGAGCCAGTCTCCCTTCACTTCCTTGTTTCTGTACTCACAGAAGTAAACAAACTAACTAGTTTAGAGCCAGATCCTCCAGATACAGCCCCATGCCATCTAGTGGCCATTGCCATTAATACCATTCAACTAACCAGAGATCAGCAGGGTCAGCTGAGGCCGGCTTGACTGTATCCTGGGTGTATTTTTCTAAGTCTGGGCTTGTCTATTGATGCTTTCCTACTGCACGACTGGAGGGGGATTGAAAAGGCAGCCAGGCAGGATGAGTCACATGAACCATGTGGGTGTAACCCAGCCGAGCATGGGTCCAGCTGTGTAGCACTCTATGGGCTCACTTTGACCACTACAAGCTTCTTTGCAGTGCTATGAGAGGCAGGGACAGAGAGAGGGGGACACTGGAAACCCTTTTGCACTCAACCAGGTGCTCTAACAGCTCACTACCTGTACTCCAGGCTTTACCTGCCGCCAGTGTGCAAAGCATCAAACACCATCTAACCACAATTTAATATTGGTAAAAAACAGATTCCAGTTCTCTTAAACAAAAGCAGTTTATCAGACACAGGAAAAAAGTCAAACAAAACATTAAGCAGAACATGATCACGGTTACACTAGTGTCTAGGAAAGGTGCACTAAGCTTGGCTTTAAGCCAGTGGTCCCCAAACTTTTCAGGGTCACCCCCTCTGCCCAAGCCACGGAGTGTGGGGGTTGCGGCTGGGGCCAGGAACTGAGCCATGGCTAGTGGGCGAGGCTGGAGCCAGGGGATAGGGCCAGAGCAGAGTGGGTCTGGGTGGCGCTACCTCCCCATCCTCCATAGGGGCAGGACCAGCCCGCCCCCCCCAAATGTTTCTCCACAACCCCCCCAGCGGGGCGTGCCCTACAGTTTGGGGACCTCTGCCATAAGCTCTGTTACATAGCATGCATGGTTAACCAAAATGGTACTTTCGTATATTGGACAACCCTGACTCGACAGCAGGCTATCATCAGTTCAGACTCAGTCTCTCTGGAAATCTCCACAATGCCTCCTCCCCCTTCTCTCCTTGAGCCCCATTACCTCTTGATTTGGAAATGAAGCAATTACTCCGTAGAAGACGATTCCTCCCGTTGCCCAGTCTGGTTAATTTTGATTCCTGTGATTCCCTGCAAACTCTTTTACTCACTGGTGTTTGACCATGTTTTGCGTCTTTGCCTTTGCAAACAATTATTTGCATTTAAGAGAAGGTTCTCCTCACTTCTACATAGACATTAAACATTATTACTGAGCATAATGCACAAGTACCATGTCAGTGGGAACAGCCCGAACAGGCTAGTTCTCACCAAACATCTCTTACAGAGCGGTAACCCACTAAAGGGAGAACACAGAATGATGGCCAGGCAGCAGCTATCACAGCCAGCCAGAGTCAGACTGGGGGTTCCTGGCATGGGGCACCGGACAGTGTAATCTAAAATTGTCAACCTTACCCTTGATGTGCAGATGACTTCTCTTAGGTTGATGTTCATCCAGTTATCGCAACTCACTAGGTGACCATTGTACGTTTCACCATTTTTCAATTCCACCAACTGAGACACAATGGAGAAAGTCAAATACAATAACCAGCAACTGTGAAATTCTCAAGAGCAGACAATTTCAGGTAATATTTGAATCAATTATCCCCTAAGAGCATATATGGGCAAGAGAAGCGTAGTCAAAGTGTAAGACTGTACAAGAGGAAGTGAACTTCCAAATCAGTCCATATGGTGTAATTTAGGCAATAAACAAGAGACACACCAAGAGGTATATCCACCCCACATTACATGCACATAGGAGAGCTACCTCCTGTCAAAGGAACAGGGAGAATAAAACCCTCCTCCTGTACAGGAACAGGGAGAATAAAACCTGAGGTGTGCTAGGAACTTTTTTTTTGCTACTCAAGCTTTAGGATAAAAAACTGCTACTGCGCTTTAATCCCACCTCAGAATTCTAGCGGCCCTGCCTGCATTATTACCTGCAATCAGAATGGAAAAGGATGCCCTCTCTACAGGACAAAGACAACTTTGTATCCAGCACCACTTGGGCCCCGATCCACTCTGCAACAGTGACTTGCAGTTGTGTCAGATTGTCTGTACAGTTTGACACAAAGGGTTACTGCCCACAGGGAACTGTACTGGGACCACCAGGTTCATTGAATTTAAATACTTCAGGTTACATTTTAACGTGACCAAGAGATTGTTTTCCTCTGCTGCTTGGGGCAGTTTAGACTCAAGTCAGTAAGACACACTAAGAGGAATATAGATAAAGCAGCCAGAGGCCAGGGGACCCTCTCAGAAACCACCTCCCCCAATAAATAAAAGGGAAAACAGGAGGAATAAGAGTGCTACTGGAACAAAATATCTGGCCCCTAAGTTTTGTGAGCATCCTCCATCTTCCCTCACTTATTCTGAAAAAGTGAGGAAAATGCCCGCAAAACACCAAAAAAAACCCCTAAGTCCTAGGTAAGCTCCAAATGATGCTGCATGAGATCTGCATTTGTGCAGCAACTGTTCTGTTCTCTTTGCAAATAAGTTTTGCAAACAGTTTTAGATTTTTTATAGTCTGCATTCCAGTAGCACCCACAACGTGCCTGATCTCTTCACATACATACAAAGATGCAGATTCTGCCCTGAAAAGCTCACAATCAAAGACGAACACACAAAGGAATTAAAAAACAGTCAACAGAGTTGGATAATAAGCATCAGCTGGCCCTATCTACCTGTCTATGCAGCCATAATTACCGGACCAATTTATTGTGTGAATTTTTTTTTAACAGTGACCAGGTAGTGACTACAATGGGATCTTTCTAACACTCATATACAGACCGCCTTCCTAACATAAAGGTACTTTGGATATTATTGTGCTTGCAGTTCCAGAATAGCTGCAATGCCCTTAGAAAGCTCTGTGAAGTAGCTGCTGCACAGACACACTAGGTGCTTTGTTAACTTACGTGACTATTGGTTTTAAATGAAAACAAGCGATGAGCGACAGCCCAAAGACTCACCTTTAAAACAGTAAGGCTCCTGTTAAATTGAGAGTAGTGAAAAACACACCTGACCTGCTTAGAATCTCTGCTATGTCTAATTCTAATCTTATTTCATAAAAAGTCACTCACAAGATTAGGAAGGTTTACTTTACACTAGGTTAATAAGAGACCAAAAAAAAGGCCACCACACTAAATTCTGGCTGCAGCACATGGAAGATACAGAAAATACATCTAAAGCACTCACTTCTTTAGGGCTTCCAAATTCTCCTCCCTACCCTCCAACATACAGACCCTGACCTGGTGACTCAAAAAGCTTCATAAGGATTGCAAGCATTGCTTGTAGGAAATATCCTCGCTACTCACCATAGGGTGGTTCTGCGCAGTCTTCAACAGGGATAAAGGAAGCTAGAACAGAAGGAAAGAGGATAAGCCTGAGAAACAGGTCAGCAAAACAGAGAATAAAACAGTCCATTTACAGACAGAGTTATTTTAGCCACGAATTTATTACCAAGCACAAGAGGACTGTGTTTCACTTTGCAGGGAGGAGTAAGAACCATTTTCCCAGATATATGCCACATGAGCTCCTACCACTCAAACTGACCTTTGAGCGTCAGGTAAAGCACAGCAGGAACCGAGTTTCGCCCAGACACCCCCTCCCCCGTAAACAGCACCCCATGCCAGGGAAGCCAAGCCACACACCGCTAGTGCCCCCAGCATCTACTGCACCACAGCCCCGCACACTGACCTGCCCGGGGCATGATCACAGTAGCATCTAAGAGCCCACAGTGCCAGGTGCTGCACAGGTCAGTGGTGTAGGTGTCTCCCAGTAGCACCCAGGACCCTCTCCAGCCACAGCCCAGGGGCCCATTATGCTAGGAGCTGTACGCTATTAGCTGAACTACGGTAGTGCCGCAGAGCCCCTGGACCAGGACCCCGGCCGGGGGTAGGCGCTGCAATAGCTGTTGGCGCTATTAGGTGCATTACGGGAGCGCTGGGGCGGCCCTGCACCAGGGCCACGCGCCTTCCTCTTCCCCTCCCCCCCCAACCCGCGCGCTCCCTTTCAGCCCCTCCCTCCCCGCCTCACCATCCTCCCGCTCGGCCCGGGCGCTCGCTCCCGTCAGCCTCCTGCTCCGGCCGCGCGAGCCCCGCCGCCCAAACCGCCGCCGCCGCCGCGGCCCCGCGCCACTCCGCTCCCGGCCCAGCCCTCCGCTCCGGCCGCCAAGCGACGGCCGCCGTTTTACGACAGAGCCGCGAAAGAGCGGCGGGCGCCCCCGTTCCCCACAATGCCCCGCGCCCCCATTCCCCACCATGCCGCGCGGCGCGCCAGCCAGAGCCCCGCCCCTCCGGCGCCTGCGCCTGCGCCTGCGCCGGGCGCTCCCGCTTCACGCCCTGCTCCAGGCCGCCGGCGGGGGGGTCCGAGCGCTCCCGGCCCCCCCGGCAATAACCGCGCGACCCCCCGCGTGGGGACCCCCGGTCTGGAGAGCGCCCCGCTCCTGCCGCGCCCCCGCCGGGCTCCGTCCCGCTCCCCGCCGCCTGCCCCGGCCGGCCGAGCCCCTCGTTTTCCAGCCCTGCTCAGAGACACGCTCTGTGGGTATCTAAGGCCCCCCCCCATTGTCCGGTGCAGCGAGCTGGAGCTCAGCAAAGCTTCTGCTCCGGGAAATCGGTTCGTCCCTAGGTGCCACAAGCCCTCCTTTGCCAATCAACGCCGCAGTGCAAAGGGTCAACCACGGCTCCTCTGCGGTGGGGGGCCGCCACGGGGAACGTCCCTCGTTTCCCCATCTCCTCTTCCCGTCCTGTCGGTGCCGGTGTTTACAGCGCACTACGCTTAGCAGCTGGGCTCTGGGCAGCTGCAGGAGTCCACCCTCGCCGAGCTTCCTGCAGGACTGAGGCCTGAATTGCCCAGTGCCCATCCAGCCTTCCTGTGTCCTCTCCTCCCGTCCCCCTGAACGCCAGCCATACAATACGACTGCATTCAGCAGCAGCTCACAACCTGGAAACCCAGAAGGGGGGAACTGTGCCCCCTACTGTCCCTTTCTCGTTCGTTGTAAGCCATTGGATTAGGTTATTGAATGAGTAATGCTACCCCAAAACCATTAACTTACATGACTGAAAAAAGGGAGAGGTGAAAATTGGACCCAGTGCATCCCGTTAATTCTTTGAGGGCTGCACACACGGAATTGGCACAGCTGCTTTATTAGCATATCTCCCAAGTGAACTATTTAGCCCCTTTATTTATTGGAACAGTGTTAGCCCCTGGAGGGCTTCTGCCCGCCCACTTCCCAGAACTCAACACGATGGTTCACCCAAAACACCCCACCTGGTTTGCAGGTGTTGATCCTGCAGCTAAAGGGTTAGGTGGGCTCTACTGAGGCAGGTGGTTCACTTCCCACCAGCACATAAGGGAAGTAAAAGGAACACTTTCTTCCTTTCAAAGAGATGGTTTAGCATGTGAGCAAAGCAGTCCTGATGTAAGATCCCCTAGGCAAGTCTAGGAAAATGTTTGAGGTGAACTTTATTAAATTCTTTGCTAATAAAAGGTAACAACTGAGGGGATGACTTGGCTTTACAGTGTGGACCTTGGAATGTGGCTTAGAGTAGGTTGAGAAAGGCACATCCAGGTCTATCAGTGTGATATGTGGGTGCATTTTACATTGCTTATGATGGCTTATTCCCAGCTCCTAATAAGATTGATCATGTACCCCTGTAGCCAACCAGCTAATTCAGGATGTATAATTCCCTGGATTGCTTGTACAGAGACATTTTGTATTTCTTCCTAAAAGTCATGACCATGGTAATTTCCTTACAGTGACAAAAAACTGAACTTCAGTACACAGATGGATATTCAAGAATTTACCTGCAAATGCAATCAATGACTAGGTGTTGTCACATCATATAGCACAGCAGTAACAATAGCAGACCCTGTTGATACTTTAATTCCCAGATTCTAGTACAAGTGTGGGGAAGAGGAATGTTGGGGACACTGGGGCATGGCCACTAGGTAACTCGAGGGGATGGAAGACCACGAGTGTCGATGAAGCCCCCTCGCACTAGGCCCAGGTGTCCTTGGCCCCTCTCCCGCCTGGAGGCACTCGCAGCAGCTCTGCGTACTAGGCCCAAGTGTCCTTGGCCCCCCCGCCTGGAGGCACACACAGCAGTTATGCTGAGAATCTGCAACAATATGCTGTGGAGTCAGACTGCCTGAAACTAAGCAAGGCCACACAGGGGAGATATGGAAGAACAATGCTGAATAAAGCAGCTTTATGTATGGTTTAAGAAATGATACAGAGAACAAGGGAACTAGCTGGGAATTGGATTGGCTGGCTATATGGATACTTAGGGCAGCTTGCTATTGGATCAGTATGCTGGGAAAAAGGATGTATAAAAGCCTGTGTAACTTCCTGCTCTGTGTACAGGATTTGAGATTCAAATCTCCCTGTACCTTTTTGAAGCTTCAAATAAACTTTTCTGCTTCTCCACCCCCTTGTGATTACTGAGTGTAGCACATTGGGTAGCGAACCAACTCAAGCTGTTGTTCAGCCTCTCAGCACTGGGTGCCGGCAACAGCTTTTGGCATCCCTGGGTGGGCGGAGGCTGCAATTTAGCCTTGCCCGGACCCCTCCTGGAGGTCGAGGATTGCGGCGAGAACCGACGCCCAGCGCGCACCGGTGAGTTCATCGGGGGCCTCGGAGGAGACGCGATTTGATCGACCCCGGAGGGCACAACGGTGCAACGCACTCATATAGTGGAGAAGCAGTTGTGGTGGACGACGACGAAGAACTGGTCCCTTGCAGTTGTGGACGACAGTGAAGAACTAGTCCCTTGGATAAGGTAGGAACCTTTTGAAATCCGGATTGTATGCTCTGTTGGAACCTGGGGACGCCCAGAGTTACCCTGTAGATAAGGGACAGGGACAGAGCTCAGTGGTTAGGGCACGGTGTACGCCCCTAGAGTGCATTCTAGCAAACTGGAAGGTATTTGGTACGGATCCAATGACTAAGAGCCAATTAAAACAATTCTGTACAGTTGACTGGCCTCAATATCAACTAGAGGACCAGGAGTGGTGGCCACCAGGAGGGTCAATTAATTACAACACGATCCTTCAGTTACTCCTGTTCTGTCAGAGAACAAGGAAATGGAATGAACATATGTATGCACATTTGTTTCTGACTTTATGTACTCAACCAGATATTTTACAGCACTGTAATCTGACTCCGACTGGTTTGGTAGCAGCTAATGTTAGTCCCCAGACCCCCACCCCCACTGTAATGGCAGAGCCGGTGTCCCCTTCGGCCCCTACACCCACACCTTGTAAGTCCCCAATGGTTGGCCTATACCCCTTAATCACCGAAACTAAAGTCGCCCGGTCTGGATTGGACAGGCGTCCGGCCACGACTATGCAGGTTTATACTCATGTGCCCTTTAATCCTGTGGATTTGGCTACTTTCAAAGCACAGGCAGGAGAGTTTTCCACCAACCCAAGCAGGTTTATATCAGTCTTTGAGGGGTGCCTCAGTAGTCACAAGCCAGATTGGGATGATTGTAACGTCCTCCTGCGAACCCTATTGTCTGAGGTTGAAAGACAACAGGTTGTGTCCAAGGCAAGGGAGGAGGCGCAGAGACGGTACGACCGGGATCGTATTAATGTCCCTGACCCGGATGCACAAGTCCCCCGAGCAGACCCCAGGTGGGATCCAAATGATCATGGGGATATGACCCGCCTTACCTCCTATAAGGAGTTGCTTTTGCATGGACTCCATCACTTGGCTGTCCGACATAATAATTGGGCAAAGCCATATGAAGTAATGCAGGATCCAAAGGAAAGCCCTGGAGCCTTTTTACAGTGCATTCAAGACACGATCCGACAGTATATCAATGCAGATCCTAATGATCCACAAACTGAGGCAATTATTAAAGGAATATTTACAAGCAGGGCAGCCCCTGACATTAAGAGAAAGCTACAGAAAAAGGAGGATTTGATGGGTATGACCATGGCACAGATTTTAGAAGCAGCAAATCGAGTGTATAGTTTAAGAGAAGTGGAGAAGGAGAAGAAGCAAGTGAGATTGATGGTAGCAGCGGTGCAGGCAGGCACGAAGGGAAGTGAACGAGGAGGAAGGGGCCGTGGACGCAGACGTCCAGGCCCGCGGGAGAGACGACTGGGGCGCAATCAGTGTGCCCTGTGTTGGCAAGAGGGACACTGGAAGAATGAGTGCCCAAACAAGAAGGAAAGGGGGGGGTACCTCTATGATGGCGATAGAAGAACAGGAATAGGGGTGTCAGGGGAGACGGATCATCCTACCCTCGGAACCCCGAGTAAAGATGTGGGTGGGAAGCTCAGAAATAAATTTTTTAGTGGACTCTGGAGCGGCCCGAACTGCCATAAATCAACCTCTTCAGTTGCCAGTAGCAGATTCCCTTACTGTGGTGGGAGCCACAGGCAGGGATACCAAGTGCCCAGTGTATGCCCCAGCGGAATGCGCTTTGGGAAACAGGACTAGATCCCACAAGCTGGTATACCTCCCTGAGTGTCCAATGCCTCTGCTGGGACGGGATCTGCTTTGTCGCCTCAGTGCCACCCTGCATTTTACTGAGGATGAAATAACCCTTACCTTACCCCCTGAGAATGCATGGATCATGACCCTTGCAGTTGAGCCCTCAGCCATGCAAGCCCCAGAATGGAGCCCATTGGAAGACCAGATGTACCCCCTCATGTGGGCATCAGGGATTCCAGGAAAGGCCACCCACCAGACCCCCAGTACTATTCAGCTCATACCAGGGAAAGGCCCAGTGCAAGTAAAACAGTATCCAATCAAGAGGGAAGCCAGAGAAGGTTTACAGGAAACTATAGATCGATTCCTAATGTATGGTATTCTCCAGGAATGTCAGTCAGTCTGGAACACTCCCATTCTACCCGTACAGAAGCCTGATGGCACGTATCGGCTGGTACAGGACCTAAGGGCAGTCAATGAACGGGTTAAGACTCTGCACCCTCTTGTCCCTAACCCATATACCTTATTGGCTTCTATAGGGGGACAGTATACCCATTTTTCAGTTCTTGATCTGAAAGATGCTTTCTTTATCATCCCAGTTGCCACCCCGTCACAGGAGATCTTCTCCTTCGAGTGGGAGGACCGAAAAAGGGTTAAAAAGCAACTTTGCTGGACAGTGTTGGCCCAGGGATTTAAAAACTCCCCCACCCTCTTTGGCCAGACTCTGGCCAGGGACCTAGAGGAGTGGGATAATGAGGAGGCCCTCCTTCTGCAGTATGTAGATGATTTGTTAATTGCCACTGTGGGCCAAACCCCCTGCCTTAAAGCCACCGTGAGCCTCCTGAATTTTATTGGACTCCGGGGATATCGGGTAGCACGGAGTAATGCTCTAATCGCCCTCCCAGAGGTACGGTACCTCGGGTTTCACATACGGCAAGGGGAGCGTCAGCTTTCAAGCGAAAGAAAGGAAGCTATCTGTCAAGTTCCTACCCCAAGCACTCGTAAGCGGCTGAGGGCATTTCTGGGTATGGCAGGCTTTTGCAGGATATGGATCCCAGAGTTTGGACTGTGGGCTAAACCCCTGTACGACTGTGTAAAAGGAGCAGATCATGACCCCTTCTATTGGACCCCAGAGGCTGACAGGGCATTTAAAATTCTGAAAAGAAAATTGATGGAATCCCCGGCTCTGGGCCTGCAGGATCTCTTTAAGCCGTTTCAGTTGTATGTACATGAACGAAGGGGGGTGGCCCTAGGAGTGCTTACACAGCTGTTAGGAGCATGGAGACGTCCTGTGGCTTATTTTTCTAAGCAACTGGATCAGGTTGCAAAGGGTTGGCCGGCATGTTTACGGGCTGTCGCAGCTACTGCCCTTGTGCTTGCGGAACCCGAAGCTAACATTGGGAGGGGTTATGCAAATCTATACTCCCCATATGGTCCGAGCCTTATTGGATGCAAAGGGAGGGCTTTGGCTCACCCAGGCTCAGATTGCTCGGTACCAGACTAAGCTGTTAGGGAACTCTGAAGTCACCTTACAGCCTTGCCCCTCCCTTAACCCAGCCACTCTCTTGCCAGAAACAGAGGAACAGAAACATGACTGTTCAGAGATCATAGATGTCCAGTACTCCAGCCGTCCGGATTTAAAGGATGTACCCCTCCCAAATGCAGATTATGAGTGGTACACTGATGGTAGCAGTACTGTAATAAATGGGCAAAGGAGGGCGGGTTATGCTGTTGTGATCCTCCATGACACTGTGGAAGCTGAAGGTTTGCCTGCTGGGATCTCTGCCCAGCTTGCCGAACTAATAGCCCTGACCCGTGCACTTGAACTGTCAAAAGGAAAGCGGGTCAATATTTTTACTGATTCAAAGTATGCTTTTGGTGTGCTGCATGCTCATGCTGGCCTATGGAAGCAAAGGGGAATGCTGACAGCCCAAGGCTCCCCAGTCAAGTACGGGCCCCAAATCCTCCGGCTCCTAGAAGCCGTACAACTCCCCTCGGAAGTGGCGGTGGTACACTGTAAAGCCCATCAAAGGGAGGATCAAGATGTGGCCAGAGGTAACACCCGGGCAGATAGAGAGGCTAAGCATGCTGCCACCCTGCCATCCCCTCAGACTGAGAATGCCCATATGCATGCCCTTATCCCATCAGTAGGGGAACTTCCAACCCCTCAGTACTCTGGGGAGGAGAGACAGCTAACTGACAAACTCGGTCTCTGGGAAAAGAAGGGATGGCTCCATTCCCCAGAAGGGAAGGTCCTCTTACCAAAGGGCCTAATCCGGCCAGTGCTGCAGAAACTACATCAAACCACTCATGCTGGCAGGGAAGCACTTATCCAACTAATGGGAAAATACTTTATCACTTCCGGACTCTGACCCCTGGCTGCCCAGGTACAAGCGGACTGCTTAGTCTGCCAAAAGAATAACCCCCGACCGGGACATCCTGTGCCACCAGCTGCCCTAGAACCCACTCCGGGCCCTGGACAAGTGTGGCGAATAGACTTTACTGAGTTTCCCCGGACCCAAGGGTTCAAATATCTCCTTGTTATAGTGGATCGGTTCAGCGGATGGCCAGAAGCCTTCCCCTGCCGTAACTGCACTGCCAGAACAGTGACCCTCAAGTTTGTTAAGGAGATCATTCCTCGCTTTGGACTCCCCCTGTGGATGGAATCTGACAACGGGACACACTTCATGTCAAAAATCATTCAAAGCATTTCACATGCCTTACAGATCCCCTGGAAACTCCATACGCCCTGGAGACCGCAAGCCAGTGGGGTAGTGGAGCGTACCAATCAGACCCTTAAACGACATCTCTCAAAAGTGTGCCAAGAAGCCTCACTGCGATGGCCTGATGCTTTGCCTCTCGTCCTACTCCGTATCCACATTCTCCCAAAGGGTAGATTAGGGCTCAGTCCCTTTGAAATTATGTTTGGAAGGGCATGGCCTATGAATGGCACCCCGGTTCTGTCAGGGTAATGGGAGTTGGGTAATGGTTTTTTGTCACAGTATATGTGTTCCCTGTCTGCTGTTCTCTTGTCTCTTCACAGGTATACCAAGGATTCCCAGCCTCTCCCCTTAGACACTCCCGTCCACTCCTTACAGCCCGGTGACTCTGTGCTTGTTCGTACCTGGAAAGACGAGCCTCTCCAGCAAAAGTGGAAAGGACCCTATACCTTCCTGCTGATCTCCCATACAGCGGCAAAGATCGAGGGACAGAAGAACTGGATCCATCACTCTCGTCTGAAGGCAATACCTGCCCCCTCGTCAGCAGAACAGTGGACCGTCCAACCTGCTGACTCCTCATCTAGTGATGATCTCGGGCTAAAGCTACTGTTTAAAAGACACAAATAGTGGGCACCTTAATGCTAAAATGGGCCCACCCAGGTACTGGAGACCCTGGGTTGGGAAGACTCTGGTGATAATTAATTGGGTAACATTGTTATTCTCTGTATTGGTATTTCCAAACTGTGCATATCGGGAGCAAAACTCCTTTGTTTTGCTTGCGCACCATGTTGCTAAAGAAATAAGTAGCCCAAGTGAGAAAACTCAGAGCCAAGGTTGTTGAGTGTTCTCAAAGGGGAGAGTTGTTGGGGACACTGGGGCATGGCCACTAGGTAACTCGAGGGGATGGAAGACCACGAGTGTCGATGAAGCCCCCTCGCACTAGGCCCAGGTGTCCTTGGCCCCTCTCCCGCCTGGAGGCACTCGCAGCAGCTCTGCGTACTAGGCCCATGTGTCCTTGGCCCCCCCGCCTGGAGGCACACACAGCAGCTCTGCGTACTAGGCCCAAGTGTCCTTGGCCCCCCGCCTGGAGGCACACACAGCAGTTATGCTGAGAATCTGCAACAATATGTTGCAGAGTCAGACTGCCTGAAACTAAGCAAGGCCACACAGGGGAGATATGGAAGAACAATGCTGAATAAAGCAACTTTATGTATGGTTTAAGAAATGATACAGAGAACAAGGGAACTAGCTGGGAACTGGATTGGCTGGCTATATGGATACTTAGGGCAGCTTGCTATTGGATCAGTATGCTGGGAAAAAGGATGTATAAAAGCCTGTGTAACTTCCTGCTCTGTGTACAGGATTTGAGATTAAAATCTCCCTGTACCTTTTTGAAGCTTCAAATAAACTTTTCTGCTTCTCCACCCCGTTGTGATTATTGGGTACAGCACACCGGGTAGCGAACCAACTCAAGCTGTTGTTCAGCCTCTCGGCGCTGGGTGCCGGCAACAGGAAGAAGCTCAGAAAAAAGCAAAAATGGGTCAAGTCGGTGAGAATATCCAACCTTGCCAGTGGTCACCCCAACCACCACTCAACTCCATTCCATGTATCAGTTTGGGGGATGTACACAGACCTTTCTGCTGGTTCCGGTTCTGTTGTATCCTTTATAGCAAGCCTTTACCCTTGGCTTTCAGTAACTGGCTTTGTTTTCAAACGCGTGTCTGGAAATCAAACAGCAGGTCAAAGCAGCATTTTTAGTGCCTTCCTTGTTGGATTCTCAGTTACCTAACTGCTCGCGGTGAGGAGTTAAACTAGGGGGACTGGAGGGGCGCGGGGACCATGCGGGGAAGTCACCGGGGCGGCGACCAGGAAAAGCGAGAGAGGCCCAGCCCATTCACGAGGCCTGTGGGCGAGGGCCTCCCGCGACGCTCGAAGGTTCAAGGCCCTCGGAAGGGCCCGGGCCAGCGCTGACATCGGGAGGGGCGACCTCGGCCTGCGAGGCCCTGGGGCTGGTGGGGAACCAGGCTGTGCAGGATGTTTCCGCCCTGGGGGCCGGAGAGAACGGGGGGGGCCCCCTCAGGCGGGGGGGGGCGCAGCACACGTGACCCACAGTCGGTCGGCGGCCGGGGGGATAAAGAGCAGCTTCCGGTTTGGAATACCAGAGCTGACGGAAGTGCCCCGCTAGGGCCGCTCTGCCCCTGGGCGGCCTCCGCTCTATGCCCCTGGGCGGCCGCGAGCGGCGGGTGGGGTCACGTGGGGGGCGGGGCGCGGGGGCGCGGCTCCCAGTCACTCTCCGGGCGGCCGGGGGCAGCGGCGGAGCCGAGATGGAGCCTCTGCGGCGGCCGGTGGTGGTGACGGGTAAGCGGGGGTAGGCGGAGTGCCCCTCCAGCCCGCCTCCCGCGGGGAGCCTGGGGGCGGCTTTGGGGGGGGAGGGGAGCCGGTGGGGCTGAGGAGGGGGGCGGCTTTGGGGGGGGAGGGGAGCCGGTGGGGCTGAGGAGGGGGGCGGCTTTGGGGGGGGAGGGGAGCCGGTGGGGCTGAGGAGGGGGGCGGCTTTGGGGGGGGAGGGGAGCCGGTGGGGCTGAGGAGGGGGGCGGCTTTGGGGGGGGAGGGGAGCCGGTGGGGCTGAGGAGGGGGGGCGGCTTTGGGGGGGGAGGGGAGCCGGTGGGGCTGAGGAGGGGGGGCGGCTTTGGGGGGGGAGGGGAGCCGGTGGGGCTGAGGAGGGGGGGCGGCTTTGGGGGGGGAGGGGAGCCGGTGGGGCTGAGGAGGGGGGCGGCTTTGGGGGGGGAGGGGAGCCGGTGGGGCGGCTTTGCGGGGGGAGGGGAGCCGGTGGGGCTGAGGAGGGGGGGCGGCTTTGCGGGGGGAGGGGAGCCGGTGGGGCTGAGGAGGGGGGGCGGCTTTGCGGGGGGAGGGGAGCCGGTGGGGCTGAGGAGGGGGGGCGGCTTTGCGGGGGGAGGGGAGCCGGTGGGGCTGAGGAGGGGGGGCGGCTTTGCGGGGGGAGGGGAGCCGGTGGGGCTGAGGAGGGGGGGCGGCTTTGCGGGGGGAGGGGAGCCGGTGGGGCTGAGGAGGGGGGGCGGCTTTGCGGGGGGAGGGGAGCCGGTGGGGGCGGCTTTGCGGGGGGAGGGGAGCCGGTGGGGCTGAGGAGGGGGGGCGGCTTTGGGGGGGGAGGGGAGCCTCACTTTTCCAGCCTGGGCTCCCTGCTCAGGGTCTTGCTGCAGGTTTGGGGCATGGGGAGAACAATCTTGTGAATTAAAAGTAAATTCACCCAAAGCAACGTGGGGAGCACTGGAAAGCTGGCGGGCGTGCAGAGGCGTTTATACCCGGGCATGCCCCATCCCCTGGGGAAACGAAGCCAAAAGTGTTACCAAAATAACTGCGCCTGGGAGAGTGAAGTGGGGAAGCAAGCGAAGGAATGAAAGGCCCTTACATAGCAGGCTAGCGCTTGTCAGAATCTTTTCCTAAGGATACAAAGGGGAGAGCAGTTTGATTTGTGGGGAAGGCAGCTCTGTGACAAATGGGGAACTCAATTAAACTATTCAGTGCTCCCTGTGTAGCTGAAGTTGAGGTTGTTTGTCTTATTGGGAAGGCAGAGGAGTGGTAAGGGGTTTTGTTGCTGCAGCAGAGTGATTTGAATTGGAGGCCAGGGTTTCTACGGTACTGAGACCTAGGAAGGTGGCTTTGTCAACCCAGTCAGTGTATGCAGCGAAGTGTCCGCCTCCACCACTTCTCAATTCCTTGATCAAAGGCCTAAAAAGAAAAGTTGTGTTGGTAAAGTTTCCACGTCTCGCAGCACTTTCTGCTTTGGTACTGCACGTTTATGGAGTCCAATTCTGACAGAAGTTAACTTGCCTTAGACCCATGTTTGCCACTGGGATAATCCGTCTACAGCTGTCATGTTCCCTTTTTAAGCTCTCTTTTTAAAAGTCTGGGAAATGATATTGCTTCCACCTCCTTCTGTTGGCGATACGCACTCAGTAGGGGTGTGTGCGCGTGTGTGTTTTGTTTTTTAGAACTGTTTAAAGAGAGAATCCTATAAAGATCTCTGCAGCTGGCTTTGCTCAGTTGAGTTTCTTCCATAAAGGACATAGGGCAAGAGAACGAATCCCCCGTACACCTTTTCTATTGGGTCAGAAGAGCAAAAGGCCAGTGTGGCATGTGTGGGCAACTGATGCAGAATCAGAGCATTAAGCCACACTGAGCACCTTTAGAATTGCCACTGAACAGGGAATTTGGTTTGTAGCTAGACTTGTTACAGAACTCCAGAAATGCAACAGTCTGGATTACGAAATGTTTCTGGTCATTTTTGGATTGTAGTTTCTTTTACTGTCACTGAGTTGACTAATGAAATGATTTCTCAGCATTTTGCTGCTTTTCACTATTTGCCAGTATGCTACCGCCTCTGATGACCATTATCTTATGGAGGTTAGGCCTGCACAGATAGGACCCCTGCAGGTCATTCTTGTGGAAAGCTTAACAAGATTTTTTTTTTTTTTTTAGGAACTGAATTTTGAGTGTGACACTGGTTAGATTATACATAGGTGTTTTTGGTTTTTTGTGGGATTTTTAAGTAGAATTCCTGTTTGACCGCACAGAGAGCTAATCACTAGTATAGCTGTATACAGTATAACCTGAAATGTCAGGTTATTCACAGCAAACTGAATATTATCATAATAATGACAGCATTCTTTATACCCCTAAGGCATTTCCTTTAGCTGAACAAGACTTCTTGTGTGTTTTCACAAGCACTCTAGGCTCACAAATCAATTCTGAAAGTTAATTTAAACTATAGTGGCATAACTTTGCACATCGCTGAATTGCCTTACTTTTGTGGTGGTACAATAGTGAGGAAATGCTTGCTCAGTAAAAACTACTGTATTGTGGGTTACTAGTTAACCATAAGTTATTCATTAGAAAATTTAGGCTCCGTGCAAGCGTTTTGTATAGAACTATCATAACCTTTGGTGCTTATTTGTGTAGGGATCATCAGCAGTATTCTGTTTAACTTCCTGTTAAAATATAACCGTAATGATGGAAATCTTAATTAAGACTTGCTTAGTAGAGAGGAGATGCAAATTAGTAGGTATGTTAATTTGCTTGTATATTTGTAGAGGAATTTGTTGTGGACTCTGACAGTTGTGGGAGGGGATGATTTCAACTGGGAAGGAAGAACAGAAAATTTGTAACTTTGTTTGGGGTTTTTTGTTTTTTCCCCAGACTATGTCAGAATTGGGAGGGAGTTTTTTATTTAGACAACCTATTGAATTGAAATCATCTTCAATATTTTGTCTATTTTCATTCAAAAGACATAAAAGGATGTTATATAATATAAGTCAGATACTTTTGGAAGGTGGAAAGGATTTGAGTACTTGAATGTAAATGAGCAAGAATTTGGTATTCAAAGAAATCATTGTGGTATCCATAAGTAGTTTCCCTTGCGCACATTTAAAACAGAAAAGCGCAAATCAGTTTGCACCTCTGTGTCCAGTCAAGCCTGCAATAATGATTTCATCACTAAATCTTTATTTCTGTTTCAGGGTTTGGCCCATTTGGAGAACATGCTGTTAACGCCAGCTGGATTGCAGTCCAGGTAACAACACACATTAAAACACAGTTGGCATGTTCCAAGAAAGAGCTGTGCTGATGTGTCCCGTTTTTAAAAAAAGTTAGAATTTGTGAATCTATTGTAGAGCCTTGCAGAAATTGTTCCTGAAATTTACCAGTTGAGGCCCAGACACTCCAATGATCAATCAAATTATATATTTTGTTCACTCATCAAAAAATGTGTTCTGGACAAGTCAAATTTTGTAAGGCTGAGTTAATATAGTTAATCAAAACAAAGAATTCACAGGATAACTCTGAACATTGTAGAAGTTTTCCTGTTATCCTCCCCCCACAGAGGGAAGAGAGCTAGATTTTATAATTCCTCAGAAATAACCTGAAATCTTCCTTAGTGGTTGCAGTGTGCAAAGGAGGGAGCACAGGTTTTGGTTTAAGAAATGCATGAGTTCTGATCCCAGTTCTGCCATGAATAATGTCCTTGGGTAAGTCACCTAAGCTCAGTGTTTTCCCCATTGTGAAATGAGGATAACATGTAACATCCCTGTGGATACAGGTACAGAATGAGAATGGTTTTTAAAGCACTGCTATTTATTGATGAGGCACAAACTGTTCTCAGATCAAGTCATTACGTAGGAAACTTATGCCATTCATGGTCTGCATATCTTCATAAGCATCTGTTCTTACATTATCTCACTGTGTAAGCTTACAATGCTGATTTATTCACACTAGATGTCATCAAGAAATCAAACTCTCGCCAACAGTGAATTAAAATATTCTGCATGTTTTGCAGTATCCTGTAACAGCATTAATTTGTGACAGTACTACTGCATTATCCAAATTCTTTGTTATTGAAGACAGTTGACGAGTCAAGTGAAAGTTAAGGATACATTTCAGTACTTTTGCCCAAGGAATTAGACGTGTTTTTTCTCACCAAGTTCCCATCCGCCTCAATGTTCTGGGACTAATGTATTTTTCAGAATGCTTTTAAATTAAATCACAAACTATAATCAATTATAGCCAACTAATGGAGGGCTGGCCAGATGTCTAGTGCACTGCACTGTTATAAGGAGATCAAACCTTTGATTCCTTGAACTGTTGGGGCTGGATGTACTCCTGAGGGAGGAAAAGGAGGACTTGTGGCACCTTAGAGACTAACCAGTTTATTTGAGCATAAGCTTTCGTGAGCTACAGCTCACTTCATCGGATGCGTTCAGTGGAGAATACAGTGCGGAGATTTATATACATAGAGAACATGAAACAATGGGTGTTACCATACACACTGTAACCAGAGTGATCACTTAAGGTGGGCTATTACCAGCAAGGGGTGGAGGGGACGGGGAAGAACCTTTTGTAGTGATGATCAAGGTGGGCCATTTCCAGCAGTTGACAAGAACGTCTGAGGGTTCACTCAACTTCAGGTTGTAGAAAAGACAGGCTGTGTATAGAAAACTGCAGTTACTATAATCTGATGTTCTATAGTAGGGCTGACTGGTCCTTGTTTGTTTATGGTTGGCATAAGGACAGTTATCCCTAATAAAGGTAGCTCTAATGGGGGGCAGAGGCTAAATAATGGGGATCTGGGACAAGAAAAAACAGAATTGGTGGCCACTGTTCTGTGGCTTGTAGTAAAAGTAAATACATAATCTGGCTTAAGGGAAGAGACAATCACCTCCACTCCCTCAGTTTAAGGCACTGGTGATTGTGATCCGTTCCATCGTTGGTAGAGTAATCATGTACATTTTATTAGAGAAGCTCTTTTTAATGTAGGTTAAATTTGTTCTGGATATGTAAAACTATCCTTTGAGTTTTACACATATGTTGCTGGGTTATAGCTGTACATGTGCTGGCTGTACTGTAAGCCTGTTCTTTGACAGGATTTTTTAATTACTTGTGGTAGATTGTGACTAAAATCCTAAAAATTAAACTTTCAACCAATGTGTAGGGGATTTGCATTTCCCAACTCTACTCCAGTCCTGAGGGGCCCAGACAAAAAAGGAACAGCATGTCTTTGAACACGTGCAAGTTGGGCATTGTGCGAGTTTCAGACAGGGGACTTCATGGAGCTGAGTGGACACAAAGACATGTGTCTGAGTTTCTGAATCCCAGACAGTGTGATCTGCATTTTAATAGAAGAAAAATCAATTAAACAATCTTTGTAAATCCTTCCTAGCTTTAGGGCTAAGCTAGTTCTGGTTTATTAGATCTTATATTATCCTGCGGATAAAATTCTGTTTTTCTTCTTTCCAATCCTTTTTTGGTTTTGTATGTTGAAGACAAATATGATTTTTTTTCCTCAGACTGCAGTGACTTTCTAATATGGTCACTTGGTCTTGAAAGCTAAATTATTGCTAACATTTGGTAAAATATCGATATCTTGAAACTAGTCACTGCAGCATTTTAATAGTGCTAAGACTTTAATTGTTTTGTGCTTTTGTATGCACGGGGAGAGGCTGATCCTATAAATAAGATTATAGGACAGAAATTAGACACTAGACCATATGTGTGTGTGTGTATATATATATACATACACATAATGCATATATAAAATATGCCTTTTAAGAGTAGTAACTTAGGCTCTGATATATATATTTTTTTCAAAATGCTTATTTTTGTTTAATGTCTTGAGACTTCATTAAAAACCTTCTGTCCATGTATATAGAACACTCTGTATGTACTAAATTGTTTGAAATTTTTATTTTTGGATGTTTTTATTTTCTCACTTTGGGTGAGAGGTGAAGACAAGGTTTCATTAAGGGGAGCTTTAAAAAAACTGTCATTGACATCGCTTTCCTATTTACTTAAACATAATGGCTTTCCCCCTGGTATAAAATACCCTGTTTTCTGTACAAAGATGTGCAGATCAGCCTAGACACAGGTGTGCCCTATGGACTGTGAAGCTAATTGGCTCCTGGGTCCATCCCATTGAAGTGTTTTTGACTGAGCTGGAGGATGAGAAGAAGGGTCAGAGTGCATTTTGACATTACTAGGGACAATTGCTGTCAGCGTGTCTAGACAGACCTGATAAGGATATTAAAGGCTCACAAAGAGGTCCATTGTTGAGGGGTCAGGGAATGGGTCAAACATGTTTTTTTTTCTATATTTGTCAGGTATACAAGGCTGTAGATAATAAGTTGTCTGGGGGCCAAAGGACATTTTTATTATTGAATAGAAGTGCGTGTGCGCTATTTGGTAAAATGTTAGTTGTGAATTTGTAAAACTACATTTAATATAAATGTGGATAGAGAGCAGAGAAGTTGGCCTTTAAATGCTTCCAGCTGCAAGTTACAGCCTGGAGCATTCAGTCTAACATGTAGGGTTGAGCGAGGTGCAGTACGGCACATCTCATAACTGTAGAGACTCAGCATTTAGTATCTTTCCATACTCTTAGGAGTAGTGATAGAGAATTGTTAGGTGTTAGATAAAAGACGGACTTATTTCAGTATTACTTTAATATTGTGTAGTTACTTATTTCATTGATGCACCAAGTAAAATACCTACAATTTTGAAAGCAGACTAGGGTAAAGAAGATATGATGAAACATTACTTAGCATCTGTCTCTAGTAGTGAATGTCTGCATGCTTCAGATGCTAATCAATACAGCAAACCTTTAATATCAGACTTGCCCTCAAAGCTACAGCAAGTGATTTATCACTGTTCTTGCGTAGACTTTCATGGACCAGCAGGTCTGACTCTTATCTTTTCTGGGTCTATTAGTAATCTTGTTTTGGGGAAGGGGGTGGGGGGGGTGGGCAACAGCTGTGTCCCTCTGTCCATCCATACATGCGTAAATTTTCTCCATGTGTCTAGAACTCCAATAAAGGACGTAACAGCACTGTTAACTAGAGGATGACATGAAATGTTGACAGTCAGGTTACAATATAGAGGAAATACTGCTGTATTGTAAAGCAGTCTCTCTCTAAACTTCACAGTTAATGTTTACGTTAGCTTCCTATTACTGGCCAGATGTTTCAAATGCTTCTCCACCCAGGTTTTCGCAAAGAAACCAATCTTCCTGAAATTTTACATGCTTCATCTCATCCCTCATTAGAATTTTTCTTGCGTGCTTGGTAACTATCAGAAAAGGAGTTGTAAAGTTAAGGAGCTTTGAAAATTTTCCTAAGGTTTTATGGCTCACATCTCCAAAATGGCTTGGCCTGAAAAGTCCAAGTAGAGCTTGGAGCTTCATAAGAGCTGTCAGAGTAGTACTTTGCTGCTGGGGGCCCTATATGCAAAGATGCTCACTCAAAAACCCTTCTTAAAGAGTTTGGCTAAGACCCAAACAATATTGCTGTCTTCATTTAAAAGAATCCAGAGGTTTTAACGTTGGGTTTTTTTTTTTTAAAAAGTGTAGAAATAAACAATTAAGGTATCCAGCCTGCTTCTTGCTGACACATAATCCTTCATTCACTTTACCTGGCCCAGTTTACACAGGTTTCTCAAACACAGCTTTGCCCTCTACAACTTGCAAAAATATTTTCAAAGATTAAGGGTGAATTACCAAGCATTGTTGAAAATAGGATTTCATAATCTCAGTAATTTATCTTGACCTTTGTGTATATTTTTGCAAATTTTAGGAGCAAAGCTTTTTGAGTGGATTGTGTAAATTAATGGTTTGTTTCCAGAGATATTAATGTTTGGGTTTTTTACGAGGTATAGAACTTTTTGAAAGTAATATTGGTTGGAGTGTTAGAGATTCCATTGAAACATATGTTTAACCCTAATGCTCTAACCCTCTTTGTCTGAAAATAATTCCTTGAATAGACACTATTCAGTCTGTGGATGAGCTTAAATTTTTTTTTAAATAGCAGGAAGCTAGGGGGATTCTGCAAAGGCCATGATTTTAAAAGCAATTAACAATTTTTAGCTGCCCACAAGAGGCACCATCTAAATGAGCCTCATTTCCAGAATACTCTGACCACTCACCCTCTTGCCCATTTAAGGAATTTCAAGTCAGGCATACAAAATCGATATTCACTTGTGAAAGTCTGGGCCAGCAGTCGTCTTCAAAGCATGTTTTAGACGTAGCCCAAAATGTAACAGAAGTATGAGTGCTTAAACAGTTATTTTTAAAAGTGCACACTTCATAAAATTGAAAAGTTTGCAACTATAATTGGGGAGCAAAAGAGATGTTTTTTTTTTAAAAAAAAAAGTACCCCACAGAATAATGCCTGGAACCTCCACAAGGGTCTGCTCTCGTTGCTCTGATTGCAGTATCAGGAACTAAAACTTCAAAAGAGAAAAAGGATTTGGAGAGTGAAACTGCTAAAGACGTTCTTTTATAGTAATCCTTAAATGTGTAACCTGAGAGCAGGTTGGTGTTGTAAGAACAGCAGCATGGACTCCTGAAAACGATTAAAATAATAGCTCTTGGACTGTGAGTTGAAAGTTGTTAAGGGGCTTATTCCTTCACCTACTTACTTCCCTGGTCCTTCTTGCATGAACAGAGAGCAACAATACCCAAAGTCCAAAGGTGCAAACAATTCAATGTTTATTGGGGTGAACTTCCAGCAAGCATGATTCCAGTTTCCTTCCTTAGTATTCTCCTTCTCAGCTCTGACATCACAGAGCCTTACACCTGTGTCCCTGTTCCTATTCCTGCCCTTAGCAAAACATTATTCCAATTTCCTTACCCCTGTTCCCATCTACCCCACCTACACACTCACCCCCTCACTTCCTGATTGACTGCAGACTATATAGTAAAACTTAAGTTTGGCTTAGCTATACCTTACCAATCATTTTCCTGAAATTTAACTAACCAATCCTAACATATTGTAACATGATTATGTAACCAATTATATCCCACCACCTTAATTAGTTTACACCCAGCAAAATTAATTATACAGCAGACAGGAACAATCACAGAACCAGACAGATTATACAGACAAACAATAGCAAAGTGGGAACTATAATGACGAAACAATACAGAAGTGAGGATTACACATCCCAGTATTGATAAGTGAGTTCTTACCAGACAGGATGCTATCAAACTAAGTTTCCTTTTACATCTTCTAGGCACTTCCCTTTCTCTGGAGGTGATAGGCACTATCAGGACAGGATTGTATTCCTAACAGCCCAATAGCACCTGATTTCAATGTGACTAGTTTGGAATGTGAGGACGTGACCGGTTGCTTCCCAGCTTATGGCTGCCTGTGTTGCTTAGCCAAAGGCCTTAATCTAAGAACAGGACCTCAGACTGTCACAGTAAGAGAAGGACCTTACACTGGCAGACAGTGATTTTGATTCTTTCTTTTATTCCTCTATCTAGCCAAGTGATAAGAATACACCTAAATTCTTAAAGTACAGGCCTTTACCGACAGGCCTGAATATCTATATCCTAACAAAAGTCATTTTCTTGACACGCACATGTAACTCCTACTCGAGCACTAATTGGAGTTAGCAGTGTACAATCTTGGCAAGAGTAGAATTGTACTCTTTAACTGATACACATCTGCAGAAAAGCACAGGAATAGATGTTTTAACTGTGTATCAACTTGTGAAAAGCTAAAGACCTAAAAGTCAGTGATCTTTCCAAGCAAAATACAGGATCAGTAATAAAAACAGATGTGATACAAAGTATCTCACTACTTGTAATTGTGTGTTCCAAAAGAAAAATACACTGGTCACCTCATCCTTGTGGGGGTGGAGGGGGAAGAAGGACCTAAGGGTAAAGTTCTGGGATGCTGATGACTTTTCTGTACTCCTTTTGTTTAAAGAGCAATGGGTAACATTTTCAAAAGTGCCTAAGCCTTTGCCATTAGGAGAAAGATGTGTAGTCTTAACTCTAGTTAACTAGATAAAGTCCCAGTACTGACAAGGCAGTTTGTAGTTACCCTTCAACTCACATGGGAACTCACACAAACTGCGAAGTATCTTGTCTGCACTAGGATTGTTCCGGGAGGTAGCTAACTTGAGTTATGCGCACTGACTTTTTTCCAAATGAAGATGCTGCCTATGTCCTACTGAAAGTCAGTCAGATTCTGAAGACTCTTAGCAGCTTCTGAAAATGCTCCCCAGTGTAATCTGTGGTAAGGCTCCTAAATTAAACATATAGTATAGGTTTGGAGCTCAGCTTTTGAGCTTGCTTACGTAAATCTCTTCCTTTTTTCAGAGGCTTCAAATCTTGTGCGTGTCCCTCCCTACAGTTCTCAGGATGTTTGGGGTTTGAGGGCTCTGGAATTGATGGTTTCACTTCTGATGAGCCAGTTCCATTCTGGGCTAAACTGTTAAAGTCCGACGTACCATATGAGCAAGCACCTGACTGAAATCTTGATGGTAAGACTGGAATGCATCCAAACAGAGGTGACAGCAGAAGAGCAAGAGAGAAGAGAGGCCAAACTAGTGTGTTTGGCAATCAACCATAGAGTAAACTAGATGAATGGAGATACTGCGTACCATAGCTGAGCTATGAACAGTTTCCACTATAAAGGACTAGATAAAAGTAATCAACTAGGAGAGCTGGAAAACAGGCAAGACCTTATGCTGGATTTGGAGAGAATTTTCAGTACAAGCTGTATTTAAACAATACTATTCTCTGTTCTTTCTTTGATTGAAGGATTCATCCTCCCCCTTCCCTAATTAACCTCAAAGAGGCCTCTGGCCAAGGGTCTAGCTGGTACTTGCAGAGTTTCCCACAAAAGTTTAAAAGAAACTGGCCCGAGCACGCTTTTATTGTCTATCCTTATGAATCCCCTTGAAAAACCTCTCCTAACTTCAACGTAGTGTCTTAAACTACAATAATATAGGCTGCACATTATGCTACCAAATAAATGCAACTTCTGGGGTACACAGTGACACCTTGCACTACCTGCATACTCCACCCTTTACTGAAATTTTGGGTGAGCTGGAAACCAATATAGATTTAAGATATGAGGATTCCTTCCAAACCCCCTCATTATGTGAAGCGAAAAAAAAAAAAGAATAGTGCAAGTGGTAATGCTCAATGGAATTGACACCGGTAGAACAGCTTCAGAATAATGTACGGACTCCATGCTGGTGCTGCAACTTCTGCCTTCCTGGCCCCTTGCTTTGGGTGCCACTGACCACTCTGGAAATGGGACAAGAGCTTCCAAAGGAACTTCACAGCTGCCAAGATCAAGAGAACAGATCATTGAGCTCTGGAGTTCTGTTTGGTTTTATTAAGGCAATTGAAAAGTGTAGTAAACACCTGCTCTTTGAGGGAACACTCCCTTGAGAAGAGACAGGTTCAATATCCTATGCGCCATTGAGGTACTGGAGAAAAGACACTAAGGCAAACTGGGACCCCTTTACCCGCACTGGCTACATACACGTTTGAAAGAAGAAACAAGTAGAGAGATGACCTGCTGGCCTAGTGTCAAAGAAAAACCTGTTTGTCCCTCATAAACTGGAGAGGCTGCTCAAGATCTGTTCAGCCAGGTAATACTAAGACTCTGTAATGCTGCTGGGCTCAGCAAGGCCAGTGGTGACCTGCAGAGTAAGTGCAAATCACAAGGTAAAGAGAAGCTCGGGGGCAACTTGAACTTGCACAGTCAGCTTCTCCGAGGTTTTCAGCTAATGGTTAGAAAACAAGTAACTTGCTAGCTGGGGCTAGTTGCCTTCTCCTAGATATGCACAATCATCTCTTGTGTACCTGACAGGCCTACTCTGAGGAACACTAAATTATCCATTTCTATCCCTGGCCCAGATTTCTAATGTTCTGGACATTTTGCACAGAGCTACTTCTGTGTATCACTTTGGAAGTAACTAAGACCAGACTAGAGCCCCGATTCTCTGCTCATTGTATTGAGATGGTTTTAGTATCGACAGAGCTCCTAATGTATGTCTTCAGTCAGCATGGATCCCTCACTTAACCAATTGTATACACAGGAAGAAGCAAGCAATGACATGCAAGATATGCAGTAGATCCTCACAGCCCTTTGGAGTATTGTTTGGCACGAAGCCAGTGATCTTCAACTCCGTGAATGTCTGTATGTGATAAAACTGTATTCTTTATTTGTATTACCATAGCACCTTGGAGCCCTAGTCATGGACCAGGATCCTGTTGTGCTAGGCGCTGTACACACACAGAACCCACAGGAGTTTACAATCCAACTATAAGACAAGAGACGACAGATGGATACAGACACGCTGGGAGTACAAATAAAGAATGATTGTGAGTGTTGCTTATGAGCAGTTGTTACACTTCACCCTGTAGCTGTCCTGGCTGTCTGGGTTTCCAACTTTCATAATACCCAGAGGTAAATGATTAAGGCTGTATTTCTAAACCTTAATGTTTAAAATAACCAAAGTCAGTCCCTTTCTTCCTTTAGTAGTTCCCTAAGCATGTGGAGGATGCAGTTACCCTGTGCACTTGCATACAAGTTTTAATACTGGTATCTTAATAATGCATAAATAAAGAATTCAATGAAGTGGTGCAACTTTAAAGAATCAGTTATTACTAGGATGTTGCAAAAAGTAGCCATAAATAGTAGTTTGGGAGAGAGTAATACTGCACTATAAAAGCCTCCATGTACTAAGCTGCTCTTGTAGGGCCTCGTTGAGTTGCTCCCACAGGTTTAGTGTCTTTGTACTTAAAACCAAGTAATGTGGTACTCAACTTTTTTTTCCTCTTCTCCCTACCTCTGGGCAATTGGGAAGGTTAGTGTGTCTCTGGGGTCTGAATTTCGTTAGTCTGCTGTCTGGCTTCTGTTTGTCTGATTAAGGTTGTCATAGGACAAAGTTTTGACTACAGCAGAAAGTCTAGTCCTGCATTTGAATAAATAGATTAAATTCAACTGAATTTTTAAGAATTCAGTTGCAGCTAATGTCTTACTTTTTTTAATATTTGAGACCCTTCCTCTCATCTGCAAGTTGAAATAAATATTCTAAAATAAAGTAAGCAGTCTGTTTTGCTGCACAGAGGGTATAAATTCTGTAAAAAAATTTGATTGCATACATGTTTGTATTCTGGGCTATTAATCTTGACTAAAATTATAATCCAGATACTCTAAAGTCAGAAGATGGGACTCTAGCCAGCTGTCCAATTTGGCGGCAATGTTGATTCTATATGGGTTTGTGGAAATATAATTTCATTGATTTATAGTAAATCTACAAATCCTACAGAAGTATAGAAACCACCCTTCTGCTCTCTCCTAAAACTAACCCCATAGCCAGCCGATGGAGCTCCTTTTTTTAAAATGCATTTCAGTACATTGTCTCCTTTTTTTGACTTGCTCACTTTGCATGTGGAAAAAACAATTCATTTTTGTAGTGCCCAGATCAGCAAATAAAAGTGGTTGCTTTGTGCTAAACTCCAATACTCCTCCCATACACAACCCCAAACACACAACTTTGATATGACGAGAAGTGAACACCTCAAGGGTAGTCAGTGAAGTCACATTCTACCTTTGCATTTCAAAAACTGTTAAATCACCACCATGGGTTAGAATGCTTTTGAACATGTTAACTTATGAGTAAAGGGATATTCACTGTAGCTCTTGGGGAACTCCAAGCTCTACCATCCACTCAGATTCCAATTTAAAATATGTATGTCCCACAACACAAACAATACTATGTAGCTGTCTTAGCAAACCTGTATAAAATTCAGTGCAACGAGCCAAAAGCTGTGCAAATAGTGATGTTTATTCTTTTATAAACATGTCAAAAGGGATACATTTACAATGCACTAAATGATAAAATAAATGGACTTAACACTCATTTATCCTAATATTTTATTAATTTATCAAACCAAAATATATTGAAACAGCAGGGCCCTCTGAAACAATACCTGTTAAAGCAAAGGGGTTATTAAAGTGTTAGTGCAATCAGGATATTGGTTTTTATGGGTTCTCTATTGTCCCAGACCATGTTTGGACAAGCATGACAACATATTTTCAAGCCACTTGTTATCCCGATGATGATCAGAGGAGGAGGATGGCTTTGTCTTTAAAATTCTGCTAGGTGTCTAGTGAATTGGATTCTACTCCTGGCTCTGCCACTAGCATGCTGATTGAATTGCTCAAGGTTGCATATTGCTGCATGAATTTCCCAGTCTCTAAAATGGGGACCTTACTGTCCTTCCATGTGTCATAGGTGTGTTTGAGACTGAATTAGCTGTTGGTAAAGCCTGGGATCCTTGAGTGAAGGATGATGTAGAAGTACAAGCAAAGCATTACTTAAAGTGGTCCCATGGCCTGGGTCTGGAGACACATAGAGGAGTCAGATATACCAAGAGGTTGGGCATCCACCATGTCTGTTTGCCTTGGAGTAACACTAATTGTTGTCATACCCACTGGTTGAATGGGGGGGACTATATGTAGCCCTTCATGCTTACGGGAGGGGGATGGTGAAAATGTAATGCACATAAAGACTTGCAGTATGTGTACTGATTGGTTAGGCACCTGTGGGATGTGTTTTACAGCTCTCCTTAGTGGAATGGGGGAAAGATACCTGAAATCCTAAAGTAAACAATTGTTTCCTTCAAGTGTTTGAATGTCACAGTGTGGCTCAAGCACTTCCATGTGTCTTTATGCTCCAAGTTTTTATTTTTAAATGCTCCTAAAGGTTATATTTCTCTGTTATTGCATGGGGATTTATGCTGTCTGTGTAGTAGGATTAAAGTGACCAGATTCCCACTTGTACTGTTTAATCATCTGGGAAACTTGTTCCTGTCGCATTTAGCCACAGCGCTCTAAGTTTTCTGTGTCTTGCTGTGATGGCTCTGGTACTGCTTCCCAGTGCAGCAGGATGTATCTCCTAGCTAGCTTTCATCTCGCTACCTGAACGTTCTCTGCTTTAACGGAGCATCATGTTCGCTAGTACTAAGCATGCCACAGAACTGCCATTTTCACTCTCGTGTAGGAACAAAGTCGATGCTGGATGTTTGTTCAACTGAAATTCAGTTAGTGTCCAAATATTTAAAACAGTCAGAGGACTCTTAGCCAATATTTTTAGAGGAGTGACAGTGCAATATTTGAATCAGAAATTAAAAGTCGCTGTTGTAAAACTAAGTACAAATATGCTGGATGGTACAGTATAGGTGAAGACATCAAATAAACTCCTTTTCCATGTTAAAGTTTAAGGCTGTATTTTTAATCCTGCCAAAGTGAAAGTAAAACCCATAAATATATGGAGTGATCTGTGCTGATGCTGCTTCAGTTTTCCGTATGAGGAGTTTTGTAATTCCCTATAAAGATTAACAAAAAAGCAATCTGACTGGTGCTACTTTTCACTAGAGAGGAGTTGCTGACCTTCTCACATGCAGGCAAGGATGAAAACTTGCATATTCGTTCTTCCTATCTAGGGTGACTAGAAAGACTTATTCTGTGAATAGCATGATCTGTGGTGCTTTCTGTGTATAATGCAAACCACTTGAAAGAAGCAAGATATCATTACATATTCCTGAAAATAATATAGCTAAGAAAAATGGCACAGACATGAAGTTACTTTTTGATGTGAGGCACTGTCTGCAACCTGTCTGGGTTTAACTAAGGAATTTAACTTTCTGCATAGGTCAGAATCTGTATGATATTAGAAATCCACAGATAGGACCTTTTATTGTTGATGGAAAGATAATTTCTCACTGTCCCTTCAGCCCAGTTATGATTGCTTTCCCCCTGCCCAGCTAACTGCTATGGAGAGAGCCTCTCCTTAGGGCAGGTGCAGAGCTTGCTAATGGAATGCTGTGTCACTTCTACCAATGGCCAACAGAGGAGGAATAGAAAGGTTATTTCTTTTGTCTCACTTTAACTTGGGCACTGGAAACCTCCATGGTGGTTCTCCTCCCATCTGTCCAGAGGCAAGGAAGCCAGACTGAGCTCTTTCCTGCAGGATAGCATAAAGCACACTTGAAGGCTGGCCCAGCAATAGACTTTCCAGCATAAATGTCTGATATTTTGATATTTACTTTTTTTTCCTGTTCTTAGGAGCTGGAGAAGCTTGGCTTGGGAGATGGTGTGGATCTGTATGTATATGAAATCCCAGTTGAATACCAAACAGTACAAAGACTAATTCCTGCATTGTGGAAAAAACACAGTCCACAAGTGAGTAAAATCCAAAGCAAGATGGAATAGATGATCATAAACTGACGGATCCTTACAACCATGGGCTGATGTTCCTAATGCAAAATCAAACTTCTGATGTATCTTGATTTAAAATTTTGATTTGACAGATCTTTCCTTTTGACAGAAACTTGTGAATTTGGACAATTATACAGCTTAAAATAGAGCCCTGGTTAGTAGTGTCAGTTCCTGAATCCCTGCACAAGTGATGTCTACATAGCCTACTTGAGGGCAGCCCGCCTTGGGTTCAAGCCTCTAGCTGCCACTGTTCTCAGGGCAGAATCATGCAATCTGCTCCTGGGCTGCAGATCCTTACAATTCATTAATTACCTCCACAGATCTGACTTCAGCTCATCACTTGTAGTTCCAGTCTCTCAAGGGCAATGACAAAGCTATCCAGTGATTAGCCAGCTTTCATAAAGCCAAGTACTATGTGTTCAGAATGAAATCATTTTAGAGAAAACGCATCTGAGAAACAAACCTGTTATATGCATGCCTGCCCTACCAGGTGATCACCCATCTTTCACATGGAAGGGCTGGTAGATTCAAAAATACTTGAGGTCCTCCTGCAGGACCTGATTCTGTTAGACCTATCTTCATGCCCGTCAGTTCACAAGTAGTGTCTGTGGTCCTCTGCCCAGGCCAGAGCTGACATCTTGCACAGCTCCAAGTTCTTTCTCTGTTAGGTCCTTGAACCAACTCAAAGCAGTTGGAGTGCTATTTCCCAGGGGATGAACTGCCACAAGCATTATCACCTGCTCTGTTTCAGCATTGGGAATTTTCACTGATTACACCCCAGTACTTTGGTTGCTTCAGGAAACCTATATCTTACCCGTTTAGCCAGGAATGCCATCACTAGGCAGCCCATAAAGATACATAGAACACTTATAAAGTCAATACAGGGGCCTTTGGGTAGTCCATGGTTTCCAAAGCACCGCTTTTGTTTGAAGAATTCTACCTCTCAAAATGTAGAGCACTGCCCAGCAGTAGTGGTTGCTGGACAGGCATTGAAAAGGGCTGGCTAGGGCTAGGCACCTTAGGACTAATCTATGCCACCTTGCCTCTTCCAGTAGCAAGCTTCTCCCGAGCAGATTCTGCCATTCATGCCAACCTTCCTTTTGCCTGGTGTGAAATAAAACTCTCACTAGGAGTTAGACAGACAGAAGTAGAATCCGTTTCACATTGGACCCAAGACTTCATTGGCTTGTGAACTACGGTAGAACCTCAGAGTTACGAACACCTTGGGAATGGAGGTTGTCATAACTCTGATCACAACATTATGGTTCTTTCAAAAGTTTACATCTGAACATTGACTGAATACCACTTTGAAACTTTACTGTGCAGAAGAAGAATGCTGCTTTTAACCATCTTAATTTAAATGAAGCAAGCACAGAAACAGTTTCCTTACTTTGTCAAATCTTTTTTTTAAACGTTCCCGTTTTTTTAGTAGTTTACATTTAACACAGTACTGTATTTGGTGGTTTTTTGGGGGGTGGGAGGGAGGCGGTATCTGCTGCTGCTTGATTACATACTTCTGGTTTCAAACAAAATGCGTGGTTGACTGGTCAGTTTGGAACTCTGGTGTTTGCAACTCTGAGGTTCTACTGGAACGCTCTAGGTTTTAATGTGGCCCCATCAGCATAGCATTAGAATGCTCCAGGGGTTACTGTCTTTCCCCCTCTCCTCTTCCCTTCCACCACCAATTTTAGCTAACTAATTTGTTTTGCAAAAAGAAAAGGAGTACTTGTGGCACCTTAGAGACTAACCAATTTATTAGAGCATAAGCTTTCGTGAGCTACCGCTCACTTCCTCAGATGCATATCATGGAAACTGCAGCAGGCTTTATATATACACAGAGAATATGAAACATATTCCACGATATGCATCTGAGGAAGTGAGCGGTAGCTCACGAAAGCTTATGCTCTAATAAATTGGTTAGTCTCTAAGGTGCCACAAGTACTCCTTTTCTTTTTGCGAATACAGACTAACACGGCTGTTACTCTGAAACCTGTAATTTGTTTTGGTTTTTTTTTTCTTTGCAGTTGGTGGTTCATGTGGGTGTATCAGGTATGGCTACAACCGTAACACTGGAAAAATGTGGGCATAACGTAGGATACAAAGGCTTGGACAACTGCCGTTTCTGCCCAGGCTCTCAGTGTTGTGTAGAAGGTGGCCCAGAATGCATCGATTCAATTATTGACATGGATGCAGTTTGCAAGAGAGTCTCAACGTTGGGACTTGATGTCACGGTTACTATATCCAAGGATGCTGGCAGGTACAGGATCATAATGATCAGTAGTGAAACCGATTCATGCTGCGGTGTATGTTCCATTTGTGCTAAACTAATGGGGATGACAGTTTCTGAGCCTCTCACTTTTAATGGGGTCAGCACTTCCATCCCTTCACCCAGGGAGTGGGGGTGGGGAAAGAAATCCTAATTTGTCTTTTAAAACAAATTTAATTTAATCTGGGACTATGAAGAGAAAATGTCATACTCCTAAGCCTGTGGTTAGTGCATAGTGTCACTAGAAGACAGAGGTAAGGTTGTTCAGATGTCCTAACTGTATTTCCATATCTGAATGTGTCTGCATTTAAAGTTTTAACCTTAACTGTGAATTTCCTAGGTTTATAATTGAAACATCATTGTAATGTAATTTAGGGTAAAATACTGATATGCACTCTCAACCTTAACTCCATTTTAACAGTTTTGTGTGAAGCATCGGAACTGGACTTGTTTTCTATTGTGGTGTTAATGGAAAAAGAAACTAAGAAAAATGTTTATCTGGAGATCTTGCAACAGTTGTTATCCCTAGGTTTAAACCAGAATATTATCCACCGTTCACAGAACAAACAAAGCCCCGGGGCCTGGAACTGAGATACATTAAAATGTTATAGTAGCCAGACATGTTGGATGCAACTGAAGGCTCTTATCACAGCTGGGTTTTTTGTCTGTGGGATGTTTTGGGGGCACTTACCTTGTGTTTCCTGGAAGTCCAGTTAGATAATTATCAGTGTTCTTATTGGGGGAGTAGAGTTTCTGAAACTGGGTTAAACCAAAAATGCAATCTGGCTGCAGCAGAAACGGCTATCGTGTGGTTTTGCTTTACTGTTAAACATTGTCATGACTTTTTCCCAGAATAGCAAAAATAACTCCTTCATTTTAACAAAATGTATTCAGAGAACTGCTGAAATATTTGTTTGAAATGACTTTCTGAAATATCTGCATTTTGATATTCTCCACTTCAGCTTTCCTTACAGAAAGCAAAGCTATAAACTCTTCAATGTTTGCATGTTTTCCCTTCCTTGTTTAAAAGTGTTCCAAAGGAAGGGATGTTCTGGAGTGTAGGGCTCTAGCCTGGAATTTGTGGGACATGAGTTCAGTACCCTCTTCTGCCACAGGCTTCCCATATGAGCTTAGGCAAGTCTCTTAGTCTGTCTGTACCACAGATCCCCGTCCCCCAAATGGGGAACAACAGCCCTGCTGCCCAGGGGTGTCGAGAAGATAAATATGTTAGACTGAAGCGCTTGCGGGCACTTCTGTCTTCCTTAATTAGAAATATGCTAATTTTGCTCATGTCCATCAGTTGTTTAAAATAGAACACTGAGGCCATATAAATGCTTAGGAACAGATTGTCTGCAGTGCAGAGGAATGCTTTAATCCTTTCTATGAAATTATTACTTAATTCTAAAGTGTTACACTGAAGTTAGCAATCAACTATGCCTCTTGAGCCAGCCTTATTTCCATGCATGTGTCTTTCTCAGTTGGCACCATTCTAACCCACTGTGCACAGCTGTAAGTAACTACACAAGGTGTAGGACAGCAGAGAATTGGGTCTTTGGTCCTTGTGACATCCCGCTATCTTAATAAAGGCCATCTCCTCAATGCTCTTCAGGTAAAGCAACTACAAAAGTGATGTCTTGTTGTCTGGGGAGAAGTTATTTGGTATTTTTAGAACAGCTGGCATGGGAATGACATGAAAGGCTCTGAAACCTGTTTGGCTGCTGCCGAGACAATAACTGAAGCCAATACAGGGTTAATGTAACCATTCTTCTCCTGTAGCCGCTTTCCATTGCTAATCACCAGAAGCCATTTGTGCTGGGCTTCCCACGCTCCATTTTATTCGTATCCATTTGCTCACAGTACTTGTTGCTTATCACTAAACAAACTTTTTTTAATTACAGATATCTCTGTGATTTCACTTACTATACGTCCTTATACCAGAGCCATGGCAGGTCTGCATTTGTTCACGTGCCTCCACTGGGAAAGCCATATACTGCAGAACAGCTGGGTCGGGCACTACAGGCTATCATAGAAGAAATGCTCGATGTTTTGGAGCATTCTGAAGGCAAAATCAATTGTCGCCATGAACACTGAAGCTGGGCAAAAGTCCTACTACTGTTGCACTTCCACAATATTCCCCACTACTAAGTACTGGGGAAGCAGCCTGTCTGAAATGTACAGAAAAAGAATCAGAGACTTCAGAATGAAAGTTAATTCCACTTCCAGCAATTCTGTGACATTCTTTTCTTCCTGTGTGAATTTCATCTTAAGCAAGAAAGGATTTCAAGTCTTTCTTTTAAACCACCTGTAACTACTTATTTCCTGAAGTGGCTGAAAAATGTGTGCTGTGTTTTATACAGAGGATATCTGTAAATCAAGTGACAGCTATTGAGCAGTCTAATACAGTGCAGATGAAAAGGTTTACACCTGGAATCAGAGTTCATGTGCAGGGAATTGATGATACCACCTTCTGACTAGAAGTCCTTAATTTAAAAGATTTACTGATTTTAAAAAAAAAAGGTTTTAATGTAAAATTATAGCTATAAGCAGTTGGCATAGAAGATTGGGCTTATATTTTAAACGGTTCTTGTTCGGGATGGGGAGTCATTTATAATTGTTTTAGAGGGACACTGAATCTTTTTGCCAGTCCTAAAATAGCAGTGCATTAGTGTGCACGTCTGTTAAGATTTTAATAGTGCTGCAAACAGAAGGGGTACATGGTTTTGATTTGATGGGAAGCACTTGAGGTACAAAAGGGGATGGCTTTTTGTATGTGGGAGACACCCAACCCACACCAAATAGTTCCGAAAAACTATTTTTATTGTGCTCTTAATACTACCTTCCTTGCTCAGACTAACCATATACCTCCTTTACGAAACACATCGTTTCATACGTGTATAAAATAAAACGTATAGCGGTTGGAAAAGCTTTGCTAGTGACCACTGTTTCCACAGGGGTCTCTTTTCCCAGAACCTCAATTACCCTGCCCCCATACCTTAAAACCAACTCTGTACTTTTTTTTAATTTTATTGTAAATGTCTGTTCTGTTTATGGATTGGAAGAAGGACATCTAGTGGATTGTGCTCCAGCTGTTCCTTGAAGACCCTGCTGGCGTGCTCTAAAAGGTTCCTAGTGCGATAGACATAAATATGCTAAAATGTGAATGAAAGGCAACCCCACCCAATGCCACCCTTACTGCAGACCCAGAGTTGCAATTATCTTGTTTACTCCTGCACTGAGCTCTGTGTTTGTGCTTCTCCTGGGGCACTGAGAAGGAATGACCAGAAGGTACCATGGCTTCCATTATTATCTCTATTGCCTTTGGGGCCCCCATGGGGCTCCACTGGGCTAGGTGCTGTACACGTACACATACACATAGAATCATAGAATAGCAGGGTTGGAAGGGACCTCAGGAGGTCATCTAGTCCAACCCCCTGCTCAAAGCAGGACCAATCCCCAATTAAATCATCCCAGCCAGGGCTTTGTCAGGCCTGACCTTAAAAACTTCTAAGGAAGGAGATTCCATCACCTCCCTAGGCAACGCATTCCAGTGTTTCACCACCCTCCTAGTGAAAAAGCTTTTTCCTAATATCCAACCTAAACCTCCCCTACTGCAACTTGAGACCATTACTCCTTGTCCTGTCCTCTTCTACCACTGAGAATAGTCTAGAACCATCCTCTCTGGAACCACCTCTCAGGTAGTTGAAAGCAGCTATCAAATCCCCCCTCATTCTTCTCTTCTGCAGACTAAACAATCCCAGTTCCCTCAGCCTCTCCTCATAAGTCATGTGTTCCAGACCCCATAGTGGTTCCTGCTGCAAAGAGACTCTCCTGCAGCTCTGGTTTCAAGTCCCATGGCTCAGTTCCCAGCAAAAGTAACATAATTCCTTTAGTGGCCTACAGCCAGGAGAAAACGAGTCTTTCTTCACTGCCTTACCTTTCTGGCCATTATCTACACCAGTGCAAACCAATTGTGATCTATCTACACTAGGAAAATCAGGACCCAGGGTTCTCTGCCGGGGTCACTCACCCCAATGGTAGCAAACATGCACTTTTCTGACTGGTCTGTTCTAGTTTCAAAACCAATTGTAGGGGGCATGACGCATCGGGGCAGATAATGTCCCCATTCTAGCTGCAGCATCCTCTTGGGGAGCAAAACTTTCTGCACAAGCTGTGTTGTGGGCCTGGCCCCATTCTATCAGTTTTTAAGAAAGCCCTTCTCATTATGTATAAACTGAGACTTGTATTTTAGAATTTCACTCCATAGGGGCATTTCTGGGTGGTCTCCATGTGCCCTCTCTTTGGTGAGATGATTTCATTTGTGCCATTGAGGCTAGGTCTGAAGTGTCGCTTGCCTTGCAAAATTTCCAAAGGCAGCACTTGGCAAGATGGGTCTTCTGTTCTAGCCAAGATTCGAAAAGGTCTTTGAACTGCTAGTATGTGACCTTGACTCTAAATTGTGATGTAAGTAAAAGGTACGTAATGCCACAACAAAAGTAACGGTTAAATTGGTACTAGCTAGCATGTCTTTTTAGGGAACCATTTAAATAAGACATAATACTAGTCTAATACTTTTACTAAAATAGATATTAAACTATGTTTTGAAACCTGTTAGAAATATCTGTTAATGTTTTAAGTTCTCTAATTATGAACGGTTCTACTACAGAATCTCAAAATGAGAGCTGCCACTTTACTGCGACTTCCAACCAGGAAGTATAGTGACAAAGAAAATACCACTTAGCATCTGAATGCATGCCAGAGGTTGGAGAGTCTGCAGTTGCATTAAGACCACTTTTGCTTGGGAAGCTAGTGCATGGAGATCTTCAGATACACTTTTGAGTTACTTAAGATTGGTTTTCTGGGGAAATAGCTTCATGTGTTCTTCACAGCTTTTCTGATAGAACTTGCTTTAAAAGTCAATGTATAGTCTCTCATGTGCATTAGATGCAGAGTAGCACTTTGTCAGGCTTTCAGCAGACAGGTCAGATCACAATTTCCGGTTTAGTAATTTATTATATTTAATATTTTGTTTAAATATTGGTGATTTTACTCATTTTTGTGAATAGTGGAGGTAATCTTGCAGTTTTCTCTTTTGGTAAGCAGTTCTGATCACCAAAATGCATCTTAACTGTTGAACCTCTTCAAAAGAGAGAATTCATATATTCCATTAAATAAAGCAGCTGACTTGTACATAATTTCTGAAACCATTTAATTTCCACTTAAAGATTCCTGGGCTATGAACAAAATTGAAGCAGAATTCCACAGCTGAATGAGAGAGAAGGACCGTAGAGTTAAAACTCCATGGGATGGTCTCCTAAAGGGCTGCAGATCAACAAACCCATGTTCCTTGTAGTGCATGTCCCCAGAAAGTCACAGACAAGGCTGCCCCTAAACAGAAACTTTTATTGGTTCATCTTGGCAGGTATCTGCTTGTGTGGGCCACCTGTCTGCTGAACGTTCCTCCTAATTCAGTAAGGGAAGTTGAGCAGCTCCGATCCTCTGGATCGTTGACCAGTTTTGTCTCATTTTGGTCAACGTTTCCAGTTCTAAATAGGACACTGTCAACGTCTTCCTGTTGAACATTCAGTTGTAACTTTGAGTGCAGATAGTCCTTATGGAGTTTGCAGATGGTCAGCCTCAGAGCCCCCTACTAGTGTTGATACTGCACCATGCTCGGTGGAATCCACTCGAGTATAGGAATGGATTATATTGTATAAAACTGTGGAAGGAGGAGCGTCCAGTTCTGTGAACAGAGAAAGTAGGAGGGATGTGTCTTCTAGAGGATAAAACTGCATTCAGGATTAGCTTGCTCAGTCAGTGGAGTCTCCCCAGCCAGGCACCCTTTCAGAAATGCGTTTTGGGTCCCTTCCCGCAATCCTTCTTTGAGGGAAAAACTTCACTGATTTCTGAGAGTGGGAGCGTGGGATGGGAGCTCTGCATGTCCGTGTCAAAGTTCTTATTTCTACTAATAAGCTTCGCTTTGTTGTGAGCAGTGTTTTTAATTGTTTGCATTTCCTCACAGTCTGCTTTTATAAAGCTTCATGGGATCAGTTTTATTTGCTAGAAAATATAATTTATTTTATCTTTTGTTTTGAGAATAAGTAGTTGATCACCTCTTTAAAGAGTTGGTTTCTCACTTTATTAGCCAAGTTTTGTATAGTGATTTTTTTAAATTGACATTAAACTCATTTTGTTTAAATCTGACCTAAATTAAATACTTTTGTGGGTTTTTTGCTGAATTTTTTTTAACCCCATTAACTCGTGTTCCCTAATATAGACCTATTTTGTTTGGAATTACACCATACAAATGGTCAAAAACTTTAGTTACTGTCTTGTGTAATATTTGCTGCCTGCTTCATCCTCAATTCATTAATAAATAGAACTTTGCCTGGGAGATCCATTGCCAGCTACAGAATTTTTCAAACTAGCAAGTCAATGTGGAAACACAAAAAACGAGGGTTAGTTAAAATTGATACCTATAACTAGTACACCTTATAAAATGTGTGAAATTCTAGTAAGTCATTGCAGCACTGTCTGTATTAACACTTTGCTGAGAAACTGAGTGAGAGCTCAGTGGATTTTGTTTTAATGAGAGCAGGTTTTTTGTGTGTCTTTATGTACTTACTCACAGCTTGTGGGAGGAAATGAGTAAGGAGTTGGTGACACTTATGGATGAGACTTAGTTGCTTCAGTTAATAAAAACTATGGAGGATTTTTGAGAAACTCCAGATGCGCTCAAACTCATTCAGGGATTGGTGACCATAGTGGCAGGAGAAATTAAGCTTGAATAAAAACGCTGTAATGTCCATTATCTCTCAAGGAAGAGAAGTACTGACTGACTCTGAACTTGAAGGCTTCTCTGAAAATAAGGACTCGGAGCCATTGTGGGTGTACTAGTGAAGACCAACGCCCAAGGCTCAGCAGCCATTTGTGTTTGAGTGCATTTGGAAAAAGAGTGATATATAGAAAAAAAAAGAAAATATCCATGTCTCACATTTATGTGGAGTATTGTCCAGCATTGGCTGCCTCCTCTGGAAAGATTGAAAAAGGTAATGAAGATGGTTTAGAGGTATTGAGAAGGGTTGTGATGTGAGACTGGAATTATTTAGCCTGGAAAGAACAATTTTACAAGGAGGGGACTTGGTTGAGGGGGTTCAAAATTATAAGACTTGGTGAAATTAAAGGGAGTACATTTAGAATGAAAAAAATTAATACCACTTTATGCAGCTCAGTGTTTGCAATTCATTGCTGCTGGTAGGGCTGGCTCTGTGGCCAGTTTCACTGGTACCATGTAAACTCAAAATAATAAAAATTAAACTGACTGCTTGCTGGCGTCGAAGGGATTTGTCGCCATGCAGCGTGGCATGACAGAGTGTGGAGGGTTGTCGCTCTTCCTCTAAAAGCATTGGGTATTGGCTGCTGCCAGGGTCTGATATATGACAATGTCTCTGTATCGCCTTAGGATTTGTACTGTAAGTGCTTGGCTTATAATAAGTCAAGTAGGGAACTATAAATTGTCCCAAATGTAGCATTTAGACTTCAGTGATGTGTAATTTTTTTTTGTCTGCCTAATCTTCCACATGGTGTTAACCTCTCTGTGCCTCACTCAACTGGCAAACAGTACCCTGGACATGGTCGCATAGCGAATCCATGGTATAGCTGGGATAAGAACCCAGGAGCTTCCAGGCCTGGGCTCTAGCTGATACTACAGCCTCCTGGTATCTTTTTTTTTTTAAATGATAGAACACCAATAATCCTCAGTGTCTGAACATGTAATTCAGTGAAACATTACACGCAAGCATAGCTAGATATGAACTGTATAAAGAAAGCACTGTGCAAAGACCTGGCTGGACCCCAAGTGGGGAAAGGTTAGGTGGGAAAGAGCGATTAATCTGGCAGGTGACAGCCTTGTGTAAAAGAGGAACTATCCCACAAAATAAACTCCCGACCTGAATGTATTCTGTCACCACCAGGCCAATGGTGACCTGTGAATCAGTTTTAAATTGTAGCATAAGTGTGTTTAATCTTTCTAACCATGCATTTTTGTGATACAGTATTGGGCTCCCTTAAGAGTTAATTGCAGTGTTTGAAAACCACCTGTCCAGGCGCAATGTAATGGAGAGTAACAGGCACGTTGGTGTTATATTCACATATGGAGTTCAGTTTTTCTCAGTTTAGGAATCCTTCTGCAACAAGGATGTTGTAGCTGAATTCACAATAGCTCTAAATCAATTTGTGTTTCTCAAATAGGCTTCCATCGAGCAGCTTCCCTCCAAGCGCCTTTGACTGTTTCACTTCTGGTTTGTAGAAAGCTGGTTTACAGTAAAATACAGGGGGTGCGGGGCAGTTTGATAGGGCTTCATTCAATTTAGCTTATTCTGGGTTTTGTTATATTTTCAAAACTTTATTGAAAAGCTAGCATCAAATACCCCTAATCACTCATTATATTTATATATACACACACACACCCCTAATAAAAATCTTGTGGAGTGTTACATTGCATTTACCGGAAATCCTAACTAACATTTTGCAGTGAAGAAATATCCTTTTTCCTTTCAAAACTAGTATTTGCAGCTTGACATAGTAAAGAACTGTATCAGTGTAAAAATAAACAGCAGTTTCACTGAATCTCCACAGCAGAAACAAAGCTATATCCAAAAAAATTAAACCCACAGGATACTCTTGGGCTTAATTCCGCTCCCTATGGAAACATGGAGACTACTTCTATTTAAAGAAATATTTTAAAACAAAATGAAATGCAAGGTGTCTTGCTGTGGACAAGAATTAAATATGGGAAATGAAATTATACACTGCCCTGAAGTTAAACCCTGGGCTGTTTAAATACAGGTTCAGATCTTGTATTGCACCAGCTTATTGAAATGCCTGTATGAACTTTGATTAAACAGGGAGTGCCTTTTCTTGGGCTTTGCTCCCTGGGGATGCAGCCTGTTGGTGCATGGGGATAGATGAGCCATTTGCATGTGGGTGCAGAGGGAAGAGGCAAGACTGGACACCTGTAACTGGGAGAAACCACTGACCACCTGTCTGTGTCCCCTTTATCTGAGTACCTTCCAGAGAAGTTCTGCATTGACCTGAGCTCTGAAGACCTTCCCAGAACACATCCAGGCCTAGGGAGGGAGAGCAGACTACATGGTATAAGTGCACTTGCGCGCACACAACATTCTCGCTGTTCACTGGTCTTCAGCAGACTGGCAGAATTATTGGTCAGATTTCTTCAGATCATGTTCTCTTGTCCAGACGTCTCTTGTTTATGCATTTGCAGCATCACTCAGCCTTTCAAGATGAGCACTTTTGAACCTTCTCTGTTAATCGTGATCAGATAAACGTCTCTCCCCCAAGTGTGCTTATCATAACGGTTGGAACTACAGTTATACATTTGTTGTGGCTTCTGTTTTTCTCCGTACTTTCTTGCAGTGCCTTGTAAAACCAAACAATCCAGTGTGTCACAAAAGGGCTGTATTGTAATGACCAAACAGTAACACACTTTCGGCTTGCCATTGCTAGACTGGACTCTGTAACTGAAAATTTAAAACTGATATTTCAAAAGTAAATAAAACGAGTTAATCCTTTGCTGTGTAGTGTTCTTTAACAAACGCTTCCGGAGCTTTCTCTGGGATGCCCTCTTGTATGGTTGGAGTCACTTTGGTTTTTAAACTTCCATTGCATAGCTTAGGTTTTTGTGCAGTGTTACGGGGAAGAGTGCTTTGAAGTATTGTTCTGTGTATACAGTAGTTTCTGCGCCCCATTGTTCTAGGCGCTGTGTAATGTAAGACTTTTCAGAAAACTTACATTGGTCTACAAGGGAGTGATATCGGACCTAAAGCTGGGGATCTGTAGAAATGGTTCTGGCATGTTACATAGCAAAAATTGTTTACTTTTGTTTACAACTTTCTAAACGTTAAAATGCCTCCTGTGGCTACTTGCCAGCGTAGTGTCCTTCCCCTCAGGGGGGTGGGGAGTATTGTGAAGATTCTTGCACAGGTTTGGCAGCTGGATCAATATGGTAAGAGTAGCAAGCATGAAATCTTAGCAGATGAAATCTAGTCGCACAGTTCTGAGCCTGATACTTGCAATGTGTCACTCTGTGACTGATGATCCCAGGAACCAATAGGCAGAGGTTCTAGTTATTACATTCAGTTATGCAACTGATGTGATGTATTGATTCAATTAGGAGAATTGTTTGTTTACAAGGCAATGACTTGATGGAGGCTTTTTGGCAGCTGACCCAAGGTTTTTGGAGCTCCCTTCCTCAAGTTTGGAACGTCCAAAAATCTCCATCTTTGGCCCAAAGATGAAGATTCATCTCTCTGCCTTAGTTTTCCTAGGATAATGTTTTAAACAGACCCTGACCCCTCTTAGCTATATCTACCAATACAACTAATCTCCACTGAGCACCTGTTAGTTCCCATCTTCCTGTAAACCTCTCATGGTGAGTGCAGTATAAATACCTAGATAATGTTCTGCATGTCAAAGAATACCACTGAATGTAACATTAGACACCCTGTCTAGCATATCTAGACAGATATTTAGAGAGGATACACAAAGGCCAGCCATATCGCCTGTCTGCCAGGGTTCAAAGAGCTTCACAAAATGAATTCAGTAGCATTAATGTGGCAGGAAAGTGGAAAAAAAGGGATTTGCGTCAGTCACCTTTTTAACTCCTGTCTGAAATTAAAGTGTGGGACCATCCCAAAATAATACGCAGTGTGTGAAACTTCTAAGGAGACACACCTCCAGCTCATCCCATCTACCACAGACCTTTTCTTAAGCTGAATTTAAGAGTATACTGCAAAGCATGCATTCAAGAAACAGGCATGACTAAAAACTAGACACAGTGAATTTAAATATGGCACTTTGGGCTTCAAATTCTTCACAATGAGTTTACCAAAATCTGAGAAGCCGCCATAGTGGGTGGGTTGGTCGTTGGTTTGCTATAATTTTTGGTCAGGGTTTTTCAGAGTACTTGATCTGACAAACTAGTCCTGAAGTAACATCTTTGTGGAGGCTGCACAGCCTGTTAGAAGAACTATGGTATTGCAGATGCTCATAAAATGATTGGTTAGATGCCTACCTCCAATTGCCCATGGACTCCAACTGCCTCTTGAAAACAAACAGCTAACGCTGGAAACTTTGAGGACTCCAGGTGACCAAATGGGCAGATCCTCCTTTAAACTTTGCCTGCCCTGAGCTCTGTTCTTGATTCCGACTAAAGCCACACCAGCTGTGGGAGCATTATTGTAAACAGGTCACCAGCCTTCTTACCTCTGTGGCGTGATCTGAGCAGCGTTCGACAACGTGGCAGCCAACACTACAGCTGATCCATGCAAGCCTTGCCACCGTTGCAGCCGCACGTGGAGCTGCCCCAGAAGCCACCAAACGGTGGAGGCTTTTGGGGGGTGGACGGGGAGGAGGGTGTTAATCTGTAGACCCAGCGGTGATAGCTTGTATGTTGTACTAAAGTCACTAGATGGTGCTAACGTACAGCTAATCCAGGGACCCAGGTTAGGCACAGGTGCTGGAACCTCCCCACTCTGTGCCAGTTTTGAAGTCCCATTAACTGGAAAGTTGTCTATGCACCAGATCCGAGCTCTGTGTTTTAAAACAAGCTAATGTTGCCTACATCCAGCCTGTGGTCGATCTAAGCAGGCTCTGCTGGCCTGACTGGAGAACAGGGTGGGTCACTCGCCAGACTGAACCATCCAACTATGTGAAAATCGCTTTTTTCCCCAGGAATCCATGGCAGCAGTGCCTTTTTCTTCCGGTAGCACAGCACAGGCGTGGGGAGGAACGCAAGGGCTACCGCGGTTTGTCTGGAAAGCGAACTGCTTTCAGCCTGAAGAACGTCATAAGCTGGAAAAATCTCTAGCTATTACGAAGATCCCTGTGACGAATGCTGACTACCTTTTTGTACGGCACTTTGAGATCTGAAGATAAGAGCCAGGTGGTGGTGGTGAATAGACGTAGTCAGTGCAGATCTGTTACACAAGAAACTAGAAGCAATTGGGAACATCACTTCTTCTGTCCCTGCACAGGCAAATCCTAGTGCTGGTCAGGGTTACTAGGTTAGCCCTGGTGAGTCTGCTAGGACTTCCCTGTGTGTGCCCAAGACCTCAGTGTAGAGGAGCTGTGGTTACAGCAGAGGTAAGAAGCTAAGATATTTAGGTTCTCTCCCTAGCTCTCTGGCCCTGGACAGGTCTCTCTCTCCCTGCCATGGTGACCTCTCTGTAACATGGGAAGCAGATTTAACTAGCTCTCAAGAGTGTTGCAAGGGTTCCTTTGACTCCCTGAGGTCCTTGGATAAAAGGTGCTATGGAAGAACCGAGTACCAATGAACCTACACGTGCCTTTCTTAGCAGCCTGACTAACTTTGCCTCTTCCTTTTGCAAGATCTATGAAAGTGACACACCAGCCTCTGGGCTGGTATGCGCTTCATTTATACAGACAGTGGAAGTTCACATATATCTCCACTCCTGGTGGGTGTCAGGTCTGGGCTCTATTCTGCCGTTTACTTGCTGCATGACTTTGGGCAAGTCCCTTCCCCTGCCTGTGCCTCAGTTTCCCCATATGTACAATGGGTTAATGATCACCTTCCTTTGTAAAGCAGTTTGAGATCAACAGCTAAAAATGAGTGTGTTTGGGGCACATAAAAATATCCATCTTTTGAAGTTCCCTTTAGAGTCTCTCAAACTACTTGCACTAGGTCACTTTGTTTTAATTCTATCCACATCTCTTTGAGATGTCTTGAGGTTACCCATTTGCCTGTATTACTTCTGTTAGTGACCTTCCTTTTAGGTGCTTCCAGTCTGGTCTCTTCTTGTGGGTTGCTGATGACAAACCGCCTTGAATGAGTTCATCATATATTGTCCAAGTTACTTCCCCTTGCTGCAAGTGAAAGAGTAGGTAATGGAGAATGTCAGCAGTTTCCTCCAAATACTTGGTTACTGGGAGTGCTCTGGAGAGGAAATCACTAGTTTGCAGCTACTTCTTCTAGCTTTAGTCCTATCTATATGGGGTCAGCTCTTCAAATCTTCCTCCATTCCGGTCTGTCTCGAAGCAGTGCCTCAGCAACTCCCCAGCTACTCACAGATGTTGGTACGCTGTCCATCCATCTAGATTTGAGTCTTCCAACCCTTCTTTTACCCTCCACTTCTAAGTTTAACACCCTGTTTTCTATATGCTCTTCCGATCTTCTTTTCACACACCTGTCATAAATATAAAGGGAAGGGTAAACCCCTTTAAAATCCCTCCTGGCCAGGGGAAAGCTCCTCTCACCTGTAAAGGGTTAAGAAGCTAAAGGTAACCTCGCTGGCACCTGACCAAAATGACCAATGAGGAGACAAGATACTTTCAAAAGCTGGGAGGAGGGAGAGAAACAAAGGGTCTGTGTGTCTGTCTATAGTCTGTCTATATGCTGGTCTTTACCGGGAATAGACCAGGAATGGAGTCTTAGAACTTTTAGTAAGTAATCTAGCTAGGTATGTGTTAGATTATGATTTCTTTAAATGGCTGAGAAAAGAATTGTGCTGAATAGAATAACTATTTCTGTCTGTGTATCTTTTTTGTAACTTAAGGTTTTGCCTAGAGGGGTTCTCTGTTTTTTTAATCTAATTACCCTGTAAGATATCTACCATCCTGATTTTACAGGGGGGATTTCTTTATTTCTATTTACTTCTATTTTTATTAAAAGTCTTCTTGTAAGAAAACTGAATGCTTTTTCATTGTTCTCAGATCCAAGGGTTTGGGTCTGTGGTCACCTATGCAAATTGGTGAGGCTTTTTATCCAACATTTCCCAGGAAAGGGGGGGTGCAAGTGTTGGGAGGATTATTCATTGTTCTTAAGATCCAAGGGTCTGGGTCTGTAGTCACCTAGGCAAATTGGTGAGGCTTTTTACCAAACCTTGTCCAGGAAGTGGGGTGCAAGGTTTTGGGAAGTATTTTGGGGGGAAGGACGCATCCAAACAGCTCTTTCCCAGTAACCAGTATTAGTTTGGTGGTGGTAGCGGCCAGTCCAAGGACAACGGGTGGAATATTTTGTCCCTTGGGGAAGTTTTGACCTAAGCTGGTAAAGATAAGCTTAGGAGGTTTTTCATGCAGGTCCCCACATCTGTACCCTAGAGTTCAGAGTGGGGGAGGAACCTTGACAACACCCAAACCATCTAAACCTGGATTCCCTCAGCTTTTCCACAGCTCGTACCACTGTCACACTTCCCGACTCATTCATTCTGAGCATGGTCCATCCTTGTAACTCCAAGCATCCATCTTAACACTTTCATTTCCACTGGATTCAAGATCTCCTATCTCTGTGCCCAGCATTTGGAGCCATACAAAAGTGAAGGCCTAATTACTGTCTTGTAGATCTTGTCAATGTGATAGGCATTCTCCTATTGCAGATCATTCTTCTCACTTATCTCCCTTTTTAGTCCATGCCTTTCCATTTCTGCTTATAAGTTTGAGTTCACCATTATCCTGTACTATCAAACAGTTATTGGAATTTCTCTACCTTTGGAATGGCTGGCCCACAAAATTTGGTCTAGTCTCTCTGCAAGGTATCCTCAAATCTGCAGACCATATACTAGTTCTGCTGATTGTCATGCCCTTTTCTTTCAAGTGTGCACTTGCATCTTGAAATCATCTTCTACTTCCTCCTTGCTTTCCCCCATGAACACCTCTGCAAAAAGCACGCAGCCATGGTGCCACTCTCTGGATGTTTTCTGTAAGTGCATTGAGCATCAGCATGTGCCAAGCCTTACTAAAACCTGTTCAGTGTCTCCACATGGCCTTCAACCTGTGGTAATATACCTCCCTTGCATATGTCCTGGATGAGTCTGAGATGGTCTTCAGAAATCTTTCTCATGCACCACCAGATTTATTTTGAAAGGTGGTCAAGAGTCTTCCCAAGGTCGATGAATACCATGTGCAGGGTTTTCTTTTCTGTTTCCCTCCCCCCCCCCCCCAAGCCATCTTAATGCAAAGATAGCGTCTGTTGTTGCCATGCCTGGCACAAATCCAAACTGATTGTCGCTGACCTTTATTTCTCTTCATAGTCTTATCAATAACTTTCTCCCAGATCTTTGCTGTGTGGTGTATGAGTTTAATGCTGCAGTAGTTACCACAACCTTGTACATCTCCTTTTCTCTTAGAGCACATTAATACCAATATCTTTCTGTAGACATCTTCTCATGCCTCATGAGGTGACCAGGCAGTTGTCTCAATATCTTCACACCTATTTGCTCCAGGTATTTCTTCTGGTATGCCACTGGGGCTGAGAGCTTTCTTATTTCTCATTGTTTAATGCCTCCCTGCTGCTTCTAGGACTGACCTTATCAGTCCCTTGTTTGGTTTTCTCCTACAGCATGGTTCTCTTGGAGTCTCCTCATTCAGAAACCTTTCAGAGTAACTTCTCCACTGGTTCCCACTGGGTAATGTATTTCTACTTTGATCTTACCAGTGTCTTTAGTTTCCATCGCGGGTCTTTGCCAATCATTTCAAGATGGGCATATAAGCCTTCCATGGCGTTAGCCTTAGCGGATGCCTCCTCTTTCTTGGCTATGTTTTTGACTTTTTTGAATACTTCTGAAAATCCTGCTGTTGGAGTGTTGCTTGCCAAAGTTTAAAACACTTTTTCTTATCCTTCACGGCCATCTTGCAATGATCCTTCAACCATCTTGCAACTCTAGTCTGTAGAGGGGGGAGGGATAGCTCAGTGGTTTGAGCAATGGCCTGCTAAACCCAGTGTTGTGAGGTCAACCCTTGAGGGGGGGCCATTTGGGATCTGAGGCAAAAATTGGGGATTGGTCCTGCTTTGAGCAGGGGGTTGGACTAGATGACCTCCTGAGGTCCCTTCCAACCCTGGTACTCTGATTAACTTATTTATTTGAGCATAAGCTTTCGTGAGCTACACCTCACTTCATCGGATGCATTCAGTGGAAAATACAGTGAGGAGACTTATATACACACAGGACATGAAACAATGGGTGTTATCATACACACTGTAAGGTGCCACTAGTCCTCCTTTTCTTTTTGCGAATACAGACTAACACGGCTGCTCCTCTGAAACCTGTGATTAATTTGTGCATACACAGAGATCACTCGAATTAAATTACTTGATAAAGTGATAAGTCATTCCTGCAAGGAGTTGCTTCTGGAATGATGTCCCAGTACTAGATCTGATAAGGTCAGATTGAAGTCAGAACACTTTTCTGAGGAAGGAGTGACCCAAGAGCCAGCCAATAAAGATGGGCATCTAGCTGGGAAACGACCTGGATTTTTGGAGTGCATCCTGACTAGATTTCTAGACAGCAGGTGCAGGGAGCTAGCGGGAGAACTCCTTGCACGTTGGTTCCTGCTGGATTTTATTATGTTAGCTGAGGGTTTTTATTGAGGAGGGTTTATTTATTAAACTCCACTGGCTTGCAAGTCAAAGCTGACATTAGGCAAAGGGTGCAAACCTTCTTTGCAATGTAAGAGAAGGGCTCCCCAGACTTCAATAAGGCAAATACAGCTATAGGATCTGGAGTTGGGAATGGCTGGAGTTTCCTGCCTTCTTGGGTCCCCAGCTTCTGATAAACCCGTTCCTGGAGGTATGTGTGTGCACATGCCTCAGGGAACAGAGTTTAGCCTGCAAGTGCTTGAAGTGCTGTTCACTCCTAGCAATCCGGTCCTGTTTCACAGGCCACTGGCTCTGGCCCCATCCCTTGCTCAGCCAGATGACTGACAGATTTTGAAGCACTGGAAAGGAATTCCTGGTATTTGCTTCCTGTTCCAGTGGGCTGAGTGTTCCTGAGCTCATCCTTGGGAGACAGGCTTTGACTGTACATTTCCCACTTCTGCCTCTTCCTTGGCTCTGTGCAGTGACATTTCAACAGCCTCTTCATTACTTTACTGACGCCGCTGAGGTACCTTCATTGTCTGGCTCCTGTCCTCTCTGAAATATAAATACTTCACCCCTCTGCAGGCGTGTGTCTCTGTCTCCGCCCTGGTACTTAAGGGTACGCTCTTTATCGGCTCCAACTTCTGAATGGAGTCTGATTCTTTCCAGTAAATTTCTTGCTGGTGGAAGGGTGCCAGCCTGATGTCGCTGGGGACTGGAGCGCTCTTGTTACATCTAGAAAAGAGACGGCATGCCCCCTGGCAGTACCAGCTCACTCACTCTGCATCACCTCTTGGTACAGCTGCAAGGACTGCGGTGGATGATGGGTTATATTGTTCCCTGGCTGTTGGGTTGGATCCCCCAGTCTTACTTGACATGTAGCCTTGAACAGCTGTTTTGTTAATCAGACTGGATTTAGAATGAGATGATTATCTGTGTGTTTTCCAGGAGTCAATATTCAAACATCATGGATTGTCCTGTTGTCAGGTGGGGATGGAGAGGGTATGCCAGCCCATGGGGCCCATGCTGGGATTTCATAGGAGCCTAAGGGAGTTATGCACTGAGTTCCCACTCAATTCTGTGGGGTTTAGGTGCCTCCCTTCTTTGAAAATCCCTGCCCAAAGCTACCCAGTCTGCTCTGGACTGGAGTCTCTGCATAGAAATGAACCAGGCAATGCTGCATCCTGCCTTGCACTGACTCAGTAGCGGAACACGGCCATGGAAATGGGTAAGCCATGTGTGTGTACGCGCTGCAGAATAGACGCAGTATGTCACCTTGGGCTAATCCTGTTGGAAATGCAGAGACTCCGCTCCTGGCTCCATCCTCTGCTCATCCCAAGGGACCCTGCTGTTGCACGTGGGGTTACAGTTGGTGATCTCTGCACCTGAGATGCTGGGTTACGTACCCAATAAAAATATCCCACAGGACTGGTCCAAAGCACCACAGCTCTCCCTAGTGTTGCCTGCGGTGGTTGAGGCTGTCGCTGGGTTTTCAAACGGCAGCATAACCGTAGTGGCCAAGTGCTTGTGGGTAAATAGATCCTTGTGGCCGGGAGCCTGGCTGACTTTGAGTCTTCTGCTCTCATCCCTTCCCAGGCAAAGCAGGCGGTGCTTTGTGACATGCGCTAGTTGTCTTGTTCCCTTCCTCCTGTCTCCCACTGTTCTAGCTCCAGTGGGAAAGCTTCATGGGAGGGGCCTGCAGCACGGCCAGCGGGTGATCGGTCTCTGGGCCGTGCTGACCTCCCCTGGGAGCTGGTTCTGCAGTCGAGCTGCCGTGACCGAGAGCAGTTTCTCTGGCTTTCTCATGCTTACTCCTGGGCATTGTGCTCTGCATCATCCCAAAGGAGCGCGGCCACCTTGGAGGGGCTCCTGGCTGCTGAGGTAGCTGGGTGCTGGCCTGCTGATGGCTCTGGGAGATCTGGCCCAGGCCCTGGAAGCAGACTTGCACCCAGCCTGTGTGTTCATGGCAGCATCTCCCATCAAGGAGATGGGCTGGCTGCCATGTTCTGCATGATCCGGAGCCTCTGCCTGGCTTCCACCTTTGGCCCCAGACAGTGCTACAGTGACCTGGAGATGATGGATTGCTGGGGCCGGGTCCTTGTCTGGGAGGGAGGGGCTGCCTTTCCTAGAGGGTCAGAAGTGGACAACGACCTTTCTCCACAGATGCGGTCTGGTTGTCTAGGCCAGTGTCCCTCAACTCTTTTGATACCAGGGACTGGCTCGCTGCCTTCCCAAACGTGTCCCGGAGGTCTCTGGGACCGGCACCAGGCCGGGGACCAGTTGTTGAGAACCGCTGATAGCCTAGCTATGTGCCAGGTCAGACAGAGTCCTGAGACTTCGTACCAGTTCGACAAATGGGGGAGTGTCAGCACAGTCAATGGAAGGAGGGCTAGAATGGGCAGTGCGTCCCTATCCCAATCAGCCGGGCCTTGCCTGGGCTGCGTTTGTCAGCTGCTCTCCAGCCAGCTGTGGGGGGCTCTCAGCATTGCCAGATCCTTGGGAAGATGGGATGAGAGAGATGACTTGTTATGCTGAGCAGCGCCGGAGGCTGAGTGGGCCGATGATTCTATGAAGCACCAGCCGTCCCAGCTAAGGGAGAGACTCATTAACTGTCCCTGTGTTTCCTGACGGATAGCCGAACCAATGGAAACCTCCACTCAAGACCCAGCCCAGCCTGGCAAGCCTGGGCAGTGGCTGGGCCGTGATGACAGTTACCCCAATCTCCCCCTTCCCCTTAGTTATCTGTGAAAGGGGCAAGCTAAAGAGACCACTAGGGAAGACCCTGAGAGACCTTTTGGGTAAAGGGCTGGCTGGAAAGGGGCTTGAACCTGGGTCCTGCTGTCTACTTTCCCTGAACACAGCAGAAATCAGGCCTTTGTATGCATTCTTTGGAAGTAAATCAGATTGCATACAATAAAGCATCCACTTCTAGCCTGTAAGACACCCCCACCCCCAGTGCTGGCTAACTGCTCAGGCCCAAAAGGAGTAACACCTGGGGATGGGGAGTGAAGGCCTCCTGTAACAGCATATCCTAAGGATGGGCTGGAACAGTGCAGCACCCCTTCTGGTGCAGTCCTGGCCGAAGTCAGAGCCCAGGAAGGATGTTCGCTGCTGACCGTGGCTGCAAGAGACTTCCCGTGTGAAGGAGTTAATAGCAGAAAGGGGTTTCAGGCAACAGCTGAGGGGACACATTAGACAAGATTTCTATTTTTGGTGGTTGGAAGCTCAAGCATGCTCCTCTGCATTGCACGGACCTGGAATGCTGGGGTTACTGTACAGTTAATTTCTTTGATGGCTAGTGCGGTTAAGTGAGAAATGTTCCACTTGGAAAAAGCGTAAGCTTTGTCTTGGACAAACGCTGTCAACCTGCTGGAAAGGAAAAGAAAGCAGACAGATTCCTGCTGCAGCAGGAACAAAACTGTTTAGCACCCACTTTGATTCATCTTGTTTGGTTGCTTTAGAACTGCCTAAAGGTCAGCGAGGATTCCATTGTGGAGATTCATTATGACTGAGCAAGTGCTAGAAAAACCTCCAATGTAACTGTCTCCCAAGCTGGCAAAGGAGGAAGAAATGTTCTGTTTCTCAAACCTTAATTCTTCATGCATAGTTCTGGACAGAAGGTGAAAACACCCCCTGCTTTTTTCTCGGCTTTATGCAAGAGGGCAGGGCCTCTCTACCCTTTGCTAGTCTGGTTCACAAGCAGTGAAGGAGACTAACCAGTTTGCAGACTCAGATGTTCTTTAATTTGTGGGGGTTTTAAAGAAGAATTATAGTTAGGGAATCTGCTAAAGCCACCTCCAGTAAATTAATCCACAGGACAGTAAAAGACCAAGAAAACTGCCAAGTTGCGTCTAGCCCATGAGGCTTATCTGGGGTCTTGTTAGGCAAAGCACAGTCTTCCTGCCTCTTGGCAGCGTGGACTTTCTTGTATGTTACTCGCCTCACTACTTTTGGCTTCAAGCATTACATGAAAACGACTTTATTCCTCGACTGAAACATCCTTCCTCAGGAGGAGGTAGGGTGATGCCCCATGAGCCTGGGGTTTAGAATATTCTTTAGGGCATCACGTTGAGTATGCGCTAAAGTGTGTCCATGCTACTATAGTGCAAGGGTGGGCTTCCATCTGAATTCTGTCCATCAGGCGCGGCTCTCACGGGGGAGGGAGTGCAGACAAGCGCAGTAGAGTACATCTGCCTTCAGTGCCCAGTTCTGGTGGTCTTGCAGGCAAAATGCCCACTGATGTGACCCAAGTTCTCTGCCTGGTCAATACAAACATGGGGCATAGTCCCTTCATTTTCTATTTTCTTTCCTTTCACGCTTTCAGAAATGAGTTCAAAGAGGCCTTTGAAGTCCTAGATCATGGACATTTGAGCTGCGAAAGGTCTTGTAGGTGGTCTAGTTCCTCTGCAAGTCCATGCACAGCTCTGCAATACAGCTTCCCTTGGCTTCGTCCAGTCTGGTTTTAAACTTCCTGGGCCCTATCTTTTCCCTTGAGAGACAATGCCATAGCCTAATATCTCTGTGTTTGGATGCTCATCATATATCCCGCTGCCAGAGATGCATCTTGCCTGCTAGGCCTGAGGCACTCGGATGCAGGCTTTGAATAAATGCTCTGAGGCCAGTTGTGTAACCTCCCCAAGAGTCAAAGAAAATAACGTTCCTCTCACTGAAACTACAGCAAATAGGTGGGGCTGGAGCAAACATTTCTGCTGAAAACACGCACCTTCCAATTGGTGCGGGTCACTGCAGGCCGCGACCCTTTGCTTTGCAGATGCTGCACCCCTCCCCACCTCTCTTGCCCCCGCTTCCTCCCTGGAGACTTTCCTGCAGCTCTGGTGTGTCACGGTGCAAGTGGGGAGAGACTGGAGACAGGTGACAATGGGACTAGACAGTCTTCTCTTACGAGACCGTTTCCAGCTGAAAGAAACCCAATGGCTGTTAAAGTTCAGAAGGAGCCGTGTGAAGCCCAGTTGGTGCCTCTAGGTGGCCCCGTGGCTGGTTCCTGCTCTTCCAAACCTTTTTAACTGCCCACAATGCAAGAGCCAGCTGCAAGTCCCCAGCACATGAACCCACAGATGCTTCCCAACTCGGGCTGCCGCCTCCTATTCTGACAACTCAGGGTCCCCGTTGAGCCTGTAGCATGCTGAGGGCCCAGTTCGTTGCATGGATACACAGCATCTGCATGAGCTCTCCCCCGATGGCTAATGACGAGCGGGGGGTATTAAGACTTCCGGAACAGGCCCTGTCTGCATAGACACACCTGCCCTGCCTAGTGCCCAGCAGATGGAGCCCAAAGGATCAATGGCGGCTGGTTCTGAGTTACGAGCACTCTAGTACTCGCATGCAGGGGTAATGAAATGTTGGTCTCATTGTACAAGCAAAGGGCAGCTGAACTGGGCTACTCAGTGAGTTCAGCTACCCCCGCAGGCAGAGCCCAGTTCTCCTCAGCAAGTGAGTTCAGCTCAGCAGGTCTGGGGGCTTCGCCCTGGGCCTTCTATGGGGATAGCCTTGCAGCAAAAGGCCACCCAGAAGCTGCACCGGCGGCAAGGTTCCCCTCTCCCTGAGAGCTAGGTTCAGCGTGGAACCTCAGACTGGCGGTGGCAGAGACAGCCCGTGGCAGCTGTGAGCCAGGTGCAGAGGGTCAGCAGCAGAGGCATTGCTCTGGGGAGTGGTGTGTTGAGGGACATTCGTTTGTTGGATTTTCACCCTGCAAGGTGAGAAACTGAGGCAGAGAGCACTGCCCAGCGTGCTGTGGGCTGGGTGTTTGTTTGCCTGTGGTCACGTGCTTTTGAGTGTTGTGGTGTATTCCCAGATCACCGTTGGGCGGCCCCTTTTCCCTTTGAATAAGAGCTTTATTGTGTTGTACCTGGCCTCGGTGCTTGCGCGAGGGGTGGTATCATCTCTGTGAGGTCCTGGGGGAGGGGCTCCTTTCCCAGGTCACTGGCTGGGGTTCAAGCTGGTTGTGTTGGGTGTTAAGAGGAACCCCTAGGTATTGACCCAACCGTTGCTCTCACCCCTGGCAGAAGGGTTACCCATGAAATCAAGGGAGTCCAGGCTCCCATTGTCTTTGGGGAGTCTATTTGCTAGAATGTCTCCATCTTGCAGGGCTTCCTGACTGCTCTGCTGGTGACTGTGGGAATGCAGCGGTGGCCAAACCACCCGGGCCCAGTGATCCTCTCCAGCTAGCATCCTTTGCACCTTCGTGCTGGGGCATGTGGCTGCAATGAGGGAGGTTCCCAGCTTCGGGGATGACCAGGTTTCTCTGCTTTTCCTCCTCATCCGAGCGGCTTGCTGAGTCCAGGAGACTGAGTGTGGCATGGCTTTGGTGGGGGCTTCCTACTGTTGCTCTTCTGGTCCCCTCCTGCCAGCTGTCGCAGTCACTGTTCCAGGGCTGAGCTCTCCTGCGTGGCCTCAAGCTCTCAGGAACGTTCAGAAGCCGGCCACGGGGGAGGGATAGCTCAGTGGTTTGAGCATTGGCCTGCTAAACTCAGGGTTGTGAGTTCAATCCTTGAGGGGGCCATTTAGGGATCTGGGGCAAATATTGGGGATTGGTCCTGCTTTGAGCAGGGGGTTGGACTAGATGACCTACTGAGGTCCCTTCCCACCCTGATATTCTATGATCTCTTCTCTATGATCTCCCACCCTGATATCTCTATGATCTCCAGGCAGGTCTCTTCTGCATGGAGATTCCAGGAATAAGCTCCTTGTCCAGCCACAGAGCTGATACCTCCGAAGGTTGGCAGGTGCGTGTCTCCTAGAAGCACTCAAGGCAGAAAGGTGCCCTGTGCACAAGATGGGAGCGAAGGCTAGAAGAATGACGTCCTGCTCTCCTGGGCCTGCCCACCACGTTGGAACCACTGGCAAAGTGCATGAACTGCTTTACATGCTAATGGTTTGTTTAGTGACGGTGGATGGCTGGCTTATGTTTCATTTAATGGGGAAGTACTTAAGTGTTTGTTCCTATTGCTGCCTGTTTGGTATCTGATCGCTCTCTGTTCAGCACAACCCCTCTCGGCGCAGATTCCTCATGCCCGGCAGGCGGGAGGAAGGGCTGGGGTTGGCCCTGAGCAGTATGTTTAGACACACAAGTGAGAGCAGTGAAAGGTTCATAGAGAGGAAGATCTTTGTGGTGGTTCACACAGTTGTCTGTTTGCACAACCGGCGCTGTCCCTTGCAGAATGTTCTTGTCTAGTCAGAAGACAGGCTCGACCATCTCCTGGGACTGTCTGATTGCACCTGCTCCACGAGCTGCTGGGACCTCTTGAGTCTGTTGACCCAGTTAAGACCTGGCCGGCTTCCCTCGACAGCAAATAGGGTTTGGTAACCGCTCAGCAGCCCCCTGCCACATCGCATGCAGAATCACTCTGTCATCTCTCACTGTCCTAGCAACCCTAGCTCTAACGCACTTGTCTGGGGAACACTCCAGCTGGAGAGAGGCTGGGTAAATGTATCACAGCTCATTAGAGTCTTCCCTGCTCGGCCGGTGTTTGAGGCCCTGCGAGCTGCGATGTATTTGAGTGCACCCTCTGAACTTCCCACTCGTCACTCGTCAGGCTGTTAGCCTGGGTGTACCAGACATGCCACTGGGCTGTTCCATCAGAACAAAACTTTAGAGCCATCTCCCTATTTCCACTACCACCTTCCCCCCAAAGAAGGGAAGGCGTTAGCCGGTCCTGCCTGCAGCGCACACAAGTGCACTAATTGCAGAGTTGCTTTCTTCCACCCGTTTCCCAGCCACGCTCGGAAGATCAGCATCCAACAAGATGGTGATGGTGTTGGGTAAATCTCTGACTCCTGGATACAAACATCCTAGACCGCTGGGCCTATCCAGGACACTAGATTCGTTGTGAGTGCGCACACATCACAGAAGAGGATAACTCAGCTCCCATTCTGGTCAGGACACATGCGGGAATTTCTTAACTGGTCCCTGAGCAATTGCAAATGCAACTATTAAAACAAAGAAGTTTTATTGCTGATCCCAGATTGTAAATAATCCGCTTCAGCGGCTGGAGCCTTTCAGAGGAAACCAGCTGGCTTGACGTAAACTTTGAAGTGCCCCAGGCTTTAGTCACCAGGCGTCTGTCATGGGACAGGAAGCACTAGGACCAATGAGCAGAGCTCAGCAGCCAGAAAATGGTTTGAAAAACAGAGCTAAAATATTTAGCGCTTGTCACCTCAATGGATAAGAATTTCCCATGTTGTACATAAACTGCTCGTGACTCAGGGCCTGTTTGTACCCTGGGGAGCTGGATTGATAACCCAAATTCTTAACCTCCCATGACAAAGGGCTTGCCACGCAAATGGACTTGAACTTGGTGTCTTATGGAGATCCCCTTTCCAGCTTCCCTTTGACTCACCCAGGGATTTCAGGAAGCCTCCCTCGCTACATGCTGGCAAACTTCACAGCGCTTTCCTTCCACACCGTGCTGCATAACAATGCTACAACTGGTGAAACTCAGGTTGGCTTCGCGGCTGGAGTTTCATGCAGAGATTCCTTCAGGTTTGCTCCATGGGCAGCTCCTGGCCCCCTTGCCTTTGTGCTGAGACTGGGGGTTTGAAGGAAGCAAAACCTTTCCAGATGGAAGTGGGTAAAGATCACCAAGCCACCCACAGAAACCCAAAGCTTGGCAAAGGTCTCCCGGCCAAGGCATCAACTCCCCAAGCTCATGTGAAACCAGGGCCCAGTTTGCCTGGAAACTGCGTGCTCCTCCGTGAGATCCAACTCCTAGGAAATGTGGGCAGCTTTGGGCTTCCACTGTCACCATGCTATGGGGCTTGAGCGGGAAGGGAGGCCTGCCTTTCATCTCCTCCTGCCTCCCCTTCCTTCACTTGCATTTATCACCAAGGCGTGGTGATTCCCAAAGAGGCTGGATGGCAGTGGAGCGCCCAGTGCAAGGGGCAGAGGAGGTTGCTTGTTCTGCACAGATTGAAACCAAGAGATGGGGTGGGGCAAAGACCCAAGGTGCTGCCTCTTCTATTTTGGGGGCCGCCTAAGCAGCCAGGGCTCTGGGTGCTCCCCATGCTGCAGACTCTGCCATTAGAACCCTAGAATATTAGGGTGGGAAGGGACCTCAGGAGGTCATCTAGTCCAACCCCCTGCTCAAAGCGGGACCGATCCCCAATTAAATCATCCCAGCCAGGGCTTTGTCAAGCCTGACCTTAAAAATGTCAAAGGAATTTGATTCCACCACCTCCCTAGGTAACGCATTCCAGTGTTTCACCACCCTCCTAGTGAAAAAGTTTTTCCTAATATCCAACCTAAACCTCCCTCACTGCAACTTGAGACCATTACTCCTCGTTCTGTCATCAGCTACCACTGAGAACAGTCTAGATCCATCCTCTTTGGAACCCCCCTTCAGGTAGGTGAAGGTGGCTAGCAAATCCCCCCTCATTCTTCTCTTCTGCAAACTAAATAACCCCAGTTCCCTCAGCCTCTCCTCATAAGTCAAGTACCCCAGCCCCCTGATCATTTTCGTTGCCCTCCGCTGGACTCTCTCCAATTTGTCCACATCCCTTCTGTAGGGGGTGGGGATCAAAACTGGATGCAATACTCCAGGTGTGGCCTCACCAGTGCTGAATAGAGGGGAATAATCACTTCCCTCGGTCTGCTGGCAACGCTCCTACTAATGCCAAGAAGGCAGACTGCTGACTCTCATCCAGCTTCTCGTCCACTGTAATCCCCAGGTCCTTTTCTGCAGAACTGCTGCTTAGCCAGTCAGGCCCCAGCCTGTAGCGGTGCATGGGATTCTTCCATCGTAAGTGCAGAATTCTGCACTTGTCCTTGTTGAACCTCCTCAGATTTCTTTTGGCCCAGTCCTCCAATTTGTCTAGGTCCCTCTGGACCCTATCCCTACCCTTACCTCTCCCCTCAGTTTAGTGTCCTCTGCGAACTTGCTGAAGGTGCAATTAATCCCATCATCCAGATCATTGATAAAGATGTTGAACAAAGCAGGCCCATGGGGCACTCCGCTTGATACTGGCTGCCAACTAGACATGGAGCCATTGATCATTGCCCGGTGAGTCTGACAATCTAGCCAGCTTTCTATCCACCTTATAGTCCATTCATCCAGCCCATACTTGAACTTGCTGGCAAGAATACTGTGGGAGACCATATCAGAAGCTGCCTTCCCTTCAGTGATCAAGGGCGATGAGCCCTGAACTGCCCAGTGTCTCCTGAACAAAAATACTGGAGGGAGCCCCTGTCCTGAGGCCCTGTCCTTCCTTGGACCTGTTCTCCATCCCTCTCTGCCACCAGCTCCTTGGCCAGCATTGTCAGGGAACTCCTGCCCGGTACCTGCCCTTTGCCTTCTGTGTGTGAATCCTGCGAAAGGTTCGGTTACAGAGACCCCCTTGGGACTGTCACCTGATGTGCTGAGATTACCTCTGAGCCAGTTTTCTCTGCCAGTTTGGGCCTCCAGAACCCTGACTTGTTGAGCCAGACACACTAACCTGCTGCAAACACAGACCCAGGGTCTGACCCACGCCCCCAAAGCTGCAGACTTAACTGAAAAGGGCTTAACAAGTGCTCCTGTCTCTAGCAACCAGACACCCAGCTCCCAATGGGATCCAAACCCCAAATAAATCAGTTTTATTCTGTAAAAAGCTTATATATGGTAAACTCATAAATTGTCCGCCCTCTATAACACTGATGGAGATATGCACACCTGTTTACTCCCCCAGGTATTAATTACTTACTCTGGGTTAATTAATAAACGTGATTTTTATTAAATATAAAAAGTAGGATTTAAGTATTTCCAAGTAATAACAGACAGAATAAAGTAAGTTACCAAGCAAAATAAAATACGTAAGTCTAAGACAAATACAGTATGAAACTGAATACAGGTAAATCACCCTCAGAGATGTTCCAATAAGCTTCTTCCACAGACTGGACTCCTTCCTAGTCTGCACCCAATCCTTTACAGACCAACGTTGTAGTTTATGGCCTGGGTCCAGCAATCGCTCACACCCCTGTAGTTACTGTCCTTTGTCCCAGTTTCTTTCAGGCATCTTTTTGGGGTGAAGAGGCCATCTCTTAAACCAGCTGAAGACAAAATGGAGAGGCTTCCAGGGCCTTTTATAGTCTCTCTTGTGGGCGGAAACCCCTTTGTTCTTCTGTGCAAAGTCACAGCAACAAGATGGAGTCTGTAGCCATCTGGGCAAGTCATGTCCATGAATGATTCAGCTTTTTGCAAGCCGACACCATTGTTTACATGTTAGTTTTGATCGTTCCCAGGAAAGCTCAGATGTGGATTGGTGTCTCCCAAAGTTCATTGTCAGCTAAGTGTTTGTTTGTTTCTTGATTGGGCACTTATTGAGAATAGTCCCTTCTCAAGAAGCTGACCAAATGCTTCATTGAGGTTACTTAGAGTCAAACACATTGAGATATAAATATTGGCTATGTACTTGTAATTTCAAATACAAAAACGATACACACATACAGACAGCATAATCATAACCAGCAAATTACAACCTGGCTGTAGACACCTTACTTGACCTCCTTTGTACAAGATGTGGTACAACTATAGGACCTTGGTTGCAACAATGATCTATACGGTCACAGTTCTTGTCAATGTCACAAACCCCCTTGTCCCTAAGAGACGTACCTGGTGCTAAGCATTGCACCCCCACAAGTGCCATCACTCAAACCTCCAGCCAAATAACGCTCCCCAAGGGGCTGGGAGCCCAGCTGGTGCCAATGACCATGGAGCAGAGCAGCGCCTGGCTGAGAGCTCTGGTTCCTCTCACTTTAACTCACCAGAGTTCAGGGAAGTTGTGGCAGGGGAGAAGCAGGCTCTGAGGCTTCATCAGCAACCACAAATTTTGCTCTGCCGAGAGGAACTAGAACTGAAGCAGCTGGAGGTTCAAAGCAGGGGGAAGAGTCCACATCCTGGGCTGAGTGAAGCCCCTGCCACTGTATTTTCTAGCAATGTCCCGTTCCAACCTGCAAGATCTCTGCTCAGTCAGTGTTTGTCTCCTAGAGTGCTTCTGCAGTTCTGTCCCACATGTGAGCTGAACTGAGAGATTCCCCCTATTCAGTGATCTCTCCTGCCGCTTGCAAGCGCCCAAGCCAGGCCCATGGTTGATGCAGGCCCACTGTGTACTGCCCAAGGGAGCATACTGTCCAAGTCCCATCCCAGCCATCTGCCCTGGTCTGAGCAGTGGGGAGCCGGGCTAGGCTTATGCTTTGTCCAGTTCAGTGTAATCTCTGTGTAGGGAATTGTCTGGCTCCATCTCGGCGCATCGCAGCTGGTGTGGACCATGGCTTCAGTCACAATCCTTTGCCTTTCAGCAGAGTCTGACTGAATCGCTGCCGATCCCCCTCGTCCCCTGCGAACAGGCACGTATTCCCCCCCACCTTCCAGATGTGCCACATTTATTCAGTGAAGCCAGGAGTCACCAGAGATCATCAGGCTTCTCCTACAGTGTCGGGGCGATGTGAAGCTCTGAGCTCCTGGTCCCTTCTGGTTGTAAACTCCTGTGACGCAGCAGGGAGTGGGGAATGTTGACCTGGGGATGGGAGACCTGAGAGCCTGTTACCTGAGCCAGGAGGGGGAGGGGTAGGTAACACCTCTACCAGGAAACGGGACAAAGGCTGCAGGAGGGAGCCTGCTGGGGGGGTTTTGGTTTCAGTTTGGTGCTGGGTGGTAGAACCCAGGGAACCCCGGTGCTGGGGTCTAAGCTCCCTGCCCCCCCACCCCCACCCCAGAAAGACTTAACCAGGACCCCTCAGTCGTACCCACAAGCTCTGTTTTGGATTGTGTTCCTGTTGTCCAATAAACCTTCTGTTTTACTGGCTGGCTGAGAGTCACAGTGAATCCCAGGAAGAGGGGTGCAGGGCCCAGACTACCCCACACTCCGTGACAACTGGTGGCAGAGGTGGGATCTACTGCACCCCGTGAACGGCGCTTCCTGCAGTAAGTGACTGGGGAGCAGTAAAAGGAAGGGGGATTGACGGGGACTAGGCCTGCTGAAGAGTCAGAGAGAGATGGTTTCAGGGGGTGGTTAACCCCTTGGAGTGTGTGACCAGAGAGAAGGACACTTGCAGTAACAGGGTCCCCCGGGGGATTGCAGCAAGTGGTACCGGGGGGGAGGAGTCTGCAGCTCGACCCTGGCAAAGAGGTGGTGACCTCAAGAAGGACTGGCACCCTAGGGGTTCTTCCTGGAAACCATGGAAAGCTGCCCGGCCTGCGAGTGGCCAGCAGGGAGATGTATGCTAAACGCCTTAAGAGCGACCTGGTGGAGCTGTGCAGGCAGAGGGGGCTGCGCATCGGGAGGTCCACCAAGGAACAGCTGATTGCCCAGCTGGAGGAGAGGGATCGCTTGGATGACCCGATCCCTGTCCCTGAGGGAAGCTGCCCAGTGAATGCAGCGTGGGCCCTGGGGCCTGACTGGGCTGGGAGGGGTCAGACTACTGCCGAGGACATCCCAAGACCCTTCCTACCTAGGCCTGGGGGAGGGGTTGGGGGAAGCCCGGCGAATACCGAGGGCACCCTGACCCCGGCAGCCAGCAGGGGATCCTCCCGGCGGAGCTCCCCATCCCTGGAGCAGAGGCAGCTGGAATGGGAGAGGGAGATGAAAATGAGGGAGCTGGAGGATCATGAAAAGCGACATCAGCATGAGCGGGAGGAGAAGGAGAGGCAACGTCGGCATGAACTGGAGCTGGCCAGGCTGAGGAGCAGTGGGGCCCCGGCTGTGGTGAGTGAGGAGGGACCCAAGACTGCAAGGAGCTTTGATAAGTGCTTCCTGGCCCAGCGGAAGGAGGGGGAGGACATAGATAACTTCCTGACGGCCTTTGAGAATGCCTGCGAGCTGCACAGGGTTGACCCTGCAGACAGGCTCCAGTTCCTCACCCCCTTACTGGACCCCAAAGCCGTGGAGGTGTACAGCAGGATGACAGGGCCGGAGGCAGGGGACTATGAACTGTTCAAACAGGCCCTGCTCCGTGAGTTTGGGCTGACCCCCGAGATGTACCGGAGAAGGTTCTGGAGTCAGCGTAAAACGCCTGAGGTCACCTACCTACAACTGGTCAACCGAATGCAGGGATATGCCCGCAAGTGGACAGCTGGGGCCCGAGCTAAAGAGGACCTGCTGGACCTAATCGTACTGGAGCAACTGTATGAACAGTGCCCTTCCGACCTGAGGCTGTGGTTGGTGAACAAAAAGCTCGAGAACCCCCAGCACGCAAGGCAGCTGGCTGACGAGTTTGTGAACAGTTGGTCAGGGGGTAGCAGGGAGAAGTCCCAAAAGAACAGCCCCCCCCCGATGCAAAGAGAGTATCACCATGGGACCTCCAAGCGGGGAAATGTGGAGAACCCCCTCCAAAGGGGAACGCCTGGCGTCGGGCCCCTCCGACCCGCTCGAGGGGACCAACGTGACCTGAGCTGCTATCACTGTGGCCAGAGAGGCCACTTATGGACCCAGTGCCCCAGGCTCAGGGACAGGCTGAGCAGACCAACCTACCCAGGGTTAACTGGGTAGGGACCCAGCTGGACGAGGGGAAGATGACCCAGGCAAGGGGGGCTGCCAGTTTACCACCTGCTTGGGAGGGAAGAGTACCCCAGGCCAGCTCCGCCAGAGGGCTGGAGGCTCTGGACTCGGGGTGCTCGGTTTACAGGGTGGGCGTGGGGCTGTCCCTCTGGAGAGAGTGCCTTGTTCCCCTGGAGGTGGATGGGCGGAAGGCCCAATGGATACTGGGATACGAGCGCGAGGTGACGCTGGCCCGATCCAAGGTGGTGGCTCCAGATCGGGTGGTGCCCAACACCTACCTGATCCTGACAGGGGTGGGCAGGACCCCATTTAAGGTGCCCGTGGCAAGGGTACACCTGAAATAGGGGAACCAAGGAGGGCCCCAAGGACGTGGGGGTGCACCTTCATTTGCCCACTGAGGTTTTGATGGGGGGAGACCTAGAGGACTGGCCAAGCAACCCCCACACCGCCCTGGTTGTGACCCGTAGCCAGAGCCGGTGAGGGGCACTGCACCCTGACCTTGGGGAGGGTACCACCCCGGAGGCGCAGGACCCTACCCTGGTGGGGAGGGAGCGCCGAGGGGCACGGCTTAGAGAGTCTGAGGCCTCAGACCCGGCCAGTGAGAGGGAACCGGTCCCCATCCCTTCCCCAGCCGCTGAGTTCCAGGCCGAGTTGAGGAAAGATCCCTCCTTACGGAAGCTCAGGGACCTGGCCGACCTCAGCGTGGGACGGACCATGAGGAGAGGCTGCCAGGAGAGGTTCCTGTGGGAGAAGGGGTTCCTGTACCGAGAATGGGCTCCCACAAGGGAAGTAGAGTCCTGTGGGATCAGGAGGCAGCTGGTGGTCCCCCAGAAGTATCGCCGCAGGCTCCTGTACCTGGCCCATGACATCCTCCTCGCAGGGCAGCAGGGAATCCGGCGCACCCGGCAGAGGTCGCTACAGAACTTTTACTGGCCCGGGGTCTTTACCACTGTCCAGCAGTATTGCCGATCCTGTGACCCCTGTCAGAGGGTGGGGAAGGCCCGGGACAAGGGGAAAGTGGCTTTGAAACCTTTGCCCATCATCGAGGAGCCTTTCCAGAAGGTGGCCATGGACATCGTGGGGCCTCTCAGCAGGACGACCCGGTCGGGGAAGAAATACATTCTGGTGGTGGTAGATTTTGCTACCCGCTACCCCGAGGCAGTGCCCTTAGCTTCCATCGAAGCAGACACCGTGGCCGATGTGCTCCTGACCATTTTCAGCCGAGTGGGGTTCCCCAAGGAAGTCTTGACAGACCAAGGGTCCAACTTCATGTCGGCCCTGCTCCGGTGCTTGTGGGAGAAATGTGGGATCTGGCATGACTAGGCCTCAGCTTATCACCCCCTGTCCAATGGGCTGGTGGAGAGGTTTAACGGGACGCTAAAGATGACACTGAAAACCTTTATGAACCAGCACCCGCAGGATTGGGACAAGTACTTACCTCACCTGTTGTTCGCGTACAGGGAGGTACCCCAGGAGTTTACTGGATTTTCACCTTTCGAACTGTTATATGGAAGGAGGGTGAGGGGCCCCCTGGACCTGATGAGAGACGAGTGGGAGGGGAAGGCCACTCCCCATGGAGAGTCAGTGGTGGAGTATGTCCTGATCTTCCCGAGAGAGACTGGCTGAACTCATGGGCCTCGCCAGGGAGAATCTGGCCAGAGCCCAGAAGAAGCAGAAGGTCTGGTATGACCGCACGGCGCGAGCCCGTGCCTACGCCACCGGGGATCCGGTGATGGTTCTCATCCCCATGAGAAAGAACAAACTACAGGCCGCCTGGGAGGGCCCTTTCAAGGTTGTCAAGCAGCTCAATGAGGTAAACTATGTGGTGGAGCTGTCGAACCGGGCGCACCACCGCCGGGTGTACCATGTGAATATGATGAAGCCATATTATGCCAGGGGGAATGTGGTGTTGGCCGTGTGTGGACAGTGGGAGGAGCAGGGAGATGACCCTTTAGTAGATCTATTCCCTGGGACCAGAGCTGGTTCCCCCCTGGAAACAATTCCCCTCTTGGATCAGCTAACCCCTGCCCAGCAAGCTGAGATCAGAGGGGTGCTGCATCCGTACCGACAACTGTTTTCCCACCAGCCTGGACGCACTAATCTGACTGTCCACTGGGTGCAGACAGGGTCACACCCGCCAATAAGATGCTCCCCCTTCCGAGTCACAGGGAAAACTGCTCAGGACCTGGAAAGAGAGAGGTCTGGGTCATGCTGGCTTTGGGGGTGATCCAGCCATCGGCCAGCCCTTGGGCCTCGTCGGTGGTGCTGGTCCCCAAAAAGGACGGGTCGATCCGGTTCTGGGTGGACTATCGGAAACTCAGTGCCATCACTGTATCTGATGCCTACCCCATGCCTAGGCCTGATGAGCTCCTAGACAAATTGGGAGGAGCTCGATACCTTGCCAGTAGCCCTTTGTAAGGTCCATGGTGGTAAGTGCCGCTGGATGCAGATGCCCGGCTGAAATGGGCCTTTATCACCCCTCTGGGGCTCTGAGTTCCTGACCCTGCCTTTCGGCCTCAAGGGAGCACCGGCCACCTTCCAGCACCTGGTGGACCAGCTACTGAGGGGGATGGAGAGTTTTGCCGTGGCGTATATTGATGACATCTGTGTCTTTAGCCAGACCTGGGAGGACCATGTGTCCCAGGTTAGACAAGTGCTGGACCGACTCCAGGGGGCTGGGCTGACTGTAAAAGCGGAGAAGTGCAAGGTGGGGATGGCGGAAGTATCTTATCTGGGCCATCGGGTGGGAAGCGGCCGCCTAAAGCCGGAACCCTCCAAGGTGGAGGTGATCAGAGACTGGCCCGCTCCCCACACCAAAAAGCAGGTCCAAGGCTTTATTGGGTTGGCAGGATACTATCGAAGGTTTGTGCCCCGCTTTAGTGCCATAGCTGCCCCCATCACTGAGCTATGCAAGAAGGGGAAGCCAGACAAGGTGGTCTGGACCAAGCAGTGCCAGGAGGCTTTCCGGACGCTGAAGGAGGCTCTGGTCAGTGGCCCAGTTCTGGCAAACCCAGACTTTGACAAGCCCTTTGTGGTGTTCACTGATGCTTCAGACACGGGGCTGGGGGAGGTGTTAATGCAGGAGGATGAAAAGGGGGAGAGACACCCCATCGTGTACCTGAGCAAGAAGTTGCTACCCCCGGAGCAACACTACGCGGCCATCGAGAAGGAGTGCCTGGCCATGGTGTGGGCCCTCAAGAAACTAGAGCCCTATCTCTTCGGGCGACACTTCACCGTGTACACCGACCACTCTCCCCTGACCTGGCTGCATCAGATGAAAGGAGCCAACGCCAAGCTCCTGAGGTGGAGCCGGCACCTGCAGGATTACGACATGGACGTGGTCCACGTGAAGGGAAGTGCCAACCTGATAGCGGATGCGCTGTCCCGGAGAGGGGGCTTTGAACTTCCCCAAGTCACTGGTCAGAGTGACCCCGCTCAGTTCAGTCTCGAAGGGGGGATGTGACGCAGCAGGGAGGGGGGAGTGTTGACCTGGGGATGTGGCAGGGGAGTTTCACTGGGGCTGGGAGACCTGAGAGCCTGTCACCTGAGCCGGGAGGGGAGGTAACACCTCTGCCCGGAAAACTGGACAAAGGCTGCAGGAGAGAACCTGCTGGGGGGGGTTTGGTTTCAGTTTGGTGCTGGGTGGTGGAATGCAGGGAACCCCAGGGCTGGGGTCTAAGCTCCCTGCCCTCCCCCCACCCCCCAAAGGACTTAACCAGGACCCCTCAGTTTTACTCACAAGCTCTGTTTTAGACTGTGTTCCTGTTGTCCAATAAATCTTCTGTTTTACTGGCTGGCTGAGAGTCACAGTGAATCCCAGGAAGAGGGGTGCAGGCCACGGACTCCCCCACACTCTGTGACAACCCCCTTGCCCCCCCGTCTGTGCCTCCCTCCAGCTGAAATGGGCCTTGGGGGAAGATCGTGGCCGGGGGAGGCTGCCCCCCGTGCGCTGTTTGTGGTTCCCTCCTCTGAAGAGCACCTTGCGTAGTGCACGGGGGGGAGCCACTTCACCTCTTTCTGCCTTGGCCAGCCCAGCTGTGAAACTAGGTACTAGAGCAAGACTCTGGCTAGGCACCAGCTCTCCTGGGCTGCAGACGAGCTCCCTTTGTTTAGGCAGCTGGAGCCAAGGGAGTGGTGTCATTGCCCATCATCCCTGGGCAGGTGCCTGGTCACCCACCTGCATTTAGCTTCAGTTCCTGCAATGCTGGAGCCCTCCATGTGGAAGCTAGAAGTGTCCTTTGTGGGCACTAGAGGGCGCCCTTCCCCTGCATCCTGTACCCGTCCGGGGAGGCTGAAGCTGGAGTTCTGGCCCTTGGTCCTGTCCCGGCCGGGTGCAATGGCTGGTGCCTATGGGGCGCACACACCCTGGGGAGAGGGAGAGCGGCTCACAGACCCATCAGGACCATTCTTCTTTCTTCCGGTTCAAGTGCAGCCCTGCTCCGCCCCAGCACAGACTCCCACGCTGCCCACAGGCCGGCTTCGCTTCTCGGGTGGTGCCCACCAGGGGCTGCAGGTCGCTTTAGGAAATGGCCCCAAATTCAAGTATTTAATAGGAGGCCTCTTGCATCTTTGCCAGCTGAGTGCAGGCCCAGGCGTGAGCAGCTGGAAAGGGAGGCCGGCGCTCGCAGAGGAGGGGAAGCATACTTCGAAGAAGCAGCTTCTGCCCTGGCACTCGCTCCCAGGGGGTGGTAGCCACGTGCCCAAGGACGGAGTCTGCCCCAAGTTCAGCCAAACGACTGGCTCTAGGCCAGGCTCGGAGCGTGGCAGGCACAGCTGTCCTGGGGCGGGTCTGGGTCACAGTGGAACCAGGAATTCATCGGCCAAGATTTTCAAGAGCGACTGGTGACGTTGGGCACCTCCATTTCCGACAGGCCAGCCTGAGACTTCTCTAGGGGGATCTGATTTCCAGAGCACACTAAGCCCCCTGCCCTTGCACCCGGGAGCTTTTAAAGCAGTGCAGTTTGGGCACCAAGCGTTGGGTGTGGGTCTGTGTCCTGCTATCCCAATGTCAGGGACCTGCACCTGTATTCTCCCTCTCGGCTCCTCTCTCAGGCAGAGCCCCAAGTCTCTCTCCCTCCTGCGTGAGGGTGCTCGGGCTGCCCAGCCCTCTGGTTACGCTGTGATCGTGCAAGCCAGCCAGGCTGTGCTTTGCCTCCTCTCTGTGGGTGCCGACCAGCCTCGCACTCCAGTCGCACGGCACCATGGCTCTGAGCTGCAGAAAGCATTACAGAGAGAACCACCGGGAGCCAACACAAGGGCAGACCCGCTGAAAGGCTTCCCAGTGCCAGCCTCGCACCCTGGCAGGCGTCAGTTCTTAAACCCACCACAGGGAGTTCCTGTAGCTCCGAGTTCACAGCTCTCTGCTGAGCACCGGACCCTGGGCTGGGCAGATCAGCTGCCGTTTACAGAGACGGGGCCTTTGATCTCCAGGCTCTGGGAACAGGTAATCAGCAGCCAATCACACTCCTCAGGGTGATGTTTCGAAAGCCTGGCTTTTACACAGCGGGAAGTGGGGAATTTGCAGTAACCTCTGCTGGGGTATTTCTTAGGAAATCCACTTAGCAGTTACCGCCTCAAAGCTCCCTTCTTCCCTGGCACAATGGAAGTGGCGCTCGCTGCCCCCGCCCCCACCCTGGTCTGGTCGTCCCTAGAGGAGTTACCCACAGGCCCAATCCACAGGAAGACACACCCACTGCATCTTGTACAATGGACTTCAAGGGAACAAAGAAACTTCAGCCAGGGTCTCCCGAGGCCATTGCAGGAAATTGCCAGATCTGTCACACCTGCTTCCAGCCTTCGAGGCAGCACTGCGCTTACATGGCACTAGGGTCAGAAATGCACAAATTGGCAGCAGTGTTAACAGGAAGGCGGGAAGGTGCTGGCCTTGCTGAGACTTCCAGGCAGGCTTGGGGTGGGTTATTTTCTCCAAACTGCTCTGCCAGGCTGCATACCACTTCCCCCGCCTCCCCCACCTCTCTGCACCGGATGGACCCCCAAGCCCATTGCTAGCACACCAAGGTCAACTGAGAAAAGGGGACATGGAGGGCAAATGTTTAGTTCGAAGAGCCGGCCATGGAGAAGCATCTCTTGGTTCTTAGTCATCGTTGCCGTCTCCATAGCTGCAAAACACATCACAAATCCCCAGGCCTCCGCGCTGTCCAAGCTCTCCCATAAAATTTCAGCCGAGGGCCCTGGGATGGGAGGGCTGCTCTTCCACCAGGGCTGATCTTCCCCAGGCCGGGGGACAGGAGAGATTCCTGCTGCATGTGTGTTTACTGCTTCACACAGTGACGTAAGGCGGCGAGTGAGTGGGGGGGGGAGTGGAGGGATGGGGAGGGCGGGCAAGATTCAGCTCAGTATAAAGCCAGGTCTGGTCCATTTCATTCATTTCTCTCTCAGAGGCTGATGAAAGCTGCATGTCCAGAGTGTGCTATAAATATAGACCGAGATTGCACAACCTCGGTGCTGCTTCCACTGCCTGTCCTATTGCACAATGCAGAGCTCAGGGCAGGACTTCAGGTACGCCGCCACCTGCCTGCTGCTGCTGCTGCTCTCCAGCGTGGAACCGCGGCCGCACGGATGGGCTGAGAACAGGCTTCAGCTCGAAACAATCCAAAGGGGCATCCTGGATCGGCTGGGGCTGCAGGAGCCCCCCGTGCTCCGGCAGAGGCTGGACCAGGATGGGGTGAGGAGAGCGCGTCAGCTCTACAGGGAGAAACTCACCCAGCTGTGGGGGAACCGGAGCAGGGAAGAAAGTTGGGCGACAGCCCCACCCAGGACGCTTCACCTCCTGACTCCAAAGTGTAAGTAAAACCAACCGAGCGGGAAAACGCCCTGGCTGTCTGAGCCCTGGGTCAATGGCGCAGAGCCTGGGGAGGTCAGAGAAGCTCCCGTGCTGGAGGTTTCCAACGGAGGCTGGAGGGGTGCGACCCAACAACTCCTGGATCTTGGCAGGGGCTTGGCCTGGCTGATCCTGGCAGCCCCTGCTAACCTCTGGCTTTCTGAGAGTCGAGCGTGTCCATGGGCGCCTGGGCTGTGCCTTCGGTTTCTCTCCGAGCAGCTGCGGAGAAACTTTCGAAGGTGCTGCCCTGACCTAGAAGCCCAAGTTCCCTTGACTCCACTCCAGAGGTGCTCTTGAAAATGCTGCCCCGGCCCTGGGCGTGCAGAGGAACCTGTCTGTTGTGCCCCGGGAGTCCAGACTGGGGAGAGGGCTGCGTCGTTCCCGGGAGTCCAGTCTGGGGTCTAGCAGAGCTGGGCAGTGGCCACTGTGCTGGGTGCTTGGTGTTGGACTGGCCCCGTGCAGAGCCAAGGGGGGTTGAGGGCCCCTTAGACGACCTGACGCTGACTCGCCGTGTCCGAGCTCGTCTCCATGCTGGTGGACCCGCACGTGGGAGATGGAAGCCGTGTGTGCTGCACCGGGCACACTTCAGCCACAGCAACTGGCCAACTCGTGCGGCTTGGGTGGGCAGGTGGGGGCCGGGCCGGCTATGTTATTTATTAGCTTAAGAAAGACATTGTGGGAATGTGGAGCCATCGATTTGTGCTTGTTACTGACCTGTGCAATCGTGGGAGCGTTTTCCTCCGGAGGTCCCTCTGGGCTCGGTCAGGTTGCTCTCTGTGGGGCAGGGATTGTCTCCCCTTGTGCGGCGGCCGGGGGCTCTGCCCATGGAGAAGGCTGGTGAGCACCTTCCCCGGTGGGAGTGCTTTGCTCCTGCATGGGCAGTAGCGGCCGGGAGCACGATGGGTGTAGGGACTGTAAGCCAGGGGCCCTTGGCCTGTGCTGACCTTCAGAAAGGAACAAATGGGACTCTGCCCAATCCTTGTTTTTCCAGGTGTCTTGAGGGAGCACACAGGAGTCGTGGGGTCCCTCTTCCTCGCAGGGCTCCAGGTGGTCAGGCAGCCCTGGAACCCAGCTGCCAGAGCGCGTCCCCTTCCCTTAGCCTGACCTCCTTGCTGTGGAGGGGGTCTCTGTCCTCTGCCCGTTTTCCTTAGCAAAGTGCTCCCAGGGCTGAGCCGCGGTAGAAGGGCTGGGGCAGATTCACATGGGAGCAGCTGCTGTGAAGCCTTTTCAGAATTGGCTCTTCCTTCAGCTCTGCCTGCTCCACGCTGACACCAGCCGGCTCCTGCAGAGCGGGGTCCGGCCGGCACCTCTGGCACCAGGGCTTTGCAGCCGCTTGCTTTGCTGATTCAAACTAGCCAGAAGCGGCTTGGGCCTGGCTCTTTGGAGGCCCATTAGTGAGGGCTGAAGCTGGAGATTTGGGTCCCAAAAGCATCTGCAGGTTCAGCTGGTTCCCCGAACATTGTCAGGACCTCTGGCCGAGCAACAGTAAGTCTCCTGCCCTGGGCTCTGCCTTGCCTCTGGGCCCTTCCCACTGCCCTGGGGAACAGAAAGATGCCAAGATGGGGCACTTTCTAGACTGTTTCTGGTTCCACTTCTGCCCCTGGCTACGCTTTTGTGATACTTGGTTTATTTACAGTCCAGCTCCTGGAGGCATATGGCTTTGTGAAAATCTCAGCTTTCGTGTATCCGTGAAAAGGGAGCTGGTTTCTGGTGGTCCAATGGGCCTGGGACTCCAGCGTGGCTGACTGCGCTGATGGAGGGGGGCTGGAACCAGAGAGCAGCCCAGGGGCCTGAAGCATAAAGGACAATGAAAAGCCTCCAGCAGCCATTATTAACCCCTGATTTGGGGCCTGACTCCTGGGTTTTGTATGGCCAAGGCTGGCGATGCTCCCAGGCCAGGAAACGTGAGGTAGGGCAGGGGAAAGGGAAGGGACCAGAGTTTGCAAACCTCTCTGATGGCTGGGTCAGGTCGTGTGCTCCCCCGTCTACATGCCGGTGTGTGGGACAGGATTAGAAGCACCCCAGGAGTGAGGGGCTGAAAGGCCCATTCCCATGCACTGCGTGGGATGGTCCCACAGTTACTGCACAGGGCAGGGGCAGGGCTCCTGGTGTGTGTTTCCGGGTCTGCCCCAGAGGTGTTGCAAACTGGCTCTGGTCCCCGTGGCCTGATCCCAGAGGTGACGAGCGCCTCTGACTCCCATGCACCAGGCCAAGGATGTCACTTGAAGACTCCTCCCCATGCAGCCAACCGGCAAACCCTCCCCCACCCCCTCCAAGTGGTGCCCAGGCCTCGTGTTGAGCTCTCTGGCACACACAAGCGTCGCCCTGCGCTGCCCCATCTCTAGGGTGCAGAGCCCACTGGCCTGGCAAGACTGACAACCCACAGCAAGGGTTAAAGTGGGTCCCCCGAGTGGTGGTCCAGCTGTTACCCTGGCTCGCGCAGAGCAGAGCCAGGGGAGCTGGGCGTGTTCGGCCAGGAGCAGCCGCACGCAGTTTGGTGTCGCTGCTTCTGGATGTGTGTTTTGGCCTTTAATCATCAACGCTGTGGTTCTGTTCGGCTGACGCTGAGTGGGGGACAGGGTCAAACGGGTCCTGCCTGGCCCAGCTGAACTGGCTGCGTGTTGAGAGCGCCGCAGCGTTTGGGACACAGGCGAGTTAATGGGCCAAGGGGTGAACGCAGCGTTATGACACTAGGGCACAGCCAGTGCTGGGGGAAGGCTGCTGCCGGTTCCTTACTTAGCATGAATGTTTTGGGGTTTATTTTTTTGGGGGGGGGGGGGAATTTCTACTCATGTTTGCTCCATGGAGGGTGAGGCCCTAACTTTTACCTGGGGCTTGGGGTAACACTGGGCTAAAGCACTGGGCTGGCATTCAGGAGACCCAGCCCTGCCCGCCACAGCCTGCCTCTGTGCCCTGGGGCAAGTCCCTGACTTTCTGCCTCAGTTTCCCCAGCTATGAAATGGGGATCACCCGGGAGTGCTGTGAGGACCCAGCTATTAATATCCTGGTGCTGGACCCCTGCCAAACTGCGTGCGTGGAGAGCCCCAGGCCGGGTGGCTTAGAAGGGTTTCCACACAGTGGTACAGCGAGCACATGGCAGTCGGGCCCCTGGAGCGGAGGTGGGCAATCCTCACTCTGAACATTGCACTGCCACGGAATGGCTGGTACGTACACGTGTACATGTGCAGCACATGAGGATAACACGTGTGTCACATTGCACGTGCAGCCTCGGATGCCGGGGGGGATCTGAGATGCTGGCTTGTGCCGGGGTGGGCAGTTTGTAGCAGGACCAGAAAGTGGCGGTGTGGAAAAGCAGCCCCTATTAACCCTTCGCTGCCTCCTCTCTCTGCAGTGGAGCGCCGGACGGAAGCCTCTGCTGGCAGCTCCTGTTACAATCTCGTGCTGTCCCGGACCGAGGCCTTCCACCAGGAGCTCAGTGTGATGAGAGCTGAACTGAGACTCTTCGAGCAAACTCTCAGCACTCAGGATGTCTCTAGACTCAATGTCTCCTGGCCATCTCGAGTAGAGATCTACCAGCTGCCGGAGCATGGGCAGCACAACGGGCATCCCAAGCTCCTGCATTCCTATACCCTCGATTCCAAGACCCTGAGCCTCGACCTGGGGGCTGCTGTCCGGCACTGGGCAGTGAGCACGGAGCAAAGGCTCCATCTGCAGCTGGTATTCGCTGCAGATATTTCTGCCTTTCTGGCCACCAACCGAACCAGCCATGGGGCTGAGACGCTGAACCTAGAGGTGGAAACCCAGGGGCACTTGGGCCCCAGGCCGAGGAAAGCCAGGGCGCTAGAGGAAGAATGCAGAAAGAGCGATGGGAAATGTTGCCTCAAGTCCCTCAAAGTGTCTTTCCAAGACATCGGCTGGTCCAACTGGGTGATCGCCCCAAACAGCTACTACATGAAGTTCTGTGAAGGGTCTTGCCCTCACAACTACAAGCCAGCCAGCATGCACACCCAGATCAAAGCCCGAATGCACACTCTGTCCAAAGAGACGCCTGCCCCCTGCTGCGTGCCCGCTGGCTACGACCCCATGGTCCTCATGCACTATGACAGCGACGGGAGACTTGTCTCCACGCTCTTCGAGGACATGATCGTCACCAAGTGTCACTGTGCCTGAGGGCACACGCATCCCCCGGAGCTGCTGGGAGAGGAAGCGACCCTGAGCCATCCAGCTGCCGAGATGAGCCCCCTTACCAGACGCTGCTGGCCCAGCTAGTCCCATGGCAGAGCTGAGAGAGGCAAACACAGTCAGTGGCTCTTAAAGACCTCCCGTCTGATGCAAACTTCCCCTGGGTGCAATGGCATGGGCGTGTTTACAGTCATACCCCTGGCAGTCAAGGCCCACTGCATTGACCCACGCCCTTCCAGTGTCTAGTTCAGTTACCAGAAAACAGGCCTGTTCTCTTCTCCTCTCCCCTGCATCCTGCTCCGCTTGGAACCGGCTGGATGTGGCTCAGGGAACGCTAGTGTGGCCAGAGTCCCTGCAGCCTTGTCGGGTGCAGCACAGTCACCGAGGGCGGGGCCCACCAGTCTGGGCAGGGTCCTGTTCCAGCTGCACCATGGTCACTTAGCCCCCTCCCACTTATTGCCTGGGGAGGTGGGTTCTTCCTCCCGTAGAAGGATAAACCCCTGAGGCAGGTTTCAGCAGGGCTGCTCCCTGGGGGCTCATGCCACCTAACAGTCTGAGCAAAATGTGCACTTTAGTAGGGATTTATTTATACACCCCTCTTATTTATTGCTAACTTATTGGGGTTAGTGCTATGGCAGGGTCCTGGTTTTGTATATTTATAAGAAGACACTGTTGTGATAACGGAATCAAATAAACTTCTCAGCGAAAAGGGCAGGCCTTGGTGCACTCCTGTGTCCTCTAGCGACCCGGGTCCCTTCCGGTTCTGTCCCTGCCAAACAGAGCAAAACCCTGGCTGCACAGAGCGCCTGGGGCAGATAGCTGCTCTGCCCGCAGCGCTGCTCTGCCCACCCGCCCATCCAGCCTTGCTCTGGCAGGGCCCCCTTCTTGGGGTGACCGTCCCTGGGGCCCATGCAGCCCGTGGCTGTTCTGGGGAGCACTGATCAGGGCTCCTTGTTTCTTTTGATGTGGACAGCAGCCTGCCGGGAGCTGGACTCGCTCCTCACAGGCCAGGGGGAGTAGTCCCTTCCCATCCAGGTGGCCCTGGGAGTGAATGCTCCAGGCTGGGACCAGGCCCTGACCCATCCATTCTGCTGAGCAGGGGCAGGCTTGGCCCAGCCCTTTATGGGGTGGTGGCTCCCCTACCCCACTTCTGATCCCTGAGCCCCCGGCTGCATCTATAGGAGCACTTCCGGGGATCCCCGCTAGCCCTGGCCCTCTACCAGCATGCCCCAACCCTGATCCCAGCCGGTGAGGGGCCAGGGGGCTGAAAGTGCTAATGCAGATGGCTCCTTTGCTCTGGGGTTGCTTCATTCTGGCCAGAGGCACAAACTCTGGAGCTGGTGCCTCGTCCCCTCCTGAACTGGCTGCCACCTGCCCTTGCCCCCCGATCTTGGGCTGGAGGACCCATGGGGAGCTGGCGGAGATGCCACTCAGTGGTGGAATTCCAGCCCCAGTTTAACCCCCCTTTCCTGGGCTTCGTTCTGGGCCGCCTCCCCCAGCCACCCAGCGGCCCGCTGCCTTGGCCTCCGGCGCAATTCCTGCGGTTCCTCAGCAGGTGTCGGCTCTCGAAGTCGTGTTTGCTGATGATGAAACCGCTGCACATTGGCAGCATTGTTCTGCGGCGAGTAACGCCCGCCCAGGTTCCCGAACTAACCAACGGCTCCCGCTGGGGAGCCGTTAACCCCTCACTGACTGTGGAGAACTTCACTCTGCACCCGCTGCTGGGACCACGCCAGCCCTGCAGCTGGCAGTGACTATGCCCAGCAGCACGGGGCAGGCCTTGCCGGCAGGGAGAGCAGTGAGAGGGGGGCCGGTGGCAGAGTGGTTCTCGCACTCCGAGGAGCCAGGCCCATGGATCTGTGCGGTCAGTGGTGGTTGGGGGTCACCCCCTTCTCCCAGCACCGCTGGCAGCCTGCGTTGCCCCACGTACGCGGCCTCAGCACGACCTGGACGGGCTCGCTTCCAGGCAGCGAGGAGGCAGGTTGGATTCCTTGCCTGCCATTCAGCCCCGGCCTCTCTGCCAAGGGGCTGAGCCAGAGACGTGTGCAAACAGCATCCCTGCCTGCTGGCTTCGGCCCTGGAACCCGGCACTGCCGTAACCCCTGGGGTTCAGTCCTTCAGGTTACTCCCGCATCCCCCTTCACCTGTTGGTGGGTCACTTTCCACTTCCCCAGCATCACTTCCTGCCTGGCATCCCTCCCAACCCCATCCCCTCACAGCCAGCGTCACCCCCTGTCACTTTCGCTGCCGGCTCCCCAGTGCCTTCAGGCCCAGCTGCCCCGGATGCCATGGGGCAGGGTCAAGCCTTATTGGAGAACTGGCTGTAAGTCCCATAGGCTCGGCTGTGGCCTCACCCGGCTCTGGTGCGGGAAGGGGCAGTGGCTTTCGTGGCAGGTGAGTAATCGCCACGCGGGTTGTCCTAGAAACCTTTGATTTGTTTGCGTCCTTGAAATTGTGACGCTACTTTGCATTTGGCCTTGAGCTCGAGATCCAAGGCTGAGGAACTTCCTTCATCCCACTTTCCAGATAGCGCTTGCTGGCAAGTGAGCCACAAACAGGGCAGGGGTGAAGGAACACACGAGCCAGCCAGCTTCCCCTGCGGCGGCAGGATCCCAAGCTCACTGGCGGAGCACTGCAACGGGCCAGGTGGGAAGCCCGTGGGCTGGCTCTGCACGTGTAAGGACAGCTGGAGAGAGCATGGGTACAGCGAGTGCAGGCTGGGCCTGTCCCCTGATCAGCTGCCCCAGTCAGTGTCCCCTCCCAGCATGACCCCCGTGACGTCTCTCCCCAGCAGGCCCCACAGCTCCTGGACCAGGAGCTGTGATCACAGCGCCAGACCTGGGGGCCTCAGGCTCTTCCTCCAGGGCCCACAGAGACTGTGTGGGGAGAGTAAATGCCCCAAAGGGCTCAGTGTCTTTGCTCCCCCAGAGTCAGCTGCCTCCTTCCCATTAGGGGTGTGTTAAGGAGGGGACGGACACCCAGACACAGCCCCTCCCGCTGCTAGGTGCTGCGTGTGGAAATGCGTGGCAGCTTGCAAGTGCCCCATAGCAGCGGGGTGTCCAGGGCCGGTGTCCCAGGAACCTGTCTCTGCTTGTGCTTCCTTGTAACTAGGCCCTGCTGCCATGCAAGCTGCACCCAGGGGTGCCAGGCAGAGCTCTTGGAGGGCTAATTCCCATGCTCTCCACTGTGTGTCAGCGTTGGGCTGATCCCCGGAGCTCAGCACCAAGCAACGCACGTTGTCCGCTGAGTTCTCACCCAAGCTTCAGCCCCAGCAGCGCGTGTCCTGTTCAGAAAGTCGGGAACTCGGAGCCCCCTTTCATGGGACACCCCCTCCCCAGCAGGGTCTGTAATGGTAACAATGTGCTGTTTCTTCTGCTCTTAGACTGTCACAGGCTCGTGTTTTTAGGCCTGGTCTACACCAGGAATTTGCTGGGGTCCAGCTTCATCTCTTGGGGCGTGAAAAATCCACATGCCTGAGAGACGCACCCAGCCTGACCTGACCCCCGTGCAGCCCAGTGATAGGTGCCTGGAAGAATTCTCCCAGCGCCCCAGCCCCCGCCCCTTGGAAGGTGGGTTACCTACGTGCGGGGAGACCCCTGGGCATGGGCAGTGTCTGTTCAGAAGTGCTGCGCTTTCCCCCAGCGCTCCCCAGACGCTGGCTCTGACTTCAGAGGCACCAAGGGGTTGGTTGGGTCTGGGTGTTCCCAGCGCTGGTTCCCTGTCCCTGCTCCGGCCGGTGCAGGTGGGAGCCGAGTCAGCCCCGGGCTCCTCGCCTGTTCTGCTACCGCAGCTGCTTTCCCTGCTGCCCTTCCAGCCGGGCCAGGGTTTGTTGTTCTGAACTGCCTGTTTATGGCTTTATTGATCAGGAGGCTTCTGCCCCAGAAGGCCGGTGTGCAAACACGGGGCACAAAGTCCCAGCAGATCAAAGGGCCAGCACTGCCGTTAATGGCTGCCCTGGGGAGTGCGAGGCATGGCCCGGTGCACCCAGACCGGCACATCGCCCCTCTGCTCAGCAGCATCTGCGACAGGACCCTCGGCGTCTCCCTAAGGGAGCCGCGGGGAGCTCCGCTGGGAAACAGCTGTGCTGAAGGATCGAGCCTCCTGCAGCCCGTTACCGTCCCCCAGCACTGGCTCCGTAGCGCCTGAGGGGCACAGTTGGGAGGGGGCTGTCAGCAGCAGCCAGACCCCTGAGTCCCCTGGAAATCAGTAGGGAAGGGGGGAGCGCAGGCTGGCGTGGCCTCCCGAAGGCCGCGGTTCGTTTGGGCTCCGGCTGCGTGGGGCTGACCCTGGGTGCTTGACGTTGGACAGTCAAGCGCCCTCGCGCTGCAGGGAACTGGCTCCGGGCAGGGGAGGGGGCAGCCTATGTTTTCGCCACTCCCTGGGAATCCCTGAGCCTGGGAATCCAGGCCTGCCATGGGGCCAGCCCCATGGCCCTGCAGGCCAGGCTCACCTGCTCCCACACCGGGCGGCCCCAGAAGGGGGCAGGCCAGCTGGGCTGTCGGCAAGTCCTGCTGGCACAGGGTCAGCGAGGAGCACCACACTGCTCCCCGGGGGGGCTGTTCCCTGCTCCCCAGCACAGCTGGGCCTGGCTCCGAGCAGGCTTGGCCGGGTTAATGTTTACTGCTCCCTTCATGCCAGTAACACCCCTTATCTGGGTGATTATTAGGTAATTTATTAGATAAGGCACCTCTGCCCCGGGCACGTGCCACCAGCCAATGGCCGAGAGGGGAGTGATGCCACTGTGAGGGCTGGCACTTGGGATGGCAGAGAACCTGCCTCAGGATGCATGGGAGCAGTACCCTCCCCTTCCCACCCTACCCCACCTCACTCTCTCTGCTGTGGGTTTGGGGCAGGCCTACCCCACCCTGCCCCCTCCATACTGGGTCACCAGCAGGGGCCGTTGGCACCATTTGCTGTCTGGTGGGAGCCCAAGGATTCGCCCCCCACCCCCAGGGCCCCGGCACCAGCCCGAGCACGGAGACTATGGGGTGTGCTCTATGGCCATGTGATGGGAGCTTTGTCCGGCTCTTGGCACTCAGTGCCCTGGCTGCTCTGTGCTGGGCCAAGCACTACGAACCACATTGGGCCGGGGAACTCGACCACCATGGGCCACTGCCGTGGGCGAGCAAGTGAGTCCCAGCCGGAAGAACAGCTCCGCCTGTAGCCCCTGTCCCATCCCTGCTCTGACGCTGTCTCTGTCCCGCCCAAGGCCAGTGGCAATGCGGGCGCCATCGGTCCCACTCCCAGCAGCATGGGGGGCAGGGCCCCATGGCCTCGGCCTGCACTCTCCTGGGCGGGGGGGTGTTTGTTCCCCTGCCACAGGCCACACACTGATCTCGGGGGCGGGGGGCCGTGTTCGCTCTCAGCTCCCTCCCCGCTGGACTGGAGCCTCTCAGGGAAGATCCAGGCTTCATTCCCTAGCATCAGGCAGGGAGCACAGACCCGGGAGCCTCCAAACCGCGGGCTCCAGCCAGGGCCCCCAGCTCGGCCTGTCACCTGCACCCAGGGCCACTGTTCCCTCTAGGCTGTGGGCATGTCCACGCGCACACGGATCCTAAACCCCGCACACACGGCGAAACACTGCGCGCACAAAAATTGGCACAGAAGCACAACAATTTGCCCAGAAGAAATTTTTTGCGCACACGGCCTGTCAAAAATTAGAGGGAACACCAGGGCCCAGGCTGCCCTAGCTTCTGCTGGGAGGCCGCAGGCTGGGCTGCTGTGGACACAGCATCCTCCGCAGGGGAATCGTTCTCGAGGGCTGCGGGTCGGGGTCCTGCCCCCTCCGCCCCCGGCTCTCTGCTCAGGAGAGGCCCGGCTCCGGTGGCCGCAGGCTGGGGGGAGGCGTGTTGGCTGAGAGCGACTAGGAGAGCAGAGGGCTGCTGAGGGGGGCAGCAATGCAGCTGGGGGAAAAGGTGGCGCTCTGCCTGGCTGGGCTGTCCCTGCCCTTGGGCCCACGGTATATTGGAGGGCAGCTGAGGGTGTGCCTGGCGCTGCTCTGAGCGGGATGCACGGCCCCATGGCTGGGTGCCCCTGAGAGCCAGGCTCTGGCCTGTGGGAAGCAGGCAGGCTTGTGCCTGAGAGTTCAAAGCCCACAGAGAGCTGATATCAGTATCTTCCCCTCCCTCGCCTGCAGCTGCGGCTCCCTGGGGGCCCCTTCGCAAGGCTGAGCAATCTCCTGCCGAGGCGGGCGGCCCCTCCCAGGTGCCAAGGTGCTGGAGGTGTCAGCGGTTTTGCCCATGAAGGCGAGTGCAGTGCTCCCTCCGCACGGCTCCCTGGAGCCCGGCCCCCTCCCCCACACTGCCACGTCTGCTCCTGGCGCCCGGGAGGGCTGAGGCTCCACGGGACGTGTTTCAAAGGCCAAGGGACGGGCACAGAGTTGGGCTGTCCCAAGGATGCTGCCAAGCCTGTCATTCGTAACCCGCTGGCCTGGCCTAAAGGCAGCCCTGGCTGCTGGGTGTGAAGGCAGGGCCCTGCCCCACACTGGGTTGTGACTGGAGAGCGCGAAGGAGCCTGCACCCTGTTTGCCCCCTGCTGACCCCGGTGTTTCCCGGGCCCCCAGCAGCTAGCCCCAAATACAACGGAAAGCAAGTCAAGCCCAGGGCACCTGGCCTTCCTGTGGCTGTGCTCAGCAGGGCAGCCTTAGTGCTCCCAGCTCACGGGGACAGCTCGACGCTCAGCCGGGGGTGATCATGGACCTGGCCGGCTAACACAGGCCCTGCCTGGCTTGCCCCAACCTGCTGTACTGTCTGTCCACTCAGGAGGCTCGCTGCAGAAGACGACCCTGCCTGCCTCGCGCTCCCTTCCCCCGTTTCTTCTCCTTCCCCTCCCTGTGCCCGTGGGACTAGGAGACCTGGTGCCAGGGGCAGGTTCCTGCACTGCACCCCTGCCCCTGCAGCCCACGGAGGAAATGCTGCCCCCGCCCCCAGGCACCATTGCTCCTGGCTGTGCAGCATGGGGCAGTGCCGTGGGCCCCCATTCTGCCCGGGGGACATGGGCCCGTGCCGTGGGCCCCCATTCTGCCCGGGGGACGTGGGGCAGTGCCGTGGGCCCCCATTCTGCCCGGGGGACGTGGGGCAGTGCCGTGGGCCCCCATTCTGGGCAGGGGTAAATAGGAATCAGGCCACTGAGAGAAAGGTTAATGAGTCTGCCATACAGCCCTAGCTAACAGGCGGTTGGCTCTTGGCTCATGCGATAGAGGCTCACACACTAAGCTCCAGAGGCCCCAGGTTCGATCAACGTCAGCGTTACATTTGCACGGCCCTGCTGTGTCACACGATGCTGCAGCTGGGGACGGTCTCACTTTGAGGCTCAGCTAAGACGCAGCATCGTGTTCTCAGCTCCAGGTCTGGGTGACACGCTGGTCCCGGGGCCAGGTGGGAGCACCAGAGTTCACCGTCCCTTCTGTGCCGAGACCAGCGGCAGTGGGCCGGTGACGCCTGCTTTGGGCCAAGGCTCCTGGTACGTCCCTGGTGCCCCTCGCCGCAGAAGCTGAGTGCAGAAGGCTCCGCCCCAGAGCGACTAGGCTCCTCGGACGAGGTCGCCCGCGGGCCTGTGGCAGGAATTGAGCTGGGCGGCCCCCGGCGGTCTCTCCATTAGACCGTCCAGAGGCAGCTCTGCCCGGGGGGTGCCATGGTAATGAGTGTGAGGTCACACGCAGGCCTGTGCCCTCGCGGCGCGATGACATCGTAGGGAGGGAGCTGGGGGCAGAAGCTTTGTGCCAAACGATGCTCTTCTGCAGCGAGTCGCCCGGCCCCACCCCAGCGTGAAAGGCCTTCCTGGGTCGGGACCGTTCTTTGGCACTGCCGGCGGCTTCGCCCCCTGGGAGCTAAACAAGCCCTCGGCACGCTGGGCACAAATCCCCTGTGGTGGGCTCGGTAGGGCAGGCTCAGTGCAGGTCCCATGCTGTCCCCTGCTCTGCTCTGAGGCAGGCAGAGTCTTTGAGCACCTGCCATTTCCCCTTTCAGCTTCCCCTGGAGTCTCTGCTCTGACGCGTGGCAGGGCTGCCCTGCTAGGCATCCTGGGAAACAGGGACCCGGAGTGGGTGGCACACTGCAGAACAGCCCTGCCCCACAGAGCTGGGGGGCGGGAGGGCTCCCTTGCAGGCTCCGTGGTGACTCCAGCTGCGGTGCTGTGTGAGGGCAGAGTGCAAGCGGGGCTGCCGCCCCCACTAGCCAGCCTGGGCACTCCCAGATATTGCTTGGGCAGGGCGGAGCCTGTGGGCAGAGCCCAGGGCTGGCATAGGCCTCTCATGGCAGTGCATTGCATGGGGAAGTTAGCCGGTGACCACATGGAGGATTTTCTTGTTTTTCGTTGTTTTCCAATGGTTTGCATGCAGGGGGGGTGGGACTCAGTTTCCCTGGGTGTTACTGGTTTAATGAGGTGATGGGAGAGGGAGTTTGTTGTTACAGAGGACCAGCGAGGGAACTTGGGACACCAGCCAATGGCCCGGAGAAGGGAGACCCCAGTGACTGGTGACCCGGTGACCGGGAGGCCCAGCGCAGGAGTCGCAGCCAGGTCTGGCCAGCGGGAGGACAATGGGCTGCGGAGAGAAGACCCCAGTGACCTGACCAGCAGGTGCCAACCATAGGGGCCAGAGGACAGAAGAGAAGAGAGGGGCCCAGGCGACCCTGTTTACCTGGAGAAAAGACAATGGACAGAGGCCGGGCTTGGGGCCGAGATATCAGATGCCCAGCTGGGAAGCAGGGGGGCTCTGGGCTGGCAAGAGGGAGCAGGCAGAGCCCACGTGGATGCAGGGGAGACTTGGATGTGCTGTGCTGAGGGAGGCCAGGCCTGAGGGCCCTGAGAGTTTCCTATGCTGGGGTCAGATGCTCAATAAACCCTCCTGTGTTATGTTGGCTGAGAGTCGCTCCAGTCTAGAGAACAGGGTGGCATTATTCCCTCTGGGAGTGGAGGCCCCGGGGGTCCAGAGCGAGTGGATTCCCTGCGGGGGCCCATGGCAGAGACAGGTGTGCTAAGCCTCAGAGAGGTTGGGAATTGGTCCTGCTTTGAGCAGGGGGTTGGACTAGATACCTCCTGAGGTCCCTTCCAAGCCTGTGATTCTATGGGGTGCGGCTCCAGGAGGTGGAGGGGCTTAACTCCCAAGAGAGAGTCAACCCTCGAGAAGGGCTGTCTCACTGAAGGGGATTCCCCCCATAGACCGCACGGGGCCAAGAGTGGGCACGATCTGTGAGTCTGTGACAACGTGGTAGCAGAGGATGGCTCGTGGATGCGCCCTGTAGACAGTTGGCTGCAAGTGTAGGCACGTGGCAGTGAGCGGCAGCCAGCAATAAAACGAGGGAATTGAAAGGAACCAGCGTGGAAATGTCCTAGAACCAGCTCCATACGAGGGACCTGGCACGTCTGTGCAGGGAGAGAGGGCTGAGCGTGGGGAGGCTCACTAAAGAGCAGCTGATGGCTCAGCTTGTAGAGAATGATCAGTCTGAGGAACAGGCTCCAGACCCCGGGGGGCTCCCGGTGTGCCCGGAGAGCCGGGGAGTAGCTGGGGGGGCAGTCTGGGTAGCAACCGGGAGTGTATCAGACCTGACTCCCCAGTCAGGGTCCCCACTGGTGGAGCTGGAGGAGCAGAGACGGGCGGACAGGGAGAGAGAACGAGAGGACCCTGCAGAACAGCGGAAGCATGAGTTGGAGTTGGAGGAGCAGCGGGCCAAGAGGGCCTGCCGGGGGGTAAGTGGGGAAGGGCCCCGAGATGCCAGTGTTGTGGGGAATCTAGACACCAAACTGCTGCCCAGTTCAAGGAGGGGGGTGGGAGATATTGATGCCTATCTCACAGCCTTTGAGAAGGCTTGTGATCTGAACCAGACTGACCCTGCAGATAGGCTCCACTTTCTGACCCCCAGGCTGGGTCCCAAGGCCATAGAGGCATTCAGCCAAATGGATGGTATTGAGACGGGGGACTATGACCTGTTCAAACAGGCTTTGCTGCTGAACATCCCCAGACACCCCCCCTCTATCTATCTATCTCTCCATCCATCTCTCCATCCCCAGACACACCCCCTCTATCTATCTATCATTTGAACTGACCCCCGAGGCATACGGGAAACGATTCCAAGGTGTGCGCAAGACCTCAGGTGTCACTTACAAGGAGGTCGCCCACCTGCTGGGGGAATATCTCCGCAAGTGGGGGAAGGGCGCAGGGGCCACGACCGCAGGGGACGTGTATCACCTGGAGGGGTTGGAGATGCTGTAGGACATCTGCCCTCCAGACCGTAAGACGTGTTTAGCGAACCAGAAGCCCAAAGATCTGCGCAGTGCAGGGGCCCTGGCAGATGAGTTTGTGGAAGCAGCTCGGAGGCAGGAGGGAGACCCGTATCGGGGACTCAGAAGGGGAGTCACCCAGAGACCTCTCAAAGGTGGGACTCCAGGAAGCCCACCCAGGGGTGCCTGGGAATGCCGGGGCAGGCCGACCCCCCTCATAGGACTTGAGAGATCTGAAATGTAATTACTGTGGCCAAAAGGGACACAAGGTGGTGCCAGGCCTAAAGATGAAGGAAATGGCAGCCAAGCAGAACCCGCGGGGTGTCAACTGGGTGGGAGCCCACCGAGAGGGGGCACCGCTGGGCCTGGGGGCCGCAGTCCAGAGGGCTGTGCCAGGGTGAAGGGACCACCAGGCCAGGCCCGTGGGGGAAGGCAGGGCCTCAGGTCCAGAGCACCCGTACTCAATCCGCCGGGTGAGTGTGGGACAGGCCCCGGGGGACGATCCCCACATCATCCCCATTGAGGTGGGGGGAAGAAGCGTCCGGGGTTCTGGGACCCGGGTGCAGAGGTGATGCTGGCGTGGTCCGAGGTGGTGGGCTCAGACCAGCTAGTGCCCAATGCCTACATGACCCTTAGTCCGTGACATAGCCCAGCGCTAATAGCTCCTTCTGCTCCAGCAGGAACAGCCCTCGTACCACGACATCGGCGCGCAGCCTCGGATTCACGCCCTCGGCCTCCTTCCAGCAGCTCCACGCAGACCCGTCGGTGCAGCAGAGACCAGCCGCGGTGAGGCCTGGGGCCTGTGCTATGGGAAATGGCAGTGCTGGGGCGGGCACCAGGGTCACTAATGTTCAACTTGCTATGTGTCCACTCAGTCCCGCCCGCCTCCCGGGCATTCACTGAGCTGGTCCCAGGATTGCAAGGGTTAGATCCAGCCAACTATTTGCCAGGGCCCCATGCCACCTCCACTGTGGGGAGCCTGCATGGGGCTGCTCAGCCTGGCTACAGGGCAGTGCCAAGGGCAGGCTGCAAGGGGAGCCAGACCCAGGCCTCGTAAAGAGATACGGGGGCTCTGTGGGGCTCAGCCCACCCGGTGGATCCCCCTCGGCTTCCCGCTTTGCCCACCATGCCTGACTCCCTGCCCCGCCCACACAGCTGGAGCCTCTCACTTGCCCAGCCTCACCGCAGCAGTGTCCCGGGCACACAGGGGCGAGCGGAGAATCAAGCCTGGTGCCTGGAAGACCTTCGGCAGGGATCCGGGTGTTAGTGGCTGGCGAGGTGAATTGGAGGGTTCTGTCTGGGAGCAGTCTGCAGCCAGGCCCTGCGTGCCGGGAGCCCCTGCAGGTCCCTGGGGCTGGCTAGAGCCGGGCGAGATCCATGGCCCAGAACCTTGCACTGGAAGAGCCACCGTTCGAACGCCCGGCCTGTCCCCTTTCCCCGGCTCCTGGGATGTTCCCCCACCTCCCTGGGCTCTTTGCCCTCAGCCCCGGGCCTGGCGCAGAGAGGAGCTCCGTGGTCACTGCTGGCAGCCCCAGACTGGCTCAGTGTGTACAGGGCCCCAGCAAGGGACAGAGCCACACTGAGCGGGGATGAGGGTGGCTCTGCAAGGCCCCCCCCCCCCCCAGCAGGTTCTTTCTCCTGCCATCCCATCCGTGCACCAGGGCTGGGGCGTCACCCTCCTTTCCTTCCAGTGCGCCGGGCATGGCTGTCGGTGGCTGACTCTGCTCTGTGCAGTTGTGCGCCTCTGGCAATGGGACAGTGCGTCCCTCGTGCCCCCTCGTCCGCAGCCTGCAAGGTCCCATCCCCCCACCCCCGGCTTGGCCAGGCGTGCTGCAGCTCTAACCCATGAGCTGTGGCTTGCAGCTTCTCTCCAGGCCAGGAAGCATCTGACCTCAGCCCCTCAGAGAAGAGATCTGTGAAGGGACGGGAGAGGCCCTGTGTGGAGGCAGGAGGAAGCAGAAAGAGGCTTTGCCTTTAAAAATAACCCCGGTATAAATCCCATAATAGCTCCTCAGAGCGAGGTGTGGTAGAGCCCGTGGGGGTGGGACGGGGCCCTCAGCTGCACTGGCGTGTGACACACTCAGCTCACCGGGCCCTCAGCTGGGTCACCCTGCGCCCAAACAATCCGCAGCTGCAGGGGCTTCTGGGCAAGCTCAGGAGTGCTGAGTCTTCCCCCCGAGCTCTTAGCCCAGCAGACTGCACCTCTAGACCGCCAGCATCCGATGCAGTGAGCGGTAGCTCACCAAAGCTTCTGCTCAAATAAACTGGTTCGTCTCTAAGGTGCCACAAGTCCTCCTGTTCTTTTTGCGGCTACAGACTAACACGGCTGCTCCTCTGAAACCACCCCTAGACCCTGCACTGGTGCAGATGGTCTCTGGCGCCTCCCAGCGGCTGTGTGTGGAAGTGCAGGGCCACAATGGCAGCGTTTCCCTCCCGCTTGGGGCGAAGGGCTGCCAGGGACTGTCAGACCCAGGGTGTGGGGGCCAGAAGAGGCCCGGGCCCAGTGCAGGCCCTACCTGGCGCCAGGGATCTGCCCCCCGGCACTGAGCAAGTCTCGCCACCTGCCCTGACTCCAGCCCCAGAAGTTCAACGCTTTTCCGCAGGGCCAAGGTCCCTGTGCAGGGCCAGGCGCCACGGCGGAGCCGATACGATTCCACACCCCGCTTGTCCTCTCTCGGTGCACCAGAGGGGGGCTGCCCCACATGCTGACCATAGGAATGGGGCAGGGTGCTGATCTGAGCCCCTGGGGGGTCCTGGGCCGTAATGAATGAATGAATGGGGCCCCGCTCCCCAGCACCGAGCCTTGCCCTGTCAGTGCAGGACCTGCCCCAGTGTGGGAGGGGAGGCCCCTGTGGCCGTCTGGAGGGCAGTGTGGCTATTGAACCTGCAGGTGTCGTGGCTACAGTCTCTTTATTGAGCTTGGTACAGACAGCAAAAGCGGGCGGGTCCCCCACCCCAGGCTGCCTTGAGCCCTGCTCTGGGCCCATCTCCCTCGATTCCTGGAGCCCCAGCGCTCCGGGTCCCTCCTTTCCAGTGAGGCCCCACTTCCTCTGGGAATCGGCTCTGTCCTGCCCATGTCCCTTTTGCCCTCCCTTGAGGGGTCCACTGAGCCCCCAAGCACTGCACAAGTGGCTGGATGCTCCGTGGGGTGGCTGTGTGCTGTCTCCCCTCCATAAGTGTCTCCCCCCGGCAGTTCCCAGGTGCACAGGAAACCCCATGGAGGCCGAATTGCTGGTGTTTGGGTCCCAGCAGGGGCTCAGCCAGCCTGGCGCAGAACCAGGCACTTTGGCAGGAGAAATGGGAACTATTTCTGGAGGAATTTGCAGACTGATGCAGGGGTAGGATCCCCCTCCCCTACCCCATGAGGAGCTCTCCCTCTGTAGAGGGAGGGGAAATTCCAGCCCTCTCCCACCCCCAGGGGAAACCTGAGCTGTCTGCATTCCCATGGGGCTGAATTGGGTCATGGCTGCAGGGTAATACCCAGGGTGGGAAGCAATTGCCAGGGGATTTTGCTTTAATTGGGAACCCCAGCAGTCCCCTCCCTGGGGAGTGACACATGGTCACAGCTGCTGAACGTGGAGTGTGGCACCCAAGCCCCCCCACTGCCCGAGCCCGCTCCCCAGAGACAGCAGGGGCTGGGGCGCCTCCAGGCGGGCGGGTGGAGGGCTCATTTGTCCGGCATGATGTACACCTCCTCGCCGTCATTGGGTGCGGGGACGCTGCTGCTGTACAGCTGCTGGGTGTTGGCGTAAATGGGCTGGTCTCCGTGGCAGGTGTCGCTCTCCATGTAACACTCCTCGTCCACCAGCTGCTGGACTCTGCGACAGGCAGTGGAGAGGGCCCTGCGTTACCCTCCCGGCGTGGGGAGCGGCTCAGGAGCTAGTGGGCTCGGGGCTCTGCCACCTGCTCCTGCACTTAGCGCCTGGGGACAGCCAGTGCACCAGGGCAGTGCCAGCCGCAAAGGCTCCGCCCGCAGGGTCTGGATCCCCCCTGGGCTGGCTCCAGTGACGGGGGTTAAGTGGAGAGAACTGGGCCGACGCGCGTTTATACTGCAGTGTCTGAGCGGTGCGCAGCCTGCCACACGGCGAGGCAGGGCCATGCCAATGGCTCAGGGGGAGCTGGGGCGACATGCCCTAGGGCCTGCGGGGGGCTGTGGCAGAGCCCAGGTCTCCTGGCTAGCGCCCGGACCGGCCTTCCGCTCCATGTCAACGCTGCCCCGGCATGCATGGGAGGGAACGGATGGGGCCCCAGCTCCTGGAGAAGTGGCAGCCCTGGGGCCACGGCTCCTAGCACAGGAGAGTGTCACTCCCGTGCCTGGAGTCTGGTCACAAGCTTCTGGTCTTTTTATCCTGGAAACTGACTTTGTCGCAAGAATTTCTCTGTGGCAAATCCAGACAGCAGCTGCGGGGGCAGGGGTAGGTTTGTGGGATGTGGAATGACATGTGACTGGGGCGGGGGGGGGATGGGATGGAGTGCCGTAATAGGGACTGAGGGGCAGGGACTGACTCACCCATCATGCCCTGAGGGTCACGAGCGAGGTGTTGTTCTCAAACCACCTCCCCAAACTTCCCATATTTGTTAATTTCATCGGAGGCTGTTTCACCATCCCGGGTTTCAGCAAAGCAGCGGGGTTAACCCCTCCCCTGCCAGTCAGGCCGAATCCCCTGGCCTCATGGATTTGCCAAGGCAGTGCTGCCCCGGGGACGGGGGGGGAGGGGAGGAATTAGCCAGGACGTTGCTTAAAACCCTCCTCGGCTCGGATAAAACATCTCGGGTGAGACCAGAACCCAGCCTCAGCCTGCTGCAGCCCCAGACACATCCAGTTGGCTCACCCGGCTCTCGACGTCTGGCATGTTTCACCCGGACGCTGGGTGGTGCCTCCTTGGGTTCCCAGAGTGTTTAAAGGGTTAATAGCCATCCAGTGGAGGCTCTGTTTCGAAGGTGCTCTCTGGACTGAGCCCATGAGCCCAACCAGCCAGATGTGGCTCTTACCTTAAATAACCCAAACTGATTGATGAGCCCTCGGAGAGGAAGGCAGGTGGCTACCCCCTCGCTCACTCTATCTATCTATCTATCTATCCATACACACCCAGCAATCTATCTATGCATCCATCTATCCATCCCCAGACTACATTACATCCCTCTATCTATCATTGCATTTTCCCCCTGCATGCAGCCTCCCAGGTTGCCTGCCCCGAGGGAAGGGGACCTAGGGCCCCGGGGATGCTGAGTCGGTGCTCACCTGTACTGCGGTCCCTTTCTCTCCAGACACTCGTATTGCCCTCCTGGCTGGGAGTAGCCAATGAAGACGTTCTCATAGTTGTTGGCCTGGCCGGGGCCCGGCTCTGCGTTGCGGCTGATGTAGCGCGGCTGGCCGCGGGCGACGGATGCGGTGGATTCCCGCTTGCTGTGGATGGCGGAGGTCTGTCTCTTCCTCCTGAGCAGGAGCAAGGCCACAGCCAGGCCCCCCGCCAGCAGCAGCCCGGCCAGCACTGAGCTGGTGAGGGCCACGCAGAGCAGCGCGCACAGGGGCTGGCATTCCTGCCCGTAGAACGCGGTGACGTTGACGGGTCCCTCCTGCGCTGAGTGGCAGTGGCAGGCGGGCTCCGTGCTGTCGGTGGGGCTGCTGCCCATGCAGTGGCTGAGGACGCTCGCCACCACGTCGCACTCGCAGTCGAGTACCAGGTGCAGCAGGCTGGAGGCGTTCTTGAAGAACTCAGTGGGCAGCCCCCGCAGCTGGTTGTGCTGCAGGTAAAGCTCCTTGAGAGTGCGCGCCTGGGAGAGGAAATCCGGGGGAAGGGTCTGCAGGCGGTTAAAGGACAGATCCAGCATCTTGACCGACCCCCGCAGCCGGGCGGAGCCATTGATTTCCCTGATGCCATGGTTGCTGAAGTTCAGGCCTGTCAAAGTGTTGCTACTGAATTCCAGCCAGTCCAGGACCTCGCAGGAGCTTGAATTTGGAGACCCCAAGCAATGCGCCCAGCCGGACGGCACACTGCGCAGGAGGAGCAGGGCTGCCAGGAGTGCCAGCATCTTCCTAGCTGGGAAGCAGGACACAAGCAGGCTGTAAATGGGGGGCGTCGCAGCAGCGCAGAGGTGCGGGAGGCGAACCCCCCTTCGGTCCTATCTGCTCCACGCCCCAGGCAGGGCTGCTCCGTGCAGGCTCCCGCGCTGGCCAGAGGACGCTGTGGGGCCTCCTGGTGCATTATGCCCCAGGCCAGGCAGCACTAGCCCCTGCATGCTCATTATGCAAAGGAGGTGGCGGGAGGGAACAGGAGGGGTGGGGAGAAGCGGGGACTGCTCCCCTGTATCGCTCTGGGTGCCCCCAGGAGCCCTGGCTCCCCTCGCCCCAGCCACGGGCTGTAGTCGCACTGGTCTACTGGGCTGTGGAGTTCCGCTTGGAGTGGGCGCCTGGCTGAAAAGTAGAGCTGGGGAAGCAGCTGCTCTGCAGAGTCACATGCCCTGGCTTTGTGGGGAGAGGAGGGAGGTGGGGGCGGAGAGCAGAGCTGAAGATGGTCGGGGCAAATGGGGCTAGAGACACGGCCTGAGCACGGGGAGCCGTGCGGGGTGGTGGGGGTCCGCGCTCTGGCTTGGCCTCGGCCCCATCCCTAGGCCCCGTTTTCTCTAGTGGACGACCATGCTGGGCAGAGGGGCAGCTGTTTTGCAGGGCTGGGGGTTGAGTGCCAGCCCTTTAGCTCAGCAGGACTCTCTGCAGACTGCCAGCCCTGGGGGCGCTTGGCGGAGGAGCCCGCGCCCGCAGGGTTACTGCTGCCCCCGTGGCCCAGTCGTGGGTGTCTCCTAGGTGTTCACCGCTCAGGCCATTTGCAGGGAAGGGCCCAGCCACGCCGCTGCCTCTGCTCTTCAGCACCACTGGCAGGGCCCCCCGTGCCAGCCTCTTGCAAGCTCCGGCTGAGGGGTGAGGATGGGGCCGCCTGGCCCTGCCCTACCACGACAGGCTGATGGCTTGTGGCCAACGGGCACTCCGCTCCCCAGAGGTCCTTCACACCTCCCCACGTAGAGGTGAGCCCGGGCACCCCGCGCTGCTCGGTGGCACAGGGCGAGAGGCACCTGCCCACTGGCTCTGTCCCCATCCTGCCCCATGGAGCCCTGCCCCATACCTGAGCTGTCGCCTGCCTCCTGCCCTCCGCTGCGTCTGCTCCTCTGCCTGTGCGACGCGGCAGCTGGACAGAAGAGAAACAGGCAGTTCCTCTCTTGCTGGCCCGAGGCTGTCACAGTGTGGGGGAGGGACGCTCTGTGGTGTAGCTAGAGAGCCAGGAGCGGGTTTGGGGAGCAGGAGGGGAGCCCTGCCCTCACCGGGCCATCCCGCGCTGTGTGCTGGCTCTGGGCTCCTCCCTTCTCTGCCACTCTCCCTTTGCTTTCGTTTTTCAGTCTGGCATCCCCCTGCGCGGGGTGCTGCCAAGTGAGGGGCATCTGCAGGGCCCAGGGGGATGCTTCATGGCCCCCGGGCAGGGCAAGGCCATGCCGTCCCGGGGCATCACAGCCTGGCCACAGGGCCAGGACAATGGAGATTGGAGCAGCCCCATCAAGGAGGGCTAACTGGGGAGAGTCCCTGTTGGAGTGGGAGTACTGGGGGGCTCCCTCCCTCTGGAGGGAGGCCCCGCTGGGTAACATCACAGACCCTGCAGGACAACAAGGGGGAGGCTGGGCCTTTCAGCACCGCTGTGGGGTTGCCCCAGCACTAGCCCAGGTGTGAAGGGCCTGCACAGAGGTGGAGAGGGCCCGAGCGTGGGCACTGCTGCCAGCCTGCAGGCGTGGCATGGAGCTCCCTTCCGCTGCCCCCAGGGAAGGGGGCCAGGCACCCAGGCTTGCAGGGTGTAGTACCCTGCCCCACCCATTCCTGATGCCCAAGACGGAGCATAGCCCCTGCCCAGCCCACGGCCGCTGACTCTGCACCCTGGGCACAGGAAGGAAATGGGCCTTCCTCTGCTCCGATGTCACAACAGGCAAACCCCACCCCCAAGCAGGAGCAGATGCTGAGCCCTGGTTGGGTCTGAGGGCGCCCAGGAGTTGGTGAGGGGGAGGCGGGGGGCTTGGACCAAAGGGCTCAGGAGCCCCATGGGCCAGTGCACCCCCTTCCCCTGTGGCCCTCTCTTCCGGCCACAAACACCTGCCTTTGGCCCTCCCTTGCACCATCTCACTGCAGACTCCGCCACCCCGCCCAGCTCCTCCCCGACCCCCCTCTCCCTGGGTGCTGTATGCCATGCCGGGCAAGGCCCAGTGCCCTGGAGAGCAGCCTCCCTTGGACTGTTGTAGGGATACACGGCCCCCTCTCCTAGCAGCCCCCACCGTGGACACCACACACCTGACCCCTCCCAACCATGGGCCCAGACTCCTGCTGCCTCTGCAGGGCCAGTGCGAGATGCTCCAGAGCAGGCGTCAAGTGGTCCCCGAGCACCTGGCCTAGCTGGCCAGCAGGGCCAGCGTGGCCTGGCAGGGGCCGGAAGGGGCATGTCGCAGATCTCAGCCCTGCAGCCTCCGGCCTGGCTTGTCCCCTTCGTCGCGCCTTGCCAAGAGCCACACCCAGCATAGCCTACCCAAGCAAATCTGACTCCGGCTAGCCCAGGTAACCAGAGCAGGGCCAGTGAGCCAGGCGTGTCCCCAGGGACCCTGCTGGGCTAACCTGTCTTTGCTGCTGTTGTGCCCGGGCTAGCGAGACTCAAGCTCACTGGGGCAGGCTATGCTCCGCTCTGGCCCTGGAGACAGCCCCTTTGTCACTGATGCCAGACCCATCTGGAGTCCTCAGCCCGGCATCTCCTTTCTTGCAAGCCCCAAAGAGCCCCTGGCTCCCCTCCCCTCCTCTAGCCAGTGTCTGACTCAGGCTTCACAGTGAATTGGGGAAGCAGGGCCAGGTGAAGCAAAGGCAGTTACAGTAAATGCAACATGCAGGGGAAAGCGCTGAAATCCCCCAGGGCTGCTGCCCACAGGTGAGCTAGGTGCTCCCCTCTGCGCTCCAGGGGCAGGTTCGGCTCCCTGCTCCAAGCACGAAGCAAAGGGTCATGGAAACACGCCGTGCATTGGCTGCTTCCTTCAGCTGGCTCCAGCCTGGCTTCCAAGTGCACGCGGCTCTAGGGACTCGCTCACCCCCATGGCTGGCACCAGCTCTGTGCAGAGTGCCAGTGAGCCATGCTTTCCCGGCGCAGGCCCCGCAGGGAGACAGGGACATTAAGGCCAGAAGGGACCATCATGATCAGCTAGTCTGACCTGCTAAACATCACGGGCCCCAGAACCACACACCCCCACTCCCGAAAAAGACCCCTAACCTCCGGCTGAGCCACTGACATCCTCAAATCATGGTTTAAAGACTTCAAGTTAGAGCGAATCCACCACTGACACTAGTTTAAACCTGCAAGTGACCCGTGCCCCATGCCACAGAGGAAGGCGAACCCCCCCCAAGGTCCCTGCCAGTCTGACCTGGGGGAAATTCTTTCCCGACCCCAGATATGGCAATCGGTTGGACCCTGAGCATGTGGGCGAGACCCGCCAGCCAGACACCTGGGAGAGAATTCGCTGTAGTAACTCAGAGCAGGGGCGGTGAGTTATATGGGCCCATGGTGCCCGGGCTCCAGCAAATTCAGGGCCCAGGGGGCCCAGCTCCGCCAATGTTCGGGGCCGGGTCTCCTCCCTGGCCCCGCCTGCCGCCCCCATGTGTCTCCTCCCCCGAGCATCCCTGCCTGCCCTGGGCAGCTCCGCACTGCACTCCCTCACCGGCCACGGCTGCTGCACCTGCGGAGGGAGGAGGGGAGGAGGCACATGGCAGTGTACCCCCTTGGACCCCCGGCGGGCAACTCCGCGTTGACTCTGGGGGGAGCCTTATCCTGGCTGAACCTCCTGAACAGCAACCGGGGGGGCTCAGGTGAGTGGGGTGCCAGGGGGGCTGGGAAGGGGGCCGCCGTCCCCTCCCCCAGAGCTCACTGGTGCCGGCAGGGAGAGGGCTGAGGGGGAGTCCTCCTCTCTGGCCCCCAGCCCCAGGGCAACCTGCCTGCTGCACCCCAAACTCCTCATCCCCGGCCCAGCCCCATGCCCTGCACCCCAACCCTCTATCCCAGCCCAGAGCTTGCATCCAGCACCCAACCCCCCTCCTGCACCCCCTCCCCCTGTCTCAGCCCAGAGCCTGCACCCAGCAGCCAAACTCTATCCTAGAGCCCACACCCCTCCCGCACCCAAACTCTCTCCCAGAGCCGTAGGCAGGTGGTGGGGGGAGGGGACAACTTGGACCCATTCTGGGCACCACCAAAAATAGAACCCTGCCACCCCTGACTCAGAGCCCTCCCCATCTAGTGCCCATCTCCGGCCATTGGAGACATTCGCAGCCAGCTGTCAGGGCTCGGCTGCGCCCCCTCACACTATGCCTCGTGCCGCACAGTGCTTGGCTGGGCACTTTTATTTCCATCTGAGGGGCCGGCGGAGTCAAGGGCTCGCCGAGGACTCGCTGAGGAGTGAGCTGGGGAGGCAGAAGTGGGCAGGAGGCCTGGGCGTTCCTGCTGCCAGTAAAGGGGAAGCTGTTGCTGTGAGGAAGGAGGGTCGGTCGGGGCGCTGAGGGGAAATCCCAGGATTGGCCCTATGCTGACTCCTTAATGAGTGACGTCAGTGTGAGCCACGAGCTCTGTGCCCACTGGCAGAGAGTGGGGGGGGCATAAGGCTGGCAGGGATCCCTGGGGTCCGGGACAGACAGACTCGTTCACTGCATAATGGCCCAACAGGTGGCTAAGGAAAGCCAGCATCACGCTGGTCAGCAGACTCTCTGCGGAGTTACCTGGGTGGTTCTGGCTCTGCACTGCCACCTGTCCTCTCTCGCTCTGTGTGGGAAGGCAGGTCACCAAAAGGTGGTCGCACACTTTGGGGTGGGGGTGCTTATCTCTCTGCCTGGTCGGTTGTAACCTGAGTCTTGTAGGTTCACCATGGACCCCCGTTTACTGGCGAAGCACAGTGCTAGTCAGTAGCTTGCGGGGACTGCTGGAAAAAGCAAATCCAGGTGGGGACGGATTGGCTGGGGTGAAGACAGTGACCATGCAAAGCTGCAGCTGGCGAGTCGGCAACCCCCCCGGTTAGCCTTTGCCCGGGGGAGACAGGCTGCAGCAGGCCTGGGCTCCTGAAAGGCAGGGCTCCACCATCCTGCTGAGACGGCCTTGGGGTACACAGCCCCTTCTGGGCCAAGAGGCAGCTTGGTAGCTGAGTTTCGGCACCGGGTGATTTCCTGGGTCACCCTTTGTGTCCAATGGTTCCAGGGCTACTGCCGCATTCTTCACTAACGAGCTGGAGCCGGGCTTTCCTGACGAGGGAATCCAGGTGCTCGGTGTTCCCGTGGAGCTGTGTGCGACAGGGTGACCGGGAACCTGCAGCGTCCCTTCCCTTTGGGCCACTCTGGGCGTGGCAGGTGGGTCGAGGGACACAGGGGCTGGCATGTGCCTAGCGCTGCCTGCGCAGTAAGAGGGGAGAGCTCAGGGGGCGGAGGACGTGGGGACAGCCCAGGCTCTCTCACTCGAAGGGCAGGTGCCCCACAGCCGAGAGCTGTGCTAAAGCTTCCCCTACAACTGGGGCTTTAGCTTCAGGGACCCAAGGGGCAGGGCGGGATGTCGTTCACTGGCGGAGGGAGGGGGCAGGGCCTCACGCATACCACATTCAGCTGAGCGGGTAGCTGAGCAGGAGGGGCCCCTAAGGGCCCCAGATCCATGTGCCCAAAGATTCAGGGCACCTTGGCTGGGGAGGTGCCTGTCCTGGGACACTGGGCCTGGTTCTCAAAGCCCCACGGCTCCCTCCCGCTACAGCCAGTGGGGGGCAGGGGGGGAGAACTCAGCACCTTGCAGCAGCTGGCCCTGCTAGTGTGAGCACAGAGACATGCCCATGAGCATCCTGTGTCCTGGGGCTCCAACGGAACAGCCCCCCTGCTTCACCCTGCCCCACTTCAGAGTCAGCTCGGGCAGGCAGGGTTGGCGGCACGGCTCCATGGGGCCCTCTGTGACGAAGCAGGACTGTTCTTAATGTTTCCTCTGAATAGTGTGGGAGTGCCTCAGTTTCCCCTAGGCAGTTCTTAAGTATCTAGGGGGTGGGATAAGGGTGTATGGTCGTTGCAGAGCCCTAGAGGGCAGGTGTGTGCAGGGGTCTGGACACAGAGAATGGCCGACACCCTGTTTCCTGGCAACTGATGGCCTGGGCCCTTCCCCCCTGCAAGGTGAGAGCTACAGGGTTGGAGAACAAAGGAATCAGGTGACCTCCTGGCCTGGGAAAGGGACAAAGCCCAGAGGAGGAGGGGCTGGGGAGAGTTTCAGTTTGGGGCTGGCTGGGGACAGGGAGTAAAGTGCAGACGTGGTTGTCTGGCTCACTGCCCCCCAGAATGGACCCAGCTGAGGGGTCCTGTTCTCTGCACCTGCAAGCTCTGTGTTAGACCATGTTCCTGTCATCTAATAAACCTCTGTTTTACTGGCTGGCTGAGAGTCCCGTCTGACGGAGTTGGGGGGCAGGACCCTCTGGCTTCCCCAGGACCCCGCCTGAGCGGACTGGCTGTGGGAAGCGCCTGGAGGGGCAGAGGATGCTGAATGCTCCGAGGTCAGACCCAGGAAGGGGGAAGCCGGGTGAGCTGTGTGTCCTGCAGACAGGCTGCTCCCAGAGAGGAGACTTCCCTAGAGTCCTGCCTGGCTTCGTAGGGAGCAGTTCCAGAGCATCGCCCGGGGACTCCATGACACCCTCCCAGCCCCGACCCACTCGGCCACGCAGTGTCTGCGGGTAGCCCTGCTCCTGCCCTCTGAGCTCACCACCAGCCAACACAGGGAGGGAGCGACAGTGCCCTGACTCCAGAGCCACCTGCCTGGTCCCCCCTGGACTCTGAGCCCTGCTGGGGAGGGGGCTCAGCGGGGGCTGTGCTGGGGCTGTGCTCTGGCCTGACGCCAGGGGTGAGGGACCCTTTCACTGGTTTGAATCCTCGTCAAGGTCTCACATCATGTGGCACCCCTACTGGAAAAGGGGCTGGGGGCAGGCTCCCCACTTCACCACGCTTCTAGGGGGACAGAGGCGCACCGAGGGCTGGGACCCACACTGATGCACCAAGTCCTGGCAGATGCCCAGAGCCCACTGGGAAATTGGACAGGTCCTGGGGCGTTGGTGGGTCCACAGGCAGCAAACCCCGTCCCCTGGCTGCACTGCCCAGGGGGATCTCACAGTGGCTCAATCTGGCCACGCTGGGGGCTGCCCCACCCGGCAGCTCTAGACAGTCCTTAACTCTGAGCTCCCTTCGGAGCTGGGCCCAACCCGCTGCCCTCCATGGGGGAGCCGCAGGGCCAGGCCCACGCGTGGGTGTTCGACTGACATCTGCAGGGGAGCTGGGGAACCACAGCACCTGTCAGGGCCCTGGGAGTGGAACTGAAGTGGGGAGGGAGACAGAGACAGCGCTGCAGAGCAGAAAGCTCCCCCGGAGCTGGGGGGCAGGCCAGAGAGCTGCACAGAGGGGCAGGGAGGGGGGGCGCAAACAGGAGGGGTCAGATCTGTGCAACATCACTGGGAGTGTCGGGCGGTCGGGGTTTCTCTAGTCTCCTCTTTAGGCCCTTGTCCCTTGCGAGGAACAGCCCCTCCTGGAGAGCGAGTGACAGAGCAGGGCTCAGTGTGGTGAGCCCAGGGATGTGGGTGTGTGTTCCTGACACTCACAGTGTGTGTGTGTGACAGAGTGTGGGGGAGTCAGGGCCCTGCACCCCTCTTCCTGGGATTCACCATGACCCTCAGCCAGCCAGTAAAACAGAGGGTTTATTGGACAATAGGAACACAGTCTCAAACAGAGCTTGTGGGTACAACCAGGACCCCTCAGTCGAGTCCTTCTGGGGGGCAGGGAGCTTAGACCCCAGCCCTGGGGTTCCCTGCGTTCCTCCACCCAGCCCCAAACTGAAACTAAAACCCCCCCAGCAGGCTCCCTCCTGCAGCCTCTGTCCAGTTTCCCAGGCAGAGGTGTTACCTCCCCTCTCCCCGGCTCAGGTGACAGGCTCTCAGGTCTCCCATCCCCAATGAAACCCCCCTGCCACATCCCCAGGTCAACACTCCCCCCTCCCTGTGGCGTCACAGTGTGCACCCCTGACACGCACAGCGTGTGTGTGTGTGTGTGTGTGTGTGTGTGTGAGACAGCCGCTTCTCTTTTTTTAATGGTGCTGGCTGTGGAGGCCACAGGCCAGGGCAGATGCAGGGGAGCAGGGGGCTGGCTGGGGATTTCCCACATGCACATCTCCTGCCTGGTGTCACATTTCACAAGCCGGTTTGCAGCTTCCTGACCCCAGGTTGCTGGTCACGCAATGGGCTGGTCCTAGGGTTTGGAGAAGGGCCTGATTCCAAACCAGTGACTGCGGCCGGCAACACGTGTAGGCATGAACTTAGCCGCAGGTATCTAACCATCGGAGGAGTGAAGCTCTGGAACAGCTTCCCCAGGGCAGCTGTCGGGGCAAAAAAACCAAACTGGCTTCAAGCCTGAGCTTGGAAAGTTTATCGTGGGGACGCTCCGATGAGACTGCCTGGGTCACCTGGGTCAGGCATGGCCAGCTGGCTGGAGGAGCGGCCAGGTGCCAACCCCTGGACTGACATGCCATACTCAGTCCCGTAACAAGAGGGCAGCAAAGCCACACCATGGGCCTTGGCCCTGGGAGACTCTGTGGATTGTCTCTGGCTGCAGCAATCACCCCTGGGAGCTAATTCAATCTTGCAATAGTTGGGTCCTGCCAGTGCCTCCCTGCCTCTTTGGGGAGACAGCCCTGGGGCTGGCTGTGGCCTCCAGTGGCAGGGGAGTTTCACCTTCACCAGCTAGTCGGGGCCACTGGTGTCAGGAGCTGTACCCACTTGCCAGCCCCTGAGGGCACCTCCCTGGCAAGCGGGCAGCTGGAGGCCAGGGGACGGGGCATCTTCCTTATCTGCCCCAGGAAGCAGATATGGGCTCGGAGCTGCCGTTTTGTCAGCCCTGCTGGCTGGCAGGGAAGCCAAGCAGCTGCTTTGCTGGCAGTGCTGAGAGCGGTGCTGGGAGCCAACTGCTGTGTGCAGTGGCGGGGAGGGGTACAACTCCAGCCGCAGCCAGCCCAGTGTGGGGTGCCCCCCCCTTGGGGCTGGGTAGAGAGAGCCCCTTGGCAAGCTGCCTGAGAGTGGCAGGATCATTGGTGAAGGTGTGGGCAGGGGCTGATTCTCCCCGGGGCCCCCAGCCCAGGGCGGCTCCCTGCTCTCCCTAAACCCCTTTTCTCTGCAAAGCAGCAGCCGCGTCCCAAAATAGCTCTGCAGCTCACAGCCTTTACCCTGGGGCCTTACCAGAGCCCACTGCCGCCGCAGGCCTCGGGCAGCGCAGCGGGTGTGTTGTGGCACCGTGTGGCCGGGAAGGGGCGTGGGTAAGGGGGAGTGGAGGCAGAGGTGGGTGGTGTGAAGCCCAGCAAGCCGAGGGAGACAGAGCATGGGTTATGGAAAGGAGGCAACTGGGCGAGTGTGCGCTCTGCCCAGGCACAGGGCGGGGGGCGGCAGGGGTACAGCCAGGGCCCTGCCCGTAGTGGTGCCTGCCATCCAACAGTGACGGCACTTGGTGCAGCCAGGAACCGTCAGGAAAAAGATAGATCATAAAATAGAAAATACCATAAAGCTGCTGTATAAATCCCTGGTGCACCCCCACCTTGTCCACTGCAGGTAGCTCTGGTCTCTCCATCTCCAGAAAGGGTGTGTTAGCCTTGGGAAAGGGGCAGAGCAGGGCAGGGAAAATGGAACAGCTTCCAGATGAGGCGAGATTAAACAGAGTGGGACAGCTCGTCTTGGAGACGAGACACGAAGGGGGGATGTGACAGTCTGTACAATGGGGTACGCTGTGGAGAAAGTGAACAGGGAAATGTCATTTTCTTCTTCCCATAACCCGAGCACCAGGGGTCACCCCATGACATGACCAGGCAGCAGGTTTCACACAAACACAAGGCAGCGCACCGTCACCCTGTGGGACTCATTGCCGGGGGATGTTGTGAAGGCCAAAATATAACCAGGTTAAAAAAAGAGCGCGAGAAGTTCCTGGCGGCTAGGTCCAGCCATGGCTATCAGCCCAGATCCTCAGGAACATCACCTCACGCTGTGGGTGGCCCTAACCTCTGCCTGCGGAAGGGGGGCTGGCCGACCAGGGATGGGTCATTCAGTAATTGCCCTGTCCTGTTCGTTCCCTCTGAAGCAGCTGGCACTGGCCTCTGGCAGAGACTGGGCTAGCAAAGCCATTAGTCTGGGCCGGTGTGGCCATTCCTGTGACACTGAGCTGGGTCTCACTGCAGTTTTCGGGGGGAGCAAGTCTTGGGGGCGGGCGCTCGATCCACCGTGATCCAATAACAAAACGCCAAGCCAGGTTCCTGGTGTGGCAAGGGGAGCCCAGTGGATGAGGGCTGCTGGCCTGGGGAGGAAACGCAGCCAGGATGCGCACCAGTGGCTTGGGCCTGTGGCCAGCAGAGGCCAGCCTCAATCCAGGGAGTCTCGCAGCAGGAAATAGGGGCTCCCTCCCCAGCTGCTCCGGATCCAGGATTCCCAGGAGCCGCCTCCATGGAGGATCCATCAAGCTCCAACTCAGCACCGGCTCAGTGCTGTCTCTGATCCACCCCTCTGGGCCAGCTGCATGGACTTGCCCTGCCTCCAGGAGCTTAATGCACCAGCCGCTGCCCAGTGGGCACAGTGCCAGGGGCTCAGCCTTGCAGGGGGACAAAGACCCCAGTGGCTCTGAGCAGTTGACAGGGCTGGAGCAGGGGCTTTACTGGGTTGTTTGCCATTTCCCAACCTCCCAGGTGAGGACTAGACCCCAGGTCTCACCCTGGGGCCTGGGCAAAGGGTATGGCACTTGCTGAGCCTGCTCCGGCGAGCTGGCCCTAGCCCCCAGCCTGACCTCCCCTCCCTGCAGGCTCCCCTCTCCAGGGAGTAGCTGGTCCAGCCCACAGCAAACGTCCTAATCCGGAGGAACCAGAGACTGGCTCCAGCCCTGATGCAGGAGGTTTGATTCCCCCCACCCACAGTGGGGTGCATAGGCTCCTGCTGCCCACGGGGCCCTGTGCAGGCCCAGAGCTCTCCACACTGTGGGCAGCTAGCTCCGCAGAGACCCCTGGGTCAAGTCCTCCCTGGGCCAGGCCAGTGGCTGTATCCAGGACTGATTGGCATATTTCCCCCCCTCCTTCCCCCTGTTCCATGGTCCAAGAGGGGGACTTGGCATCAAGCCCCAACGTTACCCAGGGGTGAGGCGAAAGCGGAGGATGCCAGCGTGCCTAGCGCCCTCCCTCAGGGGTCTGGCAGCGGGGGGCGGGCTGGGAAGGGTCCCTTGGGGCATCAGGGACGGGATGACACATGGGCACAGGCAGGGAAATACTGGAGGGGCGGCACTGTCTCCTTCGCAGGGGGAAGGTGCCATGGTCTCATCCCAGTGGCTTCCCCTCCCTCCTTTATCTCCAGCAAAGGGCTCACCGCTCTGCAGCCGCTGCTCCCCCTCCCTGCCAAGGGGCGCTGGGCAGGCCGTTGGTTGTGAGCCCCCACCGGCATGGCAGAGGCCGCTCTCCACGCTCAATCCTTTGCCCTCCACTGGCAGCCAGAGCTCTGGCTCAGACAGATCCGCTGCGCTGGAGCCTGGAGAGCGACAGGGACATTTTGATGGGTTACCATGGCGACATCCTCCCCCTCGGCACTGGGATGAGATTGGCCAGCAGACGCCAGACCCCGGAGCAGAGCTGAGCCGCTCTTCACCAGCCCCAGCATGAGGCGGGCGCCAGGCGTGGCAGGCAAGCTGGACACTGCCGTTGGCCCTGCTTTGCAGCGTGTGCCATGGGGATGGCACAGCCAGGCAGGGCAGTGGGGGACCAGAGATGTGCAGACATCCTGGCTTCCTCAGCAGCTGGGCAGGCACCGGAGTTGGCAAAGGGGGACCAGAGTAATGGGTGTGTTGGCATCATGTCTGTCATAAATGCCCACATAACCAGTGTGATGCTGGCACACCCGGTGCCAGCTCATGCCAAGGTGCCCGTGCCTCGGACCACTGACAGAGGCAGAGCTGGATTCATTCTGGCGCGCCTCGGGTCAGTGGCATTAGCCTGGGTAGCAGGGCTCAGAATGGGTTTGGCTGCACTATGTGCATGGAGCTGCTGCTGGCCGTTAAGCTCACTTCCAACACCTGTGGTGACTGCAAGGTGAGCCCCAGCATTTGCATTGTGAGTCTTTGTACCCGTGTACCTCACCAGACAGGAGCGAGTCATTGCTTAGTGCGAAGTGCTGGGGTCCCGTCCCGCCCCACCCACATTGCAGCTGACACCACAGGGACTAGAGTGAAGTGTTAAAGAGGACAAAAGACTTTGTTGTTTACTTTCCCTCTCCCTGCCTCAAGCAGAGTGAAATGGATTCCTCCCAGTGGCTGAGTTTGCAGCTCAAAGTGGAAGGGGGGGAAGGGTGTAACAAGGAGGAACTGTATCTCTCTGCTGCTCAGACTGGGGGGCAAGGGTGCTAGGCGAAAGCAAGGGCTCCCCAGCTGCATTAGCCTGGGTTAGTCCCAAAGGACATATAGAGCTTGCTGATTCCTAAGGTTAAGATTTTGTCACAGTTGTTTTTAGTAACAGTCATGGACAGGTCAGGGGCCCTAAACAAAAATTCACAGGAGCCTGTGACCGGGTGGCGGGGCTGACAGCTGCGGGTCTCCCACTGCCCACAGTGGCTCAGAGCTCTAGGCCCACCGCGCCCACGGCGGATCAGAGCTGTGGGGCCCAAGCTTCCTGTGCCAGCTGACAAGGTCCAGCCTTGCCGCCCCAGGGCACGGGGCTGAAGCTGAGGTGGAAAATGTCACGGAGGTCTCTGAAAGTCACAGAACCTGCGGCCTCCGTGACAAAATCTGATCTTACCACAGAAGCTGCTGTTACTGTTTGAAACTTAAGCTTGGAACTCATTCTTTTGGGTGATGTATGTACACCTGCTTTAAATATGTAAATGACTCTTGTTGCCTTTCCCTAGTTAATAAATCTGCTACAATGTTTATTCTAGGATTGGCTACAAGCCCCTGTCTTTGGTGTGAGATGTAAGGTGCAAGCGACCTGGGGTAAGTGACTGCTCTTTGGGGCTGGGAGTAACCTGAATGTTGCTGTGATCCTTGGTGTAAGGGGCCATCTATCACAAAGGCAGCTTGCCTGAGTGGTGTTAGAGATCAGAGTACCCAAGGGCACTGCCTGGCTCCTGGGTTAGGCTGGGCTAGTGCCTGAGGGGTTCACACTTGGTAATTGGTTGGTGAAATTGAGGTGCAGAACTCACCCCCAGTTTGGGATTTGTGCCCTGGTTCGTATCAGTCCAAGCTGAAGTTAGAACTCATGCTCCGTGGTCACGGCCAGCCAGCTTGGCAGCCAGTGTGCACACACGCACGGTGCCTGCACAAAGACACACGTAGGATATGGACGCACACTCCCACATGCACAAAATGAGCACAGTGTATGCACACATACCCCATGTCACGGAGTCCCTGGGCGATGCTCTGGAACTGCTCCCCATGAAGCCAGGCAGGACTCTGGGGAAGTCTCCTCTCTGGGAGCAGCCTGTCTGCAGGACACACAGCTCACCCGGCTTCCCCCTTCCTGGGTCTGACCTCGGAGCATTCAGCATCCTCTGCCCCTCCATGCGCTTCCCACAGCGAGTCCACCCAGGCAGGCTCCTGGGGAAGCCAGAGGGTCCTGCACCCCAACTCCACAGTCAGACGGGACTCTCAGCCAGCCAGTAACACAGAAGGTTTATTAGACGACAGGAACATGGTCTAAACCAGAGCTTGCAGGTGCAGAGAACCGGACCCCTCAGCTGAGTCCATTTTGAGGGGCAGTGAGCCGGACAACCCCGTCTGCCCTTCACTCCTCGTCCCCAGCCAGCCCCAAACTGAAACTCCCTCCAGCCCCTCCTCCTCTGGGCTTTGTTCCTTTCCCGGGCCAGGAGGTCACCGGATTCCTTTGTTCTCCAACCCTTTAGCTCTCACCTTGCAGGGGGGGAAGGGCCCAGGCCATCAGGTGCCAGGAAACAGGGTGTCGGCCATTCTCTGTGTCCAGACCCCTGCACACACCTGCCCTCTAGGGCTCTGCAAGGATCATACACCCTTACCCCACCCCCTAGATACTTAAGAACTGCATCGGGGAAACTGAGGCACCCCCACACTATTCAGAGGAAACATTAAGAACAGTCCCGCTTGGTCACACCCCACACGTACACACAATGCACACACAACACACTCAGTGCACGCACGCCCCCCACAGTGCACACACAACTCCCACACACACATACAATATACGTGCCCAGTGCATGCACACCCCGCCCCACATTCACACACAGTATATGGATGCACACTCAGACAGGCACATGAGCACAATCCATGCACACATACCCCCCATGAACAATATACACACACAAACTCTGCATGCACACACACATGCTCATGCACACAACAACACACTGGAGCGCCTTGAGGCTGGGAGCTGGTTCCCTGACTAGCTGCCTGCTTGCTCCTGCAGGATCTGCCTGGCTCTGCTTTGCCCCGGCTCACTGACGTCAGCCCCTGGGGCACAGGGAGGCCGTGTGCTGCTGACGCTTGGCTCGTGCTGCTGAAGGGCCGCTCCATGTTTGGCACAGAGAGCGCCTGAGAAATCCTGGAGTGACTGGCCACGGCGCGCTGGCTAATCCCCGCCAATCCTCATGGAGCCGAGCCGACTCCATGGGGCAGACACAGAGGCTTAACTCTGCAGCCCTGAGCGTGCAATGCCCCAGCACTGCAGCCACCTTGGAAATCAGCCCCAGATGTGAGCCATGCTGGGACTGGATGTGCCCAGCACTGGGACGGGAGACTGGCACTGTGGGGATCCCCTACCCAGCCCCTTGGGTGTCACACCCTGGCACGGGAGACAAGGAGGTGCAACGCCGCCCTCAGAGCAGCTGTGGCTGACCTCTCAGCCCAGGGGCAGGGCATGGGGCTCCCAGGCCCAGACCATTCTGCTGCTCCTCCCTATAAGCAAAGCCACCAGGCAGCTCCAGGAGCTCCCCAGCACCTCACAGCCCTTCCTTGCTCACTGCACTAAGCCCCCTCCCCAGGCAGACATGAAGGAGCCTGCTGCTGCCCTGCCTGAAGCGGGGTGAAGAGCACTGCCCGGCTGGACACCAGCACAGGGCCTAGTGTCACAGCTGGCACCTAAAGGGCACATGGCTACCCAGGGCTTTGCAGACCCCACCCGGCCTGGGAACGAGGGACGGGTGCTGCAGGGTGGGGGTGTCCCCAGACAGGGGCCCGGTCAGCCTGGGCTCTCTCCCTGAACCAGCCTGGGGATCATGTTGCTGGGACACTGTCCCTGGAACATCCGGCCACAGGCTCCAAGGGGTTAACAACACCATGGCCAGCGCTGGCCCCGGACAAATCCGAACCAGATGGGGCTGGCGCTGCTGCTGGAAGCGGCCGTCCTTGGCCCCGGTGAATGTCCCTAAGCATGGCCACTCCCCGCTACCCCTGGCTCCCCCGGGGCGCCTCCGTCTGCCTGCTGGGGCTGCCGCTCCTGCCTCCGCTCGCAGGATGCTCTGCCCCTCAGGCACCACAGATCCTGGTGTTGGGGCTGCTGCTCACGCTGCCTGTGGGTGTCTGGGCCAGGATGGTTCCAGCCCATCGCAGTGCAGCCCTGCAGCACCCGGAGCCCACTGCAAACAGGTGGGCACTGGACAGGCAGCGGCCCCAGGAGACCAGCTGCCTGCACCACCTGGGGGTCTTGGCTGAGCAGCCCTGGCAGTCCCCTGCACTTCCCCTGGAAGAGGGCCCCAGACAGGGCAGCCCCTGCGCCTGGGCCAGTCCCATTGGAGTGGGGCCCTATGCACGCCAGGCTGCCTAGGTGCTGGGGAGCACTCCGGTGGGCCCACTTGCAAGGACAGGGGTCGCCCATTGCCTGCAGGGTGGGGCCAGCTCGGCACCTTGTGGCTGGCTCCTGGAGCAAGATTTAACCCCTTGTGGGGTCTCCCAGCCAGCAGCCAGGCTCACAGCATGGGCATCCTGTGCAGTACCCAGGGCAAGGGGCTTCTGTGGTCCATGCGCAGTCGTGCTGCAGAGGGCGCCTCCTGCTGGGCTGGGCCCGGGACATGTGGTGCTGGGTCTCCACTGCTGAGTGCTGGTTGGAGGCTGGGTTCCCCCGGCACCTGGGAGCGCCGTGTGAAGTGGGGCCAGATGGTCCCGTCTTCACCAGACCCAGCAGGGGACACGCGGCTCCTTGTCCAACAGGCGCACGGAGGGGCTGTGTCCGGGCACCTCCACAGCTGTCTGTGCGTCTGCCCACCCACCCCAGCTCCCTGTACCACTGCTAGGCCCTTATCTGCACCTGGGCAGCTGCCAGCCGCTGCCCCACACCCTGCCAGGCTGGCAGGAGAGATGGGCGCGGCTGCCAGCCCATGGCCCCCCATCCGGCCAAGCTCCCGTCAGTGTGGGGGGTGTCCCAGAGCAGTCATGTTGCCAGGGAAACCACTTCCTCTGTCTGGACATGCTAGGAGCAGCTGCTGCAGTGGGAGCCAGGTTCAGGGGGAGGGCGGGTTGAGCAGGCCATGGGTGACGTGGGTTTGATCCCTGCTTCTGCCATACATTCCCCGGGCCACCCCAAGCAGGTTCCCGTACGCTCTGGACCTCAGCTCCTGGCTGGGAATAGGAGAAGGAGCAGCCTCTCCCCCGGGTGCGGGTCCCCCATTGGAAGAGTGCCTCCCTGGCCAGCCCCGAGAGCCTGGTGCTCTCCCAGCACGCTCAGCGGGCAGGGCACCCACTCACAGACAGGCTGGAGTGTGCCAAGGGGTCGGCGCCATGCTGGGCTCTGCTGGGTGATGATGGAGGGCCTGGCATCCTGGCCAAGGTTCTGTCTCTGCTTCGTCATAACTCGCAGCCTGGCAAAGAGCTGGAGAACCCAGGAGTGGGGCAGGGGAAAGCCCCCCCCCAGCTTCCTTCCCTCTCCCCCACACGCAACACATCTGCCCAGAGGGGTGATTTGAGTCTGCTCCACAGGGGGCTGCAGCCCAGTGGTGGGCCCACTGGCACGTGGGGAGATGACTAGGTGGGGGGAGGCATCACTCCTTAACCACCTGGCTGTCCTGGCTGTGGAATGCCCAGGTCTGGGGCATGGGGAGCAAGGAGTCGGAGAGATTGCCCATGGCTGTGGCTCCTGGCAGCGTCCTGCTCCCTGATCTCTCTGCACCAGGACACAGCAGGCAGTGTCAGCAGGAGATGGAAGAGTGTCACGGAGTCCCCGGGGAATGCTCTGGAACTGCTCCCCATGAAGCCAGTCAGGACTCTGGGGAAGTCTCCTTTCTGTGAGCAGACTGTCTGCAGGACACACAGCTCACCCGGCTTCCCCCTTCCTGGGTCTGACCTTGGAGCATTCAGCATCCTCTGCCCCTCCGTGCGCTTCCCACAGCGAGTCCTCTCAGGCGGGGTCTTGGGGAAGCCAGAGGGTCCTGCCCCCCAACTCCGCAGTCAGACGTGACTCTCGGCCAGCCAGTAAAACAGAGGTTTATTAGATGACAGAAACATGGTCTAGCACAGAGCTTGCAGGTGCAGAGAACGGGACCCCTCAGCTGGTTCCATTTTGGGGGGGCAGTGAGCCAGACAACCACGTCTGCCCTTCACTCCACTCCCCAGCCAGCATCCAACTGAAACTCCCTCCAGCCCCGCCCTGCTCTGTCCCATTCCCGGGCCAGGAGGTCACCTGATTCCTTTGTTCTCCAACCCTTTAGCTCTCACCTCACAGGGGGGAAGGGCCCAGGCCATCAGTTGCCAGGAAACAGGGTGTCGGCCATTCTCTGTGTCCAGACCCCTGCACGTACCTGCCCTCTAGGGCTCTGCAAGGATCATACACCCTTATCCCACCACCTAGATACTTAAGAACTGCCTAGGGGAAACTGAGGCACCCCCACACTATTCAGAGGAAACATTAAGAACAGTCCCGCTTCATCACAAAGAGCCAGCTCAGGTTTCTGGGCCAGTTTTCCCCCATGACACTCACACATTGGCAGCCGGGCTGGCGCTGTGAGGTGCCCAGGTCTGTGGTGTGCCAGCAAGCCAGAGCTGCCGCAGATTCAGCCAACAAGCGGGGGATCGGTCACCCTGGGCCTCAGGAACATGGGCTGAGGTGTTACCAGGCGGGCAAGTGAGGCCGGGTGGCTGGTGGCCCTGCTCAGCCTCCCCAGCACCTACTGCTGGGACAGGGATGCACCCGGGAGCAGAGCCACCGACGCCCATTGCACAAAGTAATAGAGGAGACCCCCAGCGGCCTCAGCCCCATTGTACAGGGAGTCTTCTCTTCGCTGGCCACTGGGACCAGGCCTCCCTGCCCAGCCCAGCAGCCCAGGGCCAGCAAGCGCCTGTGCTAGGCAGACGGCTCATCCCTAGGAACTGATCTGAGCCCCCCAAGCCACCAACAGCCACTGGAGGGACACAGCTGCCAGTCACCACGGACCAGGCCTGGCTACAGGCCAGTGGCTGACCCCAGCCAGCCCGGCTCCTCAAGGCCCAGAAGCATTCACAGACCTGCCCTAGGACCTGCAGTGACTCAGTGGCAGAGTGGGAAAAGAACCCAGGTGTCCTGACTCCCAGGGCCATATGCTCCCTCCATCCCTGACAGCCAGAGGGGAGCCATGTGCAGCTGGGTGGGTGCGTGGTTCCCACGCAGGGGAGGGGGCCTGGCTTCAAGGAGGTGGGTTGGCTCTGGGAGGATAGAGCCCTGCACTCCCCCCCCCGCCCCACCATGCCAAGGGCCTTGCTGGGGGGAGACCAGCAACAGAGAATTGCCCCCCTGGAGAAGCCCCAGAGAACTGGACGGGGCTGGAGTCGCTAGGCATTGCATATGGGATGGGATGGGCGCCGCGCTGCATTTGGGGAGAATTCTCTGCTTCCTTCCGCAGGCTGGGCCAGAAGCCCCCAGGCCAGCGCCAGCGCCCCCGCTCCATGCTGACGGGCAGCGCTATGGCCCAGCTTGTGGGAGGGCTGTGCAGAGCAGGTAGCTATGGCTGGCACCTCCAGCTGCTGCACCACACTTAAAGGAGCCCCCGCCCTGATCTCACACAGCCCCGGCCCAGGGACAGCCGGGACCAGCATGGCGGGGAGCCAGGAGACTGGATCTGCACTATGTGAGGTCCCCATCATGAGGCCCCTGCCCTGGGACCTTTCCCCCAGGGGTGCATGAAGAAGCTAGGTGGGGGTGGAGCTGGGGTCATGCAGGGCTGTGGGCAGCTGATATGGCCCTGGGAGAGGAGGGGACATTCTCAGTGCTGCTGGGTTAAGGGCTATGTGTGGCCGTCGCTGCCTAGCTCCTGTGCCCAGCGTAAGATGCCCCTTCCACCCCCACGCTGGGGCTCAGGTTTGCTAGACTTAAACTGGAGGGCGGGCCCCAGGTCCAGGGGGCTGGAGAAATGGTCTGGCTGGGGCCAGTCGCCCTGTGCCACTCCCTTTCAGTCCACGTGTGACAAAGCGGGACTATTCTTAATGTTTCCTCTGAATAGTGTGGGGGTGCCTCAGTTTCTCCTATGCAGTTCTTAAGTATCTAGAGGGTGGGTGTCACGGAGTCCCCGGGCGATGCTCTGGAACTGCTCCCCATGAAGCCAGTCAGGACTCTGGGGTAGTCGCCTTTCTGTGAGCAGCCTGTCTTCAGGACACACAGCTCACACAGCTTCCACCTTCCTGGGTCTGACCTCGGAGCATTCAGCATCCTCTGCCCCTCCGTGCACTTCCCACAGCGAGTCCGCTCAGGCAGGGCTCCTGGGGAAGCCAGAGGGTCCTGCACCCCAACTTCGCAGTCAGACGTGACTCTCAGCCAGCCAGTAAAACAGAAGGTTTATTAGACGACAGGAACATGGTCTAAAACAGAGCTTGCAGGTGCAGAGAACGGGACCCCTCAGCTGGGTCCATTCTGGGGGGGCAGTGAGCCAGACAACCACGTCTGCCCTTCACTCCATGTCCCAGCCAGCCCCAAACTGAAACTCCCTCCAGCCCCTCCTCCTCTGGGCTTTGTTCCTTTCCCGGGCCAGGTGGTCACCTGATTCCTTTGTTCTCCAACCCTTTAGCTCTCACCTCCCAGGGGGGAAGGGCCCAGGCCATCAGTTGCCAGGAAACAGGGTGTCGGCCATTCTCTGTGTCCAGACTCCTGCACACACCGGCCCTCTAGGGCTCTGCAATGATCATACACCCTTACCCCACCCCCTAGATACTTAAGAACTGCATAGGGGAAACTGAGGCACCCCCACAATATTCGGAGGAAACATTAAGAACAGGCCCACTTCGTCACAGTGGGATAAGGGTGTATGATCATTGCAGAGCCCTAGAGGACAGGTACGTGCAGGGGTCTGGACACAGAGAATGGCCAACACCCTGTTTCCTGGCAACTGATGGCCTGGGCCCTTCCCCCTGCAAGGTGAGAGCTAAAGGGTTGGAGAACAAAGGAATCCGGTGACCTCCTGGCCCGGGAAAGGGGAAAGCCCAGAGGAGGAGGGGCTGGGGAGAGTTTCAGTTTGGGGCTGGCTGGGGACATGGAGTGAAGGGCAGATGTGGCTGTCTGGTTCACTGCCCCCCAAAATGGACCCAGCTGAGGGGTCCTGTTCTCTGCACCTATAAGCTCTGTGTTAGACCATGTTCCTGTCATCTAATAAACCTTCTGTGTTACTGGCTGGCCGAGAGTCCCGTCTGACTGCGGAGTTGGGGGGCAGGACCCTCTGGCTGCCCCAGGACCCCGCCTGGGCAGACTCGCTGTGGGAAGCGCAGGGAGGGGCAGAGGATGCTGAATGCTCCGAGGTCAGACCCAGGAAGGTGGGAGCCGGGTGAGCTGTGTGTCCTGCAGACAGGCTGCTCCCAGAGAGGAGACTTCCCCAGAGTCCTGCCTAGCTTCGGAGGAGCAGTTCCAGAGCATCGCCCGGGGACTCTGTGACACCATGTGCAAGGGGGCTGAGGTGCCTGGGGACAGTGCTGTGTGGAGAGCAGCCCCCAGAGAGGGGGCCTGGCCGACTGGGATCTCAAACTGCTTCCTAGCTGAGGAAGAGGAGAGAGGCTTTGCCATCCTGCGGGTCCCGCCTGCGGCGCGCCGGGCGATGGAGGGGCTGGGGCCAAGGGACACGGAAGGGCCAGCGGATTCCTGGCAGTAGCACTCTGGGGGCAGGAGGCACCTCGCCCCCCCGGCTGGCGCCCGGAGCCCCGCAGCAGGAAGCCCCCTGGAGCGAGCGCAGCCCTGGAGCCCGAGGGAGCCGCGCCCGGAGCCCCGGGTTCGCGCCTCGCAGCGCTTGGAGCTGGGAAAGTTGGAGCCGGTGGCCCCGGGTCGGAAAGCGGCTCAGCCCCCATTGCCCCGGGCCCGGGCCGGCCTCTGGGCGGGGGCAGCGCGCACTCCCGGGCACAAAGACCCACCGATCCCGAGGAAAGCGGCGCTGCGCCGCACTCCGCCGGCTCGGGAACCTGCGCTCCCGGCTGTTTCAAGCTCCCCGCAATGGGGCTGGATGCCGCGGAAGGGCCGGCTGGATTCGGGGCGGGGAACGCGGGGGCAGGCGGCGGCGGCCGGCCTGCTGGGGCACACCCAGGCCAGGCCCTGGGGTGGTTTGCGCCCGCCGGAGAACCCCTCCGACGCCCCCAGGCCCGGGAGCTGGAGGGAGCCCGGGCGCCCCCAGCCCCACGGGCCGCCGCGAGGTAGCGTTCCGCCGGGGAGCCCAGGGACCAGTGGCGGGGTTGGGGGTCAGGCGCTGCCCTCGCTCCGCTGGGCGCACACGGCGCCAAGTGCCGCCCCCGAGCTCGGGGAGAAGGCTCCAGGGGCGCCCCCGGGGGTGGGGCAATGCTCTGCTTGGCGGGCCTGCGGCCTGCCTGCCTGGGCTCCCAGCCCATCTCCGCCGCTGGCTGCTGGAGCAGGGCGCGGTGGGGCCGGCGGCCGAGCGCCGAGCACTGCCCCATGCCGGCGCACTCGCTGCCGCCTGCCCCGCTCCGCTTCCCCGCCTGCTGAGCACCCTGCTCCAGCTCTTTGCGGAGCTCGAGGGCATCGCCTGGTGGGTCACCCCCTGAGGTGACACGCCAGCGCCCGAGAGCAGGGTTTGGGGTGCTGCGGGACCCCAGTGCCCATGGGGTAGGGGGCCTGGGCACTGGTGCTCTGTAGATCCCAGAGAGCCAATCTCGGGGGCTGTTTTTTGGGGCGGGGGGTCGCACCTTAGCACCTCCTAGTGGCTGCTTTGCAGGCTGGAGCTGCAGCATTAGGAAAGGGACCCATTGTCCCGGGCGGGCATGGGGCAGCTCGGCCCACCAGAGCGCGGCACCCTCCAGCCCGGTGCGCTGCCAAGAACCCTCCTCCAGAGGGAGGGGAAAGGTGATGGGGGGAGCTGCCCCAGACCCACTGGCCTGAGTCAGGCGGGTGTGGGGGCAGGCCAGTCGCGGCGTGGGGCGGGGGCAGGGTGGTTGTGGGGTCAGTGGCAACACACAACTCTCTGGCCAGTTTGTTTCTTGCAGTGACTTCCCCAGGGACCCCCTGGCTCTGAGCTGGGGTTGGTGGTTGGGGTGTTTAATGCAGACCAGACGGGCTATTTCCATCATTGTCGGGGGTCACAGATCCCCAGGACTGCAGCGCTGGAACGGTCTCCAGGAGGAACCCCGTCAGTGGGCCAGACCCCTTGGGGGTCTCTCTTCCTCCAGGGAAAGCCACACGGCGTCACCAACGCCTTTGGCTGGACCGCAGGACTGTCAGCCCCCTGCTTCCCCTGTGAGCTCCGGGCAGCGAGTCCCTGGGGGAGACTTGTGCATTCTCTGCACTCGATGCCCCTCGCCCAGTGCTGGCAAAGCAGCTGGGCTCATTCGTCGCTAGTCACAGCATGGGAAGGGCCTGGGCTTAGCACGGAGAATCGTCCATTCCGGGTAGCCAAGCTGTGGTGAGCCCCATTGTTCAAGCTCTGTCTCTCCATCTGTCTGAGCCCCTTGGTCCGAATTCCAGGTCCGAGCCCTGGCTGTCCCCAGCAGCCAGCGCATCCCCCTCAGCTCTCTCCAGCCATTTGTCCCCGAGCTGGGGAAGTCTATATCGCTCTGGGGCATTGGTTGCTAGGTATCGATATCCAGGCAATTATTGTCTTTTCAGAGGCCCCCACTGATAAGGGGACCAAGACCCAGACCGCTAGGCGACACCCATATCTATGTCTCTGCCTGGTCTGAGAGCAAACAGCCCTTTCCCAACCCCCTGGAAACAATGCAGCACACTGGGGAAACTGAGGCACAAACAGGACTCATAAAAATATTACCAAAAATTCCCACTCAGGCGATTATCCATCCCCCTCTGCCCCCTGGCTCCTGCTAACTGGGTCTGGAAGGCCCTGCCGGGAGGGGGCACAAAAAGAAATGGAGAATAGGTTCTGGGAAGAGGGAGCATGTGACGATGGGACACAGCAGGGAGGGGGGAGTGTTGACCTGGGAATGTGCCCTGGGGATGGGAGACCTGAGAGCCTGTCACCTGAGCCAGGAGGGGGAGGGGGAGGTAACACCTCTGCCCGGGAATGCGAACAGAGGCCGCAGGAGGGAGCCTGCTGGGGGGGTTAGTTTCAGTTTTGGGCTGGGTGGAGGAACGCAGGGAACCCTAGGGCTGGGGTCTAAGCTCCCTGCTCCCCCCAGAAGGACTTGACTGAGGGGTCCTGGTTATACCCACAAGCTCTGTTTTGGACTGTGTTCCTGTTGTCCAATAAACCTTCTGTTTTACTGGCTGGCTGAGAGTCTCAGTGAATCCCAGGAAGAGGGGTGCAGGGCCTGGACTCCCCCACACTCTGTGACAGAGCCTGCAGGCCCCTCCAGGCCCGCCACAGGGCAGGCAGAGCTCCCATGTGAGCAGAGAGCAGCTCCTTGCACAGACACCCCTACTTTGTGGCTGGGAGGAGAAGCTCTGAGTCCTTCCCCTGCCTCCTGGCAGAGATGGGAGCTGCCCTCCCTTTGTCGTTAGCTGCTGGGGTGACTTGGGGGAGGGTTTGCCCATCACAGGCTGCTCTGCTCCAGAGTCCCCCCGCCCCCAATGCCAGAGGCCCATAAAGCCCATGGGCTTAGAGTTGGGACAGGGGGCAGCGTTGCCTCTGGGACAGATTCCCAATGCCCTTGCCTCAGGGGACCCCACTCCCAGGGCTGGCCTTGCCCCATGGCTCCTGCTGGCTTCCTGACCACATGCTCATCTCCCACACCCCGCCTGGTCTGGGAGCCACAGCCGCCTCCCCCCAGGGGCCAGGATACAGGCTCTGGGGCTGGGGCATTGGGCTGAAGATTCTGCCTCTGGCTCTCCCAGCTGGCCCTGTGGAGCCCGAGTTCCCCACTGCCAGCCCCTGCCCGCAGACCTGATGCCTGGGCAGGAGCTCCCGGGGCCCGTGTCCCTGGCTGGGGCTCTGGACTCTGTGTGAATCACCCCCAGCAGGTGCGAGCGCCATGGGGCGAGGTCACAAGGGAGATTCCAGGGAGCCTCCCCCCGAGATGGCGGGTGGCAGCGTGACCTCTGGCTGGAGACGTGCAGTGTCCATCCAAGCCCTGCGGGGGCGAGCACCGGGGGCTCAGTGTCTCTGGCTGGGGCCCCAGGCAGTGCAAGGGGGGAGCGGTGTGACCCCCCCATGGCTTCAAACTTGGCTGCTGCAGATGCACAGTGTGGCCCAGTTGCCTCTACTGAGCCCTGCTCTGTTTGCCCGGGTCCTTGTGACTGTGCCTCTCAGGCCAGTTCCCAGGGAAGAGCTGTTTGCCCAGCACGGGTGCTGGCTGGCCCTGCGCTGCTGGGCTCTGCAGGAAGGCCCAGGTGGCCAGCGAAGAGCAGGCTCCTTGGACAATAGGGTTGACGCGGATGGGGGCTCCTCTGTGTCTGTGTGGGATGGGTGTGGGGGCTGCAAGTCATAGGTAATAGGTCTGATCTCTGGGCCCGGGGTCCCACTCTGGTCACAAGCTCAAACTCTTCCCTGCAGCCAGGAGGGCCTGAAACCTCCTTTTCTTGTTTTCAGGGAACGCTGAGATCTGCACCTGGTCACCTGAGTCCAGGTGCTGGGGCTTTAAGAGGGACACCACATGTCACATGGCTGGCAGTGCTGCCCTATGCTGGCAGCGGTGGGAATGCTGACGCTGATATTGCTGCGGGACGGTAAGTTTGCGAGTGTCTCGGTGCCCATGCCTGCCCCCAGCCCTGGGATGGGAAAGCAGCCAGTGCCGAGGGGCCGTTTCCCAGGGGCTGGATGATTCTGTTTGCGCTGGGCTTTCTCTGCCAGTGGACGGGGGACAAGTGGCCATGCTGGGCATTAAAACAGGACCTTTCCTGGGGGAGCCAGCAGGCCCCAGGAGCTCAGGGGGTGGCAGGGTACTGCAGAGCAGGTGTCCATCTCATTTTGGAGGGCTGCTCCTACATGTGAATGCTGGAGGGAGGAGCCCAGCTGGCTCCTGGGCAAGGGTCAGACTCACACCGGGGCTGACCCTGGAACAACTGAGCTGAATGTGCCCCTGCCCCAGGGATGGCTGGGTACTGGGAGACCCTGCCCCACTCTGCCTATGAAAGGGTGGGGACGCCAGCTGTTGATGAAACAGGCTTGGAAGGGTGCGGGGGGCTCAGCGCGGCATCCTGGTGTGAAGTCAGGGCTCCTGAAACTGTGCTGGACCTAGTACACTTGCAGCACTGCTGCCTGCCGTCCCCGTGCCAGACACCTCCCTCCCCAGCTCCCCCAGAGCAGGGAGTGATGCGGGAAGAGGGCTGGTGGGCAGAGCAGGGCCAGGAGAGGGGGGTCCAGTGGGGAGAGCTCCTGTGGAGGCAGGCCCTGCATGTGTTTCTGCCTGGGGATCTCCAGGCTCAGCATCATTACCCCCAACTGACAGCTGGGGAAACTGAGGCACGGAGGGGCTGAGGCTTGTGCTCACTGTTTGGGTGTGACAGTGAAATCAGCTGGAGGTGTTGGCACTTAACTCCTCTGCAGATCAGACTCTGGGTGTCCCACGCCAGCACCCAAAATCCGTGGGTGCTCTGGAAAACATGGGTGACTGGGCCACAGTCCCCAGCAAGTCCCGTCCCCCATCGCCCAGCCTGGGGCCCTAGCAATGAACGTGTATGTAATGAGCCCTGCTGCTCAGGCCTGTGCCTCTCCTGCCCCCGGGCTGGCAGGGCTGCTGGGCACAGTGCTCCACAAAGCCCCTGGGCCTCCCCTCCCCTACCCACTCCACCTCTTCCCCCTCCACGTTGGTTGGCCCGGGGGCTCCGCAGCATTCCCATCTGCCAGGGAGGAGCCCGCGGCGTCTCACAGCAACAGGCTGGTTCTCAAAATGCACCGCACCATGGAGTCGCTGCCAGGGCCCCGATTCTGAGCCCTGCTCCAGGGTGGCTGGAAGTTCAATTTGCATCACTCCTAAAGTTCCCAGTGGGAACCCGGCGTCGAACACTGAAGTGACAGATTCTTCACCACCGTCGAGTCTCCCCTGGCTTTGGAGAGTAGCTCGCTGCCCCCTTCCCGGCCCCGGCCATGGCTTTCCCCTGTGGCCCAGCACCAACAGGGGTGTCACGGAGTCCCCGGGCGATGCTCTGGAGCTGCTCCCTGCAAAGCCAGCCAGGACTCTGGGGAAGTCACCTCTCTGGGAGCTGCCTGTCTGCAGGACACACAGCTCACCCGGCTTCCACCTTCCTGGGTCTGACCTCGGAGCATTCAGCATCCTCTGCCCCTCCCTGCGCTTCCCACAGCGAGTCTGCCAGGGAGGGGTCCTGGGGAAGCCAGAGGGTCCTGCCCCCCAACTTCACAGTCAGACGTGACTCTCAGCCAGCCAGTAAAACAGAAGGTTTATTAGACGACAGGAACATGGTCTAAAACAGAGCTTGTAGGTGCAGAGAACAGGATCCCTCAGCCGGGTCCATTCTGGGGGGCAGTGAGCCAGACAACCACGTCTGCCCTTCACTCCATGTCCCAGCCAGCCCCAAACTGACACTCCCTCCAGCCCCTCCTCCCTGGGCTTTCCCCTTTCCCGGGCCAGGAGGTCACCGGATTCCTTTGTTCTCCAACCCTTCAGCTCTCACCTTGCAGCGGGGAAGGGCCCAGGCCATCAGGTGCCAGGAAACAGGGTGTCGGCCATTCTCTGTGTCCAGACCCCTGCACACACCTGCCCTCTAGGGCTCTGCAATGACCATACACCCGTCTCCCACCCCCTAGATATTTAATTACTGCCTAGGGGAAACTGAGGCACTCCCACACTATTCAGAGGAAACATTAAGAACAGTCCCACTTGGTCACATTGGGATCCTGCCCCAGGCCCGAGGGGGACAGACAATTGGGGAGGGAAGCTGGAGACGGTGCAGTGCCCCTGGGTGCCTGCTGAGCTGGGTGCTGGAGTTTCCCTGTAACCCCCCCAGTTGTGTGGTCCTGCCCCTTTCGCGCTCGGAAGGGCTGAGCTGCCAGCCCAGAGCAACGGGGGAAGGGGCCCTGCCCAGCCCGCACCCCACCTCTGGTGCCAGAGTCGCTCTCCTGCCTTCCCTTGGTTGGTTTGCTGTGAGGCGTGGAGCGAAGCACGTGGCTGGATCCTTCCCAGTCCCCTGCCTCGGGAGCACGCTGGGGGAGCTTCGCTGCCTTTCCCGGGGCTCCCTCCACCCCGCTCACTGGAAAGCTCTGAGCCAAGTGTCCTAGAGGGGACCCTGCATGGGCCCCACCACCTCCCACCAGCACAGGGTTATCCTGGGAGCCACTGGTTGGGCCAGGGGTCTGGGAGGCACAGTCAGGGCCAGGTGGGTGTCTGTATTCTAGGGGCCCATCGCCATGGCTTTTGGGCCTGAGGTGGCCTGGCCTGTCAGGCTGGAACTGCTGCTTTGCAAACCCTTACTCCCTTCCAGCGGTGCGATTCCATCCCCAGTAAACAGGTCCCAGCAGCCCGGCCTTGCTGGGCACAGTACGGTGCCAAGCAGCTGCGAGTCTCCCAAGGCCTGTGTTTAACTCTTTGCTGGCTGGGCAAGTGGCTGCAGCCCTTCCCTGCAGCCAGGGCCCCAGAAGTGGGCCCCAAAGCTCCCCAGGAAGGAGCGATAGCAGCGGAAGGTGCAGGCTGGAGGGTCCCACACCTGGCCCTCTCTGCGCTGGCTCTGCTGCCCACAGTGGGCGCTGGGAGAGGGTTTTTGCAGGAACCCAGCGAGAGTGGAGTGTCCTGGGGGCTGGGCTGAGAGCTCGCTGGGCTCTCCTTGGTTCTCTTTCCTCCCGGCCTCGCCCTGGGCATGCAAATGAGAGCACTGGGCTGGAACCCCCGGCTGCCAAGCCTGGGAGGGTGGGGAGCAGCAGCCATGGAGAGGAGAGGCAGCAGCCTGGCTCCCAGCTGGCTCCAGGGGAGGGGCTGGGGGCCTAGCTGTGCTGCTCTGCTCCACCTCCCAAAGCCCCGTCCCAGCTGGCACTGGTCCCCACCGCTCTGCGGGCTGTTCCCAAGGCCTGGCTGGGAGCCCGCAGGGACTCTGGGGTGCATGGAGGGGACAGCGACTGTGAGGGAGACAGGAAGCAGCACAGACAGCAAGTCCCAAGCTGCCCAGCCTTGCCAAGGGGGTAACCGGCGAGCTGCCGCCAGGAGGGGGCGGTATATGCAGTGTTCGCACAGAGCTCCCCCCACGCAGGGTCGCTGTGCCGGGATCCACCCCGGCCCAGACAGTTGCGGTGGATGGCTGAGAAGGGACCGTTGGCTCAGCACATCCCTGTGCCAGGCCCGTTCACCTCGCCCCCTTGCACGGTCACGGCTGGGCGTTATCTCCCCCCCCCCACTGCAGTCTGTACTCCAGTGGGTCCTTCTGCCAGCTGCTGCATCCGTCTGGCCTGGGCGCGTGTGCTGGGTGGAACGAGCCTGTTTATGTAACCGGGGACTTGCTGATCTCTCCTGCTGTGTGCCAGGGGCTTTCGCCTCCATCTGCTCCTTGCCGGTGAGTTTGGCGCTGCCATGGCACACTGAGAGGCCAGGCCCTTGGCTCCCAGCGGGGACCTGTGTCCAGCCAGGGAAATTTTGCACCAAACATCACAGGCCTGGCAGAGAAGCACGGGGGGTCCTTCTACTTCCTTATTGCCCGGCCTCCATTTCCTCCTCCCCTCGCTCCTCTCTTCTCACTCTCCACCTTCCCACTTGTGTGCCAGGACCCCCCATTGCCACTTGAGGCCGCTCAGCACGGCTCCCCCTGCCCCCTTGAGCCAGCCCAGCCTCCTGCTGCATGTGTCTGTGCAGCGCCCTGCCAGCTGATGCCAGGGGACCATGGGCAATGGCAGGGTGGATGCTGTGCTGGCATACCAGCCTCCCTTGGCCTTCCCTCCCAGCTGCCTCAGTGGCCCCAGATCTCCTCACCTGGCCTCTATGGGGCATGGGGGACTTCAGGGTGTGAGAGCCCAGCTGGCCTGGCTTTCGATCCACTCATTCCCAGGGTCATTGCTGGGGCAGCTCCTGAATTCACTTCACCATGTCCTGGGACCCAGCAGGGACTCCGCCCCTTTCCTGTTCCTGGTACCCTACTTCCCCACCTGCCCCCAGAGTTGCTGGTGCCACCTGGAGATGGGGGCAGAGCCAGGGGCCAGTGCCAGGCTGCAGAGCAGGCCTGCAGGGGCTTTCTGTCTCCAGGTTTCTAATGCACCCTCACCCTGGTATCTGGGTACCAGCCCAGGGCTCCCCCACCCCTGCCTGGCCCTCCATCCTGAGGCTTCATCCCATCTTGGCTGAGGTCCGCCACGGCCACCACCTGGGGCCATTGAGCTAGGGATCCTCTGGCCATTTCCTTCCAGCCCCCTGCTCCCTTTGACCCTCGTTTGCTCCCAGCCCCATGTGCCAACTGGCCCGTCCGCACGCCTCTGTGGAGTGAGCCGAGGACTGTGGTGCATTGGGAGCAGCCGCCGGATGCTGCTGCGCTCACCCCCCTCTCCTAGGGGGGAGCCGGCGCCATCCCACCCCGTTCGCTCCCCTTCCCCCACTCGTTCCCCGTGCTCCGGAGGGGAGAAACCGGCGTGTGTGCAGAGTCTGCGTAGGCAGCCAAGCAGCAGCTGAGCAAGGCAGGGGGTGGCGCAGGAGCATTACCATACGCAGGCTGTAATTACCGCTAATTTCTTAAGTGCAACAAAAAAATGAAAACCCAAACAAAGCTCAGGCGGAGCGGGATGGGGGGACAGCAGGGCGCGCCCTCCAGCTCCCTGCTGGCACATGGCTCCTGGCCACCTGCCCACGCGGGGATGTGCCTCTGGGGCCAGGCCCACTCCCCTGCTCTGCTGGCAGAGATGGATTTGGCCTTGCAGTACCCCTGGGGGAGGGAAACTGAGGCACTGGCATGACCTCCAGAGCTCACAGAGTAAGCTAGTGGCACAGCTGGGAATGGAACCCAGGAGTCCTGACCTCCCCCACCCTACCGGCCCTCTGATCTGATCTGGTCGCTGGAGCTCGTCCCCACACATTCCCTTTGGGGGAGGAAGCCGTCTGAGCTGTCAGGTTGCTCCCCAGCACGGTGCCACTGAACCCCCACAGCTCTGCGGGCCCCCTGCAGACAGAGCTGGGACTGGGGTGAGGGGGTAACACCCCCACCCGTGCAGCGGGGGCTGGGCAGTGACAGCCACACGCTGTTCTGCAGGGACGTCTGTGGGACTGCAGCAGCTGCCCTGGCACGAGTCCCCCGGGGCCGTTGCCAGGCCGGGCATGGCTGGGACCCGGTGCTGAGGCGGCCCCTGGGCCTGGCCTTCGGTTTGTTCAGATCTCACCTTTCTCCACCTCGCCTTGATGTGAAGCGATGTCACGCCCCAGGCACCCAGCGTAGCGCCCAGCTCTGCAAGCCAGCGCACTCCAGGCCCCAGCCCCTGCCCAGTGCCCCAGGTCTCCCCCCAGGCCTGGGGGCTCAGGGCCATCTCGCTCCTTGAGGCCTGTCCTGCGTCAGCCACACCCCACTGGCATGGCTTGTCTCAGCACTTGGACCCCACGGAGAGAGCCCCCCCCCGGCTCTGTGCTGGTGCTGTACACTCCCTGGCTGGGCTACTTCCCTCGGTGCCCAGGGCTGGGCCAGTCAGCTCTGGGCACCATGCTGGTCCCCTGCCCAGGGGCTCATGTAGGGGCAACTGGCAAGGGGGAGGGAAGGGGGATGATTGTATTCATCAGCTGTGGGGCACGCCCACCCCAGCCAGGCCGTCAGATTCGCCACATCTGTGCCCGACACAGCCTGGCAGCCGAGACCCTAGCCAGCACCTGAGGGCTCCCTGGCAATGGGGCCTGGCTGCGCCAGCTGGAGCTGTGTGGTGTGGGGCAGCCCTGGGCTGGGAGCCACATCTGGAGGGTTGGAGGTCTCCACAGGACGCAGTCCCTGGAGCCAGACTGCGGTGCTTTGCAGAGGTGGCACGTCCAGGAACTGGCAGCCATGGCCTGGGTTCTGGGCTGAGCAGGCAGGGCATGGAGGGGCACAGACCCTCTGTCTCCCACTGACCGGGGGCAGCTCCCATCCCTGGCACATCTCCATTCGCCGCCAGCTGGGATCCCGCTCTGGGCTCCAGCGGGCAGCGGAGGGGAGAAAGGCATGCATGAGACATCCCATAATGCCCAGGCATGTGCCCATTTGCCCCAGTGGCCGCTGGTGTAACTGACCCTGGGCCGGCTCTGTGGCCGGAGCTGGGAGAGGGGGTCTGATGGGTCCAGCCAGACCCGCCGGCCTGCGTGTGCGGGGAGCACTGGGCCCTGCACGTGTGCAGGCGTGTGCCTTTGCACGTCTGCAGCAGTTTGGTGGTAGGTACCGTCTCAAACAGAGATTTCGAAGCATAAATCATATTGCTGTGGACTCTCTGCCTGCAGCTGATCCGCACCTGGGCTCCAGGCCGGTAACCGAGCTGCAGACCGGGGGGTGCATGGAGCACGTGCTCGAGGCGAGATCGAGGTCGTGCTCGATTCAGCCACTGCTGAAGCTGCAATGAAAAGGGATGAAGAAACCCCCCGCCCCCACCAACCCCACAATCCCATGGGCAGATGGGCTGTTCCAGCTAAAACGCTCCCAGCCCCACCAAGAGGGGCGCTTTGCTGGGGGAGGGCAGCCAGGAAGCCTCCCCACTCTCCTCCCTCCTCTGGTTCACATCCTCACATGCCGTGGAGCACATCTGGCCGGGGAGCCCGCAGGGCAGGTGGCTCTGGGAACCTGGGAGCGATAAATGCTCAGTGGGGTGAGGGTGGGAACAGCCCCTGTGGGGCAGGTGTACAGACCAGTAGCTTCCATAACCGACACAAGGTGGCGCTCCGGCTCCTCGAGAATCCAGCCGCCAGCGCCATGTTCTGCTCCCGAAGGGGGTGGGTGAAGGGCAGTGCCAGGCAGGGTGGGGCAAGCGAGGGGCATAATTGGGTGTGTGACAGGCGGGCGATGAGCATGGGAGAGCATGGGTGGGGGGCATCAGCGGCGCGTGAGGGGCACCAGCAGGCATGGGGGAGAAGGCCCAGGCCCTGCCCCCTCCATCCTGCCTGAGACATGGCTCGGTGGGAGATTTGGGGCCCATCACCCGCCTGGTGGGGCCATGCGAGCGCACTGACCGATGTTGGGGGGCGATTAACCCCCTCAGTGCCAGCATGCTCTGTGCAGTGGGTGGCAGCATACTGTGCTGTACCCTGGGGAGGGCTGTAAGAGCCTGGGGGCTGGGCACATGATGCACCGAACGGGGGGGCACCATGCCCTTGCCAGCCCCCTCCCCGTTAGCGGCCTGGTAAGAGCGGCAGTCACAGAGGAGGCGTTCGGGGACCTGTCAGCCTGGCTGCAGGCGTGAGCTGAGTCACCAGCTGCCGATGAGCAATTGGCAGCTCTGGGCAGCCAAGATGGCTTCAGACCAGCGACCTCCCGGTGCCAACCCAGAGCTGTCCTGCCCCCCACGAGCCCCTCCCACAAACGTCCCCCCACCCCACAGCTCCAGCCCCAACCATGCCTCCCTGGCACTCTCACGCTGCGCTCGGCAAGGTCAAGGCCTGGGAGCGGGAGCCTCCTGCTCCGTGCTGCCGAGGGCCCTCTCCCATGTGCCCTCGGAGCAGCCTGCCAGCCCGAATACAGGAGGCTCCCTGAGGGGGCCATGCAGGGCCGCGATGGGCTGGCCACGATGGGGTTATGGAGCAGCCAGGAGTTCACGAGACCCCCTCCTCCCTGCGCTGTAGATGGAGGGAAGCCCAGGCAGTGCGGCCAGACGGGTGTGTGTGTGCGGGAGCAGACGGGCTGCTCTTAGTGGGGCCAGGAGCTGTCTGGGGACTCGGGCCGGCCCAGAGTGGGGGCTGGGCCTGGCCTGGGTCTTTGATTTGATTGAAACCCAGGCACTGGGCACTGAGCCAGGCCGGGGCAGTGGGGGCCTCAGGGAAAGGGGCTAGAGGCGCAGCCAGGCTGGGCCGAGGATTCCCTCACTTTATTCTCCTGTTGTCATTGGCCCATTACCTGGGCAAGGGCTGAGCTCACTGGGCCAAGCCACATCCACAGCTGGGGTGGGCTGACAGGGGAAACTGAGGCAGAGCTGCCAGGAGGGTGGCACCTCTGTTACCAGAGAACATAACAGAAGAGAGCTCAGACCAGGTGGTCACAGTGGTCCCTTCCGGCCAGAGCATCTATGAATCCTACTCCCCTGGGTGGGGCACTTCAGGCTGGCCAGGATCATGCCTGCTGCCCGGTTCACTGTCACACAGCACCGGTGCTGTCCCCAGGACAAAGACGCTGGACGGGAAGATGGGCCATGGCTCTCAGAGAAGAAAGCAAGAGTGTGCGTGCGGGGTCGGGGTGGAGGTTACTCGGTCTTTAAACCAATTCTCTTTCAGTGAGATTTCTACATGGCAGGTTGGCCAGGAAATCTCTTCTTTGGGGGTTTATTTCCCTCGCTGGTGTATCAGCGACGGGGCTGTGTTTTCGTAGGGTTTGTACAGGCCATGTTTATTAGTGCAGGTTGTGTGTGACTCGGGGTTGCGCCCACAGGTTGCTGGGGGGCTACTGATGCACTGTGCTGACAGAAGGTTGCTGGTACCTGCTGGGCCAGTTGTGCTGATCAGTGGGGGTGGCTGTGGGTTCGGGTGTGTGGCTTGCACACGCGGGTTGCAGGAGTAAGCTGAGTTGTGTGTTCAGGTTGCTCCCGTGCATGGGGGCGGGTTCTGCACACTGGCTAGGGGCTTGGTTGCCCTGAGCACCAGGATGAGGAAACAGCTGAAATGACTAAAAATCAGACTTTAAAGGTGATAAAAAAGTGCCTGGTAAGTTTCCAAAAAGCTCACGCATTTCTTTCTGTGCTGAAGACCCATTCAAGAGTGGCTGGTGCTTGCAGCTTGTGGGGACGGAGTGCTCATCAGCCCAGGGACAAAGTCTGCTTGGCTGCCCTTCCCAGGGGGAATGGAAGCAATGGGAAACAGAAGGTATTTTACCTGCATGTGCAAACAAATAATTATGGATACAAACAGCAAGAGGTACCCGCACCCGCGCCCGTGCACACACTGCCAAGGCCAGCTGAATTCTGCGGGGCTCTGTCAGACAACGACGCTTCTCTCCTCTGTGCGTAGCAGCAGCTGTGGGTTCTGACATCCTGCTCCCCTGTTCTTCATCGGTTGCCGGAAACAGGATCTCTGCTTCTCCATGAGTCACCCGCTCCCGCTGCTCGCTCCTCTCCGATGACCTCACCCGGTGACATCTTCACTGGTGCTGCGATGTCACCGAGCGCATTGGAACAAGTGGTGGGAGCTGGAAGGCTCTTGGGAAACCCGAGGCCCTGGTAGCAGAGAACACGGGGCAGAGGAATATGCCAAACCCAGCAGCCTGGTTCTGGGGGAAGGCTGAAGAGTTTCTAAATCAAACGTGCTTCCGAGTTCTATTTGAACCGGCCCACAAGGCACCTCAGCAGGGCAGAGCTGCGCACGGAGTCTCCTGGGGGACTGAAAGGAGACGTCCCAGGCTCCAGCGTCCCGAGCGCTGAGCCCTGCGGCGCTGACCTGCCCTCTGCATGAACCGGGCTCTTAGTTCTCCGGGTTCCCGCCCCCAGAGACTGCGACCGTGGGTTCTGAGTGAAGTGTTGTTGCCATTCCCTGGCAAAGCTGGCCCAGACTGTCTCGTTCCGCCGGTTACTAACCAGGTGCTCATACAATGAACAATCATCCCCCCGTATGCATCTTTCATTGTGGTTTATTAATGGAGAGGAGAAAAAGAAATCACCCTTTTTCCCTTGGCTCTTCCCACGTCCAACCACACCAGGCCAGCAGGGGGACCTGCCCGGCTGCCTGAAAGGAGAGCCGCTGGGCTCTCGGGGGAATCTTGCCAGGCCCGGTGTAACTGTGGAACTCCACGGAGTTCCTGAGAGCCAAACTGGGCCCTTAGCTTCAGGGTGGGGGGCAGCCCCTCCCCCAGGGTCAGCGCCACCTTGGGCATCTTCAGCCCTGGGTCACCATCCCTCTCCAACGCTCACTTGGCCGCCCTTCTGGGCCAGCCTGTCTCCGCTCCAGGGCCAAAGCTGTCTGCAGACCGCAGGAGGCAGCTCTAAGCCCAGCCACCACTCAGTTCCATGGACCCCCCAGCCACGGAACTGGGGGGCAGGTGCAGCTCCGGGTGTCACCCCGGATCTGCTCTCCTGTCGGCCAGCGTCAGCTCACTGAATTCAGCAGTCGCTCTGGATTTCTCAATGTATCAGAGCAGAGCCGGGTGCCCAGTTTACCTGACCCAGGGTTTAGAGAAGAGCAGGGGCTAGTGGTCAGGTCACAGGCCTGGGCCCCAGACACCCCTGGGCTTTCACTAGAGCTGCCTGGCATGCGCTTGACCAGACGCGTTTTCCTTGCACTGCGTCAGTTTGTCAGCACTGGAAAGTTTCACGGTGACGTTGTGATTTGGGGGAACGGGAAGAGTTCTAATCTGAGCGGAGGCAGCTCTGAGCCGAGATGGGCCCAAGCAAAGCCCAGAGCCGGCTGCTGACGCTCCCCAAGTTGCTGAGCTCTGGATCAGGGTCCACTGCAGAGAGAGGTTTGGGTCACACAGCTCTAGTCCCTCCTCCCCCCAGTGCTGTGTGAGTGGGTCAGGCCCAGGTTTCTGCCCAACCCTGCTCCAAAAATCCAGCACCAGGGAAAAATCAAGAAACTCCAGCCTTGTTCTGGGGCTTGTGAGAAAACCTCAGTGCATGAGCGTCCCCTCCTGGCCCTGCTGCAGCGACAGGGCAACCCCTCCTGCTCCTTTAACCCTCCTCTGCTCATTCCACACAAAGCCCTGGGCAGTGTCACTCCAGCACCTCTGTCTTTATGGGCTTGGCTTGCAGCCCAGCCGGTCAGCTTCCCCTATGGATTTCAGGGCTGCTGTTCTCTCCTCTCTTGCTGGGGGGCTGCTCAGTGGGAGTCGTGCCTGGGCCAGTTCTCTTCTGTCCCGTCCCCAGGGGAGACGGGGCTGGGGGGATCCTGCTCTGCCCGCGGAGAAGTGCTCTGACTTTCCACACAACACCCCCCCAGCATCTCCTCTGCTCCATCCTCCTCCAATGGTGCCTGGGCCACAGGGAGCAGAGAGGCCGATGAGCCAGCCGCAGCCTTGGCTGGGCCCTTAGCTCCGTGCTGCTGACAACCTACCCGGGGCGTGAGGTGCCTTGTGCCACAAACCCCCAGTGTCAGCGGGGAGGCCCCAGAGTTTGGTCTCCCTTCTGATTCCCAGCCTGTGAATGCAACTCTCTCGAGAGGGGCCGTAGGCGGAGGCCACTGGTGCTGCAGGAGGCGGCTGCTGCAGGATTTGCCTTTTGACCCACTTGGCTGTCCCTGGGCCACCGCGAGAGGCCAAGCAGTGCAGCTGCTGGAGGTGTAGTTTGGCTGCTGGTCAGGGACGACTGGCCTGGGCACGGCCTGTGGGGGTCAGTGGTGACTGACCCTGCGTGCAGGGGACCTTGAAACACAGCCCCTTGGCACATCTATTCCCAGCAAGTGGTTTCCATGATATTCGGAGAGTCCCCAAATCTCTCCCAGCCGGGCTCCCTGCACCCTGAGGAGGGGCAGCATTCCTCTCGGCCAGGCCTCCATGTCCTGTCCAGGGGAGCCCTGGAAATGTGCCCTCCCTGGGTTCGCACCCAAACGTGCCAGTCACACAGGAAGCAGAAACAGACTAGCAGTTTCTTCTTCCTTTGAAGCCAGAGCCACTAAACCCAGCAACCTGCACACACAGGAGCTGCTGTGTGAAAATACCCATGGGGCATCTCCAGGGAAAGTGCAAACAATGAAGGAGTTTCCTTCCCAGCCTAGCTGGTCCTGAAATGGTTTCCGAGCATGAGGGACAAACAGCAAGAGGGGGGTTGGCAGAAGACGGTGTCCAGGGCTGGCAGTGGGGTGGCGGGAAGCACTGGGCGAGGTGCTGGCAGTGGGGCGCTGGGTGCAGGTTGCTGAGAGCACCCTGCAGTGGGGTGTTGGGCGTGCCGTGATGGGCCTGCCCCTATTAGCCTTGGGTAGAGTCTGAGGCTGGAGGGAGCACGTGCCAGCGTGGGGGGGGGGGGGGTTGATCGGGGCGCCAGGCCCGTGGAGTGTGCACCGTGCCGGGGCGGGAAGCATGCGCGCGTGCGGAGCCCCCCCCCCGCGCGCGCGCTTCAGCCCCGGCGTTGCCCTTTTAAGAGCTGAGCCGGGGCGGGGGAGGTGGCGCCGTTCCTGGAACAGCCACCAGAGACGAGAGGGCGAGCGAGCGCGCGCGCCCCCCGCCCGCCCGGTGCCTGCGCGGCGGTTTCAAGCTCCCCCGCCCGAGCGCCGCTGCCGGGTTTGCGGCCGCTGCTCCGGGCCGGGGCCGGCGGGGTGGCCGTGGCGATGGGGCGCTGCGCCGGCCGCGCTCGCTGACGGGCGTGCACAGGCGAAGCCCGGCCGCAGCATGTACGCCAAGGGGAAGGGCCCCGCCGTGCCCTCGGACAGCCAGGCCCGGGAGAAGTGAGTCCGCCGGACCCCGGCGTGGGCCGGCAGCGCGGGGGGGGGCCCGTTCCCCGCCCCCCCACGCGCCCCCCGGGGCGACTCCCCGCGGGAAGTTCGCCGGGCCGTGGGGGCCGCAGCGGGGCGCCCGCCCGTGGGCGCGCAGCCCGCAGCCTCCGTGCCGCCCTCCCCGGGGCCGGGGGCCGGCGTGGGGCCCCCGGCGGCGGGTGGGGGGCGGGTGGGGGCCGCGGGCTCTGCCCCGCCGCGGGCGGGCGGGAGCGAGCGGGGGCCGCAGCCGGCTCGGAGCGTCTCAACTTTGCGCCGCCAACTTTGCGCTCTTGGGGCGGCGCGGGGCGCGGGGCTCCGGAGCGAGGGTCCGCCCGGCTGGGGAGCCGCGTCGGGGGCCGGAGCGGGGCGGGGACGCGTCGCGGGGGCTGCGGGGGCCCGGGGCCCGGCCCTCGCCCACCGCGGAGCCCCCGGAGCCAGGCGGGTCCGGCCCGGCGCGGGGGGCTGCGAGCGGCCGCCCCTGGGGTGACTTGGGCGGCTCGGGGCCCCGCCAGCCCCCGGCCCTGCCGCGAGGAGCGCCTGGGGGCCCCGGCGTCGCTCCGGGAGCGGGGCGGGGGTCAGCAGACGCCCCGGGGGGGGGCGGGAAGTGTCAGGGGCTGGGTGCCCGCACCCTGCCCCCGGGGCCGGCCCCGGCAGGAGCCCCCCCACCCCCCCATTGTTAGGGGCAGCCCGGCCGGGCGCTGCTGGGCCGGGGCTGCAGCCTGGGACGCTGCCCGGCGGGTCCCGCAAGTCGCGGCCGGCCCGGGCTGAAGTCCGGGGGGGGACCCTGCACACGGGCCCCGCGGAGCTGCTGCTGGTAGCAGGTGTCGATCCTGTCGGGGCCCCGCTGGGCTGGGCGCTGCTCGGACCCAGCCCAGCCGGCTCCTGTCCCAGGGGCTGGCAGGACCCAGTCCCAGCCCTGCGGGGCTCTGGGCAAAGGGTCCCGGCCAGGAGGAACCCGCCGCTCCTGGGCTCTCCCTTGTCCGAGGGGCAAAGCCTGACTGGCAGCGGCCAACCGAGGCAGCAGGTTGCCCTGTGGCCCCCCCGCCCCATCCTATGGCAGAACTGCGCAGAACAAGGGTGTGGCTGGGCACAGGTACATGGGGGGGGGGGAGGACAGATGGTGGGGGTGCGCAGTGTGATGTGTGAGTGAGTTCTGCATGGGGGGGGGGGAAGTGCGAGCTTAGTTTGCCCTGGGTGTTGGGCCTGGGGGGAGGTGCCAGGCTGGTGCAATACCTCACCATGTGCAAACAGATTTTCCCCTGCGGGGGGCAGTTACTCTGTGGAGAGCCCTGTCTCTCCCCCCCGCCCTTGCCCCAGGGCAGCTCTCAGTGGCAGCAGGGGGTTTGCGTCTGGCACATCACAGTGGTCGTGTGCTGGCTGGAACCGGGCCCTTTGGCTCGGTGCGCGGCCTGAGCCGTGTTCTTCGCTGTTGGGCAGATGTGGGATCCCGCAGGGAGGCGAGGGTGAACCTCTTCCTACCGAGACTGGCACGTGGACCAGAGAGTGACAGGAACCAGCCAGAGACCCGGGAGGGGATTGGTAGCGCCCCCCCCCCCCCCCAGCCTGTCCCTTTCAGGCGGACTTGGGATATTATTTCAGTGACAAAGAAGGAAGACAATGCAACCTTGGGACCAGACAGCCGCTTGGTGCCTACCCCTGGAGCTTCCTGGCGTTGGTGGGTGATGGTTGTGAGCAAGGGGGTTCCCGAAGGATTGGGCCGGTCTCGGCCCATATCCCGTCTCCAACAGTGGCTCTGTGTGTCTCTGCTCCAGGGGCTGGAGGGTGCATCACGGCCCATCAACTGCTGCTGCGATGGGCCGGGAAGGCTGCGGGTGCTGGGACGGAGGGGGCTGCAGGGCTGGAGCGTTTGCTGTCGGAAACACTGGGGCCACCCGCTGCACAGACCGTTCAAGTAACGAGAGCAGGGGAAAGGCTGGAGGAGGGAACCCCAGGACTGAGCTTCCCCTCCCCAAGCCAGGGCCAGGGCAGGCTCTGGTAGTAGAATGGAGTCCGGACAGTCCTCCTTGCTTTGATTCTGGGGCGGCTGCGATGGGCCCTGGGGTGCCGGATGGGCCCTGGCTGAATCACTCGCAGGAGCCAGATGCTCGACCCGCCTTTGGCGCCGGTCGGTCCCACTGAGGCAGCCGCGCTGACTCGGGATCCAGGTGAGCCGTATCCGCTTAGCGGCAGCTGCCTGATTACATCCCTGCGCTGTCACTCGCTCATTCATAAAAGCGGCCCCTTGAGAGCAGGGGACGTGCCTCCTACAAACACAGCAGTCAGCCGGGGGGGGGGGGGGGGACTCTGCCTGTGTGTGTCTGTCCGTCTGTCTGCCCTGTGCGTGTCTGTGTGTCACCACGTCTCCCCGGGGGGTCAGTGCAGGACCCCGTACTGCTCCCTTTCCCCAGGCGATGCCAGGCCAGGGGAGCCGAGGGACCAACCCCAGCCTTGCCCCGGGGGGCTCCTCTGCCCCCGGGCCCCATTGAAATGTCCCTGGCTTGTATCTGGAATCCAGGGGAGAGGGTCTGTTCCATTACATGATCATTCTGGGGGGTGGGAGGATTGCAGGCTGGCTCAGCTGTGCTGGGGGCGGTGAGATGCGGGGGCCCAGCTGGTTGGGGGAGGGAATGTGGGGCCAAGCTCCCTAGGTGGAGGGAATGGCTAGAAAAGCAAGTGACCTGCCCTGGGGCCTGTGGTTCCAGACCCCATCCTGATTTAGTAGCTCGGGAGGGAGGGGCTGGGGCAGTCGGCCCACCCGGCTGGCTCGGCTCCACGTGGGGTGAGCTGCGTTGGAGTCAGTGCAGCTGCTTAGGCGAGTTTACTCACTACAGGATTGGGGCTGTGGTCTTCCTCGGGGGGTGGGTGTGCCCCCCCGCCCCGCTTGCTGGCTGGGAGCCCTGGTCTTCTCGTCTCAGGGCTGGAGTTCAGGCCTGGCTGGCTGTATGTGGCCCATGCCCGCTGCTTCCAGGCTCCTGGACAGGAGCATCTGGGCCCGCTCTCCCCGCACGGAGCCGTTCTCTGTACCCCCCCCATGCGGTGCCACCGGTGAGGACAGCTGGCGCTGCTAGGTTAGGCCAGCACTGCCCCGTGGGCACCTGGGGTGGGCAGAGCTGGGAGCTGCTGCTGCGGAGGGTGAGGAGAGCTGGCAGGGGCTGGGGCTGAGCCTGGGGGAGATGCCAGGGGCTTTGGGAGGAACCATAACAAGTTGACTCGGCCCCATCTGGGTGTTGTCAATGACCCTTCTGCTTTCCCTGGTGTGGCAGGAGGAGAGTGAAGAGCTGGGGGAGGGGGGCTCATAGGGAGGGGGCTGGAAGGAGGGAGAAGCAGGTGGGGCATGCGGCCCGTAGGGGGCCAGTCCCAGCCAGGCCCCATGGTGACGCTCACCAGCGATTGTTCCCGTTGTTTTCTGCACTTGGTTGGTGATGGCCGAGAAGCTGGGATCTCCGCTCGGACTCGCTGGCGTTGGTTTTCCTCCAGCACACGTGTGCGCACGCATTTGTTATTGTAGGGTTGCCAGCAAGGGCTGAGCCTGCATGCAGCTCTTTGTTGTTGTAGCTGTCATGGGGCGTGGCGGAGGTGAGGAGGACCAGGGAGCTTGGGGGAGGCTGTGAAGTGAAGAATGGGATCGGTGAGGCCGGCCAGAGCTGGGGAACCCCTGGGGAGTTGCAGGAGCTTGTGCAGCGGCTCCTGGGAATGTGGGGTGATCCAGCCTGGCTGCGGGAAGCCAAGCCTGAAACGGTGGATCCTAGCAGCCGGGGCAGGGCTCCCTGGTGAGTGGAGCCCGGTGGGGATGCTGCCCCCTTGCAGCACGCCAGGGGATAGGGGTTGGGGTTGGAGGGAGGATCCAGAGCAGGGGGTAGGACTTGCAGCGGGCAGGCCTGGCTGAGTGGAACTGAAGGGAGCCCTGGCCTGGGGCTGGAGAAGGGGGGAGGATCGAACCTGGGACCTTTCAGGTGGACGTCCTGGGGCGCAGGGCCCTGGAACTGGGGCAGAGAGGCTGGTGCCAACCTAGACGTGGGCCCTTGGGAGGCTGAGCTGGAAGGGACGTCCCTGGCAGGGGCATGGCAGTCAGCTGGGATTTGCTGCACTCTGGGAGTTCGGGACGACTGGCTTTGGCATGAGGGTTCTGTGGGTCAGCTCATGGGAACGTGACTGTACTGTGCCCACAGGGGGACTTCGGATAAACACTAGACTATGTTACCTTTGGTGGGTGAGTGAAGGGGAAACTGAGGCAGGTGTCCTGGCTGTGCCATGGAGGTACTGAGGGGAAGCTGCCCTACTGCAGGAGGGTTGCTGGTGAGCTTTGGACCTCTCTGTGTTGGTGGGCTGTAGTAGGTGAGCCCTGGGCTGTTGGCTTTGGGTTCATTTGTGTTGCTTTAAGGAAAACTTTGCATTGGAGCATTGACACTGAAGAGAAAACGCATGAAAACGAGCCAGACCCTGCCAAGAGATGCAGAGACAAGCCCCAGCCTTCCCCTGTGGGAGGCACTACTCTCCAGAGTAGCAGGAGCAGGGGAGAGCCAGGCTGTGGGGAAGCCGGGGGTGGGGGTTGTGCCACTATCCAGGTCCCTTGGAGACTCCAAAGCATCACTCTGGGAATCTGCCCCATAGAGACTCTCTGGGACCCCCCTGCCCTCGCCAGCCCCTCATGTGGCAGCTAGCCACCTCCTGCAGCCTTCCCTCCATGCAGAGGGTGAGTGGGCTGGATAGTATGGGGGGGCTGCCTCCAAGAACTTCTTCCATGTGTCTCCGAGGGTCTCGGATGCCTGGGTCCAGAACCGGTCCTGGCTTTAGTGCTCTGAACAGGCCCTGATCCACCAGCTCTGCAGGGGTTTGTCCGTTCCCGGCTGCTGCTCCGGGAGGGGAGAAGACGACATGAGCGCTGAATTCTCTGCTGGCGTCGCTCTGCCCACTGCAGTGGGAGCATGCTGGGTTGCACCAGCTGAGGATCTGGCCCTGGGAAGCAGTGGCTAGAGACTTTTCCCTTTGAATGTCTCATGGAAGTGCAGAGTGGTTGTTATCTGCAGGGCCTTGCCCAGGGGCCAGGGGAGTGTGCGCTGCACAAACACAGAGGAAAAACACTACCCTGAGTGTAGAGGAAAACGTTTAGAATCAGACATGTGCAAAGTTTATCCTGGCGCCCGTAACCATAGTATCTGGGCTCCTTCCATGTCCAGAGCAGTAGCCGCGTCCCCTGTGGGCTCCGTGGAGTGTCTGGCTGCTCTCGCTTTCGGGCAGCTCTCTGCTGGGGGGAGGTTTGCGCCTGGCTGCCTTGCTGGCTGTTGTCAGAGGCTCTGTCCTGGGGCTGTCTGGGTGGAAGGATGCTCGTGTCACTCAGGCTCTCCAAGAGGAAGGCTTTGCAGAGACTCTCCGGCTGCCCTGGTTCCCCTCTGGGCATTTGCTCCAAGGCTGGGTCCCCTCTGCTTGGGCCTCAGCTGTCAGGCCTGCTCCCAGGCTTTGTGAGCCACGGCGTCCCAGACCAGCACGTCCCTGATGGTGTCCCAACGGTCTCTGCCATTCTGACCCCCTGTTCCCCCAACTCCAGAGACCCAGCTGGTGTCCGGGTGACTATCTCTGCCCTCAGCCCGCCCCAGACAGCTCCTGAGTCGGGCAGTGGTGGAAGCTCTGCTGTTCCCCACAGACCTCGGTCCTAGGAGCTCCTGGCTGCGCTGCCTGGGGCCCAGGGCTGAGGCTGGAGCGAGGTCTCTGTCCCCGTCCCCGCAGGCTGGTAGCTGGGGCGGGAAGCCAGTGTGTGCAGGCCAGGCCTGAACATCGTGGCGCAGGGGGAAGCTGCTCCTGCTCCCCCACGCCTGGCCCTGCTGCTGCTGGCCCCTTGGGCCCAGGCATGGCCCATTCTCCTGGGGGCTTCTTGTTCCAGGAAGCCCCGTGCAAGTGACTGTGCCCAGAAGAGCAGTGCTGCCCAGCCCAGTAACAGCCCTGGGTGCTCTGTGAACCCCAGCTTGGTAATGGCAGGACCAGAGACCCTGTAGCTGCCCACAGCACATGCCAGGTAAACCATGGCTGGGAAACCCGTTCACAGGATGGACTTCCTGTAGGAGTGTAGGGAGCTGGGTCCTGGGCTAGAAAACCATGCACCATCTGTTCCAGCTGGTACACTCTCAGCTCGCAGCCCCTCAGTCCTGCCCCCCACGCACACCTGGGATCCCTGGCACCATGGTGCCATTTCTTGGCAGGCTGCAGCATTGGGTTTGGGGTGCGGTGGAGCCCCCCAGGGTTTCCAATGCACTGAGGTGCTGTCACAGCCCTGCTCTTGCGAGCCCCATAGCAACAGCTCACAGGGAAGCAGGAGGGCCCTGGGAGAACCTGACCGTGTGGCAATCCTATCTGGGGGGCTGCTATTTGCAGCTAGCACAAAGGGCTGGGGGAGGGCTTGGGCTCTCCTGGTGCCCAAGGTGTCTGTACAGTGCCTAGTGCCTGGGGGGCTGTAGCTGCTCCTCCCAGGGAGCCAAGCAGGGCATCCCCAGCTCCCCACCCAACCAGCTGGCTTCGAGGCCAGCTCAGCCCTTGCTACATGTCCAGCTCCCATCAGGGCCTGCCACAGTGGGGGGCAGTGCAGGGCACAGGGGGGCCGTCCACCTGCATTCTGGCCTGGCTGTGCTGACCTTGCCTCATTGGTGGGAGGGTCCTGTTTCCAGCCCCCCCACTCCACCCCTCCATGGACGCAGCTGGAGCAAGCAGGTGCCCCCGCTCCTCTGCCATCCTGGCTGTCTTTACCCTTGCGCAGAGGTTACCTCGAGCCTGGAGTTCCTGCGCCGTCTGGCTTGTTCTAATCCCCTGCCCCCCGTGGCATTAAGACCCAGCTCTGGTGGAAGCGCGCGGTAGTGTTAACCCCCAGGGTGCTGCACAGGAGCTGATGGAGCCAGCAGGGAGGGTGGAGATCTCCGTGCACAGCCCTCTGCCTGGGGTAACCCATCTGGGTGCCCTGCTGGGCTGGGGCTGCTGCCTGGCAGGACTGCAGGAGCCCAAGGGGCCAGTGTGCAGAAAGCTCCCTCCGGTGAGAGGATGAGCAGTGCCCGGCTGTGAGCGTGGGCTGGGCCCTGCCCTGGAGCCAGGATGGACGGACATGGGGAGTTCCGGGCAGGGCCTGGCCTGAGCTGGGCTCTTCCCCTCTGGAGACCCACAGGCCATATCCTGAGCCTGTCCAGCTGCTAGCCATGGCCGAGGGGGAGGGGGGGCCGGGTGCCTGGCCGATCCCAGGACACTGTGCCCGGTGTTCCCGGTGTGGATTGTGCTGTCTGTTGCATCCCCAGCTAGCTGAGTGGGCAGGCGTGCCAGCTGTGTCCCACACCAAGTGGGCACACGCTCTGCAGCCTGAGACCTGGGGTAATTCTCTGCCCTGGGGACACTCCCATCTCCACCTATTCAGAGCTGCTGCTCTCCAGCTGGCCCTGCCTCCTCCTGCTCCCTGTGCCAGAACAGGCCGGCCAGGCCCCTCAAGTTCCTGCACTGAGCAGGCTTGGGGGGGCCCCCTTGGGGGCCAGGCAGCCTGGTGGGGGAGCTGGTTAAGTGGGCAGAGCAGGGGCAGTTCTCTGTGGATTTCTCCAGCACTGCGCTCTTCCCCATGGCATGTCTGTCTGCCCAGGGGGACCCTGGTTGGAACCCAGCTCCTGCCGTGGCAAGGAGCAACTCCCTGTGCCAGTTGCTACCAGTCGGTAGGAGGGGGTAATGGCCATGTCCCGTTCTGAGGGCTGTAGGGCTGAACTGCCTGGCTCCAGCCCTGGCACAAGGAAAGGCTCCCATGGCCATGTGTTGGGTGGACATGCGGGCAGGGGGGCACAGAGGATGGCTTCCATTCCTGGCATGGCCACAGCAGGGAGGCAGGTTCCGTACCCCCCCATGCCACTCCCGACGGGGCTGTGAGGCCAGTGGGAGGCTCCTCCCCCTGTGTGTCTAGATGCCAGCCCCCCGTCCCAGTGCTGGCAGTGCAGGCTGGGCTGAGGGGTCTGAGCCCCCACGTCTCATCACCCCACAGCCTTCACCCCTTAGAACTGGTGCCCTGCCTGCTCCCCGTGGGGGCTGAATGTGCCAGGCCTCTGCCCCTAAGAGCAGAGCAATGCCCCGTGAGCCTGTTGCCCTGTGCACTGGTTGCATCTCTTAGGGATCCCGGGGAGTGGAAGGATGATGTTGCATGGGTGGGGAAGTGGCTGAGTTCCCCCCTCCGTTCATCCCTCTGCCCCCAGCCTTTCCCTCCTCATCTCCCCTTGTGCTCTTTCTCTGCATCGCTTGCCCATTCGCCTCCCACGAGCCCTGGGGCCTCTCCCACGCCGTGGCCTGGGCTGGCTGGGAACACCCCACCCGGCGGGACTCGGACATCACTGTTACCAGTGCTGATGAGGTTTCACTGCCTGCAGCCCCGGGGGACTGAGCCCTGCATGGGACGCTCGTTTATGGCTCCTGGTTTGCCAGGCGGGTACTGTGTGGGAGCCGCCCTGGCTCATCCCTGCCCTGGCTGCCTGGTGAGGGGGTGGGCTTTGCAGCTGGGGGTGGGGGAGGCACTTCCAGTCCAGGGATTTAATTCTCTGTGCTCTAGGAAAGCTCCATCTGCGCCTCTCATCATCCCTCTTATGTCCTTCCCAGCCCTGTGGATCCTCCCTTGCACATGGGGATCTGGCCGCCTGGGGGAGCAGGGGAACCGTGGGTTCTGGCAAGCCCAGCACGCTGGCCCATCTGAACCAGCTCAGCAGCTGGGCCCTGTCTGGCTCCCCATGTAAACTCAGCAGGGCTGCGGGGGAGGGATCAGCCCCTGCTGCCAGGTGAGGCTTTAACACCCAGCCCTTGTGAGTCTGTATGGACTGGCTGGCCTGGCATGCTGGGGCCACAGGGTGGGAAGGGGGGGGTGAAACAAACCTTGCCCCCTTCCCTTCGCTAGTGGTGGGCGAGCCAACGTCCGTGACATCCGAGTGGGTATGGTGAGGAGAAGGAACCAGCTGCGAGAACTGGGGAAGTGGCTTCAGTACTTGTGGGTCACCACTGAACGGGGGCAGCAGTGGGGCAGGGTGAAGGGAGGGAACCAGCCCCACAGCCTGCCCCAGGGAGCCAGGGTTCTGCAGGCAGCCAGATGACAGGGGTAGTGGGTGAGGTGCATGAGGGGGACCGGACATGGGGGAGCACGATGCATATACCCCCTGCTCCGCAAGGCATGTTGGGCTCCCTGCTAGGGCGCATCTCAGCCCAGCCGCACGGTGCCATTGTCTGGGGGGCAGGCAGTGTTGATGCTCTGGATTTTCTTGCATTGTCGCGGCTTTTCAACCTGCTCAGGATGTTCTGAATAATTGATGCTTTGCGGTGCTGGCAAATGGATGGAGAAGCAGGAGCCAGTGGCGGGGCTGTAGCAGCCCCACTCTCCCTTGGACAGCCCTGGCTGGGAATGCATTTAAACCCATCTCCCTGCAAGGAATGCCTGGTGCCCAGGGGTGTTCCCTGTGTCACTTCCAGGGCACCGCATGGCACTGGGGGAGCCATGCTGGTTACAGAGTGAGTGCCCTGATCCCTGGGGCACTGCCCCTCCTGTTGCATCTGGGGTTATCCCAAGGCTGGGTTTTTTTCTGAATTTGCCAGTTGCCAGAAAAATAACTTAATCTGCCGGGTTGTTGGTGGGTTTGGTTTTTTTTATTTTCTTTATTTAGGATGGGTCTAAAGATTTGCATTCCCATCACCATTCACTGGGGTAGCAAATGGTAAAAGTTTCTGTGTCCAGCCAAAGATGCTGCAGCGTTCCCACTTCTGCAGCTTGAGATAACAGATCAAAATTGTTGAAAATACAGCAGCTGCCTGCCCACCAACATGCCAGCGCCCCGTGCGGGCGTGAGAGGGTTTGAGTCACGTGAGAGTGGGGGGAGGGGTTTGCGGCATTGCCTGGGGGTGCAGCAGGCTTGTCTTGTGGGGGGAGTGTGCGCCTGTCTGTTTGCATTTCGAAGGGGTAACGCCCGCTGCAGCCCCCCATGCTCTGTGGGTTAGGAGTCTGGCACCCCTGGGACTGGCACTGAATGGTCGATTCGGACCATTCCCAACCCTCCCTGCTCCATGGAGCCTGGCATGAGGCCAGAAGAGCTGGGCTGTCTGCTCCAGACACAGGCCCCAGCATCTCAGACTCTCTTCCTGTGGACCTGGAGGGCATGTGGTTCCCCTTGGCTTTAGCAGGGCCTGGCAGGGATGGGCACTTGCCAGACTGAGACTGTGCTTGGTTCTGTGGGTCACAGGGTTCTTGTCTTCCAGCCCCAGTCCAGCCAGTGTGGTGCGGCTGTCGTGTTCCACCCCAGAGGCAACTGCCTGACCCCACTGCCCCCCCCTCACAATGGGAGGCGCTTGCTAAATGCTAGATCTGGGCCTGTGGAGGGGCCTTTGTCTGCGTCCCTGTTCATGGCAAGGGGAGAAGGAAACCTCCCCCCATGGGGAATCTGGTGTTTAGGGGCTCCAGGGGGCTTCTGGAAGCACTGGCCACTTATTCCCAGGGCCTGCTCCACACAGCCCCTGTCCTGCATGCGCAGTGCTGTGCCCAGGGGGAGGAGATGGCAGAATTGGACTCCCAGTCCAGATAGCACAGTGGAGCTGACTGAGGGATCAGGGAGGGAGGAGGAGGGGTGCAGGCTCCCTGGGGCTTGGCTGTGTGGGGCATCGGGACAGAACTAACCCAACTGCTCCTGGGATCAAATGCTCTGGCTGGCTCGGCCCCATGGGCTGCATGGGGCCCAGAGAGCTCCTTGCATGGGGCCAGGTCCTGCTGCAGAGCGGGCTGTGGGGGGGAGGCATTCCTGGGACTGAGGCATCTCTCGTCTTGTGCAGGTTGGCGTTGTACGTGTACGAGTACCTGCTGCATGTGGGAGCCCAGAAATCTGCACAGACCTTCCTCTCGGAGGTAAGACCAGGGTGGCTTTGGGACCCCTGCAGAGTCCGGGGTGGGGGCAGCACCCCACCAGCGTGTCAGGGGGATGCTAGGTCCCGTCAGGAGGAGGGTCCCAGCCGCACAGAGCGGCTCTCCCATCGGCTGCTGGAGCTTCCATCTCAGCCCTGCTCATGTCCCGTCCTGTGTTCTGGCCAGTGCCGTTTTGGCTCCGCTTGGTTCCATGGGCTGCCAAAGCTTTTGATGGCCCCCTTTGTAGGGGCATCCCCAGCCTGGTGAGGGGCCCCAGGTGCACGGCTCCCAGCTAAGGGGGGCTGGGACACAGGGTCTGCAGCTGGGGCAGGGAGAGGGAAGCCCGAGTGCGGTGGGGATGGGCTGGTGGAGGCTGCGTCACCTGGGTGCTGTCACACCGGGTTCTGTGCCGCTGCAGGACATTGGGCAGCTCTATACCCTGGTGCGCCGGAGTGGGGGGAGGGGAGGGCTCTAGGGCTGGGCCGCTGGGGTGATTCCTCCATGTAAGGCCTTGGGGGCAAGGAGCCGGCTGAGGGGCTTCTCTGCTCTGGGGTGAAGGTGAGGGCCTGATGGAGCAAATGAGGGCTCCACACAGCACATTGCTGAACAAGGGTCCCGGAGCTCTGCTGGAGCCCCTTGATCCTGCCCTGCAGCCCCCATCGCTCTCCTGGATGTGGCTGGCCCAGTGCATGGGCCCCAGGAGGGGGATGCTTGCAGGGACAGCACACCCTGGAGACCATCAGGGAGCTGGAGATGTGCTTGGAGCGCCGACCCCCCCTCCTCCCTGACCCTACGATAACCCCCGCACTGAGTCGCCCATCGCAGGTAGCTTCCTGCGCACCATGCCCGCAGGCTGGAGTTAGGAGGCCAGCAGATGGGAACGCTGTGGGGGCCAGGGCTGGATCGCTGCAGGGGTTTGTTCCTGCTGATGCTGCATTTCCACCTGGGATCCCCTGTCTGGACATGGCTCGGGTGACCTGCCTTCTCTCTTGCAGATCCGATGGGAGAAGAATATCACGCTGGGGGAGCCCCCAGGGTTCCTGCACTCCTGGTGGTGGTAAGTGCCCTTCCAAGCTTGGGGCGTGGGGGGACTGTGCCCCAGGCTACAGCCATGGGGTGGGCATGCAGATCCCCTGATCAGCTGGGCTCTGCCGGGGAGAGGATGGCCCCTGCCCTCTCCTTGTCAGCGGAACAGGGGAGGGGGCGGTTGTTAGTGGAGGGGGGAGGGGGAAGGGCTGTTCCCTCCCTCCCCCAGTTCCTGTCCCTGCTGGCTATTCCCTCTGCCGCTGACACTCATCACCTCGAACCCCATAAAGCTGCTGCTCTGCTTTTCCCATCAGCCTGCAGGAGCAACTGGAATTTATTTTGGGTCCCCCCTGTCCCCTCCGCATCCTGCTTCCCGGAAACACCCCGGCTCCCCCAGTGCTGGGCCCCACCACACCCCCCTCACACATATGGAGACAATTTGGCTGGCCCCAAAAAGGCAGAAAGCACCGTTCCTAGGCAGCCACGGGGCTTCGTCCCGTTCGATCTGGGCCTGATGTACTTCCCCGTGGCAGCCCCATGTTCTGGGACCAGCGGGTTCCTTCCAGGCTCCCATCGCTCAGACGGGAGTGCAAAGGAGATAAGGAGCCGATGTACAAATGGGGCAGGATTTGGTTTGTTCTGCACAGCTCCTCTGTTAAAGCGGGGTAAACTAAGGACTTCAGGAGGAGTTCATGGGTAGGGGTCCATCTCTTCCCTCTCCCAGGAGCCTCACTGGACTGGGTTTGTTTGGAGCCAGGTCTGGTTCTGGGCTGTTCTAATGGCCTGGGCTGGGGGGCACGGAGCTCCCATCCTCGTCCACTGAGCTGTGCACACCCTGTCCCGCCTGTCTGCCCCATGACAAAGTAGCTGCTAGCAGGGGCGGTGACTTATATGGGCCCGTGGTGCCTGGGCTCCAACAATATTCAGGGCCCTGTGGCCCGACTCCACCAATGTGTGGGGCCGGGTCTCTCCCCTGACCCTGCCTGCTGCCCCACCCCATGCCTCCCCCCCACTCCCTCCCAGCATCCCAGCAGTGACAGTGGTGGGGGTGAATGTGCTGCTGGGGGGAGGGGGGTCGCTTCCCCCCCCCAGCAGAGCTCACTGCTGCTGGCAGGGAGAGGGCTGGGGGAGTCCTCCTCTCTGGCCCCAGGGCAGCCTGTCTGCACCCCAAACCCATCCCCAGTCCTGAGCCCCCTCCTACATCATTAGGAGAAACTTTTTCACTAGGAGGGTGGTGAAACACTGGAATGCGTTGCCTAGGGAGGTGGTGGAATCTCCTTCCTTAGAAGATTTTAAGGTCAGGCTTGACAAAGCCCTGGCTGGGATGATTTAATTGGGGATGGGTCCTGCTTTTGAGCAGGGGGTTGGACTAGATGACCTCCTGAGGTCCCTTCCAACCCTGATATTCTATGATTCTGTGAACCCCTCATCCCCAGCCCCACACCCCCAACCCTCTGCCTGAGCCCCCTCCCACAGCCCTCACCCCTACACCCCCTCCCTCAGCACCCCCTCCTACCTCCAAACTCCCTCCCAGAGCCTGCACCCCTCATCCCTTCCTACACCCACACCCCCTGCCCCAGCCTGGAGCCTGCACCCAAACTCTGTCCCAGAGCCTGCACCCCTACCCCCTTCTTCTGCCCCCAGACTCCCTTCCAGAGCCTGCGCCCCAGCCCGGAGCCTCCACCCCAGACCCCCTTCCCCCACCCAGACTCCCTCCCAGAGCCTTAGGCAAGTAGGGGGAAGAGTTTGCGGGCGGGTTCTGGGCACCACCACAATTTCTACAAACCTGCCACCCCTGGCTGCCAGATGCCCCGTGCCTGGCTCCACCTGGTGCAGCCCAGCTGCCGGGGGCGTGACCCTCGCCTGGCCCCCAGCTGCAGAGAGCTCTCCAGCCCCACCGCTCTGGGCTGGGACCGCCCAACTGCATGGGGCTGGCATGGACTCCTGGGTCTGTGGGGAGTGCTGCCCCAGGGCATGCCTGGCAGGGGGTGCTTGTCGAGGTCTGTGGGGGGGAGGGGCTCCTGCTTCCCCCTCGTGCCCTAGCTGGATGGGGTTATTCCGGGTCCCCTCTGTGCAGCCTAGCCAAGCGGTCTCTTGCTTCAGAGCTTTGCCCCCACCCCATCCTCTGCTTGTGACATCACAATAGTCGCCTTGGCAACCAGCCGTGATGTCACAAAGAGAGGGTGAAGGGCCGGGCAATGGCTGGAGCGCAGGGGGCTGGGTTCTGTTCCTAGCTCCATGCCCTTTGCTCCCAGAGCCGCAGGGGAATAGGGCCCAGCTCCTGGAATGGGACTGCTCGTGTTGGGTACCCACGGGAGATGCCTGGGGGGCAGGGGGCCTCGCCTGCCAGCTGGGCCCCAGGAATCTGAGTGTCCCCCTGCGTGTATGCAAGGTGCTGTAATCTCTGCTCCTGTCCCTGGGAGGGTGAATGCAGCAGACCTGCTCCCAGCCCATGGGACAGACTGGTGAATGGGCCCCAGAGCTGAGGGGAAAGCTGGGGTGCAGTGAGGCTGCCTGACCCACTGCTGCCTTTGTGTTCAGGGTGTCAGTCCACCCCACGGTGCTGTGCCTCCATCCTGGGTGGGTGGGTGAGCCTGCTGAACTCTGGACTCCTCAGCTGTAGCATGTGCCTACCTGTGTGTGGGGGCGGTCCCTGCACTGGGCCGGAGCCCCTGCTCCTGCCGCGGAGGAGGAAGGGGTTCAGGGCTGTTGGGGGGCCGTGATCCCCAGGGCAGGGTGTCCCAGAAGCAGCAGGGGGGATCCCCTAGCGGCTGGGGTTGTGGGGGGGGGGAGAAGGGATGAGGCCGTGGTCCATTCTGCTGCCCAGGGCCGTGGGGGTTGGGCCCCTGAGGTTGGGGGTTTATGGCTGGACGGAGCAGCGTTGCTGGTGCCCGGCCTCCTGCAGGGGGCGCTGACGCTGGCCAGACAGGTGCTCCATCGGTTCAGTGCCCGGGGCCCAGCCCCGCTGCCCCCTCTCCCCTGAGCCCAGCCTGGCCCTATGGGCGCCCCTGGAGTGAGCTGAATTTCAGGGCAGGTCCTGGGGGTGGGTGGGGGTGTGAGATGAGATGGTGACATCAGAGCACTCAGCCACTCACCACCTGGCTACCCATAGTATATTTGCATACCATCATCCTATTGGCTGGAAATGCCAGTCGTGGTTGACAGCGATCCGTTTTTAAAGGGGCAGTGCTAGAAATATTCAGGGCTGGTTGAGCGCTGCTGGATCAGCCCTCAGCTTGGCCCAGCGGCTTTGACGACCCCGGCGCAGCCCCTGCATAGCACCAGGCTCAGGGGCCAGTAAATAAAACCAGGCTCGACTGGGGAGAATCGCCGCCAGCCAACACAGGGTGCAGCCAGCAGCAGAGTGGAGGAGTCTCCAAAGGGCCAGCTGCAGCCGGCGTGTGTAACTGGGGCTCCCCGATCTTAGGCACAGTGGCAGGAAGTGCCAGGGCTGACGCCCTGGCCCACAGGGGAAGGGGTCACTCTGGGGGTCATGATAGCCAGGTTCAGTCCCGGCTCGGCCCCAGACTTCCAGTGTGACCTTGGGCAAGACCATCAGCCTCTCTGGGCATCGCCTCCCCGTCTGTACAGTAAGCAGGATAGATCGCTCTGCCCTGTGCTCGTAGAGCCCAGACCTATCCTGCCGATCTAGCTACAGCGCTTAGCAGCAGAGTGTGCCCATGAGTGCCTCTGCCCCACCTTCTCCTGGGGTGCTGGGAGCCAGTGGGGTGCTTGCCCGTCGGGACCTGATGTCTGCGTATTTAGCTGTTTCCAATAAACTATTAGGTGATGGTTTGGTTTTTGCAGGCATGGGTGGGGGAGAGAGATTGGGATTAACCCTTGGGCTGCTGGAGTAGCTCCCCGGAAGGCCTTGCTGGTGCGTTATGCCATGGCCGAGCAGTGGAGCAAGACGTGAGGCTGGTGGCTGCGCGATCTGCATGGCCGGGTGGCTCCCCGGGGCCACACCGGGCTGCCTGCAGAGTGGGAGCAGCCATGGGCGAGGGGGCTGCGGGCTCCCTTGGGGACTCAGAGAGCGCTGAGCCTCTTCCCAACCTCTGGGCTACCCAGAAACGTGGACACCCGCACCTATTCCACCCCGTAGGCCCCTCCTAGGTGCTTGTCAGCCCAGTGCATGAACAAGCCTGTTTGGGCCAGGCTGGGTGCCAGAGGCAGGGTGGCTCTGGCCAGGCCCTGGCCTCCCCTTCTCCGGGATGCTGCAGCCTGATGGAAAGTTCCTGGGATTTCAATTTCAGCTCCAGCTGATGATCTTAGCAACCGTAACCTGGGAAAACACTCTGCGGTGGAGCCTGTGGGCCAAGGGGGAGCCGGGCCAGCCCCAGGGCCTGGAGCAGCCACTGCATCTGGAATGGGATGCTCCCAGCATGCTGGGCCAGGTGCGGATGTGCCCTTGCTCCCCCAAGGGCATGGCTGTTCTCCACTGCCTGCTGCGGGTGATCAGCCATGGGCAGCCCTGACCCCGTGGGTCTGGCCTGACCCCATGGCCGTGGCTGGCACCAGCACAGGATGGGCCTCCGTGGTTCCAGTCCAGCAGCCTCTTGTGCTGCTGGTAACGGGTTCAGATCGGGGCCGTCAGGCTGGTGGTGGAGTGAGTTTGGTGGGTCGTGGCTGAGGGGCTTCAGCCATGATTTTTGTGGCACGAGTGCAACCCCTCATGTGGGCAGGGTGAGCTGGCTGGCACAGGGCCCCTCCCTCTAGCTCAGACACGGCCACGGGCCTCATTGTCTACCCTGCAGCTCAGCACAACTGGGAGCTGCTGCTTAGGGAGAGCCCGGAGCAGGGGGCTGCGGGTCGGGATCGAGGGGCACCGGCAGAGCTGGGGGAGCCCAGGGCTGGGGGAATGGGGCTGTGGGCTAGGATCGAGGGGCACCGGCGGAGCTGGGGGTTGCCGGCTGGGGGGCGCACAGGGCCTGACTGACGCGCTCTCTCCCCGCAGTGTGTTCTGGGACCTGTACTGTGCGGCGCCGGACCGCCGGGAGACATGTGAGCACTCCAGCGAAGCCAAGGCCTTTCATGACTATGTGAGTAACCGCGTCCCCGCCAGCGGCCAGGGCTGTGCTGGAGGCTCCAGGGCGGAGGGCTTGGGGCAGGCCAGTCCCACCGTGCTCTTGGCTGGGCTGTGGGGGGGGGGCAGCCTGTGCTGAGTAGCCCCAGGGGACTCAGCTGTGCTGGAGGAGTTGTGGGGCTGCTGCTGTTACTCCCCTGTGCTGGGGGGTGTCGTGTAGCCTGGGGGGTGTGTGCTGTGACAGGGTCGGGGTGTGTGTGGCTGTAGCCGGGGGGGGGCAGCATGCTGTGACAGGGTCGGGGGGGGGGTGGCGGCTGTAGTGGGGGGAGGGGGCGGTGGTGGCTGTAGCCGGGGGGGCGGGGAGGGCAGCATGCTGTGACAGGGTCAGGGGTGTGTGTGGTGGCGGCTGTAGCGGGGGGGGCGGTGTGCTGTGACAGGGTTGGGGGGGTGTGGCTGTAGCCGGGAGGGGGGGGAGCCGGCAGTGTGCTGTGACAGGGTCGGGGCGGTGGTAGTAGCGGGGGGGGGGGGCGGTGTGCTGTGACAGGGTCGGGGGTGGTGGTGGCGGCTGTAGTGGGGGGAGGGGGCGGGTGGCGGCTGTAGCCGGGGTGGGGGGGAGCCGGCAGCATGCTGTGACAGGGTCGGGGGGTGTGTGGCTGTAGCCGGGGGTGGGGGGGAGCCGGCAGCATGCTGTGACAGGGTCGGGGGTGGTGGTGGCGGCTGTAGCCGGGGTGGGGGGGAGCCGGCAGCATGCTGTGACAGGGTCGGGGTGTGTGTGGCTGTAGCCGGGGTGGGGGGGCAGCATGCTGTGACAGGGTCGGGGGGGGGGTGGTGGCGGCTGTGGCTGGGGGGGCGGTGTGCTGTGACAGGGTCGGGGGGATGGTGGCGGCTGTAGTGGGGGGGGGTTGCTGAAGTCTGGGGGGGCTGTCTGCCCTAGCACGGCCGTGTCTGCTGGCTGGGTGGGTGCTTGTGAGGAGCCTCCTCCTTTCCCGGCCACACTCGGGGCTAGGTGTCGTTGCTGAGCCCTTAGCTCCGGGCCTCGTGTTCTCTGCCCTGACCCCGGCTGGAAGCTGTGTGGGGCCCGGGCAAGGTCCTGCCTGGCACTTCCTGCGTCTCCCGGCAGGGCTCTGGAGCAAGGCGCTGAGCATTGGGCTGCAGACTGGGAACGTCTGGGTTTATCCAGGAAAGCTCTCCAGAGGCCAAGGGGTGCTAGGAAATGGGTGGTGGGGACAGGCCCCCCCCGGGCAGCCACTCTAGGGGTGACCACTCCTGTTTGAGATTGGGGGGGGGAGTTGGACCCTGTATTTTCGGGCCAGGAGGCCCATTGTGACCATCTAGTCTGACCCCCTGCGTAACACGGGCAGAGACCTGCCCCCACCATTCCTAGAGCGGAGCTGTCAGGGAAACAGCCCAGGGATGGAGACTCCTCTCCAGGCCTTGGGGAAATTTGTTCCAGTTGTTAATTACCCTCAAATCCACCCCTTATTCCCAGTCTGAGACTAGGGGGAGGACTGTGACCTGGTGGGGTGGGGAGGTGTCATGCAGCGGTGGCTCTGCCAGGGTCACCATGGCACCCTGCTGGGTAGTTCCTCACACACCCACTGTGATCTCTGACCCCCTGTGGGTGATCCTAGACCCCGGGCCAGGGCAGGCGCCATCTCCACCTGAGGCGTGAGCTGCCATGACCCACTGCCCAGATCCCTCCCACAAATGGCAGACATGCGTGCTCTCTTTGCACACTCGCCCGTTCATCCAGGCGCAGCAGGGCATAGGTGGTTCAGCACCCACTGGCTGGGGGGTGCCGAGGCGGAGATGTGATGAAGCGGGACTGTTCTTAATGTTTCTTCTGAATATTGTGGGGGTGCCTCAGTTTCCCCTATGCAGTTCTTAAGTATCTAGGGAGTGGGGTAAGGGTGTATGATCATTGCAGAGCCCTAGAGGGCAGGTGTGTGCAGGGGTCTGGACACAGAGAATGGCCGACACCCTGTTTCCTGGCCACTGATGGCCTGGGCCCTTCCCCCCTGCAAGGTGAGAGCTAAAGGGTTGGAGAACAAAGGAATCAGGTGACCTCCTGGCCCGGGAAAGGGGAAAGCCCAGAAGAGGAGGGGCTGGAGGGAGTTTCAGTTTGGGGCTGGCTGGGGACATGGAGTGAAGTGCAGACGTGGTTGTCTGGCTCACTGCCCCCAAAATGGACCCAGCTGAGGGATCCCATTCTCTGTACCTACAAGCTCTGTTTTAGACCATGTTCCTGTCATCTAATAAACCTCTGTTTTACTGGCTGGCTGAGAGTCACGTCTGAGTGCGGAGTTGGGGGGCAGGACCCTCTGGCTTCCCAGGACCCCGCCTAAGCGGACTCGCTGTGGGAAGTGCACGAGGGGCAGTGGATGCTGAATGCTCTGAGGTCAGACCCAGGAAGGTGTGAGCTGTGTGTCCTGCAGACAGGCTGCTCCCAGAGAGGAGACTTCCCCAGAGTCCTGCCTGGCTTCATGGGGAGCAGCTCCAGAGCATCGCCCAGGGACTCCGTGACAACTGGTGGTAGCGGTGGGACGCCCTGGACTCCATGACAGGAGGTCAAGGCTAAGATCTGGAGTGTGTGAGCACCTCTTGTGGGCAGGCGGAGAGCGAGGGTGCCCTCGGGCAAGCATCCTGGGCTGGAGAGTGGCTGCCCCCAGGGCAGGAACTTTCTGCAAGCACCCAGCCCACTGCACTGAGCTGGTCTAACCGGCAGGGCTCTGTGCTGCCCATCTCTGTGCATCTGCAGGAGCAGCCTGGGGTGGAGAGCCCCCAGGGCACCCGCTTCCCCATGCCCGGTGCTCCTGACATAACTGGAGGGCATGAAGTGCTTGCTCTGGATCTAAGCAGCGAGTTGTCTGCAGGAGCTGGGCGTGGGGCTGGAAAGGGGGGAAGCAGCCATGATGCAGGCATTGGAACAGGTTTGCTGTTAACGACGCTGCATCTTTGTGCCGATAGCTTCCTTTCTCCTGTCATTCAGTTTGTGTTTTCAGCTGTATTGTCTCCCTGCTAAATACCCGATTTGCCAGCTGCGGAGACGGGGTGTGTGATGGGAACGTTTGGACAGGTGGCTCATGTGTTTTGACTGCACTCGTGGCTTGTGGGGGTGTGTGTGTGTGTGTGTGTGTGTGTGACAACTTCTGCACAGCAAGGGCTGGAGCCTCTTTCCTGGCACCAGCCCCCGTGTGCTGCAGCCAGCTCTGGTGCAGGACAGGGGCAGTGATTTGACCACATGCCCGGGTGAGAAATGTTAACAGGCTGTTGCGGGAGGCTCACTTCTCAGCCCGCCTCCCTCTGCTGGGGAGGCCGCCAGCTTCATGGCCAGACCAGGCCCTTCTCCCCACTGCAGGGCTGACCCCCAGGGAGCCAGCTGTGAGGGAAGCTGCATGGCACGGGCACCCATCCATCAGGGACCCAACTGAGAACCTGCAGACTCATGTCACACAAGCCATTGACTGTTCTTCAGGTGGTGATGGTTCTGTCACTGAAGGGTGGGGTGAGATTGGACCCAGTGACCACAAGGGGAAAGCCCCACCCTGGGGCTGGATCAGAGCCGGTGCCCCCTGGAAGGGAAGGGTCCCATCTCCCATTCCCCACCTCCCACTCCAGCCCCAGCTCCTAGCTAGGATTTGGGCGCTGGGCCATGTTGGCCAGAGGGAGTTGATGTCAGGACTGGATGGGACCCAGGGTTCCTGGCTCCCTGCCCCCTGCACTAAGCCTGGGACGCACACCCTGTGGGAAGTCGTGGTAGGGAGGGGCTGCACCCAACTCCCAGCTCACTGCTGTCCTGGGGCAAGGAGCAGGGAATTGAGGTTCGCTAGGACCCAGCACGCTGACGGGCCTCTGCTCCCCTCCAGGCAGCTCTAGTTACACCAGGGAGGGGGAGCCTGGTGCATCTGGAGCCAGGCCAGGCTGCCTGTTACCAGCTGCAGCCCAGAGCCTGTGAGGTGTCAGTAACAGGGAGCAGGGGGCACAGCTGGGTGTGTTTAGGTGCAGACCCTGAAGGGAGGAGGAGGGGGCTGCATGGGGCCAGCCAGGGGGGCTCTTGCCAATCTCTGTGGGTATTTGCAGGGTGAAACGCTGGAAAGGGGGCGAGTTTGCTTGGCAACACTGCACCCGGCAGCAACTTATGGGTCTGTGCACGATCCAGTGCCCCTCCCCGCACACAGCCTGGCCACTGCCCCTCAACCCCCACCTGCAGCCCCCTGCTATCCCAGCCTGCACTTCCCTGCAGCCCTGCTGGTGTTTCTCTGTCCTGACCTGGAGCCCCCTTTTTGCTATCCCAGCTGGTGCCCCAGTCCTGTTCTCAGCCTGCAGTAACGCAGGCCCCGTGCTTGGTGCCTGGCTGGCAGCAGCGCAGGAGGCCAGAGCAGTGCCCTTCGTTCCTGATCGCTGGGTGCTGGCAGGGCCCTGGCTGGCTGGGGGCAGGAGGCAGAGACCGGGCTGGGGGTAGAGTGATGGGGGGAGCTGGTGGTCTCCCCTTGGGGCTGGCTGAGGGGCTTTGTGAGTAGCTGGGATGCCCAAGGGCACGGTGAGGGTCTCCCTTCGGCTGGGCCTGGAGCCTGTAAGCAGCCCCTCAGCCAAGCCCCTTCCTAACCAGTCCGAGGCCGTGGGGGGTGGTCCAGGGCCTCCTGCTACCCTCCTCTTTGTGCAGAAGCATCAGCGCCAGCTGTGGGGTGCCTGGCCGAGCCCACGCCTGCTGCCTCGGGCTGTGCAGAGAGAGCAGATGGCAGCGCCCCTCTAGCGCCCCAGGGTGTGCGTGGGGCTGGCCGCGCTCTCGCCCCGGCTGCCCTTGGCTGGCAGGCTGCAGCGTGCGGGGCATTAATATTTCAGGCCTGTGCTGCAGGGAGCGGCGCGGGTCCTGCTGGCGCTCTGTGCACATGAATAACTTTCTGGGAGGGGAGCAGAGCGCCGGGCCGGGCCCTGTGGGAATCCGCCAGCACGCTCCGGAGAGCGTGGGGCGCGCCAGCCCTGAGCCGTGGGGGGTGTGCTTAAAAGGGCAGTGGCTCATTCCCAGCCGCTCCCTCCCATCACAGTCCTGCAGCCCCACAGGGTGTCTGCCGACTGCCCCCAGCCACAGGTGCTGCTGCCCCCAGAAATTTCCAAGGCTGGGCCTGGCACACTGTGCTCACACATGCATGTCGTGCTCCCAGAGAGAGAGACGCACTCCATACACGTGAGCATGCATGGGCCTTGCATGTGCGCACAGCCCCTGTGAACACACACGCACACCACACACAGTCACGCAGATACACCCCTCACACATGTGTGCACACCCACCGTGACAGACAGAGCCATGTGCACATGCTCCATCATGATCCCAGGCCCCTGGTTACTCCCCGATGCCCCCTTCTCTGCCAGCCAAGTCTTCAGGGTTCACTTAAATCACATTTTCAAGGTTTAATTTGTAACCAGGAGGGTTGCAAACCGGGCTCCTGGCCTGGGTGTGGGTCCCCTGGTGTTAAGCAAGGCCTGGCCTGGGCAGGGCATGGATGGCAGACCTATGTGGAAATTGCTGGGCTGGTGAGCGTGGGGGTGATCTCCCCACCAGTGTTGACCCTGCTGCCCTAGAGCAGTGCTGGGGGGCGGCTCCGTGCTGGGGGGCAGTGCTAGGGGAGGGGAGACGTCGGAGCCTTCTCTCCTCTCCCAGAGAACTGGGACTGCCTTGGCCCCTTCTTCACTTTCCTCTGCCACCTTGATGGGGAGGGGTCAGTTCCACGGACCTCCCGGTGCCCCATGTATGCAGAAGTGCTCCGCTGCCTCTAATGAGCGCAGGGGGGCAGGCCTCAGCTTTGGGCCCCATTGTGCCTCCAGCACCACTCCCTGACACTGTGCAGGGATCTGACCCAGAGGGATGCCCCCCCATTAGATGCCCACCCAGCTTGGCAGGGTGAGCTGCAGTGGGGCAGCCAGTCAGATTGCCCTGTGGCCCAGCCTGGCTGTGGGGCGTGTGTGTATGTGTTGGGGGGCGGGGGGACAGATGTGGGGCAGGTCTGGGGAGTGCTCGGGGGCCTCAGGCAGACACCCCTGGCAGTGGGGCGCTGGATGTCTTTGGAGCTTGCCTGGGGAAATGGAGCACTGGGCTTGCTTGGCTTGGCTGTGGGGGGGCCAGGCGGCTCGGACATCTGGAGAGAATTAGCCCCGGCAGCAGGAGCCGGGGGCCGGCAAATGTGTTGTCGCTTCTCAGCTGCACCTGGCTCTGGGGCACCCTGCCAGGCTTAGGGCTAGAGTGGGAACAGGTTAGCCTCTGCGGCCCCCTTCTCTGCACACAGCTGGACAGGCTGGAGGCTGCTCTATGCACCCCCCCTCCCAAGCCCTGGAACACCCCAGGTGTCGGGCAGCCACAGAGAAAGGCCCTGCTCCAAGGCCGGGGCCAGGACAGGTGCCATCCCACCAGCCAGAGACCACCCTGGCTTCCCCTCCCGTGCCAGCCCTGCAGGGACCCAGTTCCCATCGCCCAGATGCTGCCACCTGCCCCTAGGAGTCACAGCAGAGCCTGGCTGTTCCCCTGTGCCCCCCCGCCCTTGCTCAGGCAGCGCTGGGGGCCAGGGGTCAGGGCTCTGCAGCAGCTCGGGCTCTTATCTGCGTGGGGCTCCTGGGGAGTTAATCAGTGGCCACAGAGTCAACAGCGCGGCTGCCCCTGGCTGCCTGTGTTTGACTAGTGTGGGGCAGGCCCTGGCTGTTTGTCCTGGCGCTGGGATTGCTGCTCTGCTGCCAAGCACTGAACTGCCTGGTGGCTGGCGGAGTTGGCAAATCCATGTGCCACGCTGCACCTTGGCCATGTGCAGGCCGGGCAGCACTTCTGGCAGGGCAGGGGCCTGGTGGGACGGGACAGCTCACGCTCTACACTGGATGGGCTGCCCAGGGCAGGGTGGGGCTCCTGGCCCTGCATTGCCCAGGGCTACGGGCCCAGCAAGACAGCAGTGGCCCTGCAAGGGACACCCACTGTGCAGAGTGGGAGGGAAGCTCTGCTGCGGCACTGAGGAACTGGACTGTGTGGGGCACCAGGGAGCCAGCTGGTGAAGTGGGCAGGGGCTGTGGGGCGCTGGTGCTAGGGGGCTCTGACTGGCTCTGAGTCCAGCCCCGGGCTGCAGCAGGGAGCTGTGGTGCTGGAATGGGCAGGGGTGGAACATGCCCATGGTATCCTCGGGCCCCCATGCTGGGAGCCTGGTGGCTGAGGCTAGGTGGGGAGGAGGGTGGTGCTGCGGCTGGATGGAGGGCAGAGAGACTACTGATGGAGATAACCCCAGGGGGCTTGGCATGGCATAGTGCTCCTGGCATGGCCCCCTTAGGGCGATGCCACCCCTTCACCTCCTCCCTGGCATGGTCCTACCCTTCCCAGCTCTGTCCCCAGCATGGTGCTCCCTCCTGACCCGGCCCTCTGTGCAGTGCTCCCCCACAGTGCTCCAGCATCGTGCCCCCCTCCTAGCTGCCCTCCGTGCCCCCCTCCTAGCTGCCCTCCGGCACGGAGCCATCTGTTTGTTTTGCTGGCTCTTTAATTACTCTGGTCTATTTACTGATGCTGCAGTCAGGCTGATGCGAAGGACACTAATTGCCCTGTACATAATCCCTGTGCCATGCAGCCCCAGCACTGTGGGCACATGCCCTCCAGGCCGCGGCCCCATGCCCTCTGGGGCGGGAGCCATCCCAGCTCCATGATGCTGCCTCAGGGCCGGGGTCTGCCATAGGCCAGCTCTGGGCAAAGGGCGCTGGTGTGGGGGCAGCTGTGGGGTTTGCCAGCTCAGGCCCTGCACTGGATCCTGCTACAGGGACTGGCTTTACTCAGGGCCTCTGGTGCCATGGAGTGGTCTGGCAGCTCAGGAACGCTTTGACCCCGGCTGGGGGTGCTATTGGACTCTGCCCCTCTCGCAGCCCGAGGGTGGCACCGGCCCCCCCAGCCTCCTTTGGGTAAAGTCCTGAGTGGTGGCTATTGGAAGGCGACCCCTGGGGAGGCTAGTGTGATCCCAGCCCTGTGCTCAGCACCATGGGAGCGGGGGTGCGTGTGTGTTGGGGGAATCCGCCTTTTCTAACCAACCTACGCAGGGGTGTGTATGTGGGGGGGGAGATGGGCTCCAGTTAGGGGCTGACTGAGCCAAGGGGCCTCCTACCTCCCACCCTGCCTGAGCAAACTGCAGGGGGAGGGGATGCAGGCTCCCTCCATCCCATTCCCCCCCTTCCTCCTCCCAATCTAGGTTGGCTAGAAAATGCTGGTCGTCCCCCCCACACACACACACATTTCCCCTCCCTCTCCTAGTGCTGCCGCTCCACCTCCTGGCTCTGCCCCCTCAGCACTGGCCCCTTTGTCTCCTCCACGTGGAGGCGGGAGCCGGGCTGGGCTGGTCCCATTGTCCATGACAGCCTCCCACCCCCCAGGCCCTACGGGGGTCCTGGCAGCCATGCAGCAACTTGCCAGAGTGACAGCTCTTGGAGCCCATGTCCCCCACCAGTAACAGGACACCCCCAGGTCCCCCCCGCCTGGGGGAGGGGCTGCCTCCATGCTCCAAGCCCCCTGGACTGGGCACTACCCAGAGCCGGAGGAGGCTGGTTCTGCCTGGCTTCCCGGGAACGTTGTCCCAGAGGGATTGGGGGCTGTGCTGTTCTGCCCAGCACGTGCCCCTGGAGTGCCCCAGCCTGGCTGCCGGTCCCGCAGTTAACCAGCTCTGGGAAGACATGGGCAGATCTCCCACCCCCATGCCCCCCCTCCCCCTGGATCTCCCAGCCCCCACTTCTCCCCCAGATCTCCCATGCCCCCCTCCACCTGGCTTTCCCACCCCCACGTCCCCCTCCCCAGGATGGCCCACACGGCTCGGTCAGTAGCTGGCGAGGGGAGGGAAAGGTCAGGCCTAGACGCTGGGGGCCGCGTGGGGCTGCAGCAGCTGCCCTGCAGTTGGTGCCCTGCAGCCAGGCTGTCGCAGCAGTCGGTCGCTGGCAGTAGGTTCTAGTGGTTACAGACGGGGATGGGGAGTCAGACCTCCTGGGGTCTCTTCTCAGCTCAGCCCCTGACTCGCTGCGTGGCCTTGGGCAGGGCTGGCTCTGTCTGTCTTTCTCTGGCCGTTCCCAGGCTGCCCTCTCTCTAGGATGGTGTCTAGGCTCAGCCCCCCGGGGTCCCTGCCTTTCCCCTCTGGCTGCAGCTTTGCCAAGTGCTGGGCGTTTTATCAGGCGAGGGTGCAGCAGGGGTATGTGCTGGAGGGGTTAATGAGCTCTCTCCCCCCACCCTCCAGCCCCGGGGAGCAGGGTGGGCTGGGAGCCAGCTCTGTGGTGCCCGGCCGTGTGCTCGGTGCAGAACTGATTGCCACGCTGGAGTTAATGAGAATCTGGCGCAGCGACGCAGCTCGGGTCAGACGGCACGGGCAGGCCCCGTTGCCATGGCAACGCTGCCTTGCATATGTAAAGCGAAAGGGCTTTGGGAGCGGGGAGGCCGCTGGGGGGGCTGGGAGCCCCAGCAGAGGGGAGCCTCCATGGGGGGTCAGGGCACAGCCCCACAGGTCGCTGCCCCAGTGCCAACCCCCTGCCCCGGTGCGGGGGTGAGTCGGGACTGGCACCAGCCCAGCTCACCTGCTGCACCCCCAGCGCCTGGCCCCTGATCGATCGCCGGCTAAGTGGCAAGGCTGGCTCATTCCACACCTTGGCTGCTGGTATTTAGGCAGCGGAGAGAATTGATGGTCTGTGGAGCCCAGCAATTCGGACATTAGCACCGCCCACAGCGACCAGAACCCACGTGGGCACCAGGGGAGGCCCCAGGGATCATAGGGGTGGCTCTCGGGCCAGCAGCAGAGCGGCTGAGCTCACCTGGCTGCAGGACCCAGGTCTGACTCTGGACAGGCTCCCTTGGCCCCTGTCCTGGTTCTAGCCTGTCTTGTGTTGGAGCAGCAGGGCTGAGAGCCCCCAACTTGTGGGGCTGGGGGAGCAGGGCCCCCAGAACTTGCTTCCCAAGCTCCCACCAAGCCTTGGCAGAGGTGCCCTGCCTGGGAGTGCAAGGGGAAGACCCTCCTGGGGCTGGCTGTGGTGGGGTCCTCGACGCCCAGCCCTGGGGCTGGGAGGAGCAGAGTTGAGTCCTGCTGGTGAGATTTGGAGTTGTACCACAGGGGATGTGCGCTGACAGCCCCCCACGTACCATGGGCAGGACTCACACACCCTGGGCAACACCCTGCTGTCTGAGCTGGGGGGGCATGGGGACCAGCTGCCCATCTTGGCCACCAGCCAAACCCTGGGGCTGCCCATCCAGCCGTCATGGCTGATTGTTCTGTGCATCGCGCTGCCCCCTGCTGGTGCTGCGCAGACGGCGGAGAAACTGCCCTGTGACAGCGGGGGTGAAGCCGGGCAGCCCCACCCAGGGGAGCGGGCAGCAGCCGCTCTGCTGGACTTGAGAGTGTCTGGACCGTGGGGGGCAGAGTGAGGGTGGGGTGGCTGAGTGTGAGTGTGGGTGTGGGGACAGGGCCCTGGCCGGGGCGGGATGGTCTGAGGGGTAGTGAGGGGAGGCGCTGTGTTCTCTGCCCCCCTCCCCACTGGACTGGGATTCGTGGTGTGCATGACGACTGCCCGTAGTGCTCGCCACGCTCTCCCCGCTGCCCCACCTCGGCTGGCCGGGCACCAATGGGGCACCGACGGTGTGCCATGGTCTGCTGGGCAGTGGAGGCGGGGGGGCGGTGCCCTGGGGGTGAGGACACAGGACACTGGCAGGGGCTGAGCTAGTCCAGCGAGGGGCAATCCAGGACCCTGACAGACACAGCAGGGTCGGGAGTGGAGAGAGCTGTGCGGGCAGCCTGTCCCCTGGAGCCTGGGGAGGACATGGGGGTGCTGCATGCACGGTGGGGGCCTCGTGCTCATGCCTCCCGGCCCCTCTGCTTTCGTGATCCATTACCAAGGCCCCCCCCGGCCATGTGCCACCTTTCTGCAGGTGAGCCCGCAGGCGCTAGCAGTGAGGGCCGGGGTCGGTCGCCTCAGCGTGACCCCATGGGAAGGAGCATCGTTCTGGTGCCAGGGCTCGTGGGGTGCTGAGGCTGCACCAGGGGCTGGTGCCCCTCTAGTTCCCCGGGCTGCAGGCAGGAAGGCGGGAGGATATCCTGTTAGAGGAGGGCATGATCTGTCACCAAGCAGCATCTGGGGCAGCAGGGGCCGCCTGGCTAGAGCAGCCTCCTAGCCAACGAGCACATCTGGATGGGGCCCTGGGGCCCCTCTCCACAGGAGGCCGGCCCAGCCCTTGCACCTCACCCCCAGTGCCTGCCAGCCCCCCTCCCTGCGAGCTGCAGTGCTGGGCTCCCCTCCCCGTTAACCCTACGGCGGCTGGCAGAGAGAGGAGCCCACTGCTGGGCTGTGTGCTGTGACTAGCGGGTGATGCTGTGCCAGGGAGGGGGTGGGTGTCAGGGAGGTGGGGTAGGATTCTCATGCTAAGGCCACACACACACACACACACACACACACGTGTACACACAAACATGTCCCCCCCACCCCACATGGCAATGCCCCCCCCCTTCCTGTGCAGGGTTACAGGCCTCAGTGGCTACTTAAGGTATTTGTGCTTCTGCCCGGGGGGAGATGGAGAAAGCAAGTCTCTGCCCCTCTCTGCCCCACAGCAGGTGGTGTCAGAGCAGGGCAGAGGGTGTGGGGATCCTGGCCCCCTGGGGAGCTCACTGGCTGCCTGCAGGCTCAGGCAGTCCTTCCCCCCCCCTTTATTCTCGGTTAATGCCTGTGTGTCTCCGTAGTGCCTGTCACCGCAGCCTCCTGGTGCAGCTGGTCGCAGTGGGCTGGTGCAGGGCACCAAACCTGTTCCTGTACCCCCCGGCCACAGCTCTTCCTGGGAACAGCCTGGGGATCTGGGCCCTGCTACCCTGCGCGCCCCTCTGCGTGCTGCCCAGCAGCCCTGAGTGTGGTACCCCCAGCCCCTGGCTATCCCGTGAGGGAGCCTGGCACCAGCGCAGGGCGGGGGGCGGACAAGTGAAAGAGCCGGTTGGGGGGCAGGCTGGGGGCAGGGCAGGTGTAAGGGCAGGAGGAGGTGTTGCTGGGAGAGCCGATGCAGGGGGCAGGTGCTTGATGGGTCCTTGGGAACCCCCAGCTGCCGTCGCTCGCACCCCTGGGCCCCCGCACCGGGCAGCTTCTCCCCCTACAACTTTTGTGTGCCCCACTGCCACGGATGCTCTCCCCTCCCCCACACATCGCCTCCCGTCCTGCCCTTCTCTTGCCTCTCCCAGCACCCCTCCTTCCCCTCCCCCGCACGCCCCCTCCCCTCCCCCGCACACCCCCTCCCCTCTCGTTTTCTTTCGCTGGTTTTCGTGACCTTGATGCAGAGACTCCCCAACCTGTTGCCATGGCAACACCTGCTTTGCATCTCCAGGCCTGGAGCGGGGCTGTGATTGACAGCTCTGGGGGTGTCCCCAGCCCCGCTCCCCCAGCCCCGGGCAGCCCCTCACCCTCCTTTCTCATCACTGCCTCTGTGGCAGCACCTGGCCGGCTGGTGTGGGATTGGCCTCAGAGCCCATACCCAGCTGCCCCATGGAGCTGGGCTCCATGACGTCCCCAGGAGCTCAGATTGGGGGAAGCTGGCCTGATCCCCTTCTTCAGTGCTGACCAGGGGGCACATGGGGCCTGGCGCCAGCTCAGGGGGCTCAAGGGGGCTTCTAACCTGTGGTGCCAGGCTCCCCCGGGTGCCTCCTCTGTTGGGGCGCTGGGCTCTTGCCCTGCCGTGTGACACCCCCCCCGGGCCTTGCCAAGCAGCCCACGCTGCCCCTCCAACTCCTTCCTCGTTCCTACCCCGAGCGCCCCAGTCCTGCCTTGGAACCATGGGCCAGGGCCAGGAATCTCCTGGGAGCCTGCTGCTCCCCAGCGTTGGCACCTCCGGCTTTAACCCTCTCTGGGCTGCCCTGTCGGTGCTGACGCCAGGCGTCCTCGGGCCTCACCGTCCTGATGGGCATCATCCCCTGCCCCCACATGGGCTTTCCCGCTGCCCACCGTGCGCCCTTGTGTCCCGCCTACCCTGGGCCCTGACAGATGCCAGCTGGGGTCTGTCCAGCTGGCCCCCCTCACCCTGCTGCCTGAGTTGGCTTCTCGGCAGGGCTGCGGGCAGCAGCTGGCTGTCGGCGGACAGTGGGACGCCGGTGGGATTGGAAGACTGGGTCCCAGTTGGTACCGTCTGTAGGACGGACTCAAGACCACGGCTGGGAGCGAGCCCCAGCTCCCGCAGCACTCCTGGCCATTCTGCTGGCCACGGCTAGCTCCCCCCTCCCTTGACGGCACTGCCCTGGCACTGCTGGGGCTCTAGGCCTGGCCTGCAGCAGCATGGTCCCTGAGGGCACCAGAGCTCTGCCCAGGCTGGGGGCAGGGGTGCCAGCTCCCTCTTTGAATCCTTGCGCGGACTCTCTTGATTCTTGAGTTGCCCCAGTGCTCTCAAGGAGACGTTTGCCAGCAGCCCTGCCGTGCCGGGGTGCCCACTGCCCAGTCCAGTGCCCTGGCCCTGCCAACCCTGTGCTTACCAGCGCCCCTGCCATAACACATGTGTGCGTGCCCTGAGCTGTGGTGAGGAGAGCAGCTGCAGCGATGCGGGGAGCCCTGAGGGGAGACAGCAGCTGGCTGGTGATGGGGGGCCCTTGGGGAGGCCTGGAATTGGGGTGCATGTCAAGGGGTTTTTACCATGCAGCGCTGAGCCGGTCTGCCAGGTCTGGGAGGGGCCGGGAGCCAGCCCTGTGGCAGTGTTGGGGCCTGTTGGGGCAAAACGGGGCCAGGCTGTGGCGAGCCCCAGACAAAGGGCCGCATGCAGCGGGTGCAGGTGGCCAGGCGGCGAGGGGGTTAACGAGCGCGGGTGGAATGTGGGGGGGAGAGATTTGTGCGGCTGGCGTTGGGGAGGCCGGTTTCATGGGGTGCCGCTCGGCTGCCTCGCCTCCGGCGCTGTTGGTTTTGGCTGCCTGCACAGACTCTCCATTGTCTTGCAAATGATTTGTGCATGGCTGTAAAGTGAGTTCAGCTGGGCCCAGCCTGCTCTGATCCTGCTGCTGATAAATGAGGCAGGGGGCCATAACTTTGTCTGCTGCAGGGCCCTAGCGCGCACTCGCTCGCTCCCCCTGGAGCAGAGAGGCTGCCTGGGCCAAGCCCTTGACCCACGGGGACAGGGCATCAGGGCCCCAGGGCCTGGCAGGAGCGGGCTTCCTGCTGTCTATGACCTGTGTGACTTCACGGGGAAGAGGGTGGGCACAACCCATGATGCTGACTCTGGGAGGCAGCACTGTCCAGTGCAGCAGCCCTGGCCCTGCCCTGTTCCCGGCAGAAAGGCCTGTCCTCTGCTGGGGCTGCTGCCTCCTCCTAGAAGCTTGTCGTGCCCCAAAGCATCTGGTGGGAGCGGGTGGCATGGGGCTCCATGGGTGGGACTGGCTGGATGGGAGTCCCACGCAGCCCGGCTCTGGGGCTGGAGCACCAGGAAGGCAGGGGCCTCATCTCCCCAGGCTGCAGGTTGGCAGCAGATGCTGCACATGGTTCCGCTAAACCCCAGCACTCGCCTCCTTGGGCCAGTTCACAGGCGAGCCAGCCAGTGGAGGGGATGATGATGGTGGTGGGAGCCAAGTGCCCTCAACATGCCCAGGGTGGCCCCCTGTGGGGAGGGCATGTTGAACAGTCTGGCAATGAGTGCCGGGAATCACAGGTCAGGACTTCTGGGTTCCATCCCTAGCTCTGTGTAGTGGGAGTGAGTCTGTGCCTCAGTTTCCCCATGCACATCACGGGGGTGATATTTCCCTCCTGGGTGGTGGGGAGCTTGTGTGGCAGAGTGCGCTGAATCCTGTGGGTGGGAGGTGCGGCATGACCAGGTTCCTCTGCTCAGGCCCCACAGTCCAGGGGCTGCTGGTGGGCTGCTGGTGCCCCCTCTTCTTGCTGGCTTGGCCTTCCTGGGGGGGCTGCCCGTGCACTGCGCCTTAGTGCCACTGAAGCTTTTCTGCGGCTGCTGGCTCAGCACGGTCACTAGGAGCAAAGTGGCCCCACTGTATGTCCACTTGCCTCTCCGCTCCCTCTGCCTGGCCAGCCCAAGCAACATCACTGCATGCCAACAGGAGTGGGCTAGCCATGGGGGGCTTGGCCCCCGAAGGGCCCCAGGAGCCCCCTGAGGATCCTGTCCAGCTCCCCAGGAGGGGCTCTCTCTACATCCGAGAAAGCGTCTGGCACCACCCGGGCATCATGGCGGCTCCCAGACACTTCCACCCCCACTGCAAACAGCATGGAAAGTGAAACCCTGTGTTTGGTTTGTCCTGAGTCTTGGTGCTCCTCTGCCCCCTGGCCTGCGCCCTCCCTGTGATGACACACAGCAGGGGCACGGGTGGGGGTTCAGCCAGAGAGGGCGCTGGCTCTGCGTGGGGGGTGCAGCTGTCAGTCTATTCCTGCCCCAGTTGTGACTGTCGCATGTCGTCGCTTGGCAGGGAATTAGTGAGTGAGAAACCCACCCGCCCACACGGCCTCATCTCTGCCGTCCATGCCAGCGCTCACCGGGAGGCGCTGCGCAGCCCAGATCCCTGTAGACCCAGCGGGGAGGGGGCTGCCCGAGAGGAACACGTGGGCACAGTGCCCCCACCCCACCCCTCCCTGCACCTCCCCTGCCAGGAGCCCTGCTCTGCAGAGCCTGCAGCTGGCCAGCCCCAGGGCTGCTGAGCTGTGGGTCTGTGCCCAGGCGGGTGGCCGGCGTCGCCTCTCCATTTAAGCGTGATGGAGGGAGTGTTTCCAGGCAAGCCTGGCTGTGTGCAGCGCCCGCTTGCTCAGTTGGTGACATCTGTCACGGAAGGGATTAGTCATATTTCATGTAAATGAGTCACTGGGCTCGGTCAGGTGGGGGCGGCCGTGCGGGCTAGCAGAGCACACGCCGTGCGAGGGGCTGGAGGGTGTACGCGCAGAGCCGCCCATCGCTAGTCATCCCGGAGCGCCTCCCTGCACAGGATGCTGTGGACGGCAGGGAGATGCTCACGGGCAGAGGGGTGAAAATACCCGGCTGCTCTAGGAAGCTGGGCAGAGTCCGCCAGCTGGGCCGTTGTGACATCACTGGGAGGGGCCTTCTGATGTCACGCCGGCCTGTGATGTCACAGTGTCTCTGGCCAGCATGTTCTGGCAGGGGCTGGGCAAGCCAGGAGCCTGGGGGGTTGGGGATGGGGGCACAGGCCAACAAGGAGAGGCCCATGCTCCATGGGGTGGTGTGTCCTGGTCCCGTATACAGCACTCAGGGTGGGTCCCTTTGGGGCACCCAGGGTTGAACGTGCTGGCCACGGAGGGTCTGGCCCCTTGGGCAGGCATTGGCACGTGGTGCCTGTGGAAAGAGCCGGAGACGCTGTCTGTCGAGCAGCTGGTGGGCGCGGGGCGGAGATCACTGTCTGCGCCCAGCGGGAGGGGGCAGCCCGGGGGAGCAAGGGGGCAGCTAACAGGCCCCCTCCCCCCATATGCTCAGCAAGGGCTTCCCACGATAAATGCAGCCGGCACAGGCGGGTGGGTGGCCTGGCACTGCGAGGCCTGGGCTGGCATGGACAGCCCTGGAGATGTGTCTTCCCCATAGCGGGTACCAGGGGCAGCAGCATGAAGGCCTCATGGAGCCACCCCCTAGTCTGGAAGGGCCCCACCACGAGGCACCAGTGGGTACTAGCTCCAGTGAGTCCCTCCGCATTCAGAAGGGAATGGGTTTGGGGGGCTGTTGATCCGTTCTGGATCCAAACCGGCAATGCCTAGAGGGGAGAGGCCCCATTCCCCACCCCCCGCACCCCCGAGCCAGCCAGTCCCCTGCTGTGGGGCTGGCCTAGAGCTGGGACCCCTAGAGGGGAAAGGCCTCGTGTCCCATTGAATCTCCCTCACCACCCCCAGCTGGTCTAGGTTAGAACCAAATCTTTCCTGTAGGGTGGTGAGGCCCCTGATTGGTCATGGGGGGGGGGGGGAGTATTAACCCTTGGCTTGCCATGCAGCTGGTCTGGTCACTTGCTGAGCCCTGGAGCCCAGCTGGGCTGTGGGCCTTGATGTCCCCAGCCCTCTATCTGCAGCGGGCTCAGTGGGCGGCAGGAGGTGGCTGAGATTCCCCACTGGGGCGCCAGCTGGAGGTCTCCAGGGCTGGTCATTCCCGAACCAGTACGTGATGGGTCTGGTGTGGAGGGCTGTAATGTATGTGGGGTGCAGGGTCCTGCCAGGTTCAGCAGCAAGACAGGGAGGTGCTAACACCCTGCGCCAGCCCCCACCCCCGGGTGCCCCGCAGGGCGTCACTGCTCTGAGCTGTGACCGGAACATGGATGGGGAGGGAGGGAAACAGGCCTGATGCAAGGGTGAGGGCCAGAGGCTGAGGCCCCTGGTCCACGGCTGCAGCCTCCCCCAGGGCTTGCCAGGTAGGGGAGGGACCCTGGCCTTGGGTGAGTCACACGCCAGGGGCTGCGGGGGAGACAGTTGGTGTGCTCTGGGGATGGCTAGGCTGGCTCTCACAGGGCCCTGGGAGAGGCCGGGGCATCTGGCCTCCGGGGCCTGGCTATTTCTGGTGCTGGTAATGAGTGTGCCCATCGCACTCGTGACTGGGCCAGCCCCGGCTCCTTTCACCCCAGCTGGACACTCTTCGTTCCAGACCAGGGCAGCCTGTGTGCATCCCTCGCTGCTGGCCTGTCTGTCTGTCCTGTCCGGAGGACCAGTTCCCGGGCGTCCTGGCCCCGCCCTGCACCGCGTTTGCCGTCTGCCCCGGGGCCAAGCGGGCACAGATGGTGCTGTTGGGATTCCGGGACGTTCACACCTGCTCTGCAGGGGGACGCTGGGCCCCAGGTGTCAGGCAGGAGAGTGAGGCTGCCCAGCTCCTTCCCACCGTCTCTGTGGGCAGAGACGCTGCCTCTGTGTGCCGTGCCCAGGTGTCCCCCGCGCCGTCTGACCCGTCCCTCCTGTTCTCCGCTATCCCGCCCCGCCTGGGCTGCGTCCCCAGGAGCAAAGGGAGGGGAAGGGGGGCCCAGGTCTGCCAGGTTGTGGTAGGGCCAGCTGGGGGCACACCCCTCGCGCTCCAGTCGGGCAGGCCCCGTCCATGCAAGAGATTGGATGTAGGCTCGGCAGGGGGGCCTTACGGAAGGGAAAATCCCCGGGGTGATGGAGGGGGGTGGTCCCAGCGCAGGGGGCAGAAGGAGACAACAGGAGCAGTGGGGTGGGGGAGGGATTGCACGGGGCCCTGGATTTGGCAGTGTCTCAGCCAGCCCCGTGGAGCAGAGCCTCTGGACCCCCCAGCCCTTTCGCAGGCCCCTTCCCCAGCATGGCCATGGAGGTGCAGAAAGCAGCCGCCTCCCTTTCAAATTGAAACCATTTGTGGCAGAGCAGCAAGGGGCCGAGCCGGAAAGCCAGCGCATTCCTTCGCTTTAATAGCTCCCCTCAGACGGACGTGGCTGGTGGGGCCCAGTGTGCCCCCCTGCACACAGCACACCCACGCGGGCCTGCCCCGACAGCCCAGCCCAGCCTGCTGTGCCCTGCCCCACAGGTGGCCTGGCTCTGACTCCCCAGGCTGGGGTGGGGGCTCTGCCGAGGGGGGCTGCACTGGGGGGTGGAGTGCTCTGGCTGGATTCTCCATATATTTCCATCTCGCTCGTACTGAGATGTGTCCTGGCTGGACGCTCTTGGGGCAAGGAGACACCAACCCAGGGCCAGGCACTCGCTCAGTGGCTCCTCAGTGGCTGTGCCCTGGCCAGCGGGTCTCAGCATGCCATGCTCTGGCAGGGCACGACCTGCTGGGCCCCATAGTGTCCTTGGACTGCGCCGCCCCATTGTAGACGAGGGAGGCTGCGGGCCAGGTGTGGCCTGGGAGGGGGATGCTTAGTCTGGAGCTCCCTTTGTCTCTCCTAAGGGCGTCCACTCCTGGTGCATACTGGGGGCAGGTGGGGGGATCTGCAGGGAGCCCCCCACCTGCTCCCACAGCCCCACCCCCCAGCTCCCTGGCAGTCATGGAGAGTTGCACCCGCCCTCCAGCTGGGGCGTGAGCTGCACTGGCAGAGCAGAACAGCTGCAGGTCGGGGTTGAGGGGCATTGGCAGGGAGCTGAGGCCTGGGCACATCCCCCCTGCTCTGGATTTGTGCTGGGTGGGGACCCCCTGGGCCAGCTCCACCCAGCCCGCTGCACATCCCCGAGGGATGGTTCGTTCCCCTGTCCTGATGCCTCGCTAATCAGTGCTGTTAATTTCATCCAGTTAGCTGCACGTTGGCATGAGCATGGCCCCAGCTGCCTTGACTGTCAGATGTGCCCCTGGTGCCACCTATAATGAGGGCAGTCAAGGGGAGCTGACCTTGGGCAGGGGCCGTAATTAGCGCACGGGGACCATGGTGACCGGAGCCGAGGGGTAATCTGCAGGCACGATAATGAGCAGGCTCTGGGCTGAGCCTCACTGAGTTTGCTGGTGGCAGCCCTGAGCCTCGCCCAGTGCCCGGGGGCAGCGGGCTGGGGGGAGAGATGTTTCCCGAGGGGCTGGCATCTCGACTGGGTGGGGCAGGCTCCTGGGCTGGGCAGGGGCACGTCCCCAGTCCTCCGTTCCCAGTGGGACTCAGCACTAGCAGCTCTGCTGAGACCCCAGCGGAGTGCCCAGGGAGCAAGGGCCCACCGCCTCTGAGCCGCTGGGGGCAGGGGCTGAGGCCAAGCATCCAGCTCCTCCCTGGTTTGTGGGGCCGCCGGGGCCTGGCCTGAGCGTTGTCGCCCCAAGGAAGCCGACGTCCCCCCTTGTCCCCAGTAGGCGGGCACCTGCTGTATCCCTCAGGGGTTAGCGTCTTTGGCCAAGGCAGGCAGCACTGCCAGGTGCCGAGAGCTTCTGTGCCCTAGAAGGGGGGCATTGGCTCCAAGGTCCTGGCCACCCTGGCACTCTGTGCCACCCCCATGCCTAGCCTGCACTCTGACAGCTCCCAGCCCTTCCCTGGCATGCTGGGTCATTCATTTACCTGGTTGCCATCCCAGCTGTTCCAAAACAGGCTATCCCGCCGAGGTGCCAGGCCCATGGCACCCCACTGACTGCCAAGCACATCTGCCTCCTGTCTGGCCTGACAGCCTCTCGCCCCCAGAAGGGTGAATTCCCTCCCCACCTGGAGCAGAACCCCTCTGGGGTGAGGGACGGACCCGTCACAGGGCTGAGATTGGCCTCAGGCTCCCCACGGAGGGCCCCAAGCCAGGGCAGAGAACAGGGCTCTCAGCAGCATCTGTGGGCATCGACCCCAGAGCTCACCGGAGGTACCAAGAGGGGCAGTGACTTATCCAGGCTGAGCGGCAAGAATAGAACCCAGGAGTCCTGGCTCCCTGGACTGGGCCATACCTACTAGGCCAGGTTGCCACCTCAGCCCTGAGGGAGGTGTTCTGTCACTGGCCAGCCAGCTGTGGGGTCTGGGTGGGCAGCGGGGGGCTGGGGGGTGCAGGGCATGTTCAGCAGCACAGCCTCTAGGGGGTAACTGAGGGAGGTAACTGGTGTGAGGAGGCTTCCCCCCAAACCCCAAATTCAACCACTCTCCTATGAGAACCAGCCCGAAGCAGCGTCATAGAGGGGGGAGGGGCTCAGCACCGCCATGGGGCATGGGGGGCACGTGTGGGGCGCTGAGGGAGAGGCATGCATGGGATATTGGAGGACCCCCCAGTACTCAATACAGGCTGTCCCATCTGGAGAGGCCTCTCCCTGCCAGGGCTTCTGACCCCTCACTGCAGCTACCTGGGGGCTGCCCCCTTCCTGCGCTGGGAGCGGGGCCGGGCAATGTGGGCACAGCATGTTCCCAGAGGGGTGCGGGGGGGGCAGGCTGACTCCCACCATTCCAGACTCCCCTCCCTAGCCTTGGACAGCATGTGACCCCTCAGGATGACCTTTGCTCTTTCTCCGCAGAGTGCCGCGGCGGCCCCCAGCCCCGTGATGGGGAACATGCCCCCGAACGACGGCATGCCAGGAGGACCCATGCCACCTGGTTTCTTTCAGGTACCCTGCCCCACTGCATGGCCGACTGGGGCCCCACTGGCGTGGCGCACTGTGGGGAGCAGGCGAACGCCCAGGGGACAAGGTGCCCGGGGGTGGGCGGACCCCACAGGGATTTCCCGTGGAGGAAGAGGGCAGCCCCAGTCCTTTCCCTTGGGGTAACCTCTGGGAGCCAGCGCGCTGCCCTCTGAGACCCAGCCAGTCCTCCACAGCTCTGCCCTGCCAAGGGGGACCCCGTGGGCCTCCTTGCCAGCTCTGCCCAGTGCCCTCTGCCGGGAACCTCCAGCAGTGCCAAGGGCTGTCCCCGTGCCCAAAGTAGGTGTCAGAGTCACCGTCAGAGCCTGCTGCTCCCGAGGGCTGTCTGTGCCCACGGGGGCCCTGCTGCGTTGCAGGGAGTTGTGGGGGAGAGGAGAGAGCCAAAAGTGGCAGCCTCTCTCCCTCTCCCCTGCTGCACTTCAGGAGCAGCCACCATGCTGCGGAGGGGGGGCAGCCCCCCCATGTCCTAAGCCTGGCCGCTGGGCCCCCAGTCGGGAGCTGCCTGGCCGCCCAGGGGGGTGTGAACTAGCGCTGAGGGGCGAGGGTCCTGCTGCTCTGTGGCCAGCGCCCCCGCCATGCGTAGGAACAGGCTGCCCTGCGGCGGAGTGGAGGCTGGCCCATGCGTCTGGCACTCAGAGCTGTGGGCCCAGCGGCAGCTCCAAGGGGGCCCAGCCCAAGGTGCTGCGTGTGGGGCTGGCACGTGCTATGGGCACTGTCAGGACACACGGCCGGCTGCAGGCTCACCCACGCCCTGGGAATGGAGGCCGGGCGGGTTCTGGCCAGGCTGGTGGAGCTGCCAGAGACATGGGGGGCAGAGGAGGGGGAGGGGAGGGGAGCTGATGCTGTGGGCACGGAGGAAGGTGCAGCCCCGGGGTGCACAGGGTCAGTCTGTGTGCAGGGAAGGTGCCTGGGATGTGTTCAGGAGCGCGTGTGCCCGAGGGGGGTGCACAGGGTCGGGTGTGCGTGCGGGGAGGGTGTTGGGGGGCGTGTGCCCGAGGGGGGTGCACAGGGTCGGGTGTGCGTGCGGGGAGGGTGCTGGGGGGCGTGTGCCTGAGGGGGGTGCACAGGGTCGGGTGTGCGTGCGGGGAGGGTGCTGGGGGGGCGTGTGCCCGAGGGGGGTGCACAGGGTAGGGTGTGCGTGCGGGGAGGGTGCTGGGGGGCGTGTGCAGGAGGGCGTGTGCCCGAGGGGGGTGCACAGGGTCGGGTGTGCGTGCGGGGAGGGTGCTGGGGGGCGTGTGCCCGAGGGGGGTGCACAGGGTCGGTGTGCGTGCGGGGAGGGTGCTGGGGGGCATGTGCCCGAGGGGGGTGCACAGGGTCGGGTGTGCGTGCGGGGAGGGTGCTGGGGGGCGTGTGCCCGAGGGGGGCGCACAGGAGCGGTGTAGGTGCAGCCAGGTGGTGGTGTGTGGGCGTTGCTACGGGCGTCAGCCTTGGCAGCTTCGCCGTGCAGCTTCAGCAGCCGAGAGCCAAACTTCTTGCTGCTGCGGGGGGGCAGGACAGGAAGGGATGTGTGGGGAGACGCTGCCCCCTAGTGTCGAGCCAGCCACGTGCCTCCTTGGCCGTCCCCTGCCGGCCAGCCGGGGCGCTGCGGGTGCTGAACGGAGGCAGGGCTGTGCCAAGTCGTTATCTCCTTAGCTGGATAGAAAATGATTTTATTAATGGCATCTTTTCGCCCCACGCGGCGCCCGCACCTGGGTTGCCGGAGCCTGCCCGGCGGGAGCTGGCTCAATACTGCAGCCCTGCCGACGCCGTCTGTTCCCCATTAGGCCGGGAGCCCTGGGAGGCTGAGTGGTGAATGGGGGCCAGCGGCACTGCCGTGCGGGGATGGGCTCACGGGCACCGCTGCGTCCTCATGCCTGTCCCGGCCCCGCCGCCCCGGGGAGGAGCTGGGAGCTGGATCCCTCACGCACCTGCCCTGTGCTCAGAGCCGGGTTGGGCAGATGGGTCACCGCGCCCGGGGGTGGGACACGGGCCCCTCTGCATCTCCGAGGCCACGGACTCACAGCACCGATGCGCTGGCTGTCGGTGGTGTGCTGGGGGCCGGGGTAGGCGGGCGGCGACAGGCTCTAAGGGCCAGGGTAGCGGTGATGGCCGGGAGGGCGGGGGGCTTTTGTGGCTGGAGACACTTCCCCCGCCCCACACGGAGCCGCGGTGCAGCCTATTCCACACCGCCAGTACAAGAGCCCCTGGCCTGCTCCGGCTGGACATTGGCTCCGCTTTGAGTCTGTGCCAGGCAGCATCCAAGGGCAGCCTGCAGCTCCTCCCCTCCCCATGGGGTGGGAGCCGGGCGGGCAGCGTTCTCAGGACCCTGGGCTCACCGCACCTTCCCCCGCAGGGACCGTCTCCTGGGCACTCAGACGGGCACCCACGGCCCCAGGAGTCACCTGGTGCTGCCAACATTCAGCTCTGCCAGCTGGAGCCTTTCTCCTGCCCCTCGTGCCAGGGGACGAGCGGCCCCCCCTTGCCCAGCCCCGCCCGGCGAGCCCCCATGTGTGGGGGAGTGCCAGGGGGCAGCGGGGGCAATGCAGGCTCGCTGGTGAGACGGGGTTTGCTGCCACCTGCAGGTGGACGTGGGGACCGGCATGAGGCCGGCCTCAGGCTGACGTGTGCCCGGGGCATCCCCTCACCTCTGGCCTGCTCGGCAGCACGGGGCATCGGCCACTGGAGACACCCACTCCCAGTGCCCAGGTCCCGGGCTGCCCCCCAAATGTTGCAGACTCCACCTCCCCCAGCATGTGTCCCCCACCCCGGGCGATGGCTGGGGCCCAGTCGGCCGTGGCTCAGCATGGGAGGGCAGTGGCCCCGTGACCTGGCCCAGGGCAGCAGCCAGGCAGAGGCGAGCGGGGAGCTCAGGTACATTGCGGGGGTGTCTCTGGTTGGCAGTCCCCAGGGAGAGGGACCCACCAGCAGGGCCTAGGAGCAGGCGAGGGGCCAAGGGCAGTGGGTGACGGGGGCTCGACCCAGCCCCTCCCTCCTGTAACCCCCTGTGGTTTGTTTCTCTTGAAGGGACCTCCGGGCTCTCAGCCATCACCACATGCACAGCCTCCGCCCCACAACCCCGCCGGCCCCATGCTGGGGCCCCACAGCCAGGTAAGGCCGTCTGGGGGGAGCTGACCCACCACCCCCTAACAGGCTGGGCCTGGGGAGGAAGCCTGCCGAACCCTGTGTGTGCATTCCCCGCACAAGCCATTCTGCCCCCCCTGCTTCCCCCCACATGCCACTCTGCCCCCTGCTTCCCGCACACTCACCCACTCTGCGTGGGGTCACTCACCTGAGTCTCTGTGGGCTCCTGCAGCCTGGAGGATTGCCTCAGACCCTTGGAGATCCCCAGGTGTACCCCAGCCCCCCCGATTGCACCCCGCTCCACACAGCCACCACGTCCTGATCAGCCGCACACAGCCCAGTGCCCGGCAGACTCCGATTTTCAGGCTCCCCCACCCCGTTCCCGAGCGCGGGCTCAGCATGGCCCGGGACGGACAGGCAGTGAGCTCCTCTTCCCACGTGCCCTGCCCCGGGCAGCTGCCTGGCCCAGCCCCCTCCTCCCGGTGGGAACTGCACAGTGGGTCAGAGCAGACCCCAGAGCATCTGCTTTGCCCTGGCACCCTCCGTTCACCAGCTGGGAGATAAGGGGCCTCCAGGGACCCTCAGCCCCCCAGGCCTCCCGCCAGCCCCTTCATACGCTGATACCTGCCCCAGCCAGGCCTGAGTGCAGGGAGCGAGGCTGGGGCCTGGGAGGGGGGGCGCAGCCGTGACAAAGAGCTGGGCCATGCAGCCCCCGGGCCCCACCAAAGCCAGCGCCGGCATCTGTGTGCCACACGAGGACCCTGGCCCCTCCATGAGCCGGGCGTCCGTCGCTGTGAGGAAGGGTCTGGGGGCGAGTGATGTGGGGAGACCCTTGCAGCTGGGAGGGACCAATGGGGTAAATTGGGGGCAGCAGGGCAGGGGCTTGCCTGGGCACCACTTGGGGAAGCCCAGTTCTCGCTCAGGGAACTGGAAGCCTCAGCCGTTAGGAGCCATCCACTCCTGTGCAGGGAGCAAGGCTGGGGCCTAGGAGGTGCTGGGACCCTCCAGCCCCCCTGGTCTCTGCTTCAAGGGGACTAAGGAGAATCCTGCCTGTGGGGGGGTGAAGGGACAGTCCCTGTGGGGCTGGCTGGCAGGGTGCATGGGACTCTGCGAGGCCATGGCAGCGCGGGCAGCTCCCAGCCCTAGCACGGCGGTTCTGCCCAGCACCCAAGAGGGCCTGTTGCTGGGAGACATCGCAGGGCAAAGCCGAGAGCGCAGCTGAACTGTCAAACCCCAGGCAGGCGGAAGCAGAGGGACCGGCTGCGATGGCAGCCCCGCTGGGCAGGAGGGCAGCAGCCGTAACACCAGCGTCAGGGCAAAACACCTTGTGCCCATTGTGTCAAATGCGGTGATGCCATGAACAGCAGCCCTACAACTAGCCTAGATGGCTCAGGGCGGGAGGCGCAGGCCGGGAAACCTGCCACTGGGGGGCTGGGTGACCTTGGGCAAGTCACTGCCTCACTTTCCCCATTGCCAAATGGGGACAATGCTAGTGATACGGGGCCCCACGGCAAAGCCCTAAGAGCCCCCTCGCAGGGGAGGAGCTGAGAGGTACAGTAGGACCCTACCTCTGCCCCGTCCCCTGCGGGCACCAAGCCTCTCACCCAGGGCCCTGGGATGAGGAATGCTGGGTGCACGCGGCCTGATGAGGCCTGGACGCCTGGGTTCCTGCCTTGCAGCCTCTAGCCGGGCCACACATCACTGCTTGTGGTTAGACCCCTCTGAGCAATGGGCAAGCTCCCAGCTCAGGCCTCTGCCCTGCAAGCCCAGCGCCAGCCACGGGGCCTCTGTGCTCATGCCCCGCCCTGGCTGGGCTCAGGGGATGTGCTCTCACCTGCCCCCCCTGCTCTCTCTTGCAGCCTTTCATGTCCCCTCGCTACCCCGGCGGCCCCCGGCCCTCGCTCCGCATGCCAAACCAGGTGAGGCCACCGGGCCCTGAGAGCTGGGGACGTCCCAGGGCGGGTTGCCCCAGGGCTAAGCCCCCTGCCCCATGTCTGGGACAGATCTCTGGCCAGTCTGTGGGTCAGGGAGTGCAGCCCTAGGTGTTGGGGGGGTGGGGGGGGTGTTGAGGCTCACTCAGTGCTCCTTCTCTGGAGGGGGGCTGTGTCATTTCCCGGGGGGGGGGGGGGTGCTCCTTCCCCAGGGGGAGCCCGGTCCATGCCCTTCCCTCCTGACGGCTGCAGCTCCAGGCTCATGGCCCTTCTGTTCCTGCAGCCGCCTGTGGGGGTCCCGGGGTCCCAGCCGCTGCTGCCCAACACCATGGACCCCAGCACAAGATCGCAGGGTGAGTCATGCCACCCGCGTGGCCCCCTCCTCACCGCAGGGCCGGTCTGCTCCCCCCCCCCAGCCAGGTCAGGCCTTGCCAGCCCCCAGCTCTGGGGCACCAGCAGCATGCAAGTGATGCAGCCGCCAGGGAGGAGACAAGGGTCCTGGCTGGGAGCAGCCCATCCCCCAAGGGGGGGACCCTTCACTGTGAAGGGCAGGAGCCCCCAGGACCAGAGGGGAAGCCCCTCACAGCACCCCGCACCCCCGTCTCTGTGGGGAAGGATGAGGCCTTGTGCTGGAAGAGCACCTTGGAATTACGACTCCTCACTGGGAGTCCTCCTCTCAGTGCTGGGGGCTCCATGGTGGGGGCCAGCGCCCCATGGGGACGTTGGGGGAGGGGAGCAGAGCTCTGGGAGTGGTGAGGGGGGGTCGGGGAGCTGTACCCCAGGAGTGGGGGGGTTAAGGGAGCTTGGGGAAGCAGAGCTCTGGGACTGGGGGGGGCTCCGGGAGCCACACCCCGGAAGTAGGGGGTTGAGGGAGGTCGGGGGAGCAGAGCTCTGGGAGTGGGAGGTTGGGGGCGGTTCAAGGAGACATGCCGCAGAAGTTGGGGTTCAGGGGAGCTGGTACTCTGCTGCCTTGTTCACCTTTCCCTCTCCCTTTACACAGGGCATCCGAACATGGGGGGCCCGATGCAGCGGATGAACCCCCCGCGAGGCATGGCGGGGATGGCGCCCCAGGTGAGTGTCTCCCCGGGGTGCCTTGTATCTGGCACCCCCGCTGGGTCCTGGCCCGGCCCTGCTGTGCAGCGCTGTGACCCTGGAGCGATGGGATGGGGGCAGCATGGGCACAGGTCTGGGAGCCAGGACCCCTGGGTTCTATTGTTGGCTCTGGGAGGGGAGTGGGTTGTTGGGGGGAGGGGCTGGAGCCAGGACGCCTGGGTTCTGTATGACTGGGCTATTGCAGCCCCTCAGAGGTTGGGCCCGTCTACCCCCGCCACACGCTCACCTCGCTCCTGCTCCTCTCTTGCAGAACTACGGCAGCGGGATGCGACCCCCGCCCAACTCGCTGGGCGGCCCTGCCATGCCCACCATGAACATGTAAGGCACCTCTCCTCCCCCTGTGCCCCAGCCACACCTCCCTGCCCCCCACGACCCACTGGGAGGGGCCCAGAGCCAGCCCAGCGCCTGCAGGATTGGCTGGGGACTCCTGGGCCACTGAGGGCCGTGCCCTGCGCCAGGTGCTGCAGACGGGGCTCCTGGCCATGGTCTGGGGCCTGCAGCCGCTCTCCTGGCAGTGGCAGCAGGCCCAGCACCCAGCACGTCCCCCCTAGCAGAGCCAGAGCGATTGGCAGGAGTCCAGGCTGTCCCAGTGCCATCAGACACCCTGGGCAGACACACAGATCTGGGGGCGGGTGGGCAGGTTTCGGGGGGAGGGAGAGTGGCTGGCTGGGCAGGGCTCGGGGAGTCCATGGCTGGTGGGGAAACTGAGAGGAAATCCCAGCCCCAGGGGCCCAGCCCTCCAGACCGTCCGTGAGGGCAGAGTGGGACTGTCCATGTCCCAGCTGCCCCGTGCCACCCTGTCCCACCCCCAGCGACCTCGGATCCCAGCACAGGGGCGCCCCCCCGCAGGGCAGAGTGCACGCAGTGGTGGGCGGGTGTGGAGGGCCCCTGGGGAAGCGCCAACCTCACGCCTGTTTGTATTTCAGGGGCCCAGGAGGGCGAGCGCCGTGGCCAAACCCCAACACCAACTCCGTGAGTCCTGTGCATGAGGGGGGCGATGGGGGCCGGGCACGACGCACGGGGGGGGGCGATGCGGGCCGGGCACGACGCACGGGGGGGGTGGCACGTGGCAAGGGACGCTCTCAGTGCTGACTCGGCCCCTCTTGTGTCCCCACAGATCGCGTACTCCTCGTCGTCACCAGGGAGCTACGTGGTGAGTTCCGCAGCCCCCCGGGGGCGGTGGGAGGTGCTGAGCCTGCACCTTGGGGGCATATTGCGCTGGCCGGGCGCCGGGTGGGTTGGGGGGATTCTCCCCAGGGCACGGGGCTGGCACTCTGCGAAGGGCTGAGGCGCTAACAGCTCCTGTGCCTTTTGCTCTTCTCCCGCAGGGCCCTCCCGGAGGCGGCGGCCCCCCAGGAACCCCCATCATGCCCAGCCCAGGAGGTGAGCTGCGGGAGTGACATTGCCCAGCCCGGAGGGGAAAAGCAGCTGACACATCTGTGCCTCTCTCTGGGGGGCAGGGGGGGGCTGCAGGGCCAGTGAACCCCAGTGAGCTCGTGCACGGCTGCACAGTGCCCGCCCCCTCTCGTGGTCTGTGGGGCTGGCAGCACTGACCCCACTCTGCTCCCCACAGACTCCACGAACTCCAGTGAGAACATGTACACCATGATGAACCCCATCGGGCCCGCTGGGAACCGGCCGAACGTGAGTGCCCCCCCCCCACGGAGAGCCCTGGGCAGCCCGGGCCCTGCCCCACCCCACAGCCAAGGGGTGCTGATGGGGAGCTGGCCACAGGCACAGAGAGCTGCTCTGCCGGTGCCCCTCAGCCCCGACCCCCCTGCCAGCCCAGCCCCTTCCCACAACTCTGCTGGTGCCCCTCAGCCCCAACCCTGGGCTCCCCTTCCCACAACTCTGCCGGTGTCCCTCAGCCCCGACCCCCTGCCAGCCCAGCCCCTTCCCACAACTCTGCCGGTGCCCCTCAGCCCCAACCCTGGGCTCCCCCTTCCCACAACTCTGCCAGTGCCCCTCAGCCTCAACCCCCTGCCCGCAACTCTGCTGATGCCCCACAGCCCCGACCCCCCTGCCAGCCCAGCCCCTTCCCACAACTCTGCTGGTGCCCCTCAGCCCCAACCCTGGGCTCCCCCTTCCCACAACTCTGCCGGTGTCCCTCAGCCCCGACCCCCTGCCAGCCCAGCCCCTTCCCACAACTCTGCCGGTGCCCCTCAGCCCCAACCCTGGGCTCCCCCTTCCCACAACTCTGCCAGTGCCCCTCAGCCTCAACCCCCTGCCCGCAACTCTGCTGATGCCCCACAGCCCCGACCCCCCTGCCAGCCCAGCCCCTTCCCACAACTCTGCTGGTGCCCCTCAGCCCCAACCCTGGGCTCCCCCTTCCCACAACTCTGCCAGTGTCCCTTAGGCCCGACCCCCTGCCAGCCCAGCCCCTTCCCACAACTCTGCCGGTGCCCCTCAGCCCCAACCCCCTGCCCGCAACTCTGCTGATGCCCCACAGCCCCGACCCCCCTGCCAGCCCAGCCCCTTCCCACAACTCTGCCGGTGCCCCTCAGCCCCAACCCCCTGCCCGCAACTCTGCTGATGCCCCACAGCCCCGACCCCCCTGCCAGCCCAGCCCCTTCCCACAACTCTGCCGGTGCCCCTCAGCCCCAACCCTGGGCTCCCCCTTCCCACAACTCTGCCGGTGTCCCTCAGCCCCGACCCCCTGCCAGCCCAGCCCCTTCCCACAACTCTGCCAGTGCCCCTCAGCCCCGACCCCTACCAGCCCAGCCCAGCCCTGGGCTTCCCCTTCCCTCACCTCTGCCGAGGCCCCGCTCTCCGTCCCTGCTGCCCTTGGGCGTGCGGGGTGTTGTGTGGGAGCAAGCGGGGACAGAGCAGGCTCTGCTGGGCGGTTGGTGGCCATTGGCATGGCTGGCTGTCTGCACTGCGACGGGCCGGGGTCTGCAGTGCCAGAGGCCTCCGTGCAGCGCTGGGGTGCCCCATGGGGTACTGGGGGCAGAGCAATGCTGGGAGTGTCCCTGAGGCCCTGCACCCATTTCCCCTCCACTCCCATCAGCTCGTGCATAGAGCCGCAGCCCCACTATGCCCGGGCAGCCCATGCCCAGCACTGATGCACTCCCTTTCCCTTGCAGTTCCCGATGGGGCCTGGCCCCGATGGGCCCATGGGAGGCATGAGCGCCATGGAGCCCCATCATATGAACGGATCCTTAGGTGGGTAGCCCCAGCCTCTCGCCCGCTGGGGCGTGTTTCACCCACACGTGTGGAGGGACATCCGGATGCCCGAGGACCACCCCAGCCTGGATTCTGGGCCTAGCTCTGCCCTGATTGTGACCATGGGCAGGTCCTTTCCTCTCCCTTGGCGCTACCCCTGGCGTGCCAGGACGGGGCTGTCCAGGCCGGGAGCCCTGCGGTTCTGGCCCATGTGTTCAGACCTGCCCCAGCCTCCCCAGGGGACTCAGCCCCTAGCGCTGCCAGCCGAAGGCAGCCTATGGGCCAGTACACACCCGGGAGGCCGCCAGTGCCTCCCCGCACAGCACATTAGCATCACCTCCCCCGATGGCGCAGGGGGAAACTGAGGCAGAGAGGCCACAAGTGCCTTACCTATGTTGGGAGCGAGGGCAGGAGCCCTGCCGCTGAGTAGGGCTGACACATTGCAGCACGGCCTGGGCTCCCTGGGAGGTGGGTCCGTGTCTAGTGCATGGGGGGACAGGGCCCCTTTACCTGGTATGGGGCAGTGCTAACAGGACCTGCTTGTCCTTCCAGGCTCTGGCGACATGGACGGGCTGCCAAAGGTGAGAGCACAGCACCCCTGTTCTATCTGCTCCCTATGTGGGGGGTGTTCCCCTGGGCACCCCCTGCCCCCTCCCAGGGTGGACTGCCTGTGCCTCTCCCTTCAAAGGGCCAGGGTATTGCCAGCTGCTGGGGGTGCAGCCCTGCCTTCTCCTCTGGGCACAGTGGGGGTGACTGCACACAGCCCCACCCCCAGCACTGAGGGCAGCAGGCTGCCAGGCCCCCGCCCCAGGGGCCCCTGGAAAGGCGGGTCCCGGCCAGGGCTGGGCTACAGCAATGCCAGGCCCCCACCCCAGGGGCCCCTGGAAAGGCGGGTCCCGGCCAGGGCTGGGCTACAGCAATGCCAGGTCCCCTTCCCAGGAGGCGGATGCCAGCAGCGCTGCTGGAAGCTGGCGGCCTTTCACCCCTGGGGCCGGGGGAGCAGCAGGCCCCCCTCTAACCTGGGCTTTTCTGTGCCCCTGCAGAGCTCGCCGAGTAACATGGCAGGGCTGAGCAACCCGCCCGGGACTCCGCGGGACGACGGCGAGATGGGCGGCACCTTCTTAAACCCCTTCCAAAGCGACAGTGTAAGGGACTGGGCAGGCCCGCCGGGCAGGCGGAGAGGGCGGGGCGGGCGGGGCTCCCGGGGCGGGCGGGGCAGCTGCAAGGCATCGGCCACCCCCTGGAAGAACAAGCCTGGCACGGTCGGACCTGTGGCGGGGGCCCTGCGCTGGAGGAGCCTCCCCGAGGTGTGAGCTGCCCCGCCAGAGGAACGGGGTCAGCTGAGCCCCCAGCTCTGAGGCCAGCGGGCTCCCTCGGCCCTGCCCCCCCCAAGCGCGTGGGGCTGGCCCCGGCGGCCTCCCCCCGCCTGCTAACGCTCTGGTGTCTCCCGTCTCTCTAGTACTCGCCCAGCATGACAATGAGCGTGTGATCGGCTCGGACGTCCCGGCGCAGAGAGCCAGACGCCCCTGCGGTTCTAAACTATTTAAAACACACCCGCAGGAACTGGCCGCCTGCCCTCCTGCCAGCACCCCCCATTTCCCCCTCCACCTGGGGCACAGGCCCACCCTGCCTCCATTGGCACACAGCCCCCCCTCCCCCTGGCACGGCCCTCCCACTGCGCCAGGCAGAGGAGCGAGCTGCCAGAACTGGGGCCCTGTTGGACTGGTGCTGTGGGGTACACTGTGGGGGGGGGGCTGCTTGTGCCAGGCAAGATGCTGTTCTCGGGCACGTGGGGGGCTGGGCTTGGAGGTTGGAACGTGCTGACTGTACGGGGGGGCAGGAGGGGGTAGGCCAGAGCTGTGGCTGCACTAGGCCAGAGCAGTGCTGGGGGCTTCCCAGCATGGTGGAGCGGGGAGGGGGGCCATGCGGGGGTCCAGCCACAGGCAGCCTCCTTCCCAGCCGGGCAGCAGAAATGGGGCAGAGTGAGGTTGGGGACGAGTCCCCACCGGGGTGCCAGGGGACAAGTCCAGCTGGGTTTGCTGCGCCACCCCCACCCAGCAACAGCGCCATGCTGCTTGCTGTGGCCCTCGGGGGTTACCGGCCACGGCTGGCAGCCCGGCCCCCAGCTCTGCCCAGCCCCACACAGCAGGGTGGGGGGAGGGGGGGTATTTATTTAAGGGTTTGTTTTGCTGTACAGGGTTTAATTTATCATGGGCTTCCCCCTCACCCCCACCCCCTCCAGGGGGCCCAGCTGCACCAGAGCCTGCTGTGGAGCCATGGGGCAAACCCTGGAGGTCGAAGCAGCTGGGGGGCCTTGAGCACCCCACCCCACCCAGCAATCTGCCCCCCTGGGCCATCAGCAGGAGCTCTGGGCTACCCCCTCAGCGGAGTTATGCCACTTCTGTCATCTGCTCATTGGCAAATACCCTAGGGCAGGGGGACCCCGCCCCTCTACCCCTCCCTTCTTGCCCCTGCTGCCCTAATGGCCATGCCCGCAGCCCCTGCAAGCCACAGCACCTCAGCCTAAGCCCCCCCGCAGAGCCCTCCCCCTCCCTGGCTGCCAGCTAAGCAAAGCTGCCTCAGCCCCCTCGTACTGCCCAGTAACCCACCCCTCCCTTCCTGTGAGCACCCCTAGGGCAGCGGGGAGCACCCTCCCCCCGCGGGATGATTGCTCTTAGCTCACCCTGGAGTCCAGCTGCCCCCCTGGCCCTTCCACAGCAGGAAACCCCCTATGGAGATTCTAGGGAATAGGGCCCCCCCCCAGCCCCAGCAGTTTGCTCAGCCACTGTGATTCCCCCACCACTACCCCCCCCAGGCCCCCACTGACAGACTGGGCTCGGCCCCTGCCCTGCAGCAAAGGGAGGCAAGTGTACATAGGCCCCTGCAGCAGCCCCCTTTGCCCCGGGCGTCCACCCCAGCCGCCATCAGGACCACTTTTAAACTTTCATATGAAGGATTTTTCCCCTTTTATAAACATGAAGGACCTCAGCAGCCCGGCGGTGCTTCCTCCCGCTCTCAGCCCGAAGCCGCTTTGTACAGCCCCACCCCGCCCCCGCCCCGGCCCGGGCAAGGGGGCCTTCGCTGGGTTTTCTGTTGCTGTTGGGGGTGAGCCTCCGCCTGCCTCACTGGTGTGCTGTGCCCACCGCCAGCTGGGAGGGGACGCAGCCAGCTGGCACATTACGGCCGCCGGGCAGCGCCTCCCCTGCTAGGTTAGTGCGTCTGTGTAGGGATTTCGTCTGTTCTTTCTACTCTGAAGGCTTTAGACTGAAAGTTGCTTATCAAAAACAAAAACAAAAAAAAACCCAAAAAAACAAAAAAACAAAAAAAAAAACCACCCAAAAAACCTGCATCAATAAATGTAATTTGATTTTTTTTTCATAGCTCTGCCTCCTTTGTCTCCCCCTTTGCCCGACCGGGACCCCTTCCACGGCACCCCCCTCCCAAGGGAATGATGCTCCACTGTGCATTCAGCCTGGCGCCCCGACAAGCGTCCTCCTGCCAGAGCCACGAATCCTGCTGCCCTTTGCCTGCCCAGCACTCACTGAGCCAGGACCCCCCTTTCACTGGGCCCCCACAACAGGAATGGTGCTAGGGGCAGAGACTTGGGACAGCTGGGGGAACCCAGGCAAAGACCCACACCAGCTGCAGCTGGGAAAGCCCCAGGGCCCACATTCCAGGGCAGGGCTTGTGGGGCACACCCCAGGGGGACCCCTTTCACAGGGACACTGCTGGTTCCAGGCACACCCTTCCCAGGGAGGGCCACAGGATGCCAGGCAGGTGCAGAGCATGGCGGGGGGGGGGCACGCAGAGGGACCAGCAGAGATATAGTGACTTGCATGCTCCCACTTTATTCCAGAAAAACATTCACAGCTTCCAGTTACTGTCAGTGGAGCCTGGGTGGTGGGGGGGGTGGACGGGGCTCCTCATGCCCCCAAATTAATTCAAACTAAGAATCGCCCTACAAAATACAGCCCCCCCGATGGGCCATGGGGGAAGCACTGCTCCTGTCCCCCTTCAGGCTGACCACAGCCCCTCTCGAGCTGTGGCAGTTCTCAGCCCATACTCCCCTGGGAGCTGGGGGTCGTCGTGGCCATGGGGCAGGGCTCTAGTTGTCAACGTGCAGCTGGGCTGGCGAGGTGCCGTGCCCATTACTGGCTGGACACAGGTAGCCATTCACCGGGGCAGCTGCCCTCTTGTGGGAGACGGGGCACTCGGCCAGACGCGCTCGCTTCAGACTCGGACATGGCCGCTGCATCTTGTGCTCCAGCAGCATGTGGTTCTGGGGGGGCAGCCCCACACAGGCCCTGGGGGCAGGATGAGAGAGAGCAGCATGTCAGGGGGGAGGGTGGCAGAAGCCTTCACGGCCAACCAGACGGCCCATGGGCTGGGCACCACCAGGTCTCTGAGGGGACCTCAGCACCAGGTCCCACGGGGGCTAATGCAACTTGCCCCATCCCCACCATGCTCAGCCGAGGACCCGGGCTGCTCCTGGAGGGCCCTGGGGTTGGCAAAGGGACCTGGCACTGGAAGTGTGGAGGAGAGAGCGGGGAACCAGCCCTGGGGGAGCGGCAGTCAGCGCTGAGCTGGAGGAGAGGACGGGGGCAGAGGGTTGGAGGGCAGAGCCAGGGGTACCTCAGGATGTTCTCAATGCAGCTCCTCTGCCGGAAGAGGGCGTTGACGACGGGGGAGCCCTCAGGCACCAGGGGTGCCTTGCACAGGAAGCCCAGGATGGATAGGACGCTGTGGAAACCCTGGAAGTCTGGGTCGCTCTCTGTGCAGAAGCTGATGCGTTGGCAAAGCTCGGTCAGGATGGCCAGGTCTAGGATGATGGGGCTGGCCAGCAGGGAGTCCTGGGGGTGGGGCAGAGTCAGTAGGGGGGCCAGGGCCAAGCTCCCCCTCCCCAAGGGAGATGCCACCCAGGGCCAGTGCTCTCCCCAGCCACCGCTTCTCCCTGTGGCACCATCGGGGGGGGGGGGGGAATTGGCCCCGGGCCCAGGGGCAGGAATTCCCGGCCCTACCTCGCAGGTGTTGTGTATGGCGATGGTGTTGGTGCCACCCATCATGATCTCCGAGGTGTACTCGTCCAGCGCCCGCTTGCTGTCGCCCACGTAGGGCACGTACTTAATCACCACCTGCAACCGAGAGCCATCTCAGTGCGGGCCCCAGAGCCACCGCCGGGCAGGGGTTTAGGGCAGCTTCTGCCCCCCACAACAGAGCCGGGTAGAACTCTAGGGGGGCTCCCTCCCCCGATACTGCCCCTCCCCCAGCACTCACACAGTGATCGGGCTTCTCCTGGGGCCCATAGAGCAGGGGGTTCGACTGCACCATGTCGTCCACCACGTTGCTCTTGGAGGCCTCCTTGGAGCGGAACTGCTGCGGGGCCGACAGGTTCTTCCCGTCGTTGTTACCCAGGTGGTTGTAGCTGACGATGGACACGGTCTGGGGCGGAGAGTTGGGGGGGAGGGGATGGGTCACAGCAGCCTGAGGCCTCCCTCCCCCCCGCCCCACACACACACAGACCACAGCCGCAGCTGGGGGAGCCCTGGTCTCCCTGCGCACCTCCAAACCCACCCGCCATGGGACAGGTTTGTCTGGATTCCAAGGGGAGGGGCCAAACTGAAGCACCTCTGGCCCCACCCCCGGGATGCTCCAACCCCACTGGGCCTCCAGAGCCCTTGGGGGTTATGCAAGTGTCATCGTTCAGATGCGCCTCAGTCCCGACCCACAGCCCCCCCATCCCCAACACACCTTAATCCCAACCCGCAGCCCCTCCACCCTTGCGGTGCCAGGCCTCTGGCCCCCAAGGAGCTGGCCTGCACCCCGCTGCAGGAGGGGGTTACAATCCCTCCCACCCCACCCAAGGGCCCTGCTGAGGCCAGATTCCCTCTCCCTGCTGACTGTGCCAGGACTCGGCCCTGGGCTCCAGGAAGGGAAACCCGCCCAGACCCCCCCCAGCAGCCGCTGACCTGGCCCAGCGGCATCACCAGCCCGGCATGCCCCACGGTGGGCGCCCCCAGCACCCGCTCACCTTGAGGCCGGCGCTGACCAGGAAATCCACCAGCACCGACTTGAGCTTGGTCTGGCCGGACTTGAAGTCGTCTCCGCAGATGAAGACACGGCGCTGCAGGGCGAGCTCCACAGCGCCTGGCACAAAGGTGTTCTGGGGGGAGCCGTTGATGTAGGCGCAGCCCTCCAGGATGCTGGCCACGGCAAAGAGCGTGGAGGGAGACACCTCGAGGCCTCGCTGCGTAGATGGGGAGAGCTCAGTGCAGCCCCAGGGGTGGATGGAGCCCCTGGGAAACCCCACCCCAGCACACGGGCAGGGCCCCCCCACAACCCCCAGCCAGCGGGAGCACCAGGCCCTCGGAGAGAATATATCACAGGGCACCCCTCCCCTGCACCAGGACACCAGTCAACCCCACCCCCCCACGCAGTGGGGCTGCTGCCCCCAAACCCAGCTCCTCCAGTCCCATCCCCCCCAGCTCTAGCACGGGGCTTCAGTGGGTCCCCCCACCCCCAGCAGGAGCCAGAACCAGCCCCCCAGGCTGGTTGCGTCCAGAGCATCAGAGAGACGAGAGGAACAGCCGGTGCAGTGTGCCCATCCCCCAGCAGGCGGGGGGGGGGGAGGCCCTGCACGCCTCCCACAGGCTCTCACCTCGATGGCCTGCAGCAGGTTGGCAGCTGTGTCGTTGACCCCCGGCAGCACATCGCAGAAGCGCTCAGTGTTAGCCGTCCACAGGACCACGACCTTGTCCACTCCGCTGGTGACCTTGAACTCCTGGATGTCCCTGCGGATCTGCACCACCTGTGCGAGGAGACTCGTCAGCACCCGGCAGCACGCGCCACATACAGGGGACCCACGGGGAAGCTGCGATTTGAGGTTGTCCGTCCTGCCCAGCGTGGGTCAGCTCCGGTGGGCAGCAGGGACGGTGCTTGGGCTTAGGTGCCAGGACTGTGCCCCCAGCACCCTCCTGCAGGGCCCAGGGCCCAGTCTCCCCACCGCTGGCATGCGGCCCAGGGCTGCCCTTGGGAGCAGCGATGTCCCGGGTCATGCAGGCAGAGGCCGCTCCAAAATCCCAGCCCAGCTCCCCGAGCCCGGGCTGCAGGGTCAGAGCCGGCGCAGGAGCCCCAGGGAGCCTGCTGCATTGGGGCCACCCGCTCCCCCACTGCGGCCACGGGACCCTGGGGCTCGGCCCTGCAGCAATGGGAACATAGTGGCTGGGGATCCCCCCCACACACCTGCTCAGCCTTCGTCCCATGGAGGACATTGTCGGCTCGCTCCTCCTGATTGGCTGCAATGAATCCTGGGATGTAGATGGAGGGGCGGGGCTTCATCTTCACCATGTGGGGCCAGAGCTGCTCCTGCAGCTGCCAGTCGAGGACCTTGGCCCGTCTCATGGCCTCAGCCAAGTTCAGGGAGGAGATGTCCCAGCCTGAGACGCAGGAGGAGATGCCAGTCAGAGCTCTGGGCCCCCGCCCACACAGCCCCCTCCCCCCAGACCCCTATACACACAGCCCCCCCCCCGGACCATCCCACCCCCCAGCCACACAGCCCCCCCCCAGGGCCACCTTCACACTCATACAGCCTCCCCTCCTGCCATCACAGCCCCCGCTCAGGCCAGCCCCTGCCCACAGAGCCCCCGCCCCCTTGGACTATCCCACCCCACCCACACAGCCCCCCTCCCCTGCCCAGCCCCCGCTAACAGCCCCCAGGCCATTCACACTCACCATCAAAGATGAGGTCGTTAGGGTGCACCATGGGCAGCAGGTCCCGGAAGGGCACATAGACGTCGCCCGTGGGGCCGGTTCCCAGGCAGATGGTGGACGCTTGCAGCAAGGAGCCATAGTAGTTGGCGTGCTGGGAGGAGGGAGAGCATCAAGGGCACACTGAGCCCCAGGGGCGCCCAGGCAGAGGAGCTCCCCCACCCCCGGGACCTTCCAGGAGGGCACAGAACATGGGAGCGGGGGTGGGGGAGTCCCCAAGGTCTGAGTGCACAGCCCCCGGCACGGCCCGTGCAGCTCGGCTCCCAGCCGGACCACGCCGCGTGGCTTGGGACAGCCCCCCCGTGCAGGGTCCGAGCGCCACGTTCCCGTCACCACAGGCCCCGCGAGCACTTCCCAGGCCATGGCCAGGACACACGCAGCCCGACTCCGCACCCCACAGGCCGGGAGAATCAGGCGCCAGCCTGGAGTCCTGGGGCCTCACAACCAGGCGGGGCAGGGCTTTGGCTCTTCCACCCACTCGCCTGGGCCCAGGCTCCATCTCGTGGGCAACCGGCTGGGGCCGCATCTGGGTGTTCGAGATGAGCCAGCTGGTCACAGGCCCTGCAGCCTGCGGGGGCTGGGCAGAGAGCACCGGCGCCCTGGCAAATGCCGCCAGACGCCGGGGGAGGGGGGCGCGAGACTCACTCACCTTCCGTCCGGTCTTGGTCATCCAGGAGAGGCCCAACCTGTTGGCCAGCACGGCCGCCGTCACCGTGGTGCCATTGTTACCACCCCAGCCCACCAGCATCACCCCCAGGCGGGGGACCTGCCTCTCCGTGCGGAAGGTGAACTCGGTCAAGTGCGGCTTCACCTGGGAGCCCCGGAGACAGGCGGTGAGAACCGGGGCGCAGCCTTCGCACACAGCCCAAGGGGAGGAGGGGGCGGGGGAGCGGGACGAGACGCACGTGGGGCACCGCAGGGCTCTGCATGGGGACGGGACAGCAGCACCCAACCGATGCACCAGGGCAGCTTGCCCAGCCCACCCTAAGGCTGGGCCCCTCTGCAGTGGGGCAGCTGCTCCCTCAGAGCCCAGGGAGACCAGGGCACTTAGAGCCCCGGCCCCACGGCCCAGACACCCCCAGGCTGCTGCGGGCACAGTGGGGAAGCAGACCGAGTGCAGCAGGGCTACAGGCAGAATGTGTCCCCAAGTGCCCCCTTGGCTCCATCGCTCCCCTCGCCTGGGCGGAGGAACCCGCCTCATGGCTGCAGATGCCGTGTTGCGGCTCACGCTCAGCCGGAGTCCAGCCCAGGCCAAGCAGGGCTCTGGGCCACTCCCACCAATGGGGCAGGTGCATCGAGAAAAACAAATGCAGTTCCCCTTCCAGTGGGCACAGGGCCACGGTACGCTGGACCCACCCACAGCAGGTACCTTGGTGACGCCGTCCTCCCTGCTCACATGCACGGTGCTGTACATGTACTTGGCCTCAATGTAGTCCTTGCTGTAGGTCACATCGGGGCTCTCAACGAGGAAAGTCTCTGCCATGGTTGCTGGAGCTGAGACGTGGAGGAAGGAGGCTATTACAGACCCACCAGGCCTCACGCCCAGGCACCAGCAGGAACAAGGGTGCAAATCATTCACCACCCGCTGCCCCTGCGACCGGGATACTCCCAGCTGTCCCCTGGGCCAGCGTCCCCCCACCCCAGACTGGCTCTTCCTCTCCCAGAGCCCTTTTCTGAGATGGGGCATAATCCCCACTGTAATAGACAGGGAAACTGAGGCACATAGCTGTGAAGAGGCTTGCCCCCCTACCACCACCGGGATGGTCGAGATAGAACTGAGGCATCCTAGCTTCCAGTGTGCCGTGCCGCAGCCCCCTCGTGCCAGCAGGGCAGGAGTCGCCGCCGGTGCCCCAGACGCTCCACAAAGAGGTGCCCAGAAGTGGCGGGGTTTCTGTGAGCCTGCGGGATGTGGGGCGGGGCAGCTGGGGCCGGGCCAGGCTCATTCAGCGCGGGGACACGCCAGACAGCAACAAAACAGGCCGGGAAGTCTGGCTTCTTCCAACAGGCGCTGTGGGCTCACAAGGGCAGGGAGGCATCGGGCTGTTTTGCTGGTGCCCAGTGGAGCGAGGGGGGGCACGGGCAGCTCCCCCAGCCCCCGGCCCAGGCCCCCAGCGGAGCTACACCAGCCAAAATAACCCAGGGACAGGAGCGCAAGCCCAGTGCAGCCTGGGTGCAGCCCATTTCCACCCCCCCCCCCATCGAGGCATCTTCTCCTTCCCACCACGCCCCCCTCCAGCCCAGCCCAGCCCCCCGCCCTCCAGCCCAGCCTACCAAGACCCCCTTCTCCACGCACCGCCCCCCACCCGGGCAGTTAGTGCCATTACCTACAGCACACCATAGGCAGAGCAGGCCGGGGGCTTGGGGGGACCTGGCGGGGGGGGCAGTTCTTAAGGGAGCCCCTTCCCTGCTCTCCGGGGCCTCCCCCAGCTGCTCTGACAAGGGCCGGCGGGGGCACGACGCCCCGAGATCTCCGTTGCCCCGCGGTCGCAGACTCACCACTGGACCGCGGCGGTCTCGCCTCGTGCCTCAGTTTCCCCCATTTGAATCACGGGAAGCACGATCGGGCCGCGATGCTAATCTGTGCCCACGGAGAGAGCTCGGTTATGGGGCTCTACCGCGGGTCCCTGCCCCCACAGCCAGCCCTGCCATGGGGCAGCAGCTCAACGGGGCGGGGCGGGGCGGGTCCGGAGCGGGAGGCTCCGCCCCACCTCGAACAGGGGCCCAGCCCGCGCAGACCCCAGCTCCCCGGTGCCCCCCAAACCCGCGGGGCTGAGCGCCCCCAGCGCACGGCCGGGGCGGGGGGGAGGTCCCGGCTCCCCGGGAGCGTCAGGGGCTGGCGAGGGGGTGCAGCCCGCGGGAAATACACGCCCCCCCCCCAGAAACCGCCATGGAAACCGGACCCGCCCCGAGCTGGGGGCTCCCCCCAGTCCCGAGCGCTCCCAGCCGCGGGCACCGGGACCCGCCGGCAGCCCGGGCTCACCTGGCCTGGCTCGGCTCGGCTCGGCTCGGCTCGGTTCTGCTGCGAACCCCTGGGGCACGCGGCGGCTTAATCGGCTCCCAGGGCCCGCCCCCCTCCCCGCGGCTCCGCCCCCCGCCGTAAATTTCCATCAGCTGCGGATTCCCCCACTCGCCTGGACCGGACACGTGCCCGCGGGCCCCCCCCGCCCCCGGGGGGTGTGAGCCTGGCACCCCCCAGGTAGCATCAGTGCCCAGGAGCCCCTGCTCCCAGCACCCCCTGGGACCCACTGTCCTGCTGCTCCTTCCCCTGGAGGGAGTCACTGTTTGGAGAGGGCGATCACCCCCCACAGCTGGCCCTGTGCCCATTCCCCGAACCAGCCACCAGCCCAGCCCTGCGGCCCAGTCCCCCAGCCAGCCGCTGGCCCAGCCCTGCACCTCATTCCCTGCAGCCCAGGCCCCACGCCAGCCGGCGGCCCATTCCCTGCGCCAGCCAGCGGCCCAGGCCTGGGCTCCACGCTGCCCCCTCCTCAAGGGGAGAGGGCCCCTGGCCCTTCCTTTTTTGACTATTTTCATGAATTGAAACCGCAGAGCGAGGCCCCCTGGGAACAGGCCGGGCAGCACTCACTCCACGGAGCAACTAACCCCCAGCCACTCTGGAAAGCTGAGGAGATGCCAGATCCCTCCTCCACTCCCAGACCCCACCCGCTGGGGGGCAGAAACACCCCGCCCCACACACACACTTCAGGAAAGGCAAGGGAGACACATCCCAAAAGGGGCTGAGGACCTCCCCCAGAGCTTGGCGGGAGTGGGCAGAAGCTGAGAGCATTTGCTGAGTGTGTGTGGGTTTTGTGGTCAGGTGCAGGCTGGCTGCTCTTGGTGCTTGATCCTGGTGAGATATGGGACTTTGCACATTCTTTGTAAATAAGCAAAACTGCCTCAAAGAAATACCTGTCACCCCTTTCTACCCTCACCTGGAACAGCAGCAGGCCCCAGACTCTGCCTAGCACCGGTCTCCCTGGCATGGGATGCTTTGCCCTTCTCAAGCCCAGGCCCTGTTAACAGCTCAGAGGCTCTGGGCCCCCTTCCCCTCCTCTAGCTCCCACGGCAGCCCCCTGGTCAGAAGGCCATGCTGAAGCAGAGGAAGGCCAAGGCATTTGCAATCACACAGCATGTCTGAAATGAACAGAACCCAGGCTTTCTGAAGCTGGGAACAGAGGCAGCCGTGCTGATGGACTGTCCACACAGCCATGGACCCATCGGTGTGTGATCTACACTTCACAGCAGTGGTTCCTGAGGCCATGGGCAGCTGGACCTGGGGAGCAGGCAGGGGGGCTGCTGTTTTCCTCCCAGTGTCCCCCACCCCTGTGATTCTCTGATGGTTCCGGCTCTCAGATCCATTCTGGTCCAGAGGGTGCTAGGCACTGCCTGACCTCACCAGCTGCTCCTGGCCACTCGCCCTGGGCCAAGCCCTCCCAGAGCAAGGCAGGGGATGAAGTGTGTGTCCTTCCTTGAGCCACACCCGGCTGCCATGTTAGGAGAGAGGCCAACCCCCGCAGTGTTAATTATCACTCATACTCCACGCCCTGGGGGGCATCCCTCACTCTCCCTGCCAGATGTGCTCAGACCAGCCTGGCTCCTCAGAAAGAAACTTCCTTAACCTGTTGCGAGAGCTGGGAATGGAGGGAGGGGCTGCCCAACCAGCCTAGCTGGAAGCTCACAGCTGGCCCAGCATCCAGCACCTGCAGGAGCCCAGCGTCATCATGGGGGGCTGATGGGGTGATGGTGGCACCTGGCAGCAGCCAGGGGTTAACAAACATAGGGAGGCCAGAGCACAGGAGCAGGGAGCTCAGCTGCCAGCGAGCACAATGAACAAGAGAACAAGCAGCGGGACAGGAGAAAAGGGGCCAAGTTCTGCCCTGATAGGAACGGGCCTCACAGTCAGTGGAGCGGAATTTGGCCATTTGTCCTCCCCCAAGCACCTTTCAGCCTGCCTTTGGTGTCCCAAAGTGCTTTGCAAACACTGACTCACAGGGGCTTGGCTTGTGCAGGGAGAACACAAGGCTGGTGGCCATGTTGCACTCGGCAAAACCCTCCCACCCAGCAGCCTCTGCAGCTCTCCGAGCTTGTTCTGAGGGAGAGGTGGGGACGCTGGAAAAGGGGCTCTCCCCCAACAACAGTGACACCTTGTGCAGCCCGGGGCCAAACACCTCCCACAGTAGCAGGGGGAGGCCAGGGTGTAGAAAGCATGGACAGATATTTATCAGGAGCTCAGTGCAAAGCTTTCACCTCAACAGCCTCTGGTCTTCTGCCTTTTGCTACCCCCCTTTTTGCTTCTCTAGCATCCCAAGCAGCTCACAGAGAAAACTTGGAAGCCGAGCTCTCCTGGGAGAGATCCTGCTGCTCTCTATTCGGCTTCGTACCCCTGGGAGGAAAGCATCCCATGCATTAGCAGTAAATGGAGGGGAAGGGGCCTGGAAAAACTACGTCCCCCCAAAGGAAGCCTGGGTGTGCTGGCCCCAGCTGAACAATGCTGGCATTGGTAGGCAGATGAAGGAGAGAACGGCCAAGCACTGGAATTCCAGAGCCTCAGCAAAGGATTGAAACAAAAACATGGCTTTGTACCAGGATCTTGGCTCTGAAAGTCCTGGCCAGGGGGCCTGGAGCTGGTACTTTTCCACTGCTTCCCCTTTTTACCCCCTCCCATAACTTCCCCCATTGTTCCTGTCCCACTGCTCCGGCTCCCACCCCCGCTGCCGGAACAGCACATGAGCAGGGGCTCCCTGGCTTCTGCTTTTCCAGCATTACGGCAAGGCCAGCAGCATCGCCCGCGTCCCCAGCTCTCTGCTGACCACCAGCACCCGCTGTCTTCTGGCAAAGTGTCACCCTCGGCTGGTGTCCATGGAGACCGACCTGACCTCAACAACAGCAGCTCTTAGAAACCACTATGAAAAGCGCCCCCGTGAAAAGTGAAAGCTGACCCAGGCTTCTGCAAGGAGCCCTGATCACTCGGCCCCAGGCTGTTCCTGCTCCATGAGCCAAGGGAGGCAGCGAAGACCTAGATGGAGCAAAGGTGCCTGGTCCCATTAACGGGCCTAACCCCAGCCCTGCTGCAGCCCTGTAAACATCCGGGTGTTTCACAGGCTGTAACCCAGGCAGAGCCAGGCGGCGATGGGGACCCTTGGATCATCTTGGCACATGGACAGAAGCCGCTTACGGAGACAAGTGCCCTGCACCATGTGAGGGGAGGTACCCAAGGGCAGAACCCAGGGAGGCCAGAAGCATTTTTAAGTGAACAGACACAAGGAGCAGCTGGGTGTTGCTTAGGGTTGGCCATTCTGGGATGTTCATGCGTGTCACAACAGGATTCACACCCTGACTAGCTGCACACAAGGTCTGATACTACTGCACCCCTTAGCAGCAGGCCTCTGACCCACGGCTAAGGGTAATGCAGATTCCAGAACCACAGCCTGCAGCGGGCAGAAGGGAGAACTCCCAGGAAAATCCACAGAGACCAGGCTCAAGAGCATCCTTGGCATGTTTATTAAAATGGATCTGGGGAAAGTCCAACTGTTATCTTGCCTTAAGAGCCCTTGCCACTTGGGGCAGGGAGGGGAGGGAGAGCCTGCATGGCTGGAAAGCAGGTCTGGCCAGGGAAATGAACTAGAATAGATAGGGGAATAAACTACTCTGAACTAGCTCCCACTGTATATGCTATTCCACAATCAAAATGATTTTAGTCCTGAGTAATTACTCCAGGCTGGAAGCTTTTCTGGTCACCTGACCATGCAGCTAGAAAAGCCCTGAGAAAGGCATCCCCCAAACCACCCCTGTGCATTCACTAATGGGTAGTGAAAGGTTCCAGCTGGGGCCTGGAACCTTAGGGAAGACTCCTGCGCCCTGCCTGTGCACCTCTCCCTTTACCATATTTATCCTCCCACCCCCAGGGGAGGTAGGACAGAGCAGCATCCGTCTTATGCAGTGACTCCTTTGCATCATACAAATGTACAGGGCAGGAGGCTGCTGCCAGGACCTCTAGGGACCAGGGTAGGTAGACAGTCGAACTTCCATATCCCTGGCCACCAGTCAGCTCCTGCCTTGGGCTTTTGCGAGGGTAAGTTTTGAATTCTTCCACTTTAAGGCTACCGCGGGGGAACCACCTTTGTTAAAGCCCACAGCTGAACCTTGTCACTCGTTGCCTCCTAGCTGGCAATATCACACTCACTTCAGAGCAAGGGAAACAGGAGCTTGTGCTTGATGGACTGTAAGTTGACCCACGTTTACCCCGAGGGACCAGCTTTACTGTACAGCCCAGAATTCCCTGGGAGAAGTTGGCCAGAAGTGAATCCTGCACCAGAACACGCTGCCTAACCTCACAGAAGAAGCTACCCAGGGTACATTGACATGCTGAGCAAACTGGACCAGCCCTGGCTTCTGGGCACCCCAACAGCGAGCTGGGTTTGGGGATCACGCAGGCTGAGAGCTGATTAGCGATCACACATTAAACTTTCAGCTAATGGACAGGAGAGTCAAGTTTCCAGACAATTAGGTTCAGATAAGACGGAAGCTTCTGTGGCAATGCTGGGCGTGGCAGAGAGGAAGCAGCCAGTAAATTTCCACTTGCAGGTTTCTCTCGTGAAGCCCTGCTAACGCTCCAAGCATTCTGCTAATTGGTTCACTTCTTGATCCTGCCTGGAACACAACCTGACAGCAGTTTATGGACTGGGAATTGCCTGGAAGTGACAGGAAAGAAGCAATTTAGTGCTATTTACACACACATTCCATTTTGGCAGTCGAGAAGTAGCCTCTGTCCAAAGTGCAAGCTCTGTTTTCTTCCCGGAGTTCAGTGCTTGTTAGAGCCTCAGGCTGCCCCCTGCCCAGGTTCTGGGAACAAGGGGAGGAGATAAAACAGGACTTTTGGATCAGCTGGTCCACACAGTGGCTTCGTGAGACTTCCATGTGTTGGGAGTTTGGAAAACAGGACGCAGACAACGAAGAGAACATGGTAGAGATACACAAAATAAGGAATGGAATAGAGAAGGGAGATCTGGCACTCCTGCTCTGATAAAAAGGTTAAAGGAAATTCAATGAGATTGAAAAATTAAAAAATGAAAATATTTTGAACAGAACATGTAATTAAACTATGGAACTCCCCGCCACATGAGATCAAGAGCTTGTGTTCCTCTCCCCCTCCAATAAAGGTGGTGGTCACAGAACAGACAGCAGTTAAGGGAAGAACAGAGGCTGTTTTAGGAATGTGTTTGGATACTGACCAGTCACTAATTGTTCTCAATTCATTCTTGTGTTAGACAGGATTTCCTCACCCAGCCTGCACGCTCAGCGCTGGAGGATTCCTAGTATCCCTCATTTACTCTCTTTTAAAGTATCTGAAATAAACGGACAGGCACTTTTGGTGTCTTAAGTTAGAAACTAGGACTCCACGAGCTGGATTGCTTTGTTGGGTCCGTTCTTCCACCCCTGTGCCCCTGCAGCTTGGCAACACCCGAGTCCTGAGCCCCTTCACATCCGCCAACGCATTTCATCCTGAGCATCCCTGCTCTCCCCAGCAGGTATTGCAAGTCATGCTGAACTGGTGGCCCTGTGAGGTTCACGCATGAACAATGCCATACCAAGCAAGAAGTCAGATACTGAGGCAAAGAGCAGAAGTCTTAAGGGGACAAAAATCCACCTTTTGAAGTAATGCCACAGGCTAGTTTCCCACGAGAGCTTTGTAACAGCGCCTTTAAGGCATTTGCCATGTTTAAATATGCAGAATGCAAAAGAGACCTGTACATTAAACTTTCAGCCTGCCAGAGTCAGGTTTCTAGACAATAAGATGCAAATGACGATTTCAGCTTAGGCAGCCTGGACAGGGTACTAGGGAGCCTGCTGAAAATTTCCACTAGCCAAGTTTTAAATTTTTACCTTTCTCAGCTGTCATCTCCCACCTCCATCTGAGGGCTCTGCTACCCTATCTCCAGGGATCGTGTCCCTGACTGCAGCACATGCCCAAGGCAGAGGAATGAGCAGCACCCGGAAAGAGCGCAGGAGGGAATATAGACAGAGCTAACCCACAACCCAGTCTCCTGAAAGTGCCCCAAAGCAAGCAGGGGCACCAAGCACTGTGTGGAGAGGGGTCTCCAGCTGCACAGCGTGCCCTACCCCATGCCGTGAATCAGTACCGGCTAAGGGTGCATCAACACCGGCTCCCACCCACCAGCTGAGCAAACGGTCCTGGATTGCTGGTGCTTTCACAAGGGCTGCAAAGGCAGCCTGGATCAGGTGCTCTGCTCACTGGTTGGTGGAACACAATGGATTCCCATGTGACAGCTGAGCTACCTGCCGATTCTCCCTCCCCCAGCACTGTGTGGGGTACAGGCTGTTCCTAATTACACCTGGGAGGGGATGCCTATTGGTGCCAGGACCTGCTGTGTTTTCAGTTAGAATTCTGCTGTTCTTCCACACAAGCCAGCCTCAAACCCAGGGAATCGGCCATAGACCAAGGTATCCCCTTCCACCTTCCCCTCAAGGGCCGCAGCCACTAGAGGGCTCCCTGATCCTCTACGCTCCACACACCACTGGGCTTGAGGACAGGAAGGTGCTTGGGGTTGCTGCTGCCAAAGAGGATTTTCCCTGAATCAGTGGGAAATTAAACACAAAGTAAAGTTTAGACCTGACAAGAATGTGCCCTAAACTAAGCAAGCCAGGCCATACAGAGGCCATGGAGAGCACAGTCCCACTGCCTTAGTGGTTCTCAAACTGGGGGTCATGACCCTCAGGGGGTCGCAAGGTTATTACCTGGGGGGTCGCGAGGTGTCAGCGTCCACCCCAAACCCTGCTTCGCCTCCAGCATTTATAATGGTGTTAACTATATTAAAAGGTGTTTTTAATTTATAAGGGGGGGGTCGCACTCAGAGGCTTGCTGTGTGAAAGGGGTCACCAGTACAAAAGTTTGAGAACCACTGCACTGCCCCATGGTGGCTGAACATTGTCATACACCTCATTAAGCCAATTTGGATCCAAATGTGCTGTACACACTGCGATCAGCCAAGTAGAATGCATGTTAATTCCTATCTGTGAAGCAGCTGCATGAGCAGCACTGGAACAGGGACATCCTGGTCCCTCTTGCAGTGGAAGTCAGCAGTTTGTGAAATTTTCCACAGGGTCATAGGTCTTTTTGCTGCCCTTCCATCCCCTGAACAGATGCAGGCAAGTAGGGCAGGGCTAACAAAAATAACTATTAATCCCCCAGCAAGAACATTGAGATTAGGATTAGTCCACTTCAGAGAGCACCTTGCCCACACTTTACCCAGAAGAGGGTTGAGAGCCACCACTCTGGCAATGGAGCACAGGTAAGTACCTCAACACTGCAGATAGACAGGGCTTTGGATTAAGAACCACCATGGGAGAGAAAGGGGATAAATCAGAGCCAATTAGAGCAAACAGATCCTAGAGCTCCAAGAAAACAAAGCAGTTGATCCTGAATTCAAATCTCAACTGAGCCACTGAAATCTTGAGGGAGTTTTCCCCGCATCCTGAGCCTCCGTCACTCCGGAACAGAGAGAGGAAAACTGAGAGCTCCATTGTTCTGCATCTGCAATGAAGCTTCCTGGGTGAAAGTTACCAAGTCCTTTGAGGGTGACAGGCCGAACGCGAGCCCTGGGATGTCCCTCTCTCGCATCCTGGTAAGTGTCAGACCAGACCCTCTGCCACTGTTTCTCTTTCCTACTGCAGTGATAATGCCTTATGTTTTGTAATACAGAATTGTAGCACAATATTTCAAACATTCTAGTTCATTCTTTTTTGGGGGGGTTAAACCCCATGCCAGCCATTTACCCGCAGAAATAAACTCTGAAAATAAATATACAACCTTGTTATGCTTGTTTTCCAATACAGTGAATTTATTATATGTTGCAAAATCAGCATTCAGCTTTATAGTGTACAAAAAGACACTAGCTCCTTAAGAAAAGATTAGGAAAGCTGAAGAGTATGCTGCCTTTAAATTGTAACGTTTTGGCAAAGTGAAAAGCTCTTTGTAAACTCCAACTCCATGGCTCAATATAGTTTTATCCACAGTACAATATTACAAAGTAAAACACAGTATCAATAAGTTAGATCATACTTAATCATCTAGAACTGGTTTCTATTAACCCAAAAAGCACAAGATTTGCCTAGCTTCATACTCTCTAAAAAGGCAAAAAAAAAGGCAAAAAGAAAAAAAGAAAAAAGGCAGAGTTGACTACGTAACACAGACCAAAAGAAAAGTGAAGCAGAAAGTCATTAAGCTAATTGGGTCTCACAGTTTGGATAGTCATTAAATATTTTTTCAGCTTTATATTCTGATTCTAGAAGTTCCAGAATATACATGTAAATGTACATAATACATCTTTGTATACAACTCTGTTTGCAAAAATATTTTATAGCAGATGTATAAAGACTGAGAGCCATCTCTACTTCCCTCAAAAAAAATCCAAAAAACCCTTTCAAAATATTAAGGATGAGAATGAGAAGTGTTTCCATGGAAGAATTTATTTATCTTGAGTCATAACTGATGCCCTTTACTGCCCGTTTGGAGTTTCACGGTTCCTTGCGTTTTCAAGAGGAAGCATACTTCGTGTTTCTGTTGCTTAAAAACATGTTGGCTGATAATGTAGTTTGGGCTACAGATTAGACCAGCAATCTGAAAGCCACGGACGAAAAAAAACTCTTTCAAGCCCAACCGCTTGTATCGTCTGGTAGAATGTTGCTGTTTGCATCCTGAAGCCACGATGTACCGGGAAGACGCTGCCTTCTGGCAGAAGCTTGACACAGATTTAGTGCTGGATTCCCACAACTGCTGGCTAGCAAAGCTGCCTTCAGCAATACTCCGCTGCTTTTCGTCTATGCATTGTGAATCCTCACAACATGCCCAGAGACCTCTGCTGATAACAGTAAGTAGTACACAGACAAAGTGAAAAGGGAGCCCAGTAGCAGGGCAACTTAACCCCTCACATTAAACACAGCTGGAACAAATCAGATCACTGATGCTCTAATAAAATAGATCTTGATGCAACTCACAACTACAGAAAGTCTGTTAGATCAAAGCTGTTTCAGATCTTCTATGTTTTTAGCAGGATTTGAGCTAATACAAGGGAAAATGGACACCCTTTGTTTCTGATATTCCCATGAAACCACCACTTGCTGTTGGGGGAGGGAGGGAACTCATGTGTGTAACCTCAAGAGAACACTCATTTGACAAAAGCTTTTCACTTTAAATCATCCATATTTTTCAGCTTTCCCTATCCACTGGGAGCCCCAATGGGGCATGAGATGTTCTGAAGACAGCTACTTATGTCCATGAAACAAGAATAACCTTCCCCTGCTCTCCTACCCCTTGGAACTTGAGTCTGCTTTGTAGGTAGGGGAAGCGAAGACACCAACATTTTCCTTAAAACTTCAGCTGCTTCTGGACTTCACTCCCACAAACACTGGGTTCTTCCGCCAAGTAATTCTGCAGACCTCTGTGAGCCCGAGCCCTTGGTCGATGTCCCCCTTGCCCTCCCAACTCCTTACTAACCCTTTACTGACTGGTTTGGAAACCACATGAGGCCCTCCTGCTGATCTGCAGAACGTAATTGGCCACTGGCTAGTCATGGATCACAGCTTCAGAACCACCATACCAGAACACGCATAGCAGTATATGCAAACGGCTCCCATTAGCACTAAGTCAGATCCCCATGGGAGCTCACTATGGCAGCATCAGCGATGGCACTGGGGTTGGAGGACGAGGCAGGAAAGAGAAACTGACACTTTAAAACTATCTACACCTTGAGCAAGGGCCTTTTAAGACGACAAATGGTGGGAGGGTTTGGAGTACAAGCCTAGCAGCAGCAGAGTCCAGCTAGAATGGAATTACTTCAGATGGACCCACATTTCCTTGGGCAGGAAAACACAAACCCGACACTAGTCAGAGAAGACCTAGTCCCCCTTCTTATTCCTGATGACCTGGCCCTCTCACGCTCTCAAAGAGGATCACATTCTTCTGATGCAAGGAGGCACTACTGGGGATGAAAGAAAACCTCCGCTGTTTGGAAGATAAAGTGGAAGCGAGTCAAATCACACCAGCTGGCAGGATTAAAGGTAAAAGCCACAGACCTAAAGGGCACCTTTGTGCTTTTTGCAGAGTTCTTCATGCCTTGGCCATGTTCTAAAGTGTTCCCTTCAAGTCCAAACATCCAGAGGGAAGGGCTGGACAAAGCACAACAGTGTAAGTGACCCGCCCTGGACATGCTACCTTGCTTCTCTCCAGCAAGTTCCGGTTCCTGTTCCGAGTGTCTGACTCTCTGCTGCTGCTTCTTTGGAAATGTGCAGAAAAAGAACGCATCCCCCTCTCCCGCCCCACCAAATCCTGATTTATCCCATTCTAAGGGTCATTACAAATAGCAAAATGACTCCTCTGGGTAATTGTCCAAGGAGCATTAGTAATACTGCAGTTATAAGGCAGGGAAGGTTCTGAAACACGTGGCCTAAAAGGGAAAGGGAGGCACAGTTTTAGAAAAGTTGCTTCTTTTTATATATATAGAAAAATATACCAGAGTCTCATTAGCAATTAATAAAACTGGCTGTCTTGGTATAAAACTATAAAAGTCAGAGACAGACAGGTCTCGGCCTTCCTGCCATTGGTATGTGAAGTATAAAGCAGGCTGACGGAATTGTGCATACTGGAGAAGCCATGGCAAAGTTTACGCCGATTGTTTCCAAATGCACGAGCTGGATACGAGATTTCATATACGAACAATCCAAAAGTCTGCATCGGACAAAGCGTTCGGTGCAGGTTCCTGGGCAGTTCCCTCCTGCTGACACAGCCACCTCAAGGAGAGCACAAACAGGAGAGGACGACCAACAGGAACAAAGGACGAGAGCACTGGGAAGTTGAGTATTTCACACGATGCCATGTAGCGCAGACAGCTCGCATATGAACATTGCAGGTGCCAGAGAAGGAGGTAACTTAGCAGCATTCCAGTTCCTCGCCATCTGCAGAGCAGAATATGCAGCACAGCAAGAACTGGGCCAGCGATAACTAAACTTCATTCCAAACGTTCATCCATGAAAACGGCTGATTCTTTACCTTTGGGAGTTTTATTCACTTTAGGCAAGTCTTCCCTTACATGTCAAAAGCTGGCTTCAAATAAAGCAGATTTTCCTTTTTTTACCTTCCAACATTCAGAGAGGGTAAAACTTGAGAGGACTATGCCAGGCACTGGTTTTGCTACTTGGCTTAGATGCTGGCGTGACAGACGCTGCATCATAATCATCCCCACGTTCTTCCAACCACGAGGACGTCGTGCTTGGCTCAGAAAGGAATTTATTTTTCAGTTGTATAAAGGAAATGGTAACACCCAAGTGAATTTTTTTTGCACTGCCCAGTCCAGATATTAGTGCCAAGACTAAAACTGCTGTTGGTCATACTCTGCTATCAGTTTTTTTATATGAGCCAGTTTGTTGTGGAGGTATTCGCAGCGATTCTTTTCTTGGCTGTAATTAGGGTTTGTCTGCAAGGAAAGGAAGATACAATTACCAAAGTTAATAGTTCTCCAGTTCTATCATAACACAGACCACAGATACAGAGTGGGTCAGACAGCCCCAAAATGCAAACCACATTGATGCTTGTTAACAGTAGGCACTGAAGTTTGGTTCCTTTGCTCGATGGACAGTCACTATCCCTGAGTCACTAAAGAGCCTAATACTTTTAGCATCCAATTAAGTTTCTTCATCAGGAAGATCTTTCCTCCTCCCTTAAAAAGGCACTTGGATTTGTTGTTGCCAGGTTACAGCAAAGTGTTCTGGTCCTGGATAGTGTGGACCAGTTCTATTCCTCAACCCACCCTCAACCTAAAATTGGAAAGCTGTGCTGAGCAGGATAACTCCAGTAAAAAAAACCAAAACATCCCCTTTAAGTGGGAGACAGCTATAAGTCTCCCTTCCTTCATGAGGCTAGGGTTAGGCAAGAGCAGGTACTGCAATGTGTATTCTAGCAGGTTGTGTGTTGTAGATCTGGGAGGGTACAGGCCAGCAACTTCTACATTTCTCATGAGAGATGCTCTGGAGTGAACTTCCCCACCACTGCGGGATGGAAAGGGAAAGAGGTGCCCATTACTTTTGAGTCACTTTATTATTAAGGCTCTACTTATAAAAAGTTTGATTAGGAGACATTGCAAGAAATGGTTAATTGTTACATATTATAATAGGTTGTTATATTACCATCTACAACACACGTCATAAATGATACGTGCTTATAACATTAAGCCCTTACAAAACTATCAACAGAACCTTATAAATGCAACCAGACTTTGTTTAGATTAAGATGATGTCCCTCCCAACAGTGTAAGAACATAGGCCACAGCGTCTGTTCTGTAACTGGGGACCCCAGCCCCTGAATCAGGGCTGCTAAGTAGGGTATTGCTAGAAGGATAGCCAGATTTTGACTACACTTGAAAAGTTCTAATATGAAACTGCAAGAGACCAAATAACCAAGCTCTGCCAACTTATTGTCTAAGGCAAAGCAGCACAAAACAAAGCCTCCAGAAACCTGTGTTTTGCAGCCTGCAGTTCACCTTACACAGAAGGTATCGACAGATGTATGCATTCATATTCGTCACGTTTTTTAGTAGGGCTGTGTACAAGTTAAAAGCACTGTGTGTGTCACTAAGATCCAACCCATCCGTTCATTAACTTGTTCTGCACCTTCCCTTATCTCCTTCACTGGACACCACAGTCCAAGTGCTAGGGGCTGGGAAGACACCTCCCACGCCGAGGGCAGGACATTCACGTGTCTGGTGTCTGACATGTTCCAGATCCGCCAATGCCAAGTGCTGAGTTGTGCTGTGCAGGGTATTGAATACACCTCGACATGAGTGAGCAGAAGTGAACCACACTGTGGACGAGCACACCGCATTCAGTTACCATACCTGTCCCCATGCTGGGTACAATGTGGTGTGCAGGGCCCCACACTTATGCAGTAGCTAACAAAGGGGGATGCGAGGGGACGTGTAGACAGGCTATCAAGCAAAGGCACAACAGCTTTATCTGCAGCACGCTCAGCCCTGCCCTCCCTCCCTGCCTTGGAGCTGAACCACGGGATCCTTCTAAAAAGGGAAGTGGAGCACAGGGAAAAGTGCCCCAGAAACTCACTTCACAAGCCTACAAACTCCTCAGCAAAGGGAGGGCTTTCACAAACTGACAATCTGATAGAAGAAAAACCACAGTGCTTCCAGGTGCGCCCCATGTCGCTGCTCACTGCCAGGCTCGCTGCCTTCCTGCATTTCAACCTCACGTATCCAGACTAAAAAGAAAAGGAGGACTTGTGGCACCTTAGAGACTAACCAATTTATTTGAGCATGAGCTTTCGTGAGCTACAGCTCACTTCATCGGATGCAGACTGTCTTCTGCAGTTTCCACGGCATGCATCCGATGAAGTGAGCTGTAGCTCACGAAAGCTCATGCTCAAATAAATGGGTTAGTCTCTAAGGTGCCACACGTCCTCCTGCTCTTTTTGTGAATACAGACTAACCCGGCTGCTGCTCTGTATCCAGACTACAGCACCTCGGGGCTGGGACCATGTCTTTAACCATGTCTGAGGCACATAACATACTGCAGGTGCTACACAAAGAACAAACAGGCCAGTATCCTCAGCGGATGATTTTAATAGCCAGTGCATCTGTGTTAGTAGCCGCTGTAAACATAGTTCTATCCTCACGCATTGAGAAATGCCAGGGACACCACAAAACCAGGGGGAACCCAATAACTGTCACTCAGGCAGTGCACCTCAAAGCCTCAGAGGTACCCTTTCACGATCTGAGGCACTAATGCAGCAATGTAACTCATTCGTTCTTTTGCCAGCACTTCATTCAACACAGACGAAGTGTTGACTAACATGTCTCCCTGAAGGGCCCTGCCTCAGCCACTGAGCCCGATCTAACCAGCAGAGGGAGCCCTTTCCTTCCTGACAAATTGCAGCCAGTCATCACACAAACTCAACCCTGTCCCTGGTACGTGGAGAAAGGGATTATTTTAGTTTGTAGCGGAGAGTTTTCACTCACCTTTTTAATTTTACGATATTCCTGTAAAATTTGATCGTGGATAGTCTGAAAAAGAAAGGAAATCAAGTTCTTTGTTTCCATAAAAACAATACAACTGGAACCTACTTTAGCGAATATCACACTTTGATTATTCAAAGTTGAGTCAAGTGAGACACTGACCTCTTTCCCAGAGGGCACTGTTTATCAAACAATCACATGGAAAGAATTACTGTATATTCCGCTCTTCCTCCCCCATTTTCTTGCACCTGGAATTATTTTGATGTGTTTTAGGTCATGTTGGCCCTTTCCAAATTGAAAAGTGGCCAGTTCAGAATTTCCAGAACAGCATACAGGAGACATGCTAACTTAATGGCAAATTTTTTTTTTCAAAAATGTATATTTGTGTTCACATAAAAGAGCTGGATGTTCAATATCAGGAGGGAAAAAGCAGCCACAGTTTAGTGGAGATGTGGCAGCTACAGAGCCTGAAATATGTACAGCCGTCCAACAATTTGTTGATCCAAAACAAGGGCCTGACCCCTTCAACAGTTACTGTATGGTTTACTGAGTGGTTTCATTGGCTTCAATGACTTGCCATGGCAATGGTTATGCTGATAGCGAGTGCTGGAGGGATCGGGGAGGAGGGGAGCTACCGAGGCTACTCTGCAAGTAGCCTAACTTCACTGAGAAGTGTTGAATTATTCTGCTGTCCCCAGAAAAGCAACAGCAAAACAAAGGGTATTTCAAAGGAAGGGAAGGACATTCGAACAGTACAGTCAGTGCTCTGTAAACAGCAGTTTATTATCCTCAGTGAAACTTATTTTCTCAAGCTAATGAATAGTTAAAGCTCTTAAAGTCAGTCTGACAGGTTGAAGATCAAAGCATCAAGAGAAATAGACAACCCCACATTAGCTCACTTTCCATCTTTAATAAGCTCCCATACTGGTGAAATATCATGTTTCTGGCTAGGATGATACACTAATCGCTGCCAGCAGGATTTGGCTGGGGACACCAATGGTCTCAGTGAGGCTGCTCATTGTCAACAAGTACCACAATATGTGTTTCAACTGAAAGAACACAGGGCTGTTCAAACAGCCTGAAAAGCTGTCAGCTGTTCGTACGCTCTGCATCCATCAGTTCTGGGCTGTGTACAGTACATTTAATACAGTGTAACAGTGCCTGATATAAGTCCTCCCAAGACACCCAACAAAAAGGCCATGTGAACTACAAACCAAACACAGCTCTTACGAGCGGCACCATTAGGTTTTCAAACAGATATTCCTGCTTATACCTTATATTCTTCAGAGCCCTGCGAAAGCTGCTTCAGCTGGGAATCTAACTGGGTGAAGCGTCGAGTTATTCTCTCTATCCGGGCATGCAAGTCTCTGTACTCATTGTACTCCGCATTGAAGTCATTCTTATAACTCTGACGCTGCTCCAAAGAGGAAATGGATGCATATTTTCTGAAGGGAACAGAGTTTAAATGGCAGTTTAGAACAAATGTCTCTTTCCAAGCAGCAAGGTTACTGCAGTTCAAAGAAGCAGGTCTGGCAGGTGCCTGCCTTCCAGGACAAACAGTGTTATTTGCATTGCAACAGCACCTGGAGCCCTCAGTCAGCATTGGGCCCCCACTGGTGTGGGGACTGCACGAAAACAGAAGACAGCACTTCCCATATTAAAAAAGGGGACCTATCCCCTCTTCACCTTCTGAAAATACCTTGCATGAACTGAACATACTGAGAGTGCCCATGTATATCCAAAGGCCCATCTAGTAGGTCATTTAAAAGCCACTCAGTTTAATCAAATGCAATTAACGTGACTTGCAGCAGGGCACCTCCTAACTAGTCTGATCTAAGGGACTGCTCTCTCTCGCACCTGGTTTACTATAGGTGACACCACCAGTATCACACCTTACTCTTTGCAGCAGCGACAGTGGGGGCGGGAGTGCTGCCAGGCTAACACAGGTCTTAAGCGACTGAAGGAGAACAGAGTGAAGGACTCTGAACTAACCCTCTGTACTAAAGGGAGCCTAATTTATTAAAATGCACCGCTAAAGTGACTGAATTGACACGTATATTGTATGGGGTGTTGTGGTCGCCACATTGGTCCCAGAATGAGAGACACACAAGGTGAGCGAGGCAATATTGTGTATGAATCAACTTCTGTCAGTGAGACAAGATTTCAAGCTACACAGAGCTCCTCCTCGGGTCTGGGAAAGGTACTCCGAGTGTCACAGCTACGTACTAGCTTATTAGAGGATATGACTGTTCCCTGCGCTGCAAAGTTGTGGTTTTACTGGGCTACTGACCACCACACTGCACAGGAGAGATGACACAAAGTGATCACTCCATGCCTGAGCTATCAGTCCTCATCCTCAAAGATTTTCAAACCCTGAGCCTGGGAGCTTAACTTCATAACTTTGCTGGACACAGGCTGTGTCCTCACTAGCACTTTTGTTTGCTGCACTCAAACAGTCCTCAATTCCTGCAACAGCAGCTCAAAGAACTCAGCTGTGAACTGCCCTATACAGTCCAGTTGTCTATATACCAGTAAAACCACCATTTTGATTAGAGCATGGGAAACAGTCATACCCACCAATCTGTGACTGGCCATTTTTGCACTGCAAGCAGAATAAAAGGATGCCCTCTCCACCTCCTCATGAAGCACAAGGCTGCATGATCCCTGGGTACCCCAAAATGGATCCAATGGGGCTAGAAGAGGGCTGGCAGCATTACCTAGTCCGATTCAGGGGTATGTACCAGATCTGAGTGACATTTCACAACAGCGGAAAGTGTGGAGTTTTATTTACAAACAGATCTGGCTTTAAGCTGCCAAAAACCTCAAGTAGAAAGGATGTGAGTTACCCATAGCAACAAGTACTGCTTAATGGGAGTCAGGAGGATATGATTAAAAAAAAGTTTAAGGTGAAAAATCTGGCACCATAAGCCAAGGATTACCCTTCCTATGAGGAGTAACTCTGGTATTTTGAGCCTGCTAGTGTGCTGCTTTTCCCCACCTAATTCAAAAATCCATTAACTTCCCATCTGGAGCCATCACACAACGGTCAAATGTCACTAAAACAAAGGGAGATAGAAACTCATTATCCTCACCCCCCCACCCAGGATACCAGCAAAAATAAAATTTCATATATTCAGTCAATGACTGGACAAAGGATCTAGAGAGCCATATTTAACACTGATTGAACAAACAGGTTCCTGGCTTAAAAGTGAACTGACTGATACTACAATCATTAGCAAAATTTTGTGAAGACTAAAACATTACAGATAAATACACTTAACAGAAAACATTTTAAAAAGCAGTTTCTCACTTCCCCATCAAACCCAGAGTACAGGGTTTCCCCTTGCAACAAGATGATCTTTCAGATACACCCTAAGAATCCAGAGTACTATTGGAAAGTGATGGACTTCTGTCTAATACTGAGCAAGTTATTTCCTCTCAATGTCTCCATCTATAAAATAGGATATTGTTTACCAACCTCCAAACGGGTTGTGAGGATTAATGTGTTTCAAGGGCTTTGACAATTAGATATTGTTATTTATGGGGTAGGTGTAGCCAACCACTGCAGTGAAAACACCCTTGAACTCTGGGGTGAGGGAGAGGTGAGGGGGGAAGAGAACCTGCTGTAAAACCTAGTTGGAGTTTAAGGCCATACATTTGTGAATTTGGATTCAATACCTGGGTTTCTGGGTTTTTTAAAATAATTTTTACAGAGTTCTAACAGAAATCAGAGTTCTAACATAGAAATGAGAAAATAACAGTGATGGTTAGTTATGTCTTAGTCACTAGTTAGTTTTGATGGATACTTTGGAATTGGACCAAGGTAACGATACAATGAAGATACTTACAATAAATAATCTGGCATTTCTGAAGTTGACGTTGGTACACTAGAATTATTGCATGTTCCATTTAAACCTGCAAAAAATAAAAACCCACATTTCCATCAACCCTACATCTTACAAAAGGTATGTTAAGTTAAAGTCCAACTTCATACCTCATTTATAAAATGCATTTGCCTTGATACAAGAAGATTTGTGTTTCTAGTTTAAACTGACCAAAGGCAGAGTATCAATATGATGAGATGACTGGAACTGCCAGATTTAGCAAATATTGATCTATTTGCAAATGTGTTGAGCAGCAAAAACATCCCTTAATTTAACTAGTTTATACATATTGCTGCATGTCTCTCAGCAGGGATAACGTACTAATCCCAGCACTGGTGAACTTCAAAACAAATTAATGCAATCCAGATGGGCAGATCAGAAAGTTGAGCAGAGTATAAATTATCTTCCCTTCTATTCTATACTACATGCTTTACTGCTATTCACACTATAGATTCCTGGAGGAAGTTTTACATGTCAGAATGGGATGAAGAGAGATGTTCAACTCTGCATTTAGAGAGATTTACGATTTCATAAAGCAAACTCCTGCTGTTATTCACGCATGTCTATAGACTAGGCCATCCACACACAGAGCACACCAGAAAGCACTCTCTATTCCAGAAAGCTAGGAAAACTGGGAGTTGGGGACAGGTGGAAGTGAATTGGCAAAGGACTCAGGCTAGGTCTACACTACACAGCTTTTAGCAACATGGCTGTGACGCTACAGTGGTGTCGCTAAAAGTCGTGCGGTGTAGCCGCTGGTTGTCAGCTTTCCAGCCAACAAAACTTCCACCCCCCGTGAGCAGCGTTTGCGTTGTTGGCAGGAGAGCACGGCTGCCGACAATGCGCTGTTCACATTGGCACTTATCACAGCAAAACTTCTGTCTTTCAGGTGTGGGGGGGTTAACACCTCTGAAAGACAAAAGTTTTGTTGTTCAATTGCCAGTGTAGACATACCCTAAGAAAAACTTATGGGATTTTTAGGTGAAGAGGATGGCATCAGAACTTGGCAAGCGTAAGTTTTTATAAATAGGTCCAAGGTAGATTTGACTTCAATCTGAGCTGAATACATAACTAACTATTCCTTTTAGCTGACAAATCCGAGGAACTGTCCGACAGTGAGGTGTCAGAGGTGGTTTTGGAACAAATTAATAAATTAAACAGTAATAAGTCACCAGGACCAGATAATATTCACCCAAGAGTTGTGAAGGAACTCAAAAGTGAAATTGCAGAACTATTAGCTATGGTACGTAACCTACCACTTAAATCCGTCTCTGTATCAGGTAAGTGTAGGGTAGCCAATATAACACCTATTTGTAAAGAAGGCTCCAGGCTTACAGGCTGCCAATATGCTTAATTTCAGTACCAGGCAAATTGGTTGAAACTATAGTAAAGAGCAGAACCATCAGACACACAGACAAACACAACTTGTTGTGGAAGAGTAAGCACAGCTTTTGTAAAGGGAAATCAGGCCTCACCAATCTATTAGAATTCTCTGAGGGAGTCAACAAGCACGTGGACAAGGGCAATCCAGTTGAAACAATGTACTTGGACTTTCACAATGCCTTTGACAAGGTTCCTCAGCAAAGGCTCTTAAGCAAACCAAGCAGTCATGGGATAAGTTATCCTCTCATGGATCAGTAACTGGTCACTCAAAACTGCCCTCTTCTATTCATTCCTTCTGAAGCATCTGGCCAGCCACTGGCATGCAGTATGGCTACGTTCTTATGACCATTTCAGGGGAGGATACCTCATAAGCAGTGGGAAATTAATTTGAAAGGTGAGTAGTGCGCAATGCCCTGATAGGCCCTACTAGGAAGTCAGTTGCAGTCAGAGGAAGAAGCAAGTTGCAGAGGCAAATGGGGGTGGCTTCAAAGCCATAGAACTGAGGGTGTACTCATCCTATTTTGGAGAAGTACGATGTGCTTCAAAATCTTCCTTCAAAGCAAATGAGTCAGCAAAGCAAGTAGAATCTTGACTATATATTGGTCTTGTAATACAGAAATGAGTTACATAGGAATGGTAGCATATTGCCCAAGCCCCACATTTATAGCATCAGCTAGAACTACTTTGGTGTTTTCATCCTCCCTAAAATTCCTCTGGAGTAGTTACCCCAAAGCTACCTCTGAAGTAATAAATCCCGTCCTAGGATGAGCTGTCCCATACATTCCTATTGGAGGTTGTACCAAGACTTCCCTAAGAAGAAGGAAAGCCTACGAGGAACAAGAAGTGGGCATAAGGACTATCAGCATGAGTACAGCAATCTTGATTTCTGATGGTGAGCGGAGACAGTCCTCCCCACCAAATTACTTACCTACCTGAGTACGAGTTAGGGAAGTGAAGGACTATTTGGGACAAGGGTAAGAAGGAAAGCCGAGATGAGAGAAAAATAAATCAACAAAGGTTCATTTTGCCCTTGAGTGCCACCTACTGTCTAATTCAAGAGACCCCGATGTGGTCATCTCCAGCTAAAACAGAACTAGTAATAGTCTGCAAGGACAAACTCAACTTCTATACGAGGCACCTGGGAGATGTGGAGGTGAACCTAGCTGGATTTACCCAACCAGTTACAATGCTGAATCCCAGCATCACCTGCTACATTTTGTTTATAGTTACTTCTAATCTCCAATCATTTGGAGCACTGCTAGGAATTGCGGAAAATAAGTTACTTTATAAATGTATAGATGTGATACGTGTGGGACAAGTGAAGAAACACCCAAGCTCAGTTCCCATTAATACAGCAACAAGTCAGAACTGCAAAACTGCTGTTTTACCACTTTTCTGCCTTACTTTCTAATCTGGGATTTTTAAAGTGTCAGTAGCTCACTAAGAAAAGAAAAAGAAAAAGAATTGTAATATTTTGCTACTGAACAAGAAGTGTGTCAGGGAAATAGCATGTATATTCTGCCTGACTTACGCCAAAATCAAGATGACAGTCACACAGACAAGAGCAACAGGAAGAGAAGAAATTCACAGAAAAGTGAGTATTTGGCACATAGTAAATAAGATCAAAATAGTAAAATGAAGGTTTGATGTATTAATGGAAAGCATCCCAAAGTACCAAAACCTACCCCATTTATAATGGTCAAAACAGCCTACACAAGAGCAGTTAAAATCACTGGTCAGCAATCAGATCCTGTGTACATGAACTGCTTTGGCTGGTATGGAAAATCACAAGGGTCAATATCTTCTCTATTGAGCTCACCCTATATTGACCTGGACGTTCATTCTTTAAAACAAGTGTGTACCTTTATCAAAAACAATTCATTCTATTTTTTACTTGTATTTGGGCTTTAACAGAATGTATCTCCTATAAAAGATAAACTCTACTCAAAAGAAAGGAATGTATATGCATTCTCATGCATCAAAGGTGGAGACGGATTTAGTGTGGTTAAAAATGGAGATTAGTTAAAAGTAATGGGGTAAAATTAAGGAAAAAGGCTGGATGTAAAGTACAATTTAGTGACAGATCTATGAGCCTTGAACTGCTATTCCCAAAGGCTGCAGCAGGAGCAATATTGCTTGAGACATTATAAATTAGACTTGCCAAGCAGTAGCAAACAGGAAACATGACTGCACAAGCAGGTGAATGGACTAGATTAGCCAACAGAGCTTTTCCCATGTAATTTCTGTGAATCTACGCAGTAAGTCATCTCTGAAACACTGTATTGGGGTTGTTTTTGCCATTCGTCCTTTTTAACACTTGAGATGTTGGTAGCTTTGTTGATCCTTGAGAAAATTAAATCAAGTAAACAAAATACAATAATGAACCTTATTAGCTTGAAAGCTTATACTGTCTGAGTCCGAAGAACAACAGGTATCACGTTAAGTTTATCTACAGCTTCTGTTGTATCCAACATTAAAAGCCTTTGATGTGACTAGATTTTCTATTATGGAGTTAAAATCAACACAGTGACCAACAATATGAAAATGCAGATCCGCTGGGAAACAGAGTGGCAGCTATAAGTAATCAGTGACAAACTGGTATTCAGACCAGAATGACTATCCATGTACTAATACAAGGCTTTTAATTTAATGAGGAGAAACTTGACACAATCAGAAGTAGATTCCAAAACAGTATAAAATAAAAAGTTAAACAGGAAAAACTTGATATACTCTGCACAGAAAGACCATACGTTGATCTAGGTAGAGCTAATGAGTGTTTCGCTAGCAGAGCGTCTCTGGCCTTGGATCTATAGGCAGGATACTTTGGTATGATGGGTTTAGAACAGAAACAATCTATACCAATATTTTCCATGCAGCCACTTGTTCATACAGGCAGGCAAAGTGTTTCAGAATTTACATACCTGTGACACCCTTGGGGGTATTAATTTTTAAGCCACCTTTCTTGATTAGTTCACAGTCCTGCTTCTCCTCTTTGCATTTTTCTTCACTTTTCTCTTTTCTCTCTTTTTCTTTGTGCTTTTTGGATTTTTTCTTTGTTTTCACATACAGTGAGCTACAGTTGTGTTTGCTTGTTTGGGGACAGTCTGTTGACAAAGGATTAGTCAATTTGTCAGTTGCCTCTGGGTTCTCACAGTCTCTGCCATTGTGACTTAGGTCACTGCTGACATCGGAAAGGGGGTCATGAGGCCTTGGAAGCTCCAGAACTGGTAAGTGAGAGCCGGAGCTGACAGAATCGGCCACAGCCGACTGCACCACGGGAGCAGGTGCATCTTTTCCGTTCGAGGAGTTCAGTTTCCCATTGAAAGTGGGCTGAGTTCTATGGGCCAAGTGAGATATCCTAGGCTTTTTGTTGGCTAGTGGATCAATGAATTCCAGAGGCTGGGATCGTTTCTGAGGACAAAGAAAAACATTCTTTTAAAAGACTAATAAGACAGTGATTTCAAACGAGTCATTTGCTTTAAATACTCTGCTTCACCAGTAGGTGGCACTGCTGTATCAATAAGCAAACAAAAGTCACTAAAAAATAAATGCAATAAAATAAAGTACTTTGACCAGCGGCCCAATGCAGAAAAGGTTTTGTTCAACAAACTTTCTTGTTCTGTATATGGTGGGGGGAGGGAAACAGATGCAGTCATATTATAACTTTCCATTCCATTAGTATCTCAGGAGGATACTAAACAGTAGCTACTAAAGTTAGACATTTCTAATATCAGCAGGTCCAGATAACTTGCATCCAAGAGTTTTCAAAGAGCTGGCTACACCATTAAAGTTGATTTTCAATAAGCACTGGAACCCTGGAGAAGTTCCAGAAACCTAGAAGAAAGCTAATGTTGTGGCAATATTTAAAAAGGGTAAAGAGGATGACCCAGGTAATCTTAGGCCTGTCGGTAACATATAGGACTCAATTAAAGAATAAAAGGAGGGTAATTAATTAACGCAGTCAATATGGGTTAATGGAAAATAGTTCCTATGTAATGCAATATCTTTCTGATGAAATTACAAATTTGGTTGATAAAGGTGATAGTGTTGATGAGACTTCTGTAAGGTGTTTGAATTGGAACTGCATGACATTTTGATTAATAACCACAACAATATAAAATTAATGCAACACACATTAAGTGGATTAAAAGATGGCTAACAGATGGGTCTCAAAATGTAACTGTAAACCAGGAATCTTCTAGCAGCTGTGTCTTAGTGGGTTACCACAAGGATCAGTTCTTGGCTTGATGCTATTTAACATTTTTATTAATGACCTGGAAGAAAACATAAGATCACTGAAAGTTTACAGATGACAAAAAACGGGGTGGTGGGGATGGTCACTGAAACAAAGTGATATGGATTGCTCGGTAACCTGGGTGCAAGCAAACAATATGCTTTTTAACACAGCTAAATGTAAATGTATGCATCTAGGAACAAAGAATATAGGCCATAGTTACACAATGGGGGAACTCTATCCTGGGAAGCAATGACTGAAAAAGAGTTAGGGGTCATTGTGGATAATTGGCTGAACATGAGCTCCCGGTGAGGTGCTGTGGCCAAAAGGGCTAATGCTATCCTTGGATGCATAAATAGGGGAATCTTGAGTAGGAACCGACACTGCTGGAATCCTGTGTCCAGTTCTGGTGGCCACAATCCAAGAAGGATGTAGATGAATTGGAGAGAGCTCAGAGAACAGTCACGAGAATGATTACAGGATTAGAAAACACACCTTGTGATAGACATAAGGAGCTCCATCTATTTAACTTAACACAAAAGTTAAGGGATGACTTGATTACAGTCTACAAGTCACTGCATGCAGAACAAACATTTAATATTGGGCTCCTCAATCTAGCAAAGACAGGTCTGACATGATCCAGTGGCTGGAAGTTGAAGCGAGAGAAATTCAGACTGGAAATAAGGCACACATTTTTTTTTATTTTTTTTTATTTTTTTAACAGTGAGAGTAATTAACCACTGGAACAATTTACCCAGGGGATGCTCCATCACTGGCAATGTTTAAATCAAGATTGGAGGTTTCTTTAAAAGATCTGCTCTTGGAATTATTTTGGAGCAGGTCTCTGGCCTGTGTTATCCAGGAGGTCAGACAAGATGATCACAATGGAACCTTCTAGCCTTAGAACCTATGAATCCAATGCAAATCCACCAAGTTGTCTCACCGGAGACCCCAGATAGGACGCAAGTATAAACTGCCAGGCCTCAATCCAATACAGGAGAAACCTAATTCTGCTACCCAAGCAGCTAATTCTCTCAGAGACCCTAACAGTAACTGCACAGCCAGACAAAAAGGAGCGCAAGTGCCAAATAGGACTAGAAGGCCCTTGTGCGGAGAGGCTGTATGGGTAAGTGGACAGAGAAAGCTGTAAGAGGTCAGGTTCTAAAAAGTAATTACTGGTACTACTCTGCTCTCTTCGTCTCCTGTAGAAGCCCAAAACCCAATCCCTGTCAGTCTCTTTCTAACTTTTTTGTTTCAAATTTCACCCAGTGGAAGCAAAGCTACCCCTATGCAAGGTGTAATGGAAGAACACTGACAAAGCAGAGGGCTGCAATCTCTTTTGTCTGGAGAGCTTTTTGAATAAGTATTTGCCAAAGATGCTGCTTTTGCAAAACACCTACACAGGATAATGGCAAAGGAGGAAGCATATTCAATGGTCAGAGCTCCAAGAGTCAGGATTTCTTGACACTACTCCAGACTGATACTGACTTACTCTGTGGCCTTTGGTTAGTTACTTGAACTTTGTGCCTCAGTCTCTTCCCCTATAAAATAGGAATAATGTCCTTTCCCACCTCACAGGGATTCAAGGCTGAATGTTTGTAAAGAGCTGTGAGTTCACAGCACAAAAGATGCTAGAGAAATGCTGAAACTCACCATATGTAGAGAGGGATGATCTTAACCACTACTGACATATGGAAAACTCCTGGCAGGCTGGAAGTGAAGAGAAGGCAGGAATTTTCCACTTGCCTTTTCAGACCTATGGGGATAGAGTTCTGAAGATAATGCTTTGAGAAAATACTTTTCAGTGATAAATCCACTGCTGATGGATGAGGGTAACTAACCACATCTGCATCTTAAATCAGATGGTTCTTGGGGGTTACAGGTTAGCTGAGGAGGAGTTACACTGTGAAAGAACCTTTCTTCAGTCAATGTACAAAAAGCTTAGCTTGGAGCCAGAAGCTATGGCTGCCAGCCCTAATCCAGTTTCAGAGGCAGCCAAATTATCTTGGATAGCCTTCAGTACCACAGCATACATTTGCCTTGCTGAAAAAGGCTGCACAGAGTCTGAGGCAGGATTATTTAGCACCCACTGGAATACTGAGGATAGTTTTGACTGTGTTTCTTTTGGATATTTAATGATTGTCCTTACTCACTCAGACAGGATTGTTGTGTTTGCAAGGGGAATTTTTGTTCCCTCAAAGCGCATTTGGAATCTCAGCTCCTTTGATGGAAATCATCCGATTAGCTTTCTTCTTCCAGTTAATTCCCTGCGTTTGCCAACTCAAGAAGGCCCAAGAATGCTTGGTGACAGGAAGTCCTGCTTTCCAGACTAGTTACAATCAGGAGGGATGTGGAGAGGAAATGCACTCTGCCAAGGGTTTATGGGGCAACCACATCACTTCCTCAATGCCTCCTGGTGGCTTTTCAATACTGTTACTTCCTCTTTGCTACAAGGTGCAGGGCTGTGCAGATAGAGGGAGCGATGCAGAAGACTACAAGCAACCCCCAATAAGTGTGCCCCACGCATTCTGGTGCCTGCAGATCCTGACAGATGAAAACAAACCAAATAAAGAATGGCCAATTTTTACTCACCTTAAACTAAGGCCAGTATTATTGCTAACACCACCACCTTGATTTTCTTGGATGAAACATACTAGATAAATACTCAGATTTTAGAAAAAGTTCTGCTTGAGAATGAGGTGTACAGCAAGCACAGTGAAAGTCCCAGAGTGCGCTGCAGCAGTCTCCACATGGGATGTTACTGAGCAGCAAGCTGGTGCACTATAGAGTCACACCTTGACTTGCCACGTAGTACCCTGCATGTAGACAAGCTCTTAGTTATGCTTGGGAGCTGGTTGTTACTGGCTGGCTCTAAATTATTGGTAATGGGTCAAATTTTCAAAAAAGTGTTTAAGTTCCAGAGGAGCAGAAGTGCCACAGGATTTCAATAGTTTAAAGAGTAAAATTTTCCAAAGCATTTAAGAGGTGAGGTTAAGCAAACTTAGACTGCTAAACCCCACACAGACAGCACAGCATCGCATCTTGGGAGGGGAAATGGATTCATGTGGCACTCACAATAATGCTCTACCTTTGTGCAAAGTTTTATAATCGGTTAATCTTCACCACCCTTGTGCAGTAACTATGTCCAGTTTTACAGATGGGCAAGCAGAGGTTAAACCACCTCCCCAAGGCCTGACACTGAGCCAGTCGTTGGGTTTAGACTGTGGTGGCTCCAGACTCTGAGCCCTGTGCTAACCACCGGACACCAAGCTACCCCACATACTAGCCCCAGCAGTTCACCCACCTACCTGAGGAGGGGAAGCGGAGTTCACATTGTCTTTTGGCGGACTCAAGGAAGGAGCGTCTCCCACAAAACTGCTAGTATTCTGGGGCTGACAGAGCTTCCTGAAAAACAGAATGTATGGTGGTTCAGACCCTGTACCTGAGGGACCCAAAAACCCATCAGGTGGCATTGAAGACTTTCCTTTAGCATGAGAGGATCATCTGGAAGTTATTCAGTAAATCTGCACCCATAGTAAAGCTAATGTTTGATATTCCCATGCAATTGGCCTGGAGGTCTAGCGGCAAAAGTAGTTGCAAGCTCTAAGGGCCAGTGGGGACTTTAACATTCCAACGCCGACAAATTTCATAAGCAGCAATAGGTGGTGTGGGAGAAAGCCCTCCTTACCTCAGGCACAGCGACTACACTGCCCCCAGAAAGGGGCAAGGGTGATTCCCAGAAGAGTCAAACCTCTTCGAAAGGAAACAAAGTTCGAGACGTACAAAACTTTGCCCAGTAAAACACTGAGGGCATCAAAATATTGACAGAATCTCCCTCTTTCCCCACCATCTGCGCATTCATCACGAGTAGAACAGGCCCATGCAGTGCTTCCAAGGGTTGAGTCAACAGAGCAGTGAGAACCCCTGCCTGAGAGGCTGGGGTCAGCATTGTCTGATGGGGAGGTAGCTTATTTTTTTTACACCCTTACCCTTCGGCCTGTTTTCCCTGATACCTAACCCTAAATATTGCTACTGTAGAAATTCATTCTACTCTAACAAAATTATTCTTGAGGCATGTCAGATAAAACATTTATATTAAAACTAAAAAGCCAAGTGACTGTACTGGATGGCTTCAGTGTGTTCTAGCCCATGCCTGACGGATGCCCTTTAGTAATCAGAATTCATTTAGATTCTCACTGACTTTTCAGTCTCGTAGGGTTATGGTCTTACAAAAAAATAAATCAATGCAGAGACATTCTTACCGGGTCCCTGCTTTGAAGGTAAGTTCAAATGTTAAATGGAGTAAATCTCTCTCCATTAGGAGAACATTTTAGTCCACAGAGGGTGGGACAATTATCCCTTAAAAGTGAGCCACTGGGGTGTTTAAAGGGGAGAAGTGGAATCTGTGACAAGAGCCTCATTGGTCTGTTATGCATTAGGCAAATTTAAGGCTCCATAATAAATACTCTTTAAACTTGCACCTCCCAGATGATTGCTCCAAGTGGTGCACTTACAGTATTGTCTCAGATAAAATGATAACCTCTTCCATCAAAACAAGATACAGTTCATTTTCATTGCTAAATCCATCCACCTTCTTTTAAGTATCAATCTAATTTTTCTATGCAGTTCCATAGCACCCAGAGCAAGTTTCAGAGAACATTAACTTTGCCCTGAGACTTTTCCAGCATGATCCAGAGAACCCATGTCTTAAATCACTCAGGAAATAAATGCCTTCTACTGAATCAGGTTGCATCCGTAAAGAAGTTAACTCTGAAGAGGATTTAGAAAAATAAAAAGGTTTCACTGTAGCAGTTCTACAACCCACATAGATCTTGGTTACTTAACATGGGTAAATTCTACCAGAGGAACTTGTTTCTTTCTCTAACCTGAAGCTCTGATTATACTTCAGCAGCTAATTTCCATGTTTAAATCCACATTCTCTTAATTAAGAGATTTAAACTAAATGAAGTGACAAAATAAACCAAACCACCATGCCTCAATGACAGGTTTTAGAGTAGCAGCCGTGTTAGTCTGTATTCGCAAAAAGAACAGGAGGACTTGTGGCACCTTAGAGACTAACCAATTTATTGGAGCAGAAGCTTTTGTGAGCTACAGCTCACTTCATCGGATGCATTCAGTGGAAAAAATACCTCAGTGGTAACGGTCACCTCAAGAAACATGTTTGAGTGGATAGTTATTTATTTGTATGCCTATGAAGGGAACTAGTGGCAATGCACAGAGATTACAATTAACTAACTTTAAGTCAGTTTCTCATTGACTAGCCTCAAGTGGGGGGAGGGATAGCTCAGGAGTTTGCACATTGGCTTGCTAAACCCAGGGTTGAGAGTTCAATCCTTGAGGGGGCCATTTAGGGATCTGGGGCAAAAACTGGGGATTGGTCCTGCTTTGAGCAGGGGGTTGGACTAGATACCCGCTGAGGTCCCTTCCCACCCTGAGATTCTAGGACTCTATGAAGTACGACAACTGGGCCTCCTAAACTAGTCAACAAAAGCAATCCCAGGCCACCTCTCTTTACAGGCCACCTCTCTTTACTGAAGTGAAAGGTGTCCAAAAGGGATAAAGCCACTGAATCCAATGAAGTTTAAGTTGCTAACACCCAGGCCTGGTCTACGGGTAAAACTTAGGCTGAAATAGTTACACGCTCGGGGCCAGGGGTGTGATGAATTCGCACCGTAGCTGTGCCAGCCTAACCCGGTGTAGGCACAGTTAGGTGGGCAGAAGAACGCTTCCAATTGACCTAGCTACCATTGCTTGGGGATGTGGCGTTCCTATAGTGACAGACGGACCCCTTCCATTGCTGTAGCCTGCATCTAGACTACTGCTTACTGCAGCACAGCGGTCCTGCCATTGCTATGCCGCGCTAGTGCCCAGAGCGGAGACATGGTCTCCAAAGACTAAGCTACAACACAGTGGGAAGGCTGGAAAAAGGAAGCAACACTGGAAAAGGTGAATGAATCCAACATTAATCTGGTTAAAAACAGTTTAAAAATGTCTAAAGCTGGGTTATTAAAGCAACTCCTAATCCATCCCAAGCGTTTAGCTCCTTGTTTTTATGCTCACTAGAGTGCCGTCAAAGGATATTTAACAATTGGACAGAACTAAGCAGCAACTGAGGCTACCATGTAAAGCCCTGCATCTGGTGTCTGGGCTCTCTGAGAGTGTTTTTCTACCAGCTTCAACTCTACATGGTTTTTCCATTTTGTAGTCTCATTACCTGCATTGGCTGAGCGGGTCTTTGTTTGTACAGTTGAATACATCCTTTCCAGGGTCTATTTTTAGCTCTCTGCATAACTGACTGCCACAATTCGAGAAAAGCAGTAAACACTTCTCTGCTAGGAAGAATCAACCTTTTTTTTTTTTAAAGCCATACAGACTCTAAGGATAATTGTAATTTTCCATTTAACTATAATTCAGCATGAAGGATGTTTAAATTGGTTACAACACACCAGTTTGAGTATTCCTAAGTATGCCAAAGAGCATTCAGTGTTACAGATTTTGTTGGTTTAAAAAGTCCCATCTTCAGGCCAACTGTGCTTTCAAACCATGGAAACGGTTCAAACCAAAAAGCTGTATTTTATATTAACCAAAAATCACAACAGAAATAAGCCTCAAAACAAGTCCAAATCAAGCCTCTACCTGCACAACAAACAGTACAGACTGGGGAAAACGTGCAGAAACCAGAAGTGGGACTATAAACCTGTAGAACAGAGTAGAATCCCCTAAGAGAGATCTGCACGGCTTGCTGTAATTTAAGGAGTATAGCTGCAAAGTACAGGTAGGATGAGAATCTCTCTGTGTACTCCCAGATGGAGGGAGACTTTCAATCCTAGGGACAAGTACCTGATGAAGTGGACAGATTCTAACAGTCTGCTTACTGCCCTCCTGCAGCAATAAACAAGTTTTCACTCTTTCTGCCTGCCAAAGAGAGGTTCTAATCCCACAGGCTTTGATGAGGCAAAACTCAAAGGCTTGAAAAAACAGCTAGAAACAGAGAAGCCATCCTAGCTGCCTCTATGAGGGGCTGCTAGTAAATAGGGATATGTACAAGGTAAGAGGCTTCTGTCCAGATGGACTCCTGGGCAGTGAAGGCTAGGTAAATGGGCAGAGGGGTGATGGCTGCCATACGCAGAGCTACATTGCCTTGTTTGCTTTAATCTCCATCCACATGAGGTTTAACATGATTGATCCTAAGTCACAGTTAACCCTGGGGTGACCCTAGGTTACCTGGCACAAACTTGTAGCAGAGCAGACACACAATTGAGAGACTTGTGTTTGGACACAAAGTGTGTTAAATTGTGCTAGATGGAACAATCTATGTTAAACATGACCAAAACCTGCTCACACAGATACAGCTCAAGAGAATTAAAATAGAAGTTGCCATAAAAAGACAGAGCCACTAACGGCAGGGGAACATCCAGAAGAGCAGGGAAAGCAGTAGCCGAGAAGCATGCCAAGGGCAGAAGGGGGAAGTCACATCATTGGATAACCTGTCCTCAGGAGAAGGGACTAACAGAAGTCTGTGCACAGAGGACAACAAGGCAACAAAGTGACATGTAAGGGGAGAGGCAGAGAAGGAGAGGGGAGATTAAATGAAGAGCCAGATTTGATGGAGAACCACCTGCCCTCACTAACTAAATTCTGTTAGAGTTCTAAACAATCATTAACTTCCCATCTAAGGAATGGCCTTTTCTTTCCTCCCATATTTTTCCGTGGCTTGTGTCTCCATTGGTTAAGAACACAGTGACATGCACCTTGTGAAATTCCTAAGTTTAATAGAGGGACTGCTGTGGCAGAGCTCCAACTGTGTCCCATAGGTGCCGCACTTCCAGGAAGATTATGCTTGCCTCAGAGGCTCACTGCGACCCTCCATGGAACCCTTCTCTCTCTAGGGCCAGGATACAGTCTACTGAGCCCTTTTCATCATAAGCCAGCAAGGAGGTTGGTGAGAGAACTCCCACAGTCTCTGTTGCTCCTATGGGCTTATTCAAGAACAGTTTAGCCTCCTGTCCTGACAGGGGCTTATATTCCCCTCCCAGGAGGTGTTTCTGTAGTACCGGGTGGGGGGGAACCCGGACCCACCCTCTACTCACCAGATTCCAGCCCAGGGACCCTAACGGCAGCAGCTGTTGGCAGCCAACCTTTCACTGCCAGAGTTGCTACAGTTCCCTGGGCCACTTCCCCACAGCTCTCCCGCTTCTCTCTCTCAACACCTTCTTCACCCTTACCTTAGGGCTCCCTTTCCAGTGGCTTGAGAGTGTCTTCATTATCCAGCCCTTCAGCCACACTTCCTCTCCTCTGGCTCCCCTCAGCCTGACCAGAGTGAGCCCTTTTACAGTATCAGAGATGTCTTAGAGTCAGGTGTTCTCATTAGCCTAACAGCTTCAACTGACTCTTTGCAGGCTAACTGGAGTCAGGTGTCCACTCTAGCCTGGAGCAGCCCCTGCTCTGGTCAGTCAGGGAACAGAAAACTGCTTCTCCAGCAGCCAGTATGTCTACCTTCTACTACTCTGCTGTACCCAACTGGCCTGGGTCTATCACACTGCATACAGTTTTGATGCACATTCCTGAGCACATTCACCAGCCAAATTTAGCAGCAGACTAAATAGGCTGCATGTTAGAATCAAATACGACTCTATGGACCAGATCTTCTGCCTGATGTAGTTCTATTGACTTCACTGAGCTACCCTGATTTACACCAGCTGATCTGGCTCGCTATTTATAGGCCCAGGTTAGTAGATTAGTAAGAGATCCAGCTAGCAGATGACATCACAAAAAAGTGTGGAACAATTACCGAACAAGTATCCTCTTCAGTAACTGCTGATCTCCTTCCGAGTAGCCAGGCCAATCTTTCTGTACATCTTTGTACATACCATCTTTCAATGTAAAAGTGCTGTCCTTGGCACTCAGATTTGCCACCTGAAATAGAAAAGTAATTTGTGAAAAGCCATTAGAGTCTGGCTTTCACAAATTTTTATAAAAAAATTCAAAAAATCTGGATGAAAAGCTGCAACAGATTTAGTGAACCGGTTATAGTCACAGGTGTCAATAAGCACCAGGATTAATATTTGCTTCCAATTTATTTATCCAACTGTGTCTTCTCTTTTGTGTACAGTGGCAGCACAATATTACTAGCACCTAGGAGCCCCAGCAAATGTTAATTTATTACGTACATATCAAATTATACTGAGATGCAAGTATCAAAAATTAAGGAGACTACAAATGGCCATTCAATACGGACACAAAATAATCTGGGGCTGCTCCAACATGAGTTAAGGGAAACATCTGGAAATAGGCAGACAATTTATCAAGGCTGTCCAACACCTAAGATGAAGCTGCATATCAACGGATATACAAACTGTTATGGTGACAGCTTTGTTCACAGCTGCCTGTAGACAAAGTTTCCCACTGTAGAGAGGAGTAATCAAAAATAGAAAAGATGTAATAGTCTGGAAGGGCAGGAGAAAGAATGCTTCCCTAGATACTTCAGGGTCCGCACAATGTGGTTTTATGGCATACACTTCTAGTTAAAGTGACCTGCTTAGTTTCATGGGAAAAGAAGAAGTGGTTATGTTGACAGCTACTACGAGGAGAGAAAGCAAAACCTACCATTAATAACTTGTACTCCAGAGCTCAACAAAATAATCACCTCACCCAATAATCATATTCTGTAATTAATATAGCACATGACCTTGGGAAGCTTTTTGCATTTTGACAGAACCTACCACAGAGATTTCCTATACACAGAGACCATTCAAGGCCTAATGGGGAACTCTGTTGGAGCCAACAGAAACATGTCAGCATGGAAACAACTTAGGTTTCCCCACTGTAATTCATCTTTCAACAGTTAGATGGAAATTTTAACTCTCAGCTGCAATTACCTTCTCATCTGAAAAATGCAAGGTTCATACACATTTATTAGTGACTCTTACACATCCAGGGATCATGCCTTTGTAAATACTCTAAATGTCTCTACAGCCTGTCAAAGGCCTGCAAAGCACCTTCCGAAGCAACAGTCAAGGATCACAGTTCACTTATGGGATGAAGTACTAAGCTTACTTTTACAGAAAGGGAAACTGAGGTACAGATGTTAAGTACTTGTGCAATGTCATGTTTACAAATAGGCAAAGAGAGGAAGGAAGTTTCGAATTCCATAGGTTCTTAGTTCCCTGCTCTAAAATAGGCTGCACTTTAAATTTGGATATGTTCAAAACTATCAGTTTGAGATAAAACATGTTTTCTAGGGTTTACCTAGTTCTGTAGAAGCAGTTACATTTTAGTTTGTCTTTATGGATTGTAAATCTTGACAGCACACTGAATGAAATGCGCTATTAGATTATCCTCACAAAACGATAAATTATCCCCATAAAAAACAAAGTGAAGGAGCAGAAAACATGACAGCTAACAAGAAACACTATGTGACAATCTCATGTACAAAGTTCTAGTCAAGGACCAAACATTGCATGTTTTGCAGATGAGAGATAAACATACAATCGTCAGTTTATATGACAAATACTTCGTTTTTCTTTTCAGTTTTATCAATGTTCCAAAATCCTGAGCCAACCAAAAGATGAATTACAATGGATGTTACATTTAAAATCCCACGGTAATGGCCGATATGGAGAAAAAAAAAGGGAAACAAAAAGCCAGTTTCTGCTTCAGAAACTCCCCAAAAATATCTTCTACCAATACCCAGATCATTTCCCCCTGCCGCACCAACAGTGTGCCAGGTACTGTACAGACAGGCCCTGCTCAGAAGGTCTTACAATCTACTCAGAAAAAGTTCTCAGGAATTTTTTTAAATTGCTTTCCACATCAGCAAGTCCTGGGAACACCACAGCTCCTGAGACCTGCACGCTCCATTCCCCCAGTAGTACCTTTTGAGAAATTACACTGTACACTTAATACTACCACAGTCCTGTGTAGTTAAAACAGCATAATGAATGGACTCCCAGACACGTTTGGGGAAGAAGTTAACACAGCCTGTGTTCTGTACTTATCTGTTTGCTTGAGGATGGGAGCACCACCGCTGCTGAGAGGTAATACATTTACAAGGGATACATTTCCAGCCAACCCAGAGTTATCCCTAATCATGTTGATAGTGTTGTGACTACTAGACATAGCAGCAACCTGCTAGAGGTTTGTGACTATATTAGTAAAAGATTACAGCAGAGACTGTTCACTGAAGTTACGCAACATTAAGACATTCAGGAGGTTAAAAAACTCGGAACGGTACTGAACATTGAGGCAGTAGTTCTAGTGGATTAAAATCCAGATTGAGAACCAGTAATGCCAGAGTTACAATCCGAATTTGACTAGTAACTCGTATGCCCTTGGGCAAGCGATTTCACCTGTCTCAATCTCACCAGCTACAGATGGTGGTTAACAATTCCAATACCTAAAAGACAGGGATGTTGTGAGGTTTAATTAATTGTTGGTAATGTGCTCTGAAAAGGTAAATACTATAAAAGCAATAAAGATAATTATTACAAATAGCACATTCAGCTAGCACAAATAAAATTGGAGTATTCAGGCTGGTATTACTGAATTGGTACAACTTGAAGACGTTAACGTCTGGTATACATGAAAACATGACTAGCAAGAAGCTGCTTGATCTTCAGTGTTAAACAATTTAATACATTTCTTTAGCAGTAAAGGCGTGATTTGAGAGACGCTGAGGGACAAAGTGAGCAGGGAACATTCTCTTTTGGATAGAAAATATTGCATACGCTAATTTACTGACATGTTATTGTTTTGCATGTATTATGAACACCTCTGAACCCTATCTACCATAGTTCATATCAATTCATACTCAAGTGTTAAATGTTTGCCATAAAGCCATAAAAGCAAGGAGAGGTCACAGTTCGATATTAAATACACAATATACTGCAATGCAATTTGAAAGTGTGGAAGTGACCAAAATGTCTGCTCTTAAAGCGGTCCTAATTTGGAAGATAGTTTATACAAATTGATTATAAACCCCTGAAAGTGAAAATGTTGAGAGGCTGCTAATGTGTCTCTAACAAAGCCAGTATAATACCGCAACCTATCCCTTAGTCGATTCTTACTAGGCACAGCCACTGAAGAAAATTAATCTATGGATCACATCAAAGCTGCAGTTTAAGTATTGCCTAAGACAAAATCTGTCAACATTATGACACCACATTTGTCTTAATGATTTAGGCAAACATCTAGGTAGGACACTAACCTGTTGCAGGAGGCTGTCCAGCAAATCCTTGTCCTGCTGAGAAAGTCCATCCTTTTGCAATCTGAGAATAAGTTCAGGTTTCTTATAAGGCTTTAGTGCCAGTAAGTGCACAACCCTATCTTTGAAGGGTCTCTGAGAAATTGCACTATTGCCTCTCTTTATTGCACTGGCGAGGTTGACTGGTGTTGGCCGTTTCCTAGAGGGAACAGCATCGGAAGCTCCTGGTGCAGGCTTACGCAACTGAACCTTTTTGCCTAAAAGGAAATGAAAATTTAGTGAACTGCAGGAGTCACCTTGCAAAGTCCAGTGTTTTGCCAATGTGCATATGTACATAATAAACTCCAATACGAAGCCCTGATAGACAACAATGGAAGACTCAAATACACATACTCCTGGGCCAATGGAAGTCCAGGACAAACATTCTGCGAAACCTAAGATTTAATCCAAGCGTGTAAAAAGTAACTGGAAGTCCAAAGCAGCGTCATCACACATGGGGAACATGGTTATTATTAGCTACAAACTTGTAGAACTTCAATTCTCTGCTCACCAGTCCTATCGTCTTCACAATGTTCTACATCCCCTACTGAGTCCAGCCAGACTTTCCCTGTGAAAAGGAAAGTCCCATAATTGCAATGTAGAGCAGCACTGTCATACACAGTGATAAGAGCAGAACTGGTCAATGGGAGGCTCCCCCGCTGCTGATCTCAGCTGAACTGTTCTCCAGCAGATGTTTCTGTTTTTAGAACAAGAGGAACTTTATGGGTCTGGTTCCACAAGCCTTCCCCCTGAGAGCAAATACAAGGACATGAATGGGCTCTAACCCGTGCATGCTAGTCTAGTTGTCTATCATACTGACTATTTAATGTGACATTTCCATTTAAGTAATAACTTTCAGCCTCTTAATGAGCATTTGTGTACACTTGAGAACTGTAAAACAGATTTTAACATTCAGTTCAAATCCCCCAGGAAAAACTTCCTCCATTCCATTTTGGGAGTTTTGTTTTTATCTATTTCCTTTTGATTATACCCTCTGGGCCTCAGGTTTTCCAGCTACCACGTCAAGCCTGAATTTTTTTTTTTTTTAAACTGGAAACCCCCCCTTGGATGTGACGCAGAGGCAAACTGCATCGTTGGCTGGAAGATCAGCTGCCCCTCCTCCTAAAAAAACCTGGGTTGTTTCCATATGGAAAACAAGAGCTTTCTTAATGAAAAGCCAGATTCTATTACTAATCATAAATGTGCCCCCATGACAGAGAATACAGTCAACAGAAAAGAAAACAAGATAGCCAAAACAAGAGGCAAAAGTCTTCATATCTTGCAAAGTTTTATAGAAGCCATTTAAAAAATTAACAGCCATTTTAGTTCAAGCAAACAGAGTGAACTGATCTGACATAAATGAAATCCAGCTATTTATTCCAACAGTTTTTGGAGATCTTATTTCAGCATAGCAGTTCTCTCTGCTTAGGAAACGATGTTTTCAACTGAGTCATCGGAAGATGCTGCTGATTATGTGCAATGTTTGTCTAGTCTACTCAAATGTAGGTTGCATACATTTTTTTAAGCCATCATTTCCTGGGTTCTGATTACACACAAATTGATGCAAGTCAATAAAGGCTGTTCCACTAGTGGGGTTAGTGAAGACAAAAAGGGAGAGAACCAAAAAGTCCACACATGTTGTTAAGCAACCGGAAGGTCAGAGGTCTAACAGGATCTAATTTCTAGAAATAGGATAAGAAATGTCATTAACAGACTTGTCAGGTTTTTAGAGCTTGCTTGTTTTTTGCCAGGAATCAAACACCAGAAATATGTTTGTGGCATTTCCATTTACAGCTAGGACCAAGAGGTGGAGAGATACACACAAAATATACCTGATGTTAAACCAAACCCTTTTTAACCTCAGCAAGTGTTCTGTTCAAGGGTCAGGCTTATCCAGACTGCTCTAATTTTCACACTTAATGAGAAATTATTTAACTTCTTCATAGCAATCAGGTTGAGCTGCTTGAAATCACTACATATACATGCCTAAGTGCTGACCCCCTATAATCTCCTGTAAACATTAATTTTAAAAAAATCAGCTTTCCTTCCTCTCTTAGATCATATAAAGTCAACAAGTCACATACATGCTTGAGGATCCTGCAAGTCAGATGCAACGTGCATCTTATATGATGAGGCTACTCTGAATATGCATCTTTTCCCCTAGGTTGGAGAGCAGGACCCCAGACCCCTTTTCCTTCCCTTTCCTCGAATACAAGCCTGACTACTGTGCTCCCAGTCCCCCCTCCCCTGCCCCAAACATTTTGACACCAAAGTCTTAGTTTACACAGTAAACCCCAGCCCCACCCCAACACTTGCTGGCTGTATTTTCATTTTATAGAGGGAAAATTTTAATTCTTACTAGAACTTCAGTTTTATTATCCTTTCTTCTGGGAAGCTGTTTGCTCATGAGCCTGATGACTATCCCTTTACTCTTGTAGTTTTTCAAATATGAAGAGTTAAACAAAATTATTTTCTAGAGTACAGGAAATCAATGAATTTCCGTCCTGATTACTATCTTAATTCTCAGCTTTGAGCACTTGGCTGATAAAACTACGAGTGAAGATCAATCCTACATTCTGCAACTCACCATTCTGTACACAGGCATCCTCTGTGAGGAAACAAGTCATCAGATCACATGAGCTGGGAGAAGAAAAACCAACTGACTCAGAAAAACGGAGGCTGGGCCTTCTGGGTTGCACTAATTGTTCATGTATGGCAGTGGATAGGGATCTGAGCCCAGGGAAAGCACCTCCCCACTCCAGTTTGGAACCCACTAATATTTGTCCTGTATCTCTTCCTTCTTCGGCCAGTACAGAAACACTTTGTGAAGCAGTACGATTTGGTCCCCGGTAACAGAAATAAAGAAAGACTCTCAAAAAGCAAACTGTAAGGCCAATCCTCAGCTGCCATCTAGGAACAGAACGGTCACTGAATATCTGACCACTAGCTCTGCTATATTCAGCATCTTTACTCTAGAGAAGTTACCAGAACCTCATCAGACACTACCAGATACTGTTTAAAAGAAAGATTTGTGATGTCAGGTTTGGCCCGCAAACCACTTGCAGTCAAGCCTTGCATAGCCCAGACAAACACTAACAGATGCATCCTAGGTGGGAACCAGGTACTGCTCCAACAATCAAGTTGCTTCTTACCTACATATCTCCCGCCGGGTTTAATAACTATTGCGCTTCGGCTGCGAGTTTCCTCCTCAGCTTGTGCCATGCTCTGCCTTGCCTTCTGGTAGGAGTCATCAGTAGCGCACACAGTGATTTTATCCTGTATGCTTCCAAGACAGTCCAGATGGATATTACCATTGCTGTAAAAAATAAATGATATAATCAGATATTCCTAGGATTAACATACATTTCGCTGTTGGCTAGTAAGTGAGCCACAGAGAGACCTGAAGTTACCTGAAAGCAGCTGTTCACATCATGGTCTTTTGCTAAGTGCCAGTTCCTCATAGAACAAACCATACCAACATTTTTCTGTATATGCAGGGGGAAAAAAAAAAAAAAAAAAATCTACGGCTAGCAAGCTAATCAGTTTATTATTTCAGACTCCTGCCAGCAAATTATTACAGAAATAATTACACTCACATGGCCACGCTTCATCTAAGCAGCTCATATTCTCGTACAAATATGAATAAAGCCTAATATCCCTGTAAGATGACATCTTCATTTGCCATGTGGTTAAAATGACCTGGGAAAAAATCACACAGGAAATCTGTGGGAGAGCCAGGAATAGAATCCAGATCTCCCAGCTCCCACTCCTATCCCTTAACCACAAGGCTATCCTTCCTCCACAGGAGATTTCTGCAAAATGGGTTCAAGAGAAAAACTTGATACGCTCCAGCAGCCACTGAGCAGCAAGCTCTTACTGACAGAGCTGAGAATAGTAAGAATGGAAAATTCAATGCAATGGTCTCTGATGCAAGCACCTCAGGACTAGTAGATGCTTGAGCTTTCCAAGCCACTGGAGAATTAGGAACTTTTTCCTGTGTTCATCACTGGGAAAGCATCAGTAAAGTCACTACAGCTTTCTAAGGATAAGAAAGGTAGGAAATTACAGGCATAGAAAAGGATTGTAGCCCAGATACTTAAGCCCTCCTGCAAAGCATTAACCTAAGAGAATTTCCAAGGATCTCACTGATAGCCCCATTAACTGGTCACTTAGTTCCCAACCATGTTTTTCAAAGGCTCTGTGCACTATAATGGAAAGGTGTTCTCCTTCACAGTGCATCCTCCCCAGCCCAATTCTCACTAAAGGCAGAGCTCTCCCTGATCCACACTACAGGGCACGGGGAGAGAGAGGAAGGGGGAGTGGGGGTGGGAGGCAGCACATGCTTGTTGATCACCACACAGTGCAACTAGCCTGTGTCTGCCCCAAGTGAGGCTGAATTTGGTCAGAAGTTTTTTCAAACTAAAGTAGCAATACATACTTGGCTGTGGAGGCTGGGATTTTCAAAAAGCACTCAGTACTTCACTAGCTCTGCTGCCACTGAGGTCAACGGGTTTTTTCCATTAACTTGTGCACTTTTGAAATCCCACTTGAAAGCTTTAGAGGAACACTTTAAACACAAACAAGCACTATCTACCCCTGGAGCAAAACTGTCTCCAAAGCTACTGACTGATGTCAGACATGAACAGGAATCCCTGGCCTTGCCTAAAAATCTCCCTGCCACCATTTAGCTCCATTAATTATAGTGAAGCAGGATACTTAGTGTGCACAGGCCACTAGTGGCCACCAGCATTTTAGTCACCAAGTTTTCTAGATCTGCTGCTGTAAGAGGGGCTAGTCAGTGTGCGGGTTGCATTATTAGTGGCCAGTCTAACATTAGCACCTCCACCATTGCTAGAGCTGACATTTTAAGAAAAAGAAGTTTAACAGACACAGAAGAAGCCTGTAAAACAACAAAAGAATGTGGAATGTGAAGAGGACAGGGGCATTCTTTGAACCTATCTGCAAAAAATCCAGGAAGTGGCTGGGACAGGTAGTCATTTTTCTGTGCATGACTCTTGGCACACACGAGGTCCCACAAAGGGAAAGCCTCCTTGAAAAAATAAAAACTTACTTTAAAGGCACATTTACATTTCACTTCTCTTCACAATGTAAGTAAAAAACCCTCATTCTGAGCAACAGGATTTCTTTTCCTTTTTGATGTACCACTCACCTGGATACATACTGCTGTATACAGTCAAAACTCCCCTGGGGGCTGTCCCTGCCAATATTTGAAAGATAAAACATGAAAGTTCGCACTTCCGTTTGGCAGTCGGGCCTGGGAATAGTGATGTGCTGTTTGGAAAGAAAAAAAAAGTGGATCATTGGGAAGTCTGCTCTACCACAAACACAAGACATTCAGAAGGTCACTTAGTGCTGTATTTCTCAGAAGTCATTTTCAGCATTTAACACAGGTAACATTTGTGAATTACGGCACAGAACACAGGAATGAAGTCAAGCAAAAGGAGCAGTAGTAAGGCAGTTTCATATAGTTAATGAGCAGTAACAGTTGCTTCTGTCTTCCCTTCTCCAGCCCAACCCCAAGTCATTCTCTAGTTTTATTTATTTTCTCCAATTATACAGTACCAGAAAATGGCAGTCTGGTCTTGGTCACAGAAGGGTAAGATGTGTGTGAGATTTAGAAATAGTGACGGAATGAGGGAGAGGAGCATTATGAATTTTTACCAGCAAATTCAATCTCAGGCAGTAATTGGCTTTTTAAATTCAGGTTTACCACAGCAAGAGGGAATCCAAACCATCTGGGGAAGGTTTCTGAAGAGGTATGCTTCCTGTGGATTTTATCCGGCCAGCAGGTTCACCCTAGGGCTGTAGATTCTAGACTTGCCTGCAGTGTAAGGGCAGTTATATGGGTACAGAAGTGCTTATGGCAGTATAAGCTTACGTCGGTCACGGTGCCAGCAGTAAGTTATACTGCTGTAGACATTTTGATATCAGTGTAACTGCATCTACACTAGGAAAGTTTTGCCAGTTTAGTAAACTGGTAATGTTAAACCAGCAAAAACCTCCTAGCATAGCTTAGATTTTAATGAGAGATATTTTCTGGAGGTAGCATGGCTTAGCAGCTCATCAAAAAGTAATGCACCAGTTAAATCTAGATCAAAGGCTAGACAAAGCCATTTGAAATATTTCTGCCAGATTCCAGAAAGACAAGCTGGAAAATGGTTTCAGAGCTCCTAGTAGTGAGTGAAGGTGCTCCTCTTGTCCCCGCAAAATTTCCTACATTTATCAGCACTTGAGTTGGCAGCGTGGGGAGCCCTGCTGTGGACAAAGCTGGTTTTGACACCATGCCATTGAGATTTCTCAGGGCAGGTCTAGACGATAAGGTGGCAGGAACGCTGGTGAACACCTGTGCTTGGTCTAAACCCGTGCCACTGATGTTGCTACCACTGCGGGAGCTGCACTGGTACTACACCACAGGTGGGCACTTTTAGGGATTTTTAAAAGGAGCATGCTAGTGTAGACAAGGCTCAAACGTGCTCCTGCACGTAAAGCAACAGGCAGGTCCTTGAAATCCACTTATCCACCCCAAGCTCTAACGTATCTGGCTGCAGGCTCAAGATTCACTAGCACACGCTTTTCTTCTCTGGTCTTGTGCTCTGCCAACTGCAGGCATTCAAAGATCATGAGTCAGACCCCCCCCACACACACACACATGCAAAAAACGAAGACTGGCTTAAAAAAAATCATGACCAAAACACAGGATTCTTTTTATTTGCTTTCTGGTTTTGGAGTTCAGAGTGCGCGAGGGTTATATTTTCAGGTTGGTACAGAACCGTAAGAACTAGAAGGTTTTTTTTTTTTTTTTAAACTAAATGAAAGCTGAGATTCTCGCACAATCACTTGATTCCAGGAGCTAGGGATTTAATCAGATACCAGGTATTGTGATACTCGAAATAAAATGGCAAGAGCCAGCATAGGCAGTTTTTGCAATACTCAGTACAGCTGCAAGAACACAGGACCTGGTCCCAAAGATCTCCCAAGGATGACCTCCTCACGCCCAGTAGCATGTAGTGCTCATAAAAGTGGAAGATAGGGAGGTGGGAGCCACAGAGTAGAAGAAAAGTTGCCACAAACGTAGCCTTGATGAAATTTTCTTTCAGGACAGAGGCAGAAAATGAGCAAAGAAGAAATGGGCCAAAAAAAAAAAAAAAAAAAGAAAGAAAACAAAAAAAAGAGCTGAATCTACATGAAGATATGGGTGGGGAGTGAAAACTATCTGCCAATCAATCACAAGGGGAGGGTGGGAGTCTCCACCAGAAGACACTGACAAACCCCACTCTAGGAAGTTGGTCCACCCTCATTCACTCATGCTCAAATCATGGTTGCTGTTGTCAGTACTTAATTCAAACCAGTGTGGGCTGGCTTTTTTAAAATTAGTGATCTGGCACTAAACAGTGCGACACAATCCACTAGAAATTATGATTATTATCTTCAGAGATTATAATTTCCAAATCAGGATTTCAGGCTCACATTGGAGAGTGACCCTGCTATTATATGAATCAAACATTAAGTGTGCTCTGCAAAGAACCCTACAGATGACACTGGCATCAGCCTAACTTGTACCATTTTCTCATGGACAACGAATTCCCTGAGTCCTACCGCACTAGTTTTTAAACTGAAAGAGCTACTTGTCTCTTTTCCATGTATGTTCTGGGCTCAGCATGGATTAGGGCTTTCCACAATGTAAATGGTTGATAATTAAGATGGTTGCCAGTGGAGGGTGCAAAATGAATGCCCGTTGTAATCTATTTTTCAGTTGTACCATACACTATTTAAAGTTTGACTGCCTATAAGGGCTGGTCTACACAGAGAATTAGTACAAAGGCTAGCCAGAGTGTGAAGCAACAGCACACCAATTTGCCACACTACTAACTTGCCATGTGAACACTGGGGGACTTGCTGGAGTAGTGTTCATATGGTGAGTTAGTCCATGGCAAGCTGGTACGATATGCATGTACACCCTGGCTTCCTGTGCACTAACTGACCTTGCAGACAAGCCCTAAGTGAATTACTAGTTGTATCTTGTATCACTATACATGCATATATTTCACATCCATGTCTACCATGTCCAGCACAGCCATGGGTCCAACTGGTAGCCATTTGCTGAATAATATAAACTCCATTTAGTAGGATCTATCTATACGGCTTTCTGGGTGCTTAGTCACTTAGCTTTGGCCTCCAAGTACTGTAATAGAGTGCTCTAACAGCCTAGGAACGCAATGCTTATTATGTCTTACAATTGGTCTGGCAAGAAATGCTTCAGGGAGCAGTGCTTGGCAAAATGAGTGCCCCTAGTGCTCCTCCCCACACAAGTATAATTTCTACACTGGCAAACCTTGCCTGCCCCTAGTTACTAGAAGTGGTTTTCCTCATTTCCAAAAGAGCAGGTAAACATCAGATGTCACTTCACACAGTTTGCAAATGTGAAAAGTGAGCAAGTTATTCAATCCAGGAATTCAATACTTTAATGTAAATTCACTGGACTTGATTGGGTAGAATTCCAGCTACCAGTGCTGTACCAAGATAACACATCTTGGTTATAGATGCATCTGATGAAGTGAGCTGTAGCTCATGAAAGCTTATGCTCAAATAAATTGGTTAGTCTCTAAGGTGCCACAAGTCCTCCTTTTCTTTTTGCAAATACAGGCTAACACAGCTGCTACTCTGAAACAAGATATAACACCAACTCTTTCCCTAAAGTAAAGTGCAGTGGACTGAGTGCTGGAAACTTCTCAGCCATCAGACACATGATGGGTGACTAGGAGTTTCAACCTGTCACTTTCCTCATCTGTAAAATGGGTATAATTCTGGCCTCTGACGATGTTTGAAGATTTAAAATGTTAAGTGTCCTCTATTAATTTCTTTTTGACACAGTTAATGTTCCCTTTTAATAATTTTATTAAGATGATGTTGAAGTAAAAAGAAAATGGTACAGAGTTTAAGCACAGAAGTTTCTGGTTATCAGGGATTAAGGTACAGATCATCAAGGGGTGTGAAATTTGGTTTAGGAACGGGTGGTTTAAGGAATACATAATCTGCAATCTCCCTGATGGGGGTAAAAGGTTAATGGGTCAAAGTACAGACATTGAGATATGGGGGTATGCTGTCCATATAATGGCTATGTTCGGGTGTGGGGTATAATGAGTGGATACGATGATGAGGATGGATTTACCCTCATTTGGTGAGATTTAATGTTCAGTGACTTTATGGTTCCAGTTCATATGGTCCAATGGAAAAAAAGTCTCTCAGTCCCTTTCTGTTAGGATATAGATATTCAGGCCTGTCTGTAAAGGCCTATATTCTAAGAATTTAGGTGTATTCTTATCGCTTGGCTAGTTCTAAAGGTATAAAAGAAAGAATCAAAACCACTGTCTGCCAGTGTAAGGGCCTTCTCTTACTGTGACAGTTTGTGGCCCTGTGCTTAGGCTCAGGCCTTTGGCTAAGCAGCAGAGGCAGCCATAAGCTGGGAAGCAAACAGTCACATCCTTACATTCCAAACTAGTCACACTGAAATAAGGTGCTATTTGGCTGTTAGGAATACAATCCTGTCCTGTATTCTTATCACCTCCAGAGAAAGGGAAGTGCCTAGAAAATGTAAAAGGAAACTTAGTTTGATAGCATCCTGTCTGGCAAGAACTCACTTATCAATAGCTGGGATGTGAAATCCTCACTTCTGTATTGTTTTGTCATTATAGTTCCCACTTTGCTATTGTTTGTCTGTATAATCTCTGTCTGGTTCTGTGATTGTTCCTGTCTACTGTATAATTAATTTTGCTGGGTGTAAACTAATTAAGGTGGTGGGATATAATTGGTTACATAATCATGTTACAATATGTTAGGATTGGTTAGTTAAATTTCAGGAAAATGATTGGTTAAGGTATAGTTAAGCAGAACTCAAGTTTTACTATATAATCTGTAGTCAGTGAGGAAGTGACTGGGGGTGGGCATGTGGGTGTGTGAGATGGGAACAGGGAATGGGGGTAAGAAAATTGGAATCATGTTTTGCTAAAGGGGGAAATGGGAGCAGGGAATGGGAGTAAGGAAACTGGAATCATGTTTGGCTAAGGGCAGGAATGGGAACAGGGACACAGGTGTAAGGCTCTGTGGTGTCAGAACTGGGAATGAGGATACTAAGGAAGGAAACTGGAATCATGCTTGCTGGAAGTTCACCCAATAAACATCGAATTGTTTGCACCTTTGGACTTCAGGTATTGTTGCTCTCTGTTCATGCGAGAAGGACCAGGGAAGTAAGTGGGTGAAGGAATAAGCCCCCAACACTTTCCCATAGTTAAAAGAAAAGGAGTACTTGTGGCACCTTAGAGACTAACCAATTTATTTGAGCATGAGCTTTCGTGAGCTATAGCTCACCCATAGTTGATGCACGATGTCATACTGGCTCACACCTCCTGATACTGTTGGTGGCCGGTGATGTGTTCGATGTAGATGTCCCTGGACCATCAGATGGTGTCCAAGACCATAAGGTGCCACATGAGCCATGCGTAGCGTCGACCGATCCCACAGGTCCGCAGCACACACTCGTTGCAGGGGTCCCAAGCGCCAAGGGCTCCGATGATCAGGACATCCATCTGCACCTTTTAGCCCTTCGCTCCCAAGGTATCATAGAATCATAGAATATCAGGGTTGGAAGGGACCTCAGGAGGTCATCTAGTCCAACCCCCTGCTCAAAAGCAGGACCAATCCCCAATTAAATCATCCCAGCCAGGGCTTTGTCAAGCCTGACCTTAAAAACTTCTAAGGAAGGAGATTCCACCACCTCCCTAGGCAACGCATTCCAGTGTTTCACCACCCTCCTAGTGAAAAAGTTTTTCCTAATATCCAACCTAAACCTCCCCAAGGAGGAGGCCAAGGGGGTGTATTTTTCCAGCTTACGAGCTCGGGCTTCGCAGAAGGCCAGGGTCCTGTTCTCAAAGGAGACCATGACATCGATGAGGATGATCTTTTTCTGGGCCTCATCTGTGACTACCACGTAAGGTCGCAACTGGCTGTCAGTACCGGGGATGGCACAGTTCACGGCAACCTCCCTCAGGCACGGTGCGATGGCTTTCACCAGGAGGTTCTGGATGGCATTGTGGAGCAGCTGCCAGGCTCTGGAGTGGGGCTTGCAGCTGCACAGGATGTGCGGCAGGGTCTCGGAGTAGCCGCACTTCCTGCAATGCTTGTCTCGGTTCCTGTGGCGGACGGCTCCGTTGAGCGGGACGCAGTTGAGCCGGGCACAGTGGATGAATCGCCAGTCGGCGAAACGGGTGAAGCTGCCCCCGGCGAGGAAGTGGTTGCTGGCGTCCCACTTGCTGGTCAGTTCAAAGGCTTTACCCTGGTCCAGTTTACGCTAATGTTAAGCATCCTCTATTAATTTCTTTTTGACACAGTTGAAGTTCCCTTTTATACTACTAGATACACCAGCATACACAGAACATAGACAAGATGGTCTAGTGGGCCTTTTCTATCTCCCTATCAATGTGGAACCGTTCCTTACAGTACATTTTCAAGTGTTTTGTCCAATACTAACTAAGAAGTAACCAAATCAGAAATTAATGAGCTACTACAAATTTGACACTTGGCTATAACTAGACGATTGCTACTCAAGTCCCAAACCTAGTACTTCTGTAGAATTTCTGTAAGTTACGAAGCCAGCGTCCTCCAGGGACACAATTGAGACTGAGGTGACCAAGATCCGCAATTAACATTTACGTTAAAATTTGCTTGTTTCAGTACTGAAAAGTAGATTTAATGCAAATTGACAGTTATCTAGGAATTATTTTTAGCTGAAGCAGCAGGTCATCCAGCCATCTAATCCACATAATAAGTCTTCAAAAGAGCCCCGATGCTGGTGTTCAGTAATCACTATACCATGTAACCACTGGTATTTAAAAATAGCCCATTTACAGATGTGACTTTTGTTCTCTATTACAAGAAATCATTCGAAACAAAATGCTACACAGATGAATGTAAGTTTCACTTAGAACACTACTGCCAATGCAAGTCCATACCAAGAAGTGGAAAAAATGGCACGTTTCCAATTAAGGTGTTATTCACACATTTGGGGTTTTTAAAAATACCTTGTGAAAATATTAAGATAACGCTGCACAAAAGTATCATAAGAAACTTCAGATTTTAAAATTAATTTAAACTAGTTTCTTAACTTTTTTTCTTCCTTGCTCCCCCTTTCCACTCACCACCTGCAAATCTGACCCAGCACTAACCCCCCACTCAGTACATCCTTTTACTGAAATAGAAACTATCCTCAGCAACTCTTGTACATTTCACAAGAATTTGCACTGCAAGAACTGTCACCCTTGAGAACGCTATGATCCTGAAGCTTTTGAATTCTAATTTAGAACTGTCTCACGGAAAGAGTGAAAAGTGAATATTTTATGAAATATTAACAATAAAGTAAAGCGTGTTGATAATGAAAAATATTTATACAAATGTAACAAACTGATATGCCTCTTGAAGTAGCTTAATGAGGATCAGACAAAGCAGCTTATTTCAGTGATGGATCCAGCACCTTTGCATACCTGCTTTAAGGCAGAGTAACACTACAGCAATGATGACCTATTTTCATTATTGCAGACATTCTGAAAAGGCCAAAAGTTATAAAAAAAATTACATGGTAACACACTGAGAAAGTAGTTAACAAAACAATGCTAGTTTGAAGATACACATCTCACAAAAGCAAGGATAATTCCTAATTTGTGATTAAGACGACCTGTCAAAGCTTTCAGGACCCAAATGTAATCTACCTGGGACAACGGTCATATTTGGAAGATCTTTCCTCCTGATCTCAAACTAATAATTGAAAGAGCTGTCAGCCACATTTCGGGCCAACAACCCTGACAGCCTCCTTTTCAGCTTTGCATTCCCTAGACAATGAAGAACCACTGCCATGCCTCGCTATTAACCTGAACTTTTTGTGCCTAGTGATTTGTCTCCCAACCTTAATATTTTAATTATGGAATAATGATCAAGATGAAAGGCATTTCCAGGGGATGAATGGACAGCTGGGAGACAGTGGTCTGAGGTACTTATTGCAAACATTACATGCTAATGAAAGAACGTGGACATATGGCATGGAGAGCATTTCTAGAGAATTAATGCCAATGTAAGAGAAGATGCATTTGTCTTAAAATGTTTCTCACCCTCTCATTCCCCCTGCTCCCTCCCATCCCCGCCAAAATATTTCTAAGTAATTTGCAGGATTTTCTTCTCTGCAGGATGGAGGCATACAGGGAAAAAAATGCTTCAGCCTTTAAAAACGTGTGTTGCTGGAAACTGCGTCTTTAAATTATATTCTTTCTTTGAAATATGTCCCAGATACAGAACTTGTGACCCTTAAAAGTTATATCAAAATCATCTCCATAGCAACAGGCATTCTGAGGTAACATACAAAGGCAGCAAAGGGGGGGGAGGAGAGGGAGGGAAATAAAGGAAGAATGGAGGGGGGGGAGGAGGAAATAAGTTTGTTCCAAAAATAATAGACCAAAAAAAAAAAGCATGAATGTGATCATTTGGATGTGAGGACTTATTACTGATCTTAGCTCTTATCTGTTCCACTTGAATTGGAGAATTTACCAAAAATTCCTTAAAGCTAACCTGCTAATTCCTTAAAGCAAGGCTCTATCCTGATATATAGGAATACTACATTTAAAAGCAGCTGGTTACATAAATGCCAGCTTCTTGTCCTACACAGCAAAGACAATAAAAAAAGACAAAGCTCCTTCTATCTGCCCCATCTGAGCTGGTTCTCGCTCCCTTCAAAGCTCTACCTTTGGCCTTTACTTGGCAGTGCAATTAATTACACAGTTGACAACAAGGCAATCAGAGGTCAGCTCTGGGCTGCCAACAGCCTCTTTCTACCCACAATGCCTCAGTGCCGCTCAAACTGTGCAGGTCTCAGTGTTTCACTCATTAAATGGCCATGTTAGAGGTAATCATGCTGCATAATTCCCTTTTCATTCAACATATGTATAGGGTATGCTACAATTACAGATGACTGACAGCAGTTTCTATTAAAAACTATTCTGTGAACCTTTAAATTAGTGGCCAAAAAAATCCAATAAAGTACACTAATTTTTTCCTTAATGTGTTACACTTTAAAAATAACATTGATAATTAGGTTTTATTTCAAGCAGGCCAAAAATGCACTAGGTTTAAGAATGCTGATCTCCAGTTCTGTTGATAACACTGCAGTGTCAACCTCACTAAATAAAGGGACAGGATAGGGGAGCAGGAGTTGTACGGTAAACATCTGATGAAGTGAGCTGTAGCTCACGAAAGCTCATGCTCAAATAAATTGGTTAGTCTCTAAGGTGCCACAAGTACTCCTTTTCACTTTGAAGTTGTTCAGATGAATTTTCCCACTGAAACTATATCCTTGGAGAAGGAAGATAATGTAAACAGCTAGAATGGGAAACTTCTTCTAACTCTTATTATAAAGTTTACAGTGAAAATAATATTTAGATCCTTAAAAGGTGACCAGTCAAGGGGGACATTTGTGCACCTTGTGGGCTTCTTCATTGCAGGCAGGGCTGACAGCACCGCTGAATTAAAGCTGCCCAACACATCCCATTATAAGACCTTGTTTTCAGTTGCTTACAGCTGCCGATCTTTAACTTTTGGGGCATGAATTTTCCATGCTGAGTGCCTGCCTCACATGGAATTTTTCAAAAAAATTCCACCATCTATAAAGAAAGCCTGAAAGAGGTGCCTTCTCTGCATGCCTTCAGCACCCAAAATCAAAAAGGGGCTTGGGGTTATTTTTGTTTGAAACCTTACAAAAGCTATTATACCTTACTTCCCTGTTTTGCTAGTGGCCTGGAGAGTTAGTGGGATTGCGAAACTACAAGGCACTGAAATGTGAGCACCTGCACAGGGAAGGGATTACTAGATTTTGTTAACACCTATTTAATTCACATTTGGAAGATTTTCCTCACAACCACATAAGGGCTAGAAGTGTAATATTTACAAAATGAAAGCATAGATTCTGCTGCACGCTTCTTTGGTGAGGGGTGGATTCTGCAGCAAATTCCATGGCCGCAGAATCACAAAAGAGACAGGGAGCTAAGTACAGCGTTTGAATTCAATTCTCATTTCAGCTGCAATCCTGTGTGATGGCAAGTCAGAAGGTAAAACTTTACTTCCAAGAAATAGACCATGTAATTTTGCTCTACTTAATTTTCCAAGACAGTGAAACTGAGACACAAGATCCCTTCTTATAAGCTAAGCTCTCTCTTGGAAACTGCCCCAGATATCCCCAAATTTGAGTATAAATCTGTTCCACTTCTACTAGGAATGTAATAATTGCCATTCAGAAACAGACTAGTGGCCACATAGTAGAGTATTCCATCAACAAAGGCCAGTCCCACATACTTCAGAAGAAGCTGTAAGAAACTTTTCAGACAGCTACAGGATAGCCTGCCCCAGGGAAAGTTTCCTGCTGACCCCCAATAGTTAAAGCTTGGCTGAAACATGAGGGTTTATATCCCTTCCTTCCTTCCTTCCTTTTTTTTTTTTTTTTAAATTTACCAGAACAGCTCTAGATATTCTTGTTACCAGTAATCATTTTTTGAATCCTGATAAGCTCTTGGATTGTGATATCCTGTGGCAATGAGCCTCACAGGTTAGTTATGTTGTGTGGAAGTATTTATTGGTTTTGAATTTGACACTTAATTTCACTGAAGGTCCCCTTGTTCTTGTATTAAGAGAGGGGTACCTTACAGTACCTCTGGCTCTTCAAGATGTGGTAGTCAGTATGGCGGAGAACCAGCTGAGCAGCGGGGACAGCAGAGCAGCACACAGCAGGAGTTTGCCTGGGAGTTCATCTGGAGGGAGCCCAGTGAGGCTTACGTCTTGCAAACTGCTCTGAGGAAGCTCATAGTAGGAAGGTGATATGGAAGGGGGGGGGGTTCAGCTGTTGTGACCTGCACTGGATGTGCCATGTTTGTCTTTCTTCCACAGGACAGAAGCGACTTTGTCTGTACAAAGTGCAAGCTGGTCTCCATATTGGAAGAGAAGATTGAAGGTCTGGAGCAACAGATAACAACCCTGCATTGCATACGGGAAACTGAGGATTTCCTGGACGAAACTCAGGATAGGCTTCTAGGGGCACAAAGCTCTACAGATATAGAGCAGGTTGCACAGAGGAGCCAAGAGACCAGTGAAGAAGCTTGGCAACATGTGACCTCCAGAAGAGGTAAGGGGAATGTCCGGGTTCCAGTAACACAGACACAGGTAACTAACCGCTTTCATGTTCTCTCCACAGGTATCGTTGCGGAGAGTGGACCAGATGATATGTCTGGGGCGAGAAAGCAGAAGGAGACTCCGCTGGTTGGAAGGCATGAGATGCGCTGTCCTGAGGTTGGGGGTTCCACGACCACCACCCCCAAGAGGAGAAGGCGGGTGGTGGTGGTCGGGGACTCTCTCCTCCGGGGGACTGAGTCATCTATCTGCCGCCCTGACCGGGAAAACCGAGAAGTCTGCTGCTTGCCAGGGGCTAAGATTCGTGATGTGACGGAGAGACTGCCGAGACTCATCAAGCCCTCGGATCGCTACCCCTTCCTGCTTCTCCACGTGGGCACCAATGATACTGCCAAGAATGACCTTGAGCGGATCACTGCGGACTATGTGGCTCTAGGAAGAAGAATAAAGGAGTTGGAGGCGCAAGTGGCGTTCTCGTCCATCCTCCCCGTGGAAGGAAAAGGCCTAGGTAGGGAGCGTCGAATCGTGGAAGTCAACGAATGGCTACGCAGATGGTGTCGGAGAGAAGGCTTTGGTTTCTTTGACCATGGGATGGTGTTCCATGAAGGAGGAGTGCTGGGTAGAGACGGGCTCCATCTTACGAAGAGAGGGAAGAGCATCTTTGCCAGCAGGCTGGCTAACCTAGTGAGGAGGGCTTTAAACTAGGTTCACCGGGGGAAGGAGACCAAAGCCCTGAGGTAAGTGGGAAAGCGGGATACCGGGAGGAAGCACAGGCAGGAATGTCTGTGAGGGGAGGGCTCCTGCCTCATACTGGCAATGAGGGGCGATCAACAGGTTATCTCAAGTGCTTATATACAAATGCACAAAGCCTTGGAAACAAGCAGGGAGAACTGGAGGTCCTGGTGATGTCAAGGAACTATGACGTGATCGGAATAACAGAGACTTGGTGGGATAACTCATATGACTGGAGTACTGTCATGGATGGTTATAAACTGTTCAGGAAGGACAGGCAGGGCAGAAAAGGTGGGGGAGTAGCACTGTATGTAAGGGAGCAGTATGACTGCTCAGAGCTCCGGTACGAAACTGCAGAAAAACCTGAGTGTCTCTGGATTAAGTTTAGAAGTGTGTGCAACAAGAGTGATGTAGTGGTGGGAGTCTGCTATAGACCACCGGACCAGGGGGATGAGGTGGATGAGGCTTTCTTCCGGCAGCTCACGGAAGCTACTAGATCGCATGCCCTGATTCTCATGGGTGACTTTAATTTTCCTGATATCTGCTGGGAGAGCAATACAGCGGTGCATAGACAATCCAGGAAGTTTTTGGAAAGCGTAGGGGACAATTTCCTGGCGCAAGTGCTAGAGGAGCCAACTAGGGGGGGGTGCTTTTCTTGACCTGCTGCTCACAAACCGGGTAGAATTAGTGGGGGAAGCAAAAGTGGATGGGAATCTGGGAGGCAGTGACCATGAGTTGGTTGAGTTCAGGATCCTGACGCAGGGAAGAAAGGTAAGCAGCAGGATACGGACCCTGGACTTCAGGAAAGCAGACTTCGACTCCCTCAGGGAACGGATGGCCAGGATCCCCTGGGGGACTAACTTGAAGGGGAAAGGAGTCCAGGAGAGCTGGCTGTATTTCAAGGAATCCCTGTTGAGGTTACAGGGACAAACCATCCCGATGAGTCGAAAGAATAGTAAATATGGCAGGCGACCAACTTGGCTTAATGGTGAAATCCTAGCGGATCTTAAACATAAAAAAGAAGCTTACAAGAAGTGGAAGGTTGGACATATGACCAGAGAAGAGTATAAAAATATTGCTCGGGCATGTAGGAATGTTATCAGGAGGGCCAAATCGCACCTGGAGCTGCAGCTAGCCAGAGATGTCAAGAGTAACAAGAAGGGTTTCTTCAGGTATGTTGGCAACAAGAAGAAAGCCAAGGAAAGTGTGGGCCCCTTACTGAATGAGGGAGGCAACCTAGTGACAGAGGATGTGGAAAAAGCTAATGTACTCAATGCTTTTTTTGCCTCTGTTTTCACTAACAAGGTCAGCTCCCAGACTGCTGCGCTGGGCATCACAAAATGCGGAAGAGATGGCCAGCCCTCTGTGGAGATAGAGGCGGTTAGGGACTATTTAGAAAAGCTGGACGTGCACAAGTCCATGGGGCCGGACGAGTTGCATCCGAGAGTGCTGAAGGAATTGGCGGCTGTGATTGCAGAGCCACTGGCCATTATCTTTGAAAACTCGTGGCGAACCGGGGAAGTCCCGGATGACTGGAAAAAGGCTAATGTAGTGCCAATCTTTAAAAAAGGGAAGAAGGAAGATCCTGGGAACTACAGGCCAGTCAGCCTCACCTCAGTCCCTGGAAAAATCATGGAGCAGGTCCTCAAAGAATCAATCCTGAAGCACTTGCATGAGAGGAAAGTGATCAGGAACAGCCAGCATGGATTCACCAAGGGAAGGTCATGCCTGACTAATCTAATCGCCTTTTATGATGAGATTACTGGTTCTGTGGATGAAGGGAAAGCAGTGGATGTATTGTTTCTTGACTTTAGCAAAGCTTTTGACACGGTCTCCCACAGTATTCTTGTCAGCAAGTTAAGGAAGTATGGGCTGGATGAATGCACTATAAGGTGGGTAGAAAGCTGGCTAAATTGTCGGGCTCAACGGGTAGTGATCAATGGCTCCATGTCTAGTTGGCAGCCGGTATCAAGTGGAGTGCCCCAAGGGTCGGTCCTGGGGCCGGTTTTATTCAATATCTTCATAAATGATCTGGAGGATGGTGTGGATTGCACTCTCAGCAAATTTGCGGATGATACTAAACTGGGAGGAGTGGTAGATACGCTGGAGGGGAGGGATAGGATACAGAAGGACCTAGACCAATTGGAAGATTGGGCCAAAAGGAATCTGATGAGGTTCAATAAGGATAAGTGCAGGGTCCTGCACTTAGGACGGAAGAACCCAATGCACAGCTACAGACTAGGGACCGAATGGCTAGGCAGCAGTTCTGCAGAAAAGGACCTAGGGGTGACAGTGGACGAGAAGCTGGATATGAGTCAACAGTGTGCCCTTGTTGCCAAGAAGGCCAATGGCATTTTGGGATGTATAAGTAGGGGCATAGCGAGCAGATCGAGGGACGTGATCGTTCCCCTCTATTCGACATTGGTGAGGCCTCATCTGGAGTACTGTGTCCAGTTTTGGGCCCCACACTTCAAGAAGGATGTGGATAAATTGGAGAGAGTCCAGCGAAGGGCAACAAAAATGATTAGGGGACTGGAACACATGAGTTATGAGGAGAGGCTGAGGGAGCTGGGATTGTTTAGCCTAAAGAAGAGAAGAATGAGGGGGGATTTGATAGCTGCTTTCAACTACCTGAAAGGGGGTTCCAAAGAGGATGGCTCTAGACTGTTCTCAATGGTAGCAGATGACAGAACGAGGAGTAATGGTCTCAAGTTGCAGTGGGGGAGGTTTAGATTGGATATTAGGAAAAACTTTTTCACTAAGAGGGTGGTGAAACACTGGAATGCGTTACCTAGGGAGGTGGTAGAATCTCCTTCCTTAGAGGTTTTTAAGGTCAGGCTTGACAAAGCCCTGGCTGGGATGATTTAACCTGGAATTGGTCCTGCTTTGAGCAGGGGGTTGGACTAGATGACCTTCTGGGGTCCCTTCCAACCCTGATATTCTATGATTCTATGATTCCACTGCAGGTGCTTATACAAAGGCATAAGGGGGACAGCCACGATCTTCCCTCACTTCCCCTGTAATTCAAAGCCAATGTTGTTGAGGACTTCAAAAAGTGGGGATAAAGGGCGAGTTGTGGGATCCACACAGACAACATCTCAAAGAACCACAGTCATTGTAGGGTAAGTAACCATTCTTTCTTCAAGTACATGTCCATGTGGATTCCACTGTAGGTGACTGGCAAGCACAACTGCTCAGTACGTGGGACTCTCCTAAGCAGAAGAGGCACCTGCTGTGTTCATCTTTCAGTGGAATTAGCCCATCACAAGATAGGTAGTGCTTGAAGCCCACAGGTTTCAAATCCACCATGTTGAGAAGGCCTGCATAGGGGTCTGGCTGAACATTCACTCCAGATGGAATGATAGTGTTGACAGCAGTGGCATGTCAGAGACTCAGAAGAGTTCTGGATGTTATTATGAAGCGTTTGAAGAAATGTAGCCAAAGCTAAGAACCAGCAAGTTGGACACTCGTCAGGTTCCATCTCGCTGCCACAAGTAGTAAAAGGGAATGGAGGGAAGGTCTTGGCCGCCCCACCCTTTATGCCCCCATACAGGGGCACGAGGTGACATCGGGTGCATGCATGGCCTGGACTGAGTTACTTAAAAAATCCAATCGCACATGCACGTGGCACATACGTACTTACAACAGGATCCACATCAACTTAAACCAGAGAATGGCGTTCCTCATTTCCTGTCTCTACACCATTTATTATGTGTATTTTTAAAAACGTGTTCTCTTATCTCCTCTAGAGGAAGTAGTCCCTTGTTTTTCAATTTGCATATGACAGCAATTTTCCATGCCACATATTCATTCCTGTTGCCCATTTCCCTACCCCCTCTAAATCAGCTACATCTTTTTTTCAGATCGAGTGACCAGGACTGAACATTCCAGGTGAGGCAAACTATTTTTAGGATGCATTATAGCATTTTGTGTGTTCTTCTCCCACCCATTCCCTATGCATGTTAACATTTTGTTTGCTTTGACTTCTGCTGCATGTTGAACAAAGGCCTTTACTGAGCTGACCACGATAATGCCCCACTTTTCCTGTGTGCATCCAGTTAAATACATCTATAAGGTGTGTGAGTTCTAATTATGCTCTCCAGCATGTATTTCACATTTATCAACACTGAATTTATCTGAATTTTTATGAAAAGACCTGTCAGCCTATCCCTATCAGTTCACTGAGTGGTCATGAGAGACTGGGCACTGTATATTCAGCGACATTGCAGAGGTAAATCATGTCATCACGACAGCATGAGGTTTAAGACTACCACAAGATGACAGCCAGAGACTTCCATTGCAATCCACCATCCCAAAGACTCGCTCGGGTTAGAGATCAGCATCCCATTGGGATGAGCTGGCAGCAGCAGGGAAGGCTTCCAGAACCTGCTGGCCAACCCTGCAGCCAACAATTCAGCATGAAATTATTTAAAATGAAAATGCCTTGGACATGGGTACAAACCCAATTACAAAATCCAGGAAGAAATCTGTATACTTTTCTGGCTCATGAAAGTTAAGGTTAAAACAGGGTTGGGAAGGAGCCAAATATACTGTTGACAAAGTTCTCACCTTAACAAGGGAAAGCAGTTTTAACAGGCAAATTATATCTGAGGGCGTAAAGGGAGCCCTTTAAAACAAAGGGATAAGAAATTGCCTTTACGTAAGCAATTTAAAAATCTGACTTAAAATTTACAGTCCCATTCTGTGCCAATCACAAGGCTCTCCTTTGGGCTACATATTATACTCATATTTGTTTCCTTTTCCAAATAGTTTCAGCACAATGCTACTGAGCTGTTACATGTGCGCCGGGTGGGGGGGAGGAGAGATTGCACATTTTGCCTGCTATCTCTCAACTTTGGTTCAATTAAATGCTGGGACTGCATTTCTACCTGAACTACCTAGTTTGACAGAAGTTCTTATAACTTGGTCACAAAAATAAAATGTTCAAACCAGAGTATTTAGAACCATCTTGGTAATCACAGATTAAATAGGCACTGTTGATTCTGTAGCCACTGTTGTTTCTGTAATTAATTCTATTTAGAGAAGAAATTGTTCTAAACAGCTTTTGCCCACAACTTGGGCTCCATGTGTTCATTATCTTTATTTAGGGCCAAATTCTAACACATTGGTATAAACTCAGAATGACACAATTTACTTCAACTCAAATCACATTGAAAGCTGCAGATATTCAGCACTCTAAGGTCATTTTTCATTTAGGTTACTAAATATGAATTTAGGAGCTCAAGTTTAGGTACTCAGGTCAAAATTTTCAAACCTAAGTTTTAAAACAGGGACCATATTCAGTGTTCAGTTACAGCTGTGCAAACAAAAAAACAATGGGATCACACAATGTAAATGAGAGCAGAATCTGGTTTGTAGAAAGAACACAACTTGTTTCATACTCCTGGGTAAATTGGTGCTACCAGTGATTAGGAATAAAAGTCATCCTGGAAGTGGACCAAACTTGATCTGGAGTTAAGACATAGTGGGAATATCTACATGGCAATTAAAAACCCTGTAGCGGCTGACTTGGGCTCCCAGGATTTGGGCTAAGGGCTGTTTAAGTGCAGTGTAGACATTTTGGCTCGGGCTGGAGCCCAGGCTTTAGGATCCTGCGAGGTGGGAGGGTCCTAGAGCTTGGACTGCAGCCCAAGCCCAAATGTCTACACCGCAATTAAATAGCCCCTTAGCCCAAGTCAGCTGGCGTCTAACTGCAGCAGAGACATACCCAGTAAGGGAATGTACAGTGCCATTCAGAGTAGAATTGTCCTTTAAAAGAAATAATTTAAACAAAATGAAGGGTATATAGTATTAAGGCAGCTCAATTCTTAACTCTCCTTCCTGTGCCTAAGCATGTCAACACATGATAATTAAGATGACTCAGTTCTAAGACTCATGCAATGCTTCAATACAAAAAGAGTGCATCAAGAACTGAGCACCAGAATTGATGAGGAATTATTCTTTTTTCTAGTTGAGAGTCCCAATGTTAAAAATAACTCCTTTTGTATTTAAAGATCTATAAGTGACAGCTTTAAAATGTATCAAAGCGTTGAGTTACTTTTAGTTGAGATCATGGAAATTAAGCACCTCCATTGTCAGTAACTAAAGACAGTTTCATGCTTCCATAAACATCTGATGAATTCAGCAAAAAGGAAGAGAAATGATAAGGAACCAAGATTCCTGAATAGAAGAACTTTGGGGTGTGCTCAACACAGGAGCTACCCAGTTGCTTGGGACTGACTAGATGTCAAGCCAAATTTCACAGTGCACTAATAATGCAGTCTACCAACATTATTCTGATTCACACCTCAAAATGTAGCATCAGAACTGCCAGGTTGGGTGAGGTGTTTCCCAAGGGCATAGGCAAGGCTTCCATGAATTGCTACACTTATCACACATAGTATCATTTGTATTTTTGGTTTCCTCATTCTTCTTGGCAGCAAGGTGTTTTTAATGTGCCCCACTATGGCTATCAACAGTGATAAACAATGGTGAGAAATTGTAAGGAAAAACAGTTTGTGTAGAAACACCCAATGCTCTTACTCGGACAACACTGTGCGCACAACTCAATGCTTGTTAAAAAACCAACAAACAAAAAAAACCCAAACACACACCACCCATTAAGGTAAGACTTTGATACATGCATAAGAACAGCCATACTGGGTCAGACCAGTGGCCCATTTTGTGCAGTATCTGGTCTTCTGCCAGCAACCAGTGCCAGATGCTTCAGAGAGAATGAACAGAACAGGGAAATTTCAAGTGATCCATCCCATTTTCCAGTCCCAGCTTCTGGCAGTTGGAGGCTTAAGGACACCCAGAACATGGAGTTGCATCCCGGACCATCTTGGCCGTCATTGATGGACTTATTCTCCATGAACTTATCTAATTCATTTTTAACCCAGGACAGATCCCACATAGGTTAACTTTAAAGCAGTCAGTATCTACACCCATGGGACAGCCTTCCAGCCAGATCCATACACAAACTTACCCCTTGGTTTCCTTGAAACTGGATTGTTGGTCTCAATGCAACAGAGTCCTACAAAACAAGGAAAAAACAAACAGCCTCAGTCATAACATGCACTACCAAAAATATTCAAATAATTCAGTTTGCATTAACAAGGACACTACAATATATATATATATTGAAGTGAACTAATGACAAAGTATTGCTACTGATCTTTTAAATTGAACGTTTAATAGGAATAAGAAAAACCCTATAATGCTTCTGGCACCTTTGAAATGCCACATATTGAATTCCTTCTTGATCCCTGTAATCATTAACTTACACCATGAAACAGTATATTTGAGGCACATACAGATACATTGGTTGTATATTTGCAATGCTTAAGTAGTTTGTAAACCTACATTCTTAGCAGGGGATTAAGGGGAAAATCTGTTACACCACTCAAATCTAGAATTTTAGGTAAATTATCGTTCCACTTAACTCTTCAAGGTACTTAACTGTCAGGTTCCTGTTAACAGTATCTTACAACGAGGTTGTGACACTTTCCAACTGCCCACTTAAAAACAAAAAAAACAGGTTTTTCCTTGTGACACTAATTTGCTTTCATTTCAGGAAGTTGCATTATTTTTTGTTCAGTCATGACCCTATAAAAAGTTCCTTATAACAGATATCAATTGAATTCAATAATTAAGTTATTTAAATTATGGATACACGGTTATCCAAAAAAAAAAAGGGGGTTGCATTCCCTGATACCTTAACGTTTGATGGCACTGGAGGCTAAAGAATAATCAGCTTCAAGTCATTACTTAAAAGATACTAAGAATGAAAAATAAATGTACATAACTACCAATTGGTTTGGAAAGCTTGTAATCTGTGTAGGTTCTTTTCACTTCCTAAACCCCAAAACATTTCAGTGCATTTTAATGCAATATATACTTGCCAATAGCCCAGCAATCATGCTCTACTGATAGGGTAGCAAGCATGTATAATTAACAGTTTGGTAGGGAGACGGATTTCAGTATCAGCCTTCCAAGTGATGAAAAGTAAGTAGTTACATACACCTTGACTATGGCCATTTAAAAGGAATGAATTCCATTAGGATTTCTCTCTGAACTGCTTTAACTTTTCTGATGTGATTGGGTGCATGCAATAGGGGAACACTTTCTGTGGTATTTCCATGTATCCAGGAAATCCTGACATTTCAGAGACTCCAATGATTAATCACCCCAGAAATATGCATACGTAAGAGGGCGTGCCTAGCAGTTAAATAGTTAATAGCTTCAGAGTCTATTAAGCAGAGTTTCCCTATTGAATTCCATAAGGGATCTTTCCAATTGACATCAAATTATTGTGGCTTAGCAAAGAAAACCTCTGAAATAGAAAAAGTCTATAGATAGACAAACAACAAGCTTAGAGCAAGATGAAACCCACTGGGTGTTTCACTGCACATCCATTATGATTTAAGTCATTAACATAGCTTCCAGCAATGTAACCAAGTCAGGTACCCACTATGACTAAAGAAAAACAGTGGTCTTGACGTCTGGTAAGCACTCACTTTCTGCATTGTACTGAATACTCTGCAGACAGGATATAACTTTATAGTGAAATGATAAACTTCTTTTGTGCACTTCATACAGGGTTCACTAAATTCTTTAAGTACCACGACACTGCATACCACAGCACACTGTTCATAGACAGACTGGCCAGCTCTTGTTCCTGGTGTCAGCATGTACTGTACAGTGTATGTCCATAAATTCATATGAATGTAATTTAGGGGACACTGAATTTGAAGGCATTTTAAAGAACACTGCATTGCATAAGAGCATTGCATTTTTGTATCTAATTATAGATTTAAAAGCATCTGCAAATAAATCTGGAAAATTATTTAACTGGAATAAAAAGCAATCACATGAAGTTCAGAAGTATTGTATGCAAATCATGACAAATTTGTAATCACAGAATTTATTTTATAAATATACCTATCCAACAAGCAACAATCACTTTTGCACCACTGCAAAAGTAAAGATAATTTATGAAAGATTCTGGGGCAAGGAGACTCATGAATTAGGCGACAAGCTTTAGCTTTATTGTACACTGTACTTTTCCCTACCCTCGAAAGTTTATCTACTGTTCTTCCCATCCTACACCCAGAGGTTGGAGATTTCTTTGATCTCTTCGTTGGTGATTAATTCTTTCCATCCAATGGCAAGGATCTTTCATAGGCACTTATTTTTGAAGGAGTCTAGTTTTTGTCCAGTGTTTTGATAGATCTCCAGCTCTCACAGCCATATGTTAGCACTGAGATTATGTTTGAATTGAAAATGCTCAGTTTTGGTCTGATATACCTTTGATTTCTCAGTTTTTTTCTAGTATCTCTGATTTCCATGTTGAGTTTAGTAACTGCTGTGGACACCTTTCCTATCTAAAAAAACAACAAGGAGCCTGGTGGCACCTTAAAGACTAAGATTTATTTGGGCATAAGCTTTCATGGGTAAAAAACCACTTCTTCAGATGCATTTCTATCTAAATGTTACTTCCTTCTCAAGGTCTCCATTGGCTAGTATGCTGCTGCCCAGGAACTGTTCTTTTTGTTTTTGCCTTCTACTGTGATGATGATGCTTGACATCTACGTTTTGAGGATGTTTGTTTTGGTGTAGCTAATTTTGAACCATGCTTGGCCTACTGTTTTTGCCATGTTATCTGTCTTGGAAGCTTTAAGGCAGTGATGCTCTGTAGTGCAACATCACTGGCAAAGTCTAGATCTTCTAGGCATTTGCTATCTACTCACATTGCTAACACCCTTCTTCATTACCCAGTCTATCGCAATGCCAAACAGTGGACATAACGCACTACATAGTGTTATCTGCTCTGTTTCATTACTGTTTCAGATGCCTCAAAATAGGAACTACAGGCAATGATAAATGGATTGAAAGGTTATCAAGGTTTCACTCTTTCCACAAACACTATTAGCTACTTCCCACAGCAATAGACCTGGATCCATAAGACAGGTGTCTCCAAGCCACATCCTGTATTATGGTAAAAGTGAGGTGGCTATTTTGTGCTCTCTCTAGTAAGATCACCATTAGACCAAAGCTGTACTAAATCACGGCTATGGTCCTTTCTATAGTAACACACCTTTTCTTAAGAGTGAGGGCCAAGAAGTCAGACACTGGAGAGCTTGTACGCAGTGTAGTTGTAACCATGTCAGTCCCAGGATATTAGAGAGACTAGGTGGGGGAGGTTGGGTCCACTAAAAGATATTATCTCACCCACTTTCTCTCTAATTGGAGATCTTACAAGTTTAGTAGATGATTTAGTCCCCAAAGACTTAGACATAAGCACAGATTTATCACACCATATATGATTGAGCTTGGGAGCAGATGGTCTCAAGTATAATTTTATTTTTGAAAGATGTCCAATAAGCCCTACTAACCATTTACCTTGAATGAGAACTAAGATACATTTTTCTTAATTCATCCATTCCACTCAGGAAATATGATCCTTCCCACCAAGGCTCACAGGTGTCAACTCTCTCCCAGTTCCTCACAGTTAACACAAGTTAGCAGCCAACATTAGACCAAAATGAAGCAGGGCTATACTCTGAGAAGGTGTACATAATTTTAAGGAAGAGCTGAAGACCTGATCAAGCTATTCAGAATTATGAATAACCCACAGCTTGAACTTCAAATTTGATGCATGTTCTATTTCACAACCTCCAAAATCAGTGATAATCCTGCCACTCTGATGATCCCCAAATTTCACTTATTTAAATAGTGAACCTTCCACTTTACACACCATCACTCACTTGTTCCCCAGGAGACACAGCCGGTCTCTCCATTTCCAATTTGTTAACTGCTGCTCTCACTGCTCCTGCTCAGCACCTCAGTTACCAATGATGTACGGTAGTAAGTTTTCAAATACAAAAGCTCTAGACTAGAGGTTTCAAACTGCTAGCCTGCAGGCCAGATTCAGTTTCTGCAGAACATAAGCATTCATTTTTTCAGATGTTTCTAGGCATTATGGTTGCAAAGAAAGCCTTTCAAAGATATTCTTTGAGATGTGTGGTCCCTATCTGTATGCTACTGTGGGTACACATGTGCTCCACATGACCAGAGTTGGAGAATTTTGAAAGTGGTGTCCATTGGTCCACACTTGGTGCCCTGGCTCACCTCAGGCCTCTCACCAAGGAGATAAAGGGCAGATCAGACCAACTGCCTCTCCAGTTCCTTCTCTACCATGAATCAGATAAGATTTGAAGCAGAGGGGAAGGAGGGCAGACAGTGGAATACAGATTGATTAGACAACACATCTCGAAGAAACTCCAGTTACAATGCTGCTACTGATGGTACCACTGGAGGAAAATCACAGCCTGAAGAAGGAATGGAAGACAAACTCCTTCCAAAGGACAGCTTCCTGGTGGAATCATAACCTCTCTCAAAAGGGAGGGGCCCAAAGGAGCAGGAGACTCCAGGTCTGGGAGAGCGAAGATGTCCTCAGGAGGACTGTAGGTCTCTGTTTCTGTTGCAGCTCCTGCGGTTCAGGCAGACAGGACTCTTCTCATGCTGGGAAGAACTCTCTGTGCAACGGCTAATGAAAACAAAAATAGAACCATGGATGATCGACGTTCTCAATCAATCTTTGTCGGTACCAGCGGATCCCATGTTTGTACTTGGGAGGTACCACAGGCATGGGCACCACCAGATTGTGATCCAGTGTCAATGGAACATTAGACTGTGGGCTCTTATTGTGCCTCAGACTTAGGATGTCCTAAATTCTCTTGAGCTGAGCTAGTGCTTGGTTTAGGCAGGGCTGGATCAGACCTGCTCAAAGTGGATTTGGAGGAAGACTTAGCCTCATGCTTAGGAGAATGCTCTCTGCTCTCCCAACAAGACCCGGCCAAGAGCAGACTCTGCTCCTGATTTGGACCTTGTGGCAGGAGGCATTGTCTTTGCTGAGTCAGGTAAATATACAGGGGGTGCCCGAGCTTGGGTTTAATTGTTGCCTCATGGCCTTTTCCATTAGGTGCTTCCTAAGGCAAAAGTTCCCACCCTTCCCAGCCATAGCTAAGAAACAAACTAGCCCTTACTGTTAGAGAAAGTGGAAAACATGACCCGAGCATACCCTAAAGGCCCAAAAAAACATAAGGCAAGTAATTCTATTTGTGTAATTCTCATGACTTATGCTCCAATCCTATGATTTACTCAGCACAAGCAGACCTGTGCCCCACTGAAGTCCTGAACAAAGTAGTTTTGATTATCTACTATTTATTGTTTTGTTTCAAACACTTCATCCCAGTCTTTCTGCAGAGTGAAACTACATGCAGCAAAAACCGAAAGCAAAAACATCCGAAGGCTAGTTGCCAAGGAATCATAAGAGATCCACATCTCAGAGTCCCAAAGTTCATTAAGAGTTCTAGTAGCACAGCATACAAATCCCACTGGTAATATCTATAAGGAACGTACTCCAGGAACATCAAACAGTGGGTGAAGAAAATTCAAGTTCACTAGTCACCAATTAAGTTCGCATCTATCATTCTCAAAAGGTCACAGGCTAAATAGAGATGTCTATCTCAAGACATTCCAAAATCTGACCGCACCATCCATCCAGAAGGGCATATTGTCTGGAATACTGTCAACTCACCTATGCTTTTAAAAGTGAAATTTACCACCCATTACTTATATTATGAAAATGCTGTCTTCTTGCAAGCCAGGGGTAGTAGCACCTACAAGCCCTTGACATGACCAAGACTCTATTTTGCTAGGTGCTTTACGAACACAGAATAAAAAGACAGTACCTACCCCAAAAAGTTCACTTGGATTGTAAAGTGTTAACCCACCATAAATTAATAGTTTAGAAACCTATACTGTTTTCCTTGCCTCTCAACCACACACTCAAACTGTATTGGTATAGTGAGGATTCCATCTCCTCAGTAGTGTAGAATCTTAAATTAGATGCACTATGTCATTTCTGTTCCTATTAAAAAGTTCAAACTGAAGTTTTGGTCGGAGTGTCAATACTGAGTTAAAAAGGCACTTAAAGATTTTAAACTTCCAGAACTATGGCTCTGACTTGGAGAATTTCAGCACTAACAGGTTTGGAAAAAAGGGAAAAACAAACAAAAAAACAGATACCAGCTTTTGTAGCCCCGTGATTTTAAAAAGGCCACCACCAACACCAGCCCACTTGAGTCACATGATATGGTTACACAACTGTTAGTTTAGGGGCTAAGACTTACAACTCCTGTGGATCAAGTTCAAGATGTAGAATAATGGAAAGGTTTTGTACTGTGAGCGTGCACACACGCGTGCACACACACACAGTGCCTAAACAGACAATAGTGGGCATCAAGCCCCCAAGCAACGGACTTCCCTGTCACCAGGATATCACTTCACAAAGAACTCCAGAGGTAGATCAGCTCTTGAGTTTATTCACTCATGCATGCCCAGATACAATAATCTCTTCTAATCCAGGTTAAAAACAGACTGTACTGGAAAGCCAGCACTGCATTTCCTTATATGATCTTTAGATGGATAATTCATTTTAGTTTAGATTCTCAATTGAAAATAACTGGGTTTCCCTTAACAGTGAACTGCATTACAGGAAACCTGTTGTCACTTTACTTCCCCACTGCACAATAGTTTGAGAGATGTAGGAACTTCCTGCAAGACGCACTCAGGACTGCTGCACTACTATGCCTCTAGAGGCAGGATTTAAGAAAGAGAGGAATACTACTTTCTGCAAATGGACAGTTTTGTAATTGACCTCAAGTTTTAAATGCAACTTGTCAAAGGACTTTTTTTTTTTTAAACTGCCCTCCCCACCCTTATGTATAAAGGCAGCCTGAAAGGTTTGGGTTTTTTTTAATCTTAGAAATATCAGGAACATGAAGTCTGGCCTTCCCAGGATTTGCTGGAGACATTCCGGGGGGGGGGATATCTCACAAAGCAGCACAGTGACAGGTTTCAGAGTAGCAGCCGTGTTAGTCTGTATTAGCAAAAAGAAAAGGAGTACTTGTGCATCTGATGAAGTGAGCTGTAGCTCACGAAAGCTTATGCTCAAGTAAATTTGTCAATCTCTAAGGTGCCACAAGTACTCCTTTTCTATAACCACAGTGGGAGCTCTCACACCTTACTTGAAGGGACAGAATGCTTGATGCTCAAGATGTCTTTTCACCCAAGTGTTCATTAGGCAGCAGAATTTAGATGTTAAGAAAAAACAGTAACAAAGATTTAAATATGCCTCCTTTCTGCTGTTGAGCTTTCAGTCTCTTGACTCTTGTGATGTTATAATTTTGTTAGAATTCTGTTAGAAATTGGTTAAGAGACAACACTAATAAGAACTTCAAATTAGCCTGAGAGGAGCTCAGTGTAAGACACCTCCAATCTATAAGAGACAACAATTATATTTACAGTCTGATGTGGCAATAATTAACATGTATGAGAACAAGAGATCCTCAGCCACTGAACAGATAAAACTTTTGCTTTACCAAGATCCTCATACTGCACTCCAGGACTGGGCTTGCTACCCATAAAGCATGTGCTTCTGCCAAATCGAACCATGAAAAATCACCTGTGAAGACAAACTAAAAATCACTGTTTTCCCCTCAGAAAGTCTGATAGTAATTAAAGGATCATTAAATGTACTGTTATACCACAGAAAAATGAAAAGGTTAAAAAGCATCATTTAGAACAATCCTGATGAAACAGCTACATGATCACGAAGCATCTTAAGCTATGCTACGTGTACAACAAAAAGTAGGTCAGTAAATCAGATTCCTGAACTTCTGGGCAGCAGTTTCCAGAATTTGTTTCATTGCTCTGAATCTTGCTGAACAGCCAAACTGGAACAATACTTTTAAGCTTCAGCCCATCACAAATAGAGCATAATTAAGATTAGTCTTACTAACGCTATCCTGATATAGACCTAGTAATAGGACTAAAGAGTCCAGAGGAAAAAGGAACGTATGGAGGACAGCTCTGAAAATTTAACCTTCCATAAGACCTTGTAAGAACAGTTTAAAAAAAAGCCTCTCCAGCCACAGATCGAAGTTTTAAGATCAAACTTCAACTGCAATATCAATAAAAAGTTATGAATTATTTGTGAATGTTGTCATAAGTGAGGTTACTATGGTCAAAGGTAAACATATGCAAGTATTCATCTTAATCATCCTTTTGACATTTTATACAATTTGAATTCAGAGCTTCCATTTTGTACACTTATCCGTTTATGAAAATGTAAAAATGAATTTTGAAGTGAATCTTAAATACAGCTAATTAGAAATATATTCAACATTAACAGCATGTGGTAGGAATTGAACCTATTGGTTGGGAGGAATCTAAATGCACGAAGTTATTGCACTAAATCCCACTACTGTTTCTCCTCATTTTCTATTCAGGAAAGTAGTTTACTTTGAACAACAGCAACTCAGTTTCTCACAAAAAAAATCTGACAAGCTATTAAGGAGTTTCCCAAATTGTTATGAAGTACTCTCAGAATATCACTTTAAAAGATGCTACAAAAAAATTAGCAGCCAAGGGTTACTGCACAAGCAATTTTATCCTCTCAAATTGAGCTTCAAATGGGTAGCAGAGTTATCTATAAACAAAAGTATCTCATAGCAACTGCCAATACTTTTTTCCAAGCATTTACTATAAAAATCTAAATGTGTTCTGTTTTAGGGGTATTTTGTTTTAGAAACTACAGTGGATCTACTCATTATGACTCCAATCCAGTAAGACACTTAAGCAGGTGCATAACTAAACATGTGGGCAGTACCACTGCAGTCACATTACTCAGTGAGTCAAAATGCCTCAAGACTCTTGCAAGAAATTTCAGAAGCTATACAGAAAATAGAAAACATGAACAGGCAATGAAGGGAGTTGTGTCTTTCAACAAGAGGCTTGTCAGACCTGATGTGTGGAAGGAGGAGCTGTGTCACAATCAAGAATCTAAGGAAATGGAATGCACTCCAACAAGCAGAGCAAAGTCAGTATTGGGAATGCACTGGCACGAAGAGATTTCAGAATCAAAGAGTCAAACCTAAAACTAAGCTTCAGATAATGCACACACTGAGCTAATGTAAACAAAGTATTAAAATGAGCCAAGCATATAGCAATGTGCAGCACCACGGATAAAAAGGAATGTGATGTATTTTAAGTATGGAATGTTTAAACAGGACCAGCAGTACAGCTCCCTTACTAAAAGTGAACTTGTCCACTGCCTGTATTAAAAAAATGCATACGAGTTTACCATGTAAGTTACGTAGTATGATTCACATATGTATTTCAAGACTTTTCCCCTAATCACTTCTAAATCTAGTTTGAAGTATAACTGGATAATCCCGACACTTCTAGAAAGGACAAGAGTCTGGTCCTTCTAGTTGTATATGGTACATACAGCTCAAGTTAAGCAGGTTGTATGCATGCGATGCATGACATGGATCTGTCATGTTACAGCAGATGAAATATAAACATGTACTTAAATATGTATAGTCACCTTCTACATGCATACAGAATTTGACAGTAATCAGATTTTCAAGTCAGGAGGACAGTGAAAGAACCATCCTCCTAGCCCTAAAAGTTACTTTATCATCAGTCCTTTATCCGCAACAAGCTTGTGACATCACAAACAAAGACTGGGAGAACAAGACTCTTGTAGCTTTACAGGAAGGTGGAAGCTTCATCACTACCATACCCTCTTCAAAGCAATTATGAATAGAATCATAGAATATCAGGGTTGGAAGGGACCTCAGGAGGTCATCTAGTCCAACCCCCTGCTCAAAGCAGGACCAATCCCCAACTAAATCATCCCAGCCAGGGCTTTGTCAAGCCTGACCTTAAAAACTTCTAAGGAAGGAGATTCCACCACCTCCCTAGGTAACGCATTCCAGTGTTTCACCACCCTCCTAGTGAAAAAGTTTTGCCTAATATCCAACCTAAACCTCCCCCACTGCAACTTGAGACCATTACTCCTCGTTCTGTCATCAGCTACCATTGAGAACAGTCTAGAGCCATCCTCTTTGGAACCCCCTTTCAGGTAGTTGAAAACAGCTATCAAATCCCCCCTCATTCTTCTCTTCCGTAGACTAAACAATTCCAGTTCCCTCAGCCTCTCCTCATAAGTCATGTGTTCCAGTCCCCTAATCATTTTTGTTGCCCTTCGCTGGACTCTCTCCAATTTTTCCACATCCTTCTTGTAGTGTGGGGCCCAAAACTGGACACAGTACTCCAGATGAGGCCTCACCAATGTCGAATAGAGGGGAACGATCACGTCCCTCGATCTGCTGGCAATGCCCCTACTTATACAGCCCAAAATGCCATTGGCTTTCTTGGCAACAAGGGCACACTGTTGACTCATATCCAGCTTCTCGTCCACTGTAACCCCTAGGTCCTTTTCTGCAGAACTGCTGCCGAGCCATTCGGTCCCTAGTCTGTAGCAGTGCATGGGATTCTTCCGTCCTAAGTGCAGGACTCTGCACTTGGCCTTGTTGAACCTCAGATTTCTTTTGGCCCAATCCCCTCATTTGTCTAGGGCCCTCTGTATCCTATCCCTACCCTCCAGTGTATCTACCTCTCCTCCCAGTTTAGTGTCATCTGCAAACTTGCTGAGGGTGCAACCCACACCATCCTCCAGATCATTAATGAAGATATTGAACAAAACCGGCCTGAAGACCGACCTTTGGGGCACTCCACTTGATACCGGCTGCCAAGTAGACCTGGAGCCACTGATCACTACCTGCTGAGCCCAACAATCTAGCCAGCTTTCTACCCACCTTATAGTGCATTCATCCAGCCCATACTTCTTTAACTTGCTGACAAGAATACTGTGGGAGACAGTGTTAAAACCTTTGCTAAAGTCAAGGAACAACAAGTCCACTGCTTTCCCCTCATCCACAGAGCCAGTTATCTCGTCATAGAAGGCAATTGGCAAGTCATGCCTGACTAATCTCTTGGTGAATCCATGCTGACTGTTCCTGATCGCTTTCCTCCCCTCTAAGTGTTTCAGAATTGATTCCTTGAGGACCTGCTCCATGATTTTTCCAGGGACTGAGATGAGGCTGACTGGCCTGTAGTTCCCAGGATCCTCCTCCTTCCCTTTTTTTAAAGATGGGCACTACATTAGCCTTTTTCCAGTCATCCGGGACTTCCCCCGATAGCCATGAGTTTTCAAAGATAATGGCCAATGGCTCTGCAATCTCATCTGCCAACTCCTTTAGCACTCTTGGATGCAGCGCATCCAGCCCCATGGACTTGTGCTCGTCCAGCTTTTCTAAATAGTCCCGAACCACTTCTTTCTCCACAGAGGGCTGGTCACCTCCTCCCCATGCTGTGCTGCCCAGTGCAGTAGTCTGGGAGCTGAACTTGTTCGTGAAGACAGAGGCAAAATAAAGCATTGAGTACATTTGCTTTTTCCACATCCTCTGTCACTAGGTTGCCTCCCTCATTCAGTAAGGGGCCCACGCTTTCCTTGACTTTCTTCTTGCTGCTAACATACCTGAAGAAACCCTTCTTGTTACTCTTAACATCTCTTACTAGCTGCAACTCCAGATGTGACTTGGCCTTCCTGATTTCACTCCTGCATGCCCGAGCAATACTTTTATACTCTTCCCTGTCATTTGTCCAATCTTCCACTTCTTGTAAGCTTTTTTGTGCTGAAGATCAGCAAGGATTTCACTGTTAAGCCAAGCAGGTCACCTGCCATATTTACTATTCTTTCTACACATTGGGATGGTTTGTCCCCGTAACCTCAATAAGGATTCTTTAAAATACAGCCATCTCTCCTAGACTCCTTTCCCCCTCATGTAATTCTCCCAGGGGATCCTGCCCATCAGTTCCCTGAGGGAGTCAAAGTCTGCTTTTCTGAAGTCCAGGGTCCGTATTCTGCTGCTCTCCTTTCTTCGCTGTGTCAGGATCCTGAACTCGACCATCTCATGGTCACTGCCTCCCAGGTTTCCCTCCACTTTTGCTTCCCCTACTAATTCTTCCCGGTTTGTGAGCAGCAGGTCAAGAAGAGCTCTGCCCCTAGTTGGTTCCTCCAGCACTTGCACCAGGAAATTGTCCCCTACACTTTTCAAAAACTTCCTGGATTGTCTGTGCACCGCTGCATTGCTCTCCCAGCAGATATCAGAGTGATTGAAGTCTCCCATGAGAACCAGGGCTTGCGATCTAGTAACTTCCGTGAGTTGCCAGAAGAAAGCCTCGTCCACCTCATCCCCCTGGTCCGGTGGTCTACAGCAGACTCCCACCATGACATCACCCTTGTTGCTCACACTTCTAAACTTAATCCAGAGACTCAGGTTTTTCTGCAGTTTCATACTTGAGCTCTGAGCAGTCATACTGCTCCCTTACATACAGTGCAACTCCCCCACCTTTTCTTCCCTGCTTGTCCTTCCTGAACAGTTTATATCCATCCATGACAGTACTCCAGTCATGTGAGTTTTCCCACCAAGTGTTATTCCAATCACATCATAATTCCTTGACTGTGCCAGGACTCCCAGTTCTCCCTGCTTGTTTCTCAGGCTTCTTGCATTTGTATATAGGCACTTGAGATAAACCTGCTGATTGTCCCTTTTTCTCAGTATGAGGCAGGAGCCCTCCCCTCTCGCGCGCTCCTGCTTCCTCCAGGTATCCCACTTACCTCAGGGCTTTGGTCTCCTTTCCCCGGTGAACCTAATTTAAAGCCCTCCTCACTAGGTTAGCCAGCCTGCTTGCGAAGATGCTCTTCCCTCTCTTCGTTAGGTGGAGCCCATCTCTGCCTAGCACTCCTCCATCTTGGAACACCATCCCATGGTCAAAGAATCCAAAGCCTTCTCTCCGACACCACCTGTGTAGCCATTCATTGACTTCCACAATTTGACAGTCTCTACCCAGGCCTTTTCCTTCCATGGGGAGGATGGACAAGACCACCACTTATACCTCAAACTCCTTTATCCTTCTTCCCAGAGCCACGTAGCTATTAGCCTCATCATATTCCCAAGTACTAATTTAGCCATATGCACAGGAGTTTGCCAGAAGCTGGGAATGAGCGACAGGGGATGAATCACTTGATGATTACCTGTTCTGTTCATTCCCTCTTGGACACCTGGCACTGGCCAGTGTCAGAAGACAGGCTACTGGGCTAGATGGACCTTTGGTCTGACCCAGGACGGCCATTCTTATGTTCTGAGTTAGGACAAAGGCTGATTTTAAAATGGTCCTCTTGAATTTTGCAATATTGGAATGCTGCAATAAACATCTACAAGTTTTGGTGAAGCACTTATGTACAGGTGAGAGCTTATCACCAGACAGATCACCAACTAAACAAGAAAAACTACACTAGTACCACATGAGTCAACAGGACTACTCATATGAGTTAAATTATTCACACGCGTAAATGTTTGCAGAATAGGAAAAATTATCTGTGCTTACTTGAAAGCTTCCTTTCTTCACATAATAAAGTCCACAGATCCAGTACAATGGGTACTTCAGCCTGCTTGCAACTTGGGGCACAACCAGACCTGTCACTCACCAGCAGCAGGGAAACACTCTGGCACTGAAGCTCCCCACCAGTTGAGATAGATTCCATAGCCAAGATAATTCCATTCTATTCTCCTAAATTACAGATTGTATTCAATACACTTTGAGGAAAGAGTATGATTTTTCCTAATGCAGACCATGGGAAATTCCCACTACTGAAACAAACCCAAGTCTCTGGACATCAGTTCTCATCTCTATTTGGGATGATCGGTATCTCCTGGGCAAGAACCTTATTACTTGGAGAGGCCATTTTCAGGTAAGTATAGATAAGTGTTCCTATTCTTCATCATTCTGTGGTCCACAGATCAATAAAAATAAAAATGGATCTTCACACCCTGTGCCTCCAGGGTGGGAAGCAGGTTTATCCTTAAATACAGGCATCTAAATAAGGTATTTTATATATCCTCCATCTTCATCTGGGTACTAAGGCATGGAGAAGACTTCTACCAAAAGTATGGCTTTGGCCGAAGACTAGATGACTGACAGATTCTTGGTAAATTTATGTACTGACGGACACCTAGCAGGTCTCAGTACAGGAGAATGTACTTCTCTTCCCTTAGACTGTCAGTGCTCCAAAGGTGCAGACTTTGACACTTATCAGAAGGAAGAATATTTCTTGAATTTACTTTGGGAATGAATGCTGAAACATCTGGGAGATCGGCTTGTCTTAATTAAAAGTACAACACTAGGCGTCTCATTTCAGAAAGCTCCTAATTTCAAAACTTGTCTGACTGGAGATCACTATCAGGAAGTCTACTTTGATAGCATGAGGATACCTCTTAGAGAGATTCCATCCGGATAGTTCTGTAAGGAACAGAATGAGGTTCCAAGATCATGCATAGGGAAGGAGGCACCTGAGCTCTGCAGTCCAAAGTGTGGCTGCTAAAGCGGGCTCTAGGGACTTAGGCACAATCTTCCATCTGGCAGGCTGCCCTTCCATTATCACTCCTCTCATGAAGCTGCTTACCCCTTGAGGCAGTTTCTCCAACCCTGCCTGCCTCGTGTCTGCACAGCTCCAGTGAAAGACTTGATAAGGGGGTGAAGCCAGAGACCACCTCTGGCTCTTGGCCTACCTCTTTCCTTGAAGCTTGTAGGGACAGCAGCTGCTTCAAATGCCTCAGAAGGAGAAGCAACGCTGAGAGGGCAATCTCCCCAAAAGGAAAATGCAGTCCTGGAACACCACTAAGATTGACAGACACTGAGCCCCAACTGCTATCAGAAATTTAAAATAAAACTTGGAATTTCCCTCAGAAAAGCCCTACAGCTGACTGCTGGGGAGACAAAACTATAGGGCAGAGGCAGCAGGTTTGCATAACCCCCATCTGTCTGATATGGAGGAGGTCCACTGGAGGCAAATTAACAATTCAGTCATTTAAGCTCCTTAGTATTCCTGTTTGATAAGAGGGTTTTAAATAAGAGCTCTAACACTGGTCATTAATATTTGAATGAAACATTACTATGATTTGTTTACAGAATGGTTTTAAATTACATAAACCTTCCCTTTAAGCACAGTGAAAACTTTTAAATTTCAACTTCAGTGCTGGTGTAACTTCACTTCACTAAAGGCTCTTGTTCTTGAGAGAATTTTCACCTCGCTGCAGAGCCATACTGTGTTTTTACTTACACTGGATGTACAAAAATAAGACGCCCAAGAGAACAGATGCCTCTGAGACACGAGATGTGATATTCTGAACCTCTTTTTAGCACCAGACGACAAATATTGTGAAAGGCGCCTTTGGTAATGAAATCAACTCACTGAACACCCAGTTAAAATCCGGGGACTTAGAGTAAACGTTGCTTGCAACCAAAAAGCTAAGACATTAAGAAAAAACAAGATACAGTCTTCCAACAAAAACGCTGCACACAGTAAGTACAGTTCAGGGGTGTTTTCAGAAGGAGAAATGCAAGAAGTTCAATTCCTTACAGAAACATTTTTCAAAATAAATGGGATGTGACTTTAGCACATGCTAAAGATTAAGCAAGTAAACTAAAATAGTGCCCGAGATTAGACACTTACTAAACCAATGGATTTTCACAAGTGCCAAGTGTGATGGATGTGGAATTGCTATGTAATCTAATACAGAGATTAAGATTTTATGTACGCTATGTGTGACCTGGTCAGTGACGAGAAATTATAACCCAATATACAACAATACTTTCTGGATAAACGTATTATCTAGCTTATTAGGGAGCTGTGAGAAAAACAAACAGGGAAGCAACACAATGGATCCAGATAAGCAACCTCTGAGCAGAAACTTGAGGGCAATTACAAGACAACATGGGAAACTATTAGCTCTGAAGATTCTACATCATGTCTCCCATGAAGATGCAAGCCTTCTTTTGCCAAGCTAGAAACCCAATGATCACAAACACTTAACAGTTAAAAAGTCCTTCTCGGGAGAGGAGAGGTCAACCATCAGGGGGACAGGTTGACAGAGAAGCTGTGGAGGAGTCTGAAAGAGCTGTCTCTTCCCAAACATCCAGAGAATGGGAAGCCTTTGGAAAAGGCAGGCATGCAGAGAAACTGGTTTATTGTTTGCAGTCTGTCAAATGTTTTTGTTCAAAATAAATGCTGTAAGACAACTGTTGGGTCACTGGATGCCATTGTCATTGCTCCTGGAGGGAACAGATCTTCAGTGCCTGCAGTCAAGTCAGGCCTGCTGCAGTAATCATGGTTAATACCAGGGGACTGCAGTTCAAGGGTGATTTGAGAATGGGAGAATCATGATTCCACCTTGAGTCATGATGTATACAGCAGTAGTTCTCAACCAGAGGCTCCTTTGGGGGGGGCCATGAGCAGGTTTTAGGTGGGCCGCCAAGCAGGGCCACTGCAGCCCAGGACAGAAAGCCAAAGCTCCACCAAGCAGGGCTGGAGCCTGGGGCCCCGTCACCTAAGGCTGAAGCCAAAGCCTGAGCAACTTAACTTTGTGGGGTCCTCTGTGGTATAGGGCCCCAGACAATTGCCCTGCTTGCTACTCCCTAACACTGGCCCTGGCTTTTATATGCAGAAAAACAGTTGTGGCACAGGTGGTCTAGCTGTGGCGTTTTTATAGCATGTGGGGGGGGGACAGACTCAGAAAGAAAAGGGTTAAGAACCCCTGGTCTAGAGGCCTGAAACCTATGGGGTGCACTCCAAGAGAACACCAGGTGCAATTAGTCTCGTAACCCGAACACCAAACACCCACCATTCCCATTGAAGTCAATGACAGCTACCGGTCCTTAGTGCCGATGAAAAATCAGGGTATGTGGTTAGGCTCCCAAGTTTGGAAACTTTGGCCACAATATTTCACACCTGTTTAGCATTCTATATCTACACAATATATGACAGCTTAATAAAATGGCCATTTGCCTACTATTAATTCAAGTTACCATCCTAAACATCAATAAGAAAATAGCTAATTGGTCACACACAACCCCCTAAAAATATGCAGGAGTTTGAGAGATTGTTTTTTCTTTGTTTTTCCCCCCAGAGAGTGTCAGGATTTCAGCCCACTGGAATTTGAAACTAGGTTAATAATGGAAAACTTTACTGTGCCATTTTAAATGTAATCTTATTAGACAGGAATGACAATTTCCAGGGTAAGCTGCATGCATTGCAGAAGAAGCCCACCAGTATGCTTACAAGTTGCATTCTGATACTTTCAGAAACAAAGTTCTTATGTTAAGAGTTCAAAAATTAGAGCCATTGTCCTTACAATAACATATCTAAGTATTATCTTCATCTCAGTTGTGATTTTGGCTAAACAGTGACTAGACTTAATTTCTACTCACCTATACAGTTTTTACTGAAGGCAGAAAATACCTGAACTGAAAGGATTCAGTAGCTTGTAGAAAAAGAAAACTCTGGAACATGTCACTGTTTTACCTTTGGACAACTACTACTTTATCACGATGTAATTGCTTTTTATTTAATGCAGGAAGGCCTTATTGCTACAGTTTAATTTATATTTAATTGTTTTGTTCACTCACGTTCTGAATATTTCTGTCATCTTTACCATGGATGAAAAATAAGCCTCACCATAAGAGAGCTCCTGATAATATTTACTAATTAAAACCATTCCAATAAGGTTTGTGGAACTCTATTTTTGTTTGGTTGGTTTTTTTGGGTGGTCATCCTGAGTAAATCCACCCAGAGGAATGGCAATCAACGTGACGAAGCGGGACTGTTCTTAATGTTTCCTCTGAATATTGTGGGGGTGCCTCAGTTTCCCCTATGCAGTTCTTAAGTTATCTAGGTGGTGGGATAAGGGTGTATGATCGTTGCAGAGCCCTAGAGGGCAGGTACGTGCAGGGGTCTGGACACAGAATGGCCAACACCCTGTTTTCCGGCAACTGATGGCCTGGCCCTTCCCCCCTGCAAGGTGAGAGCTAAAGGGTTGGAGAACAAAGGAATCAGGTGACCTCCTGGCCCGGAAAGGGACAAAGCCCAGAGGAGGAGGGGCTGGAGAGAGTTTCAGTTGGGGCTGGTTGGGGACATGGAGTGAAGGGCAGACATGGCTGTCTAGCTCACTGCCCCCCAAAATGGACCCAGCTGAGGGGTCCTGTTCTCTGCACCTACAAGCTCTGGTTTAGACCATGTTCCTGTCGTCTAATAAACCTCTGTTTTACTGGCTGGCTGAGAGTTACGACTGACTGTGGAGTTGGGGTGCAGGACCCTCTGGCTTCCCCAGGACCCCGCCTGGCCGGACTCACTGTGGGAAGCGCATGGAGGGGCAGAGAGGATGCTGAATGCTCTGAGGTCAGACCCAGGAAGGTGGAAGCTGTGTGTCCTGCAGACAGTCTGCTCACAGAAAGGAGACTTCCCCAGAGTCCTGACTGGCTTTGTGGGGAGCAGTTCCAGAGCATCGCCCAGGGACTCCGTGACAAATGGCAATCAAGAACTCTCACCTTGCCATGCTAAAATTCAGAGTGCCACAAAAGAATTAAGTCGTCTGGAGGTGACTAGCTGGGGAAAATATACTTATCCACTGACTAAACTCCCACTGACAAAACTCCCACTGACTATGGAAGCAAAGTTAGGCTCCTTAATGTTTTATTTGCCAGAAAATAGTAGGCCAAACCTCAAGTGCTCACAAGTCTTACCACCATCCAATGGAGCTGAATGGCCTTGCACCTCAGAGGATCAAGCCGCACCCAACAATTCTTGATATAGTGTGATCATTCGGAACAGCCCAGCAGCCTGCTACATTGATGTAAGTTACTGTTAGTGAGAGCATTTGAAAGCACTCCCATCCACAATGGGAACGCCTGTTAAACATGGCTATTCAAGGGGGGTTCTTCTTCTCCCGCTCTGTTTATATTGACAAGACAGTTCTTAAAACTCTCAGACTAGCAGCAATAAAAGCCAATACCAGGAGAGTATAAAACAAGTTGAAACACTATTTCCCAGAGAGCTTGAGAGTATTATGCTGTGCTGGCAAATTCACAGTCAAGAAATAGAAGTAGAAAATGGAAATAAAAAAGTTCTACACTTATTTGCTTGTAAAGGATGATATAATACAACTCTAGGAAAAATCCATTCTGCATTAATGCAACAGTTCCCTAAACCCATTTCTTACAAAAATAGCAGAAATCTAGTGATTTGCTTATGAAGGGGAAAATGTTTTAGAAAGACTAAGTCAGAATTTAGGCCAGCTCTAAAGGCCAGCACCTCTATATCGCAAAGCACAACCATGTACCCTCTAGCATAGTTCTGTTGGTAGAATCACCAGCAGATTTCAAGATTGCTCTGCAGCTCAAAAATAGGATAGGGACAAAAGGTGAAATGACTGCATTTTCAAAGTGTGTACCAACAAAACAGATCTTTCCTTTTGTGATTTTTGCTTCTAAAACCAAAGGGTAGAGTTCTTAAGCAACAAGGCAGAAAAACTTTCACACCAGTAAAGTGTACCTAGCAATTTAGAAAAAAATGTTATAATTGTTCAATGGTGTTAAGGTTATAATTACTAACATTATCTCTCAAGAAGCTCAAATGATGCAGCTCACTGTATATAAAAGTTCAGGAAGTCTCCTTTGAATTGAAAGTTAGTTTACAGAAATCTCAGTTCTGGCAAGATTCCCATGAAGACATTCACACTCAAAACTCCCTAGAAAATCTCTTTGATGCAACACTGGCTTTTCTGCAGAAGTATTTTATTGGCATTATCAGATCTTGTTAAATTAGGAAAGGAATGAAAAATACAGTAGAAGGAAACTGAATATTCCAAAATTCCCAACCCCGTTAAAAGGTGAATAGAGTTGCTATTTTTCCCCTACAGATTTTAAGCAGTTTGAGATCCAAAATCAGTATTATCAGTTAAACTTCATTATATTAATATTTTAAAAGCCATTTCCCTGAGGCAGTTTGAGATCAGGCTTCTGTACTCCCTCCAAGAGAGAAGAGCTTTCCTGAACTACTTACTAGACGCTTGAGATGCGATCACCTCTCATGAGGGAAACAAACGAGATGTGGCCAGGAAGAAAAGAGAGAAGAGTTAAGAACTGTCTGAAGTACACTGAAAATTTTAAACTATACATAATTCATTAGTGAGCTAGGTTCCTAGATAGTTTAGAGGTGGTGAGGGATTTCCCACACAGACTGGAAAAGCAAGGCATCTTTCACAATACTCTTCACCAATTAACCTTTCCAAAATAAACATTTTAGACTAATTATTCCTGGTTTATTTTTAAAATCACATTTACTTGTCTTCTGAAAGTAATCAGAACTCCTGGCCATTTGTGGACAATGGAAATTACATAGCATTTTTCACTAGGGGTATTAACTTATGGCTCTGATCATTTATACCCTGCTTAAAAATCCCTTTCCTCAACTTGTTATGGTATTCTTCCTGAGTTCCTGTTCCAAACTTTTGTTTAGTGTTGTAATGCATGGTTAAACAGCTGCCATGTTCCACTCCAGAGGGGACAGAAGTGTCTCCTGTATATAGTGCCATATAAATACAGTATGGAAGTGCAACTACAGTTAATACACGTTACGTGCATCTGCCGAAAGAAAAACAAGCCCTTTGTCTTCTATACCACATTTCCCCAAATCAAGAGCTACTGAGAGTTTTATGGCAAATTTCCTCATACAAACTGAACAAGAATGGTGACTGACCCAGTCAACCTTCCATCCTTTCCCTATTGGCTTTTGTTTGAAATGCTTCGGCCAAAACTAATGAACTTTGACATTAGTTTAAAAAAAAGGTCACCACTGCTTCTCTCCATTTCAATAGTAAAGTAGTTCAAAGAAATCTTTTCCATGCTGAACCGTATCAAATACAGGCCCTGCTTAATATTACAGACTGTTTATTTATGCTCCCTGTTTATTTTGGCTTCAATCTTTGTACTGTACAAAATCCTGGACTGTGAAAAGAAAGAGATGCTTTCCCACATGTAGCAAAAAATTGTCCTATGGAAGTCTGTTTCTTCCACAACTTTACACCACTCCCCTTCTCGCCCACTCCAAGAAAAAGTGAGAGAATATATATATAAATTAGCACAATAACAAGTTATTCCATCATAAAACATCTTCAAAAAAATAAAGTACTTATGCTGAGGAAGTTTTATCAAGTGGCCAGAGCACAGGATTTGGAGTCAGGACCATGGTTCCATTTCTCCTCCTGCCACAGGCTTGCATGACCTTGTGAAGCCACTTTACCGCTGTGCTCCCATTTCTTTCTGTAAAAGATGGCTAACAACTTATGTGATACACAGGGGTGCTGTAAAGCTTAATTTATTAATATCTGCCAAGCACTCAAATCCTCAAAGGAAAGCTGGAAGTTAATCAGTATCTTTAGAGTAATACCAGAAATGGGAAAAATCTAAAATCCACTGTCATTCTGGAGCTCTTGACAGTTCTAAATGGTTATTTCTGGTTATCACTGTCATGTCAAAGAAGCTGATTATTTTTCCACAACTAAGCATTTGTTGCTAGCCGGGCAATTACTGCCAAAATGGATGTGTGCATACGAGCATCATTGTCCTTTCCTTTTAACACTACCTAGTGGGTTTCACTGAGCCCTCAAGCACCTTTTCACCAACAGCGTTTATTTAAAAAAAAAAAAAAAGATTTTGAAGGGACCCCATCAAGTTGAAGTCTAGTCATTTAAAAAAGTAGTTTAAATAACCCCAAGTAATACATCTGCCCTTTTTGCTCCCTTTCCAATTTGAGTATTTACAGTTATTTTACTAATTTTTAAACTATTTGTTTTTAAGTGAAAGGCTCACCAAGGGTTGACTATACAAGGGAAAGAATTGACTATACACAAACTCCTATCAAATGTACAAAGGAAACAAAGCAAAAAATGGAGAAAAATCATTTCTTTCCATTAGTGTAACAATAGGTAGTCAACCTCACCTCTGAAAATTTAGTTACCGATGGCCCTTTAATCAACTAGTTCTAAAAGGCTGAACAGTTGTACTAGCCTACTAGTGCTTTGCATAGTAGGCAAAAACCAGGCAAGTTACAAAACATTTTCAGCTGTAAACTAATAAAGGGAAGACAACCAACTAAGGCTGGTAGAACCCTACAACAATGGAAGAATGTAAAAAATTTGAGACTGCTCTGGTAAAAATCCACTTGTAATGGAGTTCGAGAAGAGAACACTGAGCCCTTGGAAAGCTAGAAAGAAAAACTGAAAAGTTGAAAAAACATTGGAGAAAACTGAGGGAGGGTTCACAGCACAGATACTCCAACATAGCCGTTTCAGCCTGCCATTTTGGAGTCCAATATAGGCGATAAGGTAGCACGTCCTATACAAAAGTTACATAAACACAACCCAACAACAGGCCGTTGCAAGTAAGTTTTCCACACAGAAACCAGCGAGAATGGACTTTCAGGCCTGATTCAATAGAAAACACTAAAAACGTTCAAAATACAGACTAAATTCCCTGGGAAATAAGGCATTTAAAGTGCAAGAGTTTCTCAAAATTGCAGTTTTGAGTTCTCCTCACCCATTACACTACAGACATCAAGATTCCACCCTCGCTGAATTCCACTTGCACCCAAGACAAGTTAAGAAGTCAGTTCAGAGCCCCAACACCTATGATACCAATGACAGTTCAGATATTGAGCGTAAGGTCATTTTCAGAAGACTTGACAAAATGTTTTGCTTATAAAAGTTCCATTCCTTTATTAAAATATTTGTATTAGCTTTATACTCAAATTCACATTATTACTTGAAGTTTAACATGTGACAACTGCACCAGAATAAGTGTCAGCTGGTAATATTCCCCTTAAGCGTGTCTATTCTATAGAGCTTGAAGAAAACAGCATAATGCTAAACATTTGAAAAATGAGAAGCAAAATGTAAACAATCTATAAACTGAACGTGTAAAAGAGAAGTCACTACACTGACCTAACACTGTCACCCCCCGTCACAGCATACATGTACCAGTTGGGTTATTGTTAACCTAATATCAAATCATTCATTTGAGGGGTTGCTTTTAAACAGGCAGAATTGGTTGAAATAAATACACACTCATAATTTAGAACATCCACAGTTTTTAATCTTGTTAAAGGAAAACAGTCAGGCAGTTTAGGTATCAAATTTAAGTTAGTAGAAAAGCAGTTTTACAAAAATCAAAAATATCAGAGATGATCTAATGTTTTTGGGAAGTGGTTTATATTGTTTTAAACACTCCAAAAAAAAAAAAAAAGGCATATATAGTTTGGATTGAAATAATCCCCTGAAAAGTGAGCAGTCAAAAATTGCAGTATTGCAGTAGTATGTGAAAACCAGAACTCTTCATTATCTAAACTGAGTGAATTGCCAAAGTTAACTTTGTCTTTGATTATTTTAACTTTAAAATGTTCACTTTTATTACAAGATATTTTCAGAAATACAAGTAAGGAATTCCTTTTTAAAGATGAGACTCAGCATTAAGAACTACTGTGAAAAGGATCCTCCCTACAGCTCACAAGGTCTAAAATGTGATAGAAAGCTTTTTAAATAATCTGTTTTTAGAAAAGGGTTAGTGACCATTGTGAACAACAGTTTTTACTGTCAAATACCAGTGCTTCATTTATACACAGAGTCACGACAAACAGCCAAGTAGTAACAAAGCCTTTTATACAAGTGAATTTTACGTATTTTTCCACAGACAGATTGACACAATCTGGTAACATGCATGCTGTTGACTTGCAACTCCTGTAAGTTTGTTACAATGCAATTCTGAGGAAGTCGAAACCGCTTTTCCCATAGGAATCAATGGTATGGGGGGGGTTGGTTCCTGAACCAAGGCTTGATACCACAATAACCCAGGTTTCAGAGTAACAGCCGTGTTAGTCTGTATTCGCAAAAAGAAAAGGAGGACTTGTGGCACCTTAGAGACTAACCAATTTATTAGAGCATAAGCTTTCGTGAGCTACAGCTGTAGCTCACGAAAGCTTATGCTCTAATAAATTGGTTAGTCTCTAAGGTGCCACAAGTCCTCCTTTTCTTTTCACAATAACCCAGATTTTTGTACTAAGTAAATTATAGATGACCCACGTTGCAACATCCGTGTATTTACTGTGCACTGTATTTTGTAAGCAGCATTCTAACGAACATATCGAGGCACATGTGCTGCTCCGAATGCTGGCAATGCAGGCTCAGAAAGCCAGGGAGAATGGCAAACATGCTGAGCCACAGCCAATCACTGTTCAAGCTTTCTGACTGGCTGAGCCCGGGACTGGGAGCCAATCAAAAACATGCAGCAACCCTACCTGGCAACAAGCTACGCTGCTGCCTCAAAACCAATCAGAAGCAACCCCTTCCAGCTCCATACCAGTATAACCCAAGAAGTGATTGCAAGCAAACTTTATGCAGATCCAGCATCGTAAGAGCAAAACAAGCAGTCAATTGGAAAGTGTCATTAGTGGCGTCCGACTTAAGCTGGGCGTTGTAAGTCCAAGGACTCCTTGTACTCTCACTCAGAAATGCAATCTATTACAGTCCCTCCAACTACAGGCAGTTAGTGGCCATTTGTAACCCCCATGAAGTTGTAGGTCACTGACCTGAAATCTGTCTGGCTTTAAAATGACCTTTGTACTAAAAACGAAGTTCCAGGCTCTCTTCCAGGCTCCAGAAACTACTACACTGAAGTTCTGGCAGTTAGTTTCTACAAAAGAAAGTTTAGCCAGTAGACCAGCAAGTATATACTATATACAGCAAGTGATAATCTAACCGAAGGGTAGCAATGACACCAGTTCTGTACACCATTCTCAACATCATAATTACACAAAGTAAACATTAGTGATTGTAATTCCATTGACTGTCAGTTAATGGATATTAAACACCACACCAAGATGGAATTTTAAAGAGGGTTTTTTCCTCTGTATTCTTTTAATGAAAATATGGTAATTCCAAGCCTCCAAGTAGGGTAAAGAAAACACCTCATTTGTTTTAGAATACGCTAACCAAAATACAAGGTTCCTTCAGATGACTGCTTGCCCACAGAATGATCTTAGCTGGCTGACAGAAGTGTCACTGTGATCCTTACTAATAATAATAATAATTTGTACTCCTTTTGTTGCAGGGGGACTACAGCAATGCAATTGAGAGTTCAGATGGACTTAACATTCCCAACTGTCCAACCATGGCACATGCCTCACCACATGCACTGCTGAGCCTGGGACAAACAGCCAGAACTGGTTTTCTTGGTTTTACTGCTGTGGGCATCTAGATCTTATTGCTACTTTTATCTTTCTTAAATAATTAGCCTGTACAGTTGAAGCAACATGGAGATGAAAGTAGGCTGCAATGCAAAGCACACGACCCTCAGTAGAGGAACAAGAATCAAGGAAATCCTGAAGAAATCCCACCACCCCCCTACAATCCATCCCAACCATAAGAAAGGAAGCCAAGAGTCTAAACTTAGCTTCCACCATGCTTTCAAACAGCATCGCCAGCTAGGTCAAGGTGCTTTGAGTCTTAGTAAACATCAAACACAACATGAACTGAAGAGCACAGTTATACTCCATCAGGGCTCTTCTGAGTCACAGAAATTCAGGGAAACCACTAGTTCTTCCTTGCAGATTAACGAGAAATAGAGTCATTGCAAACACTCAACACTTCCACTGGAATGATACTGGGTTGTTTCCATCAAAGTTGACTATGTTATGCAAAGCAGACAAATTAACTTCACAATGATTTCATCTGCCTAACCATCTTTCCCTCCCCATTCCAATTACTGTGTGCTGCTGACAAGATAAAACCACCATCTCTCTGTGCTGCTGGACTCCTTCCTGCCTACTAACACTTAATTGGCTGGAAAGGCCTCTGTTGAGTAAAGTAAGGCTCTCCCTTCCCCTCAATAGACCTTCTGGATGAGAACACACAAAACTAGCACTGTTCTAACTACATTTTTATTTGCACTGCCAGGTTGATTAGTAACATAATCCATTCCAAAAATAAACTGACAAACAGTAGAAGAAAAACTTCTAAATTAAAGAAATCTGCCCTTAAAATCAGATGTTGCTCTGTTCCCCACCAGGCAGTCTGTGGACGTTAATGGTTACAAGGGATTCCAAAAGTGAGCATCAAAAGTCTAAGATAAGAACAGTAAAAATATACTACCTCTGCTAACTAAACAGCAAAAAACCACATCCCTGCATCAAACCTTGCAGTGGTACAAGCTTAAATGTCCTCGAGAGACTTTTACAGCCTAGCAGACACAGAATCTCTTTCACTGAGCAGAGTGAGTCGTTTAATGCACATACGAAAACCACAGTATGGCTATTGAACCTTCACTCAGTTATGTGATCAGAATTTTTAGCCTCAAAATAAATGGTAATTGGAATGATAGTGGATTCTTTTAAGAAAACAAATGGCTGAGATATCTGAGCTCATTTGAGGTTAGATACAGTTTCTTTGCTGTCAGTTCATCCAAGCTTTATTTTAAAATTAAATTTTAAAAAAAGCTTCTCAATACTGGACTGGATGCATTGGCTCCACAATTGCATATGTGAAAGATGCAGTTTAATCTCTAGACAGGTAGGTACTACCACAGTGGGTTTCTCTACATTGCAAAGGGTTGCAGAGTATCAATTGGAAGGCCGTACAAATAAACCTTAACCACCAGTCTATACACAGCAAAATATCAGCAGTAACTCTTCCTGGTAAGTGGGAGTTAAGACTTTTCAGCTTTAGGAATTACAAAATAAACATTTTCGTTGATCTTGATGTAGAGATCAGTTGTGCACTATTTAAAAATGGCATCAGTAGTGTGTGCTCAGTTACAACAAAGTTCTTGTTTTATTCTTCTAGGACTTACGAATCATGCCCCTAGTAAAAAAGTTGCAACAAATTCCTAATCGCCACTGTTACACAAATTAAAATTCAGATTTCAAGCAGATTTAAAAGGATATCCCATTTACTTTCATAAATGTTATATAACTATCCTCACTACTAACCCTTTGACAACAATAATCCTTTGGAAACTTGAAAACAAAAGCCAACTTCCTTAGTAAACTTATTTTTGTTCCAGCACACCAGGTTTGTTATTGCAGACCTGCTTCTAAACTCTGAGCTGCACATACTGGTTTGTTATTGTAGGGTCACTTGCCTGCACTGATTTCCCACTCACTCCCACTTAGGACATTGCTCTCACTCTCACTTTTCAATACAGTGAAAGTCAGGATTAGTAACTGTTTCTTATGGAGTCAAACTAAAACTTAAGGGTTTTGTTGTTTTCTGCGACAATAAGGGTCACCCAGAAACTTTTAACCTCAAAACTAGAAACAAGCCCCAACTTCTGATATGGCATCACAAAAGGCAGCCCACAGGGCTCCATCACTGCAGCTGCAGGCAACTGCTGTGGCAATACAGGAAGCATCCCCCACTCCCAAATCCTGAATGAGCGACAGAAAGCAGAACAGACGCCACTTAGACCATACACTGGGGGTCTAACAGAGAAAGGTTGCATTCCCACAGACAGGCAGGGATTCCCCTTCTTACTGAATGGCTGCCCATGAAATGGGGACAGGATGCTAACAGTCCATCCCACATAATGTAACTCCCAGGGCAGGAGTAGAGTGGGGAAGGCAGAGGGCAAGGACTAGCTCACGAAAGTCTAGATGAGATTGAGAGTAACGTCCCTTTAAAATAAAGTACTGAAACACTTATCAGGGGCTTTTCAATGTGGAGGAGGTGGGAGACTAGATTAATAAGATTTCTGTTTTAAAGGATAAAAAAGTATAAATCAGGATTTGGGATTTACCAAGATTGTAAGTACCCCATTAAAACCCCTTGAAAGTTCAACTGACAATTTGTTTTTCGGATCTCTTCTTAAAACATATTAGGAATATGGGAACAGTGATGTGAGATCAAATGAATGGTCCATTTGGTCCAGCATTCCTGGTTAACAATGGCCAGAACCAGATGTTTATAAGGAAGGTTCAAGAAACCCCATAATGAAAAAGATTATGGAATAATCTGACTAAAGAGGAAGCTTTTCTTTCTTTCTTTCCTCCCCTCTCCCCCTTCACTTATGTCTTTATTTGGGAAGTTTTAACAGCTTTATAAATCCTAGCCATGTAAGTATCAGAGACAATACAATAATCATTACAGCAGTGAGCTTTTGGTTAGATAAACATTATACAGTAATATTACTGGAGTTCTCTATTTAAAAGGATGTTACTATCTTACAGAGTAAGCATTTTTACACTGCTTATGACATGTCATTTGTAGTGATTTTATTAAATTGAGTTAATTCTCTGATTACGCACTTAAACCAGTTAGGTCTACCAAATTTTAATAAAAAAAATTTGGACAGATGTGCTGGAGAAAGTTTCTTTCTAATTCCTGTCAATTTATGTCTCTCATGTCTCGAATCACAAGTTTATATCCTTATATTCTTATCCTATCTCATGTAATGGAACTTTCTTATTAGCCAGACATATGCATAACCCTTTGTGAATCCCGATATAATTATGAAACTCGCTGCCATAAAATGCGTTATGAACAATACTATTTCCTTTTACCAGTTTAAATGTGCAACCTTTTAGTTTCTCCCTGTGGGTATCATGGGTTATTTTCTTTTCAAAATCAAGTCCAACTAGTCTGTATTAGTTCCAGTAGTGAGATCTAATTTACATTCTACACAGAAAGTCCTAGTATAGTTATTTCATCAGACTGAGGATGTTTCTGAACTTTAACCATATTTGTGGATATTTTTCCAGGTTCATTCTTTCCCTGTAGATAGGTTCTTCAATGGATGCAGCTTTCATCAAGCCAGGTAACCACAGCTTCACACATGGGATTAATTTGTTTTCAGTCCAAATCAAGACAGTGCTCCATCTGCCAGTCAGAGTTAATGATAAAAAAAATCTTACTTCTATTCTTTATATTCAGTAGGACTATTCACAGTAGTAAGTCAAGTATGATTTAGGTACAAATCACTCAAGTTATAACAGCAGTCCATCTCTTTTAAAGACGAATTCACAGATTCAAGGGATGGCACCAAATCTTGCTCCCATTGAAGGCAATGGAAAGAAGTCCACTGAGAATTTGTTTGCTGAAATATTAAAGACCTTACAAACCCACAAATGCAAGGAAGTTCCTGGTTGAAAATGGACTAGCGCAGTTCTGACTCAAATTAAAAAGCTGCTTTACACGATTCTCAAGTAGGACTTTTCTTGCTTTTGTGCATTTAAGTCAGACTCAGTGTTATTTTTAGTTTTAGAAAGATTAAATTTGAGTCTCTAATTTCCCTTGGGTATTTTTTTTAAACACTTATAATAAAATTCATATCCACCTCATTCACTGAAAGATATTTGTCCCACTGAACCAACCAAGAATTTGTGATCTTTGCTCACACCTGTCATCTTGTGACCAAGTGGTATGACTTCCAGGCCATTGCAGATTTCAAAGTGCTTTCAGAGTAGGTTTACTTGACACAACTTGCCCAAGTGAGTTTTTCCTCAGCAAAGCCAAAGTCAGTGGCTAACAGGTTACACAAGTGAAGTTTTGTCAATTCCCTTGTTCCCCTGCTCTCTTTTTTGGGGGTGGGGGGGTGGAAAAAATCAGAGAGACTATTTGATTTTTTCACAGTGACTATGAGTCAACAATAATTTAAAACTGTGCCGAGGAGCTGGAAAGGTACAGCAACAAAAATCATACAGAGTCTACGCACTGAAATGTGGAATATGATTCTAATAACCACAACTGGCACATAAGCTCCTGAATGCAGCCCATCATATAATGGCAGGCCCTCTGCTAGCAGGAATATAAAGATCAAGATGAAAGCTTCTTCCACTTAGGGTATTGGGAGATTTTATGCCCAAAGGATCTACACCATGTAGATTAAGCCAGTATTTCTTCCATCCCTACTGGTATCCTTTGCTAGGGTTGTGTGCAACATTCTTATTCTTGCTACACACTATTAATTAGTCCATACTAAACTCTTCTTACTGTGCTGTAAGTATCAGAAAATGATTTCTCTCTAATCAAAGGAGGGGCATGTCATCCAAACATTACTGAACTAGAATTTGGGGTTTGAAAGCTCTTAACCAGCACTCCAAAGAATAACTTTTTTTAAAAGGGATGTGGTAATAATCAGACTTCACCAGTAAACAGATATAGGAAATGACTGAAATGTTTTAGAGTGTTCTGTAGTACCCGCTAATCTGTCACATGGAGCTGCATCGATCTAAAAAGGGGACATCAGTCTCTACCTTTAAATAAATAGCATAATCTGTAGCAAAGGTTCAAGGAGAAGTAGAACTCAGGAATCCTTGGTTCACAGTCCTATCCTCAGACCACATCTCTCAAGTCACTTGATCCACCCCTTTTCTCTACTCCAGTTGGTCCAAGAGGCGAATGCATCAGAAACGGTTTTATCTTTTCTCCGTACGAAAGGGCCCAGGGATGGCTGTAGGCTGGGCACATGAAAAGAGGCCACACATGGCTGCTGATAAGCTGGAACATCACCTTGTCAGACAAGGAGCTGCCCTTTAGCATCAAGTACTTGAAGTTTGTTGCTACAGTCCAAACTGCATGAAATTCTCTCCTAGATAACAAAGGCCAAGTGGCTTTGCTGTATAGATTGTGGAGGGGAAGGGGGGCGGCACGTCTGAGGTTAACAGAAGCCACCAGACTGTAGCTAGATCAGAGAAGCCTCAAAATGGGTGGAGGTGGGATGCCAAATAAAGTCATATTCATATGCAGTGACCAATTTTCAAAGTTAAACAAATCTGGTTTCTTTAAATTAAAAAGGCATCCGTCCAAAACAAAGAAAGGAGAGACTAAGTGTACACAGCAGTGTTTTTTCTAAACCCTGACTATTCACTAGGGCAATGCAAAATGCATTGGATTTTTAACGTTTCCCTTTTCACTTCAGCACTAGAACTCAAAACAAACTATCAGGTTAGGACAAGAGCTGCGAAGAATGGTGTCATCCCGTTTATTATACCAAAATTCTTAAAGATCAGTCAACACGCAACACTAAGTTACTACAATGTGCAAAGACTGCCTTAATGCGTGGGATACTCTAAGCAACATTAATGCTACCACAGAAAGTTATTTCTCCTACAAAATCTAAGCTCCCTTCTCTGCATGATGTGTCCAGGTAAGGGTTTAGGCATGCTGGTTGGGGAAAACTGGCTTTACTGCTGTCTATTCTGTGCCTGCTCTGTGCGCAAGAGGATGCTAGTCTGGGGGATGTCAATCTGGTTCCTTTTGTTAGGATGATGTTCATAAAAGCGTCATTATCCTTAACATTTCTGGAGTAAGCAGAAAGTTGTTAATGCTCTTGAAATTACAGCTGATGCTAGACTAAGGAGAACCCCTCTTCCCTCACACCAAAAAAACAATCCCTGACATCCTTACAATTGCACGTACAAGTCTGACTACTCTATATAGAGCCTTAAAATAGCTGGTGTAGCTCCAAACTTTACCTACTCTTGCAAAGCAACTCTATGCATCCCAGTGTCTCCTTTTATGCATTATTTGCAAACCATTAAATCAGCCAAAATGTATTCCTCTTTCAGGGATTATTTGGCAGAAGTTGGTATTACGGTAATGCATGTACTGTCTCTCCCTTCTCACTTTATAACATGCACAAACAGATTTAGAGATACTTTACAAACTCACCCTGCCACAGAGCACACAGTGGGGACTGTGCAAATTATTGAGGAAATAAAACACAACTGACCAGCCTCCATTTTTCTACACTGAGCTCTCAAATTTTAGGTTTTGTTTTTTGGGGTCTTTAAGACTCTCTCCTCCCCTGTTGGTAACAAAGAATTGCTCTGCTAGCAGGACAAAAGCCTTTACTATGTGAGTGAGTGACTGCGACAGAACAGCAGCAGTCTCTCTGCCAGGGAGCATTACGATAAAGTAAAAAAAAATAAGAAAACACATTTCAAAGTGATTGAGACACATGTGTTTGAGGGTCACCCATTAATAGGCCGGGCTCGAAGGTTAGTTTATACTGCAAGCATACAAGCCACGTAGAATATACACCTTGTAATAGCGCGCAGTGCTCGTCTTGAAAGGATGCTATCAAACAGGGTTTTCTTAAGTCTAATTTTGAACGGCCAGAGTTTGATAACACATACTTCAAATAGTCTGAAGTTTAAAAGTATTTTGTAAGGAATTTAAAAATGTTTTTTCTGTTCCCCTGCTGATGTTTATAAGAGATTTGCAATATAGAAGTTAACTGATCACGCAATGGAAACGGTGGAAATAAGCATGAGTTTCTTCTTGCAAGACGCTGAACACAGTGGCCTTAATCCAGCTGCTGGATTTGTGCCACAATACTCAGCACCTTGCAGGATTTAAGACCTATCTGCAGATGAAGAACTGGGCACTAATCTTTCACTGTTACTTGCTCTCGGAGTTACTTGTTACAATATATAGATAAAATATTTCAAGACAGAATTGTGATTTTCAAATTAATGGTGTGCCTTCTTTAAGGCATAAGCTTGCTATAGCACTTTTCAAATACGATTTCCTCTTGCTACTATTTTCAGTGATAGCCTGACAAAATATCGTTCTCTCTACTTTTCACTGGCATATCACCAAGTAGCCCTAGTTTTCAGTCAGCTACCAGCAGTACAAAAAAGCACATAATAGGTTTATAATCTGCCACTGAATCCCATAGCAACTGTACGTCACTTTAGATGTAAATTATAGACAATTCCTTCCCATGCAATTTGAAGAGTAGAGAAATAAATCTATAATTTGAGCAGATCTAAATGATATATGGTTGGGAGAAAAGCTACCCTAAATAACTGAAAGGAAACAGCCAAAACATACCTCAAACCTCTGTCTGTCCCCTTTCTTGAAATGGAAGGCAGCACATTCAGGTCAAGATTAAAAAAAAAATCTTTAATGGAAGTTTTAACAGACCAGTAAAGTTTGGTATATCCTGCCCCATCACTGCTGATCATCAAGGGGTGTATGTGCAAACAGACGAGTTTCCTTTTCTAACCAACCTCCTCCTGACTGATTCACTTAGCAATGTCATAATCCCATGTTAGTGATGTCATAAATGCTTCAATTTTGATGGACTGAAGGCATCAGTTAACTAATGAGGTAGGAGAAGAGACAGATTACAGAGAAGGAGTAATTATGCAAAAAGCTTTAAGATAATGTAATGGGTTTTGATTAAAAAGCTATATGCTCTCAACAAGCAACGAGACATGTGCATCCCTTTGAACAGTCCGTGCTGAAAATTAAAGGCCTCATTTTTGATTTCCCACAAGACAACAAAAAGAAAACTCTGTGTGGCCATGCATGCTGTAAAATAACTTGATGTGCAAATGAACCAGATCTCTTACACTCAGCATCTGCTTTGGTAGCTTTCACTTTACCACTGAGAAATTAATGGGCATTTGACTGAAAATAAAAACAAGAGTGCAACTGGCACAGGAGCAGTACCTCACTCCCAAAGCTGGAAGATTCACATGTCATCAACAGACCAAAGTTCCAGGATTAAAGTCAAAAGACTAGAGCGTGCTGCGGAGGGGCGATACCCTTCGGCAGTCCACAACCCAAAATTCACTAGTCTGGCTCATCTGGTGGCCTCAGCTCAAGAGAGGCACAATGGAAAAGTAGGGGTGGAGGAGTGCCTGCAGGCTAGGACTGAGGAGCAGCGACAGAAGCTTGCATCGTCTCCACTTGCCATACTCACAGCTCCTGAATTTCATAATCACTACAATCTTCACAAATAAAGGAGAAAGTCTGATAGCAGATGTAATACAGAAAGCACATACATTAATTCTAAACATCCACAGCATATTGCCCTTTAAACCGTGAAGCTGCAGTTTTAAAGAACTACAGGCTAGAGCCTTAGGAGAGTCACAATTAGAGGTTCCATCATCAGCCTTAATGCTACCCACATACCCTCACCCACCCCACCACAGGATGTAGAACCTTGCCAGTTGCTACGTGACATTTAAGCCTGACATGTCACGTATAAGCATTTTAGTACAGTATATGCCCATTTAGCCAAAACTCTATTATCTGTACCACCGCATTATCTGAATCTCTTCCTTGTCTCCCATGTATCGTACACTGCAGGAAAACGAAGGGATTGAATAATGTGGAGGTTCAGATAATAGAGCTGAGACACCCTCCCCCCCCCGGTTAGAACTGCATGGAGGATGACCAAGCCCCCTGCCGGGCAGGGTCCTGCAGCAGTGCAGGGAGCCCTCTGTGGCCCCACTGACATGAGGCTGTGACAGCCAAGTTGCAGAGAGTTCCCTGCACTGCAGCAGGGCCAGTGACACCTGATCCCTGTAAGCACAAGGTGCAGGGAAGGCTGTAGTCCTGATGGGGCAGAGCAGAGTCCTGGCTGGAGGTCTTTGCTCAGTCCCAAACCTTGCCCCTGCAGGGATGGGGTGTTACCAGTCCTGTGGCAACACAGGGAGCCCTCTGCAGGCTGCTGTGACAGAAGTGAGTGAGTGGGGCACAGCAGAGACTCTGGGCTAGGGTTCAGAGGAGGAGTCATTGTTCCAGGCCACTCCAATACTGAATGGCTCCTGCCCTCTCAATTTATCTGAATAAAATCCCAGCCCCCCATGCTATTCAGCTAACTGGGAGTATCCTGTACTATGGTTTTCAGTTGTACAACAGGCTTATGTCATGTACAAGGGGAAAGGGTGGCTCTGCCACATTTGAAAAGGGTGGTGAATGGATTAAGAGCATATCTTTGGTCCTGAATTAGGAAATGGGTCAACACTAGTACTGTACAATGTTCAGGACCCAGGCTAACCAAACAGAAAAATAGGAAGTGCATCAATGGTGTCTTGAACTGACCGTCTCAGGAGAGTCATGGGAATTGTTGGCTGACCAGAAGGAACAGGAGGCAGGAGAAAGCTGGCAGCTGTGTCCTGCCTGATGCACAAGGTGACTGCCAAGCAGAACATATGCATATGCCAATAGTGGAGATGGAGTAAAGCAAAGCTGACACACAGCCATCTTCCTTGGATTGCAGACAGAGCTGTTTCCGGCTAAGATGTGAAATATTGCCCCATTTTATCTCCGTGGTTATTAGCTCTTAAACAGAATGACAACACAGAATCAGAGAGTCAAACTTAAGCTGTGCAACTGTACATCTAGTTTTCAAAAGTCCACAATCATGAGGGTAATTACATGGGCAAAGGATCAGACAAACGGCAGAAATAATAGTGGTCCTAGAAGTGCATTCTCCTCTTCCCCCCAATGATGCTGAACATAGCATTGCTACAATTTTTGTTACTACACAAGAGTCACAACATATCCTTGATCTTCATGCCCACCTCAATGGGAGATCCATTGTGGCTCAAGGTGAGTATATGACCCTAACTTTATGCACTTGGGTCATGGACAATTTTAAAAATGTAATTCGCCCTTCTCCAAAAGGAGTTTTATACCCTCTATCTATAAATAATATTTCAATTACTCCTAAATCAACGAAAATGGTACAACAACACATGGAAGAGTGGCTTGGGCCAAAAATGACTTACCATATATCAACAAAGACCCAACTAGGAGGGAGAAGTCCAATAAGCTGCTCAGAGGCTTCTAACTAGAAGCCAAGTCACTGAACAGAAATTAGCTTTGCCTAGGTTATCTGCCAGTGGTGCAAGCTATTATCAAGCATGCAAGGGGAAGGGAAAAATCAAAAGCTGATGGCAAATACTCCTTTTGGCTGTTCACTTATGGACTATACACTCAACACATGCGTTACAAAAATCAAAGAGCAAACTCAGAAAGTAACTGGAGATAACTTTGTTATCTTGACTGTTTTGGCAGAATTCCAGAGACTGGCCACAGGATTCACACTAACATACTATACAGGGATATGGACAGGTCAGACGCCAAACAGATCTGACTTCAGGTAATAAACAGAATTGGATTTTTACATTTTCTTGGATAAGAGCTAGAGCAATACTGCAGTCAGTTACACCAGATTTAAACTCAAAAAGACCAGGACAAACCCTTTGCAAGATCCTTCCATTTACCTTCTACAAGCCCAAATGAAATTAAAGACTAGCCTTCACATATACTGAAAGAGCAGTACGACAGCTTCTTGGCACAGCACATTTCAGAGGAAGACGACAAGTTCAACAAGCTACAGAAACTGTTTATAGAACAAACACAGAAACAACGTAAGTGTTTAATAGCCCACAAATTGTCAGGTTATTTATTACACAAACTAGTGAACTCTCATCCTTTTCTACCAATTTAACCATTAGTAGCAGACAAGCCCAACTGTCTCTCTCTTTCAGATGGGGAGCAGAAAGCAAAGTCCATTAGTAGCCCTTGGCTACCAAACAATGATAGAAACCACACTTCATTTAGAAAATAAGCAACCCTATTCATGTGTGACAAGCACTCAAACTAGTTTCCCAAAATATTTAACACAGCTGCCTAAAATCCTTCCTTCCCACCCCCTCCCCACCAAAAAACCACTTTCCTTGACAGACTAATTTTGGAGAAAAGCTACTGCACTATTAGAGGCCTAATGTTTCCTTCACTCGTCACTGCTGACCTTTCACAAAGCTGATAAACACTCATTAAAATATAAATTGCTGTTACCAATGTTAAGTTGATAAACCCTGGGACTGTAATTACCTTTAACCCTCATGCAGAGATTGCCCAACTCACTTCTGTGGTGTAACCAACACCCTAAATTAAAAATAGTGTTGTGACAACATATGGTTTATTCTACAGACACTGGCAAGCAGGATGTTTCTAACAAACAGGTTAGAGTCCCATCTTTTACCACCTACCTGCAAGGTGAAGACAGAAAAATGTGGACTGCATAAGAACAAAGAAAAAAAGTATATTTTAAATTAATTCTAGAGACAGCCTAGTAAACGATGCCCAGTGTTTCCATTTGTATTTATTTACACAGTAGCTAATAAGCTAGCTGAGTGCAATTTGAGGAAACATCTTGACAATAGCCTTCCTGGAAATTTTAAAGATATCAAAATACAGCCTCAATGATGAAGAGAAAGAGAAAAGCTAGCTCCCTTCTCACCTCCAGCAATTAACAGTCTGCTCTAGAGCACATGGAACCCTTGTCTATGGTCAGAGCAAGGCATCTGCCTGCCTGGAAGGGGAAGCTGACAAATCAGAGCTTTTAGCGAGAACAGCAGCAGCAATGACAGGGACAGGAGAAGGAAATTCCCCATTTTACCCAACAGTGTTAAACATCCAACAGTGAGTGAAAGCTGTAGCCTCTTCCTTCCTGGGAAGTGTTTCTCTTGAATGCTCCTCCAGGGTGGAATCTGGGCTCTTTCCAATTGAGGACATTCTGATTCACCCCTTCCTTATCACCCTGTGATATGTAAGGATTAAAACCCCCTGAATTGTTGGGGTGCTGAACCCCTCAGTACAACACAGATCTCTGCCTCACTGCTGGATGGGTGGGTGTGTGTAAATTCTGGGTATTTTCAGATTGAAACTTCACCTATGTAACCTGAGGGGTACAGCCCCCAGCCCAAGAGAGGGAGGACAGTGTCTGAAAGTTCACAGTATAAATCCCATCACTGGCTCTTGGTAGGGAGCCCAGGATTTGAACCCTTTCTGGATGGAGGTGACCCAAGCCCCACCACCCCAGATTCCTACCTGTCCAGTCAGCACACACACACACCCCCAACAACCACCAAAGCGGTGTGCAAGGTGCCTCAATAACATCTTCTCTCTACTTGACCCTACCTAAGCCCTATGCCAGACCTGACGCCAAGCCCAGTGCCCCCTGCCGCTCCTTACAGCATACAAGGGGGATCCAGGCCCCTAGGCGAGGGGAGCTGGGGCAGAAGCCCCATGGGCTGGGATGGGGGGGGGCACATCCCCACAGAAGATACCTTTGCAGGAATGGGCACCTCCTGGATCCCCCCCATCCAGCTCCCCTTAGACCAGGAACCTCAACACCACCAGCGCAGGACCTGGGAAGCAGTCCCACAATCCCTGGGACTTGCGGGGCGGGGGGGGGCACAGTCTACCCTCGCCTGTCCTCCCACTGCCTCCCCTGCCTGGGCGGAGAATGGGGTCAGATCCCCGAGACCCCAGGGGGGAGACTCTGCCTCACTCCACTGTCCTCTACGCCCAGGAGCCTGCCCCCCACCCCAGGCCGGCCCCCCCATACCCAGCTGCACCCCACAGCCCCCCCGGGCGCCCCCCTCATATCCAGGCGGCCCCCCCCATACCCAGCTGCACCCCACAGCCCCCCCCGGGCGCCCCCCTCATATCCAGGCGGCCCCCCTCATATCCAGGCGGCCCCCCCCATACCCAGCTGCACCCCACAGCCCCCCCAGGCGGCCCCCCTCATATCCAGGAGCCCCCCCTCATATCCAGGCGGCCCCCCTCATATCCAGGCGGCCCCCCCCATACCCAGCTGCACCCCACAGCCCCCCCAGGCAGCCCCCCTCATATCCAGGAGCCCCCCCTCATATCCAGGCGGCCCCCCTCCCGGGCGCCCCCCCTCATGTCCAGGAGCCCCCCCCCCATACCCAGCTGCGCCCCCCGGCCGGCCGGCCCCGCGGTACCTTGCAGCCCTGGTAGCCCTCGAAGGCTCGCACCGCGCTGTCCGTCAGCTTGACGTGGAAGACGGAGACGCGGGTGCCCCGGCCGAGCCGCCCGCAGGACAACCCGTACCCGCGCTCCGCCTGCAGCGCCGCCATCTTGGGACCGTCTCCCCCTCCGCGCTGGGGCGGGCGGGGCCTCCCGCCCTATGACACGCCCCCTCATGGATTATTCACCAGGCGATTCGCTGAGCCCCGCCCCGCCGGCGAGCCTGTTGCTGGGCGGAGAGGGGACACGTGGGCGGGAAAGCGCGCTCTGATTGGCCAGACCGGCGAAGGCTGGCTTCCGATTGGTGTACGGAAGTGAGAGGCGGGGGGTATTCAAATGACGGCCGCTATACATTGTGGGTAGTGTGGTCCTGAAGCCACCCTGAGCCGGAGAGCAGTGGGGGAGAGGCCCCAGGGGCAGAGTGGGAAGCAGAGAGTGTCGGGCGGTGGATGGACGGTTTCTGAGGCAAACTATGTGACTGTGGGGAAGAGGTTCCCCGGCGGCTGGGCTCAGACTGGAGTGGGGGTGCACCCGTGTGGGGGAGGGGCTCAGAGTTGGGGCTCAGGCTGGAGTGGGGGTGCACCCCTGTGGGGGAGGGGCTCAGAGTTGGGGGTCAGGCTGGAGTGGGGGTGCACCCCTGTGGGGGAGGGGCTCAGAGTTGGGGCTCAGGCTGGAGTGGGGGTGCACCCCTGTGGGGGAGGGGTTCAGAGTTGGGGCTCAGGCTGGAGTGGGGGTGCACCCCTGTGGGGGAGGGGTTCAGAGTTGGGGCTCAGGCTGGAGTGGGGGTGCACCCGTGTGGGGGAGGGGCTCAGAGTTGGGGCTCAGGCTGGAGTGGGGGTGCACCTGTGTGGGGGAGGGGCTCAGAGTTGGGGCTCAGGCTGGAGTGGGGGTGCACCCCTGTGGGGGAGGGGCTCAGAGTTGGGGCTCAGGCTGGAGTGGGGGTGCACCCGTGTGGGGGAGGGGCTCAGAGGGCTCAGGCTGGAGTGGGGGTGCACCTGTGTGGGGGAGGGGCTCAGAGTTGGGGCTCAGGCTGGAGTGGGGGTGCACCCGTGTGGGGGAGGGGCTCAGAGTTGGGGCTCAGGCTGGAGTGGGGGTGCACCCGTGTGGGGGAGGGGCTCAGAGTTGGGGCTCAGGCTGGAGTGGGGGTGCACCCCTGTGGGGGAGGGGTTCAGAGTTGGGGCTCAGGCTGGAGTGAGGGTGCACCCGTGTGGGGGAGGGGCTCAGAGTTGGGGCTCAGGCTGGAGTGGGGGTGCATCCGTGTGGGGGAGGGGTTCAGAGTTGGGGCTCAGGCTGGAGTTGGGGTGCTGGCATCCTGCAAGGGGAAGGGCCTCAAGGTCTAGGCTTGAGCCCCAACACACCAGCCCTGCACTTTGTAGCCTGCCAGCCCCGGACAATTGAGCCAGGCTGGGGCGGGGGGAATGGACGCTTGGGCAAAGTGGGCTTTCCTGTGTGGACTCTTCAGGCAGGTTAAGGCTTGAACCCCTTTAATTACATGGCCGCCCATGTGGTTAAAGCACTAGGTGCCACCACTCCTGATGGCAGTTACGCTGGTATAAACGCAGTACATCTTAACCCAGTATGGGAAGGGGAATACACTGTCCCCCCGTATGGAACTTTTATTCCAGTTTAACGGCATCCATGTGAGGGGTTGTGTTGGTAACACACACTTACCCCGCTCACTACTGGTACACACGCAGTGTAGCCCACATGGGTTGCAGGGATTGAGCTTGTGCACGCCAAGCCAAGCCAAGCGGCTGCCTAGAAAGCTGCCCAGCTGTAAGCAGATCATGGTCCACTCCCGCCACTAGCCAAGCCCGCGGGACGCTCTCTGCGCTGCAGGCCTCGTCTACACAGGCCTGGCAAAAGGAAGGACAGTTATCCTCGGGCGACGGCTGGTGCAGCACGGGCTTTGTTAGCCGGCTCGGCCCTGTGAGTAGCTGAAGGACATGCTGCTAGCAGTGACGTGTCAAAGCCGCAAGCACCTGTGACTAAGCAGCGGGGGTTGTGGCGAGCACAATGTCCAGTGGAACAGCTGGTACAGTGCCGGCCGTGGGTCCCTCTTGCTCATGAGTTGGCCCCGCTTCCTTTGTCCGCTTGCGGGAGGTTTGTTCCTCCCTTGCCTAGGAGTGAAGTGAAACTGGGGGGGTGTCCATAGTTCCTGGCAGCTGCTCCTCATTGCTCCACCCTACCCCACTCAGCTTCCGTTGCCAGCTAGTCTTAGGGCTACTGCAGGGAACCGCTCCGAGGCTGGAGGACGCTGGGGCTCCCCAGCCCCCCAGCCCTCGACAGGAAAGCTCGTTGTGCCATTTCTAGTACTTGTGGTGTTAGAGAAGCAGTTCCTCAAAATGCAAAGGGGCTAGCCAGTAAGCCAGGCTGCACCTGCTGTGCTGGAGGGAATGAGCAGCCCCAGGACCCCCCCAGCTGGGTCTGAGCTCCCGCTCCGCTGCGAGGTCAGCGGGCAGATAGGAGGCTCCTCTCCCCCGAGGAAATGCTGCAGTTTGGTTTAGTGTCACATCTTGCTGTGTGAAATGCAGCACGGGCAATGCCGGGCAGCAGCCTCAGGGACAGCCCGTCTGTCCCTGAGCAAGGGGATTAGAATTACCTGTGTGTGCGTCTGCACCTTCCAGAGCTCCTGCGAGGTTACTGAACAACATCAGCAATGGCAGACCAGCCAAGCCACGTCCCTGGGTCTGCTTGGGCTGCCACCAGCGAGATGGGTTCTCTGCCTTCACTAGAAAGCAGGATCCAGTTTGTCTCCCGAGCAACTAAAAATAGCTCCAGCCCCAGGAATCAGCCGCAGTATCCTGAGCAGGGCATCCTGGGGTCTGTCTACACTGCAATTAAAAACCCCCGGCTGGCCTGTGCCAGCTCGCTTGGGCTCATGGGGCTTGGGCTAAGGGGCTGTTTAATAGTGGTGTAGACATCTGGGCTTGGGCTGGAGCCCAGGTTTTAGGCCCCTGCAAAGGGGGAGGGTCCCAGAGCTCAAAATCTCTGCACCACTATTAAACTGCCCCTTAGCCTGAACACTGTGAGCCCAAGTCAGCTGGCACAGGCCAGTTGCACGGGTCCAACTGCAGTGTAGATGGACCTTTGGAGGGCATCAAAACTGTAATCACAGCCTCTCAAAGAGCCAGCAGCCAAGTATGGGGGGAGGGGTTTCTACCCCTTTCTTTCAGGTGTTGCCACGTCTCTTGTACAGCATCACTTTAGTGTGCAGATGCCCTAGCCACTGCCCCAGACACGCACGGGCTCTGAGGCTTAGTTCTCGCCCTTCTCCTGCCCCAGCTGCATTCACAGCCAACAGGTGGGAACCGAGCATCCGGCTCAGATCCCAGCTAACCCGTACTAGGCTGGTTTTTAGAACCCAGGTTCAGCTACTCACAGATGTAGGAGTCGCTCCAGGGGCCTGGGATGCGCTTCCCACCCTTGTGGCAATCTCCCGCAGCCCATGGCTGCAGGGGCAGGTCACAAACCTTGGTTGAACGGGGAGATTGAGGCTGTTTTCTTGAGAACTTTATTTTCCGGCTCCTCCCAGCTTCCCCCTGGCCGGGAAGGGAAAGCCTGGGCTTGTCCCCTCTGCCCACCAGCTGGCACCGTGTTTATTAAAGTGGAGCAGCAGCCACTTGGCGCCCAGTGTTCTGACCTATGGCAGAGAGCTCCGGCATCTGCAGTATTTCAGCCACAGGGGAGCCAGTGCCTGGGGGCAGCCTCAGGCCCAGCTGAAGGAACCCCCCTAATTCCCCACCCTGCTCACGCTCGCTGGGGTGGAGCAGCCCTAAGAACATCTGTTTCTCTAGACCCGTCAGCAGGTTTGGGCCCACCGAGAACACCTTTGGTTTCTGTGGCTGACGGTCTCCCGCCGGCAGTGGAGAAAGGACCAGGATCCGACTGAGCTCCAAGCTGCCAACTCTCATGGCACGTCTCCTGCCAGCTGCTGGAGTCCCCGAGGAGAGGCCCAGCTGCTTTCATTAAGAACACCAAGGAAGGGTCCAGTTCCCACAGGTCCAGAGAAAAGTTTGGTCAGGGGTGCAGGTAACAGCCCAGCAGCTCAGAAAGCAGCAAGCAAAGGAAGAGCCCAACCCTGACTCCCCTGCCTGTTCCCACTGCAGTGCGCTCTGCCTGCCTCGCAGCAGACACCCAAGTAGGGCTGCCAGCTGTGGAGAGGCTTTCAGGGGTGCTGGGGGTGGGGGGGGAAACTCACTCAGCAGCTCCCCTAACAGGCATGGCCCATGTAGCACTCCCCATGGTCCCACCTGACGGGAGAGGACCCCCAGAGGAAACAGTGCAGGGCTGCAGAGGCACCTGGCCGGAGACAAAGCTCTGCTCTGTGTACCGCAGGGCACAGATGCCCCTGGGCAGACTGAGGCTGGGGTGGATTGTGGCTCCACTGCCCAGCAACCTGGCCTGCAGGTGGACTTGGTCTCCTTGCACAGCAGCCGAGAGCCAGAGGGTAAATAGAGGGGCAGGTGCAAGAGTGTGACAGCAAATCCGAAACCCCTTCTAGAGGGCAAGGATGGAGAAGTGTCCGGGGCCACCTGCGTAGGGCCCAAGGCATGGTTCCCCCAGCTGCAGAAGCTGTGAGGTGCTGGACACGTCCTGCTCTCAGAGGTGTGGGCCCACAACTCAACCAGCAGCTCCGACCGTAGGTGCAACTGGCCATTCTCCCCGGCACCCCGAAGGCGTCTCCTGGGAAGGGCAGCCTGCCCCTGCCCCTTGACTGAAAGGGCCTTGGTGCTGGAGAAGGTTCCTGTCCCCCCCCCAAACACACAGTGGCTAGTTCTCTGCCAAATGCTTCCCCACCTCCGGGCTGAGCAGCGCTGTCCCTGCCTGTCCCACACCTTCAGCAGCAGCAAGAGTAAACATAGCTTCAGCCCCTCATTGCAACTTGAGCAACAGCCCGGGCAGCGCAGACCGCTCCCCCTGCCTCCGAGGGGCCAGCTCACAGGCCTGGGGGGGTGCTCACAATGCTGCTCAGCGCCCAGCCAGCTGTCCAGGGAAGCCAGGAAGCCAGGAAACCACCCTGCCCCTCATCAGCCACCACTGCTCAGAATCACTTTCTCGCTGCCTGGACTGTCTCTCGGTGCTGGCCCAAGGCAGATCTCCAGCCAGTGAAGAATAGGGTGCGCTGGAGGTCGGGGTGCTGCTCCCGGGACCTCGGTTACCTACCGGGGAAATTCTTTTGATGTTCTTTGCAGCCCTCAAGGGCCAAGACAGACAGCAGTGCACCCCAGCTCAAGGTATCAGCCCAAGGAGCACAAGAGCCCCCACACCTGGCCCTTGTCTGGCAAGGAAGAGGCCCAGCTCTGGAAAAGATGCAATTGAGACTTGTCCTTTTATTGGGGATTTTCACAGTTGATGGGGGGGTGGGAGAAGAGAGAGAATAGTACTTTGACTCCATAGCCGCACAGCTGGTAGGACAGTGTAGACACACACAAGACATGGGCCCTGCTGCACAATGGGGAGGGAGGCAGAGGAACGGGGCTGGACAGAGCTACAGGCCATGGGGAAATACCCTCCCTAGGGGGACTGCAGAGACCAAACCCCTAGGAGACAGAGGGATGAAATGGACACGAGACACGCAGACATTTCACCCCTGCACCGTTCCTGCCACATGGTGCTTGGCAAGTATGTGCATGAATGCTGCGGGGCAGGGTGCTCTCTTAGAGAGCCCCCACATCGTCTGCTGGAGGGGCTGTGCTCTGCTGGCCGGCCCCACTGCTCGGGGATCCAGGGACAGGGCCAAGGCGCCACCTCCATCACCCAGGGAAACCTGGCACAGCGCATGGTGGCTGCAGTGGCACGAGAAGCTTTTACAACAGGAAAACAGAGGGTTCTAAGCCAGCCCTCGCTAGCTTTGCTGCAAGAGGCAGCTGAGGTTGTGGTACTGTGGCAAGCCAAGCTCATTTCACAATGGCACCCACGGGCTCCCAGTACCTAGGGGATGGGGTGCTGATTGCATGCCCTCCCCCACAGCTGCATGGAGAGCAGCCACTGCCATGGGCCCTGACCCTGCAGAACCAGAGTCATGGCCACACAAGCCCTGCCTGCTCTACCCTCCTCCAGAAACAGCTGCATCCCTTAACCTAGACTGGTTCTTAGGGGAGCCCCTTCCTGCCTGACCATCAGAAGGGGGCAGATGGTGCCAGCGGTGCACTAACTGTTCTGGTGCCAGGTCGCAGGTTCTGCCAGGGCAGGAGGATGAGGGACCAGCGGTCAATGCATGGAAATGCCAGGCTCTTCATCCCACACACACAGGGCTCGCCCACTCTGGGCATCTCCACCTGGCCTGCCAGCCCTGCAGCCATGCCCCATCCTGCTGCAAAGGGGCTGCTGCAACTGCTGATCTCACGCGCTGGGGTGCCAGGCCCCTCTGGCAGAGAAAGTTGTTTCTGTGATAGACAATCAGTGGGTAACGGGGAGGGGAGCGATGCACAGAGCTCCGGCTCCTCTCTGGTGGGAGGAAATCAGACAGTCCGCGCTGGTGCAGGTCCGGAGGTGCCGGGGCAGCTGGTGGGGCAGACTGGGGCGCGGCCCAGCTCCTTGGGCCTCTCCCCAGAGGACACTAGTTCCTTGCGGCTATGACAACAGACAAGGCCACGCCACCAAGCGCTACAGCTGTTGCACCAAAGAGCCACTTCCAGGGAATAGCCTGGAGGGGAAGGAAAGAGCCCAGGAACATTAGAGGAGAGCCCAAGGGACCCGGCAGAGCCAGCCGAGGGTGCTCCAGGGGCAGGCCACCCTTGACAGCGGATTCATTAGAACCCTGCTGGCCCTGAGGCCAGAAAGCAGCATGAGGAATCAGTCCTGTGCCTGCCACGTGGTGGGGGAAGGGGGTCAGGAACCCCCATCCCACGTTGGGGTGCAGGGAGGTTCCCTGCCCCAGGAGCATTTGAGCACAGCAGGGCCTGAGTGGCAGCCCTCTACCTGGCCAGGGGTGATGCCATCAGGTGGACAAATGGCATTGCAGCTCTCTAGGCTGCCGGATCAGGAGCCATGTCTCAGCCCCACCCGTGGCCTGCCAGCCACAGCAAGCAGGCATCTCTACCCTCTCCACCACGGATCCCTCCAGCTGGCAGCTCCAGATTCTGCTCAGAGCCTGGCACACAGAGGCCTTTCCCTGGCACGTGCTGGCTCTGTGCTGGCCAGGAGAGCCCCAGCAGGCTTCCTAGTGCTAGGAGAGGAGGCGACCCACAGCCCAGCACACGCGGGCACAGGCAGCTGGCTGCTCCCTTGCTGAGACCAACAGCAAGCATGGAACCACTCCGGAAGCATGAGCCATCTCAGCGCCCCCTCAGCACATTGTCGCTGCTTTCCCGGGCCCCTGCCCACCCCTGCATTCCCCACCACTCACCCGGGGCGACTTGGCTTTGCATGTTGCAGGGGTGCTGCTCGTGCTGGGGTTCCCCAGCATCTTCCTGTACATCGCGGTCTCCACATTCTTCTGCTCCGCATGTTTCTTCACCAACTTGGAGAGCTCCGCATGGATAGTCTGGGAGTGAGACAGCCAGGCATACCTGAGAAGCAGCCCCACTTCCCGCCTCCAGCCAGCTCCCAGCACAGACAGGGCAGAGAGGAAAGAGCAACACGACAGCCCTGCAAAGACACAGAGCCAGCAGCCCCTTGGAGCCGGGCTCTACCCTGCTGGGCTTCCGTGTCTCAGTTCCCCACCTTTGAGAGCCTCACGAGGGGGCGACAGGGCCTTGTATTTGCTCCAGCCCTGTAGCGGGTGAGATGCACCCTAGTGGTAGGTAACGAAGCCCTGCGGCTGGTCTCCCAGAGCCCCACCCTGGGGCAATGGGACCACAGCAAAGTCCTGTTACAATTCCCCCCACACCCCTGCCACCAAACCAGATCCCTCCAGGAGCACATGGCTCAGCCTCAGGCCATCAGCCGCAACAGGCCCATCACAACCATTGGGGATGGTTCCTCAGCATGCCAGGAAAGGGCTGCTTGCCATGCCTGGCTGGGGCTGCTGGTCAGGGCAGGGATGTCCCCAGCAGAGGGGGGAACTCCAGCAAGGGCAGGACAACAGGAGGGTCCCGGGCAAAGCAGGTCCTGGGGCTTCCAGCCTCTTCCAAGGTAGAGCTGCAGCCAGCACCACAGCTGTGACGGTCATGCTTGGGCCTGCATTCCCGGCAGGTGCTGGGCACGGCGGCCTAGCCAGGTTGGCGTCCTGGACCGACGGCCTGATGTACCTTCCCCCGCAGAGGCGGACGTGGTGAGCGAGTAGCCGTGGAGGCAAGTGGCTCAACACCCAACTGGCTTCATTCTTCCCAAAGGCAGGGTTGAATGGGCTAGAGTCAGTGGCGTGACCCTCCATAACCCAGAGAGTAACAGGGCAGCTCCCAGAGCCGCAGCACCCTGCCAGCTCCCACAGCAGGGAGCCTTTCCTGCACCAGTCAAGCGTCCAGGAGCGCTGCACACAAGCAGGCTGCTCCCCAGATCCCCGGGAGCCTCGTGACTGGCGTGGGGCCAGTGCGGACACAGCAGCAGAACCACTGCCCTGGCCCAAAAGGAAGGAAGGAAGGGCATACCAGAAAACCCCACATCCCCTGATGCAGCTGCCCCCCACATTCCTTCCCTGCAGGCTTCCAGAGCCGGCACAGCCAGCCGGGAAGGGATTGCAAGGGCACTGGAGCAATGAGCAAAGTTGAATGCAGACCCGCCACCCTGGGTCATGTGCGAGTTTGGAACAGGCCCCGAGGCAAGATACCCAGGTAGCCCTTGGGGTCAGAGCCTGGGAATCCCTTAGACCATCTGCGGTCTCCAACCTGAGGCACTCACAAGATCATTGCCCAGCCCTTGGCCCGAGGGGGGAAGAGATGCCTGGCCCAGAAAGCTTGAGCGTGTGTTGGGTAAAGCTTCCAGGACACCAGAGCCAACCCCAACCCTGCTCCCAGGTCCCACTAGTCTCTGTGCCCCCAGCCACGAGAGGGCTGGTCTCACGGCTGGTCGGCTTGGGAGGAGGGGAAAGTTGCCCAGGCTTGGCATAAACATGTCTAGGAGACACGTAGATCAGCATCAAGCGGGAGCGGAGCAGAGGCCAGCCCACCTCAGCCAGAGGAGGTGCACTACAGCATAGGGCTTTATGGGGAAGCGGGAGTGAAGGGAGGAGCGAGATGGGCGGGAGGGGAAAGACACACACTAGAAACCTCCCCCAACAGCTCTGCAGAGATGTAACTAACATCAGATTCCATCCTTCCTGGAAGCTGAGCCCACCTCTGCTCATCAGGTAACAGGGCCCGTCGGAAAGGGACGTTAGCTGGGTGAGGAGCCAAAGGCCACCTCACAGGAAGTGGTGCTGTATGCTGATTTCACAGCCACTGGGAAGCCTCGAGGTTTCACAAGAGGTGCAGGCTAGTCCCTGCGCAGCCTGGAACTGAGCTCCCTGCAGGCTAGTCCCTGCAGTCCTACCCTCTTAGAATAGAGCTAGGTCCATACAAGACAGGTTCGAGATCCATTTAGGGGCATTTTCCCAGCACCTTGGGCAGCGAGATGTCACTGTCTCAGCCCCACTCTCTGGGATACAGCAGTACTAGCCCCCGCCCCCACTGGCTGAGGATTCCTAGCAGCCACGAGCCAGCTCTCAAAGCCCACATCAGAGGAACCAAAACAGAGCTGAGTGCGGACAGGACGCGAACCCAGGGCCTGGAAAGACTCAGCTTCAAGCCTTTGCCCCTTGTGCAGTGGAACTGCGCCCTCTGCTGGGGGAAGCTGGATACTTGTCTCTACACAGTGGGAATCCCACGAAGCGTCTTTGTAAAGGCATATGGGCATGGTGAAGTTACCTAAAGGAGCCAAGTTCCTTGACTTCTGTTATTTATCCTGGGTGTTTCTAAGACTCAGCTAATTTAAAGGATCCAAGTTTGCTGTTCCCCACTGATGGGCTCTCCCCATGACTCCTCTCTTGTTTGGAGCAATGAGAAGTCAGGGCCTTCACGCCTTGGGTTCCTGTACGCTAGCCAAGCACTGCAGGGGAAAGGCTCTTCCTTTACAAGCGATGCAGAATTTCCAGTTTGTGCTTTTCATGGAAAGAGATTTAGGCTCTGGAAAGAGGAGCCTTTCCAAAACCAGCCTTTGGGGCCAAATTTAATCCGACCATTTCCAAAGTAATAAAAACCAGGGGCACCAGAGAGAAGATTGGATTCTGGACAGTGTATTTTTAAGATGCTTTTGAGAGTGAAATGCAACAAGTTAGCCCAGTGATTGCTGCTTGTCATAACCCCACAGGCTGTCTGCCAGGTCGGTTCTGTTAGGAGGGCATCACGTCCAATGGCTTTCATGGGAGTTGTGAGCCCATGAGGAATTCCTGGGTGCAGTCCCTTGCTGTGTAGCAGGACATCTCCAGAGCAAAACCTGCCCCTGTGGGGGCAGGAATTAGCCAGCACTGCCTTTTCACCAACCCTATTTGAAGAGTTAGAATCTGGAACCTCCACACAGGGGGTGGGAAGAGAAATGCTCAATATTGCTGTGTGCTTGGCTTGCACCTGATGAAAGGCGCCTGACTAACAACTCTGGGGAACTGAATGATCAGACACAGATGAACATGATTTGTTGGGGGAGAGTCAACATGGCTTTTGTAAAGGGAAATCATGTCTCACTAATCTACTAGAATTCTTTAAGGGGGTCACCATAAGCATGTGGAGAAGGGTGATCCAGTAGATACAGACTACTTGGGCTTTCCAAAAGCCTTTGACAAGGTTCCTCACCAAAGGCTCTTAAGCAAAGTAAGCTGTCATGTGGTAAGAGGGAAGGTCCCCTCATGGATTGGTAACAGGTTAAAAGTCAGGAAACCAAGGGTAGGAATAAATGGTCAGTTTTCAGAATGGAGCGAGATAAATAGCAGAGTCCTCCAGGCATCTGTACTGGGACCAGGCCTATTCAGCATATTCATAAATGATCCGGGAAAAGGTGGCAAAGTTTGCAGAGGATACAAAATTACTCAAGACAGTTAAGTTGAAAGCTGACTCCGAAGAGCTACGAAGGGATCTCACAAAACTGGGTGACTGGGCAACAAAATGGCAGATGAAATTTATTGTTAATAAATGCGAAGTAATGCACATTGGAAAATAATCCCAGCTGTTCATACAAATGATGGGGTCTAAATTAGCTGATGAGGGGATGGAACAGTTTCCGTGTGAGGAGAGATTCAAAAGGCTGGGACTGTTCAGATGGGAAAAGAGACAACTAAGGAGTGGGGGAGAACATGAGAGAGGTCGATAAAATCGTGACGGGGTGAAGCAAGTGAACAAGAAAGCGTTATTTACCCTTCACATAACAAGAACCAGGGGTCACCCAATGAAATTAATAGGCAGCAGGTTTAAAACAAACAGAAGTAAGTATTTCTTCACACAACGCGCAGTCACCCTGGGGAACTCGTTGCCAGGTGATGTTGTGAAGGGCAAAAGCTAAAAACAAATTAGCCAAGTTCCTGGAGGTCAGGTACCTCACTGGCTATGCAACCCTGGGCACTGGGTTACCCTAAAGTTCTGACTGTCAGAGGCTGGGACTGGACAACAGGGGATGGGTCACTCGATAATCGCCCTGTTCTGTTCATTCCCTCTAGGGCACCTGGCACTGACCACTGTGGGAAGACAGGACACTGGGCTAGACGGACCACGGGTCATGTTCAGACTCCTCTAAGCCACAGAGCAAGTGAAGCTATGTTCTGCAGCTCATGAAAAACAAGTCCTATGTAGAGTTGTGAGTTAGTTAACACCACTGCCCTCCAGACCCCTGAGCCTTTGCTCCTGGGAACTCTGACAGCCCAAAGGAGTGGCCAGGTCTCTGCTGGACAAGCAGCCCCTGTTGACATTCCTGATGCGCACAAGATGCTTCGGGGAGAGCTGGGATTGTGGCTGACCACATCTCTCGCATGCCATCATACTGGCTATCCCAGCCCCCAACTGGGCCAGCTCGTCTTTGGCCTCGTCCCTATGAAGAAAAGGCGCGTTCTTCCCTCAAGCGAACGCAAACCCAGTAACACCCTACGGAAACAAGGCAATTTGCTGCTTTCACACAAGTTAAACCTTAGGCTCTCCCTTCCATCTCCATCAGCCCCGGCACGGCTTTGACGCCATTCATACTAAGGAATTCTGCTACATGGCCAGCAATCACAGGGTGCGGTAAGGTCAGAGAGACAGGCTGACCATCCAGCCAGTCCATCTGATGGGCCTAGCTAGAAATCAAACCAGGTGGCGCCTGACCTGCAAGGAAGCCAAATCCTTTTTGGACTTGCCTGGATGAGGAGAAGGGGGAGTTACCACCACCTCTCTTCCTAGCAGAGATGCTCCCTTTTACACTGTAGGCTCTTTGGGGCAGGGACCGTCATTCACTAAGTCTGTACAGCCTCTAGCACAATGAGCCCATCCTATCTGTGACCATTAGGTGCGACAGGGATATAAAGTTTAACACCACTGCAATGAAATGCCCACTGAGATGCCTTTTCATAGTCAGGGGCACTCGCTGACAGACAGGGAGAGCTTGTCCCCAGAGCAAAGCCCTACTCTGCCCAGACGCATGAAGGATTTGTGTATTCTGCCCCCGGCCCACGATCCTCACTGCCATCCTGGGTATTTCCTGGCTGCCTCAGGGCTTCCACTCCTGCAGCAGGGCATTAACGGGCAGGAAATTCCCCACCCAGAGCTCATCTCGGCCCATGCGCTTAACTGGAGTCCAGCTCTTTGGGGCTGCTCCCAGAGCAGAGTCAGTCATGCTCTGAACTGCCAAGCAAGGAGCCAGGGCTTGATTTCCACCCCACCTCCTACAATGATGGCCCAAGACGCTGGAAGCTGCTGGGCTGGGATCATCAAAATGTAGAGGGTATTTTTAACAAAGGATTGGGCTGGAGGGGCACCTGCCTGCCATGGGCCTCGACCCTGGGGGCAAAGGAGGAAGGGGAAAAAGCAGAGACCCAGTAGATCCATTTTCCCATGCATAACCAGAGCGGGTTCAGTCCCTACACTATGCAGTGTGAACACACACCACATGGTACCATAGCAATCTGAGCCCACAGGAGACACTGAATGCCTTGCACGGGCCAGCAGAGCAGCGCTGACCTGCTCCCGAGGGTGCCAGCCAATCGGCCTCCCCACGCCGGGATGGCTGGCAACACGAACCCAGAGTCTCAGTGAAGTGATGCCACACGACCAGGAGCCTGGCGGCTCCGGCAGGTAAATTCTCAGCTGGTCGCTCACTTCCACTCCAGCAGGAAGAGGAGCCCACTAGCCAAGCCCAATGCGCCAGCAGCCCAGCCGGCAGGGCGGCAGCAAGCACACTAGCCTACCTTGTTTGACGGCTCCAGCTTCAAAGCGGCTTTGAGGAAGGGTATGGCCTCGCTGTACTCGCCTTGCTGCGCCAGCACCTGGAAGACAAGCCACAAAGCTGAGCAGAGAGGCCCCTGGCTGGCCCCCAGCAGACACGCTCCCGCCCAGGCCGCAAGAGGCCAGGGTCCATCCAACACTCCCGCTGCTAAGGGGAGGGGGCCTCGCACAGCTCAGAGCCCCACTCTTACCTTCCCCTTGCGGAAGAGGGCCTTGATGTTCTCTGGCTGGTGCTCCAGGACCTGGGTGCAGGATCTCAGGGCAGCCTCATAATGGTCCAGCTTGAGCTGAGAGGCTGCCAGGTTGTTGAGACATTTCACCTTCACCTCCAGCAGCTCAGCCTCCTCCTCTGGGCTGAAGAGGACTGCAGAGATCCCAGAGCCGAGTTACACCCGCAGTACAACTGCTTTCCAGCCCTGCTCCAGCTCCCTTCGGTTTGCATTGCAGGGAACCCACTTCCCTAGCCCGCAAGCCATGGAGGTGTCTAGACCTCACCTGGGCCACCAACAGCCCGAGAGGGTGATCCCTGGGGGAGCCCCAGTAGACTGCTGCTGGGCTCTGGGCAGGACAGAGAGGAGCCAGCCTCTGCCCCAAGGGGCTCACAGCCATGGACAGACCAACAGAGGGTGCCCGTGGCGACCAGGCTCTCAGAACTGTGCTGGTATGGCTGCCCGCAGGGAATGCTGGGGGCAGAGCAGGTGTGCAATGAAGGAAGCAGGCTGTAAAGCCACCAAATGCAACTTTCCAAAAAAATCTCCCCCCGACACTGCAGAAGGGCCCCAGGCAAGGAGACATCTCAGAGGGCAACAGTTCCCGAGAGACACAGGCTGCCAGGAGACCCAGCTCCCGGGTGGGGGATTTCTTGGCTCAGGCGAGGAGACGCTGTTCGAAGAGCAGCGTGTCCCAGAGGGGCCAGCGTCACACACGAGGACGAGGAGGGCTGAGCCCTGAGCACCATGGTGGCAGAGACGCCTCAGACATGCAGTAACTCCACTTCCCAGAGTCCTGCTGCCCCCAGAGAACAGCTGTGCAGGCAGGAGCAGGACTGGCTGACCCCAGGGCAAGGCAGGGCAGGTACCTTTGGAGCTGGAGTTGATGGTCTTCAGGGCGATGTCGTACGAGTTGATGGCCAGCACGTAGTCCGTCTGCTGGTAGTAGAAGTTCCCGCGCTCCCGCTTGCGATTGGCCAGCTGGATTTTCTCTCTCCCCCGGAGGAGCTCCAGGTCAGGAGCATCCTGCACGGCCAGCAGCTGCACTTCCAGGGTGAGGGCTGCGTGGGGCGGGATGTCGGGGCTCCTGCTCACATGATGGAGGAGACGCGATGGCACCTCTCCCAGGAGGAAGCACGGGCCCAGCCGAGGCTGCGGTGGCTCTGGGGTCAGCAACGCTATAGCTCTGCGGCAGAGCCACCTGGCGCCAGCTACTGCCCCCAAAACACCCACCGGCTGCGAAGGAGCCATGCAGATTCAGTGCTGGGGAAAGGGGCAGCCCAACAACTGACACACACAGAGGCAGCCAGACCAGGGAGGGCAGCAGAACAGACCCTGTTGCCAGCTATGCCTCATTCCTGCCCTGGAGAAATCCCACCCTTCCCCGAGGGGCAATGGGGCCCACTGACGCCTGGGCTTATCTACTGGGACTGCGGCTAGGGGGTGAACTGTGCTGGGGACATGTTGATGAGGAATCGCACTGAGACCAACGCCTCCTCTCTCTCTCCCCACGGCAGAGGCTCCAGCCTTCGGCCTCGCTGCTGCAGGCCAGGGGGCTATCCCGGCTAAGCCTCCTCTCCAAGGATCCTCCCCCCTCCCTTTGGTCCTGCTGCGGTTAGCCTCCCACAGCCTCCCCGCACGGTCCCAGGACCCCTCTCACCTGCCCTGCGGGCCGAAGCAGTACTTGGGATCTGACATGATCAAGGCAGTTTCTCCCATTTCCAGCAGCTGTGCACACAGGTCTAGGGCCTGCAGGGACCCAGAGTTCAGAGGGAGGTCAGTGGAGGGCGTTCTCTGCTCAGGAGCAGGTGGTCATGGATTCAAATCCCACAGCCAGACTTGGGCTCCTCCCCAGAGGGCTGCTGTAGTGCGGGCAAAGGGACTGTACTGCTGGACAGGTCATTAAACCAGCACAGGAGCAGCTCAGAGTGCAGGCCAGCTGCCAAGCAAACCAGAGCGAGCCTGGCACAATGCAGGAACAGAGCAGGGGCAGGACAAGAGGGCATCAGCCTATAGCCCCAGACTTGGGGCTCTGCTTCTGAACCACAGTGCTTGGCGCAGAGTGCCGGATCAGTCAGTCAACACAACCTGGTGCCTTCGAGCGAGGAAGGGAGCCCCGCTTCCCAGGTGGGCAAAGGAAGCACTCACATGCCTCCTGTAGGTCGCCAGGGGGACGCACTCCCTCCCCCACCTTCACTCTCTCCCCGAGTTCTTAGAGAATAAAGCCAGCTGCCAAATCCACCTGTCAGGATAAAGAAGAAATTCCCTGGGCCCCTCCTCCCCCGCATTGCCCCACATACAGCATTCCTCAGTTAGCCAGGTGCATTACGGAGATCACAAGGGAAAGAGACACCAGGTGTCTGCAGTCACTCGGGGCAGGCAGGATACCGGGACCAGAGGAAGCAGCCATCTGACCCACACCAGACCCTCTCACCCAAACATTCCCAGGTCCATGAACCAGGCTTTGCACACAGGCTGGGCTCCACCAGGCAGGTCAGCTGCTGTGCAGAGATTCTTCTCCTCCCCCACCGCAAACACCTCTCGCTCCAGAGCACACAGGCCTCAGCCCCCTCGCACCTACCTGCATGACGTCGCAGTCTCCCAGGGTGAAGGAAAGGCTGGGATTGTCCTCCACCACGCTGCCATCCTCCAGCATCACCTTGAGTCGGACGGTGACATCCTGGCCTTTGCGCGGCCGGCTCTCCACGCCTTGACCTGGCACCAGGGTCTTCTTCTTGAGTAAGCCACTCCCTGGGGAGAGAGATGGGAGCCAGAAGCACGTCACACCCAGCGGGAGATAGAAAGGCTGTCTTGGCTCATGCTGTCGATGTCCACTTGGGTTTAAAGAGGAGGTGGGGGTGGGGAGGCAGCCAAGTTGGCACATTCCCACTAGGGGACTGATGCCGGGCTCAGAGCTGGCCACGCAGCCACTGCTCCCATGGCTCATGTTGACAAGAGCGTGGTGGCCCTGAAGAGCCACTGGATTCACAGCCCTGGGGAACAAAGGCTCCTGGATACAGACACCGAGGAGGGAGAACGGGACAAAGCAAACTCACCCCCAGCAACTACCACCAACCTGCTGCTATCCTGCCAGGGAGGGACGGGGCTAGAGACAAGAGTGAGGGTTCACACTCCATGGACTCTCTGCTGAGACGTTAGCTGGGGGATCCCCCGAAGAGCTGCCACTTACCTCTCTGGGGCAGGGGCTGCGTCTCGCTCAGCATTTTGTAGGTTCTAAGACCAGAAAGGACCATTGTGATCAGCTAGTCTGACCGCCCGGATAACACAGACCAGAAACCTGCCCCCTGTTCATTCTAGGGCAGCTCTTTGTATTTAACCATTGGGACAATTTACCGAGGGTCACAGGGGCGTCTCCATCACTGGCCATTTCTAAATCAAGACTGAATGTTTCTCTAACCGATCTGCTCTAGGGATTATAGGGGGGGCAGGTCTCTAGCCTGTGCTCGCAGGGGGTCAGACTAGATGATCACAATGGGCCTTTCTGGTCTTGGGATCTATGAATCCTTTGGAAAAATCCAAATCTTGATTTTAAATTCGCCAGTGAACAAAAACCCACCTCGCCCCTTGGTAAATGAGTTAATGACTCTCACTGTTGAAAATTTACATCTTATTTCCAGTCTGAATTGGTCTGGCTTCAACTTCCAGCCCTTCAGGGGACGACATTAGCACAACTGGTTGACTATGCTGAAGAGCCCATCATCAGATCTCTGTTTCCCAGGTAGGGACTTACAGACGGACCAAGTCTTCCCTTAACCTTCTCTTTGTCACAACGAACAGACTGAGCTCCTGAGTCCCTCCTGGAGGGGCATGTCATCGAATCCTTTCAACAGCCTTGGGGCTTTTCTCTCAAAGCCCTCCAGTGTATCAACATCCTTCTTGAACTGTGGGCACCACCGCTGGACACAGGATTCCAGCCGCGGTCGCACTGGTGCCAAGTGCAGCGGTAACAACCTCTGTGCCCACTTGCCATCCCCCAGTTTGTGTCTCCCAGGATGGCATTAGCCCTTTTGGCCCCAGCATCTCAGCGGGTGCTCTCGTTCAGCAGATTAGCCACCATGGTCCCCAGATCATCTTCTTCTTGGGAAGCACTAGCATGCTCTGAATGCTGCAGCGATCCAAGTCAACAACCTACATGCCGCGGGGGGCTCGGCCAAGACCCTCCCAAATGAACACACCCCTGACTCACAGGAGACGCTGTAAACAAACTGCAATGATAGCTGACACCTGACCTGGGCACAGACAGGTGGCTCAGAGGCCAAAGGCTCCATAGCGAGGCATCTGCCACACCCTCGGGCCCCCTTTCCCACACCACTATGGCATCTCCTGAGCTGCTGCGGGGGGCACATAGGAGCCCTGACTTCAGCCTGTTTGCCCTCGCTGGGAGGAGGGAGAAGGGGAAGAGCTTGTGACAACAGGAAACAGCATGGCATCTTCCTACACAGGATCTTACCCAAGACATCAAGCCACTCCTCAGCTGCCTGGGGCATGTTGGAGACCTCCTCCGGGGCTTGCTCTGACCCAGGCATCTGGGTGTCATCTCTGGCTGGTGGGGCCCTTCCCGTCCCTATGTCCTCCAGAGGGGGGAGTTCACTCAGGTCATCGTCGTCATCCTCATCTAGGACTTCAAAGTCCTCCCCGCTGTCCAGCATGGAGGCGCTGGCCTTGGTGAGGCCCGGTGAGCTGAGATCGATGCTGGTGTCAGCCCAGTCAGGGGAGCCATCGGCTGGACCCTCCCCTCCAGAAGCCATTGCAGAGAGGTGAGGATCAAACTAACTAAGAAGTAAAGACAGAAGAGGATGTTTTGTTTGGGGTTTTTTCCCCGGGGAGAGGCGGGAGGCAGGGGGGAGAGTTTAGAAGAGCCGTAGTTTGAGATTCCAGAACTACCTTGAAATGGGGCCTTGGAACCCAGCTCCCTCCTCCCCCCAGCCCAGCAGCCCTTGGGGAAGTCAGCACTCACACTCTGATAAACAGTGATCACTCAGATACAGCCAGGGTCCAGGACCCTGAGCTACCGCGAGAGAGACTGCAAATGGAACAGAACCAAAGCACCTGAAATTGCTACTCCCTCACTGAAGCACAGTGGGGCACGTTTGCCCGTTGCTCCCCAGCCCCCATCCAGGCTGTTGTCTGGACTCTGGGTGCAAATTGACCGGCTATGTTGTAGCTTGCAGCGGCCTCTGGTCTTTGCCATGAGCTTCGCAGGGCTTCTCCTCCGGCTCTCAAAGCCAGAAGCCCGGCATGGAAGAGTTAATCTGAAGCCGATCCCAGGATCACTGCAACCACACGTTTCCCTAACTAGTTTCCATTTATAGCAAGACCTACGAGCTGGGCTCTGCTGGGAAATGAAGTCTAACATGGCGCAGCATGGGGAGGAATTAGGAACCATCAAGCTCACAGGCAGCAAAGAGCCTAACTGGCAGAGGGAAAATATTTCCTAGATACAGAGTCTACAGCCAGATGGGCGGCAGGCGAGCCTCTCACCAGGGTTTTAGAAAGGCCTGGCTGACAAACACCTGGCAGTGGAGATTACCCCAGCGCTGGAGGAACAGGCTGGGCTGTACCCTCAGGCAGGCTCTTGGTCTTCAGTCAAGGGGACAGTTCCAGAAGGCCACCCATTCGGCAAGGGGCTTCATTCCTCTTTTCCAAGGGTATCTTTAAATAAAATAAAATAAAATAAAAATTAAGAAAGCTTGAGGAGACTCTTGCAGAGTCTGCAATCCCCACCCAGCCCCCATTTGGGGATGTCTGGACCCGATACCAGAGCCACCCATACACTGTGCTGCTTTAGAGACAAGTATTGCAAAATAATCCCTGGGAAGAGGCAAGCGAGTGATGCCGCCAAGAGTCCAAGGGCAGACAGATTATGTCAGCCCAGCTTCCCAGCCTGGCCTCACACTCAGAGGGTGGAGGACAAGCCAAGGCCTCAAAGAGAAACAACAGGAACCTTGTGTCTCCACCACAGAGCCCACCGCTGCTCTGGGTACGGCAGAGAGCACTCCCAGCAACAAGGGAAACTTGTTCACAGCAAGAGCTCGGTCTGCAAGCAAACGCCATTTGCTGGAAGCTGTTTATTACACACAAAGAGCCACAAGTAGCTCGCTGAGGAAAAGTTACGGGCTGCTAAGAGCAAACACGCAAATAGATCAGCTCCCGGCCAGGGCAGGAGAAGGGCGAGGCACCCCCCTGCACTGGGGCAGCCAGCTCACAGACGGGACAGGAACACTCTGGCTAGCGTCAGACAACGCAAACCCAGCTCCACAGAGGATAGAGGAGAGCAGAGTGCCCATCAGCCTGGGCCGAGCAGGCAATGAACATGTAAGAGAACAGGAAGAGACTGGTCTGGTGACAGCTGATGGAGATCAGCTGCCTTAGCATTCTCCTCTGGAGTAGGTGTCAGCCTTGCTGCCAGCTAATTACAGAAGCGAAACCAAGGCTGGTCTTGGACACCAGCCCAGGACCACAAAAGAAGACCTATGACCTACACTTGGAACTGGAGATATCGAGGCAAATAACTGTGGGGGCCACGTTCAGCGGCCATAGAGGGACTGCTAACAGAGTCTGCAGCTCAAACACCCAGACAAGAGCTACAGTACAGTGCCTAGCACCTTGGGGCCCCAGCAGTGGAGTGAGCTCTGAGGCCCTAATGCAATACACGTGATAATGGATACCGCTCAGAACGGTCCGCCCACCAGCTCAGAGCTCTAGGCTTGCTGGAGAGCATCCTTCTCCCCGTCTGGGTCCTTCCAGCCTCCTGGCTAACGCACCATCATGCGCCAAACAGCAATGCCTGGATCTAGCCATTTGTATCCACTACGGCAGGGGTTCTCAAACTGGGGGTGTGATCCCTCAGGGGGTCACAAGGTAGTTACATGGAGGTCACGAGCTATCAGTTTTATGGGGCTGACAGCCCTGAGCCCCCATTAAATTAAATTGCCCCTGGCCCTGTTTTTAACTTACAAGGAGGGGTGATACTCAGAGGCTTGCTGTGTGAAAGGGGTCACCAATACAAAAAGTTTGAAAACCACTGCTCTACAGCAAGTGCACAGGCCAAAAAAGAGCCATATTTCAGGAAGTTACTCCTCAATGTCATGCCCACCCCCTCCAGTTATCAAAAGGGAAAGACTGGGGAGTTTTAAATAAAAGTTCTCTCTTCACCACTGCCACAGTTCGTTTCCCTTTCTCTCTCTTTGGGACTGGGAAAGATGCTCAGATCCATAGCGATGAGGACCAGGTGAGTAGCTAGATAGACGGGGGATAATAATCCTGATTGTCTCCCATCCTTAGTCCCTGGCCTGAAGAGTTTTACAGTGTAAATAACAGGCCCATCTCACACTACAAGTCTGAGCAGCACTCAGCACAAGGGGCCCTCTGGGAGCTACCACAGTAGAATAATGAAGATCAGGCCCATAAAAAACAAATAAATCCAGCCCAGTCAGCATCCCCTTCTGGTTCTCAGGCCCTTACTACTGGCCAGGCTCCTTGTGATCCCAATGCAACATGGGAGGTAAAGTTACACTCCCTCTAAATGTAACGGACATATTTCTGTTCACACTTGTCACTCTGATGAGTGTGCTCCCAGAACCCTGGGCCCTGAAAGGACGGGCACGACTGGGACAAGCCCAGGAGCTTCCCTTAACCAGTCACTGGCCAGGGAGACTCAGGGGTCTGGCAGGCCCAAGACACTTTGCTGCTGCATATGGCCTGAGTGAATTCATCCTTGCCTTAACCACTGCCTCGCCCCCCAACCCCCAGCCCATTGCCTGCTGGGCTTTGCCTCTCTCACTGCCAGTCCCTCCAGCCCAGGCTGCCAGCCCAGCTATGAGAGGGGCTGCAGCAGCATGCTGGGTCACCACAGGGAACGCATGCACCCAGCTGGGACACTTAGCAAACAACAGCCAAGTTAAAGGTTGTAGTCACCATGCCAAGGTACAAGTCCTTTAAGAGGCAGGACCCTAGCTACCCAGTCCCGCTTTCCTGGGCTCCTGCCCACATCACCCTGCCCCAAGTCACTCACCAAGGGGGAATTCAGAGTAAAGCCCCCAGCCAAGAGCATCATGGATTGGCACCCCGCAGGGAGAGCCCATCCAGAGACTCATGCCGCTCCAGTCTACAAAAAAGCACCAGAAGGCAGCCTAATTCTGTGAGCGCCACGATGCTCGGAGAACAGCCTGGATTTATGTGACAGCGTTTCCCAACGCCCCCAACACCGCAGCATGGGGCAGGAAATCACATTTTCCCCTAGTAGGCGTTTCAGTGAGGGAGCGACACAAAGCCTCTGTGCGGGGCCCAGCCCTAATGGGCAACACCCGTAGGAGCCTTGGCCCAGCGAACAAGCCCGCAGGTATCCTCCCCTCCAGCAGTTGGCCTTTTCAGGCCCCGCTTCCCAGCAGGAGCCACCCACAGAAAGAGATGGCAGGACACAAGCACCAGACTTAACAGGAGTTCACCACTAACACGGTGAGAGCGATATGGTGACTGGACCCTTCAGCCTCCCCGAAACCCAGGGAGCAGCAACGGATGCCCCGCCCTCCTCTGCCAAGCCACTGCAGGTCACACAGCTGCTCAGCAGGCGCCATGGGGGGACTGCCCCTTTGGAACCATCCCCCTCCACAGAGTCCTTCTGCGCACCCCGCCGCTGCTCCCGGGGCTCTCCCCCCCGGGGCTCCCCCCGCCCCTCCCTCCCCCCGGACCTTCCTCCCCACCCCCGGACCTCCCGCTCCCGGACCTCCCTCCCCGCTCCGGGGGCTCCCCCCCACCCCTCCCCGCTCCCGGACCTCCCTCCCCGCTCCGGGGGCTCCCCCCCCACCCCTCCCCGCTCCCGGACCTCCCCCCCCCCGCTCCGGGGACTCCCCCCCCCACCCCTCCCCGCTCCGGGGGCTCCCCCCCCCGGACCCCTCCCCCACCCCCAGACCTCCCGCTCCCGGACCTCCCTCCCCCCGGGGCTCCTCCCCCCCCGCCCCGCTCCGCTCCCGGACCTCCCGCTCCCGGGGCTTCCCCCCAGCCCTCCCCGCTCCGGGGCTCCCTCCCCCCCCCGGATCTCCCTCCCCGCCCTCCCCGCTCCCGGACCTCCCTCCCCGCTCCGGGGGCTCCCCCCCGCCCCTCCCCGCTCCCGGACCTCCCTCCCCCACCCCCGGACCTCCCGCTCCCGGACCTCCCCCCCCCGCCCCGCCCCGCTCCCGGGGCCCCCCACCCCGGGGGCCCGTCCCGGGGCCCCCCCGCCGCTCTCAGCCCCCCGCGGGCCGGGGAAGCGGCTTGGCCCAGTCCCCCGGGCGCCCCTGCCCTTCACGGGCCCCTCGCCCCCCGTCGAGGCAGGGCCATCCCTACGCGGGCTAGCGAAGCGCGCCGGCCCGCGCTCGGACAGGGGCACCAGGCAGGGGCCGCCCCGCGAACCCCCCGGCCAGCGCCGCCCCCCACGAGCTCCGGCACCCACCTGGCCTTTGGGCTCAGCTGCTCCAGCCCCCGCCCCCCGGCTCTCATTGGCTCCACGGGCCTGCTCCAGGCCCGCCCGCGGCTCTCATTGGCTCCCCTGGGTGGGGAAGACTGCCGCTAAGTGGCCGGCTGCAACGCCCGTCTCGCCTGGATCGGCCTTTGCCCGGAGCCTTCTTAAAGGGGCCGCGGCCGGTGGGGCTGCGCGCAGGTGGGCTCAGCCCGGGCTGCCCCTGCTGGGGTGAGCGGGGGCTCTGGGTGGGTCCCCGGCGTGGGGGGGGGGGGGTCGTAGCAGCCCCCACTGCCATGCAGAAGGGGCAGCCAACAGGCCCCAGCATGCACGGCTGCACCCCAGCCCTGGGGAGATGGCGGGCCCCAGCATGCACGGCTGCACCCCAGCCCTGGGGAGATGGCGGGCCCCAGCATGCATTGCTCTGATCCAAGGTGGTAGCCACCCCATGGGGATGGCACAGCCCATGTGCCACTTGATGCTGGCAGTCTGGACTCTGCCTCTCCTTTGCAATTTGGACTGAGACAAAACCCTCATTTTAATCCCTGGATTCTGTGTGGCTACACAGAGCTGGTGTCCCCGTCACTTTGTGGCTGAAAGTTATCTACCTCCGAAATGCAGTCACTGCACCCTCATTCATGGTCTTTGTCACATGCTGCATCCCTGGGAGACCTGGCAGGTTGAGAGGTGTGATCAGGGCAGAGCACTGCAGTCCCTCTGCAGGTGGCATCTCTTTGTCAATGACACTATGTATGTGTGGCTGACTCTGCGGGGAAGAGGGCGCATTCTGTCTTCCCCTGGCGTAAACCTCCAATCTTCCTCCCATGTTGCTAATAGCTCAATAAGTTTCTACATTCATGGATACTTCCCTTCTTATGTACTGGGACCAGGATAGATGGTACCAGTCTCGGGAATTCTCTTGTGCCGGTTTGATCACTCTGCTCATCCATTTTGTGCCTCACTCATGCAAGACTTTCACTAGGTCTGCCATCACTTCATGAGGTCCCTTTGCCTTCATTTCCTGGACCACACTTCTCACCTCCTCCTCTGTTAGGTCAGGCTCAGGCATCACATTAAGATCATATGTTGGTAACTCTGCCTTAAAAGGGGTTTGCCTATTTAAGAGACTCTCAAAGTATTGTTTCCAATTGTCCTTTCACTTGTTTGGGTGTTACTAGCTATCTCCCCTGACCATCATTTACCAATGGTATTAGAATACCACCCTCTTTCCCTTAGCCCTTCATATGGGTTATATCTCAAAATTAAATAACTATTGGATCTTACACATTTTTATCACAACATAGGGCACAAATCCTCCATCATACCCACTGACACCAGAGAAAGTATTTTTAAATTCATAGAAATCTGGGACTAGGTACCATGGTAGATACCTCCAGGAGATATACAAAGAACTTTCCCTAGAGTGTGTAAAGTTTGGTCCAGTAACATCTGTCAGCAGGCAGCATTCTGAAATTGACACTGCAATATGAGAACCTAAAGGAAGAGATGAAGAAGTAAGCCCCAGTTCAGGAAACCATCCCTATTTGGGACAGCACTTGAACACATGCTTTACATGCACCTACAATTAATCACATGCTTCAGTGCTTTCTTTAATTGTGGCCCTAGACTACTCTGCTTTAATACTCATTTAACAAACAGAAGATCAACAGAGAAATTTGCGATTTAAACAAAATAAGGTCACCGTCCCTGTTAGGATGAGCAGATTAATTCTTCTCCATTATTCATATCACTTTCCTGCACACACAAAGGAGCAATATTCAGTGCAAGATTACTGATTTACCTCTAGGTTACATTTCAACCAGGAACTTGCTGTATTTTAATTTTTCTGTAAGAAAGGAAACATGATTTTTTCCGAGGGCAAAAGATCACCCATTTGTGACGTATGTCCAAGGTCACCAGATCACCACCTTGTGATTTTTTTTCCAAGTCATTTGACCACTGGTTCATATATATATATACATGTATCTATACACACCACTGGTTCGTATGGATATTTTTATATAAAAGGGACCTTACTGGACATGGGCAGGCTTCATCCTCACCTTCTCTTCTTTATTTTCTGTCTGAGTCATGCAAACTTTTAAAATGACACCATCCACATCAAAATCTGAGGAGAAATGTTGAACATATTCAGAAATCCATTCACATGGCCTTGCAAAACTACCTAGAGATGCATAACTTTTTAAAACTGAAGTTGTTTTTAAGATTGCCAGGCCAGTAGTGAAAGAGGATGAAATTTCCTTTCCTTCTTATGGTCTGTGATGTTGCACACACACACACACTTTTGGTGTGAGTGAGATGGATGGAATTTCTATTAATGAAAGACTCTTGATTTAGATTATTAAGGGGAAAGAGTGCTAAATGAGGCCCTGATTTTAGAAAATCTGGAAGACAAGTGGAAAAGGAAGCAGCATTTCAGCTGGTCTGACTGTCTGTGCTGGCAACGTCTGCCTTGTCTGATTTATCGGTAACTTTGAGGCTTACTGCAAACTGAGAAAAAAGTGAAGCAATAATTTTCCTGAAAAAGCCCTGCAAGCTCTCGTATTTTTTCTGACAAATGAATCACCGAGACTTGGGGAACTTTTCTCTTGGTGATTTGTGCTGACAAAGAAGCTTGAAGTTGGACCAGTCTGTGCACTGACTGGACCTTATACGAAGTAGGAAAAAGTTGCTTTGATTTTATTCCAGTCCACTGGGCTCAACCTGTACGCTGCTCAGCCAATCTGTCTTTGATTTAGTTTCCTAGCAATGTACAAAAATGTACTGCTCCCAGAGAACCTTATAAATATTTCTCTGCCAGTGTAGTTTACCCCAGAGCCCTTCTGGTCACATTAATCTTCTACAGCCTCATCCCTGAGGAAATTTATCTCTAGTGATGAGGGGGCGCTTATGTTATCCATATAGCTGAGGGGTCACATGAAGTTGAACTTGAACTGTTACCCACTGGGCCAGGGGTCCCTACAACATCAAGGCCACTTTCCATGCTCTGCCAGACTCCCCCACAGTGCCCATGACCCCTGCCCAGCTGGCTTCTCCACATCAAAGCCCACAACTGTATTACTTTTGTTGGAGCCTCCCCCTAGAGAGTCCCAGAGGGCGGCTGTGGGAGCCCCCCCCTCAAACAGACACTGAGGGGGTGGGGAGCTGAGGGAGCTCCCCCTTGGGACACTGAGGGGGAGCGGGATTGTGGGGGGCTCTGCCATAGAACACTGAGGGGGAGGAGGAGGGGGAGTTGTAGGGGGTTCCCCTTGGGACACTGGTGGGGAGGGGTGTTGTGGGGGGGGCTCCCCCATAGAGCACTGAGGGAGAGCTGTAGGGGGGCTCCCCCACAGAGCACTGAGTGGGAGGGGGAGCTGTAGGGGGTATCCCTTGGGACACTGGGGGGGAGCGGGGTTGTGGGGGGCTCCCCCATAGAGCACTGAGGGGGAGGGGAGCTGAGGGGGAGGGATGTTGTGGGGGGGCTCCCCCACAGAGCACTGAGGGGGAGGGGAGCTGCAGGGGGTTTCCCTTGGGACACTGAGGGGGGAGCGAGGTTGTGGGGGGCTCCCCCATAGAGCACTGAGGGGGAGGGGAGCTGAGGGGGAGGGATGTTGTGGGGGGGCTCCCCCACAGAGCATGGAGAGGGAGGGGAGCTGTAGGGGGTTTCCCTTGGGACACTGAGGGGGAGCGGGGTTGTGGGGGGCTCCTCCATAGAGCACTGAGGGGGAGGGGAGCTGAGGGGGAGGGATGTTGTGGGGGGGCTCCCCCACAGAGCACGGAGGGGGAGGGGGAGCTGTAGGGGGGTTTCCCTTGGGACACTGAGGGGGAGTGGGGTTGTGGGGGGGCTCACCATAGAGCACTGAGGGGGGAGGGGAGCTGAGGGGGTGGGGTGTTGTGGCGGGCTCCCCCACAGAGCAATGAAGGGGAGGGGGAGCTGTAGGGGGGCTCCCCCCATTACAGTCACTGAGGGGGGGAGGGGAGCTGAGGGGGAGGGATGTTGTGGGGGGCTCCCCCATAGAGCACGGAGGGGGAGGGAGAGCTGTAGGGGGTTTCCCTTGGGACACTGAGGGGGAGCGGGGGTTGTGGGGGGCTCCCCCACAGAGCACAGAGGGGGAGGGGGAGCTGTAGGGGGTTTCCCTTGGGACACTGAGGGGGGAGTGGGGTTGTGGGGGGGACTCCCCCATAGAGCACTGAGGGGGAGGGGAGCTGAGGGGGTGGGGTGTTGTGGCGGGCTCCCCCACAGAGCACTGAGGGGGAGGGGGAGCTGTAGGGGGGCTCCCCCATAGAGCACGGAGGGGAGGAGAGCTGAGGGGGAGGGATGTTGTGGGGGGGCTCCCCCATAGAGCACTGAGGGGGAGGGGAGCTGAGGGGGAGGGATGTTGTGGGGGGGCTCCCCCATAGAGCACTGAGGGGGGAGGGGAGCTGAGGGGGTGGGGTGTTGTGGCGGGCTCCCCCACAGAGCACTGAGGGGGAGGGGGAGCTGTAGGGGGTTCCCCTTGGGACACTGGGGGGGGAGTGGGGTTGTGGGGGGGCTCCCCCATAGAGCGCTGAGGGGGAGGGATGTTGTGGGGGGGGCTCCCCCATAGAGCACTGAGGGGGAGGGGAGCTGAGCGGGAGGGATGTTGTGGGGGCTCCCCCATAGAGCACTGAGGGGGAGGGGAGCTGAGGGGGAGGGATGTTGTGGGGGGGCTCCCACATAGAGCACTGAGGGGGAGGGGGGAGCTGTAGGGGGTTCCCCTTGGGACACTGGGGGGGGGGCAAGTGGTGTTGTGGGGGGGGCTCCCCCATAGAGCGCTGAGGGGGAGGGGAGCTGAGGGGGGAGGGATTGTTGTGGGGGGGGGCTCCCCCCATAGAGCACGGAGGGGGAGGGGGAGCTGTAGGGGGTTCCCCTTGGGACACTAGGGGGGGGCAAGAGTGGTGTTTGTGGGGGGGGCTTCCCCCATAGAGCGCTGAGGGGAGGG